>NC_090391.1:22736593-24199093 GCF_036365525.1 Heterodontus francisci
GGTGTCACAATGTGATTTCAGATTGTTTCAATCCAGATTAAGTCCCAGATCGAGAGAAAAAGGAACAGATGTGGATGGGGTGGGGGCGGGAGCAGGAGAAAGACAGGGAGAGGGGTTTTGCAGATTTTCAAACTGCAGCAATGTTCCTCTCACTGGGAGCTCTAAACTTACATCAGTGCTGTATCTCTAAATCTAATATAAAACAGATTATTTGCATATCATCATATTACTGCCTGTGGGATCTTGCTGTGCACAGATTGCCTGCATGTTTCCTGCATTTCAACAGTAAGGATCACTTTAAAAATTAATTTATTGAGTGTCAACTGCTCCTGAGGGCCAATAATTACAAGAGATGAACATGAATCTTGAGAGAGAGAGAGAGAGAGTGGTGGAGTATGGGTGAGGGAGGGAAGACAGAGAAAGATGGAGAAAGATAGACGGAGAGAGAGAAAGAGAGCGAGAAATCCACAAGCAAAACATTGTTAAACTGAATGTTGAAGTGTAACAATTTCCGTGATCTTGGTGTGCATAGCTTGCCTGTAGAGTTCCCTGCATTGTAACAGTGACTACATTGTAGAAGTGAATTCATTGTGTGTAAAGCTCTTCTGAAGGCCTGGTATTAAAATCCTGAGCTTAAATCCGGTATAATTCCCGAATAATGCTGGTGTTTTGGGCAGTACCGTAAATTTGAGGGTGAAATGAAATGTGCAGCAGAGTGAGGCTATGAGAGTGCATTTCTCTGTCGCTGTCTCTCTGTCTCTCACTCCATCTGTCTCTCTGAATGAGAGTACCAGGACGGAGAGAGACGCAGGGGAGTGAGGGAAACATGGAGGGAATCAGAGGGGGTGTGGGGTAGCAGGCTGTTATCACATTGCTGCTTGTGGGATCTTGCTGTGCATCTAGTGCCCTGCAGCAATTCCTACATGACAGCGATGAGGACACTTTAAAATTCGGCTTCCTGAGGGTCTGAGTGCGGATCTCTCGGTGTTTACTCTTCATCTTCCTCTGCTTTTCTCTCCCCCGCACTTCCTCTATTTTAACCTTTAATCAATAGGAGCCACAATGTGACGTGAGGTTGTTTTAAACGGTGGCAGAAACACTTTAGAGGACATTTCAATCCAGATTAAACCCCAGATCGAGAGAAAAAGAAACAGATGTGGACGGGGTGGGGGAGGGAGCAGGAGAAAGAGAGGGAGAGGGGTGTTTGAGATTTTCAAACTGCAGGAATGTTCCTTTCTCTGGGATCTCTAAACTTACATCGCTAAAAACAGATTATCTGCACATTATCATATTGATGCCTGTGGGATCTTGCTGTGCAGATTGCCTGCACGTTACCTGCATTGCAACAGTGAGGACAATTTTCAAAATTAATTCGTTGATTGTCAACTGCTCCCGAGGGCCAATGATTACAAGAGCTGAACGTGAAGCTGTATAAAGGCTTGTTATAAGTTTAAAGATGGCGTTTCGCATTTTCTGAGGACTGTGATGGGATATCTGGCTAATATCACATTGTGGGATCCTGCTGTGCATGTATTCCCTGCATCAATTCCTACATTACAACACTGAGGCAGAAACAGTTGGAGAGAAAAAGAGGGAGAGTAAGAAATAGATGGAGGTAGCTGGTTAAACGCAGAGAGAGAGAGAGAGAGAGACAGGCGAAGTGCAGGTGAGGGAGGGAAGGCAGAGAAAGATGGAGAAAGGCAGACAGAGAGAGAGAGAGAGATGGAGATAGACAGACAGAGAAATCCACACTCAAAACTTTGGTAAACTGAATGTTGAAGTGTCACAATTGCTGGGATCTTGCTGTGCACAGCTTGTCTGCAGAATTCCCTGCATTGTAACAGTGACTGCCTCTTAGAAGTGAATTCATTGTGTGTAAAACTCTCATAAAGGCCTGGAATTAAAGTCCTGAGCCTGAAGCCGGTACAACTCCCGAATAATGCTGGTGCTTTGGGCATTGCCGTGAATTTGAGAGTGAGATGAAATGTGCAGCAGCCAATTGAATTGAGAGTGAGATTCTGAGAGTGGATTTCTCTCTCCCTCTCCATCTGTCTCTCTGAATGAGAGTAACAGGAGGGAGAGAGAGATGCCGGAGAGTGAGGGAAACAGGGAGGGAATAAGAGGGGGAGAGGAGGGGCAGCCGGCTGTTATCACACTGTTGCTTGTGGGATCTGGCTGTGCACCAATGTCCTGCAGAATTTCCAACATTGCAACAATGACGACCACTTTAAAAATTAATTCATTTTGGTGTCAAAGGATTTGAACTCGCTGCCTCGGTGCTGTACAGGGTGATTGTGACCCGGGATCCGGCTTTCCCTCTCTCCCCAGTTTAGCTCCCATTGAGGTAAAAACAGGGGAGAGATGCTGAACAGGAAGCCGATTCACAATCTCTCTGGGTATCAGCTCCCCGATGTCTCTGCCTGTCTTCTTGTGGCTCCGTGGGGCAAGGGACAGATCAGCCATAATCTAACATGGGTGGGGCAGTCTCAAAAGGCTGAAGAGCCTCCTCCCGTCCCTGTGCCAGTCAGTGTGTGCGTATTTGTGTGTGTCTCCCTCTATTTGATTCCCTGGAGCTGATGGGGGGAACAGGTGAAACACCTTTCTGCAGAGAGGGGTGTGTCTGGGGCTGGGATCTTCCTGTGTATTAAAGGCTCAGAATGCCAGTTAACACAGGAGGTCCTTGCTCTATGCCCGGCCCTGTGTTTGGCCGGACATGAGTTAAAGGTGCCAGGGGTCTGGGAGCCAGTTGATGGAATTCCAGTAGCTTATCCATACCAGGAATTAAAGTGAATTAAAGACTGTCGGGAGACAGAGCTACACCCAGGAAAATGATGGAGGTTGGAATTACCCGGGGTTGGGGGTGGGGGGGGGGCTGGGGGTTGTCTGTAACGGGATACACAGGGGGAGGGCGGGGACGGCTGCACATATGGGAGATGAGACAGAGTGGGAATTAGCAGAGCAGGGATTTTACAGGACAGGGAGGGTATTTAGAAAGGGGGAGTGTACACAGTTGGGGGGGCAGGGGGAGAATTAGAGGGCAATATTCAGAGGAAATTAGTTATGTTAAAATGGGAGGGGGAGGAGTCTCCAGGTTTATAAAGGGAGGGTGCAGTGGGGATTTTCCAGGTTTAAAAAGGAAAGAGGAGGATTCTCCTGGTTGAAAATGGGATGTGGCAGTGGGGTTCTCCAGGTTTAAAATGGGAAGGGGCAGTGGGGAATCTCCAGGTTTAAAATGGGAGGGGGTAGTGGGGATTCTCCAGGGTTAAAATGGGAAGGGGCAGTGGAGATTCTCCAGTCTGTTCGGCGGGCGGGGCGGTGTAGATGTGGGACTGATCACAGGGAGGGTGCGGGTTAATTACATGGGGGGCTGTTCACAGGAGGGGTATTAGATGGGAGTCTGCTCACAGGAGGGGTATTAGATTGGGGGGTTAGTTAACTGGGGGATATCAAATAGGGGTCTGTAGACCAGGGATATTTAGAGGGGTGTCTATTTCCGGTGGGGGGGCGGGTATTTGCAGGGCGGGAATTTTCCAGAGTGGAAACATTGCCGTGCGAAATTTGTGGAAGGAGGGCGGGGATTTTACGTTTGCGGGGAGCGGGGAGGAATACATTGCGGGGAGAAATAAATTTCGGGGGGATAAATTGCAGGGGGGGATAAATTGCAGGCGTGGATATAAATTGTGGGGGGGGGGGATAAATTGTGGAAAGAGAGAAATAGAGAAAAGACAGAAAGTCAGAAATAGAGAAAAGACAGAAAGAGACAGAGAAATAGAGAAAAGGCAGAAAGGCAGAAAACGAGAGACAGAAAGAGAAAGTCAGACATAGAGAAATGACAGAAAGTCAGAAATAGGGAAAAGACAGAAAGAGACAGAGAAAAAGAGGACGGAAAAGCGAAGGGAAAGAATAGAGACACATATAAATTGCAGGCAGCAGAGAGACAGACAGAAAGCCAGTGAGAAAGGCACACAGAGAATCACGGAAAGATTGAGAGAGAGAAGGACAGAGAAAGCCATTGAGATAGAAAGACGCTCAATCTCTCAGAGAAACAGAGAGAAAGAAACACAAAGTGAGGGAGCGAGAGATTGTGAAACAGAGAGAAAATGAGAGAGAGAGACAGAGAAAGAAACAGTGAGGGAGAGAGAGGGCCAAAGCAAGCCAGTGAGACAGAAAGACACACAATCACTCAGAGAGAAACAGAGAGAGAGAGAAACACAGAGAGAGGGAGAGAAACACAAAGTGAGAGAGGGAGACAAACAGAGAGAGAGAGAGAGAGAGAGAGAGAGAGACAGACAGATATTGTGAAAGAGGGAGAGAGAAAGGCAGTGAGACAGAAAGACATAAAATCACTCAGAAAATCAGAGAGAGACAGAGAGAGGGAGAGAGAGAGAAACACAAAGTGAGAGAGAGAGATTGAGAGAGAGGGACAGAGAAACAGAGAGAGGGAGAGAGAGAAGCACAAATTGAGGGAGAGATTGAGAGAGACAGGGAGAGAGAGGGAGAGAGGAACAGAGAGGAGAGAGAGAGGGGGAACACAGAGAGTGAGGGAGAAAGAAACACAGAGAGGGAGAGAGAGAGAAACAGAGAGTGAGAGAGAGAGGGATTGAGGGAGGGAGTGATTGAGGGAGGGAGACTGAGTCAAAAGCAGCAAGAAAGGCAGAGAGAGACAATAAAGATGTCATACTCACTATCCCACATGAACTGCACTCCATCGTTGGACTCTAACACCTTCCCTCCTTCAGTTCGTCCATTGAAAAAAAGATCCTGGAGAGCGGCATTAGGGTGGGAATTGGAGAAAAGGGTCAGGAGTGGGACAGAGAGAGTGGGATTCAGATTGGACTCTCTCTCTCTCACACATACACTGTGATCAGCTTGCAATTCACCTGGGCACAGAGACAGAGACTGAGACACAGAAACTCAACTTCACAAACCAGCCGCATGGAAAGAAAGAATGGAGGCTGATGTTGTCCTAATATATTCCAGAACCTGTCACTCAAAACAGCCAGTCCACCCATAATACAGCTCATCCAACCAGCTCTCAGCTTCCTACATCTGGACACTCCCTCCCAGGTATGGGACAGTCCAAGATGAGTCTCTTTGTGAACAGAGAATGGGGGAGAGAGGGGTATTCCAGCCGTATCCCAAATGGGCCATTCCTGACAGAAACCTGTCTGTCTGTCTCTCTATCTCCCTCCCCCAAAAACCTCATTAACAGAGCAGAAAAGCTGCTGTAATTTAAAACCTGGAGGGGCTGGTTTGGATAATGACCATTTAACACTAATTGCATTAAATGTATTTCACTATCTACCTCCACTTAACAGAAAGTTCAGAAAAATGACTGAAAATGGCTCACTGCGGTTATCTTGAAATTCTGACAAAGAGTTTTTGCTGGATGGCCGGTTTGACTGCAGTATAAACAAGCAGTTTTTATTCAGATTTTCAATTACACAGTCATCATTAACTGCCAAGTGCTTCTGTGACTCAGAACTGAAAAGTCCTAAATTGAAGCTGTGTAAAGGTTTCTTATAATACCTGAATAATGCTGGTATTTTAGGCCGTGGTCTGAATTTTACAGTGAAATGAAATGGCTGGGAGCCATTGTAATTCAGTTTTTCTAAGATCTGAATGTGGATTTCTCTTTCTATCTTTCTATGGGAGAGGGGATGGGGGTCACCAGTGTTTGTGTGTTTTTACAATGAGGCAGAAACAGATGTTGAGTGAAACACACAGAAATAGTGGGAGAATGAGAGAGAGAGAACCAGCTGGGAATGACAGCTATTTCATAACTACACACACAGTATTCCACTTCTAACAGTGATGTGAAAATTTTGGATTGCAATTTAGTGTCCGGGAAGTAACCAGTCAGTAACAGGGTTGCAGGGCAAAGTGACACTCATATTTTCAAAAAGGAATACTGCATTTTACTCAAGTCTAATTAAGTGGTACAACATTGCAAATGTTCTTACACAGTATTGTTGCAGGGTATGTGTTTTTTTCTTTAGAAGTTTTAGACCTATGTGCTCCTTGCCCTTTAGATTTGCAGAATTATCTTTTCAACACACCGACCTCAAAAATATTCCTGGTAGCAACAACGACAAGAAAATTAATTTCGAGCTTTCACAATTTATATTTCTCAATGTAAGTATATTTTCCATTGAGCAGGCAGAAGAGGATTTTTTAAAAAGAAGCTATTTGCAGGATACTCTATCAGGAACTCCACCCACTAAGATAGATGGTTCCATACGACAACGTGCATTTATATAGCACCTTTAACACAGTGAAATATCCCAAGGCACTTCACACCATGCACCGTCAGGAAATATTAGGACAAGGAGTAAATCTCAGTGAAAAAAAATCAGGCTTTAAAGGGATGTCTAAAGGAAAAAGGTAGAAAGGCGGAAAGATTTAGGGGGAGAACCAGAATTTACATCCGACGCAGCTGAAGGTACGGACATCAATGACAGAACAATTAAAATCAGGGCTGCCCAAGAGATCAGAATAGGATGAGTGCAGAAATGGCAGAAGGTTGTACAGCTGGAGGAGTTTCCAGTGATGGCGACAGGAGAGACTCTGGTGGGATTTGAAAACAAGGGATGAGAATTTTAAAATCAAGGGGACGCCGGAACGTGAATGAATGTAGGTGAGTGAGGAGATGGGTGATGTTTCAGTTCTGACTGGGTCACAGTCTTGAAAGGTCTACCACTCACTCACCCATGAACCGATGCTTGAAATTAAGATGATTAAATTTTCTCTGTAGCAGTTTAAGTGCCATGTTCAGTGAATGGTTTCCATCTGCTTGTGTCCCTGTCTCACTGCAGTTACTGCCCCCCTCTCACTATCTCCATCTGCTGGGGTCCCTCTCTCACTGCAGTTACAGTCCTCCTTTCACCATCTCCATCTGCTGGTGTCCCTGTCTCACTGCAGATACTGACCCCCTCTCACCATCGCCATCTGCTGGTATCCCTCTCTCACTGCAGTTACTGTCCCTCTCACCATCTCCATCTGCTGGTGTCCCTGTCTCACTGCAGTTTCTGTCCTCCTTTCTCCATCACCATCTGCTGGTGCCCCTGTCTCACTGCAGTTACTGCCCCCTCTCACCATCTCCATCTGCTGGTGTCCCTGTCTCACTGCAGTCACTGTCCCTCTCACCATCTCCATCTGCTGGTGCCCCTGTCTCACTGCAGTTACTGTCCTCTCTCATCATCTCCTTTTGCTGGTGTTCCTGCCTCACTGCAGTAACTATACCGCACTTACAATCGCCATCTGCTGATGCCCTTGTCTCACTGCAGTTACTGTCCCCTCTCACCATCTCCATCTGCTGGTGACCGTCCACCAGTTCCACAATTACTGTTGCCTCCCCCAATTCCCCATACAGACAGAGGCAGAGAAACAGAATAAGAGGGAGCGTGAGGGGTTGACAGACGGGAATAAACAGTGACTGAGCGAGAGTGATAGATAGAGAGAGACGGAGAAGAAGAGCGAAAGGGGAGAGAGAACCAAAGAGAGGGAGAGAGAGTGACACAGGAAGTGTGATAAAAACAGAGACAGAGGGTAGAGACGGAGAGAGCGGGAGAGAGAGAGAGAGACAGAGGGAGAAATAGAAAGGGAGAGAGAGAGGGAGAGAGACAGATAGTGAGTGACACGGAGAGTTGTAGGTGAAACATTTTCAGCTGATTATGTTGAAAATAAATTTAAATCAAAATTTCCTGGGACGACACACTGGCCACATTCAACAACGTAATTTGAAAGGAAAGATTGAAGACAGTTGTTGCTCAGTGGGTGGTAATTTTGTCTCTGAGTTATAAGGCGAGGAGAACTCCATTGTCATGTCTAAAATGGAGCAGCAATTGAGGTTCTGTATAACTCTCGTTCTTTAAGTGTTGTCAGCGGGAAGTGCAGAAAGAGCTGGGAGACCCTGAGACACTTTAGCAGCAGGGGAAAAATGTAGATGTGGAGTTATAGAGTTCTACAGCACAGAAACAGGCCCTTCGGCCCTTCGTGTCTGTGCCAGCCACCAAGCACCTAACTATTCTAATCCCATTTTCCTGCACTTGGCCCGTAGCCCTGCATGCTATGGCGTTGCAAGAGCTCATCTAAATACTTCTTAAATGTTGTGAAGGCTCCTGCCTCTACCACGTCTTCGGGCTGTGCGTTCCAGACAAAAAAATATTTCCTCAAATTCTCTCTAAACCTCCTGCCCCTAACCTTAAATCTATGCCCCCTGGTCATTGGCCCCTGTGCTAAGGGAAAGTTTCTTCCTACCTAACCTATCAATGCCCCTCTTAATTGTATATACTAAGAGATAAAGGTATATGGGTGTCTTCATCAAAACCTCACTGAAAGATTTCATGCAGTTGCAGCAAGCCATTAGGAAGGCTAATGGTATGTTATCGTTTATCACAAGAGGATTTGATTACAGGAGCAGTGAAGTCTTGCTTCAATTGTGTGGAACCTTGGTTAGACCGCACCTGGAGTACTGTGTGCTGTTTTGATACCCATAGCTGAGGAAGAATATTATTACCATAGAGGGAGTGCAACGAAGGGTCACCAGACTTGTTCCCGGGACAGTGGAACTGTCCTATGAAGAGAAATTGGGGAAGCTGGGCCTGCATTTTCTACAGTTTCGAAGAATGAGAGTTGATCTCATTGAAACTTACAAAATAGTTAAAGGGATAGACAGGGTCGATGCAGGTAAGTTGTTTTCCCTGTCTGGGGAGTCTAGAACCAGGGGACGTAATTTCAAAATAATGGGGAAGCCACTTAGGACAGAGATGAGGAGAAATGTCTTTATTCAGAGCGTTGGGAATCTTTGGAATTCTCTACTCCAGATTGCTATGGAAGCTCAGTCATTGAGTATTTTTACAGCAATGATTGACAGATGTCTAAATACAAATGATATAATGGGATATGGGGATAATGTGGGAATATGGCATTGCAATGGATGATCAGTCATGATCGTACTGACCAGCTCCAAAACCCGTGTATTATTTGTGTAAAAGTCCTGCCTTTAGTGTGAGTGTCAAACAAGGAGATTGTTGAATCAGTAATTTCCAGACTCTTGTCCCTTCTCTCTCTTATTTACTGGCGATTGTGATCCTGTCCCGGGGAAAGTGTGGACTCTCCACCTGCACCACTCGCTACCTGGTGGCCATGGCAATGGTGGATCTACTAGTCATTATAACTGCGTTCAAACCGCTCAGGATTGGTTATTATCAATTCCTGCGATGTTTGCTGCACATTACCACTGTCTGCCATACTATCATCACCTGAATTCATACATCCACAGACTGTTCTGTCTGGTTCACCGCCACTTTCTCTTTTGATCGACTAGTGTCCATTTGTTGTCAGAAACTGAAGACAAAATATTACACCAAGAAAATTGCAGCTGTAGTTCCAGCAACAACCTGGATTCTGTTCTGTTTAGAAAACATCCCCTTATACTTTATGTTTTAACATAGAGAGATGATTGACAATGTACCGTGGGGCTGTTCTTCAATTCCAAGCTATTTTACTGAGCCTGGATGGGTCGCATTTGACTGGTTTGATAAAGTATCAATCCCATTGCTGCCATTCACTTTAATTTGGTTTCTCAACACTCTGACAGTCAGACATATTTTAGTGGCCATAAGGGACTGAGGGGTCAGAGTAAGGGTGAGAATCTCAGAGACCCAGAGATAGAGGGCAGAAGGAAGTATATGAGTTTGCTCTTCACCATATGCAGCAGCTTCATACTTCTGTGGTTGGTGTATGGTATGCAATATTTATGTTACATAGTTACAGGAACAGATCCCAGGAATCACACCGATTCTGATTGTTTGTTTCGACGATTTGGATTGATGTTGCAGATAAGAGGTTACTGCATAAGCACCTTTATTTATGTGTCCACTCAGTCCAGGTTCAGAGAGCAGGTCAAGAGTGCGGTGAAATATTCAGTTAGAGCAATTATTCAATCAACGACGAAACAAAATAACTGAGGGAAGCCCAAAGGCGGTCCCAGAGTTTCCAGTCCATGAATGTAATATTTATCCATAATGGGCAAGAGGTGACTGACAGCTGGATGACCCTAAATACACTGGCGGCTGGGTGGGTGGTGAGAGGCGTGTCATAGCCGCCCAAGAGCAGTGGGGCAGCGTTCAGAAGCTGATCAACAGCTGGGTGATCTGGAATACACAGGCGGGTGAGGGCGGTCACACATGCTAAAGCGTAGCAGGGCATTGGACAAGAGGTGATCTGTGGAGGGCCGGATGGAAAGGGGGGCAAGAGGAGATTCAGAGCACCCCTGCAAGACAAGAGAGGAAACAATAGCCACAGTCTCTCCTCCTCCTCCAATGGCCTGATTCTGAGCTCCTTGCATCTGCTCAGGAAAACAGAATCTCTTGTTGCAAAATGCTGCTGATGCTCGAAATCTTCTCAGGTCAGCTGATTAGTAGAAATTCATTTATTTTTGAGGACAATTAATTAAATCTTTCTCCCTTTCAATCCCCCAACCAATCCCACAACCCGGTAACTGCTCTCTCTCACACCCATGCATAGTAGCTGCAGTGAGACAGGGACACGAGCAGATGGAGATGGTGAAGTGGCAGTAACTGCAGTGAGACAGGGGCACTGGCAGATGGAGATGGTGAGAGGGGGCAATAACTGCAGTGAGACAGGGAGACCAGCAGATGGAGATGGTGAGAGGGGGAAGTAACTGCAGTGAGACAGGGACACCAGCAGATGGAGGTACTGAGCTATTGCTGATGGGAAGATTCAGTGTTCCTGAGAGTTTGAACGTTTGCTATAAGTTAGAGGAACGTATGTTTGTTTCAAAGTGACACTTTATATAACCTTTAAATGCTTAATGAAAGAATTTAAATACAGCTTGTGTTAAATGGTAATTTAACAACTATGTAATCGCTTGCAACATTAAACTGGTTTCTGTTTGAAAAATTATTTTGAGAATACAGAAATAAAACAAAAACATCGAATAAAGTCCAAACATTCATTTACAAATAAAAATTCTCTCAATACGTTGCGTTGAATTCTTCATCACTTAAGTTATGACATCTCTCACTTCCCTATTTGTACTGTTATCTTCTCCACTATTAGTGAGAGGAATTGAAGTATTGATGCATTTGCCTTTTGAAAATAGATATTAAATGTGCTATCACCAACCTGTCAGATAGTGCATTCCAGACCAGAACAACTTGTGCTGGATTATTTCCCCTGATTATCTCCTTGCATCACTCTCCCATTTTTATTTACCTTCATTCTGTGCTCTCTGGATCCTGACCCCTCTCTGATACTGGAAACAAACTTTCCTCATTTATCCAAGCTGAATGAAAGAATTTTGAATACTGTTTGTTTCTCCAAGGCAGCTGCAGAGTAGCTGGTAGCTCCTGAATTTGGACAGTGATGAACAAGTGACAAAAATCCCTCTGAATCCACCAGTAAAGCAGAGGATAGATACAGTCAAGATGGAAAGTGAAACTAGTGACACTTTATTGCAGCGGCAAAAAGTTTTATTCTATCTCATTCCTTTCCATTGACAGATAGTGTTCTCACCAGACAACTGTGAGCTCCTCCAGACTGAAGGACATATTTGCAGTAATGCATCAAAAACTACGAAATTGAAGATCATTGCCATGAGAGCAAAATTCATCAGCAAGCCTGTTACTACAGATGATGATGTTTTACATAAATAAGGCAAAGAATTAAAATCAATTGCCTCATTCAAACTGCTGGTTAGGCCTCAACTGCAGTATTGTGATCGATCCCGGTCACCACACTTTAGGAAGGATGTCAAGGCCTTGGAGAGCGTGCATAGGAGGTTTACCAGTCTCGAGGGAAGACTGTGTATGTATGTGAGAGAGAAAGGGGGAGAGGTTTCAAAGAATGGCCGACAATTTTGGACGGATAAAAATTGGCTAGGAGTGATTAAAATGTCACTTTAGTGGTAGTGTAATAAATAGGCAAAAGAGACAAATATTCACTTTGAAGCATTTTTGTTTGAATATAAGCTGAAAGAGATAAGACTCTATTCTTCAGAGAAGGATAGATTTAACGGTGAGCTGATGCACGCTTAAAAAAGTATGAAGGAAACAGATTGTGTAACAGTTGGGTTTGTTCCAATGAAATAGATTAGTGTGAACCCTGAAAACAAGTGACACTTCACGCAGCAGTAAAAACTCTTTAGCAGAATGTGGAGGTCTTTATCGCTGAACTTTATTTTAACTGGAGGTGAAATATAGGGACAGGTGGGGATGTGGTAGGAATATGGGATTAGTAAAGGATTAGTATAAATGGGTGGTTGATGGACGGCACAGACTCGGTGGGCCGAAGGGCCTGTTTCAGTGCTGTATCTGTCTAAACTAAGATCTTTAATACAATTTGTGTTAAATGGCCATTTCCCATCTATGTCAACCCTTGTAAAATTAAACAGGTAAATGTTAAAAAGGTTTTTACGATTGATTGCAGGCTAATGCATAATACAGCAGAATCAAATGACACATGCTCCCATTATAAACCTGGAGAAATGACACTCCTTCCTAATTTAAACCAGGAGAAATCACACCCCCTCCCATTTAATACTTGGAGAAATGAGGCAACACTCGCATTTCAAACCTGGAGCCATGACACCGCGCCCCTTTTAAAACTGGAAAAATGACACACCCTCCTATTTTAAACCACGAGAAATGACATCTCCTCTCATTTTAAAACTGGAGAAACGACACCCCCTCCCATTTTAAAACTGGAGAAATTACATCTCCTCCCATTTTAAAATGGAGAAATGACACCAGCTCCCATTTTAAAACTGGAGAAATAACAATCCCTCCCATTTTAAAACTGGAGAAATTACATCTCCTCTCATTTTAAAACTGGAGAAACGACACCCCCTCCCATTTTAAAACTGGAGAAATGACAATCCCTCCCATTTTAAAACTGGAGAAATTACAATCCCTCCCATTTTAAAACTGGAGAAATTACATCTCCCATTTTAAAACTGGAGAAATAACAATCCCTCCCATTTTAAAATGGAGAAATGACACCCCCTCCCATTTTAAAACTGGAGAAATAACAATCCCTCCCATTTTAAAACTGGAGAAATTACATCTCCTCCCATTTTAAAATGGAGAAATGACACCAGCTCCCATTTTAAAACTGGAGAAATAACAATCCCTCCCATTTTAAAACTGGAGAAATTACATCTCCTCTCATTTTAAAACTGGAGAAACGACACCCTCTCCCATTTTAAAACTGGAGAAATGACAATCCCTCCCATTTTAAAACTGGAGAACTTACAATCCCTCCCATTTTAAAACTGGAGAAATTACATCTCCCATTTTAAAACTGGAGAAATAACAATCCCTCCCATTTTAAAATGGAGAAATGACACCAGCTCCCATTTTAAAACTGGAGAAATAACAATCCCTCCCATTTTAAAACTGGAGAAATTACATCTCCTCTCATTTTAAAATGGAGGAATGACACCAGCTCCCATTTTAAAACTGGAGAAATAACAATCCCTCCCATTTTAAAACTGGAGAAATTACATCTCCTCTCATTTTAAAACTGGAGAAACGACACCCCCTCCCATTTTAAAACTGGAGAAATGACAATCCCTCCCATTTTAAAACTGGAGAAATTACAATCCCTCCCATTTTAAAACTGGAGAAATTACATCGCCCATTTTAAAACTGGAGAAATAACAATCCCTCCCATTTTAAAATGGAGAAATGGCACCAGATCCCATTTTAAAACTGGAGAAATAACAATCCCTCCCATTTTAAAACTGGAGAAATTACATCTCCTCTCATTTTAAAACTGGAGAAACGACAGCCCCTCCCATTTTAAAACTGGAGAAATTACATCTCCTCTCATTTTAAAACTGGAGAAACGACACTCCCTCCCATTTTAAAACTGGAGAAATTACAATCCCTCCCATTTTAAAACTGGAGAAATTGCATCTCCCATTTTAAAACTGGAGAAATAACAATCCCTCCCATTTTAAAATGGAGAAATGACACCAGCTCCCATTTTAAAACTGGAGAAATAACAATCCCTCCCAATTTAAAACTGGAGAAATTACATCTCCTCTCATTTTAAAACTGGAGAAACGACACCCCCTCCCATTTTAAAACTGGAGAAATGACAATCCCTCTCATTTTAAAATGGAGAAATGACACCAGCTCCCATTTTAAAACTGGAGAAATAACAATCCCTCCCATTTTAAAACTGGAGAAATTACATCTCCTCCCATTTTAAAACTGGAGGAATGACACTGCACCCCTTTTAAAACTGGAGAAATGACACCCCCTCCTATTTTAAAATTGGAGATATGACAACGCCTCTCATTTTAAAACTGGGAAAATTACAACCCATCCCATTTTTAAAATGGAGAAATAACAACACCACCCATTTTAAAACTGGAGAAATTACATTCCCTCCCATTTTAAAACTGGAGATATGACACCTCCTCCCATTTTTAAACTGGAGAAATGACACCCACTCCCATTTTAAACCAGGAGAAATGACACCACCTCCCATTTTAAACCTGGAGAAATGACACCCACTCCCATTTTAAACCAGGAGAAATGACACCACCTCCCATTTTAAACCAGGAGAAATGACACCACCTCCCATTTTAAAGCTGGAGAAATTACACACCCTCACATTTTAAACCTGGGGCAATGACAACACCTCCCATTATAAACCTGGAGAAATGACACACCCTCACATTTTAAACCTGGGGCAATGACAACACCTCCCATTTTAAACCAGGAGAAATGACACCACCTCCCATTTTAAACCTGGAGAAATGACACACCCTCACATTTTAAACCTGGGGCAATGACAACACCTCCCATTTTAAACCTGGAGAAATGACACACCCTCACATTTTAAACCTGCGGCAATGACAACACCTCCCATTTTAAACCAAGAGAAATGACACCACCTCCCATTTTAAACCAGGAGAAATGACACCACCTCCCATTTTAAACCTGGAGAAATGACACACCCTCACATTTTAAACCTGGGGCAATGACAACACCTCCCATTTTAAACCTGGAGAAATGACACACCCTCACATTTTAAACCTGGGGCAATGACAACACCTCCCATTTTAAACCAGGAGAAATGACACCTCCTCCCATTTTAAACCTGGAGAAATGACACACCCTCACATTTTAAACCTGGGGCAATGACAACACCTCCCATTTTAAACCTGGAGAAATGACACACCCTCACATTTTAAACCTGGGGCAATGACAACACCTCCCATTTTAAACCAGGAGAAATGACACCTCCTCCCATTTTAAAACTGGAGAAATAACAATCCCTCCCAATTTAAAACTGAAGAAATTACATCCCCTCCTATTTTAAAACTGGAGAATTTACACCCCACCATTTTAAAACTGGAGAAATTACATTCCCTCCCATTTTAAAACTGGAGATATGACACCTCCTCCCATTTTTAAACTGGAGAAATGACACCCACTCCCATTTTAAACCAGGAGAAATGACACCACCTCCCATTTTAAACCTGGAGAAATGACACCCACTCCCATTTTAAACCAGGAGAAATGACACCACCTCCCATTTTAAACCAGGAGAAATGACACCACCTCCCATTTTAAAGCTGGAGAAATTACACACCCTCACATTTTAAACCTGGGGCAATGACAACACCTCCCATTATAAACCTGGAGAAATGACACACCCTCACATTTTAAACCTGGGGCAATGACAACACCTCCCATTTTAAACCAGGAGAAATGACACCACCTCCCATTTTAAACCTGGAGAAATGACACACCCTCACATTTTAAACCTGGGGCAATGACAACACCTCCCATTTTAAACCTGGAGAAATGACACACCCTCACATTTTAAACCTGCGGCAATGACAACACCTCCCATTTTAAACCAGGAGAAATGACACCACCTCCCATTTTAAACCAGGAGAAATGACACCACCTCCCATTTTAAACCTGGAGAAATGACACACCCTCACATTTTAAACCTGGGGCAATGACAACACCTCCCATTTTAAACCTGGAGAAATGACACACCCTCACATTTTAAACCTGGGGCAATGACAACACCTCCCATTTTAAACCAGGAGAAATGACACCTCCTCCCATTTTAAACCTGGAGAAATGACACACCCTCACATTTTAAACCTGGGGCAATGACAACACCTCCCATTTTAAACCTGGAGAAATGACACACCCTCACATTTTAAACCTGGGGCAATGACAACACCTCCCATTTTAAACCAGGAGAAATGACACCTCCTCCCATTTTAAAACTGGAGAAATAACAATCCCTCCCAATTTAAAACTGAAGAAATTACATCCCCTCCTATTTTAAAACTGGAGAATTTACACCCCACCATTTTAAAACTGGAGAAATAACATCCCCTCCCATTTTAAAACTGGAGAAATTACATCCCCTCCCATTTTAAAACTGGAGAAATTATACTCCCTCCCATTTTAGAACTGGAGAAAAGACACCCCCTCCAATTTTAAACGTGGGGAAATGACACCACCTCCCATTTTAAACCACGAGAAATGACACCCCGTCCCATTTCAATACTGGGGAAATGACACCCCCATCCCATTTCAAAACTTGAGACGTGATACCCCCTCCCATTTTAAAATTGGAGAAATGACATCCCCTCCCATTTTGAAACTGGAGAAATGACAACACCTCCCAATTCAAAGCAGGTGAAATGACAACCCCTCCCATTCTAAAGTGGGGAAATTACACCACCTCCCATTTTAAAACTGGGGAAATGACAACTCATCCCATTTTAAAACTGGAGAAATGACAACACCTCCCATTTTAAAACTGGAGAAATGACAACTCATTCCATTTTAAAACTGGAGAAATGACAACCCATCCCATTTTAAAACTGGGGGAAGAACAATCACTCCCATTTTAAAACTGGGGGAAATTACAACCCCTACCATTTTAAAACTGGGGGAAATTACAACCCCTACCATTTTAAAACTGGGGAAATGACACCCACTCACATTTGAAAACTTGAGAAATGACAACCCCTCCCATTTTAAAACTGGGGAGATGACACACTCTCCCATTTTAAAACTGGGGAAATGACACCCACTCACATTTGAAAACTTGAGAAATGACAACCCCTCCCATTTTAAAACTGGGGAGATGACACACTCTCCCATTTTAAAACTGGGGAAATGACAACCCCTCCCATTTTAAAACTGGGGAAATGACAACTCATCCCATTTTAAAACTGGGGGAAGCACAATCACTCCCATTTTAAAACTGGGGGAAATTACAACCCCTACCATTTTAAAACTGGGGAAATGACACCCACTCACATTTGAAAACTTGAGAAATGACAACCCCTCCCATTTTAAAACTGGGGAGATGACACACTCTCCCATTTTAAAACTGGGGAAATGACACCCACTCACATTTGAAAACTTGAGAAATGACAACCCCTCCCATTTTAAAACTGGGGAGATGACACACTCTCCCATTTTAAAACTGGGGAAATGACAACCCCTCCCATTTTAAAACTGGGGAAATGACAACTCATCCCATTTTAAAACTGGAGAAATGACAACCCATCCCATTTTAAAACTGGGGGAAGGACAATCACTCCCATTTTAAAACTGGGGGAAATTACAACCCCTACCATTTTAAAACTGGGGAAATGACACCCACTCACATTTGAAAACTTGAGAAATGACAACCCCTCCCATTTTAAAACTGGGGAGATGACACACTCTCCCATTTTAAAACTGGGGAAATGACACCCACTCACATTTGAAAACTTGAGAAATGACAACCCCTACCATTTTAAAACTGGGGAGATGACACACTCTCCCATTTTAAAACTGGGGAAATGACAACTCCTCCCATTTTAAAACTGGCGAAATGACAACACCTCCCATTTTAAAACTGGGGAAATGACAATCCTTCCCATTACTAAACTGGAGAAATGACAACACCTCCCATTTTAAAACTGGGGAGATGACACACTCTCCCATTTTAAAACTGGGGAAATGACAACTCCTCCCATTTTAAAACTGGCGAAATGACAACACCTCCCATTTTAAAACTGGGGAAATGGCAATCCTTCCCATTACTAAACTGGAGAAATGACAACACCTCCCATTTTAAAACTTGGGAAAGACACCCCTTCCCATTTTAAACATGGGGAAATTACACCTACTCCCATTTTAAAACTGGGGAAATGACAGCCAATTCCATTACAAAACTGGGGAAATGGCACACCCTCCCATTTTAAAACTCGAAAAATGACACCCCCTCCCAGTTAAACCTGGGGAAATGACATTTGAGCAGGAGGAGGCCATTCAGCCCTTCGACCCTGCTCTGCCATTCCAGATCATGCCTGATACGAGCACTCAAACACAGAGCTGCAGTTTTCAGTATTTTCCCATTTGATAACAACGCCTGCCAGTTCTCGGAACACAGAGCAACAAACAAACTGCACATCCCGCGCTCCCCAAAACATCCCAACAAGCAGTCTGGAGACAAATTGCGAATTAATTCATTGGATTCAATCTCTGTAAAGCCCCTTCTCATTTCCCCACCGGTACTGCCTCCTCACTCAGTACTTCCAGTAGATCCGGTGCTGACTTTATTCATTTTCTGTATCCATTTCCCAATTCATTATTAATAATTGTTTTTCAAACATTTCACTGTGGCAAAACACTGCCCAGGTCAATGAATCAGTTTTCACTGCTCGATGCAGCAACAAGGCTGGAAATTTCAGCCCAGATCCTGTCAAACTCCTGCTTTGTCTCCAGGTCTGGTCAACAATTTCTCTGCTTCCTTTTCTCTCTCTTCCAATTAACTTGGTAGCGATTGTGATACTGCCCCTAGGAAAGCGCGCTCTCTCCAAATGTATCACTCTCTACCTGGTGGGAAAGGTTATCGCTGGACCTATATTGAATTCGATTGTTATAATTGATTTCGCAGATTCATTCCTGCAAATTACTCCTTTGTGTTCTTTCATTCTCCTTCTGATTTCTGCCGCCATTGTAGTATATGTCTGTCTCACAGTCTCTTTCACCTTTGATCGATTTGCGGCCATTTGTTGTGAGAAGCTGAAAACGCAATCCTGCACCGAGAAAACAGCAGCTGTGATTGCGGGAACAGTGAGTGTGTTGGGCTGTTTACAGTCTGTCCCCTGGTACTTTACACTGGAACAATATTACATTATTGATACTGTTCCCATGCATTGTGTCCATAATCCGAGTTTCTATACTTCCCCCACATGGGGGGCATTTGAATTGTTTGAGTATATTTTAACCCCTTGTGTCCCGTTCCTTCTAATTTTGTTGCTCAATGTTCTGACGGTCAGGCATATTTTATTGGCCAGTAAAGTCCGCAGGGGATTCCGGGGCCACAGCAATGGGGAGAATCACAAGGACCCAGAGATGGAGAATAGGAGAAAATCAATTATCTTACTCTTCAGTATATCCGGCAGTTTGTTTTTACTGTTATGGTTGACACAGGTTGTGTACATCATCTATAGGCAAATTGCAGATATTGAATATTATTCCTCTTCCATTGACACTCACGATTTTGCAGAAAAAGCGTCAAAGATGCTGCTGGTTCTCACTTCCTGCACCAACACGTGGATTTACACTGTAACCCAGAGTAAATTCAGGCAGGAGCTGAAGAAGGTGGCGAATTACCCTTTCAATATCATTGTCAAATTAGTGAAATCATCGAAAGAGCAGAAGGGTTTCAAACACTGGAACGCAATCTCATTTTATTTTCCATTAGCTTCATGCTGCAAAGCACATAAGGTACATTTATACTCACTGTACTGAGCCCTGAAATGACTTTAAATATGATTCTGAGATTATATTGCATTGATAATCTGACCTATTGACGTAGGACCTGCCTTGCAGAAGATTTATGAATTGTTCCTGGAAAATGCGTCTCTGAAAATCGGAGCTGGGCTCAACTAAACCCATCCTGGACCCACAGCAAAATGGACAAAGCTGCAAATCACAGTGATTGTGAGATGGCGAGGGTGCAGTAACTGCAGTGAGACAGGAACACCAGCAGATGGAGATGGTGAAAGAGGGAAGTAGCTGCAGTGAGAGAGGGACACCAGCAGATGGAGATGGTGAAAGAGGGCAATAACTGCAGTGAGAGAGGGACGCCAGCAGATGGAGATGGTGAGAGGGGACATTAACTGCAGTGAGAGGGACACCAGCAGATGGAGATAGTGAAAGGGCGGCAGTAACTGTAGTAAGACAGGGACACCAGCAGATGGAGATGGTGAGAGGGTGGCAGTAACTGTAGTGAGACAGAGACAGAAACAGATGCAGAGGGTGATCGGAGCAGTAACTGCAGTGAGACAGGACACCAGCAGATGGGGTTTGTGAGAGGTGGAAGCAACTGCAGTGAGACAGGGATACTCACAAATGGATATGCTGAGTGGGGGCAGTAACTGCAGTAAGGCAGGGACTCCAGCAGATGGAGAATGTGAGACGGGACAGTAACTGCAGTAAGATAGGGACACCAACAGAGGAAGATGGTGAGAGGATGCAGTCATTGCAGAAGTGAAAAAAGGACACTGGCAGATGCACATGGTGAAATGGGGGAGCACCTGCAGCGTGACATGGACGCCAACAGATGGCGATGGTGAAAGGGGTACAGTAATTTCAGTGAGGCAGGGACAAAAGAAGACGGAGATTGTGAGAGGGGGCAGTAGCTGCAGTGAGACAGGGATACCAGCAGATGCAGATGTTGAGAGGGGGCAGCAACTGCAGTAAGAAAGAGACACCAGCAAATGGAAATGGAGAGAGGGGATATTACATGCAGTGAGACAGGAACACCAACATACGTAGATGGTGAGATTTGGGAGTAACTGCAGTTGGACAGGGACACCAGCAGAGTGAGTAGATGAGAGTTGACAGTAAGTGCAGTGAGATAGGGACACAGGCAGATGGAGCTGGTGAGAGGGTCAGTAACTGTACTGAGACAGGGACACAAAGAGATGGAGATGCTCAGAGGGGCAGTACCGGCAGTGAGGCAGGGACAACAGCTGATGGAGATGGTGAGAGGGGCAGTAACTGTACTGAGACAGGGACACAAAGAGATGGAGATTCTCAGAGTGGCAGTACCTGCAGTCAGATAGGGACACAGGCAGATGGAAGTGGTGTTAGGGGTAGGAGCTGCACTGAGATAGGAACACAAAGAGATGAGATGCTCAGAGGGCCAGTGCCTGCAGTGAGGCAGGGACAGCAGCAGATGGAGATGGTGAGAGGGGCCAGCAAAAGCAGTGAGACAGACAAACCAGCAGATGGAGATGGTGAAATGGGCAGTAACTGCAGTGAGACAGGGACAGCAGCAGATAGATATGGTGAGAGGGGAACATTAACTGCAGATAAAAGGGGACACTAGCAGAGGGTGATGGTGAGGGGAAACAGTAAGTGCAGCGAGGCAGGGAAACCAGCAGATGGGAATGCTGAAAGTGTGGAGTAACTGAAATAAGACAGGGACACCACTAGGTGGTTATGGTGATTGGGGGACAGTAAATGCAGTGCGATAGGGACACCAGCAGATGGAGATGGTGAGAGGGGCATAACCTGCATTGATGCGTGACAAAAGCTCATGGAGGTGGTGAGAGGGGAGTGACTTCAGTGACACAGCGACACCAGCAGGTGGAGATGTTGAGAGGCGACAGTAACTGAAGTGAGACAGGGACAACAGCAGATGGAGATGATGAGAGGGGGCAGTAACTGCAATGAGACAGCGACACCAGCAGATGCATCTCGTGAGAGGGAGATAGTAACTTCAGTTGGACAGGGACATCAGCAGATGGACTTGGTGAGAGCAGACATTACCTGCAGTGAGACACGAACACCAGCAGATGGAGATGATTAGAAACGGACTGTAAATGCTATGACACAGGGACACCAGCAGATGCAGATGGTGAGAGGGTGCTTTAACTGCAGTGAGACATGAACACCAGCAGATGGAGATGGTGAAATGGGGGAGTAATTGCAGAGGGACAGGGAGAACAGCAGATGGAAACGATGAGGGGTGGTCAGTAACTAAAGTGAGACAGGGACACCAGCAGAGTGAGAAGATGATAGGGGAGAGTAAGTGTAATGAGTCAGGGACACCAGAAGATGGAGTTAGTTAAAGGGCAGTTGTAACTGTACTGAGACAGGACACCAGCAGATGTGAATGGTGAGAGTGGCAGTAACTGCAGTGAGACAGGGACACCAGAAGATGGAGATGTTGGGATGAGGATGTAACTGCAGTGAGAAATGGACAGCAGCAGATGAACATGGTGAGAGGGGGTCTGTAACTGCAATGTGGCCATGAGTCAGGTAGATGCAGATGGAGAGATGGGTGGTAACTGCAGTGAGACTGGAACAACAGCAGATCGAGATGGTGAGAGCAGGCAGTAACTTCAATGAGACAGGGACACCATCAGATGGAGATGGTGAGATGGGGAAACACCTGCAGCGTGACGGACACACACACAGTTGCGGATGGTGAGAGTGGCAGCAACTGCAGTGAGACATAGACACCAGCTGTTGGTGATGTTAAGAGCGAACAGTAACTGTAGTGATACAGGGACATCAGGAGATGCAGATGCTGAGGCGGGGATTAACTTTACTAAGAGAGGGAGGCAAGCAGATGAAGATGGTTAAGAGGGTGGTAGTAACTGCACTGACACAGGAACCACAGCAGATGCAGATGGTGAGAGTGGCACTGAATGCCCCGAGACTGGCACACAAAGAGATGGGGATTCTAAGAGGGGCACTACCTGCAGTGAGGCTGGGACCCCAGTGGATGGAGATAGTGAGAGAGTGCTGAAACTGCAGTAAGAAAGGAGCACCAGCAGATGGCGATGGTGAGCGTGGCCAGTAACTGCAGTGAGACAGACAAACCAGCAGATGGAGATGGTAGGACGGGCAGTCACTGAAATGAACCAGGGACACCAGTAGATGGAGATGGTGAGAGTGGGCAGTAATTCCAGTAAGGCAGGGACACCTGCAGATAGAGATGATCAGACGAGGGAGTAACTGAAGTGAGGCAGGGACACCAGCTGATGCAGATGGTGAAACGGGAACAATAACTGCAGTGAGATAGGGACACCAGCAGATGGTGATGGTGAGAAAAGGACAGAAACTGCAAGGAGGACTGGGACACCAGAAGATGGGAAAGGTGAGAAAAGGACAGAAACTGCGTTGAGGCAGGGACACCAGCAGATGCTGATGGTGAGAGGGGGAAGTAGCTGCAGAGAGACAGAAAGAAGCTGCAGAGAGACAGAGATACGAGCAGATGGAGATGGTGAGAGGGAGACAGTAACTGCAGTGAGACAGGGATACCAGCAGATGGAGATTTACTTTATGTCAACTTGAGATGCTTCATAAAAAAGAATTTCAATACAATTTGTGTTAACCGGCTGATTTCAAACTGTGTAAACGCTTTGAACATGAAATTGGTTCCTGTTTGGAAAATTATTTTGAGAAATTAAAGGTAATGCACAAATAAAACAACAGCATCAAATAAAGTTTGAACAATCATTTACAAATAAAACTCTCTAAATAAGTTGTGATGAGTTCTTCATAACTAAAATTATGCCAGCTCTCTCTCTCTCTCCGCCACCCCCTGCCCCCCCTCTCTCTGTCTCTCTCTCTCACTTTACTTTCTGTGGTTGTATCTTCTCTACTATCAGTAAGAGGAATTGAAGTGTTGATCCAAATGTCTTTTGAAAGTTAATATTGAATCTGCTTTCACCAAGCTGCCAGACAGTGATTTTCAGACGAAAACAACTCTCTGCCTATTTGTTTCTTTCCTAATGTTGTCTGAAGTTCAGAGATTGCCAATTACCTAGAATCTGTGCTTTCTGCTTCCTGGCCCCCCTCTGCTATCGGAAGCAATCTCTCCTCATGTCTCCAAACTGAGTCAAAGAATCGCTGGTAGCTCCTCAAATTGGACAAGCGATGAACAAAAATCTTTCTGAATCCCCCAGGAGAACAGAGGAAAGAAACAGTCAGAAAGTGATGGGAAACAAGTGACACTTTGTTGCAGCCACAAAAGCCCTATCAGAATTTGGAGGTATTTATCACTGAACCTTCTGTACACTGGAGGTGAAAAGTGAAAGATCTGTAATACAATTTGTATTAAATTTCTGATCCTGTGTAACATTAAACTGGTAAATGTTAAGAATTATTTGATAGATTACAGGCGAATGCATAAATACAGCAACATTAAATAAAGTGCAAATAATCATTGACAAATATAAATGCTAATATGGGACAGAATTCTTGTGCAAAATGTCACCAGTTCTAAATATTATCTTGGCTGCATCATTATCTTGGCTTAGTTTCAGGGTTTGTCCCACAAGTGGAATTAAAAATACGAATAAAAACTGTCTGTTCCTCAAACTGCAGTCAAACAGGCCTCTCAATCTTAATCTCTTTCCCAGAATTTCAAGGTAACGGCAGTGAGACGTTTTCAGTCAGTTTCTGAACTTTCTGTTAACTGGAGGTGAATAGTGAAAGACATTTAATGCAATTAGTATTATCCAAACCGGCCCCTCCAGGTTTATAATTACAGCAGCTTTTCTGCTCTTTAATGGGGTTTTCGGGGAGGGAGAGTCACACAAACAAACAGATAGATTTCTGCCTTGAATGATCCATTTGGCCCTCTCCCATTCCATTTTTACACCTTGGACTGTCCCATAACGGGGAAGGAGTGTCCAGTTGGATGAAGCTGAGAGCTGGTTGTATGAGGGTTCTATGGGTGGACCAGGTGTTTTGAGTGACAGATTCTGGGGATATATTAGGACAACATCACCCTACATTCTTTCTTTCCATGCGGCTAGTATCTGAAGGTGAGTTTCTGTGTGTCAGTCTCTCTGTCTCTGTGCCCTCGTGAATTGCAAGCTGATTACAACGTGTGTGTGTTTGATAGAGAGATTCCATCCTGAATCCTTCACTCTCTCTGTCCCAGTCCTGACCATTTCACTTAAATCCCACTCCAATGCACTTGGTCCAGGATCTTTTCTCCATGGGTGAGCTGATGGAAGGAAGTTATGAGTCCAACGGTGGTTCGTAGACAGTGTGGGATGGTGAGTATTACATATTTATTGACTCTCTGCCTTCCCCCCTCCTTCTGACTCAATCTCTCCCTTTTTCTATCTCTCAAAATCTCTCCCACAATCTCTCATTCTCTCTCAATCCCTTTCTCAGTCTCTCTCTCTCTCAATCTATCCCCCTCTCAATCTCTCCTCTTCTCTCTCAATCTCTCTCTCTCTCAAACTCTCTGTCTCTCTCTTGCTCTCTCTTGCTCTCTCTTGCTCTCACTCTCAATCTTTGTGTTTCTCTCTGTGTGATTCTCTGTGTGCCTTCTTCTCTCAATGTCTTTCTATCTGTCTCGCTGGTACCTGCAATTTCTATGTGTCTCCGTTTCTTTCCCTTAATTCTTTCCTTCCCCTATTTTCCCTCCACTTCTTTTCTGTCTTTTCTCTTTATTTCTGTCTTTTCTGTCTCTTACTGTCGTTTCTGGCACGTGACACCTTTTTTTTCTATTTCTCTTCTATTTTTTCTATATTTCTCTTCTGTCTTCTCTATTTCTCTTCTGTCTTTTGCCTTCTGTCCTCTATATTTCTTTTCTGTCTTCGCTATTTCTCTTCTGTCTTTTGCCTTCTGTCTTCTATATTTCTCTTCTCTCTTCTCTATTTCTCTCCTATCTGTTCTCAATTTCTTGTTCTCTATTTCTCTGACGCTATTTGTCTCTTTCTCTGACTTCTTCTGCCTCTGCCCCCCGACAAAACTCCCCGCCACTAATTCCACCCCCCCCGCCCGCAAATTGCCGCCCCCTGCAAATTCCCCACCCGCTGCCAAAAATCCCCATCTGAACATGCACCCACCCAATTACCCCACTTTGAACAGACCCCATCGAATTACCCCTTGCAGATTTCCCCTGCAATTATTCGCCCTGCACATTCTCTCCCTACAAATTCGACAACGCCATGAACAGCCCCCATCTATTTACCCCTTGTGAGAAGACTCTTCATCTAATTACCCTCTGTGAACATGTGCCAATGAAATCAACCCCCGCCCGGGAACAGTCCCATAACTATTTACCCACCGTGAACAGATCCCTATCTAATTTCACGCCCCCAAATAAACGGTAACCTCACCCCCCGGGAATGGACCCCCATATCATTACCCCCTATTGAACAGCCCCCATCTGATTAACATCCCCCAGACGTTAACTGAATCCCCTCCTAATTAAAACTGGAGAAGCCCCCGCCCCTCCCATTTGAAACATAGAGAAACCTCCACCTCTCATTTTAAAACTGGAGAAGCCCCACCCTCACTCTGCCTTTCTCCTTACTTCCGACTCAATGTCTCTCTCTCTCTCTCTATCTATCCTTCTCTTTCAATCTCTCTCTCTCTCAATCACTCTCCCTCTCAATTTCTCTTTCTCTGTCTGATTCTCTGTCTATATTTCTCTCTCACTGGCTTTCCGTCTGTCTCTCTGGTGCCTGCAATTTCTATGTGTCTCTGTTTCTTTCCCTCCACATTTTCCCTTCCATTTTTTTCTTCCAATTTTTTTCACTCCACTTTAATTTGTTTTTTCTCTCTCCTGCTGTCTCTTCTGTTTGTTGCTGCCTTGTCTGATTGATGCTGTCTTTTCTCTATTTCTCTTCCACCTTTTCTGTTTCACTTCAGTCTTCTCTGTTTCCATTTTCTCTGTTCCCTTTCTCTGGCTTTTTCTACCCCTCCCATTTTAAACCTGGAGATATGACACCACATCCCATTTTAAACATGAACTAATTTCCTCTGTGAACATCCACAAAATGTCTCCTCACCTCACATATTGTCTTCTCCATTAATATCCCCCGCTATGAAACTACCCCCCATCCAATATCCCCCTCTGTGAGCAGCCACCCATCAAATACACCCCCGTAAAAACTGCCCCATCTAATTATCCCCCAGTGAACTGACCCCATCAAATTTTCCCCATGAAATACCCAATCAAATTAACCCCCACCCCCATACACACACAACCCGTGAATAGACCACATCAAATTTCCTCGCCTGTGAACAGAGCCCATATAACCACCCCCACCACCCCCCCAAGAACAGACCTCATGTAATTACCCCCAGTGACTAAACCTCATCTAATACCCCTCCTGTGAACAGAGTGACCCACATCTAATAACCCCTTGATCAAATTATTCCTTTCCCACCGTCGCACAGGCACCCATCTAATACACCAGTAAATAAAGCTCTCACCACCCCCCTCCAGTCAGCAGACCCACATCTAATTTCCCACTTGTGTGAGCAGCCACCCATCTAATTACACCCCTTGAACATATACCCATCTAATCAGCCGCCCCCCTCCACCCGCCCCTGAAAACAGACGCCATCTAATTACTTCCCATAGAGTAATAGATTCATAGAGTTTTACAGCACAGAAACAGGCCCTCCGGCCCAACAAACCTGCGCCGACCATCACGCACCCGTCCAATCTAATCCCATTTTCCCGCACTTGGCCTTTAGGCTTGTACGCAATGGCGTTTCAAGTGCTCATCTAAATACTTCTTAAATGTTGTGATGGTTCCTGCCTCTACCACCCTTTCAGGCAGTGTGTTCCAGATTCCAACCACCCCTGGGTGTAAACTTGTTTCCTCCACGCCCCTCCAAACCTCCTGCCCCTTACCTTAAATCCATGCCCCATGGTTGTTGACCTCTCCACTAAAGGAAACAGTTTGTTCTTACCTATCCTATCAATGCCCCTCATAATATTTTATACCTCAATCAGGTCCCCCCACCACCCCTCAGCCTTCTCCGCTCCAAGAAAAACAACCCCAGCCGATACAATCTCTCTTCATAGCTGAAATGCTCCGGCCCAGGCAACATACTGGTGAATCTCCTCTGCACCCTCTCCAGTGCAATCACATCCTTCCTAAAGTGTGGTGACCAGAACTGTACAATGTATTCCAGCTGTGGCCTAACCAGCGTTTTATACAGTTCCATCATAACCTCCGTGCCCTTATTTTCTATGCCTCAGCTAACAAAGGCAAGTAATCCCGTATGTCTTCCTAACCAACTTATCTACCTGTGCTGCTGCCTTAAGTGATGTATGGACAAGCACCCCAAGGTCCCTCTGACCCTCTGTACTCCCTCGGGTCCTGCCATCCATCATATATTCCATTGCCATTTTAGACCTCCCAAACTGCATCACCTCACACTTCTCAGGATCGAACTCCATTTGCCACAGCTCCGCCCATCTTACCAGGCCATCTATATCATCCTGTATTCTAAGGATTTCCTCCTCACTATTTATGGCACCACTCATGTTCGTGTCATCCGTGAACGTACTGATCATACCTCCTATATTCACGTCTGAATCACTAATGTACACTGCAAACAGTAAGGGTAACAGCACCGATCCCTGCGGTACCCCACTGGTCACAGGCCTCCATTCACATGCACAACCCTCTGCCATCACCCTCTGTCTTCTTCCACTAAGATAATTTTGAATCCAATTTGCCAAATTACCCTAGATCCCACGGGCTCTAACTTTCTTAACCAATCTCCCGTGCAGGAACTTATCAAAAGCTGTACTGACGTTCATGTAGACTACATAGATGCGGTGGGCCTAAGGGCCTGTTTCTATGTTGTACGACTCTATGACACTATGACATCAACTGCTTTACCCTCATCTACACCTCTAGTCACCTCTTCAAAAAATGCAATCCAACTTATTAGACACGATCTCCCCGTGACAAAGCTATGCTGACTATCACTGATCAATCCCTACCTCTCCAAGTGGAGATTAATCCTGTCTGTCAGAATTTTTTTCCAATAATTCCCCTACCACTGATGTTAGCCTCACAGGCCTGTAATTATCTGGTTTATCCGTGCTGCCCCTCTTGAATAATTGTACCATATTCGCTGTCCTCCAATTCTCTGGCACCTCTCCTCTGGCCAGAGAGGATCTGAAAATTTGTGTCTCAGCCACCGCTATCTCCTCCTTTGCATCACATAGCAGCCTGATATACATCTCATCTGGGCCTGGGGATTTATCCACCTTTAAGCCCACGAATACAGCTATTATTTCCGCCTTCTCAATGCTAATTTGATCAAGTACATCACAAACCCCTTCCCTGCTCACGACACCTACATCGTCCCTCACCATAGTGAACACAAATGAAAAGCAATCGTTCAAAACCTCACCTATGTATTCTGGCCCCACACACAGATTACCTCTTAGATCCCTAATGGGCCCTACATTTTCCCGGGTTATCCTCTTTCCCCGAACATACTTATAAAATACCTTGGCATTTCCCTTTATCTTGTCTGCCAGTGATTTTGCATGCCCCCTCGTTGCTCACCTAATTCATTTTTAAGTACTCCCCTACACTTTCTATACTCCTCTAGCGCCTCTGCAGTTTTCAGCGCTGTAAATCTGCCATACACCTCCTTTTGTTTCCTTATCCAATACTCTATATCCCTTGTTCTTCGAATATGTAACAAATAAAGTGGATAATGGGGATCCTGTAGATCTAGTATATCTGGATTTCCATGAGGCATTTAATAAGGTGCCGCCCTAAAGGTTAATACACAAATCACATGGGGCTAGGGACAATTTATTAGCTTGGATGCAGGATTAGCTAACCAACAGAAAACAGAGTCAGAATTAATTGATCCTTTTCGGGTTGGCAAGATGTAACTAGTGGGTTGCCACAGGGTTCGGTCCATGGGCCCCAACTGTTAAAAATCTATATGAATGACTTAGATGTAGGGATAGAAGGTACTATAGCGAATTTTTCAGATGACAGTAAAATAGGTGGGATAGCAAGTTGCAATAAAGAAATAAGAAATTTACAAATGGATATGGATAGGTTTGGTGAATGGATCAAAAATTGGCAGATGGAATTTAACGTGGATAGGTGTGAGTTTATCAATTTTGGTTGGAAAAATAGAAAGGAAAATTATTATCTAAATGGAGAGAAATCTCAGAGTGCTTTGGTTCAGAGGGATCTGGGAGTCCTTGTGCATGAATCGCAGAAAGCTAGAATGCAAGTACTGCAGGAAATAAGGAACGCAAATGGAAGTTTAGCATTTATTGTGAAAGGAATAGAGTATAGAAATAGGGAAGTGTTGCTACAACTGTACAAGGCATTGGTGAGACCGCACCTGGAGTATTGTGTACAGTTTTGGTCCACTTACTTGAGCAGGGATTTTATCTTATTTATTTTATTTGATTTAGAGATACAGCACTGAAACAGGCCCTTCGGCCCACCGACTCTGTGCCGACCAACAACCACCCATTTATACTAATCCGACATTAACCCCATATTCCTACCACATCCCCACAATTCCCCTACCACCTACCTACACTAGGGGCAATTTATAATGGCCAATGTACCTATCAACCTGCACGTTTTTGGCAGTGGGAGGAAACCGGAGCACCCAGCGAAAACCCGCGCAGTCACAGGGAGAACTTGCAAACAAAAATGTAGTTGCATTGCAGGTAGTTCAGAGAAGGTTCACTCGATTGATTCCAGAGATGAGAGATATGTCTTATGACGTGAGATTGAGCAGCTTAGGCCTTTACTCACTGAAGTTTAGAGGAATGAGAGGAGATCTAATTGAGGTATATAAGATGATCAAGGGAATTGACAAAGTAGACGAAGAGAGGATGTTTCCACTGATGGGGCAACCTAGAACGAGTGGTCATACTTTTAGGATAAGGGGGAGCAAATTTAAATTAGAGATGAGGAGAAATTACTTCTCTCAAAGGGTGACCGTGATTCTGAGGATCTTAAGATTCAGTGTGTGACTGGAGTCAAATGTAGGTCAGGCCTTTCCCTACAGGACATTGTTGGACCATTTCACTTTAAATGACATTCGAAATCTTTCACCAGTGTTGCGTCTTTTCTCCATAAATGCTTTGACTTATGCTAATTAGTTGTTATTTTCTGTATGACATGCAACACAACCTCCTGTGACAGAGAAACCACCGAAGAAATATCAGGTGAAATCTTTTTTGCCTCAAATCCGTTGGTTCGTGCAGGGGTTCTAACTGGTGGTCTGTGGACATGTAGGGATTCACGGGTTTCCATGGGGACCACCAAAATAGGCTTAAATAACGAAAGCTGCTTGATGTCAGTGATTGGACCCAGAATGATGTTGTGACACTAGTGTCTCCCTCAGAAACTGCACCTACAAAGATCTCACGCTGAGCACAGTTTCGTTCTCTGATTTATTCACTGTAACTCAGTGCATGCAGGCTGCTGTTGTCAATCATAGACTCTCCTTCCAGGAACAGTCAGTGAACTTCCTGCACTGATCTCACTGTATACAGTCTGTAGCTGTCAATCACAGACCCAACTCCTGGGAACTGTCAGTGAATTTCCTGAACTGATCTCCCTATGTACAGTCTGCTGCTGTCAATCATAGACTCGCCTCCCAGGAACTGTCAGTGAAATTCCTGCACTGATCTCCCTGTATACAGTCTGTAGCTGTCAATCACACATTTTTTTTACTGGACATTGCACAGCACTTGTTAAAAAAGACTCAGTTTCCCCATGCAGTTCGCAAAGGGTATAAATGACAGGCTCTGGGAATGTATCTCCTCTGAGTTTAATACAGAGAGATTGTCTGCAGCATGAAGGGACACATACATTCACATTGAAATGCATCGACCAACTGACAGTTTTCAGGAAATATATTACCTGATCCTCGCCACTATTGGTGTTCCTGGTAAGTGACTTTAACCATTGAAGTTGTGCACATCTGTGTGTGAACTGGTCTGTGATTTTGCTCTGGTAGGCAATTGTACATGATGCTCTTGTGCTCATTGTTTCACAAGCATCCGATCAGCTGTACCCTTACGTCAAATATTCTGAGTTATCTGTGTGGTTTTGTTGTATTTCCTCAACTGATAATAAACCGCTGTCTGTAACTGAGAGGCTCTCTGAATTGTCAAGTTTAGTGGAATTTAGTAGAATATTGTGCAATGTTGAATTAGACCTCAGTGAAGGTCAACTAACTGAGTGAACATATGAATGGGAGTAAAATTGTACTGAGTGTGGGTCACTAACCCGAGTGGAACACCTGACCCCTGTTACGATGCATTACTGGAAGCGTCTGGCACTGTGGAATTAAACTGAGTGTGGCTCACAAACCGGAAACCAGCAGCGCGGTTCAATTTTGAAATCATTGTCTCTGGTGACTGTACACTCCACTCCCTGAAGCTACTGCTCTGATTTACAAATGTAATTGATTGCAAAATGGAATATTTTTACAATGTTTATAAAAAGTGTATGCATTGAAATCTATTCATATTGCTCTGTTTCCTGTCATATACATAGGTTAACTTAGCTACTGACAGTTGCACAGCATGACTGCACTGCTGCTGTATTCAGGTCCTCTGTAAAATGAGTATTCTCACCCTGTCTCTAGTTACTGTGAAGACTGTGGATCATGAGTGCTGAATTCTATTATCTGTCGATTACACGACATGAATATTGGAGTGTAGTATTTGAATCATCCACTTCTGTGACTGATTATCTTTTGATGGATCAGCTCTTCTGTATGAGTCCGAATCTTTACACGTATAACCTGTACCAATTCCTGCCCTTAGCGGAGTGAAGTGTGTCCTATGAGTACAGATACCTATAACTGCGGAACATATATATGGGTTTTCACAGTAAAAAATATCAGACCATAGTCAGTGAACAATTGCATGTGGAAACCCTAAATAATGAAATACATAGTGTGGTTTTCTCAGTTCCAGTATCATCCTGGTTAAAAATGATTGCACATTCTCCAGATAATTAATAGCCTGTTTCTAATATGCAAACGAGAACCGTACACAATGCGGTAGATGTTGGATAACCTAGGTTCCATATTAGTTGAATATCAGTTCTTTCCAGTTTTAATTCCATTCCTCTCGCAATGAACTCCAGTGCTTTGTTTGCATTTTGTATGCCCCAGTTAACCATTGTTGTTGCTTTAAGTGATTTGTAAATTTGTACCCCTGAACTGCTGAATATAGTTCCAAGTAAGGATGGTGTGTGGCTTGGAGGGGAACTTGCAGGGTGGTGCTGCTCCCATGTATTTTCTGCCCTTATTCTTCTAGGTGGTAGAGGTTGAGGGTTTGGAAGGTGCTGTCTAAAGAGTCTTAGTGTGTTGCTGCACTGCATCTTGTAGATGGTACACACTGCTGCCACTGCACGTCTATGGTGGAGGGAGTGACTGTCTGTGGATGGGCTGACAATAAAGCGGGCTACTTTGTCCTGGATGGTAACGAGCTTCTTGAGTGTTGCTGGAGCTTCACTCATCCAGAAAAATGGAGAGTATTCTACCGTGCTCCTGACCTGTGTCTTGCAGATGGTGGACAGGCTTTGGGAAGTTGATGAGTTACTTGATGCAGGATTCTAGCCTCTGACCTGCTCTTTTCACCACAGTATTTATATGGCTACTCCAGTTCAGTACTTACCATTGGTCTGTGGAGCGGGTTATAATTGTGCAAAGATTCTGCCAAGGGTTAACCTTCAAAACTAATTCCATCAGAGAATTTCAACCTTAATGAAACATTTAAATCGGCAACCCGCCTCCTGAGGGTGGTACCTGCACGTCCCCTGTCCCAACACCATTATTCCAGGGAAGTCTTGGTTCAGAGTTCGATTGGGTCAGAGTTGAGATTTATAATTTTAACCTCGACCTTCCCCACAATCCACCTGTTTTGCTGCTAAAATCCTATCCTTACTCTCTTGGTCAGGCACGGAGAATGGTTGATCAGTAATTTACTGTCTCTTTTCCCTTCTACTCATACAGTTAATTTACTGGCGACTGTGATCCAGTCCCGAGGAAAGTGCGCCTCTCCACCTGCACCACTCGCTACCTTGTGGCCATGGCAACGGCAGATCTACTGGTCATTATTACTGAGGTCATACTGTTCAGGATCAGTTATTATTATTTTCAAGAATCGTTCCTGAAAATCACCCCTGTGTGCAGTGTCAACAGTGTCCTGTGTTGTGCAGCCATCGACTGTTCTGTCTGGTTCACCGTCACTTTCTCCTTTGATCGATTTGTGGCCATTTGCTGTCCGAAGCTTAAGACTAAATATTGCACCGGGAAGACTGCGGCTGTGGTTCTAGCAACAACCTCCACTAGAACATAGAACATAGAACATAGAACATTACAGCGCGTACAGGCCCTTCGGCCCTCGATGTTGCGCCGACCTGTGAAACCATCTGACCTACACTATTCTATTTTCATCCATATGTCTATCCAATGACCACTGAAATGCCCTTAAAGTTGGCGAGTCCACTACTGTCGCAGGCAGGGCGTTCCACGCCACTACTACTCTCTGAGTAAAGAAAATACCTCTAACATCTGTCCTATATCTATCACCCATCAACTTAAAGCTGTGTCCCCTCGTGTTTGTCATCACCATCCGGGGAAAAAGACTCTCACTATCCAACCTATCTAACCCTCTGATTATCTTATATGTCTCTATTAAGTCACCTCTCCTCCTCCTTCTCTCCAACGAAAACAACCACAAGTCCCTCAGCCTTTCCTCGTAAGACCTTCCCTCCATACCAGGCAACATCCTAGTAAATCTCCTCTGCACCCTTTCCAAAGCTTCCACATCCTTCCTACAATGCGGTGACCAGAACTGCACGCAATACTCCAGGTGCGGCCGCAAGAGAGATTTGTACAGCTGCAGCATGAGCTCGTGGCTCCGAAACTCGATCCCCCTACTAATAAAAGCTAATACACCATATGCCTTATTAAGAGCCCTATTAACCTGGGTGGAAACTTTCAGGGATTTATGTACCTGGACACCAAGATCTCTCTGCTCATCTACACTACCAAGAATCTTCCCATTAGCCCAGTACTCTGCATTCCTGTTACTCCTTCCAAAGTGAATCACCTCACACTTTTCCGCATTAAACTCCATTTGCAATCTCTCAGCCCAGCTCTGCAGCCTATCTATGTCCCTCTGTAACCTACAACATCCTTCGGCACTATCCACAACTCCACCGACATTCGTGTCATCCGCAAATTTACTAACCCACCCTTCCACACCCTCATCCAGGTCATTTATAAAAATGACAAACAGCAGTGGCCCCAACACAGATCCATGCGGTACACCACTAGTAACCAAACTCCAAGATGAACATTTGCCATCAACCACCACCCTCTGTCTTCTTTCAGCTAGCCAATTTCTGATCCAAAGCTCTAAATCACCTTCAATCCCATACTTCCATATTTTCTGCAATAGCCTACCGTGGGGAACCTTATCAAACGCCTTACTGAAATCCATATACACCACATCCACGGCTTTACCCTCATCCACCTGTTTGGTCACCTTCTCGAAAAACTCAATAAGGTTTGTGAGGCACGACCTACCCTTCACAAAACCGTGCTGACTATCGCTAATGAACTTATTCTTTTCAAGATGATTATAAATCCTATCTCTTATAACCTCTTCCAACATTTTACCCACAACCGAAGTAAGGCTCACAGGTCTATAATTACCAGGGCGGTCTCTACTCCCCTTCTTGAACAAGGGGACAACATTTGCTATCCTCCAGTCTTCCAGCACTATTCCTGTCGACAATGACGACATAAAGATCAAGGACAAAGGCTCTGCAATCTCCTCCCTGGCTTCCCAGAGAATCCTAGGATAAATCCCATCTGGCCCAGGGGACTTATCTATTTTCACTCTTTCCAAAATGGCTAACACTTCCTCCTTGTGAACCTCAATCCCATTTAGCCTAGTAGTCTGTATCTCAGTATTCTCCTCAACAACATTTTCTTTCTCTACTGTAAATACTGACGAAAAATATTCATTTAACGCTTCCCCTATCTCCTCTAATTCCACACACAACTTCCCACTACTATCCTTGATTGGCCCTAATCTAACTCTAGTCATTCTTTTATTCCTGACATACCTTTAGAAAGCCTTAGGGTTTTCCTTGATCCTATCTGCCAATGACTTCCCGCGTTCTCTCCTCACTCTTCTTAGCTCTCCCTTTAGATCTTTCCTGGCTAGCTTGTAACTCTCAAGCGCCCGAACTGAGCATTCAAGTCTCATCCTGACATGAGCCTTCTTCCTCCTCTTGACAAGCGCTTCAACTTCTTTAGTAAACCACAGCTCCCTCGCTCGACAACTTCCTCCCTGCCTGACAGGTACATACTTATCAAGGACACGCAGTAGCTGCTCCTTGAGTAAGCTCCACATTTCTATTGTGCCCATCCCCTGCAGTTTCCTTCCCCATCCTACGCATCCTAAATATTGCCTAATCGCATCATAATTTTCTTTCCCCCAACTATAATTCTTGCCCAACAAAAGCAAGAAATCCTGGAATCACTCGAAGAAGGGTCGCTGACCCGAAACATTAACTCTGCTTCTCTTTCCACAGATGCTGCCAGACCTGCTGAGTGATTCCAGTATTTCTTGTTTTTGTTTCAGATTTCCAGCATCCGCAGTATTTTGCTTTTATCATTCTTGCCCTGTGGTATATACCTGTCCCTGCCCATCGCTAAGGTAAACCTAACCGAATTGTGATCACTATCACCAAAGTGCTCACCTACATCTAAATCTAACACCTGGCCGGGTTCATTACCCAGTACCAAATCCAATGTGGCATCGCCCCTGGTTGGCCTGTCCACATACTGTGTCAGAAAACCCTCCTGCACACACTGGACAAAAACTGACCCATCTAACGTACTCGAACTATAGTATTTCCAGTCAATATTTGAAAAGTTAAAGTCCCCCATAACCACTACCCTGTTACTCCCGCTCCTGTCGAGAATCATCTTCCCTATCCTTTCCTCTACATCTATGGAACTATTCGGAGGTCGATAGAAAACTCCCAACAGGGTGACCTCTCCTCTCCTGTTTCTAACCTCGGCCCATACTACCTCAGTAGACGAGTCCTCAAACGTCCTTTCTGCCGCCGTAATACCCTCCTTGAATAACAATGCCACACCCCCCCCCCCTCTTTTGCCATCGTCTCTGTTCTTACGGAAACATCGAAATCCCGGAACCTGCAACATCCATTCCTGCCCCTGCTCTACCCATGTCTCCGAAATGGCCGCAACATCGAGATCCCAGGTACCAACCCATGCTGCAAGCTCCCCCACCTTATTCCAGATGCTCCTGGCGTTGACGTAGACGCACTTTAAACCAAGTTCTTGCTTGCCAGTGCCCTCTTGCGTCTTTGTAACCTTATCCCTCACCTCACTACTCTCAACATCCTGGACACTAGAACTACAATTTAGGTTCCCATTCCCCTCCTGAATTAGTTTAACCCCCCCCGAAGAGCACTAGCAAATCTCCGCCCCCCCCCAGGATATTGGTTCAGGTGAAGACCATCCTGTTTGTCGAGGTCCCACCTACCCCAGAAAGAGCCCCAATTATCCAGGAAACCAAAACCCTCCCTCCTACACCATCCCTGCAGCCACGTGTTCAACTCCTCTCTCTCCCTACTCCTCTCTTCGCTGGCACGTGGCACGGGCAACAACCCAGAGTTAACAACTCTGTTTATTCTCGCTCTAAGCTTCCACCCTAGCTCCCTGAATTTCTGCCTTAAATTCCCATGTCTCTTCCTACCTATGTCGTTGGTGCCTATGTGGACCACGACTTGCGGCTGCTCTCCCTCCCCATTAAGGATCCCAAAAACACGATCTGAGACATCACGAGCCCTGGCACCTGGGAGGCAACACACCAACCGTGAGTCTCTCTCGTTCCCACAGAACCTCCTATCTGTTCCCCTAACTATGGAGTCCCCAATGACTAATGCTCCGCTACTCTTCCCCCTTCCCTTCTGAGCAACAGGGACAGACTCTGTGCCAGAGACCTGTACCCCATTGCTTACCCCTGGTAAGTCGTCCCCCGCAATAGTATCCAAAACGGTATACCTGTTGTTGAGGGAAACGGCCACAGGGGATCCCTGCACTGCCTGCTGGCTCCCTCTCCTTCCCCTGATGGTAATCCATCTACCTACTTCTTTTATCTGAGGTGTGACTGTCTCCCTATAACTCCTCTCAATAGCCCCCTCCGCCTCCCGAATGATCCGAAGTTCATCCAGCTCCAGCTCCAGTTCCCAAACGCGGTTCTCGAGGAGCTGGAGTTGGGTGCACTTCCCGCAGATGCAGTCAGCAGGGACACTCTTGGCGACCCTTACCTCCCACATTCTGCAGGAGGAACATTCAACTGCCTTAAGCTCCATTCGCTCTGTTCTAAATTCCCAACAAATCTACTGAAAAACCAAACAAAAAGTCAAAACTTGTTAGCTTAGCAATCCGACGGACAGAATTTTTTAAATAAAAAGCTTACCTTATCAACACACCAGAGTCCTTTTTTTTTGGTTCGAGGAGGAGGATGGTTGGGAGACATTACCTGAGTAGTGTTTTGGGTAAAGCCACCGCCCAAATATGTAACCTCACTTACCCAGCAGTCCACTGGTCCCCCAAAACAAAAGGTAATTAACGTTAACTTACACTGAAACTGACCTCTCAGCTGTTAGCTCGCTCGCACTATCAGCTCCCGAAAAAAGCCGCTGTACCAAAGGGAAAATCAATTCAAAATCAATTCTGCTCTGTTGAGAAAACATCCCCTTTTACTTTATAGATGAGCCTATATGGATAATCGACAAAGTACCTTGGGACTGTGCTGTCAAGTCAAGCTATTTTACGGAGCCTGGATGGATCGCGTAATATTATAGATTTCTTATATTATAACGTTACAGGAACAGATCCCAGGGATTACAACGGATCTGAATTTATATTTTATGAAGTCGGATGGTTACTGCAGATTTCAAGTTGCTGCACAAACACATTTATTTATGGAGCAACTCAGTCCAAGTTCAGAGAGCAGGTCAAGATTGCACTGAAATATCCAGTTACATCGATTATTAGATTCGTGATTAAACAAAATAAGTGAGAGTCGCCCAGAGGCCATGATCCTAATGAGGAAGAGGTGGCCAAAAGTTGGATGACCCAAATTACACAGGCAAAGGAGGCTCACACACACCAAAGCGTAACGGGCTGGTGAATTGGAGGTGACCAACAGCTGGGAGACCCAAAATACACCAGCAGGTGGGGTCAGACAAGCCAAAGAGAAGGAGGGCAGAGAGCAGGACTTGAGCAACAGCTGGACGATCTGAAATACGCTTGCGTGTGTGGGGTGTGGGGTGGGTGGGTTTTGCATGCAAATGTGTTGTGGTATGGTCGGCAAATGGTGACCCTTGGAGGACTGGATGAAACTGGGGCAGGAAGAGAGTCAGAGCGCCCCCACGGGACTGGGAGGAAATAGCAGCCACAGTCAAATCTGCACCTCCATTGGTTCCATTCTTATTTCTTCACACCTGCTCAGAACAGAAAACTTTTTCTGCCAAAAGCAAACTGCTGCAGAGACTGGAAACCTTCTCGAGTAAGTTGATTATTTGTTTTCCTTGTCCGAGATACTGTATTGAGTTCATTCCATTCGCCCAACCTCGTCACGACTCTTTCAATCTCTCTCTCTTTCTCCACGAGTCATGCAGTGATTTTAGTGGGAATGATGGGGTTTTTCATGATATCAGAATTAGAGGAGCACAGAGGGCTCTGCGGTTGTAGGGACTGGAGGAGGTTCCATATATATGGAGTAGTGCAGGGGAGAAGTTTAAAGATTTGGAGAAGGTCGTACGCCTGCAGGAGGTTATACATATGCAGAAAACTTAAGTCCCTGAAGGGGTTTACGGAGATAGTAAAGGTTTTAGGGGCTGGAGGAGGTTACACAGCCAGAGAGGCTTGTAGCGGCTGGAAGAGGTTAGAATGATAGCGCGGATTGTAGCTGCTGGTATAGGTTATGGCGATAGGGAGGGTTTGTGGGGCGTGGCGGAGGTTGCAGAGATAGGCAAGATTGTAGGAGCTGGAGTAAGTTACAGAGATATGGAGGCTTGTACGGTCTGGAAGTGGTTACAGATATCGGAAGTGTTACAGGTGCTGTAGGATGTTATGGAGATATGGTGCATTGTAGGGCTGGAGGACATTACTAGGATAGGGAGGGCTGTAGGGGCTGGAGGAAGTTACAGAGATAGGGAGGGTTGAAGTGGCTGAAAGAGGTAACAGTGATATGGCAGGTTGTAGGGATCGAAGTGGTTACAGAGATGGGGAGGGTGCCGATGCCATGGAGGGATTTGAACACATGGATGAGCATTTTGAAATTGAGATATTGGAAACGGAGTGGATGTCGGCTAGTGAACACAGGGATATGGGTGAACTATACCTGCTATAAGTTAGGATACAGGGCAGCAGAGAGTTGGATGAGCTGAAGTTTATGGAGGGTAAAAAATGACATACCATTCAGGAGACCGCTGGGTTCGTCATATTTGGATGTAACAAAGGCATGAATGAGGGTTTGAGGTGCAGATGAGCTGAGGCAGAGGAGAGAACGGACATTACTCACTGACCCGCTCAAATTCACTGGCACTGTACGATGGAGCCCACACATTCAACCATTCATAAACAACACATACATACTCACAGGCTCCGAATTCATACTGCAGGATAAGTGCCCGAGTCACCAGGATCAGACAAAGACCATGAATAAATATTTGTCTCTGTTTCAAATTATTTCACTGTATAGATTGATGAGTGGGAGGTAGGAATCTCTGGAAATACAGGCATTAATTGTCTGTCCTTAATTGCTGTTTGAGGAGGTGGTGTTAGCCCTTTTCTCTTGATCCGCATGCTGTCCCTTATGGTGTCAGAGATCTCAAAGGTGCTGCTATTGAGGATGTCCCCGGATCTGACCCAGTTGTGCCACCGTCCATGGCCGAATAGCCTGTCAATGCTCCCTGCCTGTTTTCATAGGCAAAGACTCGCCCACTTACATGACGCAAGGTAAGGAAGAAGCTGCCAGGAAATAAATGTAACATTTTGATTCGTATCTATTTGAATCAAACAAACCAATCTGCTTGCTGCAGCTGGATGACCACAAGCTCCGCTAGTGCTGTTGGTGGAGATGGCTACTGCTGGTTGAATTTTGTCGCCGCCCAGATCCTAAATGTCAGCAATGCTGGCCAAGTTTCGCTGCCCCTCAGTGGCCGCCACCTTTGTGAAGGCAAAAGCAATAAAAAGCTTTCCACAATTAAACTTCTTAATGTGACAGCATTAAAACATCAAAGTAATTCATGACAACGCTACTTCATCGGACACGTCATCAGGATGCGCCGCGGTGCGCACATGCGCAGACGGTCTCATGCCCCCTGCGCATACGCTGCGGTCCGTCTTGCCAGGACAGCTGTCGTTTTGGAGAATTGCTTCATTTTTATTTGACACTGGAGATTGCTCCAAGGTAAGCTGCTCTGCCTTTGTAAGTTGCTCTGAAAACATTTCCATTGTCTGGGCCACCGCATGTTCTCCAGTCCCTGTTGTGAGTAGCTCTGAAAACATTTCCATTGTCTGGGCCACCGCATGTTCTCCATTCCCTGTTGTGAGTTGCTCTGAAAACATTTCCATTGTCTGGGCCACCGCATGTCCTCCAGTCCCTGTTGTGAGTTGCTCTGAAAACATTTCCATTGGCTGGGCCAGCGCATGTAGCAGGATGAAGGCACAGTGACTGTGATTTCTGGCGCCAAACAGTACACACTGCAGATACATGATGGCCAGGCTACCTGCAACTGCATCTTCTCCATTCAGACTTTGTTGCCCTGCAAATATGCTGTTGTTGTGCAGAGGCATCTGGGTCTGCCTTTGGACAGGCTCGCCCCCAATTGTCGCTGGCGTGTATCTCAGACACCAACGGTGACAGGCATGGCTGCTGCCATTGTGATTACAGAGGAACAGCCAAGGCCCCTCAGCCACAATGAAAAATACCGCTTGCTTTCAGATCAATTGTACCAGCTACAACAGGCCGTTCTGCAGAGTGGAACGGCAGCATTCACGAGGAGACTGGACTGGCTGCGGCAACAGACTCTCCGCTGGCAGCAAGGACTGGCTGATGAGATGGAGCCATTTACTATGCCCAACAAATGCCCGGAAGCACCTTCGGATGGAGGTGGCCGTGCGCTGGACATCAGTCACGTGTCACAAACCCTGGATCCTGAGCGTCTCACCCCCTGGCCAAATGATCTGATGGACCATACATATGCCTGCCTGTTCAAATCTCCACTTCCCTTACCTGCGGTACCCTCTCCTTGCTGCTCAGTTACACAGTCACCTGCTCCTGCAGCCATCAGGGCAGTGCTCATGGGGACACAGTTACCTGCTCCTACACCCATCAGAGCAGTGCTCATGGACACACAGCCACCTGTTTCCCCATCCGACGTTGAAACAACCATGCAGAGCCTTGTGAGACTCCGCAATTGCCAGTTGCTGCCTGTCAAGCAGAGAGGGCGTCCAAAGGGGTCAAGCACTTGGGGAACATTCAGCAAGAAGAGACTGAGCACAAAAAGAAACAAGCATGCCATGTCCAGTGGTAGCAGAAATGTGAATGCTCTTGCTGTGAACACAACTGGTGATAGTAGTAGGCAGGATTAAATGGGAATGGTTGGAAAGACGCACGAGTAACATAACCACTGGCAGGGAACTGCTGGGCTAAATGGCCAGCTTTATGTTCATAGCCCAAAAGAAATGTGCTTCTTTTCCAGCACCCTCACATCATTCATGTTTTCCCTGAGAGCAGCATTGAACCATCACGAGATAGGGGCAGTTACATCATCCTGAACCCTACAGCTGAGGAGGGTACTAAGTGATTCATTAGCGGTGTTATCAGTACATGCCTTTACCGCAGAACACAAAGCATGCTCAACAGTAATTTCATTGGAGGGAGGGAAGCTCTGACACTGATGTTCTTTCCTTATTTTCTTTCATGTAAAACGTGCCCTTGAGAAAACAATCCTTGACACTTAAGGACGGCATTCAAGCAAAGGAGGCAGTGCAGGAGATGACGCAAGGATGTGCTGATTCCTGCATCTGAGGTGGGTAATAAGTGCTTCATTGGCGACGTTATCAATTGGTGCCTTCACTGCAGAACTTAAAAAGGTGTGCACAACAGTAATTTTAGTGGATGGAGGGAGGCAAGGTCTGACTCTGATATGCTTTATTTCCTTTCATGTAAAACATGCCGTCGAGAAAACAATCCTTGAGACTTAAGGTCAGCATTCAAGCAACGAAGGCAACTAGATCATGCTGCGGAGCTCATCACGATGTGGAAAGGAACATTGCATTTATGGATGAATTGGGAATGCACATTTGAATGCGCTTGGGGAACATTCATCAAGAATAGACTGAGCTCAGATTCTTGTGACTTTGCCTTCTTCACATGGACAATACAGTAGTGGAATAGAGAGCCAAGCGTTTATTCACCACAAGGCTCTCCAGCAACAATCTCTTTAGCTGTGCATAGCAGAGACTCGGCCTGTCTGTCTAACGGGAATGCTGGACACAACACTCATGTATCCATGCACAGCAGTTCCTCGGATACTTAATGAACTTAATAAAGCTTTTCAATAATTAAACCCAGAATTGTTGAGGTTTTGTTTTGCATGCTATTTCCCCGACTTTGCAACTGCACTTCAGATATTCAACTATGGTGGGGGGGGGGGGGGGGGTGCAGAGGGAGGGGTGGGTGAAGAGGGGGAGGGGTGGGGAGAGGGAGCATGCAAAATGCAGGGACCAAACAGTTGCAATGCCTAAAGTACTGCGGAGAAGTAGAGAAAGCAACTGGGTAGGGGAGAAAGCAACTGGATTGGGCATCCGCAGCTGGAGGGAACGGCTGAATGGAGAGGGCCGGAAGCGAGAGGCCGTAGAGAGCCGCGGGGAGCGAGCGTGCGAAGACCTTGGTGTCACCGGGTCCAGGGACTGGCCAGTAAGTCTTTTGCTGTTGTGTTTATGGCGCAGGCACAGAAAAGGGCACTCCTCTTCGGTTCTGCTGCTCCCTCCACTCTCTCCCCTTCCTCCCTCTCCCCCAGCTCTCTCCCTCCCCCCTTCCTTACCCCTCCCTCTCCCTCTTTCTCTCCCCCTCTCCCTCTTTCTCTCCCCCTCCCCTCTTTCTCTCCCCCTCCCCCTCTCCCTCTTTCTCCCCCTCTCCCTCTTTCTCCCCCTCTCCCCCTCCCTCTTTCTCTCCCCCTCCCTCTCTTCCTCTTTCTCACCCTCTCCCTCTTTCTTCCCCTCTCCCCTCCCTCTTTGTCCCCCTCTCCCCCTCCCTCTTTCTCCCCCTCTCCCCTCCCTCTTTCTCCCCTCTCCCCTCCCTCTTTCACCCCCTCCCCCTTCCTTACCCCTCCCTCTTTCACCCCCTTCCTTACCCCTCTTTCTCCCCCCTCCCTCTTTCTCCTCCCTCTCCCTTCCCCCACCCCCTCCCCTCGCCCCCCGGCACCGCTACCGCTGGTTTCCCCGCGCTGCTGACCCCGGTCCCCGCGCTGCTGTCCCCGGCCCCCGCGCTGCTGTCCCCGGACCCCGCGCTGATCTCCCCGGCCCCCGCGCTGATCTCCCCGGCCCCCGCGCTGATCTCCCCGGCCCCCGCGCTGCTCTCCCCGGCCCGCTCTCACTCCGGCCATTGTATTCTGCCACGTGTTTGTCAGGATTCATCTCTGTGATTTTTTGAGCAGCGCCATCTTTAGTCCTGGCAGCTGCTGCAGTCGCAGGCTGTGACGTTTTCGTGGCACATGCTGTATTTGCGCATGTGCCAAAACAGCGCCACCTACCGATCGCGTTGTCAACAATTGCGGTCTTAATACATTGCCTGTCAATGAAGGAAAGGGAATTGCTCATTTTAAATCTATTCATATTTTTAGGGAGCGTTATGTTACCTCGGTTTGGCATTTTTACCACCAATTCTCACTCATGTCGATATTCTCCCAGGAAATGTGAAATCTAGGGATACATGCGAACATATAAACATACACATTAGGAGCAGAAGTGGGCTATTTGGCCCCTCGAAACTGCTCCACCATTCAATAGGATCATGGCTGATCTGTTTTCTGTCTCAAATGCTGGACTCCCACCTATCCCCCATGACCTTTGAATCACTTGCATAACAATAATCCATCTACCTACGCCATAAAAATATTCAATGCCCCCACCTCCAACATCTTCAGAGGCAGAGAATTCCAAAGTCGACAAGCATAAGACTGAAAATAAAATCTCATCATCCTTGCCACAAAAAGGCGCCCCCCAATTTTAAAACTGTGCCTCCTAGTTCGACCATCGCCCACACGATGAAACATCCTTTCCATATCCACCTGGTCACTATCGTTCAGGATTTTATATACTTCAATCAAGTCTCCCCTCACTCTTCAAAACGCCTGTGAAAACCTGTCCAGTCTGTCCAAGTTTTCCTCAGAAGACAACCCGCTCATTCCAGGTGTCAATCTAGTAACTCTCCTCTGAACTTCCTCCAATTCATTTACATCCTTCCTTAAATAAAGAGACGAAAATTGCACACAGTATGCAAGATGTGGTTTCAACATTTCCTTGTATAATTGAAGCAGAATATCCTTACATTTATTTTTAATTCCCCTCATCATAAAGGATAGCATTCCTTTAGCCTTCTTTATGACTTGCAGTACCTGCATACGAACTTTCTGCGACACATCCACCAGAAAACCTAGATCCCATTATACCTCAGAATTCTGCAGTCTTTCTCCGTTAAAGTAATTCTCTGGTTTTTATTTTTCCTGCCAAAGTGAACAACATTACATGATGCTCCATCTGCCAGATTTTTGCCTATTCACTCAAACTACCGATATCGGTCTGACACCTCCTTATGTCCTCTTCGCATCATTGTTCTTTACCTATCTTTGTCTCATCTGCATTCTAAGCTACTATGATATCGTTAGCCTCATCTAAGTCGCTGATATAAATTGTAAAAAGTCGAGGCCCCAGCAGAGACCCCTATAGGCCTCCAATCATCACATCCTGCTAATCAGAAAATGATCCATTTTTGCATTTTCTGTGTTTTCCGCCAGCTAGCCAATCTTCTATATATTCAGGGGACTAAGATTCGATGTGAATAAAACCACGATAGAGGCTAGAATCGGGGCATTTAACGTTCAGAATGACTGGTTCTTATTGATTGTGTAACCGAGTTATGAGCTAACCATGAATTTAGAAAGGGAAACCAAAATTGAGTCGGCCGCAAGGAAATTTGAACTCACAAGACCTAGTTTACAATATCAGTGCCCAAACGTTCTCTGACCATCAGGATGAGTGCATTTCTGGATCTATATTGATGACGAAAACCTGAGTGTAGAGGGCAGTATTGCACAATTTCCAGCTGACACAAAACTTGGAAGTATTGTGAGCTGTGAGAAGTGCCGTGATAAAGTTTAAGAGTTGACAGTTTGGTGGAGTAATGAACACAAAAATGTTAGCATGCAATTACTGCAATAATTTAGGAAGGCAAATAGCATGTTGGTATTTAATGCAATGGGATTGGAGTACAGGTAGTCTTTCTACAATTATACAAGGTTTTTTTGATTCCATACCTGGAGCACTGAGTGCTGTTTTGGTCTCCATATGTAAAGAACAATATGCTTGCTTTGGAGCGAGAACAGCACAGGGGCACAGGATTGCTTGCTGCCCATTGTGACTGTACTGACTCCTTGTAAGTGCTCTCGAATTACTCCCACTTTCCATACTCTTACCCAGCAGCTCTGGAATTTTTTTCCCCTTCAAGTATATGCCCCATTTCCCTTTTGAAATTTCCTATTGAATCTGTTTCCAATAGCCTTTCACGCAGCGAATTCCAGATCACAAGAACATTTCTCCTCATCTCCCTCTCTGGCTCTTTTACCAATTATCTAAAATCTGTAACCTTTGGTTTCCGACTCCCCCATCACTGAAAACAGTTTCCCCTTTTTTGGTCTATCAGAATCCCTCATGAGTTTGACCTGTGAACCATTGATCAGAATGTGGGTTCTATTGTTGAAGGGAATGGCAGCAGATCCTGATCTTCATACATCCCAAAGGCCAGCTTGAAGATTAATCATGTGAGGTTACTGTGTGCTGTAGGCTAAGAGTTACTGGAAATATGTGATCGGGGAGTGGCTGATTTCTGACACCCTATGTTGAACAGACTAAATGGCAGGAGGGAGAGAGGATAGGAAGTGGGCAAAAGGTAAAACTCCCGGTAGAGGAAGAGGCAGACAGTTTGCATACTCCCCAGAGAAGCGTTTTGATAATTCACTTGATCTACTCATAAAGTGATTGAATTTAATTTACTGTTTCTATATTAATAAAGTCATCACCCAGTGGAGTGGATCGATACTCTCTGGAGTTTACCAGAATTAGTGGTGAACTCATTGAAATGTGTAAAATCCTGAGATGACTTGACAAGTTAGTTGGGAGAGGCTGTTTCCTGTTGGCTGGAGAGTATAGAACCATGAGTTCACAGTATCAGGATAAGGAGTCACCAATTTCAGACTGAGATCAGAAGAAATCTTTTCATTTAGTGGGGTTTAACTCTTTGGAATTCTCTCCTCCATAGATCTGTGGATGCTGTCATTGTGTATATTCAAGATTGAGATAGAGAGATTTTTGGGGACGAGGGTATTAAGAGGTTTGAGGATAGGGCGGGTGTTGAGGTAGTTTGACCAGCCAAGATCTTATTGGTTGGCGAAGTGGGCTCGAGCGGCCGAATTGCTGACTCCTTCTCCTAACTGTTATCTTCTTACAACGCCAACAAGGGAGGACACGGAGAAGCTTTCCTGCATGTGCAAAACCTCCAGCATTGATCAGGGAACCGTAACTCTTCTCATCATCTCTGGAAGCCAGTGCTGATTAGAGAGCAATCTATCCTGTTTGACCGCTTCTCCAGTTGGGTGATAGAGAATGAATCTCGACAGGCTGAGAGGGACAGAGGTGTGAGAGAGAGCTTCATTTTTTGTAACGTGTACTCCCATCGTCTGCTTGATGACTCAGTAATGTACAACAAGAACAATACCTGCATTCATCTAATAATTCAATTGAAAACTCTGTTCTTGCCTTCGAATCCCTCAGCGGCTTCGACCCTCCCTATCTCTGTAACCTCCTCTGGTCATACAACCGTCCATTACTTTGTAACCTCCACCTAGCAAACCAAGCAAATTCACTATCTCTGTAACCTCCTGTAGCACCTACAACCCTCTCCATCTCTGTAACCACCTCCAGCCCCTACTGCCCGCCTGTCTCTGCAACCTGCTTTATCCGCTACAATCTTCCCCACTTCTGCAACTTCCTCCAAACCCTACAAATCTCCATATCTCTGCAACCTCTTCCACCCACTACAACAATCGCTATCTATTGGACATCCTCCAACCCCGACTGTCCTCCCTATATCTATAAACTTCTCTCATCCCAACATCCCTTCCTGGCTCTGTTGTCTCCTCCAGCCCCTACGACCCTCCCTATCTCTGTAACCGCTTCCAGAACTTTGAGTCATAATCATATTGCTGCTCGTGGGAGCTTTTCTATTCATTCTTGGGATGCGGACGTCGGTGGCTAGGCCAGCATTTATTGCACATCTGTAATTGCCCTTTCCAATGTTCTGGTGAGCTTTCTTCTTGAACCACTGCAGCGTATATGGGGTAGGTATACCCACTGTGCTATTAGGAAGGGACTTCCAGGATTTTGCTTTTTGTGCATGAATTTGCTACTGTATTTCCCACATTACAATACAGACTATACTTCAGGAAGTCGTTGACTGGCTGCAAAGTGCGTTGAAATGGATGGTGTATTGTGAAAGGCGCTATAGAAATGCACCTTCTTCTATTTTCTATCCCGCAATTGCTGCTTCAATACCAGCACAAAATATCGAGCACAATTGAAAAACATACAATGATGGAAAACTGTATTCCATTGATTATTTGATCCAATTTAAGTTATTGGGAAATAAGGTTAATATTTGCCTGTAACGCGAACCACTAAAATAGTGGAGGCAAAAGTAAGGCTTCCCCCAGCTCCGAATTTCCACGCAGCAATTTCCCAACTTCTACACTCAGTGATGCACTCCATTTGTGATCCTTCTGTGCTGAACTGTCCAGACCACAGCTAGAGAACGCTGTACAATACTGCTTACCGCATTAGAGGTAGCATGTGATCACACAAGGGAGGGTAAAGAGGATATTTACACAGTTGTTGCCAGGACTGTAGAATTTTAACCCTGAAGAAATATTGGATAGGCTGGGAGTGTTCCCTTTGTAAAAGCGGAGAATGAGGTGAGATATATTTGCGGTGTAAACAATTATGAACGTCTTAAATCGAGTAGATTGGAAGGACCTAATACCCTTTTGGAAAAGATCACCAACGACGGTGTTTAGAATTAGTATAAGGATTAGAGGGGAGTTGTGGAGAAGTATTTTCACCCAGTGGATGGTGGGTGTCTGGAACATAATGCCTGAAATGGTTATTGATGCAGAAACCATCATCACATTTTTAATAAGTAGAACTTTGGATATTCACATCAGCTGCTGTAAACTACAGGGCTGCTCACAAAGAGCTGGAAAGTAAGGTTAGGCTAAATATTAGCCCCTTTCCAGAGTCGTCTTGAGGGTCTAAAAACAAATCACCTCCTTTCAGGGTCATTTCGCCACGCCACAGGCAGTTTGCTTGCAACCCCTGCCCATTTGCCTAAGCCTGTTGGGCGCATCCTCCCTTCTTTGCTAGGTAAAAGACCAAAGAGGTGAAAGGATTAAGAAATCCCTGCTTGTGCTGAGGTCATTGAGAAGCGTGTGTTAAAGAATCCAGCTCCATGGTATGACAGCATAGCTCTGAACTCCTCCAAAAACTGCAGCCAAGCTCACTTAGTCAGACGCCAGATATCCTGCTCCCATCTCTAAGGAATAGTATATGCTGCCTTTCCCTGGCAGCATGCAGGAGCAACTGAATGGAGGCATCACTGTGGAATGAGACCATCTGTGGTCTATTTTTCACCATCACTCTGCAGCCTCCATGAGTAATGCCGCTCCTCTGACTATAGACAGCAAGATTGAATACAATGCTGGCAGGCCTTTAAAGTGGTGCCACCACATGACGCCGGTGGCTCCGGCTGTGGTACAGCCACCGACCATAGAATGTGTTGACCTTGTAATTCTTGGCCGTTATTCTGCTTGCTGCCAATGCATTTTGTGTGGCATGCTACTCCTGGTCACGATGTTGGGCACCCTCACTTCTGTTTCCGACAGTGGGACCAGCCTCTGTGGAGCAAAGTCCAGCCCACAGTATTTTTTTCATGTTTGTACTTGTGGCTGTTCAATTTTCAGTCCGTTAACACCCTTTCTGTACGAATGGTTTGTCTTTCAACACTCCATGAACATATCTTTGCTCCATGAACTTCTGGTCTGTTCTGTGACCTCCTCCTATCGACACATTATCCTTTGTTATCTCTTGCCCCACCCCCACTTTATTTGCTTATAACCTTTTCCATTTCTTATATTTGCCAGTTCTGAAGAAGGGTCACTGACCTGAAACATTAACTGTGCTTCTCTCTCCACGGATGATGCCAGACCTGCTGAGTATTTCCAGCACTTCTTGTCTTTATTAATAAAGATATGATATTCACCATCCCACACAGTCTGCACTCCATCATTGCACTCTAACACATTCCCTCCATCCGCTTGCCCATGTGGAAAAGATACCGTACAGGGGCATTGGGGTGGGAATTGTTGAAAAGAGTCAGGACTGGGACACAGAATGGGGGATTCAGGATACACTCTCGTTCTCTCTCACACGCACATTGTAATCAGCTTGTAATTTACCTGGGCACAGAGACTGAGACACAGAAACTCACCTTCAGACACCAGCCTCACAGAAAGAAAGAATGGTGGCACATATTGTACTAATATATCCCACAGCCTTTTACTCAAACACCCAGTCCACCTAACGCGCAGCTCATCCAACCAGCTCTCAGCTTCATCCAGCTGGACACTGCCTCCCAGGTATGGGACAGTCCAAGGCGATTCTGTGTATAAATAGGGAATTGGGGAGAGAGGTATTTTCCAGCCATGTCCCAAATGGACCATTCCAGACAGAAACCTGATAATCTGGCTGTCTCTCTCTCCAACCACCCCCCCCCCCCCCCCCGAAACCTCAGAAAAGCTGCTGTAATTTTACATCTGCAGATGGGCGGTTTTGGTAATGGTCATATAACACAAATTGCATTAAATGTCTTTCACTATTCACCTCCAGTTAACAGAAAGTTCAGAAAAATGATTGAAACTGTCTCATTGCAGTTACCTTGAAATTCTGACAGAGTTTTTGCTTGAAGGCCTGTTTGACTGCGGTCTGAACAGTGAGCTTTTATTAAGTTAATGATGCAGCAAGAGAACTTTTACAACTGGTGACATTTCACACAGCAATTCTGACCCATATTTACAGTTGTATTTGTCAATGATTGTCTGTACTTTATTTGATGTTGCATTTATGATGCTGTATTTATGTATTAGCCTGTAATCAATGGAATAAACTTGCTTAACATTTACCACTTTAATGTTACAAGCGTTTAGAAAACTGGAAAATGGCCATTTAACACAAATTGAATTACAAGTCATCCACGTTTCACATCCAGTTTATCTAAAGCTTAGCAATAAAGGCCTCCACATTCTGACAGAGTTTTGCTGCTGCAATAAAGTGTCACTTGTTTCCCTTTGCTTCCTGCCTGGTCCTCTCCTCTGCTCTCCTCCGGGATTCAGAGGGGTTTTTGCTCATCACTTGTCCACATTCAGGAGGTTCTCGTTCCTCTGCAACTGCTGTCCTGGAGAAATAAATTATATTCAAAGTCTTTCCCTCAGATTGGAGCCATGAGGAGAGACTGTTTACACTCGTAGAGGGGAGAAACAAATTGGAAGGGATTTGTTCTTGTCTGGAATTCACTCTCTGACAGATTTCTGAAAGCAGTTTCAATATTTGCTTTCAAAAGACAATTGGATCTTTGTTCTAGTACAGAAGATATCAGCACAGAAATGGAAGTGAGAGAGAAAGAGATGTCATAACTTTAGAGATGATGAACTCAACACAACATATTTAGAGAGTTTTCTCTCAAAATAGTTCTCCAAACAGGAACCAGTTTAATGATGCAAGTGTTTACAAAGTTGGAAATTAGCCAGTTAACACAAGTTGTAATGAAATTCTTTTATTATGCATCTCAAGTTTCCATAAAGTAAATTCCACAAACTTTTGGGAACTTTCAAACTCTCAGTAACACAAAATCTCCCATCAGCAATTGCTCAGCATGTGAGTAGGATAAGGGAGCTGAGTGGCGTTCAAAACGAATCTGGGAAAATTAAAGTGAATGAATACATACCTAGGTGATGCTGGACAAAGGAAAACAGGTAAACAATAATGGGCTTCCCTGGTGAAGATAAACAACAAGGGGGAAGTGTGAGTCATGATCAGCTTGATACTAATACATCCAATGCAAAGGCTACAGTCGGAAACCGGTCAAGCATTCAAATCGATTAAGGACTTCTGAAGTTAAAGCAAATTATTTTGACAGGGGTGAGAGGAGATTTCTACGGAGAATACCACCAGTATAGACAAGTTCGGTCAAATGGCCTATTTCTGTGCTGCAATGACTTTGCAATCTTCACCAGCACAGTCGTGTTCATAATATTGTGCATCTTTTAAGCAAAGGCGACTATCGGAGGTTGATACAGATGTATACAAATATGAATGTATTTTTCTGTAACTGATTATTGATGCGCTAATTTTTGGCCCCATCACTTTTATGAATTAGCTTGGTACAACTATTAACTACAAGATTCAATCAGACAAATGGGTCCAAAGAAAATCTATGGCTTCTTCTTCTCTGAATGCATGACTGGTTTGAAGAGCTATCAACTGAATTCATAGCACCTACCTGAAGACCACTAAACTCTACACAATGATTTCACCAATTCTTATTATTCTTTGTTATCTGATCAAAAGAATTACAATTATTCAACTTTATAGGCACAACCGAGAGGGTAAGCTGGCTTTTATATGCATTTATCTCACTACTGAGAGAAATGTTTTCTAGCTAGAATATCAGAAAGGAAAATAAGACACATGTCACTGCTGTCACAATACAGGTCCACTGTGGAAATTAGAGCTGTGGATTATCGACACATCTATCGTCAGGTTTAAACGGAATGCTTTCTTTATAGAATAAACTAATGTCCCCAAAACAGTGAACCAATAAATGTGTAGGAATAAATGAATACAAGTATTTACCATACAGTTTGCAAGTACACTGTCAGCTGACTCCCATATGAAAGTCAGGTGGGGGGGGCAAATATCTCCATGCAGAAGTACAAGCCATATATGTTCCTATCTCCTTTGTCACTATGGGATTGTAAATGTGTTTTCAGACCCAGTACTCATTTTCTCTTACCTGCCCTCTCCGTAAAACTGCCCATGAACATCAAATCCAAAAATAACACCATTTTTTTCTGGAAACAAAGAAACCTGTCCCTGGGTGCTGTCCCAGAACCTTCAAGCCATCGCGAGCGGAAAATGCACTGGGAGGATAAAGGGATACGCATGCACGACAAAGTTAGTCAACGATGCCACTTCGTACAAAACATAACTTGCCAAAATAACTTTGAAAAATACATCTGGAAAATAGATAACTAAAAAAGACATCAACTGCCTGCAGCCTTGCAACCAACTGATCAGAGATCAAATTTCACTCAAGCTACTTGTAACAACCTGCAGTGCAAATACATGTATATGCTTGAGAGGAGGACATATGCTGAATCCCTCAGAACCACAAATTAACTATCAATACAAGACAAATGGATGAACAATGATGCCTAGTCAATGAAAAGAATCTCGCCTACCCCTGAATCCATCAGCTCCCATTGGATTCCATCACAAAAGCTAATGTCATATGTATTTTTCCTTCAAAGATGTTAAAGAAAAGGAAACATTGATGCATTGCATGATACAATATTGAACGTGCTTTCAGCTCTCAGGACCAAGTGTATTTATGAATGGATTTTAAATGATGGACAGTATACCAAATACATACAGCTGCCCAAAATGGAGCTTTACTTCTCAATTTTTGAAACTACTATATCAACAAATTAAACTCTTTAACTGCAAACAGCTTGTAAACTAAATACTTTATGTCGATCTCTATCCCAGCTCCCAATGCCTCCTCTACCCGCAGCAACCCAGAAGCTACAGGACAGCACCAAGGGACAGGTCCCCACAGTTTAACAAGAGTAATTGAGAGCAGAATACACTTCTTCCAATGACCCACCATACTGGGATAGCACTGTACACATGTTGCAAAATTAAAGATCAAGAACACAGGAAAGTTATCAATTACATTTAATTCTCAAAGCTGTTGCATTTTATGATACAAATTACAACTGCGCCGTTCATTAATAGTCTGTACCAGTTTTGAACTGTTAGAATTGCACATAGATCAGACCACCTACATCCACTAACATACTATCAAATTGCTGATGCTAGCTAGCTTAAAAAAGAAAACAAGTTTTAAAACAGTTATTTAGTGGAATCAAGAATGTGTTTTTATATCATGAATCCCTTGATACCTAATTGTCATCGGAAATTTATAAACGTTTGGTGTTAGATATATAATACTATTTTTGGGGGTTAATGGTTTTCGTGTTTTGAAACTGGATGTCCAGAAGGCAGGCAGAATAGAAACTAAAATTAGCACAGCACAAAAAACAAAGCGAATTTAACTTTCTAAAAACGGGTTTGCATTCATCAGCTTTCACCTCGCTCCACTTTGACTTATGAAAGCAATCACAATTATTTGAAACAGATAGCTAAGTATTTTAATATAAAAGTTTAATGACTGTCAATTACAAATTGTATTAATTTGCATTTTACATGGAAAATCATTTGATATCCAAAACAGCAGTAACATTTCCAGTTCTAAAAAAATGCAACAGAAATACAAATTATGTCATCAACAGTGTAGTTTATTTATACATCATTGGAAAATTAGGGAAACATCCACAGGTAATTCACAGAGGCAAAAACAGATGCTGCACAGTGCAAGGTATGGAGTAGGCATGACCAAAAGGTTTGTTTTAAGAAGGGGCAGAAGGGACTTAGGTGGAAGATTTGTGTGGGCCTGAGACAACTGCAGTCTTGGGGAAGATGCAAAGCTGGTGTGGAAAGAGATGCTGTGGTTTTTGTCGAAGTTCATTCCAACCAGATATGTAACGCTGGCGTCTGTGCTCTACAGGCTGTTCCCAGGATCGGACACTGAGATAAACATCAACTGCTGCTGGAGGACCATCAATTCAGTGAAAGACGCTCTTTGGGCTGCCTGAAACTTGCTGGTCCTCTAGTGCAAAAAGTTGTCCACGACCTAGTGTTGCAGACTGGCACATTCCAAGGTCCAGGACTACGTGCTGAGGGACGCACTAAAGCTTGGGGCAGCCGCCGCAAAGGCTCAATGGGGAAAGACCACTGTGTAAGGTCCTCACACCAATGTGAACCGAGGGGCTGGACCCATGGGAAACCCCTCTGTCTGAATACACCAAGTATGAGTTTGCTGTAAAATGTACAGTGCATGTAAAATGAAATGGAAGGGTTGTGAGGCAACTCACTTCTGTATTGGTGAGAAATGATTTCCTTTGCATTTTCTGGAATGTCAACTTGCAAATATTTTGAAATGATTTGTAATGACTTTTGTTTTACAGATTTTTTATCAATTCAGTATATTTTGGGAAAAATTATCAAAGCATAGGTTGGCACAGTAGCGCAGTGGTTAGCACCGCAACCTCACAGCTCCAGCGACCCGGGTTCAATTTCCGGGTACTGCCTGTGTGGAGTTTGCAAGTTCTCCCTGTGTCTGCGGGGGTTTCCTCCGGGTGCTCCGGTTTCCTCCCACATGCCAAAGACTTGCAGGTTGATCGGTAAATTGGCCATTATAAATTACCCCGAGTAGAGGTAGGTGGTAGGGAAATATAGGGACAGGTGAGGATGTGGTAGCAATATGGAATTAGTGTAGGATTAGTATAAATGGGTGGTTGATGGTCGGCACAGTCTCGGTGTGCCGAAGGGCCTGTTTCAGTGCTGCATCACTAAACTAAACTAAAAATATCAATTCAGAGCGAGGCACACTGACAGAATAAGGTAAAAGCAGTCGAGCTTTGGACAAATTGGAGTTGACACAGGAAAGGGATTGGGAGAACAGCAAGAAAATATTGGGCAGTGAAGCTGGAGCTGAACAAAGCATGGTTCCGTTATAATAGTGGTGAGAATGACATATGAGCAGTGGCAGCCAATGTTGTGCAGATGAAATAAGCAGCCCTGGTTTTGGATGGGAAAAAGGTCCCAAGCTTAGTCACAAAACTAATGACCCTAATTTTAAACTGACAGAATCACCGAAATATCAGTAAAAATACCGGAATAACATCCATCCTTGCAAACTTGCCACCTCCAACTTCCCTTTCCTCTCCACAGTCCTTGATGTGTTGTCGCCTCCCAAATCCATGCCCATATATCCCAGAACTACATGCTAAATTCCGCCTCGTGACAGTATGAAAATGGCTCGCCAAGTCACCAATAACATCCCAGGTGACTGTGACAAAGGTAAACCATCCCTCCCTGTCCAGTTCCACATTTCTGCAGTGATTGACAAGGCTGACCACACCATTCCCTTCCCAACGCTTGTCCATCGTCTTCCAGCTTTGTAAGACTGCACTTGCCTGGTCCATAGCGAGAGAATCACCTTATATAGCTTCTCTTCTTGTTCACACATTCGCCTCTGGTGTCCCCCAAGGATCTATCCTTGATCCCCTACTATTTCGCATCTTCACATACCCCTCGATGACATTATCGGAAAACACAGCATCAGCTTGCACATGTACACCAGCAACAGCCAGCTCTACCACACCTGCACCTCTCGGCCCTTCCACTGTTTTTATGTAGACAGACTGCTTGGCCGACATCCAGCACTGGATTAGCAGAAAGTTCCTCCAATAAATATTGGGAGGACTGAGGACATTGCCGGTGCTCGTCCCCACACAAACTCTGCACCCTTGTCATAGACTCCATCCATCTCCTGACAATCATTCGTTTGCAACCTTTGTGTCATATTTGATCCCAGGATAAGCTTCCAACCAACTATCAGCATCATCATTAAGATCACCTGTTTCCACGAGTGTAACTTAGTCAGACGCTGCCCCAGCCTCAGATCATCTGCTGAAAGCATCATCCATGCCTTTATTACCACCAGACTCGACCATTCCAATGCATTACAGGCTTTATGACACATTCTACCCTCTGTAAATTTGAGGTTATGCAAAACTCTGCTGCTCATATCTTCACATGCACCAAATTCCATTCACCCATCACCCCTGTGCTCGCAGACCTACACTAGGTCCCGGTCAAGCAAAGCTTCAATGGTAAAATGCTCATCCTTCTTTTTCAAATCCCTCCATAGCCTTGTCCCTCCCCATCTCTGTAATCTTCTCCAGCCCCACCATGCTCAGAAATAATTGCACTCCTCTACTTCTGGCCTCTTGAGCATCCTCGATTTTAATCCCTCCACCATTGGTAGCCATACCCTCAGCTGTCTGGGCCCGAAGGACAGGAAATCCACCCTTAAACGGATCTGCCTCTCTACCTCTTCAATTAAGGGGAGACGGTAACATAATGGGACGGTCACTGAACCGGGAATCAAGAGGTCCAGGCAAATGCCCTTGGGACAAAGGTTCAAATTCCACCACGGCAGCTGGTTGATTGTCCCATCCGGTTCGCTAACGTCCTTTTGGGAAGGAAATCTGCCATCCTAACCTGGTCTGGCCCATATGTGCCTCCAGACCCACAGCAATGTGGTTGACTCTTAACTGCCGCCTGAAATGGCCTAACAATTAATTCAGTTGTCAATGGTGATTAAGGATGGGCAACAAATGCTGGTCTTGACAGTGACACCCACATCTCATGAAATAATAAGAATATACACATTTTAGCCTGGTATTTCATATCTACCCTGACGGTATTCCGCTTCTAGCAGTGGTTTGAAATGCTGGTTTGAAATTTGAGGTCCAGGAAGTAGTCCAGCCAATAACAGATTTGCAGAGCAAAGTAACACTGATATTTTCAAAAAGGAATACCGCATTTTACTCAAATACAGTAAAGTGCTATGCAACTGCCTTCAGTACTAGCAATTGCATTATAAATGTTCTTACATTTATTGATGCAGGGTTTGTGTTTTTTCTTTTGAATTCTTAGACCTATATGCTCCTTGCCCTTTAGATTCACAGAATTATCTTTTCAAGACACCTGCCATAAAAAAGATAACTGTTACCAACAACGACAAGAAAATTAATTTAGAGCTTTCACAATTCTTATTTATTAATGGGAGTATATTTTCCATTGAACAGCAGATGAGGAAGATGATATTTTTTTAAAAAGCTATTTGCAGGATACTCAATCAGGCAATCCACCCACTGAAATAGATGGTTCCATACTGCAAGTTGCAGTTCTGTAGCACCTTTAACACAGTGAAATATACCAAGGCACTTCACACCATGCACCAGCAGGAAATATTAGGACAGGAGGCCAAAAGATCAGTCATAAAATTAGGTTTTAAAGGGATGTTTAAAGGAAAGGGGTGGAAAGTTGGAATGTTTCAGGGAGAGAATTCCAGAATTTACATCCGACGCAGCTGAAGTTACGGGCATCAATGACAGAACAATTAAAATCAAGCTTGCCCAAGAGCCCAGAATAGGATGAGCGCAGAAATGGTGGAAGGTTGTAGAGCTGGAGGAGGTTCCAGTGATAGCGACAGGAGAGGCTATGGTGGGATTTGAAAACAAGGATGAGAACTTGAAAATCATAGGGATGCCAGAACGTGAATGAATGAGGAGATGGGTGATGTTTTCATTCTGACTTGGTCACGGTAGTGAGGCTCAGTCTTGAAAGGTCTACCTTTCAACTACCCATAAATTGATGCTTGAAATTAAGATGATTAAATTTTCCCTGTAGTAGTTTATATGGCATGCTAGATTTAGGCTTGCATCTGCTGGTGTCCCTGTCTCATTGCAATTACTGCCCCTCTCACCATCGCCATCTGCTGGTGTCCCTGTCTCTCTGCAGTTTCAGCCCCCCTCTCACCATCTCCATCTGCTGGTGACCATATCTCATTACAGTTTCTACCCCTCTCACCATCTCACAATCACTGTGATTTGCAGCTTTGTCCATTTTGCTGTGGGTCCAGGGTGAGTTTAGTTGAATCCAGCTGATTTTTCAGTGATGCATTTTTGAGAAACAATTCGTGAAATATCTGCGGGAGGAAGTCCTGCCTCAGTAGGTCAGATTATCAATAAAATATCACCTCTGAATCAGATTTAAAATCATTTAAGGTCTCAGTGCTGTGAATATAAAATGTAATTTCTGTCCTGTGGGCAGTGTAGAGAATGGAATATGAAATGCGATTTAGTTCCAGTGTTGAAACACTTCAGCTCTTTCTCTGATTTCACTAATTTAACAATGCGATTGAGAGGGTATTTCACCGCGTTCTTCAGCTCCTGTCAGAATTTAGTCTGAGTCACAGTGTAAATACACGTGTTGGTGCAGGAACTGAGAAGCTGCAGCATCCTTGATGTGAGATCTGTGATACCGTCAGGGTTAATGTCAGAGTAGAAAGCCTGCATATCTGCAATTCGCCTAATAAGGTTAAACACAACCCGGGTCATACACAACAATATAAAATTGCCGGATATACTGAAGAGTAAAATAATTGATTTTCTCCGATTCTCCATCTCTGGGTCCTTGTGATTCTCTCCATTGCTGTGGCCCCGGAACCCCTGCGGACTTTACTGGCGTAAAAAAAAACGTTTGACGGTCAGAACATTGAGCAGCAAAATCGGTACACAAGGCGTAAAAACGTAGTGAGACAATTCAAATGCGGCCCAAATGGAGGAAGTACAGAAGCTCGGTGTAAAGAATCATTCCATGGGAACATTATCAATAATATACTTTGGTTTAAATATAAAGTAAATTGGGACTGACTCTGAACAGCCCAGCACTCTCATTGTTCCGACAACCACAGCCGCTGTTTTCTCGGTGCAATATTTTGTGTTCAGCTTCTCATAACAAATGGCCACAAAGTAATCAAAGCTGAAAGCGACTGTGAGCCAGACAGAAACAACCGTGACTGCATTAAACAGAACGGCAATGAGCGAACACATGGGAGTAATGTTAAGGAATGGATCTGTGAAATAAATTAAAACAATTAAGTTCAATATGGGATCAGTGATAATGACCAGGAGACCATGCCCACGAGGTAGACAGTGATAAATTTGGAGAGACCGCACTTTCCCCGGGACAGGATCACTATCGCCACCAAGTTAACTGAAAAAGAGAGAAAAGGAAGCAGAGAAATTACTGATCAGACCTGGAGACAAAGCAGCATTTTGACAGGATGTGGGCTGAAATGTACATCTTTGTTGCTGCATTGGACAGTGAAAACTGATTCATTGACCTGAGCAGGGCTTTGAAAATGTGAAATGTTGGAACCACAATTATTAATAATTAATTGGGAAATTGATACAGAAAGTTAATGAAGTCAGCACCGGATTGACTGGAAAAACTTAGTGAGGATGTAGGTCCAGTGGGGAAATGTGAAGGGGTTTTACAGAGATCGAATCCAATGGGTTAAATGCGAAATGTCGCCAGACTGTTGGTCGGGAAGGTTTGGGAACAGCGGGATGGGCAGATGTTTTGTTGCTGTGGGTTCAGTGTACCGACAGGGGCTGGTACAAAATGGGAAAAGGCTGAGAGCTGTTGCGGTGAGTGTGAGCGCTAATATCAGCCATGATCCAGAATGGCAGAGCAGGCTGGAAGGCTGAATGGCCTCCTCCTGCTCCTATGGTCCTATATTCCTATCAGGTTGGACCAAGCAGCTGGAGGCTGAGGCAATGAGTGAGATTGGGAGGGAGAGAAGGGAAAGGACATGTTAGAGCTGGAGGTGAGAAAGGAGCAGATGGTTTGAGAAACTGGATAAACTGACGCAATGGATGAGAAGACAGAGGATTCAATACATAGAACATAGAACATTACAGCGCAGTACAGTCCCTTCAGCCCTCGAAGTTGCGCTGACCTGTGAAACCATCTGACCTACACTATTCCATTTTCAGCCATATGTCTATCCAATGAACACTTAAATGCCCTTAAAGTTGGCGAGTCTACTACTGTTACAGACAGGGCTTTCCACGCCCCTACTACTCTCTGAGTAAAGAAACTACTTCTGACATCTGTCCTATATCTATCAACCCCCCACTTTAAGCTATGTACCCTCGTGTTTGCCATCACCATCCGAGGAAAAATACTATCACTATCCACCCTATCTAACCCTCTGATTATCTTATATGTCTCTATTAAGTCACCTCTCCTCCTCCTTCTCTCTAACGAAAACAACCTCAAGTCCCTCAGCCTTTCCTCGTAAGACCTTCCCTCCATACCAGGCAACATCCTAGTAAATCTCCTCTGCACCCTTTCCAAAGCTTCCACATCCTTCCTATAATGCAGTGACCAGAACTGCACACAATACTCCAGGTGCGGCCGCACCAGAGTTTTGTACAGCTGCAGCATGACCTCGTGGCTCCGAAACTCGATCCCCCTACTAATAAAAGCTAACACACCATATGCCTTCTTAACAGCCCTATTAACCTGGGTGGCAACTTTCAGGGATTTATGGACCTGGACACCAAGATCTCTCTGCTCATCTACACTACCAAGAATCTTCCCATTAGCCTAGTACTCTGCATTCCTGTTACTCCTTCCAAAGTGAATCACCTCACACGTTTCCGCATTAAACTCCATTTGCCATCACTCAGCCCAGGTCTGCAGCCTATCTATGTCCCTCTGTAACCTACAACATCCTTCGGCACTATTCACAACTCCACCGACCTTCGTGTCATCCGCAAATTTACTAACCCACATTCCTACACCCTTATCCAGGTCATTAATAAAAATGACAAGCAGCAGTGGCCCCAAACAGATCATTGCGGTACACCACTAGTAACTAAACTCCAGGATGAACAGTTGCCATCAACCACCACCCTCTGTCTTCTTTCAGCTGGCCAATTTCTGATCCAAAGCACTAAATCACCTTCAATCCCATACTTCCGTATTTTCTGCAATTGCCTACCATGGGGAACCTTATCAAAAGCCTTACTGAAATCCATATACACCACATCCACGGCTTTACCCTCATCCACCTGTTTGGTCACCTTCTCAGAAAGCTCAATAACGTTTGTGAGGCACGACCTACCCTTCACAAAACCGTGCTGACTATCGCTAATTAACTTATTCTTTTCAAGATATGATTATCAATCCTATCTCTTATAACCTTTTCCAACATTTTACCCACAACCGAAGTAAGGCTCACAGGTCTATAATTACCAGGGCTGTCCCTACTCCCCTTCTTGAAGAAGGGGACAACATTTGCTATCCTCCAGTCTTCTGGCACTATTCCTGTCGACAATGATGACATAAAGATCAAGGACAAAGGCTCTGCAATCTCCTCCCTGGCTTCCCAGAGAATCCTAGGATAAATCCCATCTGGCCCAGGGGACTTATCTATTTTCACACTTTCCAAAATTGCTAACACCTCCTCCTTGTGAACCTCAATCCCATCTCGCCTAGTAGTCTGAATCTTGGTATTCTCCTCGACAACATTTTCTTTCTCAACAGTAAATACTGACGAAAAATATTCATTTAACGCTTCCCCTATCTCCTCTAATTCCACACACAACTTCCCACTACTATCCTTGATTGGCCCTAATCTAACTCTAGTCATTCTTTTATTCCTGATATACCTATAGAAAGCCTTAGGGTTATCCTTGATCCTATCCGCCAATGACTTCTCGTGTCCTCTCCTCGCTCTTCTTAGCTCGCCCTTTAGATCCCCCCTGGCTGGCTTGTAACTCTCAAGCGCCCGAACTGAGCCTTCACGTCTCATCCTAACATAAGCCTTCTTCTTCGTCTTGACAAGCGCTTCAACTTCTTTAGTAAACCACGGCTCGCTCGCTCGACAACTTCCTCCCTGCCTGACAGGTACATACTTATCAAGGACACGCAGTAGCTGCTCCCTGAATACAGTGAGAACAGAGGCTGATATTCAGAGAGAGAGAGAGAGAGAGAGACTGCAGCAGAGTGTTAGAGGAGATCTAATCTACAGATCCCAGTAAAACAACTCAATTAATACTTTCAAACAACAATCTCTGTGGTTATTGGTGTTGGAGAACAGTACATTGTTTATACAATATTTTCAATGCATTTAGTTTATGCAGTCAATAAAATACAAATTTAAATATATTTCTGATATAAGCCTTGCTCTTTATTGAATTCAACAGTCAAAGAGATTTTAAAGTGCTGTAAAAAATGAATTACCATCAGTGAAGAACTGATTTTATTCTGCTTATTCAGTCAGTTAGTAAGGAATAGGAACGTTCAACAAAACCAAATGAGGACCTGACAGAAATAAACACAGATGATCAAGTCCAACATTAAAATTAACCCAATCTGGCAACTGACAACTTCACTCTGAGTTTCTCGCACTAATTACTATGGATATTCCAGCACTCTATCTCAGTGAATTATTTTCACCTCTGCTTCTTTCTCCTTCATTTCGGTTATCTCTTTCCCTCAGTTACGTTCTCCCTGCTCCTTTTCTTACTCCCCATCTCTCTGGAGTACTCACATCTTGCAAACTGTTACTTCATGCCACTTTTCACATCCGATTTATTCCTAACATTCTGTTCACTAGCCCCGTTTGCAATGATTCTATTCTCAGAGTCAGTTTGTTTCATGATGAAAACTCTGTGAATAATTTAGTGTGTCGACAGAGCACCCAATCTTCCACCTATTCACCTACAGGATCGAAAGCTTCTTCCAGACAAACCTTACAATCATTGAAACTCCTTCTCCTGGAATTATAAAGTACACCATTAGAATGTGGGATTGTTTAATTAATAATACACCAACATCGGTGCTGTAGCTGATAATCAACAGTTAAATGGCAAGAATCTTGATCCCAACTGATAGAGTGTAAACCAATAAAACATCGCATCAATACTTTCTGTTTTACAATGTATTCCAGTGACAGTGAGGCCCCAACGTGCAGTAAAGAAGGAGATGTTAAAGTGTCAGCAGCAAACTCACTTCAGTAGCCAGACCTCTGAAGCAGCGTCAGACACACACAGAATGAAATAATATTTTTCAACAGTGATAACAAATAAATACATTGAAATCCCAGTTAAATTGCGCCATATTATTGGGGAGGGAGGACATTGTGCTGCCCCCGTGTAACACTGAGACCGTGAAATGTCTCTGTATCAATCACTGGAAAAACATTCATAAAAAAAATTCCAGGATCGGTTAGTTCCACATCATGAAACTGAAAATACCTTGTTGGTCTGATTTTTGATCCGAACCGAGACACCTACTTCAAATACATTCAATACAGAGAATATTCCAGTAACTATGCCATGGTTACTTAAACCAATACCATTCAAGACTTAATGCAGCTCCTGCAAGACTGGAAGAGTAGAAAATGAGCAGATTCCATCGATAAATTGCTGGAAGAGTGCAGGTGACTGTGTAACACACACAGTGAGAAATAATACCGAGCACAGCAGCACAGTTGAAATCGCTTCACATCATTAACAACTGATATGCAGTCTTACCAGGAACTCCAACTTTTTCAAGTACAGGATAATGAATGGAGACGATCTGAAGAATTACTGAATATCCCATTTCTGTGAGAATCAGAGACTCCTGGCAGCCTGGAACGCGCAGCTCCAGCAGGCACTCTGAGCCTATCCATTCAAATGCGTGCTGATTTATACAGGGGTTAAGTCTCCACTGACATGGTTATATCCCTGATTATTGGTATTAGTTACACTCATCTGAACAAACACATTCCATCAGCTGCTTGGACGCTAGTAAATAACGTGGTCGATAAAACACTATCAGTTCAATGCCAAGGACATTTGTCCACTCACATGAACTCTCTGTGTCCTCCTTAAAGCTTAGTCTCACCTCAATTTGTGTTAACAGCTAACTGGATACATTACACTCCATCCCTTCATCCCCAAATCAATTAGGCCCACCATTAGCGTCCTTGTCTTCGTCAGATTAAGACCAACAATTTGTTTCAGTTGTTACTGCACCAGATTCTGCCTCTGTTCTTTCACACTCGGCCAGTTCTCTGCTGATGCTGTGTTTCACCCGGTCTCAGTTTGAACTGCACAAGACCCATTATCATTTCATAATGCAATTGCCCATGTCTTTACACTGCATCTAACCCCATACTCCCCATTCCCTGGGAGTGCTAGATGGGTCAGTGCAGAGGGAACCTTACTCTGTGCGTAACCCCACACTGCGCTTGGCTTGGGAGTGTTTAATGGGACAGTGTAGACGGAGCTTTACTCTGTATCCCTGGAATTTGGAAGGCAAAGGGGTGATTTGATGAAGATTTTCAAGATAATAAGGGAAACTGACAGCATATGCAGGGAGTAACTATTCCCACTGGCTGCGGACTCCAAAACTTGATGCTGAGCCACTTATTTATATTTACTTTACATATAATGTTGTTGAAAAAATATTATTAGAATGGATACACTTTCCAAGCGGGGGAAAGGGAGATACGGTGTGAGGAGAACTTGACAGAACCTCAGTAATAATCCCGATGTTCTGTCAAGTCCAGTATTGGGGCTTTAGAGTACGGGTTTTAGGAGTGAGTATTGGATCTATGTTTGATATTTTCAAACTGCAGTGACATTCCCAGCAAGGGCAAGAGTTACAGCTTCGAAATTACCCACGAAATAGCTGAAAGCATTGCTGTCCAAGAGAGAGGGAGGGAGAGAGAGATGAAAAGAGAGAGAGAGAGGGAGAGATGGGGTGAGGGACACACAGAGAAAATCATGGACAGAGGTGGAGAAAGAGAGAAAGTGAGACAGAGAAAGAGGGCGAGACAGAGAGACAGACAGAGGGAGAGATAGAGAAAGAGGGGGAGAGACAGAGAGAGTGGAAGAGTCAATGGCAGAGAGAGATATGTTCCGATGGTTCGATAGGCACTTCAGGGAATAATTTCTCCATGTCTACCCTGTCACTGAGTATTTTCTTTTTCACCCAGTGGCTGGTGGGGGACTGGAACTCACAGCCTGAAAGGGTGTTAGAGACAGAAACTCTCATCACATTTAAAAAACATGGACATGCACTTGAAGGAATAACTTCCCCATGTCTACCCTGTCCCATCGAATACATTCAGAGAAGGTACTACATAGGTTAAAGAGAGAGTAAAGCTCCATTTACACTGTCCCTGGAGTGTTGGATTAACCACGGTCACTCAATGTACCCAGGTCAGGCTGAAGACTCACTTGCCTCACTCACTGAGACGCTCCTGTACCACTTGCCTTAATGTAAGTGAATGCCGTGTTTGGGAGCAGGACAGGCACACGGGATTTGGACGACTTCTCATGTCGAGGATAAGCATCAGTAATCCCTCAGAGATTCAGAACAGACCAGCAAGAATCAGAAATGAAAACTTGTGTTGAATTCGTGAGTCTTTCATTGTGGAATGCTTTAGTATTTGGTGAGAATGTTGAGCCAGTGACATTTTGCCTCAGTACCTTGCGTACTGTAAATATGGACTGAAACAACTGAAATTACAATATAACTAATTAATGTTCAGCTGCATTTTACGACTGCAATTATGCCTACTATCCTGTGTGAATGCACATAAAACATAGGAACATAGGACGGGAGGAACTGGAGTAGGCCATTCAGCCCCTCGAGCCTGTCCCGCCATTCAATGAGATAATGGAGGATCTGCAGCCTAACTCCATATACCTGCCTTTCGCCCATATGCCTTAATATCTTTGCTGAACAAAAATCTATCTATCTCAGACTTAAAATTAACAACTGATCCAGCTTCTACTGCTGTTTGTTGGAGAGAGTTCCAAACCTCTACCACCCTTTTCGTGAAGAAGTGCTTCCTAACATCTCTCCTGAACGGTCTGGTCCTAATTCTTAGACTATGACCCCTAGTTTTAGAATCTCCAACCAGTAGAATTAGTTTATCTTAACTAGCCTGCCTTTTCCTGTTAATATCTTGAAGACTTTGGTCCGACCACCCCGAACCTTCTAAATTCTAGAGAAAACAGGTCTCGGGGAGTATAGGTGATGTAGGAGTACGCTTAAGAAGGAAATAGGAGGGCAAAAAGGTGCCATAAGATTTCCCTGGCAGATAAGATAAAGGAGAATCCTAAAAGATTCTATAAGTATATTAAGAGTAAAAGGGTCGCAAGGGAGAGAGTAAGGTCCCCTTAAGGATCAGTTTGGCAATCTATGTGTGGAGTCTTAAATGAGTATTTCTCATCTGCATTTACCGTGGAGAAGGTAATGGAAGCTAGTGAGTTCAAGGGAGGGAACACCATTATCCTGGAGCATATCAACATTACAAAGGAGGAGGTGTTGGAGGTATTGAAGCACATTAAGGTGGATAAATCCCCAGGGCCTGACCAGGCGTATCCTAGGATGCTATGGGAAGCAAGGGAGGAAATTGCAGGGGCACTGGCAGAGATTTTTGTACCATCGTGAGCCACAGGTGAGGTACCAGAAGACTGGAGGGTAGCTAATGTTGTGCCTTTATTTAAGAAGGGCAGCAGGGATAAGCCAGGGAACTACAGGCTGGTGAGCCTTACATCAGTGGTGGGAAAGCTATTGGAAGGGATTCTGAGACACAGGATTGAGATGCATCTGGAAAGGCATGGTCTGATTAGGGATAGTCAGCACGGCTTTGTGCGTGGGAAATCATGTCCCACGAATTTGATTGAGTTTTTCGAGGAGGTGACCAACAGGATTGATAAGGGCAGGGCGATGGACGTTGTCTACATGGACTTGAGCAACGCCTTTGACGAGGTCCCGCATGGTAGACTGGTCCAGAAGGTTCAAACACATGGGATCCAGGGTGAGATAGCAAATTGGATACAAAATTGGCTTGGTGATAGGAGGAAGAGGATGGTAGTGGAGGGTTGCTTTTCAGATTGAAGGCTGGTGACCAGTTGTGTGCCACAGGTATCGGTGCTGGACACTCTGCTGTTTGTCATATATATTAAAGACTTGGATGTAAACGTAAGGGGCATGATTAGTAAGTTTGCAGATGACACCAAAATTGATGGTGTAGTGGGCAGTGAAGAAGGTTGTCTAGGGTTACAACAGGATATAGATCAACTGGGAAAGTGGGCAAGTAGGTGACAAATGGAATTTAATGCAGACAAGTGTGAAATGATGCATCTTGGAAGTTAAACCAGGGTAGGACATATTCAGTGAATGGCAGGACCCTGTGGATCGTTGTTGAGCAGAGAGACATTGGGATGCAAGTACAAGGTTCCCTGGAAGTGGCCACAAAGGTCACCAGGGTGGTGAAGAATGCGTAAGGTATTTTTGCCTTTATCGGCCGAGGCATTGAAGACAAGAGTTGGGACGTCATGTTACAGTTGTACTTAAGGTTGGTTCGGCCGCATTTGGAGTACTGTGTGCAGTTTTCTCTGTGCTACTGGAAAGATGTGATTAAGCTAGAGAAGCTGCAGAAAAGATTCTCAAGGATGTTGCCTGGTTTGGAGGGCTTGAGTTATAAAGAGAGATTGGATAGGCTGTGTCTGTTTTCCCTGGAGTGCAGGAGACTGAGAGGGGACATGATAGAGGTATATAAAATTATGAGAGGCATAGATAGGGTAGATAGCCAGAGTCTGTTTCCCATGGTAGGGGTGACTAAAACTAGAGGGCATAGATTTAAGGTGAGAGGGAGGAGTTTCAAAGGGGATCAAATGGGTAAATTTTTCACACAAATAATAGTGGGTATCGGAAATGAGCTGCCTGAGGAGGTGGTTGAGGCAGGAACAGTAGCGACAATTAAGAGGTATCTGGACAGGTACTTGAATGAGCAAGGCATAGAGAGATATGAAATTAATGCAGGCAGGTGGGATTAGTATAGATAGGCATTATGGTCGGCATGGATGCGGTGGGTTGAAGGGCCTGTTTCTCTGCTGTACGGCTCTATGACTCTATGACTCTAATTTGTGTAATCTCTCCTCGTAACTTACCCCCTGTAGTCCAGGTCGCATTCTTGTCAACCTACGTTGCACTCCCTCCAAGGCCAATACATCCTTCCTAAGGTGTGGTGCCCAGAACTGCTCACAGTACTCCACGTGGGGTCTAACCAGGGTTTTGTACAACTGCAGCATAACCTCTGTGTCTTTCTACTCCAATCCTCAGGCTATAAAGGCTTGTATTCCATTAGTCTTTTTGATTATTTTCCACAATTGCTCGTCGCATTTTAAAGATGTAGGCACCTGAACCCTCAAGTCTCTTTGGACATCCACTGTACTTAACCTCTCCCCATTTAGAAAGTACCCTGCTCTATCCTTTTTTGGTCCAAAATGGATAATCTGGATCATCTCACACTTGCGATGAGCTGAAGTTCAAGTGAGCACTGTAGAATTTGTTGTTTGAACTTGTGGAACACAAGGGCTAAAAATATGAACTGGTCAATTCACTTTTACAAATCAACACTTAACAGACATCGCTATCGAAAGTCCTATATGCTGCATTCCGAAGATAAGACCAAACGTCTGGAATTACAAGACAGGATATGGATTATAAAATAGACCCTTTAATTACAATAAATTAGGTACAAGTGAGGCTTGGAATGTAGAAGCAAATGCAATGTGTACGTGGGGTATGTGTGCAGTGGGATGGGGCATAGGAAAAGATATTGATCACACACAGTGATTGATCATGCACGGAAAGACCCTAACACTGATCCCAGTGACATGGTGCACGAAGAGAGAGTGGAGGGCCAGCCCTGGATATAAGGAGTTCCCTTTCCTTTATCTACGCTGCAGTCCACACAGACGGGCCAGCTATTGGAAGAAGATCCCTCCTGAACGGCTGATCATCGATCAGTGGGAGCTTGTTGAGATTAAAGACACAGACTAGGTGAGAGTCTGTGGGCATCACTTGCAGCATTGATTTTTCCCAGTAATATTCACTGGGATTTTAGTGCTAATTTACTGGAATTATATGGAAACTAATCTATGTGTAATCCTTAATCTTGTACTGCATGTGTAATGTTTAATTTTTGAAAGCCATACAGAGAAAGCTTAAGGTACTCCAACAAACTCAAGTGTGTTGGCATTTATTTCCTTATCGGGTCGAATCTGTAGTTACGTAGGACGACACTTATGAATAATTATTTCGAAGTTGTTCATCCTACAATACTAGTGTAAATTAATTTGTAATATCCCAATCACATAATGTCTGTTGCTGTTTTCTGAATGCACACATAAAACATTCACATTTTGCTATTTATGTCATGTCAGACAGCTAAAGATTGGAGAGCTAGAGGAGGTTCCAGTGATAGCGACAGGAGAGACTATGGTGGGTCTTGAAAACAAGGACGGGAACATTACAATCAAGGTGATGCTGGAACGGGAATGAATGTAGGTGAGTGAGGATATAGGTGATGTTTCAGTTCTGACTGGGTCACGGTATAGAGGCTCAGTCTTGAAATGTCTACCGTTTAACTACCCATTAATTGATGCTTGAAATTAAGATGATTAAATATTCCCTGTAGCAGTGTAAGTGCCATGCTAAAATTATGGTTTCCATCTGCTGCTGTCGCTGCTTCACTGAAGTTACTGCCCTTATTAGGCAAGAACTGGGGAGCATAAATTGGGAACAGATGTTCTGAGGGAAATGCATGAAAGAAATGTGGAGGTAGTTTAGGGAGCATTTGCTGCGACTGCTGGATAGGTTTGTCCCGATGAGGCAGGGAAGGGATGGTAGGGTGAAGGAACCTTGGATGACAAGAGATGTTGAACAGCTAGTCAAGAGGAAGAAGGAAGCTTACTTAAGGTTCAGGAAGCAAGGATCAGACAGGGCTCTAGAAGGTTACAATGTAGCCAGGAAGGAACTGAAGAAAGGACTTAGGAGAGCTGGAAGGGGACATGAAAATGTCTGCGCTGGAAGGATTAAGGAAAATCCCAAGGCGTTCTACACTTATGTGAGGAACAAGGGGATGGCCAGAGTGAGGGTAGGGCCGATCAGGGATAGTGGAGGGAACTTGTGCATGGAGTCGGAGGAGGTATGGGAGGTCCTAAATGAATACTTTGCTTCAGTATTCACTAGTGAGAGCGACCTGGTCGTTTGTGAGGACAGCGTGGAACAGGCTGATATGCTCGAACAGGTTGAGGTGAAGAGGGAGGATGTGCTGGAAACTTTGAATGATATGAGGACAGATATGTACCCGGGGCCAGACGGGATATACCCAAGGATATTACGGGAAGCGAGAGAAGAGATTGCTGCGCCTTTGGCGATGATCTTTGAGTCTTCACTGTCCACTGGAGTAGTACCAGATGATTGGAGGGTGGCAAATGTTGTTCCCCTGTTCAAGAAAGGGAATAGGGATAACCCTGGGAATTATAGACCAGTCAGTCTTACGGCGGTAGTGGGCACCTTATTGGAGAGGATTCTGAGAGACGGGATTTATGATTATTTGGAAAAGCATAGCTTTGTGAGGGGCAGGTCATGCCTCACAAGCCTTATTGAACTCTTTGACAAAACACATTGATGAAGGACGAGTAGTGGATGTGGTGTATATGGATTTTAGCAAGGCGTTTTATAAGTTTCCCCATGGTCGGCTCATTCAGAAAGTAAGGAGGCACGGGATTCAGGGAAAGTTGGCTGTCTGGATACAAAATTGGCTGGCCCAAAGAAGTCAGAGTGTGGTAGTAGATGGAAAGTATTCAGCATGGTGCTCGGTGACCAGTGGTGTTCCACAAGGATCTGTTCTGGGACCTCTGCACTTTGTGATTATTATAACTGACTTGGACGAGGAAGTGGAAGGCTGGGTTGGCAGGTTTGCCGATGACACGAAGTTTTCTGGAGTTGTGGACAGTGTGGAAGGCTGTTGTCGATTGCAACGGGGCATTGACAGGATGTAGAACTGGGCTGAGAAGTGACAGATGGAGTTCAACCTGGAAAAGTGTGAAGTGATTCATTTTGGAAGGTCGAATTTGAATGCGGAATACAGGCTTACAGACAGGATTCTTGGTAGTGTGGAGGAACAGAGGGATGTTGGGGTCCATGTCCATAGATCGCTCAAAGTTGCCACCCAAGTTGATAGGGTTGTTAAGAAGGCGTATGGTGTATTGGCTTTCCTTAACAGGGGGATTGAGTTTAAGAGCCGCGATGTTATGCTGCAGCTCTATAATGCCCAGGTTCGACCACACTTGGAATATTGTGTTCAGTTCTGGTCGCCTCATTATAGGAAGGATGTGGAAGCTTCAGAGAGGGTGCAGAGGAGATTTACCAGGATGCTGCCTGGACTGGAGGGCATGTCCGACGAAGAAAGATTGAGGGAGCTAGGGCTTTTCTCATTGGAGCGAAGAAGGATGAGAGGTGACTTGATAGAGGGGTACAAGATGATGAGAGGCATAGATAGAGTGGATAGTCAGAGACTTTTCCCCAGGGTGGAAAGGGCTATCACCAGGGGGCATAATTTTAAGATGATTGGAGGAAGGTTTCGGGGAGATGTCAGAGGTAGGTTATTTACACAGAGAGTGGTGGGTGCGTGGATTGCGCTGCCAGCGGTGGTAATAGAAACAGATACATTAGGGGCATTTAAGCGAATCTTGGATAGGTACATGGACGATAGTAGAATGAAGGGTAGGTAGTTAGTTTGATCTTAGAGTAGGCTAAAGTTTCGGCACAACATCGTGGGTTGAAGGGCCTGGACTGTGCTGTACTGTTCTATGTTCCATGTTCTATGTTCACCACCTCCATCGGCTCGTTTCCCTACCGAAATTCCGTCACTGCCCCTTCTCACCGTCTTCATCTGCTGGTGTCCATGTCTCACTGCAGTTCCTGTCCCCTCTCACTATCTCCATCTGTTGGTGTCCCTTTCTAACTTCAGTTACTGCCCCTCTTACCATCTCCATCTGCTGGTGCCTTTGTCTCACTGCGGTTTAAGCCCCTCTTAGCTTTTTGCAATCACTGTGATTTGCAGCTCTGTCCATTTAGGTGTGGGTCCAGGGTGAGTTTAGTTGAATCCAGCTGAGCTTTTCAATGACGTTTATTTTTTGAGAAAATAAGTCATAAATCATCTGCAGAGGATGTCCCACCTCAATAGTTTAGATTATCAATAAAACATAAATCTCAGAATCAGATTGAAAATAATTTCAGGGCTCAGTGCTGTGAATATAAAATGCACTTTCTGTCCTGTGGGGAGTGTAGGGAATGGAATATGAAATGGGATTTAGCTCCAGTGTTTGAAACCCTTCAGCTCTTTCTATGATTTCACTCATTTAACCATGATATTGAGAGGGTATTTCACCGCCTTCTTCAGCTCCTGTCTGAATTTAGTCTGGGTCACAGCGTAAATACACGTGTTACTGCAGGAACTGAGAAGCTGCAGCATTAGTGATGTGTGATGTGAGATATTGTGAGGGTCAGTGAAGGAGTAATAAGACTGAATATCTGCAATTCGCCTAAAAATGTTAGACACAACCCGGGTCACCCATACAGTATAAAACTGCCGGATATACTGAGGAGTAGAATAATTGATTTTCTCCGATTGTCCATCTCTGGGTCCCTTGATTCTCTCCATTGCTGTGGCCCTGGAATCCCTTGCGGGCTTTACTGGCGAATAAAATACGTCTGACTGTCAGAATATTGAGCAGCAAAAACAGAATGAACGGGACACAAGGGGTTAAAATGTAGTGAGACAAGTCCAATGCAGCCCATGTGGGGGAAATATAGAAGCTCAGTTTAAAGCTACATTCCATGGGAACAGCATCAATAATGTACTTTAGTTTATATACGAAGTAAATTGGGACAGACTGTAAACAGCCCAGCACACTCACTGTTCCAACAACCACAGCCACCGTTTTCCCAGTGCAATATTTTGTTTTCAGCTTCTCACAACAAATGGTCACAAATCGATCAAAGGTGAAAGTGTCTGTGAGCCAGACGGAACTAAATGTGGCTGCAGAACTCAGAACGGTACTGAGAGAACACACAGGAGTAATTCTCAAGAATGAATGTGGGAAATAAATTAATACAACCTAGTTCAATATGGGATCAGTGATAACCATCAGGAGATCAGACACTGCCATTCCAACCAGGTAGATAGTGATACATTTGGGGAGACCACACTCTCCTCGGGACAGGATCACAATCGCCATCAAGTTAACTGGAAGAGAGAGGAAGGGAAGCAGAGAAATTACTGATCAGACCTGGAGACAAAGCAACAGTTTGACACGATCTGGGCTGAAATCTCCAGCTTTTTTGCTGCATCGAACGGTGCAAACTAGTTCACTGACGTTGGCAGTGCTTTGCAACTGCGAAATGTTTGAAACACAATTATAATAATGAAATGAGAAATTGATACAGAAAGTGATTATGGTCAATACCGGATCTGCTGGAAGTTTTGAGTGAGGATGCAATACCAGTGGGGAAATGAGAAGGGGTTTCACAGAGATGGAATTAAATAGGTTAAATGGGAATTTGTCTCCAGACTGTTTTTTGGGAAGGTTTGGGAACAGCGGAATGTGCAGCTGGTTTTCTGCTGTGGGTTTAGAAATCTGACAGGGGCTGTTACCAAATGCGAAAAGGGTACAAACCTTTCAGCCATGAACTAGAATGACAGAGCAGGGTCGAAGGCCTGAATGGCCTCCTCCTGCCCCACGTTCCTGTGTTCCTGTCAGGTTGGGCGAGGGAGCTGGAGGATGAGGCAGTGAGTGAGTTTGGGAGGGAGAGAGCTGAAAGGACATGTTGTAGCTAGGGGGGAGACAGGAGCAGATGGTCTGGGAAAGTGGACAAACTGACCCATTGAATGAGGAGAGTGAAGATTCAGCACAGTGAGAGGAGATGCTGAGATTCACAGGGAGAGACTGCAGCATAGTGTTAGAGGAAATCTAATCTATAGATCCCAGTAATACAACTCAATTCATACATTCAAACAATAATCCCTATGGTTATTGGTGTTGGAGAACAGTTCGTTGTTTATAAAATATATTCAAGACATTTCGTTTGTCCAGTTAATTAAATATAACTTTAAATATATTTCTGATATCAGCATCGCTCTTTATTGAAATCAGCAATCAAAGACATTTTAAAGTGCTGTATTTAAATAATGAATTACCATCGGTAAAGAACTGATTTTATTCTGTTTATTCGGTCAGTAAGTAAGGAATGAGAACTTGCGACAATAAAAATGAGGACCTGACAAAAATAAACACAGAGGGATCAAGTTCAACAAGAAAATTCATGCAATCTGAAAATAGACAACTTCAACTCACAGCTTCTGTCACTAATTGTTCTGGATATTTCAGCACTTTATGACAGTGAATTATTCGCACTGGGGCTTCTTTCTCTTTCTTTCTGCTTATCTCTTTCCCTCTGTTTCATTCTGCCTGCTCCTTTTCTCATTCCTTAACTCTCTGGAGTACTCACACCCTGCAAACTGTTATTCGACGCTGCTTGTCACTTGCGATTTGTTCTTAACATTCCTCAGAGTCAGTTTGTTCAATGGTGAAACCTCTGTAAATAATTTAATGTATCTACAGAGCGCACCAGTTCCCACCTGTTCACCTACACTATTAACTTCATAGACAATGCATGGAATAAACAGGATCAAAAGCTTCTCCCAGACAAATCTTACAATCAATGAAATTCCTTCTCCTGGAATTATAAAGTAAACCGTTAGAATGTGGAATTGTTTAATTAATAAAACACCAACATCAGCGCTGCAGCTGATAATCTACAGATAAATGGAAAGATTCTTGACTCCAACTAATAGAGTGTAAACAAATAAAACATCACATCAATACTTTCTATTTTCCAATGTAGTCCAGTGACAGTGAAGGCTTCACAGTGAAGAAGTGAAGGAGATGTGAAAGAGTCAGCAGCAAACTCAATTCAGTAACCAGACCTCTGAAGTAGCTTCAGACACTCTCAGTGATAAACAATAATTACATTGACATCTCAGTTAAAATGAACATCTTATTGGGGAGGGAGGACATTGTGCTTTCACCTTGTAGCACTGAGACCGTGAGATGTCTCATTATCAATCACTGAAAAACACATTCATAAAATAAGTTCCTGGACGAGTTGGATCCACATCATGAAACTGTTAGAATCTCCTCATTGTCTGATTCTTGATCCTAATTGAGACACCTGATTCAAGGATATTCAATACACAGAATAATCCAGCAACAATGCCAGGGTTACTTAATCCAGTACCATTCAAGACATAAAACAACTCCTGCAAGACTGAAAGAGTTGACAATGAGCAGATTCCATCCGTAAATTGCAGGAAAAGAACAGGTGGCTGCGTAACACACACAGTGAGACATAATACGACGTACAACAGCACAGTTAATACCGTTTTACACCATTAACAGCTGAGATACTGGCTTACTAGGAATTCCAATTGCTGCAAGTGCAGGATAATAAATGCATTCTATCAGATAAAGCAATGAATATCCAATTTCTGTGAGAAGTACATTTCTGTTAGTTTGGAACTCGCAGCTCCAGCAGGCACTCTGAACTGATCCATTCCAATGGATCTTGATTTATACAGGCTGAAGTCTCCACTGATACTGTGATAGACCTGATCATTGTTATTAGTTACATGCACCTGAACAAACACTTACATCAACAGCTTTCACTCTGATGTAAATAATGTGGTGGTTAAGATGGAATCATTTCCAGGTCAATGACATTTTCTTCGTAAGAACTCCCTTCGGACTAAACATGAAAGTTGTACTCATACTGGATGTATGTTACAATTATGAGTGGAAAATTTTCCACATTATTGTCAAGATCCTGCTCACTCTTGGCGTTTCTGTTGTAAATGTAATTGATCTGTCTGCAGTGGACACTGAATCCAGGGACAAAAGCAATCCTGTTTCACACTGTGTCTGCCTTTGCCAAGTTAAAAAGTGAACTTTGAGTCTCTGATTTGGAACCCACGTTCAGGGTTACTAATGTGGCTGATATTAGGGGGCAGGAACTGTGCTCGTCCATTGGGGAGGCAGTCACGTAATGATAATATCACTGGAATAGTAATCCAGAGGCCCACCCAATGGCCCAGGGACAGGTGTTCAAATCCTACCAAGGCAGTTGCTGGAATTTAAATAGAATGAATTAACACAAGTCTGGAATTGAAAGCTATCTCGGTAATGGTGCCATGTGACTATCATAGATTTCTGTACAAACCCATTTTGTTCGGTAATTCCTTTCTGGGAAGGAAATCTGCCATCCTTATCTGGTGGATGCATTGCTGGTCATCTTTCAAGATACTATAGACACTAAAACAGTTCCTACAGATTGGAGGGTAGCTAATGTAACCCCACTATTTAAATAGGGAGGTAGAGAGAAAGCAGGGAATTATAGACCAGTCAGCCTGACGTAGGTAGTGGAGAAAATTCTAGAGTCCATTATCAAAGGTTTTACAGCAGAGCACTTGGAGAACAGTGGTAGAATCGGGCAGAGTGAGCATGGATTTACAAAGGGGAAATCATGCTTGACAAATCTACTGGAATTCTTCGATGATGTAACTAGTAGAGTTGATGAGGGGGAGCCAGTGGATGTGGCTTATTTGGACTTTCAGAAGGCTTTCGACAAAGTCCCACATCAGAGATTAGCATGTAAAATTAAAGCGCTTGGGATTGGGGGTCGTGTGTTGCGACGGATGGAAAATTGGATGGCAAACAGGAAGCAAAGAGTGAGGATAAATTAGTCTTTTTCCGAATGACGGGCAGTGACTAGTGGGGTGCCACAGGGATCGGTGCTAGGACCCCAGCTATTCACAATATATATTAATGATTTAGATGAGGGAACCAAATGTAATATCTCCAAATTCGCAGATGACAAAAAACTGAGTGGGAGAGTGAGTTGTGAGGAGGATGCAAAGAGGCTTCAGGGTGATTTGGACAAATTGGGTGAGTGGGAAAATGCATGGCAGATGCAGTACAATGTGAATAAATGTGAGGTTATCCACTTTTTCAGCAAAAACAGGAAGGCACATTATTATCTGAACGGCTATAAACTGAGAGAGGGCAATATGTAGTGAGACCTGGGTGTTCTCGTACACCAGTCGCTGAAGGTAAGCATGCAGGTCCAACAGGTGATAAAAAAAAGGAAAATGATATGTTGGCCTTCATAGCGAGAGGATTCGAGTACAGGAGCAGGAATGTCTTGCTGCAATTATACAGGGCCTTGGTGAGGCCACAGCTGGAATATTGTGTGCAGTTTTGGTCCCCTTATCTGAGGAAGCATATGCTTGCAATAGTGGGAGTGCAGCGAAGGATAACCAGACTGATTCCTGGGATGGCGGGACTGACGTATAAGGAGAGATTGAGTCGGTTAGGATTATATTCACTTTAGTTCAGAAGAGTGCGGGGGGTTCTCATAGAAACCTATACAATTCCAACAGGACTTGACAAGGTAGATGCAGGAAGGATGTTCACAATGGTGGGGGAGTCCAGAAACAGGGGTCATAGTCGAAAGAAACGGGGTAAACCTTTCAGGACTGAGATGAGGAGAAATTACTTCACCAAGAGAGTGGTGAGCCTCTGGAATTCGTTACCACAGAAAGCAGTTGAGGCCAAAACATTGCATCTTTGCAAGAAGGAGTTTGATATAGCTCTTGGGTCGAAAGGTATCAAAGGTTATGGGGTGAAAGCGGGAACAGGTTACTGAGTTGGACGATCAACCACGATCACAATGAATGGCAGAGCAGGCTCGAAATACCGAATGACCTACTCCTGTTCCTATCTTCCATGTTTTTATGTTTATATGTCTTGCCTACAAGTGGCAACAGACCCAGATCAATGTGGCTGACTCTTAACCTCCCTCTGAAACGGCCCAGCAATCTGTCAAGGACAATAAATGCTGACCTTGCGGAGCCCACATCTCATGAAAGAATGAAAGTCAATCTTCTCTTCTCTATTTCACTGCAGATATTTCCCTGTTTATTCCATCTCAGGAATCAGCCTGGTATTCCTTCACTGGTTAATGGCTCTGGTAAAATTAGAACTGTACCAACTCCTGAGTTCCTTTCCTCCAGTTCACTGCTGAACAGATACCCAAAGTCCACCTTCCCTCACCGCCAACTGCTCCAAATCCCGGCTCCCATGTCAACCCTCATCAAGTACATCTCGCCCAACATCTTCAGATTAACTGACCTGCATTGTCTACCAGTCCTCTAATTTCTAATTATTATCATTGGGTTAACATTCTTCCATGTCCTCACCACTCTCATCTCCAGCCACTCCTCCAAACCAGGAGCAAACCCATCAGTGACCTACCCAGTTCTCTGAAATTGATATCTTTCAGTGGGACTGCCCCCGCCTGATTCCAATATTACTGATCTGATTGCAACCAGAGCATCTCTAGCAATGGTCTCAGTTCCCACACCAACACTATTAGATCTGGAGTCCCATAACTTTCCATTCTCCTTCCCTCTTCTTCCTCATCTACATACTGCCCACTGGCAACATCGTCTACATATGTGTGGTTAGCTTCCACGTGTGTGCTGACAACACCCAGCTCCAGCTCTCCATCATCTGTCTCGACCCTCAACTGCCTCAGTCTTATCAGACTTTAACAGTCCGTTTCCCATGAGCTGCAATTTTCTCGAATTAAACATGGGGCAGAGCATTTGGCTCTACCACAAACTCCAAACCACTGTCATTTATTCCTTCGCCATTCCTAGCTGTTGCATCAGGCTAAATATAATGTTGTGTAAAATATGCTCCCTCTTCATGCATGACCTGAGCTCATGACGTAATGTTGTCTCCATCGGAAATGATGCTTCCTTGCACGTCCACAAAATCTTGGAGGGCCTGTTCCTGCTCTGTAATTTTCTTTGTTCTTTGTTCTTTTTGACTCTGGCCCTGCCTCAGCCCATCAGGCACTGCAAACCTCAATCACGCATCTGTGTAAGGTTATTAGGTTAATAACAGCTACTAACCAGAGCACTAATTGTTAAAATCGAGCTATTATAAACTACCAATTGACTTATTATTATCAACTAGCAGTTAGCTTTATTCGTAAAGAATCCAAGGAAATGCAGCAAGGTGGATACAAAACTGGCTCAGTGGCAGGAAGCAAAGGGTAATTGTTGACAGGAGTTTTAGCGACTGGAGGGCTGTTTCCAGTGGTGTTCCGCAGGGCTCTGTACTGGGTCCCCTGATTGTTGAGGTATACATTAACGATTTAGACCTAAATGTAGGGCGCATGATCAGGAAGTTCGCAGATGCCACAAAGATTGGCCGTGTGGAAGACAGCAAGAAGGATAGCTGTCAGCTGCAGGAAAATATTGTTGTTCTGGTCAGATGGGCAGAAAAATGGCAAATGGAATTCAACCTGCCGAAGTATGAGGTGATGCATTCGGGGAGGTAAAACAAGGCAAAGGAACACATGATTAATGGGAAAATACTGAAAACCTTGGAGTGAATATCCACAGATCCTTGAAGGTAGCAGGACAGGTTTATAAGGTGGTTAAGAAGGCACATGGAATCATTTCCTTTACTGGCTGAGATCTGGAATAAAGGAGCAGGGAGGTTATGCTGGAACTGTTCAAATCATTGGTTAGGACAGAACTTGAGTACTGTGTGCAGTTCTGTTTACGTCATTACAGGTAGGATGTAATTGCACCCGAGAGGGTACAGAGGAGATTTAGGAGGATGTTGCCATGAGTGGAAAAATGCAGCTGTGAGGAAAGATTGAATAGCCTGGGGTTGCTCTCCTCGGAACAGAAAAGGCTGAGGAGAGATGTGATTGTAATGCACAAAATGGTGGGAGCTCCCCTTCAATGTATAATACCCCCTCAGTCAATGAGACGCTCTTATATCACATGCCCACCGAGTCTGTGCCGACCATCAACCACCCATTTATACCAGGCCTGCACTAATTCCACATTCCAACCACATCCCTACCTGTCCCGATATTTCCCTACCACCTACCTATACTAGGAGCAATTTATAATGGCCAAATTACCTATCAACCAGCAATTCTTTGGCATGTGGGAGGAAACCGGAGCACCCGGAGGAAACCCACGCAGTCACAGTGAGAACTTGCAAACTCCACACAGGTAGTACCCAGCATTGAACCCGGAGCTGGAGCTGCGAGGCTGCGGTGCCAACCAGTGCGCCAGTGTGCCGCCCATCCACTGCGCCACTGTGCTGATGTGGAGAATAAGCATCAGTAATCTCTCAGAGAATCAGAACAGACCAACGAGAATCAAAAATAAAAGGAAACTTGTGTTGAATTTGTGAGCCTTGCATTGTGGAATACTTTTGTGTTTGGTCAGAATGCTCACCCAGTGAAATTTTTCCCCAGTCGGATGATTCGAATTTATATTACCTTATTGCAGCAGTAAGGTACCGTGTGTAATGAGAGTAAAACATATCTGCAGCATCTTGTCATATAATATACTTTGCTGTCTATGTTGTACAAATACAGGCGTAAAATATTCACAAATTTTGCTATTTAAGGCGTGGCAAACAGGCGACCCCTAATGATAACCAACGGGGTGGGAGAGAGTGATAGAGAGAACGAGAGGGACAGAGGAAGAGTAACAGAGAGATAGGGAGAGATAGAAACGGAGAGAGAAAGGAGAGATAATGAGGGATAGAGACAGAAGCAGGGAGATAGCAAGTGCCAGGAGACCCTGAGACACTTTAGAAGCAGGGGAACAGGGAGACAGGCTATATGGAGACCCTGGGCTAACGTTATGGAACCAGTGACAGAGACACACATGCTTCCTGTCTGCGTGTAAAATGGAAGGAGCTCCTACTCTATGTAAAAAGGGAGCTCCCTCACTACATATGAAGTTGAGGGAGCTACACTGCTATGTGTAAAATGGAGGGCGCTCCCTCTCTACGTATAAATTGGAGAGAGCACTCCTCTCTGTACAAAATGCAGGGGATCCCACAGACATCTCGCTCGCTTTAAGCAACATTTGAAACATTTTCATACCAGAGACAAGGATAAGTACAACATAAGCATAGAGAAAGAGACAAAGACGGGGCGAGGAAGAGGAAAAGAGAGAGAGAAAGAGAGGGAGAGAGAGAAAGAGACTGGGCGAGGGAGAGCCAGCAATTCTGAGCCATATTTACAGTCACATTTGTCAATGATTGTTTATAATTTATCAGATGGATTTATGCATTAGCTGTCATCAATAGATCAAACATTCTTCACATTGATTAGTTTCATGTTAGAATGGTTTGCAAAGTTGGAAAAAAGCCATTTAACACAAATTGCATCAACAATCTGCCACTTTACAACTCCAGTTTACAGAAAGTTCAATGATTAAGACCTCCACATACTGAAAGAGTTTCTGCTGCTGAAATAATGGGTTACTTGTTTTACTTTGCTTCACAACTGTTTCTTTACTCTGCTCTACTGGTGAATTCAGAGGGATTTTTGTTCTCCTCAGTTACTGTTTCCTCTCAACATCTCGAACTGCTGGTGTCCCTGCCTCACTGCAGTTACTGCCCCCCTCACCATCTCCATCTTCTGCTGTCCCTGTCTCACTGCAGTTATTGCCCCCTCTCACCATCTCCATCCGCTGATGCCCCTGTCTCACTGCTGTTACTGTCCCCTCTTACCATCTCCATCTGCTGGTGACCCTGTCTCACTGAAGTTTCTGCCCCCTCTCACCTTCTCCATCTGCTGGTGCCCCTGTCTCACTGCTGTTACTGTCCCCTCTCACCATCTCCATCTGCTGGTGACCATGTCTCACTGAAGTTACTGCCTCCTCTCACCTTCTTCATCTGCTGGTGCCCCGGTCTCACTGCAGTTACTGTCACCTACTGGCAGGAAGCTCAACACATAGGTACCTTTGCCTGGTCCAAGATTGCAGAGTCACAGCCTTGGCACAGAAGCTCACAACCCTCTTCAATCAGGAGACTCAGAACCATGGCAGAGACACATTGTTCCCACTTGCGATGGAAGAAATCGACTAGCTTCAGCTAATGCAATCCTTCAAAGTAATCCAGCCCATAAAACGAATAGAGGCCTTCAAACTAATATAGTCCCTCAAACTAATGCAGCCCCTCAAATTAATACTGACCCTCAAACTAATACAGAGCCTGAAACTAATACAGACCCTCAAATAATATAGTCCCCCAAACTAATACAGCCCTTCAAACTAATGCAGCCGCTCAGACTAATGCAGGCCTTCGAACTCAAAAAGTTCCTAAGATCAATGCAGTCCCTCAAACTACCACTGGCCCTAAACCTAATGTTGACCATTTAAGTAATACAGTCCCTCAAACCACTTCTGCCCATCAAAACAATACAGTCCCTCAAACTAATAGCGACCCTCAAACTCACGCTGCCTTTCAAACAAATGCAGTCCCTCAAGCTAATACAGACCATCAAACTAATACTGCTCATCAAAGTAATAGAGTCCCTCAAAATAATACAGCCCCTCAATTAATGGAGCACCTCAAACACAAAAATCCGTCAACCTAATCCAACCCCACAATGTAGTAGAGCATTTCAAACTAATACAGCCCCTCAGATGCAGAAATCCCCTCAAACTAATACAGTGCCTCAAACTAATGCAGCCCTTCTAACTAATACACACCCTCAAAATAGTACAGCTCTTCAAACTAATAGATTAGTTCAAACTAATGCAGTCTCTTAAACTAATACATTCGGTCAAATTCGTCATCTTTCCTCATCATTGGCCTCCTTGTCTCGAGAGACAATGGGTAAGCACCTGCTGGTGGTAGGCGGTTTGTGAAGCAGCGCCTGGAGTGGCTATAATTCTAGAGTTACATACTCTTCCACAGTTGCTACAGATAAGATTGGTTGTCGGGGCTGTGACACAGTTGGCTCTTTCCTTGCGCTCACATTAGTACTACCCCTCAAACTAATACAGCGCCTCAAATTAATACAAACCTTCCCACTAATATAGGTCCGCAAACTAAAACAGACCCTCAAACTAAAACAGCCCCTCAAACAAATGCAGCCCCTGAAACTAACACATGTGCTCAAATTGAAACAGACCCTCAACCTGATACAACGCCTCAAATTTATACAAACCTTCAAACTAGTACAGTCCTTCAACCTAATTCATTCCCTCAAGCTAATGCAGCCCCACAATTTCAAAACAGTTTCTAAAATTATTAAAACCCCTCAAACTATCGCAGCCCTTCAAACTAACCCAAACCCTCAATCTAATACAGAACCTCAAATTAATGCAGTCCCTGAATGTAGAGCAGCCCCTCAAACTAATACATTTTCTCAAGCTTATACAGCTCCTCAAACTCCTAAAATCCCTCAAACCAATGCAGCCCCTCAAACTAAAGCAGCCTCAGAAACGAATACAGTCCCCCACACTAATACTCAAATTAAAGCAGTTCCTCCAACTAATACATTTCCTCAAACTAATGCAGCCCCTAAAACTAATAGAACCCCTCAATCAAATAAAGTCCCTCAAACTAGTGCAGCCCTTCAAATTAATAGAGTCCATCAAACCAATACAGACCTTCAAACAAATACAGACCCTCAAACTAATGCATTCCCTCAAGCTAAAGCAGCCTCTGAAACGAATACAGTCCCCCGAACTAATACAATCCCTGAAACTAATACTGCCCTCAAAATAATGAAGTCCCTCAAACAGATATAGTCCCTCAAACTGATGCAGCCCCTCAAACTAATGCATCCCGTCAAACTAATGCAGCTTGTCAATCTAATAAAGACCCACAAAGTAATGAACTCCCTCAAACTAATACAGCCACTCAACTTATACAGCCCCTCAAACTAATGCAGCCCCGCAAACTAATGCAGCCCCTTAAACAAATAAAGTCCCTCAAAATAATATCGTCCCTCAAACTAATGCAGTTCCTCGAACTAATGCAACTGCAGTGATAATCACCACGCTGTTGTCTTTTTCTTACTGTGACCAGTCGATCAGCATGTAGCATTATCGGTCACAGAGTAAAACAAGAGTCCAGCTCACACATAGATTTACACAACTTCAATCGTTATAGTCACTCACCAGGAATACCAATGGCACCAAGGATCAGGTAATATATTTTTCTGATACTGTAAGATGTTTCACGCATATTCTCTATGAAGTGCTGTGTCTCTTTGTGCTACAAGTAGTGCATCGGTGTTAAACTCTGAGGTGATACCGTCCCAGAGTTTGTAATTTATACCCTGTGGAATTTCCACAGGGATATTTAAGGTGCAACATCTTTCAAAATAATTCACTTTAAAAAAACTGACAAATATATTATGATACCAAATTAAATTTGTATTGTGATAAAATATATTTATTTTTGAGATTAAATTGGAAATCTCTGAAGACCAGGATGTCTTATCACACTAATTAGTGAATAAAAAATTGAATCTCCCTTCACCCAGTAATCAGGTTGTTCTTTCAAACACCATCAATCCCATCTCCATATCTTATGTTGTTTCAGTGATGTCTTTCACTCGATGGTGACATCCAGCAACTAAGTTCCAAATATTGCGGTATCTCTCTCAGTGCTGTTCCAGTGCTCTCTGGATGTGGCTGCCCAGTTTAGCGGTGGACATTCAGTTAAGTAAATAAAATGGGTCATATGTGACTTTGCATTGCAGATTTCAGCCAATAGAGCAGCTGCAGCCAATGCGACATCATCAACTGATACAAGACCTCAAGCTAATACAATGCCAGTAGAAAAACTCTACTAAATCAGCCCCTCTGAGGGCTTTGAACCTCTACAACTGATGTAGCCACTCAAACTGACCAAGGCAATCTGGCTAACACTGCCTTTCAAATTAACGCAACCCTTCAAACGAATGCAGCCTATCAATTTAGTCCTTCTCCCACCCTTCCTCATCTCACCCCATCAACGTATCCATCTGTCTCTTACTTTCTCATCTATTTTCCAGTTTCCCCTTATAAATTGATACTGTTCAACTCAACCATTCCCGGTGGTAGCGAGTTTCACATTCTCAACACACTCTGGGTAAAGAAGTTTCCCCTGAATTCCCGATTCGATTTTTCAGCGACGACCTTACATTGGTCGCCCCTATTCTGGCTTTTCCCCCAAGCAGAAGCATCTTCCCTACGTCTACCTTATCTAACACCTTCATAATGTTAAAGATCTCTATCAGGTCACCCTTCAGCATTATATTTTTTTGTTTTTAGTGAAAAAATGTCAGCCTGTTAAATCATCCTTGTTAGTTGCAACCCCACAGTTCATTCTTTCCGTATAGCTTCAACCTTAGCATTGCAGTGGCTGCTTCATTCACCATCATTCTTTATTTATATGCTCGTATGTCTTGATGTGGGCATCACTGGCATGGTTGGCATTTATTTTGCACCCTTATTTTCCCACTGAGAAGATGGAGATTATCTTCTCTCGTGAATCACGACAGTCCATGTGATGTATGTGCACCCACAGTGTAGTTAAGTTGGGATCACAGCACTTTGACCAAACAACAATGACGGAACGGTCGATGTATTACCAAGTCAGGATCATGATCACGGATCGGATTCATAGTCATAGTCATGACTCTCGACCATGGCTCGGAGGGTTCCCCCACGCACCTGCTACTTTTATGCCTTTAGGTAGCTAAAGTCGTGGGTTTGGAAGTTGCAGCCTTGGTAAATCTGCAGATGTATTCGCATAAACTAACACAAATACAGAAACACAGACATAAATTTATACACAACCGTGTGCAACTCTCACACACATGTATACATTCACAAATCACTCAGCCTCTCATTGGAACAGCAGGAGGCCATTCAACCCAGTCAGGCCTGTACAGAAGAACAGCAGGAGGCCATTCAGCCACTCAAGCCTGATACACAGGAACAAGTGGATATCATTCACTACCTTTGCAAGTGAGATAAGCTGCCTCAGAAGAGTCTGGTTGTCTGAAGCCTGAGATCTTCTAGCTCTGTGTGTGTGGGCTCAATACCAACCTCACGACCGTAAATGACCAATGCTTAAAATGGAGACTGGAAAAATGTTCGAGAGAATTCGGGGGGGGGGGGGTGGGTGGTGGGGAGTTTAATTGAACTGGTATTGGGTCAGGGAGAGGATCTTTTACTTTATTATGATAAAGAAGGGGGGGGGTTGCTTCCGCACCTGTGGCACCTCTCGCTCACATAATCACTCTTGTTCCCTTTGATCACTGGTCGACTCTTCGTGGCTCATTCAGTATCACCCCATCATCTTTCATCACAGAGTGCAATCACTGGACCTACCAATTGGAAAGAGATGGAGAGGTCATCGGTTCATTCTGTGGCAAACCTCGACTATCCATCACACCTTGCCCCAACACCAGGACAATTATTTCTCCCTCGATCCCTCGATCCCTCGATACCTCCCATCTGCCCGCGACATCGCCTCCCCAAAGCCTGTGTTTCCAGCCTCTGTCGATGATCTTTGATCCTCGATCCAGTCTGCAGCTTCTCTTCCCCACCCTGTTAAACTCTCACGACAAACAGACTCTGCACTGTAATCCCCTTGAGTAACGCAGAAGGTGATGTTGCTGATCGTGGCTTCCAGGCTTATTGGGCCAGCAAACGGCCCACACCCTCGGTGGAAACGATGGCTCGGGTGCTGGAATGGTGTTTCTTGATGGCCCAATCCTGGACCGGGCCTAAGACTTCCTCCTGCTCCCTGCCGCCTCCATGTACAACATGGTGTGTCACTGGGTCTTCCTGAAGCACAGCCTGAACGGGCCAACAATAGATAAATTGAAGCATCCCAGGTTTCCTTACCACTGCGGCCAGCTCAACACTGAGCGAGTCCTGGAACGTACCTGTGTTGTTCCAGCACAAATGTAACACTGACATCTATGCTGCAATGTGGAAAATTGTTCATGTCTGTATTATCCACAAAACAACCAGGACAAATTCAACCCAGTCAATTACCACCCATAGATATAGAGTCATTCATGGAACAGAAGGAGGCCATTCAGTGCCTGATATTCATGCCAGGTCGCTGCAGAGCAATCCAGTCAGTCCCGCTGCCCCCTCGATCCCTATAGTCCTGCCAGTCTATTGTCTGAAGGTTCCCATCCAATTTCATTCTTAAATAATTGATTGTCCCCACCACCACCACATTTGAGGGCAGTGAGTTTCAGGGCATTATCACTCGCTGCATAAAAAATATTCTTCCTCACATCCCCCTGCATCTCTTCCCCAAAACCTGCAATCTGTGTCCTTTAGTCCATGTACCATTTGTTAATGAGAACAGGTTTACATTTTCTAACTTATGTAAGCCTGTCATAATCTTGTCCATCTCTACCAAATCTCCCCTCGAGCTCCTTTTCTCCAAGAGAACAACCCCAGCTTTTCTAACCTAACCGTGCAACTAAAAGTCACCATCCCTAGAATTATTGTGGTGCGTATCTTCAGCACTGTTCCAAGGATGCTCACATCCTTCCGAAAGTGTGGTGACCAGAACTGAAAGTAATCTTCCAGTTGGCGACTAACTAGCATAACCACCTTGCCATTGCCAATGTCCCTAATGCTTTGATATTCACTCTATCTATGTGTCCTTCCAGCTTCAAAGATCTGTGCACATACTCCCCGAGGTCTCTCTGTTCCTGCGCACCGTTTAGAACTGTAGAATTACGTTTATAATGCCTCTCTCTGTTCCTTTTGTGAAAACCGATCACCTCACACTTGAGAGTATTAAATGCCCTCTTCCACCTGTCTGCCCATTCTGCCAGCCTAACTATGTCCTGCTGCACGTGGTTCATATCATCTTCACTGCTTGTCATGCTTCCACGTTTCGTGTCATTGGCAAAGTTTGTAACCCTGCTCTGCATTTCAAGTTCCAAGTCATCTACCTATAGCAGAAAAAGTAATGATTTCTGGGGGGACACCACTTTCTACCATCCCCCAGTCTGAATAAAATATTTACTCCGACTCTGTTTGCTATCCTTAAGACAGACAGATATTCAATTGTACACTGGTGTTTTTATTCCACGAGCCTCACTTATGATAACGAACCTTTTAGATGGCACTGAATCAAAGGCTGTCTTGAAATCTAACAGACAACATTCAGCTGATTCTCTTCCTAGCATTCTCTGTTACTTCATTAAAAAATCAATTAAATTGGTCAAGCATGATCTCCCTTTAACAAATCCGTGCTAGCTCACCTAACTCAACCCATTCCACTCCAAGTGTTTGTTGATTATTTTTTCCTGATCATTGCTTCGAAAACTTTAGTCACCACTGATGTTAACCTAACTGGCCTGTGGCTGCGAGGACAGGCCTCAGACACTTTCTTGAATTCGCGTGTCACATTTGCCACTTTCCAATAAGCTGGTACTTCCCCCTATATCTAGGGAAGATGATGACAAGCCCTTGCATTCTCTATATCCTTATTTCTTTTAGCAACCTGTAATGCCATCCAATTTGACAAAGTGACTTATCTACTCCATGCATAGATATCATTTCAGTACCGCCTCACTCAATATTCACCCCGATCTATTGCTTCTACTATCTCTGCTTCTATAAACAGTATTTCAGTTTCCTCTTCCTTCGTAAACACTGATACAAAGTAATAATTAAGTATTCTAACCTTGCTCTGTGCCTCTAAGCATACATTACCCACTTTCTCCCCAGTAGCCCCCAGTCCACCTCTTGCTATCGCTTACCATTATATGCTGGTAGAAGAATTTGGTGCTCCCTTTAATGTTGACTGCCGTTCTATTCTTATGTTTTCTCTCAATGCCAGTCATATTTTCCCCTTTACTTCATTTCTCAACTGATTTTATATACCCAGATTTTTACTGGAATAATTCACCTGACATGCATCATACACGCAGAGTTTTTGATTCATCATAATGTCTGGATCCATTTTGGTTCCCCAAACTTTCACCCTTATTTCAATATGCCTAGCCTGCAGCTGAAGCATCTCTTCCTAAAAGATACCCATTGTCCTTATACAGGTTTTCCTGTCAGTCTTTTGTTCGGTTTTACCCAGCATTGATCCCTTCTGATCGGGTTGTGATTAGCCCTCCTCTAATCGAGACGTCCTACCTTATCCTGTTCCTTGCACTTCTGCATTACGAGTTTAAACATTATGATACAAAGATCAGTTTTATCCAAGTGCTCTCCACAGGGATAACCTCTCCCATCCCCACAACACTCCTTAACTTTGTCATCTCCTCCGTTTTCTACAGCATTCTGAGATCTCAATGCTCCTCCAATTCTGGCCTCTTGGTCATCTCCCAATTTCAATTACTACACCATTGGCAGCCATGTCCCTGTTGCTCAGAAGGGAAAGGGGAAGAGGAGCAGAGCATTAGTCATTGGGGACTCCATAGTTAGGGGAACAGATAGGAGGTTCTGTGGGAACGAGAGAGACTCACGGTTGGTGTGCTGCCTCCCAGGTGCCAGGGTACGTGATGTCTCTGATCGTGTTTTTGGGATCCTTAAGGGGGAGGGGGAGCACCCCCAAGTCGTGGTCCACATAGTCACCAACGACATAGGTAGGAAGAGAGATGGGGATTTAAGGCAGAAATTCAGGGAGCTAGGGTGGAAGCTTTGAGCGAGAACAACCATAGTTGTTATCTCTGGGTTGTTGCCCGTGCCGCGTGCTAGCGAAGAGAGGAACAGGGAGAGAGAGGAGTTGAACACGTGGCTGCAGGGATGGTGTAGGAGGGAGGGTTTTGGTTTCCTGGATAATTGGGGCTCTTTCTGGGGTAGGTGGGACCTCTACAAACAGGATGGTCTTCACCTGAACCAGAGGGGTACCATATCCTGGGGGGGAGATTTGTTAGTGCTCTTCGGGGGGGGGGGGGGGGTTTAAACTAAATCAGCAGGGGAATGTTAACCTAAATTGTAGTTCCAGTGTACAGGCTGTTGAGAGTAGTGAGGTAGGGGATAAGGTTACAGGGACGCAAGAGTGCACTGGCAAGCAAGAACTTGGTTTAAAGTCTGTCTACTTCAACGCCAGGAGCATCCGGAATAAGGTGGGTGAGCTTGCAGCATGGGTTGGTACCTGGGATCCTGATGTTGTGGCCATTGCAGGGGCAGGAATGGATGTTGCAGGTTCCGGGATTTCGATGTTTCAGTAAGAACAGAGAAGAGGGTAAAAGAGGGGGGGTGTGGTATTGTTAATCAAGGAAAGTATTACAGCGGCAGAAAGGACGTTTGAGGACTCGTCTACTGAGGGAGTATGGGCCGAGGTTAGAAACAGGAGAGGAGAGGTCACCCTGTTGGGAGTTTTCTATAGACCTCCGAATAGTTCCAGAGATGTAGAGGAAAGGATAGCGAAGATGATTCTCGACAGGAGCGAGAGTAACAGGGTAGTGGTTATGGGGGACTTTAACTTTCCAAATATTGACTGGAAATACAATAGTTCGAGTACTTTAGATGGGTCAGTTTTTGTCCAGTGTGTGCAGGAGGGTTTTCTGACACAGTATGTGGACAGGCCAACCAGGGGCGATGCCACATTGGATTTGGTACTGGGTAATGAACCCGGCCAGGTGTTCGATTTAGATGTAGGTGAGCACTTTGGCGATAGTGATCACAATTCGGTTAGGTTTACCTTAGCGATGGGCAGGGACAGGTATATACGGCAGGGCAAGAATTATAGCTGGGGGAAAGGAAATTATGATGCGATTAGGCAAGATTTAGGATGTGTAGGATGGGGAAGGAAACTGCAGGGGATGGGCACAAACGAAATGTGGAGCTTATTCAAGGAGCAGCTACTGCGTGTCCTTGATAAGTATGTACCTGTCAGGCAGGGAGGAAGTTGTCGAGCGAGCGAGCCATGGTTTACTCAAGAAGTTGAAGCGCTTGTCAAGAGGAAGAGGGCGGCTTATGTTGGGATGATACGTGAAGGCTCAGTTAGGGCGCTTGAGAGTTACAAGCTAGTCAGGAAGGATCTAAAGGGAGGGCTAAGAAGAGCAAGGAGAGGACAAGAGAAGTCATTGGCGGATAGGATCAAAGAAAACCCTAAGGCTTTCTATAGGTATATCAGGAATAAAAGAATGATAAGAGTGAGAACGGGGCCAATCAAGGATAGTAGTGAGAAGTTGTGTGCGGAATCAGAGGAGATAGGGGAAGCGTTAAATGAATATTTTTCGTCAGTATTTACAGTAGAGAAAGGAAATGTTGCCGAGGAGATTACTGAGATACAGCCGACTAGGCTAGATGGGATCGAGATTCACAAGGAGGAGGTGTTAGCAATTTTGGAAAGAGTGAAAATAGATAAGTCCCCTGGGCCAGATGGGATTTATCCTAGGATTCTCTGGGAAGCCAGGGAGGAGATTGCAGAACCGTTGTTGTTGATCTTTATGTCGTCATTGTCGACCGGAGTAGTGCCGGAGGACTGGAGGATAACAAATGTTGTGCCCTTGTTCAAGAAGGGGAGTAGAGACAGCCCTGGTAATTATAGAGCTGTGAGCCTTACTTCGGTTGTGGGTAAAATGTTGGAAAGGGTTATAAGAGATAGGATTTATAATCATCTTGAAAAGAATAAGTTCATTTGCGATAGTCAGCACGGTTTTGTGAAAGGTATGTCGTGCCTCACAAACCTTATTGAGTTTTACGAGAAGGTGACCAAACAGGTGGATGAGGGTAAAGCCGTGGATGTGGTGTATATGGATTTCAGTAAGGCGTTTGATAAGGTTCCCCACGGTAGGCTATTGCAGAAAATACGGAAGTATGGGATTGAAGGTGATTTAGAGCTTTGGGTCAGAAATTGGCTAGCTGAAAGAAGACAGAGGGTGGTGGTTGATGGCAAATGTTCATCCTGGAGTTTAGTTACTAGTGGTGTACCGCAAGGTTCTGTTTTGGGGCCACTGCTGTTTGTCATTTTTATAAATGACCTGGAAGAGGGTGTAGAAGGGTGGGTTAGTAAATTTGCGGATGACACGAAGGTCGGTGGAGTTGTGGATAGTGTCGAAGGGTGTTGTAGGGTACAGAGGGACATAGATAGGCTGCAGAGCTGGGCTGTGAGATGGCAAATGGAGTTTAATGCAGAGAAGTGTGAGGTGATTCACTTTGGAAGGAGTAACAGCAATGCAGAGTACTGGGCTAATGGCAAGATTCTTGGTAGTGTAGATGAGCAGAGAGATCTTGGTGTCCAGGTACATAAATCCCTGAAAGTTGCTACCCAGGTTATTAGGGCTGTTAAGAAGGCATATGGTGTGCTAGCCTTTATTAGTAGGGGGATCGAGTTTCGGAGCCACGAGGTCATGATGCAGCTGTACAAAACTCTGGTGAGGCCCCACCTTGAGTATTGCGTGCAGTTCTGGTCACCGCATTATAGGAAGGATGTGGAAGCTTTGGAAAGGGTGCAGAGGAGATTTACTAGGATGTTGCCTGGTATGGAAGCAAGGTCTGACGAGGAAAGGCTGAGGGACTTGGGGTTGTTTTCGTTGGAGAGAAGGAGGAGGAGAGGTGACTTAATAGAGACATACAAGATAATCAGATGGGTTAGGTAGGGTGGATAGTGAGAGTCTTTTTCCTCGGATGATGATGGCAAACACGAGGGGACAAAGCTTTAAGTTGAGGGGTGAAAGATATAGGACAGATGTCAGAGGTAGTTTCTTTACGCAGAGAGTAGTAGGGGCGTGGAACGCCCTGCCTGCAACAGTAGTAGACTCGCCAACTTTAAGGGCATTTAAGTGGTCATTGGATAGACATATGGATGAAAATGGAATAGTGTAGGTCAAATGGTCGGCGCAACATCGAGGGCCGAAGGGCCTGTACTGCGCTGTAATGTTCTAAAAAAAATGCCTTCAGTTCACTTGTGCCTAAACTCTGGAAATCTCTCTCTAAACCTCTCTCTCTCTCTCTCTCTCTCGCTCTTCTGCTTTAAGACATCCTTGAAAAGCAAACTATTTTTTCACCAATCTTTGGTCACCTGTCCTAAGGTCTGCTTATGTGGTTGGTTTCCAATTTAACTGTATGATGCTCCTGTTAAGTATCTTTGTCTGCTCCATTACGGGAGCAGTCCTTCGTTCTCACAATAAACTTAGCATTAACCCTAATCCCAACACTAACGATGATTATTGAACTAACCCTAACCCTAACGCTATTCTGAAACGAATGTAATCCTAAGCCTAACTGTAACACAAACCCGAACCCTAACCCAACTTACAACTCACTCCCTAAACTTAACCCTAACCACAACACTAACACTGAGGTTAGCATTAGTCCAATTCTAACCCTAGGTGGTTATGGAACATGACAAGAAGAGCTGGACAGACAACAATGCAAGGTGTTAGCCGAATACAAATGGCAGACAATCGTGAAATGAAACCCAAGAAATGAGTATGTACACACGAGAGGGGAATTATTACCACCAGCCTTGCTGTCCAAATACCCTATTCTAACTCTTACCCGAATTTACACAAACCCTAAAGCTATTCCAAAAGGAACCTAACCCTAACGACAAACGTAAATGTAAACCTATGCCTATCTATAACCTAAATCCAATCCCAAACTGCAACCCTAGTCTTATTCCTTATCCAAAACCTAACCCTAACTCTATCCCAAACATTGAGCTGAATCCAAACTACAAGCCTATGCCTAACGGTCGGACTGGCCCTGCCCCGAACACCTTAACTCATCATGTAACTTTAAAGCTAAGTGTAACACTAAAGCTAACTTCACTGTTACACAGACTCTAACCCTGTCCATGACTACAACAATAATGCTCATCCTAATTCTAACCCTAAATGCAACATTAAATCAAACCTGACCATAACGTTAAGTCAAACACAAAACTTAAACGTAAATATAACTGTTGGCTTAACCCAAACTGTGGAATGCCCTCTGTGCATCTTTCTGCCTCTCTACCTCACTTTCCGCCTTTAAGACACTGGTGAAAATGTTCCTCTTTAACCAAGCTTTTGGTGATTTGACATAATATATCTTTCTCTGGCTAGGTGTCATGCTTCATTTTATTATGTTCCTGTGACGGGCCTTGGTGTGTTTCATTACACGAAAGGTGTTGGATAAATATAGTTGTTATTGTCGTTCTGAGGGAGTGCTGCAGTGTCGGAGGGGAAATGTACTCAATAAACGTTAAACCAGCAATCCGCTCCACCTCCCACCCCACCATCCTCTCAAGTGGATGCATCAGATTGTAATGCCGAGATTGGAAGAAGACCAGGAGAAGAGAGTTTTCCCAATTGTCCCAGACCACAATATTTCTCCCTCAACAAGCATCTTTAAAAAAATCTCTCGTCTATTGTCGCATTACTGTTTGTGGGATCTCTCTGTGCAGAAATTACATGTTCCCCCAATACCACACTTCAAAAAGGTCCTCTGTTGGCTGTGAAGCACCATGTGATGCTCTGTGGTGGTCACATGTCTCGGATAAATACAATTTTTCTTTTACATTTCCTGACTTCCAGATTCGCTGATATGTCTACACTGTCCCTTGAGTTAATCAGCCATATAAACATTTCTGTCAACAGGGAACAGAAAAGTTTTAGTGCAAGAACAAGCCGTTGCTCCCAGCAAAGCTTCCATATTGTTGAATCCATGCCACACTTTCACCAGTGTTTCAAATAACCCTGATTCCATTCAAATCAGTATCACTGGCTGCATTCTCACAAAAACAACAAACCTGAAATTATAAAGCGCCTATTAACACAGGTGCAAACGACACAAGGTGCTTGACAGGGGCGTTAATCAGAGGAGCAGTTGACACTGAGTCATAAGGAGATATTAGGAGTGAAGAGCAAAACCTGTCTCGAAGATGTAGGTTTTAAGAAGTGTCATAAAGTGAGAGGCAGAGAGTTGCACTGCTGCACAACTGAAAACACCTCGTGTCGGCCACGCACAGTGTTAATCCTTTAAATCATCCTGCGTGCATGTTTGCATGAACAATTTACAGGGGCCACACATATAAAACATTCGCCAACATCGCAAAGTAAATTAGAGGAATGTCGGTGGAAAGATTTAAAGAAGGCATTCGAGAGCATCGGGTCTCAGCAGTGAAAGCATGTCCACCTGCAGTGGTCCCATTAGAATCGGTTATGCACAAAATTTTAGGAGCACAGTGTTCTCCGAGGGTTGTCGGGGCTGGTTGATGCTGTGGAGTTAGGTAGGTTTTTAAGTGCTGAAGGAGGTTACATAGATAGGGAGGGCTGTAGAGGCTGGAGGAAGTTGCAGAAATAGAGATTGTTTAGGCTCAATGGAGATTACCGAGATTGGATTCTAGGTCTAGAGGAGGTTACAGAGCTATGGAGTGGTGAGGGGGGGGGGGGCGGGGGGTGGCTGGAAAAGGTTGCAGAAATAGGGATGGTTAGGGGGTTTGTGGAGGTTTTGGAGATTGGATTATCGGACTGGAGGAGGTTACAGAGCTATCGAGGAGTGGGGGAAGGCTGGAGGAGGTTGCAGAGATAGAGAAAGTTAGGGGGTATGTGGAGGTTACAGAGATTGGATTATAGGACTGGTGGAGGATACAGAGCTACGTAGGGCGAGAGGGTGGCTGGAGGATGTTACAGAGATAGGGATGGTTAGGGGGTTTGGGGAGGTTACAGAGATTGGATTATAGGACTGGAGGAGGTTACAAAACAAGGGAGGCGTGTGGGGGCTGGAGAAGGCTGCAGAGATAGGGATGGTTAGGGGGATTGTGGAGGTTACAGAGGTTGGATCATCCGGCTGGAGGTGTTCAGAGATATTGCAGAGCTGGAGGAGGCGACTGGATCAGGAGCGTTGTAGTAATGGCGGTGGTTCCAGATAAATGTTGGACTGCAAAGTTGAAGAAGTTAAAGCATACGGAAAGAGTGAAAGCCATGGAGAGATTTAAAAACGGTAATGGAAAAAAAACATCCCGTGTGGCTGGATGAAGAGCCAACGTCGATGAACACGCACAGGAGGTGACGGGTTAACGGGACTTGGTGTGAGCTACCAGAGGGGACAACCTGAATGTTACATTGCACATTAATGTCCCTGTCCACAGTGCAGGCGAACGGCCTAAAATGTTCAGTACAGGAGGGAGCATAATGCTTTTTTGGTGTTGACATCTCTTACGACTTCTGATGAATGTATTTATCACATGGTATGATATCTCACAGGGAAAGAGGCTGAGAAGTGATAAGCTCAGAGCTTGCCCGTTCGCTGCCCTCACTGGGTGGCATATTCTCCCCATCCCTCCCGTGCCTTTGCGACATGGCTGCGGTGCACCATTTGCACAGGGCGCTCATCCACTTAAAACAACATTTTAGAATCATAGGAATATAGGACGATTTACAGCACAGGAGAAGGCCATTCAGCCCCTCATATGTATGCTGGCTGTAAAGGATCGATCCTGGCTAATTCCACCTTCCAGCTCTTGGTCCGTAGCCCTGCAATTTTTGGTGCATCAAGTGGGTGTTCGTACTTTTTATAATGCCCTGACGGTTTCTGCCTCTACCACTCTTTCAGGCAGTGAGCTCCAGACACCCATCACCCTTTGGGGGTATATAGTTCAGGTGCAGTCATCTATACGGCTAGGGAGCAACGCCTGAATTGTAGTCTCTAGTCTGGATAGCTCTGTTTCACCGGCACTAGTACGATGGACCGAATGGCCTGCTTTTTGCGCCTTAACTTGCAGTTATTCAGTAATTCTATGCTGTATTTCTTTGATGTATTGTATAAGTTTGAGGAGCTGTGTTACTTTAGGGAACTGTGTTAGTTTGAGGTATTTGCTTGCGATACTGTATTTACTGGTAGCACTGCATTAGTTTGAGGGACTGCATAAGTTTTGAGATCTGCGCTCGTTTGAAGGGCTGTGTTAGTTTGAAGGGCTGTGTTCGTTTGAAGGGCTGTGTTCGTTTGAAGGGCTGTGTTGGACTGAGGGGCTGCATTAGTTTGACACATTGCGTCAGTGAAGTGGTGCCAGTTAATTTGAGTGGCTGCATCAGTCGTAGAGGTTGTAGGGGCTGTGTCGCTCAGAGGCGCTCTTCTAGTTGAGTTTTTTACTGGTTTAAAATATTGTATTAGTTTGAGCTGATGTATCAGTTTGCAGTGTTGAACTGATTCAGATGCTGTATCGGTTGAATTCTGCGATACAATGTCATGAACACCCGACTTAAATCACTTAATTGAATGTCCACAGTTACAAAGGGAGTATTCGAGCAGCATTAAGAGAAATACTTTAAAATTTGGAATTTAGTTTCTGAATAATCACCATGTAGTGAAAGTCATCACTGAAACAAAATAAGGACTGGAGATAGGACTAATGGTGTTTGAAAGAAGAACCTCCGCTGGAAGAATACAGCCTCTAATATTTATTTGTTAATCAATTTTATCAGAAATGTACAGTCTTCAGAGTTTTCCAATTCAATCTCCAAAATATTCTATGACAATACAGATTGAACTCGATATCATAATCTATTTGTTTATTTCTTTGAATGTAATATTTTGAAAGATGTTGCAATTTCAGTATCCCCCTGGGAATCCTGCAGGTATAAATTACAGGCTCTGGGAATGGACCACCTCAGACTTTAGCACTGAGACATTACTTGTAGCACAAAGGTACAGATCAATTTGTAGAAAATATGCGAGAAACATTTTACAATATCAGGAAAATATATTACCTGATACTTGGCGTCATTGGTATACCTGGTGAGTGATTATAACCATTGAAGGTGTGTAAATCTTTGTATGAGATGGTCTAGGGTTTTACTGATAATGATACATGATGTTCTATTGGTCACCGTAAAACAAACACCTGAACAATGATATCACTAGTTCCGAGGAAGGGTCGCTGACCCGAAATGTTAACTCTTTTTTTTCCCCACAGATGCTGCCAGACCTGCTGAGTGGTTCCAGCATTTCCTGTTTTTATTTTATATTATATGTAATGATATCACTTTATTAGCTCAAATATACTGAGTTATCACTGCTGTTTTACTTCACTGCTTTGATTGAAATTAAAATCTGTTTCTAACTTAAAGACTTACTGAAAACTTCAGCTATTGCCTCGAGTGGAACATTATGTACTGTTGAATCATAACTCAGGGACCGCAAAACTCTCATGGCAAATATTAGCAGGCGTTTCAGTTAATGTAAAATCATACTGAGTGCAGGTGAAAAACAGAGGTGGAACAACTGACTCCAATGACCATGTATTACTGCGAGTATCTGTCACTGCAGAATTGTACTGCATATGAGTCACGAACTGGAGTGGAACAGCCTGGTTCTATTTGGAAATCATTGCTTCGGATGACTGATTTATCCTTTTCCATCGAGCTGCCTCTGTATTTTACGAATGTAGTTGATTGCAAAGTGGAAGATTTTTGCTGAGATTTGGTAATAATTGTATGAATTTAAGTCTATTGATTTTGCTCTGTTCCTTTTGAATTGTTCCAACCGAAATAGATGTTAACTAATTGCTAACAGTTAAGCCGCAGACAGCACTGCTAGAGTGTTATAATCCTCTGTATAACATTTCATTCGTACCCTTACCCTGACTATAGTTACTGTAAACACTGTCGTTTTTTTTAGTGTTGATTAAGCCCCTTTCTGCAACACCATCCTGAGAATCTGTGTGTCGTGAGTGTGGAATAGGGAGTGAATTATTAATTTAGATCTGTTTGAAAATTTTGAAATTGTGCATCTGTTTCCTGATTACATAAATGGTGAATGACAGTGTTCCCAGCGCTGATTCTTGTGGGGCCCCACATCCCACCTTATGCCAATCTGAAGAAATACCTTTAACCCCCTACCCCCGACTTTTCGCTCTCTAGCCATCCCGCTGTCCATTCTGCTGTCTGTCACCTAACTCCCCTTGCTCTTTGATTAGTCATGAGTCTGATGCGTGATACTTTATCAAAGGTCTTTGGAAAAATCAATGTTTGTTATATCTATTGTATTACTCTTATCTACTCTTCATGAGATTGTTCAAAGAATTCAAGAAGATTGGTCAAGTATGACCTTCCTTTTAGAATATGGGCTGACTACTCTTTATTACATTACATCCTTATATATTCTCTTTTTGTATCTTTGAATAAGAATGTCATTATATTGCATGTCATTTACCTTATCGTAACTAGCCGAATGTTCCTTGGACTTGTTCTATCTTTTATTTTAAATGCAAGAATCACATTAGTTTCCATTTGTCCTCTGGCATCATTCCCTGTTCTGATGATTATTAATGAACAGATAATGGCGCCTCTGCTATATCCTCCTTATCTGTGTTTCGTATGTGATGATACAATCCATCCGAACCAGCGAGTTCACCCTATCTTTCAAATCTTTATTATATATATATATATATATATACAGATAGATATCTTTGGCCTCCTTGTCTCGAGAAACAATGATGAGCGCCTGGAGGTAGTCAGTGATTTGTGAAAAGCGCCTGGAGAGGCTATGAAGGCCAATTCTAGAGTGACAGACTCTTCCACAGGTGCTGCAGATAAAATTGGTTGTCGGGGCTGTTACACAGTTGTCTCTCCCCTTGCGCTTCTGTCTTTTTTCCTGCCAACTGCTCAGTCTCTTCGACACGCCACACTTTAGCCCATCCTTTACGGCTGCCCGACAGCTCTGGCGATCACTGGCAACTGACTCCCACGACTTGTGATCAATGTCACAGGACTTCATGTCGCGTTTGCAGATGTCTTTAAAGAGGAGACATGGATGGCCGATGGATCTGATATCAGTGACGAGCGGGCTGTACAATGTGTCCTTCGGGATCATGCCATCTTCCATGTGTCTCACATGGCCAAGCCATCTCAAGCGCCGCTGGCTCAGTAGGGTGCATATGCTGAAGATGTTGGCCGCCTTGAGGACTTCTGTGTTAGAGATACAGTCCTGCCACCTGATGCCAAGCATTCTCCGGAGGCAGCGAAGATGGAATGAATTGAGACATCGCTCTTGGCTGACATACATTGTCCAGGTCTCGCTGCCGTGGAGCAAGGTACTGAGGACACAGGCTTGATACACTCGGACTTTTGTCTTCCGTGTCAGTGCTCCATTTTCCCACACTCTCTTGGCCAGTCTGGACATAGCAGTGGAAGCCTTTCCCATGCACTTGTTGATTTCTGCATCGAGCGACAGGTTACTGGTGATAGTTGAGCCTAGGTAGGTGAGCTATTGAACTACTTCCAGAGCCTGGTCGCCGATATTGATGGATGGAGCATTTCGGACGTCCTGTCCCATGATGTTCCTTTTCTTGAGGATGACGGTTAGGCCAAATTCGTTGCAGGTAGCCGCAATCCTGTCGATGTGTCTCTGCAGACAGTCTTCAGTATGAGATGTTAATGCAGCATCGTCAGCAAAGAGGTGTTCCCTGATGAGGACTTTCCTTGCTTCAGTCTTCGCTCTAATATTCCACAATAAATATCTTTAAATTTATTGCTGAACTTATTCACTATTATTTGACTGTTTAGTCGATGCCCTCAGAGATGTTTCTTCCTTCTTTAGGCTCTGTCTTCATCCAATTGTTCATTTATGCCCAGACTGTCCAACAACACATGAGACTTCCTTCCTTCGGAGCTCGGAGCTGTGGTTCAGAAGTCCAGTTACATTTCTGTCCATGTCACTCTGCCTGGATTTGCTCCAAATTCTAGTATGCCCGAGATGTCTATCAAGGCACAGTGGCTGGGATCTTTGCTGACAAACACCATGAGGTGATTTCCCGACCAGTTTCCCTCCCCCATCTCCTGCTGATACATTCTGAGGACCACAATTGGAATTGGTTGTTTTTGTTCCACTCAGACTCTCCATTCCTATTGGAGCTCGTCTGCTCTTCCCTGGCTCTGGTGCGGGAATGAAAACACTTACAGATTACTGATTCTGAGCTCTGTTCAGGGACCCTGTTTTAAATTATAGGTGTTGGACATTGGGGTATATCACACACAAATGGTGTCGCTATGGGAGCGTTATCTGCCCCAGCTATGTTGCTTTTGTGTAGTAAATGTGGACCGTCCTTTATTTCAATCTAATTCAGGTCTCCTATTTCACATACTTCTTTCCAATACTTTGATGACCATGCATGCAAAATTTCTTTCTTTTGCCTTGAATGGGAAAATTACATCAACTTTGCTTCTAAATTCCACCTTTCCCTGGTCTTCCCGTGGTGTATCACATCCTCGAAATCAGTACCTCCAATTCAGAGGATTTGATTTCCGATTATCTACTATAATCCACCAACTAATGCAGCCAACTTGATTACACATTCTCTCACCCCGCTTCCTGGAAAGACTCTTCAGTTCTCTTAGTTTTACAATCTCCGTTCCATTTGTTCCAACAATGCTACCGTCCACACCAACACAACTGAAATATCTTCGTTTTTTTCTAAGCCGAAGATTAGAACATAGAACATAGAACATAGAACATACAGCACAGAACAGGCCCTTCGGCCCACAATGTTGTGCCGATCCTTTGTCCTCTGTCAAGGACAATTTAATCTATACCCCATCATTCTCCTTTATCCATATACCTATCCAAAAGCCTTTTGAAAGTCCCTAAAGTTTCTGACTCAACAACTTCCCCGGGCAAGGCATTCCATGCCTCGACCACTCTCTGGGTAAAGAACCTTCCCCTGACATCCCCCTTATATCTCCCACCCTTCACCTTAAATTTATGACCCCTTGTAACGCTTTGCTCCACCCGGGGAAAAAGTTTCTGACTGTCTACCCTATCTATTCCCCTGATCATCTTATAAACCTCTATCATGTCACCCCTCATCCTTCTCCTTTCTAATGAGAAGAGGCCTAGAATGTTCAGCCTTTCCTCGTAAGACTTATTCTCCATTCCAGGCAACATCCTGGTAAATCTCCTCTGCACCCTCTCCAAGGCTTCCACATCCTTCCTAAAATGAGGCGACCAGAACTGCACACAGTACTCCAAATGAGGCCTTACCAAGGTCCTGTACAGCTGCATCATCACCTCACGGCTCTTAAATTCAATCCCTCTGCTAATGAACGCTAACACCCCATATGCCGTCTTCACAGCCCTATCCACTTGAGTTGCAACTTTCAATGATCTATGCACATAGACCCCAAGGTCTCTCTGCTCCTCCACATGCCCAAGAACCCTACCGTTAACCCAGTATTTTGCATTCATGTTTGTCCTTCCAAAATGGACGACCTCACACTTTTCAGGGTTAAACTCCATCTGCCACTTTTCAGCCCAGCACTGCAACCTATCCAAGTCCCTTTGCAGACGACAATAGCCCTCCTCGGTATCCACAACTCCACCAACCTTTGTATCATCTGCAAATTTACTGACCCACCCTTCGACTTCCTCATCCAAGTCGTTAATAAAAATCACAAACAGGAGAGGACCCAGAACTGATCCCTGCGGCACGCCACTGGTAACTGGGCTCCAGGCTGAGTATTTACCATCTAAGACCACTCTCTGCCTTCTATCAGTTAGCCAATTCTTAATCCAACTGGCCACATTCCCCACTATCCCATGCCTCCTGACTTTCTCCATAAGTCTACCATGGGGGACCTTATCAAATGCCTTACTAAAATCCATGTACACCACATCCACTGGTTTACCCTCATCCACTTGCTTGGTCACCTGCTCAAAGAATTCAATCAGGCTTGTGAGGCAAGACCTACCCCTCACAAAACCGTGCTGACTGTCCCGAATCAAGCAGTGTCTTTCCAGATGCTCAGAAATCCTATCCCTCAGCACCTTTTCCATCAACTTGCCTACCACCGAAGTAAGACTAACTGGCCTGTAATTCCCAGGGTTGTTCCTATTCCCTTTCTTGAACAGGGGCACAACATTTGCCACCCTCCAATCACCTGGTACCACCCCCGTCAACAGAGAAGATGAAAAGATCATTGCCAGCGGCTCTGCAATTTCATCCCTTGCTTCCCATAACATCCTTGGATATACCCCGTCAGGCCCGGGAGACTTGTCTATCTTCAAGTTATTCAAAAACCCCAACACATCTTCCCTCCTAACGAGCACTTCCTCGAGCTTACCAGTCTGTTTCACACCGTCCTCTTCAGTAATACACCCCTTCTCATTCGTAAATACCGAAGAGAAGTACTCATTCAAAACCTCACTTATCTCTTCCGGCTCAACACACAGTCTCCCGCTATTGTCCTTGACCGGACCTATGGTCCCCCTAGTCATCCTCATATTTCTGACATACGCGTAAAAGGCCTTGGGGTTTTCTTTTATCCTACCCGCCAAGCATTTTTCATGCCCTCTCTTAGCTCTCCTAATCCCTTTCTTCAGATCCTTCCTGGCCATCTTGTATCCCTCCAGAGCTATGCCTGTGCCCTTTTTCCTCAACTTTATATACGCATCCTTCTTCTTCCTAACAAGACTCTCAACCTCTCTTGTCAACCACGGTTCCCTCACATGACCATCCCTTCCCTGTCTGACAGGGACATGCTTATCAATGGCCCCTACTATCTGCTCCTTGAAAAAGTTCCACATTTCGACCGTGCCCTTCCCTGCCAGCATATGCTCCCAACTTATGCTCCTCAGTTCCTGCCTGACAGCATCATATCTACCCTTCCCCCAATTGTAAACCTTGCCCTGTTGCACATACCTATCCCTCTCCATTACCACAGTGAATGCTACAGAATTGTGATCACTATCTCCAAAGTGCTCGCCCACCAACAGCTCTATCACTTGCCCTGGTTCATTACCTAGTACCAAATCCAATATTGCCTCCCCTCTGGTCGGGCAGTCTACATACTGAGTCAGAAAAGCTTCCTGGACATACTGCACAAACACTACCCCATCCAAACTATTCGATCTAAAGAGTTGCCAATCAATATTTGGGAAGTTGAAATCCCCCATAATTACTACCCTGTGACTTCTGCTCCTTTCCAAAATCTGTTTCCCAATCTGCTCTTCCACCTCCCTGCTGCTATTGGGGGGCCTATAGAAAACTCCCATCAAGGTGACTGCTCCTTTCCTGTTCCTGACCTCAACCCACAGTGCCTCAGTCGGCAGATGCTCCTCGAAAATTCTTTCAGCAGTTGTTACACTATTTCTAACTAACAATGCCACCCCCCCACCTCTTTTACCACCATTCCTAATCTTATGAAAACATCTATAACCAGGTACCTCCAAAAACCATTCCTCCCCCTCACCTATCCACGTTTCAGTGATGGCCACAACATCGTAGTCCCAAGTGCCCATCCACGCCTTCAATTCACTCACCTTAGCTTGCATTGTAGTTAACAGCGCCCTTTACCGTCTCCATCATATTTCCTGTATGACTGCCTTCACCTCTGCCCCTCCCTGCCAGAACCACCGTCAAGTTCCACTTGTCGTCACCTTGCACCCCACCAGCCTCCACATTCAATCTACCATACTCCAACATTTCTGCCACATGCAGCGATGTCCCTCAGTAACTGTATATTGTGTTTTTTCTCCAGTCCTCCCGCCTCATGGTGAAAGCCTGTTCCACTCCTCAATCACTTCAAACATCCTCTCCCTTTCCTAGAGTACCTTTCCTTGCAAGTGCAGGAGACGCAATAATTGGCCTTTCTCCTCCCTTCTCAATATTCAAGGCTCCAAACACTCCTTCCAGGTGCAACCACGATTTGCTTTAATTTCTTGTATTCTAGCAGCATTATCCCCTGCTCACGATGAAGACTCCAATATAAATGCAGAGTTGGTGATTGTTTTGCTTAACTCCTCTGTTCAGTCTGCAAGAGTGACCCTACATATTGCTTCCACTCTGACCTCTCTCTCTCTCCTCGACTCCTATACAGTTCTCCTGAATCTAAATGTGAAACTGCGCTGAATGTTTCAGCTAGGTATTTTTTTACTGTTGGACAACACTGAGACTAAAGACTTCAGATTATATCCATCGCTCCCATTACCACCGACAGTCTGTGCTGGTAATGGAGCATGGATACACCAGAGTCACTGGGAGTGGCAGAGGCTGGCCTGGCAGTTAGTGTATGGATCCTCGATTGGTACACCGCTGCCAAGCTTGTCCACATCCCTGGGGTCTTCCCATCATTCTCTTTCATTGTTTGAGGTCATTGGAGCCTTCTCTTCTTCGCCAGATTTTACATTTTCCCCTCTCCATGATCATCGCCAGATCTTATAAACCCCAACAAGTATAGGCCCAACCTGTACAGCCTTTCCTCATCAACCCCTCATCCCAGGAATCAGCCTCGTGAACCTTCTCTGAACTGCTTCTAATGCAAATACGCCTGTTGAAACGATTTACACCTCCTCCGGACCCATCCTCTGTTTATTTAATTCCCCCATTCTCCTTGAACAATCATCCCTTCAGTTGTTGAACCACTCCTGCCCTTCAACCGATCACAGACCTCCTCCTTTGATCATTCTCTCTTACTATACTCCACTTTTCACTGGCTCTGACAATGCGTTAAAACAGTTAAACTCGAATATCTTCCAGAGCTGATGAACGGCTATCAGCCTGAAACATTAACTCTGTTTCTCTGTCCACAGATGCTGCCTGACCTGCTGAGTGTTTTCAATATTCCCTGATTTTATCCGATTTACAGCCTATTCATTATTTCTTTATTACTCCAGTGCTTAGGCCTGGATATAAACAGGGATGAGTCACAACTGTGGGGAGCTGAGTTTCAGATTTTTAGTTCCACACCCTGTCTCTTTTATCCTTGACAGGTTCTCTGCCCTGCTGTCAGCCTGATTGACAGGCTTAGTTTTGAGTCGGGCTGGGAGGAATCTGGCGTAGATCTCAGGAATATGGCGGTACAATTGCGAACACGGATATTGGGGGAACTGCCTTAAATCGGGGATTGCCCAACCCCAATTCCACAGGAGGATAGAGTGGTGTCATCTCCAATTGCTGGACTGTCGGTCCCCAACCCTGGAGAGAGGTCGCATATCCTGGAGCTTCATTTGTGTCTGGAGATCAGGAGGAGGATGTGAAGTGTCTGATCTCCAACTACAGGGAAGCATCTCCTATCCTGCAGTGTGGTCCCAGTTTGGGGAGGAGGAGAGTGAGTTGAGCGGCGGGGAGAGTGTCAGACTCTTAACCCTGGGGAGGGAATCCTGTCTGGCAACGTGTCCCAATCCACACAGAAAGAGCATGTGTGCCGGACCCTCAAACCAGCGGGAGTTCTTCTTCCTTGGAGCGTGGTTCCAGTACAGGGAGGAGAAGGGTGTGAATCTGATCCTCATCCTGAGGAGGGTCTTCTATCCTGGAACCTCTTTCATGGCCAGTTATGGGAGAGGGCTTGGGGAACGTCTGAAGCAAGGCACGATGCAGGGATATGATTTCCAGAGATTCTGAATCCAGTAGTGTGGTCTGATCTCGGGAGAGATGGTCTGAGACGAAGGAGTTCCGATCCAGGGACAAGAGTCCGATCCCAGACAAGCATCTAATCCTGGTATTGGTGGGGTCCGAACTCAGTGGTAGTGATGTCCAATGCTTGGGAATGTGATCCGATCCTAGTGTGTGATGGAATGCGATCCCGGGGCAGGTCCAATCCTGGGAGTATTGAGGTGCGATCCGTGGGAGCACAGTCCAATCCCAGGACGTTATGGGGATCTATCATAGGAAGGTGGTGTACATTTCCATGGTGGCATTTTCCAATCCCGATACCGGAGCAGTGAGGAGTGTTCCAATTAGCAATCCCAGGTATCTTTGCCTGTGGCTTGGGGTAGAACGGGAAACCCGGCCGGCCAGAGTTAAAACCGTGCAAAAGATTAAATTGGAGTCTAACAACCTTACTGGACTGGAACTCCCCAACTCCCAACAGCACCAGGTGGACTGCAGCAATGCAAAAATATATCTCTCCACCATTTTCTCATGGGCAATTCACGATGGGCAACAAATGAAGGCCTTGCCAGCGACACCCTCATCCGATGGAATGAATACAAAGTATAGAATTAAAGCATTGAAATTGAAAACCAACATCCTGGGAGGAGGTAACTGCCCATGCCCGGTCCCAAATCCATTAAACCCGGAAGTTGGTGGATGGAAGGTGCGTTGCTATCAGGGTTCAGGTTTTTGCATTTTAACCTCTGATTCACCCCAACCGACCTGTTTATGGAGCTAATTTCCTGCCCCTATTGTCTAGGTCAGACACGGAGATTGATTGATCTGTAACATCCAGTCTCTTGTCCCTTCTCTCTTTTACAGCTAATTTATTGGCGATTGGGATCCTGTCCCGTGGAAAGTGCGGACTCTCCTCCTGCACCACTCGTTACCTGGTGGCCATGGCAATGGAGGATCTTCTGGTCGTTATCACTCAGGTCATACTGTTGCAGATCAATTATTCTTATTTCCCGGGATCTATCCAAGGGATCACCCTTGTGTGTAGTATGATCATTCCACTGAGACGTGCAGCCACGAACTGTTCTGTTTGGTTCACCGTCACTTTCACCTTTGATCGATTTGTGGCCATTCGTTGTCAAAAGCTGAAATCTAAATATTGCACGACAAAAACTGCAGTTGTGATTATAACAACAACCTGCATTCTGCTCTGTTTAAAAAATGTCCCCGTGTACTTTATATTTGAACCTGCTGAGATAATTGACAATGTTCCATGGTTCTGTGTACCAAAGCGAAACTATTTTACTGAGCCCGGATGGATGGTATTTGACAGGTTTAGCAAGGTTTTAATGCCATTGTCACCATTTGTTTTAACTCTGTTGCTCAGACACATTTTAGTGGCCAGTCGAGTCCGTAAGGGACTGAGGGGTCAGAGAAAGGGAGAGAACACAGTGACCCAGAGATGAAGAGCAGAAGGAAGTCTGTGATTTTACTCTTCACCATATCCAGCAGTTTCATACTTCTGTGGTTGTTGTTTAGAACATTTACAGCGCAGTACAGGCCCTTCGGCCCTCGATGTTGCGCCGACCTGTGAAACCATCTGACCTACACTATTCCATTTTCATCCATATGTCTATCCAATGACCACTTAAATGCCCTTAAAGTTGGCGAACCTACTACTGCTGCAGGCAGGGCGTTCCACGCCCTTACTACACTCTGGGTAAAGAAACTACCTCTGACATCTGTCCTATATCTATCACCCCTCAACTTAAAGCTATGTCCACTCGTGTTTGCCATCACCATCCGAGGAAAAAGACGCTCACTATCTACCCTATCTAACCCTCTGATTATCTTATATGTCTCTATTCAGTCACCTCTCCTCCTCCTTCTCTCCAATGAAAACAACCACAAGTCCCTCAGCCTTTCCTCGTAAGACCTTCCCTCCATACCAGGCAACATCCTAGTAAATCTCCTCTGCACCCTTTCCATAGCTTCCACATCCTTCCGATAATGCGGTGACCGGAACTGCATGCAATACTCCAGGTGCGGTCACACCAGAGTTTTGTGCAGCTGCAGCATGACCTCGTGGCTCCGAAACTCGATCCCCTACTAATAAAAGCTAACACACCATATGCCTTCTTAACAGCCCTATTAACCTGGGTAGCAACCTTCAGGGATTTATGCACCTGGACACCAAGATCTCTCTGTTCATCTACACTACCAAGAATCTTCCCATTAGCCCAGTACTCTGCATTCCTGTTACTCCTTCCAAAGTGAATCACCTCACACTTTTCCGCATTAAACTCCATTTACCATCACTCAGCCCAGCTCTGCAGCCTATCTATGTCCCTCTGAAACCTACAACATCCTTCGGCACTATCCACAACTCCACCGACCTTAGTGTCATCTGCAAATTTACTAACCCACCCTTCTACACCCTCTTCCAGGTCATTTATAAAAATGACAAACAGCAGTGGCCCCAAAACAGATCCTTGCGGTACACCACTAGCAACTAAACTCCAGGATGAACATTTGCCATCAACCACCACCCTCTGTCTTCTTTCAGCTAGCCAATTTCTGATCCAAAGCTCTAAATCACCTTCAATCCCATACTTCCGTATTTTCTGCAATAGCCTACCGTGGGGAACCTTTTCAAACGCCTTACTGAAATCCATATACACCACATCCACTGCTTTACCCTCATCCACCTGTTTGGTCACCTTCTCGAAAAATTCAATAAGGTTTGTGAGGCACGACCGACCCGTCACAAAACCGTGCTGACTATCTCTAATGAACTTATTCTTTTCAAGATGATTATAAATCCTGTCTCTTATAACCTTTTCCAACATTTTACCCACAACCGAAGTAAGGCTCGCAGCTCTATAATTACCAGGGCTGTCTCTACTCCCCTTCTTGAACAAGGGGACAACATTTGCTATCCTCCAGTCTTCCGGCATTATTCCTGTCGACAATGACGACATAAAGATCAAGAACAACGGCTCTGCAATCTCCTCCCTGGCTTCCCAGAGAAGCCTAGGATAAATCCCATCTGGCCCAGGGGACTTATCTATTTTCATGTATGTTATGTATGTATGTTATACATTTCTTATATTATACCATTACAGGATCAAAGTTCAGTGTTTACAACGTTTCTGAATTTATATTTCAACAAGTTGGTTAGATGCTGCGGACTTTAAGTTGCTGCACAAACACATTTATGCAGTGACTCTATACAAGTTCAGGGAGCAGGTCAAGAGTTCAGTGAAATATCCGGTCACATCAATTATTCAATTAATGAATAAACAAAATAACTGAGAGTGGTTCAGTATTTATATACCATGAATGTAAGAATTATCTCCACTGTGCAAAAGAAGACCGAAACGTTGGATTAACTGAAATACACGGGTGGGAGGCTGTTGTGAGGGCGTCATACACGCCTGAGAGCAGTGGGTGGCACGCAAGCGGTTTCCGACAGCTGGATGACCAGAAATACACTGATGAGGGCGGGTAGTGGGGGTCAATCATGGAAAAGAGCGGCGGGGAAGCAGACAGGAGGAGCCCTTTGGCGGAGCAGACTGGAAGGAGGCAGAAGAAGAGACAGAGGACTCCCTGCAGGAAAGGATGAGGAACAGAAGTCACAGTCTCTCCTCCACCTCCTCTGGTTCCGTTCACAGTAACTCACATCTGACGTCTAACAAAATGTGTTGTTAGGAAACCAAAATGTGGCTGATGCTGGAAAGCTTCTCGTGTCACTTGATTTTTTTTGTTGTTGTCAAGACACATGATTGAGTCCGTCTCACTTCCATTCCCCCAACGTGGTAACTGCTGTATCTCTTTCCCTCTGTCTGTCTCTCTCTCACACACACACACACACACTCTCTCTACCCGCACCTCCTCACTCCTTGCCCCCACCCCCACCCTCCATCCCGAGTCAGATAATGGAGCTGATGAGGGATTCTGGCGATTCTCAAGGTGCCAGAATCAGAGGAGGGCACGGGTCTTAGAGGTTTGTAGAGGCTATAGCAAGTTCCAGTTGTGAGGTGGATTGTGAGGCTGGAGGAGGTAACAAAGATCCGGGGGATTGTAGAGACTTGAGTAGGTTACATAGACAGGGATGTCTGCAGATGCTGAAGTGGTTGCAGAGCTAGGAGGGCTGTAGTTGCTGGTGGAAATTACTGAGATACGGTGGGTTGTCGGGCTGGAGGAAGTTACCAGGTTACAGAGTGTTTTAGGGTCTGGAGGAGGGTACAGAGATCGGGAGGCTTGTAGTGGCTGGAGGAGATTTCAGTAGCAGGGAATGTCCTCAGGGCTGGAAGAGGATGCAAAGATATTTAAGGTTGTCGCAGCTGGTGGAGGTTGCAGAGATAGGGAGGGTTGTAGGCCTGAGAAGTTTACAGTGAAAAGGAAAATTGTAGGGACTGCAGGAGCTTTCAGAGTTACGACATTTTCTCGGGGCTGGGATGGGTCATTCAAATAGGTAATAATGTAGGGGCTAGAGGATGCTACGTTGATAAGACGGGTTATAATGCTTGAGGAGGTTGCAGTGTTTGGGAGACCTGAATCCAGGGAGAGATTTTCATACGAGGATGAATATTTGAGAATTGAAATGTTGATGGACCAGGAGCTAATGTCAGTCAATGATCACAGTGGAGATAGCTGAATGGGACCTGCTGCGATTTGGGACATGGGCAACAACGACTTCAAAGAGCTCAAGTTAATGTGGAGAGAGGGGCGCACGGAGAGGAAAATTCACTTAAGTGGGACTCAGTCAGAGCGTGTAGGTGAGAATTTGATTCACATGGAAATTCGAGGCAGTGTGGAGGGGTTAGAGGTGGTTGGTGGAGGAGGAATTGACAAGTGACGTTCCAGCAAAGAAGCGCATTCCAGATTGAAGGAACGCACGGAGTGAGGACTTCACCAATCTGAGACGTACGTGGAACGTTATGTTGGGAATTTGGTTCACGTAGTAAGTGCTGTTAAGTTTTTCCCAAGTTCAATTTCGCTTAAGAGTTAGGCTTCAAACTTTCAAGTTCAGAAATTCCCTTGTTAAACAGACAGTAGCAGTTACCTGCCAATCATCTGAAACTAGTTGGTTTGATAGTTGTCAATTCTTGTAGTGGGAAGCTTAGCTGGTTAGAAAGTGACTTATCAGAGTCTCTGTAAAAGCCATCAGGTTTTCAAACTGCACCGAGTGAGGGGCACGCCGAGTGGAGAATTCACTTGAGTGAGACATAGTCAGTGTGTGAATGAGGAAATGTGATTGATGTGGCAGCTTGGAACAGAGTATTAAAGAGACATTGAAGTGTAATTTTCCAGCAAAGAAGGCAAGTGTTTGTGTGGTGAGCATTTTCTCTTTTTTCTTCTTCTCTAAACTAAGGCATTTCAATTGGGCTTAGTATTGCATTAATTGAAATAGGAACCAAAAGAATCTTCTGACATGCAGGTGATCTATTAATATGGTTTTATTAACCGGCTATAGTAAAACTTCATCGAAGTGGGACTTAGTAGTAGTGGGGTTTATTAATGATAAATTAATTGATAAAATAAATTAATAAACACATTATGAAGATGATGGGGCAGGTGATGTGTTGCAGCCGCTGTATATGGGAGCTGGTGGGCGCTAGTGAGATCCATATCTGCAGTAACTGTGACTCAAAGAGTTTCGACTCAGTGTCAATGAGCTGAAGGCGGAGTTAAAGACACTGAAAAGCAACAGGGAGGGGGTTGTTACTTAGATACTCTGTTCCTGAAGTTAGTCACTTAGGAAAGGGTCTTCTGATTTGCTCAGTGATCAGAGCCAGGAGGGTGTGACTGTGAGCGAGGGAAGTAAGGGAATCGAGAAGGCAGAAGCGAAGGAGCCTCAGCCCTTGCAATTTCCCAATAGGTTTGAGGTTCTTTCTACTTGTATGGATGAGAGCGAGGGCTGCATGATGTATGAGCAAAATGACCATGGTGCAGACCGTGGTACAGGATGCCCTTCAATTGCAAAAAATAGAACTGTGGTGTAGTAGGGGATAGTATAAATGGGGGGAGAGAGACACCATTCTCTGCAGCCAAACCGAAGAGTCCAGAAGGCTATTCTGCCTGTCCGGTGCCCGGGTTTGGGACGTCTACTCAGGTCTGGAGAACAACATACAGTGAGTGGGGCGGCGGGGGGTGGGGGGTGGGGATCCAGTTGTTGTGGTCCATAAGGGTACCAATGACATAGAAAGGACAAGTAACAGTTTCTGCATGGACAGCATGTACAGCGAGGGCTAAATTATAAATCAGGATTTCAAAACCATTAATCTCTGAATTATTACATGAGCCACCTAGAAATGGGAGTAGGGTAAATAAGATCGAGAGTTAAATGCGTGGCTCAAAGATTGGTGTGGGAGAAATGTGTTTTGATTCGTGGTGAACTGGCACCAACACGGTGTAGGTGGGAGCCGTACCATTGGGACGTTCTTCAACAGAACCATGCTGGACCAGTGTTCTGGCGAGTCAGAAAACCCGGACGTTAGAGAGGGCTATAAAATAAATAATAGGGTCGAGTGATCACGTGAGGGAAAATGTGATAATTTGGAGCGACAGGAGAAGGCGAGAAAGCAAGCTAGCAAATAAGGGATATTATAATCTGAGTGTGGCAGGAAGGGGAGATTAGGGAGAAGCAAAACTTGTAATAGGAATTTGAAAAGTAGCAAGTGAAATTCAAAGGCACACAAAGCGAAAGCATTTTCAGAAATGTAGGCGACCTGAAGGCACAAATAGAGGTCAATGGCTGTGATTTAATTGCCATTGCAGAGACATGGTGAGAGGGTTGACCAAGATGGGGAACTGGATATTCAAGGGTATTCGTTATTTAGGAGGGATTGGCAAAAAGGAAAATGGGGTGGGGTAGTACTCTTAATAAGGGATGAGATCAGTACATGAATGAGAGTGAATCTTGGATCGAAGGATCAAGCTGTTGAATCAGTGTGGCTGGAACGAAGAAGCAGCAAACATTGGTGGAAGTTGTTTATCGGCCACCAAACAGCAGTGATGATCATTACTGTATAAATCAGGAAATTACCCATGCATAATGGGTAATACAAAAATAGTGGGCAACTTCAATTTGCATATAAATTGTTTAAACCTAATCAGCACTAACGTTGTGGAGGATGAATTCATGGACTGTCTACGAGATGGGTTTCTGGAGCAATATATTGAAGAACCAACTCGGAATCTGGCTATTTTAAATTTAGTGTTAACACGTTTTGAAAAAGTGCTAATGAATAACCTTGTCTTTGGGAAATAGTGACCATAACATGATATAATTTTACATTAAGTGTGAATGCGGTATATTTCATTCTGAAACTAGGGTATCAAATCTGAACAAGCGAAACTATGAAGGTATGAATGGCAAGTTGGCTATGGGAGATTGGGCAATTGCACTAAAAGATTTTACAGTCTACAGATGTAGTACTTGAAGAAGTGTTACTTGGTCGACAACAAATTTATATTCCTCGAAGACACAACAACCCAACAGGAAAGATGAATCAACTGTGGCTAATAAAAGCATTCGAAGATTGTATTTGATCAAAGGAAGCAGCTTAAAAGGTTGCCACTATAAATGGTAAGCCTCAGGATTGGGAGCAATTCGGAATCCAGCAAAGAAACACCAAGAAACTGATAAAGAAAGGGAAAAGAGAGTATGACACCATGCTAGCGAGAAGCATACAGGCAGACTGCAGAAGCTTCTTTAGGTATGTCAGAAGTATAAGATTACCAAGGACAAATGTGAATCTATTACAGGCGGAGACCAGATAATTTATAATGGAGAATAGGGAAATGGCGAAGAGACTAAACAATTACTTTGAATTTGTCTTCACGGAGGAAGATATAGAAACTCTTTCAGAAATACTTGGGTATCAAGGGACTTGTAACAATAAGGAACTGAATGAAATTAGTATTAATAAAGAAGTAGTACACGAAAAGTTAATTTGGTTGAAGGTTGATAAAAAGCCTGGCCCAGATGAGCTACATCCCAGAATATTGAAGGAGTTGACTTTCGCGATAATGGATGCATTGGTGGTTATTTTCCAAAATTCTATAGATTCTGGAAATGACCCTGCAGACTGGAGAGTAGAAAATGCAACCTCATTATTTAAGACCTGTCAACTTGATGTCAATGGTAGGGAAAATGTTAACATCTATTGTGAACGATGTGATAAACAGACATTTAAAATATAGAATTGGACAGAGACAATATGGATTCTTGAAAGGGAAATCATGTTTGATAAACCTATTGGAATTTTTTAAGGATGTTACTTTTGTTATCGATGAAAGGGGACCATTGAATGTGGTTCATAACTAAAATTATGCCAGCCCCCTCTCTCTCTCACACTTCCCTTTCTGTGCTGGTATCTTCTCCACTATCAGTAAGAGGAATGGAAGTGTTGATCCAAATGTCTTTTGAAAGTTATTATTGAATCTACTTTCACCAAGCTGCCAGACAGTGATTTCCAGACCAAAACAACTGTCTCCCTATATGTTTCTTTCCTAATGTTGTCTTCAGTTCAGAGATTGCCAATTACCTAGAATCTGTGCTCTCTGCTTCCTGCCCCTCCCACCCGCCCCCCCCCCCCCCCCCCTCTGCTATTGGAAGCAATCTCTCCTCATATCTCCAAACTGAGTGAACGATTTTGAATGCAATTTATTTCTCCAGGACAGCAGCTGCAGAGTCGCAAGTAGCTCCTGAAATTGGACAAGCGATGAACAAAAATCCCTCCAAATCCCCAGGAGAGCAGAGGAAAGAAACAGTCAGAAAGAAAAGGGAAACAAGTGGCACTTTATCGCAGACACAAAAGCCCTATCAGAATGTGGAGGTCTTTATCGCTGCACTTTCTGTAAACTGGAGGTGAAAAGTGAAAGGTCTTTAATACAATTTGTATTAAATTACCATTTTCCAACTTTCTGATCCCTTGGAACATTGAACTGGTAAATGTTAAGAATTTTTTTTCTATCGATTACAGTCGAATGCATAAATACAACCACATTCAATAATCATTAACAAATATAACTGTAAATATGGGACAGAGTTCTTGTGTGAAATGTCACCAGTTGTAAAGATTCTCTTGGCTGCATCATTAACTTGGCTCTAGTTTCAGGGTTTGTCCCACAAGCGGAATTGAAAATCCGAACAAAAACTGTCTGTTCCTCAAACTGCAGTCAAATTGTCCTATATCTGAATCTCTTTACCAGAATTTCAAGGTACCGGCAGCAAGACATTTTCAGTCATTTTCTGAACTTTCTGTACACTTGAGTTGAATCGTGAAAGAAATTTAATGCAATTTCTGTTAAATGGCCATTATCCAAACCGGTCCCTCCAGGTTTCAAATGAAAGCAGCTTCACTGCAGCGACAGAGCGAGCGAGGTATCAGCTAGGAAGGTGAGTTTCCGCTGAAAGTAAATTACCTTTTGTTTCAGCGGATCAGGGGACTGCTGGGTAAGTAAGTCTACATATTTGGGCAGCTTAAAATAAATTACCTTTTCTTGCAGCATCTTTTTCTGTAGCAGCGAGAGTGCGAGCGAGGTATCAGCTGGGAAGGTGAGTTTCAGCTTAAAGTAAATTACCTCTTGATTCGGCGGACCAGGGGACTGCTGGGTAAGTAAGCCTATATATCTGGGCAGTGGCTAAACCCGAAACACTACAACTGTAGTGTCTCCCACCCATCCTCCTCCTCTAACCAAAAAAAAAGGACTCTTGTGTGGAGGGTTTGGTAAGGTAAGGCTTTCCTTTTCCTTTTTTTTAAAGATCTGTTGTCAATTTGTGCGGAGGGGATGGAAGCTAGGGCAGCTGCATGCTCCTCTTGCAGGATGTGGGAGGTAAGGGTCACCACTTGTGTCCTGCTGACTTCACCTGTGAGAAGTACAGCCAACTCCAGCTCCTTGCAGACCGCGTTAGGGAACTGGAGCCGGTGCTGGATGAACTTCGGATCATTCAGGATGCTGAGGGGGTGATAGCGAGCAGTTATAGGGAAGCAGTGACACCTAAGTTACAGGATAAAGGTAGCTGGGTGACCGTCCTGGGTGGGAAAGGGAATCGGCGCACAGTGCACAGGATCACCTGTGGCCGTTCCCCTCAATAATACGTACACCGTTTTGGATACGGTTGAGGGGGACGACCGAACAGAGAAAAGCCACAGTGGCCAGGTCTCTGGCACTGAGCCTGGCTCAGTGGCTCAGAAGTGAAGGGGGGAGAATAGGAGAGCGTTAGTGATAGGAGATTCAATGGTTAGAGGAACAGACAGGAGATTCTGTGGTCGCGAACGAGACTCCCAGATGGTATGTTGCCTCCCGGGTGCCAGGGTCAGGAATGTCTCGGATCGAGTCCACAGGATTCTTAAGGGGGAGGCGGAGCAGCCAGAGGTCCTGGTACACAGAGATCATGTACCAATGACATAGCTAGGAAATGGGATGAGGACCTGAAAAGCAAATATAGGGAATTATGTTGGAAGCTGAAAGGCAGGACGAGCAGAGTTAGTAATCTCAGGATTGTTACCGGTGCCACGTGCAAGTGAGGCTAGAAACAGGGAGTGAGTGCAGCTGAACACGTGGCTACAGAACTGGTGTAGGAGGGAGGGATTCAGATATGTGGATCATTGGGATACCTTCTGGGGAAGGTGGGACCTGTACAAGAAGGACGGGCTGCATCTGAACTGGAGGGGCACCAATATCCTGGGCAGGAGGTTTGCTAGAGCTCTTCGGGAAGGTTTAAATTAGTTTGGCAGGGGAATGGGAACCGGAGCCACGGATCAGTGGATGGGGTAGCTGTTGAACAGGCAGATACCGAGTGCAGAGAGTCTGTGAGGAAGGTTAGACAGTTGACAGGGCAAAGTTGCAGCCAGTATGATGGGTTGAAGTGTGTCTATTTTAACGCAAGAAGTGTCAGGAATAAGGGTGATGAACTGAGAGCATGGATTAGTACTTGGAGCTAGGATGTTGTGGCCATTACGGAGACGTGGATATCAGAGGGGCAGGAATTGATGTTGGATGTTCCAGGGTTTCGATGTTTCAAAAGGAATAGGGAGGGAAGTAAAAGAGGTGGGGGAGTGGCATTGTTAATCAGGGATAGTATCACAGCTGCAGAAAGGGAGGTCGTCGAGGAGGGTTTGTCTACTGAGTCATCATGGGTGGAAGTCAGAAAGAGGAAAGGAGCAGTCAATTTGTTGGGAGTTTTCTATAGACCCCCCAATAGCAGCAGATACATGGAGGAACAGATTGGGAGGCAGATTTTGCAAAGGTGGAGAAGTAACAGGGTTGTTGTCATGGGTGACTTCAAATTACCTACTATTGATTGGAACCTCTTTAGTGCAAATAGTTTGGATGGAGCAGTTCTTGTCAGGTGTGTCCAGGAAGGTTTCCTGACTCAATATGTAGATAGGCCAACTAGAGGGGAGGCTATGTTGGACTTGGTGCTTGGTAATGAACCAGTCCAGGTGGCAGATCTCTCGTTGGGAGAGCATTTCGGTGATAGTGATCACAACTCCCTGACCTTTACTACAGTCATGGAGAGGGACAGGAGCAGACGGGATGGGAAAATATATAATTGGGGGAGGCGGAATTACAATGCTATCAGGCAGAAACCGGGGAGCATAAATTGGGAACAGATGTTCTCAGGGAAATGCACGACAGAAATGTGGAGGTTGTTTAGGGAGCACTTGCTGCGACTGCTGGATAGGTTTGTCCCGATGAGGCAGGGAAGGGATGGTAGGGTGAAGGAACCTTGGAAGACAAGAGATGTGGAACAGCTAGTCAAGAGGAAGAGGGAAGCTTACTTAGGGTTGACGAAGCAGGGGTCAGACAGGGCTCTAGAGGGTTACAAGGTAGCCAGGAAGGAACTGAAGAATGGACTTAGGAGAGCTAGAAGGGGACATGAAAAAGTCTTGGCGGGTAGGATTAAGGAAAATCCCAAGGCGTTCTACACTTATGTGAGGAACAAGAGTGAGGGTGTTGCCGATCAGGGATAGTGGAGGGAACTTGTGCCTGGAGTCGGAGGAGGTAGGGAGGTCCTAAATGAATACTTTGCTTCAGTATTCACGAGTAAGAGGAACCTGGTCGTTTGTGAGGACAGTGTGGAACAGGCTGATATGCTTGAACAGGTTGAGATTAAGAGAGAGGATGTGCTGGAAATTTTGAATGATATGAGGACAGATATGTCCCCGGGGATATACCCAAGGATATTACGGGAAGTGAGGGAAGAGATTGCGGCGTCTTTGGCAATGATCTTTGCGTCTTCACTGTCCACTGGACTAGTACCGGATGATTGGAGGGTGGAAAATGTTGTTCCCTTGATCAAGAAAGGGAATAGGGATAACCCTGGGAATTATAGACCAGTCAGTCTTATGTCGTTAGTGGGCAAATTATTGGAGAGGATTCTGAGAGACAGGATTTATGATTACTTGGAAAAGCATGGTTTGATTAGAGAAAGTCAGCATGGCTTTGTGAGGGGCAGGTCATGCCTCACAAGCCTTATTGAATTCTTTGAAGATGTGACAAAACACATTGATGAAGGAAGAGCAGTGGGTGTGGAGTATATGGATTTTAGCAAGGCGTTTGATAAGGTTCCCCATGGTAGGCTCATTCAGAAAGTAAGGAGGCATGGGATACATGGAACGTTGGCTGTCTGAATACAAAATTGGCTGGCCCATAGAAGTCAGAGGGTGGTAGTAGATGGAAAGTATTCAGGATGGAGCTCGGTGACCAGTGGTGTTCCACAAGTATCTGTTCTGGGACCTCTGCTCTTTGTGATTTTTATAAATAACTTGGATGAGGAAGTGGAAGGCTGGGTTAGCAAGTTTGCCGATGACACGAAGGTTGCTGGAGTTGTGGATACTGTGGAAGGCTGTTGTAGATTGCAATGGGACATTGAAAGGATTCAGAGCTGGCCTGAGAAGTGGCAGATGGAGTTCAACCAGGAACAGTGTGAAGTGATTCATTTTGGAAGGTCGAATTTGAATGCGGAATACAAGCTTAAAGACAGGATTCTTGGTAGGGTGGCGGAACAAAAGGATCTTGGGGTCCCTGTCCATAGATCGCTCAAAGTTGCCACCCAAGTTGATAGGGTTGTTAAGAAGGCGTATGGTGTATTGGCTTTCATTAACAGGGGGATTGAGTTTAAGAGCTGCGAGGTTTTGCTGCAGCTCTATAAGGACCTGGTTCGACCACACTTGGAATATTGTGTTCAGTTCTGGTCGCCTCATTATAGGAAGGTTGTGGAAGCTTCAGAGAGGGTGCCGAGGAGATTTACCGGAATGCTGCCTGGACTGGAGGGCATGTCTTACGAAGAAAGATTGAGGGAGCTAAGGCTTTTCTCATTGGAGCGAAGAAGGATGAGAGGTGACTTGATCGAGTGGTACAAGATGATGAGAGGCATAGATAGAGTGGATAGTCAGAGACTTTTCCCCAGGGTGGAAAGGGCTGTCACCAGGGGTCATAATTTTAAGGTGTTTGGAGGAAGGTTTCGGGGAGATGTCAGAGGTAGGTTCGTTACACAGAGAGTGGTGGGTGCGTGGAATGCGCTGCCAGCGGTGGTAGTAGAAGCAGATACATTAGGGACATCTAAGCGACTCTTGGCTAGGCACATGGATGATAGTACAATGAAGGGTAGGTAGTTAGTTTGATCTTAGAGTTGGTTAACGGTTCGGCACAACATCGTGGGCCGAAGGGCCTGTACTGTGCTGTACTGTTCTATGTTCTTCTCAATGTTTGAATTCGAAGTGTTTGAATCTTTCGCTTTTCATTAGATCCGTCCATGCTGCTAAAATAATGGGGAAGGGCACAGATATGGGAACAGCCGTGCAGTCGCAATTCCAGGTGTTCCTTTCAGTCCTCAGGGAAGGGAGGTATATGGTCAGTTTTGTGAAGGAGAGTGCACCGCTATCGGAAACGAAGCGACCGAGATCTTGGAGTAACAGATTGGGATTTACATGAGTCACCGTGCCCCTATTTTCCCCTATTTCTAGTGCAGTGGCTAACTTGATGGCCCTGTCTTTTCAACTGGAGATCTTGAAGGGTCAAGGAGCTTGTCTGAGCGGCTTGCTCCAGTTTGCCATTTCCAGGGGTGGCATGAATTTTCAGGCGTCCAGGCTCAGTGCATTGCTGTAACGCTTCTTTAAAGGAGTGCCTTGGGCTAGCGGTGGGGTGGGGGGAAGTGCAGGAACTTCATGTTTATCATCAAGGGGAGGACTCACTTAATCCCCATCTCGATTACGCAAAGGTGGACAAGTTGAGGAAATTGAACAACTCCCTCAGCTTGGTGGATATTTTGCAAAATCTCCATCCTGAATCCATCGCTTTCACCTTGCTACGATGGGAAGTGAACAAGATTCACGTCCGTGCCTTCTGTCAGGAAGGGTCGGGCAAGAAGTGGCAGGCCAGGGTGAGTATCTGGAGAGGGAGGTGCAGGACCTCGAGCCCCATCTCGATCCAGCCATTGTGGACCCGACTAGTAGCAGGCAGACAAAAGCAAGGTGTATGGAGGGACCTGCAGCCCCAATAGGTCCTGGGACACATCCTGGAAGATTTGTACTGGGCCTCACCCTTCTTCCACTCGCTGGAAAAATTATGATGGGTGGGGCTGGTGCTGCTTCCCGGCAGTGCCTCCTCTGTTGCAGAACCAGAGGGAATGGACCTCTCAGTCTGAACGTATTATGCAAGTTGTTATCTTAGGTTCCATCCAGAGTTTTGTGGGAGAACCTGCTGAAGGTCAGCCCGGAGGCACCAACCAATGGAGGCTCTTGTAACGTCGCGGGAGCTGTTCGTCACCCTCCACCAGCTCTCGATGGATAAATCCCCCGGTATGGACGGGCTGACAGTGCAGCTCCTTAAGATGTTCTGGGACGTCGTGGAGGTCGATTATGCCAGGGTCCTGGGGGAAGCTTAGCAACAGGGGAGAGGCCCCTCTTGTAACACAGAGCAGTTATTATCTTGCTGCCAAAGACGGCTGATCTCCATTTGCTAAACTACTGGTATTCAGTCTCCCTCCTCAGGACTATTAGAAGATCTTTACCCAGTCTATGCCTACCCACCAGGGCTCCATGTTGGCACACATGATCTACTCTGACCAATTCTACACGTTCCCTGGACAGTCCATCGAGTACTGTATGCACTTGGTATGGGAACTGATCCATCATTCTCAGAGGACTGGTCTGTCGGTCACTCCCCACCACCTCCCCCCACCCCCCACCCCACCCCGCCCGATCAGGAGGAAGTTTTCAGCAGCGCTGATCAAAAATATATTTTCAACACTCTGTGCGCTATCAGACTCAGGCCGCATTTTGTGGCTCGGCTCCGACTTTTGTACACTTCCACACAGTGTCTGGTCAAAGTTAACGAGTATTTGATGGCGCCCCTTAGATTCCAGAGAAGAGTACATAAGAGATGCCCAATGTCCGGTGAATTGAATGCCAACTTGCGGCGCTATTCCTGTGCCTGATTCGCAGAAGCCTGGCAGGTTTGTCTCTGCATGGGCCAGGGTAGTTGTCCATCCTCTTGGTTTATGCCATTGATGTCCCTCCCTCAATCTCACCCTCCCTCAATCTCTCTTTCCCTCACTGTCTCTCTCTTCCTAAATCTCTCTCTCCCTCAATCTCTCTGTTCCCATCTCTCCCTCCCTGTGTTTCTCTCTAACTCTCTGCGTTTCTCTCTCCCTCTCCCTCTCTCTCCCTCATATTGTGTTTCTCTCTCTCACCGTTTCTCTCTGAGTGATTGAGTGTCTTTCTGTCTCACTGGCTTTCTCTGGCCATCTCTCCCTCAATATCTCTCTCTCTCTCTCTCTCTCTCCCCCCCTCTCTCTCCCTCCCTCTCTCTCTCTCTCTCTCTCTCTCTCTCTCTCTCTCTCTCTCTCTCTCTCCCCCCCGCCTCTCCCTCCCTCCCCCCTCTCTCTCTGTCTCTCTCTCCCTCCCTCCCCCACCCCTCTCTCTCTCTCTCTCTCTCTCTCTCTCTCTCTCTCCTCTCTCTCTCTCTCTCTCTCTCCCCCCCCCGCCCCCCAACGCCCTCACTCACTTTGTGTTCTCTCTCTCTCTGTTTCTCTCTGCGTGATTGTGTGTCTTGCTGTCTCATTGGCTTTCTCTGGCCATCTCTCTCTCAATCACTTTATTTTTCTGTTCTCTCTCTGTCTCTCTCAATGATTCTCTGTGAGTCTTTCTCCCTCTGGTATTCTGTCTTTGTCTCTGGTGTCTGCAATTTATTTGTGTCTCCGTTCTTTCCCTTCCCTTTTTTCCCTCCACATTTTGTTTTGTCTTTTCTCTTTGTTTCTCTTGCCTTTGTCTTTTCTGTTTCGTACAGTCCTTTCTCCATTTCTCTGACTTATTATTTTTCTTTGCCTCTTTCTGACTTTCTCTCCCTCTTGAACTTTTTTCTCTTTCTCTCTCTTTTGCTGCTTTATCTCTCTTTTGTTTGCCTTTTCTCTCTTTTTCTCTTTCTGAATTTCTCTCTCTTTTACCTGCTTTCTCTTTCTTTGCCTCTTTCTGACTTTCTCTCTCTTTCTTTTTCTCCTTTTCTGCTTTCTCTCTTTGTTTGCCTCTTTCTGACTTTCTCGCTCTTTCTTCGCCAATTTCTGACTTTCTCTCTTTCTTTTTCTCCTTTTCTGCTTTATCTCTTTCTTTGCATCTTTCTGACTTTCTCCCTCTTTCTTTGCCTCTTTCTGACTTGCTCTCTCTTTCTTTTTCTCCTTTACTGCTTTCTCTCTTTCTTTGTCTCCTTCTGACTTTCTCTCTCTTTCTTTTTCTCTTCTTATGTTGTGTCTTTCTTTGCCTCCCCTCCCACCGCAATATATCCCCCGGAAATTTTGGCCGGCCTGGAAATTATTCACCCCCCCGGAAATAGTTCCCCACCGCCGCAAAATTCCCCCCAGCAAAATATTCCCCCCCAGCAAAATTGCTCCCCAAATTATTCCCCCCCCACAAAATTCCCACCAAAAATGATCTCTCCCCGAATTATTCCCCCCTCCACGCAAATTATTCCCCCAGAAATGTGACCCCCATCCCCGCAAATTCTCCTTCTGCATCTGTCTCTCCAGCTGTCTATGTCTCTATCCCTGACTCTGTCTCCACCTTTGCCTCTGTCTCTCCCTCTGTACCTGTCTCTCCCTCCATCCCTGTCTCTCACAATTCCTGTCTCTCCCTATGTCGGCCTATCCCTCTCTGTCTGTCCCTCTTTCTGTGTCTCGCCCCCATCTCTGATTGTCTTTCCCTCTCGTTCTCTGTCTTTCCCTATCGCTGTCTCTGTCTCTCCCTCTCTCTGCCTCTCCCGCTCTCTGTGCCACTGCCTCTCTCTCTCCCTCTCTCTCTCTCTCTCTGACTGTCTTTCTTTCCCTAGTTCTCTCTCAGTCTCACCCTCTGTAGCCTCTGTCTTTCTCTCCGTCTCTGTCTTTCCCTCGATCTCTGACTCTCCCATTGTCTTTTCCTATCACTGTCGCTGTCTCTCCCTCTCTCTGTCTGTCTCTTTTCCTCTCTCTCCCTCTGGATCTCTCTCTCACAGTCTCTCTCCCCTCTCTCGCTCTGCCTGTGTCCCTTGCTCTATCTCTGTTTCTCCCAATCCCTGTCTCTCTCTCTCTCTCTCTCTCTCTCTCTCTCTCTCTGTCTCCACCCCTCCCTCTGCTTCTCTCCCTCTCACTGTCTCTTTCTCTCTCCCTTCATCTTTTTCCCTGTCTCTATCTCACTTCTCTGTCCCTCCATCTCTCACCCTCTCTTTCTGTCTCTGCCGTTCTCTCTGTCTCTCCCTCCCTCTCTCTTTGTCTCTGCCTTTAACTCTGTCTCTGTCTCTCCCCGTGTCTCTGTCTCTCCCAATTCCAGACTCTCCCATTCACAGTCTCTCAATATCTAGGTATATCCCTCTCGCTGTCTCTCCCTATCTTTCTGCCTCTCCCCATCTCTGACTCTCTTATTGTCTTGCCCTATCACTGTTTCTGACTCTCCCTCTCTCTTTATTTCTCTGTCTCCCTCTCCCTCGTTCTCTGTCTCTCCCTATCTTTCTCCCACTCTGTCGTTATCTCTCTGTACTCCCCCTCTTTCTGCCTCTCCCCATCTCTGACTCTCTCATTGTCTTTCCCTATCACTGTTTCTGACTCTCCCTCTCTCTGTCTTTCTCTGTCTCTCTCTCCCTCGTTCTCTGCCTCTTCCTCTCTCTCTCTCCCACTCTGTCGCTATCTCTCTGTCTCTCCCTCTTTCTCTCCCACTCCCTCCTCCTCTGCCTCTGTCCATGGCCCTGTCTGTCTACCTCTCGCACCATCTTTCACTCTCTCTTTATTCACTTCTTTCTCCCTCTCCCTCTCTCCCAGGACAGCAATGATTTCAACCATTTCTTTGCTAATTTTGAACTTCAACTCTGGCCCTTGCTGGCAACGTCGCAGCTGTTTTAACATATCAAACACTGAGACAGCACCCACCCGTAAAACACCCGCACTAAACCCCCAACATTGGACGAGGCAGACATTGGAGATCCTTAATGAGGTTCTGGCAAAGTCCTATCTCCCTTTCCCCTGCTCCTAATGTGTGTCAGTTTTTAATCAATTTTTTTTCAATAACATTAAACGTAAAGTGAATATAAACAAGTCGCTCAGCATCACTTGTCATTTCTGGAACAGAGTTCCAAACTGATACCACACCTGGTGTGTTGACTTTTTTTTCTTAATTTCACTCCTGAAACGTTTTTAGACTATGTTTAGATTTTTAAACTATGCCCCTATGATCTAGGCTCTGCAGACAATGGGATTAGTTTCCCTATCGACCCTATCAGTGTCCCTTATTATCCTGAAAACTTTGATCAAATCACCCTTTAATCTTCTAAATTCCAGGGATACAGAGTAAAGTTCCCTTTACACTGTCCCCTTAAACACTCCCAAACCAAGCACAGTGTGGTGTTAGACACAGCATAACGTTTCCTCTGCACTGTCCCTTCAAACATTCCCTGGACAGGGGCAGCATAGGGTTAGATACAGAGTAAAGACAGGGCCTATTGTATGATAAACAGGGAAATGGTCTTGCACAGCACAAACTGAGACCGGGTGAAATGCAGCATAAGCAGACACCTGGCAAAGTGTAACAAACCGAGACTTTGTCTAGTGTAGTAACAATGGAGGTAAGTTCTAGTGTTATATGAACAGAGGCAGGATCTAGTGCAATAATAACTGAAACAGATTTTTGGTCTTAAACATATGAAGACAAGTTCGCTAATCGTGTGGCTAATTGATTGGTGGATGAAGAGATAGAGTGTAATGTATCCAGTTAGCTGATAACACAAATTCAGGTGGAACAGGAAGCTTTGAGGAGGACACACAGAGGGTATGAAGTATGGAGTGGTTCAGTGAGTGGGCAAGAAAGTGAGTGCTGGAATGTACTGTGGAGAAAAGTCAGGGTGTTCACTTTGGTTGGAAGAATAGAAATGCAAAATGTTTTTGAATTTCATCGAATGGTTACAGTTCAGAAGGATGACCCCAAATTATTTAGAAAATCCTCGATGAAAACTCCTTAAGCTCTTCTCTGAGGAAAACTATCCCAGCATCTCTAATTTATCCATGCAACTGAAGTCCTTGATTCATGGAAACATTCTCGTCAATCTTTTCTGCACCCTCTCTACAACCTTCAAATCCTTCCCAACGTGTGGTGCCCAGAATGGGACACAATGCTCCAGTTGAGGCCGAACCAGTGTTTTACAGCGGCTCATCATAATCTCCTTGCTTTTCTACTCCATGCCTCCCTCTATTATAAAGAACAGGCTCACGTGTGGATTTTGAGCCTCTTTCTCAACCTGCCCTTCAATGATGTGTGTGCATATACCCACCAGATCTCTCTGTTCCTGCACATACTTTAGAATTGTACCCTCTAGTTTGCACCTCCCCTCCTCAGTCTTGTGACTTGTGGAGGCGGACGATGTTGGCATGGTTCTCAGTGAATATTTTACATCCGTCTTCACAAAAGAGGGGACAACTCAGACATTGTAGTCAAGAAGGAAGTGGTTTGAAATATTGGATGGGATAAACAGTGAGAGAGGAAATATTAAGCGCTTTAGCATCTTTGAAAGCTGATAATTGACCAGGTTAAGATTGTTCAGAGAAGCAAGGGAGGAAATATCTGAGGCTCTGACCATCATTTTCCAATCCTCTCTGGTTACAGGCGCGGTGCCAGAGGACTGGAGGACTCCTAATGATGTACCGTTTATTAAAAAGTGAAAAAGGGATAGACTGAGTAATTACAGGCTACTAGGCCTAACCACAGTGGAGGGCAAATTATCAGGAAATATTCTGGTAAACAACATGAATCGTCATTTAGAAAGGTGAAGATTAATCAAGCACAGTCAGCATGGATTTGTTAAGTGAAGATCTTGTCAGACTAGCTTGACTGAATTTTTTGTGGTGGTAACTAGGAGGCTCGATGAGGAGAGAAGCTCATCACCAACTGCTCAGGGAAATTAGGCAATAAATTCTGGTCTTGTCAGTGATGCCCAGATCCCGGGAGTGAATTTAATATAGTGTCAGCGCCTGTACACATACAGTACACATTCGGTTCAAGGGAATTATTCACTCCTGTCCAGTGCTTTGTGCCTCAGTGTCTCCATGTCTGCGTGTCTGTCACATTTAAAGTAATAACCTTTCATTATTGAGGAATCAGTCTGCGCAATAAATGGTCCAGTGATGTGGTGCCATAAAATGGCCACAGAGAACAAAGAGAAAGAGAGAGGGAGGGAAAAATAGAGAGAAAGACAGAGAGATGCAGGGAAAGAGAGAGAGACAGACAGAGAGAGGCAGCGGGGCAGATAGAGGGGGAGATAGACAGAGTGTGTGAGAGAGAGAAAGAACGACAGAGAGAGGATTGGAAAATGATGATCAAAGCCTCCGCTATTTCCTCCTTTGCTCATGCTTTTACAGAGACTCTGATAAGTCACTTTCTAACCAGCTAAGCTTCCCACTACAAGAATTGACAACTATCAAACCCACTAGTTTCAGATGATTGGCAGGTAACTGCTGCTGTCTGTTTATCAAGGCGATTTCTGAACTTGAAAGTTTGAAGCCTAACTCTTAAGCTAAATTGAACTTGGGAAAAACTTAACAGCACTTACTACGTGAACCAAATTCCCAACATAACGCTCTACGTACGTCTCAGATTGGTGAAGTCCTCACTCCGTGCGTTCCTTCAATCTGGAATGCGCTTCTTTGCTGGAACGTCACTTGTCAATTCCTCCTCCACCAACCACCTCTAACCCCTCCACACTGCCTCGAATTTTCATGTGAATCAAATTCTCACCTACACGCTCTGACTGAGTCCCATTTAAGTGAATTTTCCTCTCTGTGCGCCCCTCTCTCCACATTAACTTGAGCTCTTTGAAGTCGTTGTTGCCCATGTCCCAAATCGCAGCAGGTCCCATTCAGCTATCTCCACTGTGATCATTGACTGACATTAGCTCCTGGTCCATCAACATTTCAATTCTCAAATATTCATCCTCGTATGAAAATCTCTCCCTGGATTCAGGTCTCCCAAACACTGCAACCTCCTCAAGCATTATAATCCGTCTTATCAACGTAGCATCCTCTAGCCCCTACACTATTTGTATGACCTGCTCCAGCCCCTAGAACATGTCGTAACTCTGAAAGCTCCTGCAGTCCCTACAATTTTCCTTTTCACTATAAACTTCCCAGGCCTACAACCCTCCCTATCTCTGTAACCTCCACCAGCTGCTACAACCTTAAATATCTTTGTTTCCTCTTCCAGCCCTGAGGACATTCCCTGCTACTGAAATCTCCTCCAGCCACTACAAGCCTCCCGATCTCGGTAACCTCCTCCAGACCCTACAACACTCTGTAACCTGGTAACTTCCTCCAGCCCTACAACCCACCGTATCTCAGTAATTTCCACCAGCAACTACAGCCCCCCTAGCTCTGCAACTTCTTCAGCATCTGCAGACATCCCTGTCTATGTAGCCTCCTCAAGTCTCTACAACCCCCCGGATCTTTGTAACCTCCTCCAGCCTCACAATCCACCTCACAACTGGAACTTCCCATAGCCTCTACAAACCGCTAAGACCCACGCCCTCCTCTGATTCTGGCACCTTGAGAATCGCCAGAATCCCTCATCAGCTCCATTATCTGACTCGGGGTGGAGTGTGGGTGTGGGGGCAAGGAGTGAGGAGGTGCGGGTAGAGAGAGTGTGTGTGTGTGAGAGAGAGAGACAGACAGAGGGAAAGAGATACAGCAGTTACCACGTTGGGGGAATTCCACAGCTTAATGACCCTCTGAGAGAAAAAAATATTTCTCCTCATCTCAGTTTTAAATGAGACGTCCCTAATGTTTAAACTGTGGCCCCTAGTTCCAGTCTCCCCAACAAGTGGAAACATCCTTCAGCATCCACCCTGTTCAGTTCCCTCAGGACCTGAGATGTTTCAATAAGATCAGCACTCATTGTTCTAAACTCCAGTGGATATAGACCCAACCTGTTCAACCTTTCCTCATAAAATAACCCTTTCATCCCAAGAATCAGTCGAGTGAACTTTCTCTGAAATGCTTCAGATGCAACTACATAATATCTTCAGTCAGGAAACCAAACCTGTCCATAAACCTGCAGATGTCATCTAAGTTTTGCCTTGCACAGCTGCAGCAACACTTCCCTACTTTTATATTCCATTCACCTTGTAATAAACAACAACATTCCATTTGACTTCCTAATGAAGGGCAGGTCATGCCTCACAAGCCTTATTGAATTCTTTGAGGATGTGACAAAACACATTGATGAAGAAAGAGCAGTGGATGTGGTGGATATGGAATTTAGCAAGGCGTTTGATAAGGTTCCCCATGGTAGGCTCATTCAGAAAGTAAGGAGGCATGGGATACAGGGAAATTTGGCTCTCTGGATACAGAATTGGCTGGCCCATAGAAGACAGAGGGTGATAGTAGATGGAAAGTATTCAGCCTGGAGCTCGGTGACCAGTGGTGTTCCGCAGGGATCTGTTCTGTGACCTCTGCTCTTTGTGATTTTTATAAATGACTTGGATGAGGAAGTGGAAGGCTGGGTTAGTAAGTTTGCCGATGACACAAAGGTTTCTGGAGTTGTGGATAGTGTGGAGGGCTGTTGTGGGTTGCAACGGGACATTGACAGGATGCAGAGCTGGGCTGAGAAGTGGCAGATGGAGTTCAACCTGGAGAAGTGTGAAGTGATTCATTTTGGAATGTCGAATTTGAATGCAGAATACAGGCTTAAAGACAGGATTCTTGGCAGTGTGGAGGAACAGAGGGATCTTGGTGTCCACGTCCATAGATCCCTCAAAGTTGCCACTCAGGTTGTTAGGTATGTTACGAAGGCGTATGGCGTGTTGGCTTTCATTAACAGGGGATTGAGGTTAAGAGCCGCGAGGTTATGCTGCAGCTCTATAAAGCCCTGGTTAGACCACACTTGGAATATTGTGTTCACTTCTGGTCGTCTCATTATAAGAAGGATGTGGAAGCTTTACAGAAGGTGCAGAGGAGATTTACCAGGATGTTGCCTGGACTGGAGGGCAGGTCTTATGAAGAAAGGTTGAGGGAGCTCGGGCTTTTCTCATTGGAGCGAAGAAGGATGTGAGGTGACTTGATGGAGGTGTACAAGGCATGGATAGAGTGGATAGCCAGAGACTTTTTCCCAAGGCGGAAAGGGCTATCACCAGGGGGCATAAATTTAAGGTGATTGGAGGAAGGTTTCGGGGAGATGTCAGAGGTAGGTTCTTTTCACAGAGAGTGCAGGGTGCGTGGAATGCACTGCCAGCCGTGGTAGTAGAAGCAGATACATTAGGGACATTTAAGCGACTCTTGGAGAGGAACATGGATGATAGTAGAATGAAGGGTATGTTGGTAGTTTGATCTTAGAGTAGGTTAAAGGGTCGGCACAACATCGTGGGCCGAAGGGCCTGTACTGTGCTGTACTATACTATGTTCTATGTTCTATGTTCTATGCTCTAATCACTCACTGCACCTGCACACTGACGTTTGGTGATTCATGTACCAGGACACCCAAATACCTCTGCACTGTCCAGTTCTGCAGTCTCTCGCCATTTAAATAATATACTGTTATTTCTTCTTCCTGCGAAAGTGGACTAGCTCACATTTTCCCACATTATACTCTATCTGCCAAATAGTTTCTCACTCACTTAACCTATCGAAATCTCATTGCAGATTATTTATGTCCTCTTGACAGCTTACCTTCCAGCCTATTACAGACACATGGCAGGTTGACTTCAGTGCTGAGAAATGTGAAATGATGCATTTTGGAAGGAAGGCTGAGTGATATAAATTAAATGCTAGAATGGGTGCCAGGACAGAGAGACCTGGGATTTCAACTATGTTACCTTTTCTACCGTAAAGCTCAATTTGGCGCTTGGAATCTGTGAGTTGAAACTAGCTCCTCATCCTGAAACATTTTGGAAAATCTGTCAAAAGCTGTTTCCATTCAGACATTCCTGCATTGTGGAAGTGTGAGCTATCTTTGCAGAGACCGGAAATAGGGGTGTTTGAATGGACCTGCAGGTTTCGATTGATGAGATAGGTGAGAATATGATTTGTGTCCCTTGCAGATTCACAGAATTGAAGGTATTTACAATTCACCACATGATGGGAGCAATGTACAAAACCTGAGACAGTCAGATAACAGCAGTAGAAACATGAATCTCTTTTTATGTGTTTTAATGTGAAGGCCTGAGCTGATTGAAAAAGCAGGAGTTCAAATCCCATTTGGGCTATTGTGAATTTGAATTCTATTTTTCCTAAAAAAAACGTAAATCTGGAATTAAAAACCTCTCGGATGGATTGATTCACTCCTATCTACCAGTTCAGTGCCCGTGTGTGTCTCAGTTTTACTGCATTTATTAACGATTTAAGATGATGGGCTAGAATGCTACATACCCAAGTCTGCCAATGACACAAAAATAGGCATCATTGGAAGCAGTGTAGCTGGCAGCATCAAATTACAAAGAGATATTAATATCTTAAATAAATGGGCAGAACTGTGGTCGATAGATTTAAATGTGAGCAAATAAAGACTAGCACAGAGTGCTTTATAAATGGTGAAAAGCTAGAAACACTGGAGGCCCAAAGCGACTCTTAACTTTTCGCTGAAATGGCCTAGCAAGCCACTCATCTCAAAGGACAACTAGGGATTGGCAACAAATGCTGGATCTGCCAGCGACGCCCACATCCTATGCAATAATTAAAAAAACATAGATAGGACCTTGCTTGTTTGAGAGGAAATAGAGAGTATTTGTGAACGGTTGCTTTCTGGTCTGGAGAAAGGTAGATAGATGTGTTCAAGAGGATTTGTTATTCGGACCCCTGCTTCAATTTGTGCATAGAACACACAAGTTCCATACGAGTAATAGGCAGTAACCCGGGGCTAAAAAGAGCGAGGTAACTTAGGCAATTGATGTAAGCTGAGAAAACGTATTGGAGAAAGTAAAATCTGATAAGTCTCCGGGACCAGACGGCTTACACACTAGGTTCTGAAAGAGAAAGCTTCAGAGATAGTGGATGTGCTTGCTATGATTTTCAAGAATTCCTTGGAATCAGGAACAGTCCCATCAGATTGGAAGTTAACAAATGTTACATCGCTTTTCAGGAAAGGATGTAGAGTTAAAACCGGGAACTACAGGCCAGTTAGCCTAACATCAGTTGTTGGGATGATACTGGAAACGGTTATTAAAGAAGTCTTAACATTGCACTTGGAAAGGCACAATATGGAGTTTGCAAGCTCTCCCTATGACCGCGTGGCTTTCCGCCGGGTGCTCCGGTTTCCTCCCACAGCCAAAGACTTGCAGGATGATAGGTAAACTGGCCATTGTAAATTGCCCCCAGTGTAGGTAAGTAGGTGGTAGGAGAATGGTGGTAATATGGCATTAATGTTGGATTAGTATAAAGTGGGTGGTTGTTGGTCGGCACAGACTTGGTGGGCCGAGGGGCCTGTTACAGTGCTGTATCTCTCTCTATGAATAGTGGGGTGCCGCAAGGATCAACTATTGATGCTCTATCTTAATGATTTGGATGAAGAGACAGAGAGTAATGTATCTAAGTTTGCTGATGATACCAGGCTCAGTGAAAAGGCAAGGTGCCAGGCCGACATAGAGAGGCGACAAAGAGATATAGACAGGTTAAATGAGTGGGCAACAAGTTGGAGTATAATGAAAGGAAGTGTGATGTTGTTCACTTCGGATGGAAAAAAATAGAAAAGCATAATATCTTTTAAAGATTCGAAACTGGGAAGTGACATTGTTCGGCGAGACTTGGGCATGCACGATCAAGGAATGCATAAAGTTATAATTCAGGTGCAGCTGGTTATTAGGAAGGGAAATTGTTAGGAAGGGTTATTAGGAAGGAAAGACAGAAGTGGAGGTACGGAGCGAACTTGCAGCTGGGAGGTCAATATCAGTGCAAGTTAAAAGCTAATTCCCTATTTTTTTCGGAGGACCAGTTGACTGCTGGGTAACTGAAAACTATATGTTTGGGTGGTGGCTGTACCCGAGACACTATACATGTAGTGTCTCCCACCCACCCTCCTCCTGCAACCAAAAAAAAGGACTCTGGTGTGCTGATAAGGTAAGCTTTTTATTTAAAATGTTCTGTCAGTCGGATTGCCAAGCTAACAAGTTTTGACCTTTTTTTGGTTTTTCAGCAGATTTGTTGTCAATTTAGAATAGTGGGAATGGAGGTTAAGGCAGTTGTATGTTCCTCCTGCAGAATGTGTGAGGTAAGGGTCGCCAAGAGTGTCCCTGCTGACTGCATCTGCGGGAAGTGCACCCACCTCCAGCTCCTCGAGAACAGCGTTAGGGAACTGGAGCTGGAGCTGGATGAACTTCGGATCATTCGGGATGTGGAGGGGGTTATTGAGAGGTAAAAGAAGTAGGTAGATGGGTTACCGTCAGGGGAAGGAGAGGGAACCAGCAGGCAGTACAGGGATCCCCTGTGGCCGTTTCCCTCAACAACAGGTATACCGTTTTGGATACTGTTGCGGGGGACGACTTACCGGGGTAAGCAATGGGGTACAGTTCTCTGGCACAGAGTCTGTCCCTGTTGCTCAGAAGGGAAGGGGAAGAGGAGCAGAACATTAGTCATTGGGGACTCCATAGTTAGGGGAACAGATAGGAGGTTATGTGGGAACGAGAGAGACTCACGGTTGGTGTGCTGCCTCCCAGGTACCAGGGTTCGTTATGTCTCGGATCGTGTTTTGGGGATCCTTAAGGGGCAGGGGGAGCAGCCCCAAGTAGTGGTCCACATAGGCACCAACGACATAGGTAGGAAGAGACATGGGGATTTAAGGCAGAAATTCAGGGAGCTAGGGTGGAAGCTTAGAGCGAGAACAGACAGAGTTGTGATCTCTGGGTTGTTGCCCGTGCCACGTGATAGCGAAGCGAGGAATAGGGAGAGAGAGGAGTTGAACATGTGGCTGCAGGGATGGTGTAGGAGGGAGGGTTTTGGTTTCCTGGATAATTGGGGCTATTTCTGGGGTAGGTGGGACCTCTACAAACAGGATGGTCTTCACCTGAACCAGAGGGGTACCAATATCCTGGGGGGGGGATGGAGATTTGCCAGTGCTCTTCGGGGGGGTTTAAACGAATTCAGCAGGGGAATGGGAACCTAAATTGGAGTTCCAGTGTACAGGATGTTTAGAGTAGTGAGGTCAGGGATAAGGTTACAAGGACGCAAGAGGGCATTGGCAAGCAAGAACTTGGTTTAAAGTGTGTCTACTTCAACGCCAAGAGCATCCGGAATAAGGTGGGTGAGCCTGCAGCATGGGTGGTACCTGGGATCTCGATGTAGTGACCATTTCGGAGACATGGGTAGAGCAGGGGCAGGAATGGATGCTGCAGGTTCCGGGATTTCGATGTTTCAGTAAGAACAGAGAAGATGGTAAAAGAGGGGGTGGGTGTGTGGCATTGTTAATCAAGGAGAGTAGAACGGCGGCAGAAGGGTCGTTTCAGGACTCGTCTACTGAGGTAGTATGGGCCGAGGTTAGAAACAGGAGAGGAGAGGTCACTTTGTTGGGAGCCTTCGATAGACCTCCGAATCGTTCCAGAGATGTAGAGGAAAGGATAGTGAAGATGATTCTCGACAGGGGCAAGAGTAACAGGGTAGTTGTTATGGTGGACTTTAACGTTCCAAATATTGACTGGAAATACTATAGTTCGAGTACTTTAGATGGGTCAGCTTTTGTCCAGTGTGTGCAGGAGGGTTTTCTGACACAGTATGTAGACAGGCCAACCAGGGGCGATGCCACATTGGATTTGGTACTGGGTAATGAACCCGGCCAGATGTTAGATTTAGATGTATGTGAGCACTTTGGTGATGATTTTTTTTTTAGATTTGAGATACAGCACTGAAACAGGCCCTTCGGCCCACCGAGTCTGTGCCGACCATTAACCACCCATTAATACTAATCCTGCACTAATCCCATATTCCGACCACACCCCCACCTTCCCTATATTCCCCGACCACCTACCTATACTAGGGTCAATTTATAATGGCCAATTTACCTATCAACCTGCAAGTCTATTGGCTGTGGGAGGAAACCGGAGCACCCGGAGGAAACCCACGCAGACACAGGGAGAACTTGCAAACTCCACACAGGCAGTACCCAGAATTGAACCCGGGTCACTGGAGCTGTGAGGCTGCGGTGCTAACCACTGATAGTTATCACAATTCGGTTAGGTTTACTTTAGCGATGGGCAGGGACAGGTATATACCGCAGGGTAAGAATTATAGCTGGGGGAAAGGAAATTATGATGCGATTAGGCAAGACTTAGGATGCGTAGGATGGGGAAGGAAACTGCAGGGGATGGGCACAATCGAGGCTTATGTTGGGATGAGACATGAAGGCTCAGTTAGGGCGCTTGAGAGTTACAAGCTAGCCAGGAAGGATCTAAAGGGCGAGCTAAGCAGAGCAAGGAGAGGACACGAGACGTCATTGGCGTATCGGATCAAGGAAAACCCCAAGGCTTTCCATAGGTATATCAGGAATAAAAGAATGACTAGAGTTAGATTAGGGCCAATCAAAGATAGTAGTGGGAAGTTGTGTGTGGAATCAGAGGAGATAGGGGAAGCGTTAAATGAATATTTTTCGTCAGTATTTACTGTCGAGAAAGAAAATGTTGCCGAGGAGAATACTAAGATTCAGATTACTAGGCTAGATGGGATTGAGGTTCACAAGGAGGATGTGTTAGCAACTTTGGAAAGGGTGAAAATAGATAAGTCCCCTGGGCCTTATTGAGTTTTTCGAGAAGGTGACCAAACAGGTGGATGAGGGTAAAGCAGTGGATGTGGTGCATATGGATTTCAGTAAGGCGTTTGAGAAGGTTCCCCACGGTAGGCTATTGCAGAAAATACGCATGTATGGGGTTGAAGGTGATTTAGAGCTTTGGATCAGAAATTGGCTCGCTGAAAGAAGACAGAGGGTGGTGGTTGATGGCAAATGTTCATCCTGGAGTTTAGTTACTCGTGGTGTACCGCAAGGATCTGTTTTGGGGCGACAATGCTGTTTGTCATTTTTATAAATGACCTGCAAGAAGGTGTAGAAGGGTGGGTTAGTAAATTTGCGGATGACACGAAGGTCGGTGGAGTTGTGGATAGTGCCGAAGGATGTTGTAGGGTACAGAGGGACATAGATATGCTGCAGAGCTGGGCTGAGAGATGGCAAATGGAGTTTAATGCGGAAAAGTGTGAGGTGATTCACTTTGGAAGGAGTAACAGGAATGCAGAGTACTGGGCTAATGGGAAGATTCTTGGTAGTGTCGATGAACAGAGAGATCTTGTTGGCCAGGTACATAAATCCACGAAAGTTGCTACCCAGGTTAATGGGGCTGTTAAGAAGGCATATGGTGTGTTAGCTTTTATTAGTAGGGGGATCGAGTTTCGGAGCCACGATGTCATGTTGCAGCTGTACAAAACTCTGGTGAGACCGCACCTGGAGTATTGCGTGCAGTTTTGGTCATCGCATTATCGGAAGGATGTGGAAGCTTTGGAAAGGGTGCAGAGGAGATTTACTGGGATGTTGCCTGGTATGGAGGGAAGGTCTTACGAGGAAAGGCTGAGGGACTTGAGGTTGTTTTCGTTGGAGAGAAGGAGGAGGAGAGGTGACTTAATAGAGACATATAAGATAATCAGTGGGTTAGATAGGGTAGATAGTGAGAGTCTTTTTCCTCGGATGGTGATGGCAAACACGAGGAGACATCGCTTTAAGTCAAGGGGTGATAGATATAGGACAGATGTTGGAGCTAGTTTCTTTACTCAGAGAGTAGTAGGGATGTGGAACACCCTGTCAGCAACAGTAGTAGACTCGCCAACTTTAAGGGCATTTAAGTGGTCATTGGATAGACATATGGATGAAATGGAATAGTGTAGGTCAGATGGTTTCACAAGTCGGTGCAACATCGAGGGCCGAAGGGCCTGTACTGCGCTGTAATGTTCTAATTCTCTTATTCTTCATGGCATATTGGCCTTTATCGCAAGGGGATTGGAGTACAGGAATAAAGAAGTCTTACGAAAATTATACAGGACTTTGGTGAGACTGCACCTTTCTACTGTGTGTATTTTTGTCTCCACATTTAAGAAAGGATGCACTTGCACTGGAGGCGGTGCATAAAAGATTCACTAAATTCGTCTCTGGTGTAAGTGTTTTTTCCTATGATGAGAGGCTCATTGGCCCCATATTCTCTGGAGTTTGGAAGAATGAGTGGCGATCTGATTGGCACATACAATCAGAAAGGGCCGGTTCGGGTAGAACTTGAGGGATTGTCTCTTGCTCGGGGAATCTATAACACGGGGACAAAGTTAAGGGGTGAATCATTCAAGATTGAGATGAGGAGAAATTACTACTTTCAAAGTGTTGGGAATCTTTGGAATACTCTACCCTAGAGGGTTGTGCATGTACCGTCGTTGAATATATTTGTGGCCTGAATCGATAGATATTTGGTCTCACAGGCAATAAAGGGATATGGGGAGCGTCGGGGAAAGTGGAATCTTAGCTCAAGATTATCCATGATTATTTTGAATAGCGAAGCAGGCTTCTTGTGTTTTTGTATTCTTCGAGTTAAAGTGCCAAACCTGGGCAATATAAGGCCCCATAAAACAAAGGTTAATTGTTTGAAAACGATGTTTTGCCTTTCATTCATAGGGAATGGTTTGTATCTTAATTCTGTCGCATTTGAAATTATATTTGTTGTCATTTTTCTTTTACATTGCCCCTCACAAAGAAGGTTTTTGCTGAGGGCCAACGAGACCCACCGTGGCACCCATTGTTGACAACAAGGATCCCGGAGGAGGCAAAAGAGAACCAAGAGTTTCCATCCACTCTGACAGCGCCAGTGGCAGCTTATGACAATTCAGTTGCAGAATCATACTGTTTTGTTTCTTTAAAATAGTTAGTTTGCTCTCGGGAATTTTTTTCTTCACTTTCCCTCATTCAAGTGCGCAATATTTAATTCATGAATATAGGCAGTGAGAGCTGACATGGTATTCAGACATGGAAGACTACACATGTGGGCAAGGTCCTGGAACTAGCTCAATGGCCATTGCTGTGGAAGCTCCATAGTCAGAAATGTCAGGAGCTGGTTCTGGAGGAAAGACTAAACACGAACTACCTTCTCAAGGGAAAATTAAGGACAGACAGATTATGTTGGACACAAATTTAATGATGTATTTGCCATTTTGTTTACTTGTGCAAGTAGTCAATCTTTGCCAGCACTTGTTGTAGTGACGTGAGGTATTCCAGGTAGATGCCCATCTGTCAGGAGTGATCTTGATCACTCTCTCTCCCTCTCTGTCTGTCTGTTTCTCTGTCTGCCTCTTTCCCTGTATTCCCCCTTTGTGTCGTCCACGCCTTTTGTATTCCCCTATTATTCGATCTGTCGCCTCTCACTGTCCCCCACTCTCTCTCTCTCTCGCTCTCTCTCTCCCCATTGTGTCTCTGTTCCTCTCTCTGTCTCTGCCCCTCTCTGTATTCCCCAATCCTCTCTCTTCCCGTTTTACCTCTCCCTCTTTCCCACCAATGTCTCTCTGCCCCTCTCTCTGCCCCTCTATACCTGTCCCTCTCACTCCCTTTCTGTATACAACCCCCTCTTTCTGTAGATGGTGGACAGGCTTTAGGGAGTACGGAGGTGAATTACTCGCCGCAGGATACCTAACCGCCGACCTGCTCTTGTAGCCACGGTATTTATATGGATATTCCAGTTTAGTTTCTGCTCAATGATCGCCCCTAGGTTGTTGACAGTGGGGGATTCAGCGATGGTAGTGGCATTAAATGTCAAGGGGCGATGATTAGATTCTCTTTTTCTGGAGATGCCTGTTACTTCTGTGGTGTCAATGTTACTTTCCACTGATAAGCCCAATCCTGGATATTGTCCAAGTCTTGCTGCATTTCTAGATGGACTGCTTCAGTATCTGAGGAGTCACGAATGGTGCTAAAAATTGTGCAATCATCAGTGAACTCTCCCACTTCTGACTTTATGTTTGAAGGAAAGTCCTTGATGAAGCAGCTGAAGATGGTTCGACTTAGGACATTACCATGAGGAACTCTTGCAGTGATGTTCTGGAGCTCAGATGATTGACCTGCAACAACCACAACCATCTTCCTTTGCACGAGGGATGACTCCAACCATCGGAGAGGTTCACCCTGATTCCCATTGACTTCATTTTTGAAAGGGCTCCTTGTGCCATACTGGGTCAAATGTTGGCTTGATGTCAAGGGCAGTCACTTTCACCTCACCTCTTGAGATCAGTTATTTTGTCTATGCTTGAACCAAGGCTGTACTGTCAGGAGCTGAGTGGCCCTGGCGGAACAGAAACTGAGCGGCACTGAGCAGGGTATTGCTCAGCAAGTGCTGCTTGATGGCACTGTTGATGACACCTTCCATCACTTTACTGATGATTGAGATGAGACTGATGGGGCGGTAATTGGCCCTTTTGTACTTGTCCTGCGTTTTGTGTACAGGACATACCTGGGCAATTTTCCACATTGCCGGGTGGATGCCAGCGCTGTAGCTGTTCTGGAACAGCTTGACTATGTATGCAGTAATTTCTGGAGTTCGGGTCTTCAGTACTATTGCCAGAATATTGTCAGGAACATAGCCTTTGCAGTATACAGTGCTTTCAGTCGTTTCCTGATAATACGTGGAGTGAATCGAATTGGGTAAAGTCTGGCATCTGTGACGCCAGGGACTTCAGGAGGAGGCCGAGATGAATCATCAACTCGGCACTTTTGGCTGAAGATTGTTGCAAATGCTTATTCCTTATCTTTCGCAGTGATGTGCTGGGCTCCCCCATCATTGAGGATAGGGATATTAGTGGAGCCACCTCCTCCAGTTTGTTGTTTAATTGTCCACCAACATTCACGTCTGGATGTTGCAGAACTGCAGAGCCCATATCAGACGTGGTTATGGGATCGCATAGCTCTATCTATCGCATGCTGTTTACACAGTTTGGCACACAAGTAGTGCTGTGTTAGAGCTTCACCAAGTTGATGCCTCTTTTTCTGGTAAGCCTAGTTCTGTTCCTGGCATGCCCTCCTGCGCACTTTGTTGAACCAGGGTTGGCCTTCTGGCATGATGGTAATGGTAGGATGAGGGACATGCAGGGCTATGAGCTTACAGATTGTGTTTTAGTACAATTCTGCTGCTGCTAATGGCCCACAGCGCCTCATGGATGCCCAGTTTTGCATTGATAGATCTGTTCGAAATCTATCTAGTTGCTTTTGCAATAATAAGTTTTATTTTCCGAGCAGATGTGAGGAAATTAGAAGGCAACCAGTGGAGGGGGAAGAGAAAGTGATGCTATTGTTATGCTTCCTGTCCTGCAAGGAGACTCTAAAATTCCTTCTACCCCCTTTCTCTCTGGTCATCCGTCGCTCACCACTTGCCACCACCCAACTGATGCTTGACGTGTATTAATCATCAACATGCCTGCTGAGATTGCATTTCAGTTAATCTAGATGTCGGTCACTTGATGCCTTCTGGGCCGCTGCTCTTTGGTGTGTGTGACCACCTCCCGACTACACACCCCACCCCCTACTCTCACTGCAGGCTTATCGTATGTAATCCAGCTGTTGGTTAATTCTGACCAGCAGCCCCATTGCTCTTTGGCGTGTGCGATCCCCTTCCGGCGCCCGCCAATGTATTTTCAGTCATCTAGCTGTTGGTAACCTCTTGACTGCTGTCCTGCTGCTCTGACAATCGTGAGACCCCACCCGCCAAACCCCACAACCCACCCCACCGCTTGTGCATTTCATGCCGTCCATCTGTCAGTCAACTATTGCCATTTGGGCATAGATATAACATCCATGGACTGGAAACAGCTCTGGGATGCTCTCAGTTGTTTTGTTTATTCATTAATTGAATAATTGATGTAACTGGATACTTCACCATACTTTTGAACTGCTCTCCTAAGTCGCCCCGTAAATAAATGTGTTTGTGCAGCAACTTAAATTTTGCAACATATATCCAACAAGTTCAAATATGTATTCAGAATTGATATAATCTCCGGGATCTTTTCCTGAAATGTTATAATAGAAGAATTCTATAACAGTTACCAACCACAGGAGTATGAAGCAGCCGGATATGGTAATGAGTAAAATGACAGACTTCCTACTGCTCTCCATCTCTGGATCACTGCGATTCTCTCCCTTGCTGTGACTCCTCAGTCCTTTATGGACTTGACTAGCCACTAAAATATGTCTGACTGTCATGAAACACCTCAGGCTATTGCATCATATCCAATTAAAAGAGTATCACAAGAACATTGCTCAAACGAAAGCAATTCCTCAGAGCAATACAGCTCCTCAAAGAACAAAGAACAAAGAACAGTACAGCACAGGAACAGGCCATTCGGCCCTCCAAGCATGTGCTGATCTTGATGCCTGCCTAAACTAACACCTTCTACACTTCTGGGACCCATATCCCACTATTCCCATCCTATTCATATATTTCTCAAGATGTCTCTGAAACATCGCTATCGTATCTGCTTCCACTGCCTCCCCTGGCAGCAAGTTCCAGGCACTCACCACCCTCTGTGTAAAAAGCTTGCCTCGCACATCCCCTCTAAACTTTGCCCCTCGCACCTTAAACCTATGTCCCCTAGTAACTGACTCTTGCACCCTGGGAAAAAGCTTCTGACTATCCACTCTGTCCATGCCACTCATAACTTTGTAATCATCTATCATGTCGCCCCCTCCATCTCCGTCGTTCCAGTGAAAACAATCCGAGTTTATCCAACCTCTCCTCATAACTACTGCCCTCCAGACTAGGCAACATCCTGGAAAACCTCCTCTGTACCCTCTCCAAAGCCTCCACGTCCTTCTGCTGGTGTGGCGACCAGAATTGCACGCAATATTCTAAGTGTGGTCTAACTAAAGTTCTGTACAGCTGCAACATGACTTGCCAATTTTTATACTCTATGCCCCTACCGATGAAGGCAAGCATGTCGTATGCCTTCTTGACGACCTTATCCACCTGCGTTGCCACTTTCAGTGACCTGTGGACCTATACGTCCAGATCTCTCTGCCTGTCAATAATCCTAAGGGTTCTGCCATTTACTGTATACCTCCCACCTGCATTGGACCTTCCAAAATGCATTACCTCACATTTGTACGGATTAAACTCCATCTGCCATTTCTCCGCCCAAGCCTCCAACCGATCTATATCCTGCTGTATCCTCTGACAATCGTCATCATTATCCGCAACTCCACCAACCTTTGTGTCATCCACAAACTTACTAATCAGACCAGCTACATTTTCCTCCAAATCATTTATCTATACTACAAACAGCAAAGGTCCCAGCACTGATCCCTGCAGAACACCACTAGTCACATCCCTCCATTCAGAAGAACACCCATCCACTGTTACCCTCTGTCTTCTGTGACTGAGCCAGTTCTGTATCCATCTTGCCAGCTCACCTCTGATCCCGTGTGACATCACCTCAAACCCATACATTACACAAAACTAATACAACGTAGAATTATCGAATGATATACATTTATGGCAAAGAATGAGGCCATTTGGCCCTGTGTGTCAGTATCCATCTCTGTCAAAAAAAGAACAAAAAACAGCTGTTTAACAAAAGGATGATGGTCGGAAGCCCTCTAAGTTAAGGCATTTAAATACCTTCACTCAGAGAGTGGTAGGTATCTGGAACTCACTGCCTGTAAGGGTGGTAGAGGCAGAAACATTCCTCACATTAAAATTGCCTTCTGTATGCGCTTGAGTTGTCGTAATCTACAGGGTTATGGACCAAAGGCTGGAAGGCATGATTAGGCTGGACATATCCTCATGGTACTATAAACATGTTGGACCATATGGCCTCTTTCTGTGCTGCAAATCTTTCTCTGTCCCAATGTTTTTAACCGCACTGTTTTAGGCGAGTTGGCACAGTGTGAAAACGGAAGACTGAAGACGGGTGAGGAAAACACAGGAGGACAGACAGAGCATTTTGGTTAGAATGAGCAAAAAGTGAGCAAGCTCTGGGCTTCGCAATTAATTTGCTCGTTCCTTTGCGATGCTGTACTGTGGGTAAATGCTTTCATATGGTGTGGGGTGGTTATCTAACGTACAATATATCATTCAAACTTTCCAGTACTTTAACTCTCACCAAGTGTCATTAACACGTCACCTCCTGTGTTCACTGATCAATATTGGCTCCTGGTCCAGCAAGATTTGGATTTTAAAATTCGCATCCTCGTTTTGAAGTCCCTCCATGACTCTCCTTCCTCTCCCTATCTCTGTAACTTCCTGCAGCCCTACAAACTTCGATCCCTGTAACATCCAACAGCCCCGACCAACCCACCTATCGCACTAACCTCCTCCAGCTTTACAACCCTCCTTCTCTCTTAAACCTCATCCAGTCCCTACAACCCTCCCCATCTCTGTAACATCCTTCAGCACATACAAACCTTCCCTAGCTCTGTAACCAAACCGAGCCTACAACTCTCACAATCTCTGAAACCTAATCCAGCGTTAGAACCTCTCTATCTGTAAAGCCCCCTGCAACTCTACAGGCCCTCCAAAACCGCTGAGCTCTTTCAATTTTGACTGTTTACATCCCCGATTTCCATCCCTCCACCATTGACGACCGTGTCAAGAGCCGCTGAAGTCGTGAGCTCTTGAATTCCCTCCTTACCCTCTCCACAAACATACTTTCTTTATTTTTTAAATATCCAGGACCTTTACATTTTGTTGCATGACCGTATATGGGCATTAATTTAAAGGTCCTGACTCCTGCCTGCCTTCTGTGGGTATTTTCGCGTTGGCGTGAACATTCATCACTGCCTCTCCAGTTAATATGTTCCGTAAAACCTAACTCATTGAACAAGCTTTTGGTCACCTCTCCTAATATCCCTTTATGTGACTCGGTATCAAATAGGTTGTTAACTGCAGTAAAGGGGCTATGCAAATGCAGATTGGTGTTGTTGTTGCAAGCAGACAGTCAGTGATACTGATCTAGACAGAGCGAGGGATATTTATAACTCTAGCGAAACTGTGGGCTGGACTTTGCTCCACAGAGGCTAGTCCCACTGTCGGATACAGAAGTGAGGTTGCACAACATCGAGACCAGGAGTGGCAGGCCACACAAAATGCATTTGCAACAAGCAGAATAATGGCCAAGAATTACGAGGTCAACAAATTCCATGGTCGGTGGCTGTACCACAGCCGGAGCCGCAGACGTCAAGTGGTGGCACCATTCTAAAGGCCTGCCAGCCTTGCATTCAATCTTGCTGTCTATAGTCAGAGGAGCGGCATTACTCAGGGACGCTGCAGAGTGATGGTGAAAATTAGACCACATATGGTCTCATTCCTCAGTGATGCCTCCATTCAGTTGCTTCTACCTGCTGCCAGGGAAAGGCAGCATATACTATTCCTTAGAGATGGGAGCAGGAGACTTGGAGCCTGACTAAGTGAGTCTGGCTGCAGATTTTGGAGGAGTTCAGAAGCTATGCTGTAATACCATGGAGCTGGATTCTGTATCACACGCCTCTCAATGACCTCTTAATCCTTTCACTTCTTGGGGCTTTTACCTAGCAAAGAAGGGAGGATGCGTCCATCGAGGCTTGGGCAAAGGGGCAGGGGTTGCATGCAATCTGCCTGTGGCGTAGTGAAATTACCCTGAAAGGAGCTCATTTGTTATTAGACCCTCAAGACGACTCTGGAAAGGGGCTAATGTTTAGCCTAACCCTGTGTTCCAGCTCTTTGTCAGTAGCCCTGTAGTTCACAGCATCTGAAGTGAATATCCAAATGTCTACTTATTAAAAATTTGTTGATGATTTCTGCATCAATAACCATTTCAGGCAGTATGTTGCAGATACCCACCATCCACTTGGTGAAAATATTTCTCCACAACTCCCCTCTAATCCTTATACGAATTCTATACCCCGTCGTTGGTGATCTTTTCTGTAAGTGTATTAGTCCCTTCCAATCGACTCTATTTAAGACGTTCATAATTGTGTACACCGCGGTTATATCTCACCTCATCCTTCTCTTTTACAAAGGGAACACTCCCAGCCTATCCAATCTTTCTTCATGGTTAAAATTCTACAGTCCTGGCAACAACTCTGTAAATATCTTGTGTACCCTCCCTCGTGCGATCACCTACTACCTGTAATGTGGTAAGCAGAATTGTACAGAGTTCTCTAGCTGTGGTCTGGACAGTTCAGCACAGAAGCGTCATAAATGGAGTGCACAACAGAGTGCAGAATTTGGGAATTTGCTACGTGGAAATTCGGAGCTGGGGGAAAGCCTTGCTTTTGCCTCCACTATTTTAGTGGTTCGTGTTACAGGCAAATATTAAGCTTATTTCCCAATAACTTAAACTGGATCAAATAATCAGTGGAATACAGTTTTCCATCATTGTATGTTTTTCAATTGTGCTCGATATTTTGTGCTGGTATTGAAGCAGCAATTGCGGGATAGAAAATAGAAAAAGGTGCATTTCTATAGCGCCTTTCACAATACACCATCCATTCCAACGCACTTTGCAGCCAGTCAACGGCTTCCTGAAGTATAGTCTGTATTGTAATGTGGAAAACACAGTAGTAAATTCATGCACAGCAAGCAAAATCCTGGAACTCCCTTCCTCATAGCACAGTCAGTGTACCTACCCCATACAGACTGCAGCGGTTCAAGAAGAGAGCTCACCACCACCTTGGAAAGGGCAATTACGAATGTGCAATAAATGCTGGCCTAGCCACAGACGACCACATCCCATGAACGAATAGAAAAGCTCCCACGAGCAGCAATATGATTATGACTCATAGTTCTGGAGGCGGTTACAGAGATAGGGAAGTTTGTAAGGGCTGAAATAGACAACAGAGCCAGGAAGGGATGTAGGGATGAGAGACGTTTACAGAAATAGGGAGGACAGTCGGGGCTGGAGGATGTTCAATAGATAGTGACTGTTGTAGTGGATGGAAGAGGTTACAGACATATTGAGATTTGCAGGCTGTGGAGGAAGTTGCAGAAATCGGGATGATTGTAGCAGAAACAGCAGGTTGCAGAGACAGGCGGGCAGCAGGGGCTGGAGGTTGTTACAGAGATGGAGAGGGTTGCAGGTGCTGGAGGAGGTTACAGAGATAGGACGGCAGTAAGGGCTGGAGGTGGCTACAGAGATGGAGAGGGTTGTAGATGCTACAGGAGGTTACAGAGATAGTACGGGCAGTAGGGGCTGGAGGAGGCTACATAGATGGAGAGGGTTGTAGGTGATGTAGGTGCTGCAGGGGGTTACAGAGATAGTGAATTTTCTGGGGCTGGTGGAGGTTACAAAGATATGGACGGTTGTATGACTAGAGAAGGTTACAGAGATAGGGAGGGTCAAAGCCGCAGAGGGATTCGAAGACAAGAACAGAGTTTTAAATGGAATCATTCGATGAATGCAAGGTGTTGTTCTTGTTGTACATTCTTGAATCATCAAGCAGAGCATGGGAGTACACGTTACAAAAAATGAAACTCTCTCTCACACTTCTGCCCCTCTCAGCCTATCGAGAATCACTTTCCATCACCCAAGTGGAGAAGAGGTCAAACAGGATAGATTGCTGTCTAATCAGCACTGGCCTCCGGAGATGATGAGAAGAGTTACCGTTCACTGATCAATGCTGGAGGTTTCGCACATGCAGGAAAGCTTCTCCGTGTCCTTGTTGGCTTTATAAGAAGATAACAGTTCAGAGAAGGAGTCGGCAATTCGGCCGCTCGAGCCCACTTCGCCAACCAATAAGATCTTGGATGGTCAAACTACCTCAACACCCGCCCTATCCTCAAACCTCTTAATACCCCCGTACCCAAAAATCTCTCTATCTCAATCTTGAATATACACAATGACAGCATCCACAGATCTATGGGGGAGAGAATTCCAAAGATTTAAACCCCACTGAACGAAGAGATTTCTTCTGATCTCAGTCTGAAATGGCTGACTCCTTATCCTGATACTGTGAACTCATAGTTCTATATTCTCTAGCCAACAGGAAGCAGCCTCTTCCAACTAACTTATCAAGTCATCTCAGGATTTTATACATTTCGATGAGTTCACCACTAAATCCGCTATGCTCCAGAGAGTATTGATCCACTCGACTCAATAACCGATTAAACGAAGACTTTTTCTTGTTTGGGTGGTGACTTTATTAATATAGAAGCAGTAAATTAAATTCAATCACTTGATCTACTGATCAAGTGAATTATCAAAATACCTCTCTGGGAAGTATGCAAAATGTCTGCCTCTTCCTCTACCGGGAGTTCTACCTTTCGCCCACTTTCTATCCTCTCTCCCTCCTGCCATTTCGCCTGTTCAACATAGGGTGTCAGAAATCAGCCACTCCACGATCACATATTTCCAGTAACTCTTAGCCTACAGCACACACTAACCTCACATGATTAATCTTCAAGCTGGCGTTTGGGATGAATGAAGATCAGGATCTGCCACCATTCCTTTCAACAATAGAACCCACAGTCTGATCAATGGTTCACAGGTCAAACTCAAGAGGGATTCTGATAGAGCAAATAAGGGGAAACTGTTTTCAGTGACGGGGGAGTCGGAAACCAAAGGTTACAGATTTTAGATAATTGGTAAAAGAACCAGAGAGGGAGATGAGGAGAAATGTTCTTGTGATCTGGAACGCGCTGCCTGAAAGGCCATTGGAAGCAGATTCAATAGGAACTTTCAAAAGGGAAATGGGGCATATACTTAAAGAGGAAAAAGGTTCAGAGCTGCCGAGTAAGAGTTAGGAAAGTGGGTCTACTTCGATAGCACTTACAAGGAGTCAGTGCAGACACAATGGGCAGCAAGCAATCCTGTGACACTGTGCTGTTCTCCCTCCAAAGCAAGCATATTGTTTCTTACATATGGAGACCAAAACAGCACTCAGTGCTCCAGATACGGTATCAACAAAGCCCTGTATAATTGTAGAAAGACTGCCTTATCCCTGTACTCCAATCCCGTCGAAATAAAGACCAATATGTTATTTCCCTTCCTAAATTATTGCTGTAATTGCATGTTAACTTTTTTGTGTTCATTATTCCACCAGACTGTTGACATCCTCTTAAACTTTATCACGGCACTTCTCACAGCTCACAGTACTTCCAAGTTTTGTGTCAGCTGGAAATTGTGCAATAGTGCCCTGTACACTCAAGGTTACGTCATTAATATAGATCTAGAAATGCAGTCATCCTAATGGTCAGAGAACGTTTGGACACTGATATTGTAAACGAGGTTTTGTGAGTTCAAATTTCTCTGGGGCCGACTCAACTTTGGCTTCCCTTTCTAAACTCATGGTTAGCTCATAATCCGATTATACAATCAACAAGAACCAGTCATTCTGAACGTTAAAAGCTCCTCTATCGTGATGTTTTCATATCGAATCTCAGGCCCATGACTATATGGAAGTTTGGCTAGCTAACAGAAAACACAGGGTATGCACAAATTTTCTGATTAGCAGGATGTGATGATTGGAGGTATGCAGGGGTCTCTGCTGTGGCCTCAAGTTGTTACAATTATATCAATGACTTAGATGACGGTAACAATAGCACAGTAGTTTAGATTGCAAATGACACAAAGATAGGGAGGGAACTATGTTGTGAAAAGGACATAAGGAGGTGTCAGACCGATATAGATAGGTTGAGTGAGTGGGAAAAAAATCTGGCAGATGGAGAATAATCTGAAGTTGTCCACTTTGGCAGGAAGAATAAAAAGCAGAGAATTACTGAAATGGAGAACGACAGCAGAATTCCTAGGTTTTGTGGGATCTAGGTTTTCTGGTGCATGAGTCGCAGAAAGTTAGCATGCAGGTACTGCAAGTTATAAAGAAGGCTAATGGAATGCTATCGTTTATTATGAGAGTAAAACAAAAGTAAGAATGTTCTGCTTCAATTATACAAGGAAATGGTGAAACCACATCTTGCATACTGTGTGCAATTTTGGTCTCCTTATTTAAGGAAGGATGTAAATGCATTGGAGGCAGTTGAGATTAGATTTACCAGATTGGCATCTGGAATGAGCGGGTTGTCTTCTGAGGAAATTTTGGACAGACTGGGCTATTTTTCACTGGTGTTAAGAAGAGTGAGGGGAGACTTGATTGAAGATTATAAGATCCTGGACGATATTGACCAGGTGGATGTGCAAAGGATGTTTCCTCTTGTGGGTGACTCTAGAACTAAGCGACTCTGCTTTAAAATTAGGGGACGCCCTTTTTAGTGATGATGAGATTTTATTTTCCCCCTCATGCTTGTAGACTTTGGAATTCTCTGCCTCTGAAAATTTGGAGGCGTGGTCATTGAATATTTCAAAGGCGTAGGTGGATAGATTATTGTTAGGCAAGGGATTCAAAGATCATGGGGGACAGGTGGGAGTGCGGCATTTGAGACAGAAAATAGATCAGCCATGATCTTATTTAATAGGGGAGCAGGTTCAAGGAGCCAAATGGCCCACTTCTGCTCCTAATGTGTATGTTTATATGTTTGCATGCATCCTGATATTTCACATGTCCTGGGAGAATGGAACAGATTCTTCCGAGGCAGCGGGGTCGGGAGAAGCATCAGCAAAGAAACTGCGGGAATCGGTGGGATTAAAATAAATATTGGTGGTCAGCCAATCCACTCAAATTGTGGTTCAGCTGTCGAGGACAGGAAGTGAATTGTCAGAGACGGACAATGAGAAGACAAATCGGACGGGAGAAGGGGGAACTGAAAACAAAGTTGCTGAAACTGTCTAGTTAAAGGCTCAGGAAGAAAATTGAACCAGCACAGTCACTTATGTGACAGTTAGAAAAATAAGGAGAGATCCTGAGTAGGATGATAAAAAAGAATGTTCCACGTATTTTGCATAAAGTAGGCATAATTGGATCCAAATGGGTTCCCATAGCTACACCATATGGATGTGGAATATCCCAATGTCCCAAAGTGTGACTGGATGCTGCAAGAGTTTTCTTTCCCAGACCAGAGTCGGTGAGGAAGAGAGGAGATCCAGCCGGATTGGAATAAGATAAAACAAAATAAATCAATTTGAAATGGGGTTCTGAATGTACCAGCAGGAGATGGTGGAGGCAAAGGTGCTGGGGAATGGTCTCATGCTGTATGTCATGTAAACTCCCAACCAGTATAAATTTAAACACGGCTTGGGTTTATTGGCCTTTGGAGCAGAGAGGGTCAGACTGACAGGTACAGAAATGTAAATGAAATTCTGGAGCGCATCGCCGAGCACAGAAGGAAGGAAGTCTCATATGATGTGGCAAAGTCAGTGCTGAATCAGGCAGTGGATGCGGAGTCAGAGGTTGAAGAAGGGAAAGACATCTCTGAGGAGAGGTATTAACAATCTGAGCGAATAAATTTGACAAACATCCAAGCCATTGTATGTAAACGTATGGAGATATTCGGGAGAGATCGAAGAGTGTGGAACTTCTTTGCTTCAGATGGATTACATACCTAAAAAGATAGGGAAGAGATAACAGAGGCACGATTGTACGTTCTTTTATAATCATCAGAATCGGGAACAGCTCCAGAGGACAGATGACAGCTGATGTGAGTCCTGTAGTTGAAGCAGAAGGTAGAGCAAGTTGAAGTGAGAGGGGCAGGAAGAGTGCAAGTGAGAGGGGCGTGAACAGAGAGAAAATGAGGGAGCAGACAGCGAGAACATCAGAGAGGCAGGTGGTGAGAGAAAGTGAGGGGCAAAGGGAAAGAGGGACAAAGTGGGTGGAGCAGGGAGAGATAAAAAGTGGGAGGAGCAGGAAGACAGAGAAAGTGGGAGGAGCAGGGAGAGAGAGGACATGAGAGCATCAGATAGAGAGAGAGAATATGACAGGAACAGATGGAGAGAGTAAAAGTAATAGGAAACACAGGGACAGTCAAAGTACGAGTGGCATGCAGAGTGCAAGTCAGAGTGCCGTGGAGAGAGAGAAAGTGAGAGCATCAGACAGAGAAGAAATGAGAGGGGCTGGGAGAGAAAAATAGAGAAGTTCAGATAGACAGCGAGAGAGCTTCCAGAGACAGAGACAGTGAGATGGTGAGGGAGCGAGAGAAAGTGACAGGTGCTGGGAGAGCGAGAGAAAGTGACAGGTGAAGGCAATGTGAGGGAAAGTGACAGGTGCAGGGAAGTGATAGAAAGTGATAGGTGCAGGGAAGTGAGGGAAAGTGACAGGTGCAGGGAGAGTGAGGGAAAGTGACAGGTGCATGGAAGTGAGGGAAAATGACAGGTGCAGGGAGAGTGAAGGAAAGTGACAGGTGCAGGGAGATTGAGAGGGCAGCTAGAGAGACAAAGTAAGAGGGGTGCCACATTATTCCCCGATGGCCGAATATCTGCCTGATGGGATTTTGGGTTGGTGTCAATCGTGGGAGATATAGTGACCCCTGAAAAGTCTTCATGGTAGTAAAAGCATCAATTCTCTTTCTTTCATTGGGAAAGGTCAGTGTTTTAATCCCGTCTCGTTTGCAAGTTAAGCTGCTGAATTTTCTTTTTGCATGTGCCCCTCACAATGATGGCGGCAGCTGAGGGCAACGAGACCGACTGGGCCTCCATTGCTGATACGGAGGATCTGCGAGGACACAAGAGTGAACTATATTAGCTCTCCCCTCCAACAGCACCAGAGGGGGCTTGTAGCTAGCCAACTGCAGCAATCAGATTGTTCTGTTCCATTCAAAAACATATTAACAGATATGTCACTTTAATTTCTGGTAATTGCTTCCTTGTATTCCCTCAGTCAGGTGGCCCAGTGTTCCTCTATGAATACACGCAAGGGGTCTTCGCAGACTCTTCGTGCATGCAAGTCTGCACAAATGAGCAACGTCCTTGTACTCCCTGAATCGCATCAAATTTGGAAATTCCTTCGCCATAACAACAGCAACTGGTTTAAGAGAGGCCAGATCCACCATGGCAAGGGATAATTACAAATGGGAAATCAATGCTTGCCTTGCCAGTGGCACCAACATCCCGCGAATTAATCTACACAGTGAACAGCTATTCGCAATAGACAACAGATATATTTTTCAGTGTGTTTGAAAGAACCAGCTCAGCTGGGATGATAAGTCCTACGAAATGTATTAAGTGTCAGTGAGCACGTTAGTGTGGCTTATGAATGGCGTAATATAGCATTTGATCTGACAGTGACACTGAATTTGAGCAGGTGTGTGAATAACACATCTCCACTCCTGCTTCAGCTCATCGACTGCTGATACCCTAATCCATGCCTTTGCTTTCAAAAAAAAAGTTCACGGATGCGGGCGTCACTGAATAGGCTAGCATTTGTTGTCCATCCACATTGCCCTTGAGAAGGTGTTGCTGAGCTGCACTCTTGAACTGCTGCAGGCCATGTGATGTATGAACACCCACAGTGTTGTTCGGGAGGGATTTCCAAGATTATGAACCAGCGAGAGTGAAGGAAAGGCGATATTATTCCAAGTCGGGTGTGTGACTTGGAAGAGAATTTTCGGGTGGTAGTGTTCCCATTAATCTGCAGCCCTTGTTATCCTCCGTGGTAGACGTTCTGTGTTTGGAAGGCGCTTTGGAAGGAGCCTTGGTGAGTTGCTCAGAGCATATTGTAGATGGTGGACAATAGATCAGATTTCACGATGTGCCCCCATAATTACCCAGGCGAACCTGGGTAAGCAACTGTTCCACCAGCAGATTAGATTCCAGGAAACAGAAATGGTAAGGGAAGGAATTTCTGGGACCTTGACAGAAATCTTTGCATCCTCATTGGCTACAGGTGAGGTCCCAGAGGACTGGAGAATAGCCAATGTTGTTCCTTTGTTTAAGAAGGGTAGCAAGGATAATTCAGGAAATTATAGGCCCCTGAGCCTTACGTCAGTGGTAGGGAAATTATTAGAGAGGATTTTTCGGGACAGGATTTACTCCCGTTTGGAAACAAACAAGCTTATTAGCGAGAGGCAGCATGGTTTTGTGAAGGGGAGGTCGTGTCTCACTAATTTGATTGAGTTTGTTGAGGAAGTGACAAAGGTGATTGATTAATAAAGGGCAGTGGATGTTATCTACATGGAATTCAGTAAAGCCTTTGACAAGGTCTCTCATGGCAGACTGATACAAAAGGTGAAGTCTCACGGGATCAGATGTGAGCTGGCAAGATGGATACAGAACTGGCTCTGTCATGGAAGACAGAGGGTAGCAGTGGAAGGGTGCTTTTCTGAGTGGAGGGATGTGACCAGTCGTGTTCCACCGGGATCAGTGCTGGGACCTTTGCTCTTTGTAATATAGATAAATGATTTGGAGGAAAATATAGCTGGTCTGATTAGTAAGTTTGAGGACGACACAAAGGTTGGTGAAGTTGCAGATAGTGATGAGGATTGTCAGAGGATACAGCAGGATACAGATCGGTTGGAGAGTTGGGCGGAAAAATGGCAGATGGAGTTTAATTCGGACAAATGTAAGGTAATGCATTTTGGAAGATCTAATGCAGGTGGGAAGTATATAGTAAATGGCAGAACCCTTAGATATTGACAGGCAGAGAGATCTGGGCGTACAGGTTCACAGGTCATTGAAAGTAGCAACGCTGGTGGATAAGGTAGTCAAGAAGGAATACGGCATGTTTGCCATCATCGGTCGGGGCATAGAGTACAAAAATTGGCAAGTCATGTTGCAGCTGTACAGAACTTTAGTTAGGCCACACTATGAATATTGCGTGCAATTCAGGTCACCACACTACCAGAAGGACGTGGAGGCTTTGGAGAGGGTACAGAAGAGGTTTACCAGCATGTTGCCTAGTCTGGAGGGCATTAGCTATGCGGAGAGGTTGGATAAACTCGGATTGTTTCACTGGAACGACGGAGGTGGAGGGGCGACATGATAGAGGTTTACAAAGTTATGAGCGGCATGGACAGAGTGGATAGTCAGAAGCTTTTTCCAAGGGTGGAAGAGTCAGTTACTAGAAGACATAGGTTTAGGGTGAGAGGGGCAAAGTTTAGAAGGGATGTGCGAGGCAAGTTCTTTACACAGAGGGTGGTGAGTGTATGGAACTTGCTGCCGGGGGAGGTGGAAGCAGGTACGATAATTTCGTTTAAGAGGCATCATGACAAATACATGAACATCCCCTCTAAACCTTGCCCCTCGCACCTTAAACCTATGTCCCCTAGTAACTGACTCTTGCACCCTGGAAAAAAGCTTCTGACTATCCACTCTGTCCATGCCGCTCATAACTTTGTAAACCTCTATCATGTCGCCCCTCCACCTCCGTCGTTCCAGTGAAAACAATCCGAGATTTTCCAACCTCTCCTCATAGCTAATGCCCACCAGACCAGGCAACATCCTGGTAAATCTCCTCGGTACCCTCTCCAAAGCCTCCACCTCCTTCTGGTAGTGTGGCAACCATAATTGCACGCAATATTCTAAGTGTGTGCTAACGAAGGTTCTGTACAGCTTCAACATGCTTGTCAATTTTTATACTCTATGCCCCGACCGATGAAGGTAAGCATGCCGAATGCCTTCTTTACTAACTTATCCACCTGCGTTGCCACTTTCAGTGACCTGTGGACCTGTACGCCCAGATCTCTCTGCTTGTCAATACTCCTAAGGGTTCTGCCATTTACTGTACACCTCTCACCTGCATTAGAACTTCCAAAATGCATTACCTCACATCTGTCCAGATTCAACTCCATCTGCCATTTCTCCGCCCAAGCCTCCAACCGATCTATATCCTGCTGTATTCTCTGACAATCCTCATCATTATCCGCAACTGCACCAACCTTTGTGTCGTCCGCAAACTTACTACTCAGACCAGCTATATTTTCCTCCAAATCATTTATATATACTACAAACAACAAAGGTCCCAGCGCTGATCCCTGCAGAACACCACTCTTCACATCCCTCCATTCAGAAAAACGCCCATCCACTGTTACCCTTTGTCTTCTGTGACCGAGCCAGTTCTGTATCCGTCTTGCCAGCTCACCTCTGATCCCGTGTGACTTCACCTTTTGCACCAGTCTGCCATGCGGGACCTTGTGAAAAGCTTTACTAAAGTCCATATAGACAACATCCACCGCCCTTCCCTCATCAGTCATCTTCGTCACTTCCTCAAAAACACAATCAAATTAGTAAGACACGACCTCCCCTTCACAAAACCATGCTGTCGCTCGCTAATAAGTTCGTTTGTTTCCAAATGGGTGTAAATCCTGTCCCGAAGAAACCTCCCTGGTAGTTTCCCTACCACTGACGGAAGGCTCAGGGGACTATAATTTCCTGGATTATCCTTGCCACCCTTCTTAAACAAAGGAACAACATTGGCTATTCTCCAGTCCACTGGGACCTCACCTGTAGCCAATGAGGATGCAAAGATTTCTGTCAAGGCCCCAGCAATTTCTTCCCTTGTTTCAGTCAGTATTCTAGGGTAGATTCCATCAGGCCCTGGGGACATATCTACCTTAATGCTTTGCAAGACACCCAACACCACCTCCTTTTTAATAATGAGATGACTGAGACTATCTGCACTCCCTTCCCTAGGCTCATCATCCACCAAGTCATTCTCCTTGGTGAATACTGATGCAAAGTACTCATTTAGCACCTCACCCATTTCCTCTGGCTCCACGCATAGATTCCCATCTATGTCCTTGAGTGGGCCAACCCTTTCCCTGGTTACCCACTTGCTCTTTATAGATGTATAAAAAGCCTTGGGATTTTCCTTAATCCTGTTTGCCAATGACTTTTCATGACCCCTTTTAGCCCTCCTAACTCCTTGCTTAAGTTCCTTCCTACTGTCTTTATATTCCTCAAGTCCTTCATCTGTTCCTAGCCTTCCGGCCCTTACAAATGCTTCCTTTTTCTTTTTGACTAGGCTCACAATATCCCGTGTTATCCAAGCTTCCCGAAACTTGCCAAACTTGTCTTTCTTCCTCACAGGAACATGCTGGTACTGGATTCTAACTAGCTGACGTTTGCAAGACTCCCACATGTCTGATGTTGATTTGCTCTCAAACAGCCGCCCCCAATCTAAATTCTTCAGTTCCTGCCTAATATTGTTATAATTAGCCTTCCCCCAATTTAGCACCTTCACCTGAGGACTACTCTTATCCTTATCCACAAGTACTTTAACACTTATGGAATTATGGTTACTGCTCCCGAAATGCTCCCCCACTGAAACTTCGACCACCTGGCTGGGCTCATTCCCCAATACCAGGTTCCAGAATGTCCCCATCCCTGGTTGGAATATCTACATACTGTTTCAAGAAGCCCTCCTGGATGCTCCTCACAAATTCTGCCCCATCCAAGCCCCTAGCATTAAGTGAGTCCCAGTCAATATTGGGGAAGTTAAAATCACCCACCACGACAACCCTGTTACCTTTACATCTTTCTAAAATCTGTCTACATATCTGCTCCTCTACCTCCCGCAGGCTGTTGGGAGGCCTGTAGTAAACCCCCAACATCGTGACTGCACCCTTCCTATTCCTGAGCTCCACCCATATTGCCTCGCTGCATGACGCCTCTGAGGTGTCCTCCCGCAGTCCAGCTGTGATCTTCTCCTTAACCAGTAATGCAACTCCCCCTCCCCTTTTACACCCCCCTCTATCCCGCCTGAAGCTTCTAAAGCCTGGAACATTTAGCTGCCAATCCTGCCCTTCCCACAACCAAGTCTCTGTAATAGCAACAACATCATATTTCCAAGTACTAATCCAAGCTCTAAGTTCATCTGCCCTACCTGTTATGCTTCTCGTATTGAAACAAAAACCTTCCTGAACAAGATCGACCAGCCACTATCCTTTTTATCAAGGAATGTGAAACATGGGAAGTCACTTACAAGTTCCTTGTGACAAACCCGACCTGGCAAATGGCCGGCTTTTAACTACCACTGCGACAGTGGTCCTTGCTCAACACGTTCAGCATAAGCCTTGCACATCCACCGTCTACCGCTGAGGCCTCAGTGCAAATACCTTCTGCTCTGTGGAAAAAACTCGAGCAATGCTGCACAATACCATGACCTGTGCATCTACTGACTAAATGGCGGACTAATAACTTCAACATCAGAAAACGATGAGGCTATTGCTTGACTCTGGGTATTTTCATTCCATAAATAATAATAAAGTTAATCTTATTGATTGTACTCATTGAAACCATTGTGCGTATTTGGAGGAGGGAATGAATGCTGAAGGTGGTGGATGGGTTCGCAATCCAATCGGCTGTCTGTCCTGGATGGTGTCAAGCTTCTTGAGTGTTGTTGGAGATGTCCTCAACTAGGCAAGTGGGGAATACTCGATCACACTCCTGACTTCTGCCTTGTAGATGGTGGACAGGCTTTGGGGAAACATGAGCTGAGTTACCTGCTGCTGAATTCCTAGCCTGTGACCTGCTCTTATAGTCACAGTGGTTATGTGGCTGGTCCAGTTCCATCTGTTTAATGGTAATCCCAGGGTGTTGGTAGTGGGGGATTCAGCGATGGTCATGCCATTGAATGTCAATGGGCGATGCTTGGATTATCTTTTCTTTGAAATGTATATTGCCTGGCAATTGTGTGGCGCAAATGTAACTTACCACTTATTTGCCCAAGGCTGAAAAATGTACAGGTCTTATTGCAGATGGACACGGACTGCTCCAGTATCTGAGGAATCACAAATAGTGCTGAAGAATGCGCAATCAGCAGCGAACATCTCCACTTCTGCCCTCATGATGGAGGGAAGGTCATTGATAAAGCAGCTGAATATGGTTAGGCCAAGGACACGACCCTGAGTAACCCCTGTAGTGATGTCCGGAGCCTGAGATGACTTATTTCCACAGTGGCCTCCCCAATCCCCACAACGCCAACATATCTGTAACATCCTCCAGCGCTGCAAAACATCCTGCCTCTGTGACCTGCTCCAACCCTACATCCCACCATATTTAGAGAGAGTGTCTGGATCGGCGCAGGCTTGGAGGGCCGAAGGGCCTGTTCCTGTGCTGTAATTATCTTTGTTCTTTGTTCTTTTATCTCTATCAACACCTCAGCCTTTGCAACCATCCCTAACTCTTCCGCCTTTCGAACGCTTCTAATCCTCGATATCACAGAAACCTTTCCCAGCTCCTAAATCCTCCATTTCTCTGTAACGTCCTCGAACCCCTATAACTCTCCCTATCTCCGCAACCTCCGCCAGCCCCAGCAACTCTCCTTACGTCTGGAAACTCTTCCGGTCTCGACACCCCTACGAGATCTCTGTGCTTATCTAATTCTTAATTCTCAAAGAACCCCCGGAAAATCCACTATCTAAATCACGGAGTGGTGATGACAAGAGAAATAGAGAGAGAGAGAGATGGTAGTGAGCAGACTGGGGAATGGAAGGGAGATGCACTCAAAAATGTGTTGCCAAACATAGAAGAATAAACAATAAACTCACACAGGATGATTTCCAAAATCTTTTATTTTTAAGAAGCTTTTCCTTCTGAGCAGATGTGAGGAACTAAGAATGGAACCAGTGAAGCTTGAGGAGAGATTCTGTCTGCTGTTTCCCCGGATGCTCTCAGTTGCTTAGCTTATTCATAAATTGAATAATTGATGTAAATGGATATTTCACCGCGATCCTGAACTGCTCCCTGAACTTGGAATGAGTCACCACATAAATAAATGTATTTGTGCAGCAGCTCAACGTCCGCAGCATATATCCAAATCTTTTGAACATATATTCAGAATCGTTGTAATCCCCGGGTTCTGATCCTGAAATGATATAATATAAGAATTGTATAACATACACCAACCAGAGGAGCATGAAGCTGCCAGATATGGTGAAAAGTAAAATAACAGATTTTCTTCCACTATCCATCTCTGGATCACTGCAATTAACTCCCTTGCTCTGACCTCTCAGTCCCTTACGGATTCAACTGGCCACTAAAATGTGTCTGACTGTCAGAGCGTTGAGCAACAGAATTAAAGCGAATTGGAGCAATGGGGTTAAAAGCGTATCAAAACAGTCAAGTCCCACCCATCCAGGATCAGTATAATAGATTGACTTTAAAGCACAGAACCATGGTATATTGTCGATTATCCATAAAGGTTCATATGCAAAGTAGAAGGGGAAGTTTTTTACACAAAGCAGAATCGAGGTTGTTGTTAGAACCACAACCGCAGTTTTCTCGGTGCAATATTTTCTTTTCAGCTTCTGGCGACAAATGGCCATAAATCGATCAAAGGTGAAAGCGACAGTGAACCAGACAGAAAACTCTGTGGCTGCACGAAATATGACAGCGGTTACAATACAAACAGGGGTGATGACCAAGAAAGAACCCAGGAAATAATAAAAAGTGATCCTCCACAGTAAGACCCCAGTGATAATGAAGAGTAGGTCCGTCATTGCCATGGCCACCAGGTATCGAGTGGTGCAGGTGGTGAGGCCACAGTTTCCCTGGGAGAGGATCACAATCGCCAGTAAATTAACTGTAAGAGAGAGAATGGAAAAGAGACTGGAGATTACTGATCAAACATTCCCTACATCTGACAAAGACAATAAGGGAACGATATTGGCACCAAAAGCAGCTGCTATGGAAGCAACACTGATCCCAATGTATTTCTGATCCACCAACTTCCGTGTTTAATGGGGTCGGGGCAGCGGACGGGAATGGAACTGCTCTCAGGAGGCAGGTTGGCAATTTAAATATTTTAATAATCCTGGAAGTCTCTGAATTAATCTGTTTTACGTATGTAACTCTGGCCGCCAAATTTCCCCGTTTATAACCCAAGCCACGTTGAAAGACACCGAGATTGGCAATCAGAAACATCCCCCACTGTGGGATCAAGCTGGTCCCTCTATATTGAATCACACATAGAATCGGTTGACGTGCAGGATAGACCACGCCCCCTCCCCCGTCCCCCCCCCCCCCACCCCTACCCACTACCACGGTTTGAAATCCCCTCGAGATTGGAGCCCAGCACGGAATCAGATCCCACGACCCGGGACCGGAACTTCCATCGTGTCCCTCGTCCTTTCTGGGACCACGCTCCTGCGTTGCAGACCCATCCCCCGTGTTGAGGATCAGCAAATATCAATTCCCCCTCCCCTTGCACTTCCCCATTCACGGATCATGCTGCGCAATAGGCGACTCCTCTTTAGGCGAGGTGATTGACAGCTCAACGATCATAAATCTCACCTACTGCAGAGTTGGTGCTTGGTCACCCCCTCCCCCCAAAATCATACATTGAACCCCCTACCCGGGGTCATGTTTTGGACAGCCCTGGTCCTGACGTCTGCTGCAGACTCCTCCCTGCACAACTGTAAGCCAAGCCCATCAATTAGCTGATGTCACGGTGGGGAAACCCCACAACATTAAAGAAGCAGACTATGGAGTTAGAAATCTGGAAATCCAGTTACCACCTTTCTCACACCCCTTTTGATATCCAAGCTTAAGCATTATCATGAAAACAAAACACTAAAGCAACTGCAAAGCTGATTAAATAGGAAAATACTGAAAATATTCAGCACGTCAGGCAGTGTCTGTGGAGAAAGAAACAGTGTTAACGTTTCAAGTCTTCGCTTTTCCCCAGAACTGGACGATACTGGAAATTGCCTATTTTTCAAACAATTATGCAGCCATTTAAAAGTGGGGTATGGGGTAAAGAAAGGGAAATGGGAAAGTGTTGTTCTTGGGTGGGGGACAGGAGTGATTCGGTGACAAAAGGATGGTGGGAAAACTTCTCGAAAAACATGTGGACAACATCTATAGTCACATGCACAAACGTGAGTTAATTAAGGAAAGCCAGCATGTATTTCTTAATGGAAAATCATGTTCAGCTAACTTGCTAGAGTTTTTCTTAGAAGGTAACAGAGACAATTGATGAAGGCAATGCTGTTGATGTGGTGTGCATGGACTTCCCAAAGGCGTTTGATACAATGCTGCACAAAAGACCTGTGAGCAAACATGGAGCTTTTGGAATAAAAGGGACGGTAGCAACATGGATATGAAATTGGTCAAGTGACAGGAAGCAAAGTGTAGTGCTCGATTGATGTTTTTCGGTCTGGAGGAAGCTTTGAATTTGTTTTTCTCAGGAATCAGTGTTGGGAGCCTTTCTTTTTATGATACATATTAATGGTCTAGACTTTGGTGCACAGGGCGCAATTTCAAAGTTTGCAGATCATGAGGAACTTGGAAGCATTGTGACCTGTGAGGAGGACAGTGTAGAACTTCAAAAGAACATGGGCAAGTTGGTGGAAGTAGGTATGAGTTTGGTCAGAAGAATGAGGAGATACAATGCAGAGTAAAGGGTACAATTCTAAAGCGGGTGAAGGAGCAGGGGAACCTAGCTGCATATGTGCATATGTCTTGAAGGTGTCCGGACAGGTTAGGAGAGCATTAGGCATACAGCAACTTGGGCTTAATTAGTAGGTGTATAGAGAACAAGAGCAAGGAAGTGATATTGAACTTGTATAAGACACTAGCTCGGCCTCAGCTGTGGGCATTGCCTCCAGTTCTGGGCGCACACTTGAAGAAATACGTGAGGGCATTAGAGAGCGTACAGGAAAGATTCACGAGAGTGGTTCCAGGGATGAGAAATTTCAGATGAGATAGATTGGAGAAGTTAGGACTGTTTTCCTTGGAAAAGAGAAGGCTGAGAGTTTATTTGATAGAGGTATTCAAGATCGTGAGGATTCTGGACAGATTAGATTTAGAGAAACTGTTTCCACTCGTGAAAGGATCGGGATTGGGAGGGCACAGATTTAAATTATTTGCGAAGAGAAACAAATCGACATGAGGAAAGACTCAGTGAGTGGTTAAGGTCTGTAATGCGCTGCCTGACAGTGTGGTGAGGCAGGTTCAATTGAAGTATTCAAAAGGGGATTAGACAGTTATATGCAAAGAAAGAATGTGTAGGTTTATGGGGAGAAGGCGGGGAATGGAACTGAGAGAGTTGTTGTTTCGGATATGAAGAGCTGTTTGGTCTCTTTCTGCGCTACAATGATTCAGTTATAAAACAATTCTTATTGAAAGATGCAACAGAAATGAATAAACATTTAGACAAACGTAATATGTTAATGAGCAGTCAGTATTAATTCCAAATGGAAAAGCCATATTACATTATTGGATAATATCAGAAATCGGAGTTAAAACTAATGATGCAGACTTATCATACTTGGACTATCGAAAGATCTTCTATAAGATGCCACACGCAGACTCGTGAATAATCTTAGTGCAAGTAATGTTAGGGGACAAACAACAGAATGGAGAGCAAGCTTGAGAGTCTTCATTATTTCAGGGGCTGTATTCGTTTGAGTGCCTTATTAATTTGAGGGGCTACAGAGCGAATCAATTTGAGAGGAGCAGGTGGAGTGCAAGTTAGAGTGGCGTGGAGAGAGAGAGAAAGTAAAAGGGACAGACAGAGAGAAAGTGCAAAGGACAGGGAGAGACATAGTGAGAGCCGCATGGAGACAGAGAATGTGGGAGGAGCAGGGAGAGAAAGTAGGTGTGAGGGACACGCACAGATATAATGTGAGAGGGACAAATAGAGAGATTAAAAGTGATAGGGTACGCAGAGAGATTCAAAGAGAGAGCGGTAGGCACTGTTCATCATTGAGTTTCAATGGAAGAATATAGGAGGTTGAGCATAGAACTGACAGAATGGGAGTTAAATTCAGAATTAAAATTACATGTGACCAGAAACGCATGTACAATTAATGGATATGTTCAACAAAACAATCTTCCAATCTGAGTTTGCTCCTCACTCAATGTCCAGGAGATTGCATCGTGAGCAGAACATACAGTTACAATATTGTAAGAAGTGCAAGCATATCACAGTCACCTGGAAGGAGTGTTTTGGTGTTTGGACTGTGGGAAGGGAGGAGGTGAAATAGTAGCTGTTACATCTCTTGTGCTTGCATGGAAAGGTGATCTCGGAAAGGGAGTGGATATTGCTGGTAATGGAAGAGTGGACCACAATTTCTCCATGAGCGTGGGGATGGGAAAGGAAGCAGAATATACCGTTTGTGGTGGACTTAGCTGGACATGGCAGAAATGTTGGAGGATGGTGCGTTGAATGTGGGGGCTGGTGAGGTGCAAAGCAAGGACACGGGAAACCTTATCATGTTTCTGTCAGGGAAGGGAATGAAGTGAAGACAGTAATGCGGGAAATGGGCTGGACATGGTCGAGGGCCCTGTTAAACACAGTGGAGTGGAATCCAGACTGCGGAATACTGAAGACATTTCAGAAGCACAGGTGTGGAAGGTAGCGTCATGGGAACAGATGGGACAGAGGTGAAGTAACTGGGAGAATGGAACAGAGTCATTCCAGTTAGTGGGGTCGGAGGAAGTATAATCAAAGAAACTGCAGGGGTCGGTGGGGTTGAAATAGATATTGGTGGATCTCCAATCGCCTGAAATGGCGGTGCAGACGTCGAGGAAGGGAAGTGATGTGTCAGAGACGGACAATGAGAGGACGAATAGGGCGAGGGAAGGGGGATCAAAAGAAAATTTGATGAGATTTTCCAGTTCAGGGCTAAAGGAGAAAATGGTATCAGCACAGGCACTTCTCTGTCAGTAATATGACTTGGGTTGATTGGCCTTTGAAACAGAGAGGCGCAGACTGACAGGTGCAGAAATGTACATGGATTTCTGCAGCGCATCTCTGAACACAGAAAGAAGGAAGTCTGATATGTTGTGGGAAAGTCAGGGCTGAATCAGACAGTGGGCAGAGTCTGAAGAAGGGAAAGACATCTCTGAGGAAAGGTTTTAACAGTCAGATATTAGCGAATAAACTCAACAAGTACTCAAGCTATTTTCTGCAAAAGTTGGGGAGATATTGGAGAGAAATCAAAGAGTGGGAAATGCACTGCTTCAGATGATTTTCATCCACACCTACGGAAAAGATAGGGATGAGATAGCAAAGGCACGATTATATGTTCTTTACCAATCATCAGAATAGAGAATAGCTCCAGAGGAGTGATGACAGCTGATGTGATTCCTGTATTTGAAAAAGAAGGTAAAACAAGTTGAAGTGAGAGGGGCGGGCGGATGCATGTGAGAATGGTGTGGATAGGGAGAAAATGAGAGGTGCAGAGAGAGAAAGTGAGAGGGGCAGGGAGAGAGAGAGAGAGAACGTGAGAGGAACAGGGGGGAGAGAAATAAGGGGTGAAGCGAGAGAGAGAACGTGAAAGTGGCAGGGAGAGAAAATGTGAGTGACACGCATCGAGAGAATTTGGCAGATAGAGAGAGTAAATGGTTAAGGGTGCGCAGGGAGAGTCAAAGAGAGAGTGGCAGGTAGTGTACAATCAGAGTGACGTGCGCAGAAAAAAAAGTGAGAGGGCCAGGGAGAGAAACATTGAGAGTGTGAGGGAGCGAGAACAAGTGACGCATGCAGGGTTATGGAGAGAAAGTGAGAGGAGCAGGGAGAGAGAAGAAGTGAGAGGGGCGCCACATTATTCCCCTTTGGCCAAATATCACCTTGAGGGGGATTTGGGTTAAAAGAGTCAAACATGGGCTACATAATTCCCCCTAAAAAGGATTAACGGTATTATAGCCATCAATTCCATTTCTTTCATTGGGAAAGACCAGTGTTTTAATCCTATCTCGTTTGGAAGTTAAGCTGCTGAATTTTCTTTCTTTTTTTTTGTTTCGTATATGCCCCTCATAAAGATGCTACTGCTGTTAGCAGCGAGTCCGACTGGGCCTCCATTGTTGACACGGAGGATCTGCGAGGACCCCAGAGTGAACTAAATTAGTTTTCTCCTCCAACAGCACCAGAGGTGCTAGTAGCCACCCAACTGCAACCAATAGATTGTTTTGTTCGTTTCAAATAGATATTAACAAATATGTCACTTTAATTTCTGATCATTTCTTCCTTGTATTCTCTTATTCAAGTGGCCAAGTCTTCACCTGTGAAAATTGACAAGGGTCTTTACAGGCTCTTCGTCCATGAGCACAAATGAGCAACGCACTGGTACTCCCTCAATAACATCAACTTTGGAAGCTCCTTCGCCAGACGGGTAGCAATTAGTACAAGAGAGCAAAGACCCACATTGTCAAGGGCTAATTAAACAGAAAAAAGTCAATACTTGCCTTGCCAGTGGCACCAACATCCTGCGAATTAATCTATACAGTGAACAGACATTGGAAATAGACAACAAATATTTGTTTTGAAAGTGTCATTGAAAGGCCCTGCTGGGTTGGGCTGATATGTCCTACGATATATTTTCAGTGTCAGTACATCTGGCTTATGAATGGGGTAATATAGATCTCGATCTGACAGTGCCACTTAATCTGAGCAGGTGGGTGAAGAATGCTTGTCTCCACTTCCACTTCATCTCATCTGCTGCTGAAACCCTTTGCTTTGTTATAACTCTTTCACGGTTGTGGGTGTCACTGATTAGGCTGTCATTTATCCACAGTTGCCCTTGAGACGGTGTTGGTGAGGTGCACTATTGCATCGCTGCAGTCCATGTGGTTTATGAACCAGCAACAGTGAAGGAACGGCGATATAATTCCAATCCGGGATGGTGTGTGGCTTCGAGGGGAACTTGCGGGTGGTGGTGTTCCCATATATCTGTTGCTTTTGTTGTTCTAGGTGTTAAAGTTCGCGGGTTTCGAAGGTGCTTTCGAAGGAGCCTTGGTGTGTTGCTGCAGTGCACCTTGTAGATTGGGGACAATAGATCAGCGTTCCCGCTGCGCCCCCAGTCATTACCAAGGCACCCCTGTGTTAACCTCTGGCCGATTAATTTCCAGGAGAAAGTTTAAGGACACGGATAGAGTCCCCTTACCGAATCCCAGTCACCCCAGGACCACCAGGTGCAAGAATGAGTCCTTCTGGCTTCATAGTAATAGGGCATGCACTCCAAATCATACATCTTAATGTTGAGGTTCTTTCAGCCGCCATGTGAAACATCATTGGAGGTCCTGCCACCGACTATTCCTTTGAAATTATTTGCCTGCAAAAGAAAGATATTGGAAATGAAGTACCAAGCCGCTCTTACATCAAAGACTTTGACCTACTGCGTTACCCACCTCATGTTAAATACGGTCGCGCCACCTATCTGCAATCTGACATTGCCGATGCAGTAGGCCTGTCATCAACCAACTTCTGTGACACAATTCGGGTGTGCAGTTTTCATATTGCAAACGTGTACGAGCCTGCAAGTGCCAGTTGGGAAAAGGAACTTCTGCCAATACTATCTCAACCAGCCATCAAAGTGGGAGATTTCAACAGCACCCCCACACTGATTGGGGTATCGTAACACCAGACAAAGTTGGTGAACAACTTCTGGAGTAGGCCTCGAGAAACGACCTCATTCTAAGACAGGACCCCAGTCAATGGAATAATTATCATCCAGCCAGATGGAGTCGGAAATACTCTTGTCAGTTCCCTTGAAGATCACCCGCAACCATCACAGTGCCGAGTCCTGGGCGACTTTCCACATAATCAACACAGGTCATCGTTCATTTACATTGACCGTTGCACTCCAGTCATCAACAGTGCAAGGAAGATGTAATGGAAATTCCATAAAGCAGAAGGGGAAAATGCAGCGATTGTAAATGTAGCTATCAATAATATACCTATGGAACAATTATATACGGATTTCAGTGTTGCCATTCTCAAAGCTGCTTGCACAGCCATGCCTCGCAGCTACCCATCCATCCACATTCCATGCCTTGAAGCAGAGAGTGCAGCACTCCTAAAGGAATATAAATCATCTGGTAACCCTGATATAATAGACCACCTCATGGAGTCTCTCAATGCTGCACATCGCGACAGATGGGAGGAAATGACAGCAGCGATATCTTTCACTCCTCGTAGTGCTGGAGCCTGATTTGCAGCCTTGGAACAGCCCTTAAATCACCTGTATTAGCCATGTTGCTTGTCATCTTTTCCACGTAGCGATGTCACTATTGGTAATGAAAACAAAACACTTCAGCTACAATGAGCAGAGAAAAATCAACAGCAAAAACATGCAGAATATGCAGTCCTCACCTTTTCAAGAATGCAGAACTGGAGAAAGCATTAATGGGCCTGGAATATCGCAAAGCGGCGGGATATGACAACATTGCACCAGAATTCTTGAAACGACTTGGCCATGTGCTCGTGTCCAGCTGAATCAGTTCCACACATATGCCAACATTCATTGCCGTTCCAAAATATAGAAGATGTCAGATCCTTAACGAAGAGAACACAAAGGCTGCTGCAGCACATGCTGTCCATATGTTAATCCCCCGAAAACCATATTCAGTGTATTCCACATCCACAAAGCCAGTACAGTAAAAATTTATGTATATTCATGGGTGGTCAGAGATTAAAGCATTTTCCCCAAACAATATACTTGCAAATGACTCTCGATAGGACTGTGTTCTTCCGTGAGCATCTGAAAAAAATGCAGCAAAGGTCAAAACAAGAAACAAACTATTCAGCAGACTTGGTGGATCGACATGGGGCGCTGCTACCTCAGCACTCCACAACTCAGCATGCCAAAAGACTTGCAGGTTGATAGGTGAATTGGCCATTATAAATTGCCCCCAGTATAGGTAGGTGGTAGGGAAATATAGGGACAGGTGGGGATGTGGTAGGAATATGGAATTAGTGTAGGATTAGTATAAATGGGTTGTTGATGGTCAGCACAGACTCGGTGGGCCGAAGGGCCTGTTTCAGTGCTGTATCTCGAAACTAAACTAAACTAAACAAAGTACTATGCACCTGTCTGGCATAGGTCATGACACGCAAATTCAAATGATCATTAAATGTGAATACAGCAATGTGTATTATAAATGAACCCTCCACTCAACACGCCTCCCCTGGCTTCCTGTTCTCACAAACATCACTCGCCCACACTTTCGCTGACTGAAGATAAGGCACTAGCTGGTTAAAATCATCCGTGCTGCACATCAGTTACCACTCCATAATGACATTTGGAATCCACTGACTGCCGCCATTCATCGTGGCGCCTCATATGGAGCAACATTCCTGAGCAAGATCTACCAGCAGATATCCTTTGGATCAAGGAATGGCAAATATGGGAAATCACTGACAAGTTCCTTGTGACAAACTCTATCTGTCAAATGGCAGGCTTTCAACTACCACGGTGAAAGTAGACCTTGCAAAAGTGGCTCAGCACAAGCCAGAGCCCTTGCGCAGCCTACATCCACCGCTGAGGCCTCGGTACTAGGCAATGTCCATGTAAAATAAGAGAGAATCCAACCATCACACCTTGACATTCTGCTTATGTGTAAAAACGCGAGCAATGCTGCATATTGCCGAGACCCGTACCATCTACACACTAAATGGCGTACTAATAACTTCAACATCAGAAAAAGAGAAGGTTGATGCTTAACTCTGCCATTTTCATTCGATAAATAAGAACAAAAATTATCTTGTTGATTGTACACATTGAATCCATTGTGCTTGGTGGTGGAGGGAATCAATGTTTTCCATCTACCATCACATTTTCCATCATCCAAATACCTCAGCTCATCCAACTGTCTGTGACCCAATATTCTAACTCAGAGCAGGGACAATTCATCCATTTCTTCATTGTTCACTGATCAACATTACATTCTGATCCAAAAGCATCTCAATTTAGAATATTCATCTCTGTGTTCGTATATCTCCACGGCTTTGCCACCCATCACCCTAATCTTCCCAACCTCTAAAACCCGCCCAGTCGCTACAATCCTCCAGCCCCTCAATACTGACCTTCCCACCCCCTGCAACGCACCCATGTCTGTAACCTCCTCCAGTCTATCTCTGTAAACTGCTCCAACCCTACCACCCACCATATCTCTGTTAACCTCTCCAGCCCTCACAACCATCCCAAGTCTTCCTCCTTCTCGAACGCTTCCAATCCTCCATAAACCTCACCCGGTCCCTAAAACCCTCCACATCTCTTTAACGTCCTCCAGCCCCTACAACTCTCCCTATCTCCACAAACTTCTCCAGGCCCTTAAACTCTCCTTATATTTGGAATCTCCTCCGATTCCTGCAACCCCCTAGAGCTCCTTGCTTCACTGATTCTCATAATTTGAGAATCCTCAAAGGACACCCGCCAACACCACCATCTAACTCACGGGGTGGGGATAACAAGACAGAGAGAGAGATGCCAATGAACGGCCTAGGGAATGGGAGGGAGATGCACTCAAAAAAGTGTCGCCAAACATAAAACAATTAATAATCAACTTACACGGGAAGATTTCCAACATATTTTATTTTTAAGAAGCTTTTCCTTCTAAGTAGATGTGACGAACTGAGAATAGAACCAGTGGAGCTGGAGGAGAGACTCTGTCTGCTGTTACCCCGGCTGACTTGCCGGGGTCGGTGTGACTCTTAAGTCGCGTGTTGCAAACCCGCCCGCGGTAGGCTATTTTCTGTCTGTCACTCCTTGACTGTCACCTTGCTGCTCTTTGTCATGTGCGATCCCCCGTCGTTGTATTCGTGTTATAAAGCTGTTGGTCACATTTTTCCCCTCGGTGATCAATAGTACATTCATAGAAGGGAATAAATGGGACCCGCCACTGGGCTGCCCTCAGTTGCTTAGTTTATTCATTAATTGAATAATTGATGTAACTGGATATTTCACCATATTTCTAATCTGCTCCCTGAACTTGGATTGAGTCACTGCATAAATAAATGTATTTGTACAGCAACTAAAAGCCCGCAGCATATAACTTAATCTTTGAAACATATATTCAGAATCGCTGTAATCCCGGGGATCTGATCCTGTAATGATATAATAGAAGAAATGTATAACGTACACCAACCAGAGGAGCATAAAGCTGCCCGATATGGTGAAAAGTAAAATAATCGATTTTCTTCTGCTCTCCATCTCTGGGTCACTGCAATTCTCTCCCTTGCTCCGACCCTTCAGTGCCTTACGGACTCGACTGGCCACTAAAATGTGTCTTACTGTCAGCGCGTTGAGCAAAAAAATTAGAGCGAATGGGAGCAATGGGGTTAAAACCGTATCAAACCAGTCAAGTCCCACCCATCCAGGATCAGTATAATAGCTTGACTTTAAAGCACAGAACCATGGCATAGTGTCGATTATCCATAAAGGTTCATATGCAAAGTAGAAGGGGACATTTTTTACGCAAAGCAGAATCGAGGTTGTTGCGAGAACCACAACCGCAGTTTTCTCGGTGCAATATTTTGTCTTCAGCTTCTGGCAACAAATGGCAATAAATCGATCAAAGGTGAAAGTAACTGTGAACCATACAGAAACTTCGGTAGCTGCACGAAACATGACAGCGATAACAATACAGACAGGGGTGGTGACCAAGATAGATCCCAGGAAATAATAAAAAGCAACCCGCCACAGTATGACCCCAGTGATAATGAAGAGTAGGTCCGTCATTGCCATGGCCACCAGGTATCGAGTGGTGCAGGTGGAGAGGCCGCAATTTCCCTGGGAGAGGATCACAATCGCCAGTAAATTAACTGTAAGAGAGAGCAGGGAAAAGTGACTGGAAATTACTGATCAAACATTCTCTGCATCTGACAAAAACAGAAAGGGCAGGATATTAGCAACAAAAGCAGGTGGGATTGAAACAAGTCATATGTCTTTTTTTTTAAATGTCAACACTAATCCCTATGTCGCTCTGACCCGCCAACTTCCGGGTTTAATGGAGTCGGGACAGGGGACGGAAAGAGAACTGCTCCCAGGAGGAGGGTTGGCAATTTAAATATTTTCATGATCCTGGAAGTCTCTCATGTAATCTGTTTTACATATGCAACTCTGGCCGCCAGGTTTTCCCGTTTATAACCCAAGCCACATCGAAAGACACTCGAGATTAGCAATCAGAATCATCCGCCACTCTGTTATCAAGCTACTCGCTCTGAATTGAATAAGTCACAGCATGGGTTGATGTGCAGGATGGACCTGTCCAACCAGAGGATTCAATAAACCGCGGGAATGCAGCCCAGCAAGAAATCAGACCCCACTACCTGGGACCGGACCTTCCATTGTGTCTTGTACCAAACATCTCCCTCGCCCTATCTAGGCCCATTCCCCAGCATTGCAGACTCATCCTGGTGTTGAGGATCATAAATTCCAACTCCCCTGATCCTACTTTTACACGGACCATGCTGCACAATAGCCGACTCCTCTCTGGGCTAGGAAATTGGCAGCTCAGCGATTAGAAATTTCTCCTCCTGCAGATCTAGTGTTTGGCCATCCCCCAATGTAGCACAATGAACCCCCGAACCGGGGGTAAGGATTTGGACAGCTCTGGTCATGAGATCTGCTCCAGACTCCTTCATAACGAACTGGAAGCCAAGACCATCAATTGGCTGATTTCACCAAGGAGAATACCACAAGCACAAAAGAGGCATCTGTGGAGTGAGTAATCGGAAACTCCTGTTCCCACATATCTCACACCCCTGTTGATATCCAGGCTTAACCATTGTCGTGGAAACAAAACATTGAAACAGCAGTAAAACTGATTAAATAGGAAAATACTGAGAACATTCACCACGTCAGACAGTGCCTGTGGGGAAATAAACAGCGTTACCCATTCAACTGATCGGTTTTCCTCAGAAATGGAAGAAACTGGAGATAATCTGTTTGCAAGTAATTATACAGTCATTTAAAAGTGGGGTATGAGGGAAAGAAAGAGAAGTGGGAAACGTCTATAAATGGGTGGAGGACAGGAGTGATTCATTGATAAAGGGATGATAGTGCATGGCAAATGGAACAATTAAAGAAACAGAGAATGGGTCCAGATGTGGTGTAAATTGTAAACACAGAATAACAGAGCAAGATGAGAGAATTAAAAATCTATTTAAAAAAATGCTTCCAATGGCCCCGGAAGTGTGACAGGGAATTGGAGGAGGCGGGGTGGCGGATGCGGGTAGATCCCAGTGGTGTGGATCAGCCTGCCAGTTTTGTTACAGAAGGGGAGGTCCTTCCCAAGCAGCAACCCCAAACAACCTGCATTTCCAGTGACTCGGGTATAGCCATCCTTCATAAAAGCACAAGCCATCTGAGAATGTTTGAGCGATGGTTATCAGTGGAAGCATTTAATCTCAGTGTTGGGTCTGACAGGCAATAAAATGCCTAATCAGAAAATCCGGTGTTGTTCCTCGGTGAGAATCAGTAAACTGTATTACGAGGTCGAGGATAGCAAGATCATAACGGGAATGGGATGGAAAGATTTACGTGGCAAGTGACTGGAAGCTCAGGGTTATGATTGTGGACTGAACGGAGATGTTCAGAAAAGTAATCACTCAATCTGTGTTTGCGTCTTTTCCGATGTATAGGGGTCTCCTTTGAGAACACCGAATACAGTTTCTATGCGAGAATAAGTGCAAGAAAACCGCCTGGAAGAAGGGGCTGATGCCTCAGGCATCGGAACGGGAGGAGGTGAGAGGGCAGGTATTACAGCCCCTGTGCTTGCAAGTAAGGGTACTCTTAAAAAGTGAGCAGATGTTGGGTGATTGAGAAGTCGACACGGGGTCGCAAAGATCTGGTGAAAAGGGAGGGGAGAAGCATATACGGTATTGATGGACTGAGCTGGATGTGGCACAAATGTTGGAGGATGAGGCGTTGAATGTGGAGGCTTGATAGGTTGGAAGTTGAGGACAGGGAAACCTTGTCTTGGTTCTGGAAGGGAGGGGATGGACTGAAGGCAGTAAGATGGGAAATTTGATGGACATGGTCTCGGGCCCTATTAAGCACAGTGAAGGCGAATCCTTGGCTGAGGAAAAACAAAGTCATTTCAGAAGCACTAGTGTGAAAGTTAGCATCATTGGAGGGGATGGAGCAGAGAAGGAGAAACATAGAGAATGGAACAGAATCTTCGCAGAAAACAGAGTTGGAGGATGTATAATCAAGGTAGCTGTGGATGAAGTTGAGATTATAGTCCGTATTGTTGGGCAGCCAATCCCCTGAAATGGAGGTGGGGAAAGCGAGGAAGGGAAGGGCAGTGTCAGAGACGGTATGTTTGAAGTCGAGGGACGGGTGGAAATTAGAAACAGGGATGATGAAATGTTCCAGTTCAAGTAAAACGAAGGTAGGAGCAACAGCACTGTCAGCACAATCAAACTAGCAAACAATATGTGTGATGGAGAGGACTGGAGGAGGATTGAAACAAAGGATGGACTATGTTTCCTCCATAAAAGCAGCACATCTAGGACCAGAACAGCTCCCATAGCGACACCATTTGATGGTGGAATTTGCCAAGGCTCGCACTCGAGGTCCAGACGTCAATACCTTACAACATGGTCAGGATCAACATCCTTTGAGGTTACCATTCCCAGACTAGAACCAGTGATGAAGTGAGGAGATCGAGCGGGAATGACGAGAAATTTAAACGAAACAAATCTGTTCCAGATGGGGTCCTCGAAATGTCCTAGAAGAGGATGGTGGAGGAAACTGGTAAGGAAACGGCCTTATTGTGTCTGTCACGACAGATCCCATCCATTGTGAGTTTAAGGACATCTCAGGTTTACGGGATTTGAATCAGAGAGGGACAGCGTGACATAGTCATAAATGTAAATGGACCCGTGCAGAGCAGCTATGAGCTCAGCTGGAAGGAACTCTGGTGTGCAGTGAGATGGTTGGCACAGATGTAGATCACTATTCAGAGTCTGAAGAATGGAAACAGGTCTCTAAAGGGAGGAGCCGAACATTCAAATTATAATGAATCATTTCATTGTAAAACTTCAGGTTAGTTAACTTAGAAATTGGGATCATATGTGCAAAAGCATTCAAATAGAGCATAAACTCTTTGGTTTAGATGGATTTCAACCACGTACACTAACAAAGCTAGGGAAGAATTAGCAGAGTCAAAATTATCTGTTCATTAATAATCATCTGAATATGGAATAGAGCGAGAGAAATTCCGGACAGCTAATGTGATTCTTATATTTCAAGCAGAAGATTGAATGATCCGAAGATATTTCAACCAGTTTACATGTTTTTAATGGTAGTGAAGATAATCTAGTATTTATTTCCTGCTTTGGTGCAGTGGTTGGAGTTGTTTGATGAATTCGGGGTAAGCTATTCTACTCATAATAAATAAGTCTGTAAAATTAAGGTATGGCAGGGCAGTTTTTCCGAGAGGAATGTACAACCTGTGGCATGTGGGATCTCATGGACGCACCGCGGGTCTTAGATGAACACATCAGCAGGAGGCATCACCGGTTGCAGAAGCTTAGGTTCCATTTTTCGGAACTCGAAGGAGACTGTAGTCACTGTTGTACATCCACGAAATGAACGACTACTTGGATCGCAGGTTCAGGGAGTGGTCTCAACGCAGGTCAGAAGTATGCAGGCAAATAGGGAATGAGTGACCGCCAGGCAGACAAAGAGGACCAGGCAGGTACTGCAGGAGTTCACCAGGGTGGTTTGCTCTCGCTTGTCGGTTTCCCATTTTGGATATTGGTGAGGGTGATGTTTCCTCAGAGGATTGCAGTCACAGCCAGATTTGTGGCGCCACAGGAGGCTCAGATGCACAGGAAGGGAGGAGGAAGAGTGAAAGAGCAGTAGTGAATCGTTCGTGAGGGGAACAGACAGGCGTTTCTGCGGCAGTGAACAAGATTCCAGGATGGTGTGTTTCTTTCCTGGTGCCAGGGTCAAGAATGTCATGGAGCGGCTGCAGAACATTCTTCCCGGGAAAGGTGAACAGCTCGAGGTCGTGGTCCACATCGGTACCAGTTACATAGGTAAGAAGGGGGATGAGGTCCTGCAAGCAATTTTTAGGGAGCTAAAATGAGATTAAAAATCAGGACGAAAAATGCAGTAATATCAAAATTACTCCCAGTCCCACGTGTAAGTGAGCGCAAGAATAGGAGAACTGAGTGTTGAACACATGGCTGAAGAACTGGTGTAGGAGGGAGAGCAACAGATTTCTGAGACATTAAGACCGTATCTGGGGCAAGTGGGACTTGTCCACGATGGAGGGGTTGCATCTCAGCAGGACTGGGATGAATATCCTCACAGGGAGATTTGCTAGTGCTTTTGGGGAGGGTTTAAACGAAATTGTCAGAGGCATGGGAACCTGCGAGTGTGCTCAGATTGGAAAGAAGCAAAAATGGCAAATCTGCTGCGGTGTGGGAAACAGGAACAAGTATCAGAGATGAATACGAAGGTGCATAGAATGCTGGGGGAGAAAGATAACCCAACAGTAGGAAATATTCGGTGTGGTCAGATTAAGAGGGAAAGCAAACGTTGCCAGTCATGGTTAATGTATATATATATATGTGAAGGCATGGAGAGTGGTTAATAAGACTGGTACGATACAGGCGCAGATCTCCATGTGGAAATATGACGTTGTGGCTGCAACAGAGACCTGGCTCAAAGAAGGGCGGGATTGGATGATAAATATTCCTGGATGCAAGTTGCTCAGGAAAGATAGCAAAAGGAAAAAAGTGGGAAGGTGGCAGCATAGATTAAGAAGAGCATTGCAGTGCTGTAGAAACATGATGCCAAGAGGGTTCGAGATAAAATCAATTAGACTAGAGCTGAGGAATGAAAAGGTGCGGTTCCATTGCTCGGTTTTTGTCTAAAAAGCACCAGCTTGTGAGAAGGATGAAGAGGAACAAATTTGCAAATAAATTACAGAAAGGTGCAAAACATATCGGGTAGTTATACTGGGGGACGTTTATTATCCAACCATATACTGGGATGGCAGTAGCTTAAAGGGCAGCGAGGGACAAGAGTTCCTAGAGTGTGTTCAGGAAATATTTCTGCAACAATATGCTGCGAGTCCAACGAGAAAGGAGGCACTGCTAGACCTGGTACTTGGAAATGAGGTGGGCCAAGTGGATCAAGGAGGGCATTTAGGGGACAGTAATCGTTGTATCATAAGGTTTAGGCTGACTATGGAAAAGGAAAAAGAACAATCCAAGTTAAGAATAATTAACTGGGTGAAGGCTAAATTCACTGTGGTAGGAATGGAGCTGTGGCGAATAAATTGGTGTCAAAAGCTGGCAGGAAAACGGGTAGATGAACAATGGGCTACCTTCAAAGAAGAGATAGTTGGGGAACAGTCAAGGTATGTTCCCTCGAACGGAAACGTAAAGCAAACAAATCCAGAGCTCCCTGGATCACAAAAGAGTTAGCAATTAAGTTAAAGAAGAAAACATGCTCATGGCAGATGCCAGGTAGAAAGTACTATTGAGAACCAGGCTGAAGATAGAAGGTCCTGAGAGGACGTGAAAAAGCAAATAAGGGAAGCAAAGAGGGAGCATGAAAAGAGACTGAAAGTTAGCATTAAAGGAATTCCCAAAGTTTTCTATAGGCAAATAAATAGTAAAAGGTTGGTACAAAGAGGGGTGGGACCGATTAGGGACCAGAAAGTGGATTTGACCATGGTGTCAGAGGGCACATTTGAGGTATTAACCTTTTACCAAGGAAGAAGATGCAACCCAGGCAATGTTGATATAGGAGGTAAGTCAGACACTAGAGAGGTTTACAATTGTTAAAGAAGAAATATTAGGAAGGGTTTCTTTACCCAAAGTGGGCAAAGCACCAGGGGCGGATGAGATGCATCCAACAATACCAAGGGAAGTGATGGTGGAATTCGCAGAGGCACTGGCCATCATTTTTCTGTCTTCCTTCGACTCAGTGGTGGTTCCAGAGGACTGGAAAATTGCAAACCTTACACATTTTTTCAAAAAACGGTGGAAAGATCAACGCAGCAACTACAGCCCAGTCAGTTTAACTTCGGTGGTGGGAAAACCTTTAGAAAAAATAATTAGGGACAACATTAATTGCCACATGGGCAACGTGAATTAATTAAAGAAAGCCAGCATGCATTTCGTTAAGGAAAATCATGTTTATCTAAGTTGATGGAGTTTTCCTGAGGAGATAACATTGACGGTTGATGAAGGCAATGCTGTTGATGTGGTGAAAATGAACTTTCAAAAGACGTTTGATACAATGCCACACAGCAGAACTGTGAGTACACATGTAGCTCGTGGAATAAAAGGGAAAGTAGCAACACAGATACGAAATTGGCCGAGTGACAGGAAACAAAGAGTAGAGGTTAATTGATGTTTTTTGATTGGAGGAAGGTGTGCAGTTGAGTTTCTCAGGGATCAATGATGGGACCCTTGCATTTCATGACAGATAGTAAAGGCCTAGACCTTGGTGTACAGGACACTATTTCAAAGTTTGCCGATCGTACGAAACTTGGAAGCATTGTGACCTGTAAGGAGGATAGTGTGGAACTTCGAAAGGAGATGAGCAAGTTAGTTCAATGGGCAGACAGGTGACAGATGATGTTCAATGCAGAGAAATGTAAAGTGATTCATTTTGGTAGGAAGAACATGGAGAGACGATATACAATAAAGGGTATAATGCTAAAGGGTGTGCTCGAGCAGAGGAACCTACGTGTATATGTGTCAACGAGGTTGATCGGACAGGTTGAGAGAGCGGTTCAGAAAGCAGACTTTATTAATAGGGGCATAGAGAACAAGAGCAAGGAACTAATGTTGAACTTGTATAAGACAATAGCTCGGCCTCAGCTGGAGTATTACGTCCAGGTCTAAGCGCCACACTTGAAGAAAAACGTGAGGGCATTGGAGAGAGTACATGAAAGATTCACCAGAGCGGTTCCAGCGATGAGGAATTTAACTTATGAAGATAGATTGGAGAAGTTAGGACTGTTTTCCTTCGAGAAGACAAGGCTGAGAGGTGACTTGACGAAGGTTTTCAATTCATGAAGGGTCAGGACACACTATATAGAGGCAAACTGTTCCCGCTCGTGAAAGGATCGAGAACGGGAGGGCACAGATTTAAAGTATTTGTTAAGGAAGCAAAAGCGACATGCAGAAAACTTTTCTTTTCACGCATCGAGTGGTTAAGGTCTGGAATGCACTGATGGAGGGTGGTGGAAGCAGGTTCAATTGAAGCACTCAAAAGGGAATTAGACAGCCGTATGAAAAGTGAGAACTGTCCACTGGTGTAGTACCGGATGATTGGAGGGTGGCAAATGTTGTTCCCCTGTTCAAGAAAGGGAATAGGGATAACCCTGGGAATTATAGACCAGTCAGTCTTACGTCGGTAGTGGGCACCTTATTGGAGAGGATTCTGAGAGACAGGATTTATGATTATTTGGCAAATCATAGTTTGATTAAAGACAGTCAGCATGGCTTTGTAAGGGGCAGGTCATGCCTCACAAGCCTCATTGAATTCTTTGAGGATGTGACAAAACACATTGATGAAGGAAGAGCAGTGGATGTGGTGGATATGGATTTTAGCAAGGCGTTTGATAAGGTTCCCCATGGTAGGCTCATTCAGAAATTAAGGAGGCATGGGATTCAGGGAAAGTTGGCTGTCTGGATACAAAATTGGCTGGCCCATAGAAGTCAGAGGGTGGTACTAGATGGAAAGTATTCAGCCTGGAGCTCGGTGAGCAGTGGTGTTCCACACAGATTTGTTCTGGGACCTCTGCTCTTTGTGATTTTTATAAATGACTTGGATGAGGAAGTGGAAGGCTGTGTTAGCAAGTTTGCCGATGACACGAAGGTAGCTGGAGTTGTGGATAGTGTGGAAGGTTGTTTCAGGTTGCAACGGGACATTGACAGCATGCAGAGCTGGGCTGAGAACTGGCAGATGGAGTTCAACCTGGAAAAGTGTGAAGTGATTCATTTTGGAAGGTCGAATTTGAATGCGGAATATCGGCTTAAAGACAGGATTCTTGGTAGTGTGGAGGAACAGAGGGATCTCGGGGTCCATGTCCATATATCGCTCAGAATTGCCACCCAAGTTGATAGGGTTGTTAAGAAGGCGTATGGTGTGTTGGCTTTCATTAACAGGGGGATTGAGTTTAAGAGCTGTGAGGTTATGCTGCAGCTCTATCAGGCCCTGGTTCGAGCACACTTGGAATATTTGTGTTCAGTTCCGGTCGCCTCATTATAGGAAGGATGTGAAAGCTTTAGAGAGGGTGCAGAGGAGATTTACCAGGATGCTGCCTGGACTGGAGGGCATGTCCTACGAAGAAAGATTGAGGGAGCTAGGGCTTTTCTCATTGGAGCGAAGAAGGATGAGAGGTGACTTGATAGAGGGGTACAAGATGATGAGAGGCATAGATAGAGTGGATAGCCAGAGACTTTCTCCCAGGGTGGAAAGGGCTCTCACCAGGGAACATAATTTTAAGGTGATTGGAAGTAATTTTAGGGGAGATGTCAGAGGTAAGTTCTTTACACAGAGAGTGGTGGGTGCGTGGAATGCACTGCCAGCGGTGGTACTAGAAGCAGATACATTAGGGGCATTTTAGCGACTCTTTGATAGGTACATGGGTGATAGTAGAATGAAGGGTAGGTAGTTAGTTTGATCTTAGAGTAGGTTAAAGGTTCTGCACAACATCGTCGGCCGAAGGGCCTGTTCGGGGCTGTACTGTTCTATGTTCTAACGTGCAGGGTTTTGGGGAAAAGGCAGGGTAATGGAATTGAGGGTCTTGTTCTTTCAGAAAGCCGGTTCGGGCACGATGGACCGAATGGACTCCTTCTGTACTGTAATGATTCTGTAATTTTGTGATTCTGTGATGATGGAATTCGTATTGATAGCTGTAACTGAAAAATGAATAAACATCCAGACAAACATAATTAAGATAGAGCAGTCACCACATATTACAAAAGGAAAAGCCACATTAAATTATTTGAATAATACCGGAAATCGTTGTGAAGACCACTGAAGTAGAAGGAACACATTGGATACCATAGGATACCATAAGCAGACTCATGAATATTCATAGCGCAAATGGAATTAGGGGACAAGCAGCAGAATGGACAGCAAGCTGGCTGCAGAAACAGGCAACAGTGGGGAGGTTCCTTACTCTGATTGGCAGGGGAGCAGTGATATTTCCCAATAATTGGCATTGGGGTCACTGTTAATCATCAATTCCATAATCGACATGGTCTTGGGAAGCAGAAGCACAAATTCGAAATATAAAGACACATCCACATTGAAAGTACAGTTACCACAGTGGAAGAATGCAACAAATTCCTGAAGATATTAATGACCTTTTACAATGGACATTTAAATGCTGCAATCATACAGGGTTTTGATGAACCCACAATCTGTGTACTATCTACAGTTTTGATCTCTGTAGCTAAGGAAGGACATACTTGCCTTGGAGGGAGTGCAACGAACGTTCACTAGACTGATTCCTTTCTGAAGAGGATTGTCTAACAAGGAGATTGAGAGAGTACCCACGTATTCTCTGTAGCTTAAAAGAATGAGAGGTGATCTCAATGAAACTTACAGCATTCTCAGTTTGCTTGACAAGGTAGATGAGGGGTTGCTTCTCCTTGGCTGGGGCATAGTCTCAGGATTAGGCGTCGGTCATTTCATACTGAAATAAGGGGAAACATCATCACTCAGAGGGCTTCGAATCCTTGAGAAATCTTTACCCAGAGAGCTGTGGGTGCTCCGTTGTTGTTTATATTCAAGACTGGGATCAATAGATACTGCACTTGGTAAATGAGCCCTGATTTTGTTAAATGCTGGAGTAGGTTGGAGGTGCTGCATGGACTGCTCCAGCTTCTATTTCTCATCTTTCATACGTATGTAATTCATTTTGAACAAATAAATCTCGCATTCTAATCTGCAAGTGCATTTATTCAGTCAGTACGTTCCAAAAAAGCAATATTCAGCTGAATAGCCCGAGGGCCAGAGAGTGATAAATGCACTCGACCATTAGAGGTAAGCTCACACAATCTGGCAACATCCTAATAACATATTCAACTCATATTTCCTCTTCCCAATTCTACAGAAAGTTTTGTCAGCTCATTCTGAGGAATTATTTACATGCTACCACCCTCTTTCTGTCCTTTATTGCCTCGACCACTCCCTCTAGTTTTCGTCCACTGTCTGTTTAATGCTTCTTTCACAATCTCTGTTCCCTCTCTTTCTCACCTTCTCAGTTATCCTTTCTCGTTCACTTAAATACTAATACCATGCGCCTGCATTCTGTTCATGAGCCCAAGTTTAATCATCTTACTCGCAGAATTATTTTGTTCGAGGATGAATGCTGTGTGAATACCTTCTTGTTTATCCAGATCACACATATCTCCAACTGTTTGGCTACTCTGTTCACCTCATCTACAATTCATTGAATAAACATAATAGAAAGCCACTTCCGGACACATATCATTAATATCATTGAAACTCCTGTAGCCAGTCCTTTAGCTAGAATTTATTCAACTTAAAGGGAGCCAACATCTGCAGATCTGGCGATTGTGCAGTGAAGTAATGTACGGTAAATTGCCAGAAGTGGAGAAAGTTTCATATCCAAGGCACCAATCAGACTTTCAACTTAACTCTTGAAACATACTAGGAGATGAAATGAGGTTATTCATGCGTAGACACTGAGACAATCGAGCGATTTCATACCGGTCAAGAGATAGCTAATGCAAGCAGATAGGACAATGCTGCATGTCAATCCAGATATAAGAGACTTATCTCAACTGTTGAACTCGTGCAGAAACTTCAAATAATATTTACAAACTAGCAATGTGTGGTTTCCAGAATGTCTGGGCAGTCAGCCACATCCCTTGGAAATGATAATCCGACAAAAAATTGCTTCACTAAGGATACCCATGTACAGAATTATGAATCTTGACCATTTTCCACATTCAGACGGGTTCGGGTCGGAATTTTAATTGGGTCAAGGGGAGGAGGTGCGGCTTCACCGACCAACACTACGTGTACTAGAATTATGAAGTGCAGCGATAGATGGTGGGTTTGTCCAATTCATACAACACCAACATCACCGCTGCAGTTTATAATCTCCAGATAAATAGAGGGACTCATTATTCCAATAGATACAGTGTAAAATGATACAAGATCACATACATACATTCAATCTTACAATGTCGCCTAGTCTTTCTGATTTAATCCACAGTGAAACAGAAAAGGAAATGTGGAGGGAAGTACATTATAGTGTCTCCTTGCAACACTGACTCCAGTAGTTGTCTCATTATCAATCCCTGAAACCAGATTCATAACAACGTTCCAGGACAGGTTAGTTCCACAACATCAAACAGACAATCGGGGCAGTCCGATTCCTGCTCTGAGGTAAAATAACTGTGTCCAATAAATTCAGAGCAGAAGACAATGCTGTGACATTATCATGGTTGGATAAACAGACATGATTACAGAAAGAGTACAGCTTCTAGAAAATTGAAAGATTAGAGACCGAGGACGTTCCATCATTGAACCGCTGGAAGAGAACAACGGTTCTATAAAACATACAGTGAGAAAAATATGCCGAGTTCAAAAACAAAGTTAACACCTTTTGACACCAATGACAGATGATATAACAGCTTACCAGGAATTCCAACAGCTGCAAGAACAGGAATATAGATGTATTCTATCTGATCAATGATTGCACGTCCCATGTCTGTGAGAAGCAGCAACATCTGCTGCTCCGGCAGCCACTCTGAGCTGATCCATTCCAATGGGCCCTCATTTATACAGCAGAACAGTCTCCACTGACATGGTTATACCCCTGATCATTCCAATTAGATACAACCACCTGAACAAACACATTATATCAGCAGCTTTGATTCGATGTAAATAATATGGTGGTTCAAAAGCAAACATCTCAAAATCCAGGACATCGAGCAGAAAGAACGCTGAAAGCTTCGTTTATTACCTGACATGTCACACAATAATAAAACGTTTCATTTACAGGTTTCATATGGTTTTTTGATCATGTTCAAAACAGGCGATGCAATTTTACATCTCATTGATTTCTCCACTGTAGGCATTGATCTATGGTCGCAAGCCGAGCTGTCTCACTCTGCTCGTACAGTTTCCCACGTAAAATACGAAGTTTGAGTTGCTGACACGGTGCAGTTAAGGGTCATGTTCAGGCTTGCCTAGTTAGCACTGTGGGTAATATCAGGGGACAGACATTAGAAGTACCCCATTCATATTTCTCTCACTGCTATCTCACTTCAGATGGTGACTTGGTTAATGCATATATTTCAATGACTCCAGTAAAATTAGAACTATGACCCCTCCTCATTACATTCCTCGAGTTCTCCCTGACCAGCTACCCAGTCTCCACCTTCCAACAATACCAACTGATCCAAAACTCTGTTGTCCATGTCCATGCCTCACCAAATCCCTCTCTCTTGCCCTCACTGATCCACATTGGCTTTCAGTTCCCAGATGCATTAAATGTAAAAGTTCCATCCATAAATGTGAAGGCTAAAATAAAAGCAAAATACTGCGGATGCAGGAAATCTGAATTAAAAAGAAGAAATGCAGGAACCACTCAGCAGGTCTGGCAGCATCTGTGGAAAGAGAAGCAGAGTTAACGTTTCTGGTCAGTGACCCTTCTTCGGAACTGACAAATATTAAAAATGTCACAGGTTATAAGCCAGTGAGATGGGGGTAGGGCAAGAGGTAAAAATGGAGAAGGTGTAGATTGCACAAGGCCACATAGCTGACCAAAAGGTCATGGAGCAAAGGCAAACAATATGTTAATGGTGTGTTGAAAGACAACGCATTAGTGCAGAATAGGTGTCAACAGACTGAATATTGAACAGCAGCAAGTGCAAACATGAAAAATAACAGTGGGTAAGCAAACTGCGCAAACTAAGATGATGTTCACTGGAACACTGCAGCAATCCCAGGACAGAGATGTGAGCATGAGAGCAGGGGGCAGTGTTGAAATGGTAAGCAACCGGAAGCTCAGGGTCCTGCTTGCAGACCGAGCGGAGGTGTTCCGCAAAACCATCACCCAGTCTGCACGTGGCCTCCCCAATGTAGAGGAGACCACATTGTGAGCAGTGAATACAGTATACTACATTGAAAGAAGTACAAGTAAATCGCTGCTTCACCTGAAAGGAGTGTTTAGGGCCTGGGATAGTGAGCAGAGAGGAGGTAAATGGGCAGGTATTACACCTGCAATTGCAGGGAAAGGTGCCATGGGATGGGGACGAGGTGGAGGGGGTAATGGAGGAGTGGACCAGGGTGTCGCAGAGGGAACGATCCCTTCGGAATGCTGACAGGGAAGGGAGGGAAGCTTCTGGTAGGACCTCCTTTTTCCTCAACCGAGGATCCCCCCCCCCCAATGTTGTTGTCAGGGCCCTCAACCGTGTCCGGCCCATTTCCCGTACCTCTGCCCTCAACCCTTCCCCTCCCTCCCATAACCATGACAAGATTCCCCTTGTCCTCATTTTCCACCCCATCAGCCTCCATATCCAAAGGATCATCCTCCACCATTTCTACCACCTCCAGCTTGATGCCACTACCAAACGCATCTTCCCCTCCCTTCCCCTTTCAGCATTCCGAAGGGATCATTCCCTCCGCGACAACCTGGTCCACTCCTCCATTACCCCCACCACGTCGTCCCCATTCCATGGCACCTTCCCCTGAAATCGCAGGAGGTGCAATACCCGCCCACTTACCTCCTCTCTCTTCACTATCCCAGGCCCCAAACACTCCTTTCAGGTGAAGCAGCGATTTACTTGTACTTCTTTCAATGTAGTATACTGTATTCACTGCTCACAATGTCGTCTCCTCTACATTGGAGAGACCAAGCGCAGACTGGGTGACCGTTTTGCGGAACACCTCCACTCGGTTCACAAGCAGGACCCTGAGCTTCCGGTTGCTTGCCATTGCAACACTTCCCCCCTGCTCTCATGCTCACATCTCTGTCCTGGGATTGCTGCAGTGTTCAAGTGAACATCAACGCAAGCTCGAGGAACAGCATCTCATCTATCGATTAAGCACACTACAGCCTGCCAGACTGAATATTGAGTTCAATAATTTCAGAGTACGACAGCCCCCCATTTTACTTTCATTTTTAGTTGTTTTTTCTTTTGATTTCTTTTTTTCTTTTTTAGATTTTTTACAACCATTTTTTGCATTTATTTCATTTCATCTTAGTTTGTTCAGTTTGATTACCCACTTATATTTTTCATCTTTGCACTTGCTGCTGTTCAATATTCAGACCGTTAACACCTATTCTGTTCTAATGCTTTGACTTTCAACACACCATTAACATATTGTTTGCCTTTGCTCCATGTCCTTTTGGTCAGCTATATGGCCTTGTCCAATCTGCACCTTCTCCTTTGTTATCTCTAGACCCACCCCCACTTCACTTGCTTATAACCTGTGACATTTTTTTTAATTAGTTTAGATTAGAGATACAGCACTGAAACAGTCCCTTCGGCCCACCGAGTCTGTGCCGACCATCAACCACCCATTTATATTAATCCTACACTAATCCCATATTCCTACCAAACATCCCCACCTGTCCCTATGTTTCCCTACCACCTACCTATACTAGTGACAATTTATAATGGCCAATTTACCTATCAACCTGCAAGTCTTTTTTTGGCTTGTGGGAGGAAACCGGAGCACCTGGAGAAAACCCACGCAGACACAGGGAGAACAAGCAAACTCCACACAGGCAGTACCCGGAATCGAACTCGGGTCCCTGGAGCTGTGAGGCTGCGGTGCTAACCACTGCGCCACTGTGCTGCAAATACTAATACTTGTTAGTTCCGAAGAAGGGTCACTGACCTGAAACGTTAACTCTGCTTCTCTTTCCACAGATGCTGCCAGACCTGCTGAGTGGTTCCAGCATTTCTTCTTTTTATTTCATAAATTTGAAGGGTTGTGTTCGTTTGAGGGTCTGTGTTAGTTTGAGGGGCCGTATTAGTTTGAGGGGTTGGTTTGGTTTGAAGGTCTATGCTAGATTGAACGGCGGCAGTAGTGTGAGGCCCTGCAGTAGTTTCAGCGGCTGCATTAGTTTGAAGGGCTGCATTAGTTTGAGCGACTGAACATAGGAATATGGAAAATAGGCACAGGAGTAGGTCGTGCGGTCCCTCATGCCTGCCCTCCTATTTAATATGACCATGACTGATCTGTCCCAGACCTCAACTCCTCTTTTATGCCATCTCCTCAGAGCCCTCAAATGGCCGAGATTTCAAAAATCTATCGACCTCCTCTTTAAATACTTTCAGAGATCTAGCCTCCACAACTCTCTGGCGTAGAGGATTCCAAACATTCATTACCCTCTGAGAGAAGAAATTGCATTTCATCTCAGTTTTAAATGAATGTCCCCTTATTCTGTAACTATGTCCCCGAGATCAAGACTCCTCCACTAGTGGAAACATCTTCTCAACATGTATCCTGTCAAGCCCCCTCAGAATCTTGTACATTTCAATAAGATCACCCCTCATTCTTCTAAACTCTCATGAATAAATGCATAACCTGCTTAGCCGTTCTTGATAAGTCAACCCCTCATCCCAGGAATCAGCCTGGCGAATCTCTTTTGAACAGCCTCCAATGCCAAAATATCCTTTCTTAAATATGGGGACCAAAACTGTACACAGTACTCCAGGTGCGACCTCACCAACACCCTGTACAGTTGTAACAAGACTTCCCTATTTTAAACTCCAACCCCCTTGCAATAAAAGCCAGTATTCTATTTGCCTTCTTAGTTCCTTGCTGCACAGGCACGATTACTTTTTGTGTTTCATGCACAAGAACACCAAGATTCCTCTGTGCTGCACTTTTTTGGAGTCTATCTCAATTTAAATAATAGTCTGCCTTTAGATTTGCCAGCAAAAGTGCACGGCCTCACACGTTTCTACATTACACTCCATCTGTTAAGTTTTTGCCCACTCACTCAACCTATCTATATCCCCTTTCAGATTCCTTATCCCCTCTTCACAACATGCCCTTCCACTTATTGGTGTATCGTTTGCAAATATGGATATAACAATGCTCTGCCCCTTCCTCCAAGTCATGAATATAGATAGTAAATAATTGAGGCCGTAGAACTGATCCTTGTGGCACTCCACTAGTTACATCTTTCTGACGTGGAAAAGACTCATTCACCCCGACTCTCTGCCTTCTGTGAGTTGCCCAATCCTTATTCCATGCTAATACATTACCCTCACTACTGTGAGCTCCTAAATTGTGTCATAATTTTTTATGTGGCACCTTATCGAATGCGCTCTGTAAATCCAAATATACTACATCTACCGGTTCCCCTTATCAACTCTGCTTGTTAGATCCTCAAAGAACTCCAGCAAATTTGTCGAACATGATTTCTCTTTCACAAAGCCATGTTGACTCTTTTTGATTGTGTTAACCTTTTATAAATGTCCTGCTACTTCTTCCTTAATGATGCATTCCAGAATTTTCCGAACGACCGATGTTTGGCATACTGGCCTATAACTTCCTGTTTTTTGCCCTCCTCCCTAATTGCACAGGGGCGTCATATTAGCGGTTTTCCAACTAATTGCTTTCGTTTGTGGCGCTGCATTAGTCTGAGAGTCTGCATCAGTTTGAAGGGCCGCGTTCATCTGAAGGATTGCATTAGTTTGAGGGTCTGCATTAGTTTGAGGGATTGTAATATATTGAGGGGAAATATTAGGTTAACGGACTGTGTTAGTTTGAGGGGCTGCATTAGTCATAGAGTCTTGGAGTCACAGAACAGAAGCAGGCTTTTCGCTCCACCGTGTCTGTGGCGGCCATCAAGCCTATCTATTCTAATGCCATTTTCCAGCAATTGACCCATAGCCTTGTATGCTATGGCATTTCAAGTGCTCATTTAAATATTTCTTAGATATTGTGAGGGTTCCTACCTCTACCACCCCTTCAGGCAGTGTGTTCCATATTCCAACCACCCTCTAGGTTTAAAATAAAAATCCACAAATCCGCCCTTAACCATCCGTCCCTTCCCTTATATCTACGTCCCGTGGTTACTGACACCTCTGCGAAGGGAGTAGGTTTCTTCATATCTACCCTATCTATGTGCCTCATAATTTTGTATAACTCAATCAGGTCCCCCCTCAACCTTCTCTGCTCTGAGGAAAACATCCTGGTGAATCTCCTCTGCACCCTCTCCAGTGCAATCACATCCTTCCTATAATGTGGCGAACAGAAGAGTACACAGTATTCCAGCTGTGGCCTATCCAGCATTTTGTACAGTTCCATCATAACCACCCTGCTCTTATATTCTATGCAAGCCAATTATCCCATATGGCTTCCTAACCACCTTATCTACCTGTCCTGCTGCCTTCAGTGATCTATGGAAAAGTACACCAAGGTCCCTCTGACTGTCTGTACTTCTTATGCCCCTACCATCCATTGACTTGTTAGTCATCCAAAAGTGCATCACCTCCCACATCTCAGGATTAAATTCCATTTGTCACTACTCTGCCTATCACACCAGCCCACCTATATCGTCCTGTAATGTAAGGCTTTGCTCCTCACTATTTACAACACCACCAATTTTCGGGTGCTCGGTGAACTTATTGATATACCTCCTATATTCTCATCTAAATCATTAAAGTATACTTCAAAAAGCAATGGTCCCAGCACAAATCGCTGTGGTACACCACTGGTCATCAGCTTCCATTCGCAAAAACAATCTTCGACCATCACCCTCTGCCCCTGCAACGAAGCCAATTTTAGATCCAATTTGCCAAATTGCCCTGGATCCCATGGGCTCTTACCTTCTTGAACAATCTTACATACGGGTCCTTATCAAAAGCCTTACTCAAGTCCATGTAGCCTATGTCAACTGCTTTACCCTCATTTAGACACCTCGTTACCTCCTTTAAAAATTCTATCAAATTGGTTAGACATGATCTCCCCTTGACAATGCCATGCTAACCATTCTTGATTAATCCCTGTCTCTCCAAGTGGAGAATAATCCTGTCCCTCATATTTATTTTCCCAACAGTTTCCCTACCACTGATATCAGACTCACTGGCCTGTAATTACCTTGTTTATCCCCACTACCCTTCTTGAATAGTAGTACCAAATTCGCTGTCCTCCAGTCCTCTGGCACTTCTCCTGTTTGAGGATTTGAAAATTTCTGTCAGAGCTCCTTGAATCTCCTCCCTTGCCTCACATAGCAGCCTGGGATACATCTCATCTGGGCGTGGGGATGTATCCACTTTTACGCCCGCTAAAACAGCTAATGCATCCTCCCTTACAATGTTGATTTGTTCAAGCATATCATAACCCCCCTCCCTGATTTCTACACCTACACCGTCCTTTTCCATAGTGAACACAGATTAAAAGTAATCATTTAAAACATCACCTGCGTCCTCTGGCTCTGCACACAGATTGCCACTTTGGTCCTCAATGGGCCTTATTAATTCCTCGCATATCCTCTTGCCCTTTATTTATTTATGAAAGGCCTTGGGACTTTCCTTCCTCTTGCTCGCCAGTGCTTTTTTCATGCCCCCTCTTCGCTCTCCTAATTACTTTTTTTAAGTACCCCCCCCACCCCACACACACACATACACACTTTCTATATTCCTATAGAGCCTACGCGGTTTTCATCAGTCGAGTCTGCCATAAGCCTCCTTTTTGCCTTATCCAATCCTAGAGATCCCTTGACAGCCAGGGTTTTCTGGACTTATTGGACCTACCCTTGATCTTTATGGGAACATGTTGGTCCTGAACTCTGACTAATGCCTTTTTGAAAGACGCCCAATGGTCTGATGTAGACTTTCCTACAGGTATCTGCTCCTAGCCCACTTTGGTCAGGTCCTATTTTATTATATTAGAATCGGCCTTCCCCCAATTCCTTTATTTCTGGTCCATTTTTGTCCGTTTCCATAACTACCTGAAAAAATTACATAGTTATGGTCACTATCCCCGAAATGCTCCCCCATTGACACTTCCATCACTTTCCCGGTTTCATTCCCTAAGATTAGTTCCAGTACCGCCACTTCTCTAGTAGGATTTTTTACATGCTGGCTCAACAAGCTCTCCTGGATGCACTTTAAGAAGTCCACCCCATTTAAGCCTCTTGCACTAAGACTAGCCTAGTTAATATTGGGGAAGTTGAAATCCCCTACTATTATTACTCCATTATTTTTATACCTCTCTGAGATTTCCCTATATATCTGCTCCTCTATCGCTCCCTGATTTTTTGGAGGCCTGTAGTGAACTCCCAGCAAAGTGATTGCTCCCTTTTTGTTTTTAAATTCAACCCATACAGCTTCATTTGAGGAACCATTTAAGGTATCATCCCTCCTTACCTAAGTAATTGACTCCTTGACCAATAGTGCAATTCCACCTCCTCTTTGACAGATCCCTCAGTCACGCCTGAAGATTCTATACCCTGGAATATTAAGCTGCCAGTCCAGCCCTTACCTCAACCATGTATCTGTGATAGCAGTACTGTCATATTCCCATGTGTTAATCAACGCCCTCAACTCATCTCCCTTATGTGTAAGACTCCTTGCGTTAAAATAGATGCAATCCATCGTTGCACTGTTCACTTGTGCCTGAACAGGAACTTGTGCCTTAACATTTGCTCTGGCTTCTAGACTGACTTAATTTCCCTTCTATATTTTGATGTGCATCACCCCCTACTCTGTTTCCAATACCCCTGCCAAATTAGTTTAAACAACCCCGACAGCTCTCCACACTACCCCCCCCCCCCCGCCCCCCCCCCCCCCCCCAAACAACAACACTAGCAAACCTCGCTGCAAGAATGCTGGTCCCGTTCTGGTTCTGGTGCATTCCGTCCAAAAGTGCCCTGGTCCCACCTTCTTCAGAAACAGACCTAGTGATCCAGGAATATCAAGCCATCCCCGCTGCACCATCCCTTCTGCCACGCATTCATCGGCTCTATTCTCCTATTCCTCTACTCACTAGCACGTGTTACTGGGAGTAATCAAGAGACTGCAACCTTTGAAATCCTGCTCATTAATCTGCTCCCTATCTCCATAAATTCTTGTAGCAGGACATCATTCCTCTTTCTACCTATGTCATTGGTACCAATGCCAATCACGACCTCTGACTGTTCACACTCCCCCTTCAACCACTCCGTGACATCCTTCACTCGAGCACCAGGGAGGCAACATACCCTGTTGTTGTCACGTTTGCAGTCACAGAAACGACTATCTCTACCCCGGACGATAGAATCCCCTATCACTATAGCTGTCCCACTCATTTACTTCCAATCCTGTGCAGTTGAACAGCCCGTGGTGCTACAGACTTGGCTTTTGCTGCATTCCACTGAGAGGTTACCTCCCCCGACACTTCCCAAAGCAGAAAGTATTTTAGAGAAGGAGATGCACCCAGGGGACTCATGCATCGTCTGCCTATTTCTTCTACTCTGCCTGGCGGTCACCCATTCCCTTTCTGCTTGAGCAGTCGTTACCTGCGGTGTGACCACCTCTCTGTACGTGCTATCCACGATGATCTCAGCCTCACGATGCTCCACAATGTCCCCAGCCGCCGCTCCAGATCCGAAACGTGGATTTCGAGTAGCTGCAGCTGGAGACACCTCCTGCACACGTGTTCACCCTGGACATTGTAAGTGTCCCTGACTTCCCACATTGCACAGGAGGAGCACTCCATCCTGCCGAGCTGTCCTGCCATGCTTTATCCTTAATTTACCCCCTTAAATTACTCAAACGTTAGAGACTATTTACACTAGGGATCTTGATTCCCTAAACAAACACTACTTACTATATATCAAAAATATGTAGACCTTCCCTTTCTCTTTACTTTTGTTACTAACCCGGCTATTTATAGATACTCCCCAACAGCATTTGCTCACCACATTGCAGCTCTCCTGTGATGTCACTGTCCTTTATTTTTTTCAAACTCAAACTCAGTCAGTGCGCGCCAACTCTTGAAGATGTCTGACTGCTATTCACTCCTGAAGGTAAGTGAACACTCAGAGTCTCGTGCTGAATTTATCTGCTCCCGATTCTAGCGTTTGTTTAAGGGACTGCAGTCGTTTAAGTGGCTGCAGAGATAGTCAGTTTGAGATGAGCAGGTGGAGTGCAAGTGAGAGTGGCGTGGACAGAGAGAAAGTAAGAGGGACAGAGATAAATTGAGAAAGGCAGGAAGAGAGACAGTGAGAGATGCAGGGAGATAGATGAGGTGGGAGTAGCAGGGAGAGAGAGTCGGAATGAGGGACACACACACACAGAATGTGAAAAGGACGGATAGAGAGAGTAAAACCGATAGGGTACACAGAGAGAATCAAAGGGCGAGTGGCAGGCAATGTTCATCATTGAGTTTCAGTGGAAGTGTGTAGGAGTCGAGGATAGAACTGACAGAGTGAGAGTGGAGTGTAGAATTAAAATGATAAATGGCCATAAATTCAGGATCACGCATGCACAATGACGGGAGATGTTCAACAAATCAGTCATCCAATCTGAGTTTGCTGCTCTCCCAATGTCCAGGAGATCCCATCCTGAGCAGCGAATACAGTTAGAAAATTGTAAGAAGAGCAAGCAAATCTTAGAGACCTGGAAGGAGTGATTTTGCGTTTGGACAGTGCTTGAAATGGGAAGGGGATCTCGGAAAGGGGTCGATGTTGAGGGTAAATGAAGAGTTCGTCACGATTTCTGTTAGAGCTTGGGGAAGGGAAGGGAGCAGAATATACCGTTTGTGGTGGACTTAGCTGGACATGGCAGACATGGTGGCGGATGATGAGTTGAATGTGGAGGCTGGTGGGCTGGAAGTTGAGGACATGGCAAACCTTATCATGGTTCTGTCGGGAAAGGGAATGAAGTGAAGACAGTAATGCGGGAAATGGGCTGGACATTGTCCAGGGCCCTGCACAGCATAGTGGAGTGGAATTTCGACTGAGGAATACTGAAGACATTTCAGAAGCACAGGGTTGGAAGTTTACATCGTGGGAACAGATGGGACAGAGGTGAAGAAACTGCGAGAATGGAACAGAGTCATTCCAGGAAGCGGGGTCAGAGGAAGTATAATTAAAGAAACTGCAGGAGTCGGTGGGGTTGAAATAGATATTGATGGACATCCAATCCCCTGAAATGGCGGTGCAGACGTCGAGGAAGGGAAGTGAAGTGTCAGAGACGGACAATGAAAAGACAAATGAGGAAGGGGAAGCGGGACGAAAAGCAAAGTTGAAGAAATTTTCCAGTTCAGGGATAAAGGAGAAATTCGGAGGAGCACGGTCACATATGTGTCAGTAAAAAATGTGAAGGAAAGATCCTGAGTAGGATTATGAAAAATAATGTTCCCCATATCATACACAAAGGAAGAATAGCTGGGACCCAAACTGGTTTCCATAGAGACACCGTTTGCGAGGGGAATATCCCATTGTACTAATGTGTGTCTGGATGCTACAAGAGTTTTGATTCCCAGACCAGAGCCGGTGAGGAAGAGAGGAGATCCAGCGTGATTGGAGAAAGAACAAGACAAAAGTAGTCAATTCGAAATGGTCCCTCGGAATTTACCAGCAGGATATGGTGGAGGGAAGCTGGCTGGGGAATGGTCTTATGCTGTCTGTCAAGTAAAATTCCATCCACTGTGAATTTAAACACAGCTTGGATTTATTGATCTCTGGAGCAGTGAGGGACAAACTGACAGGTACAGAAATGTAAATGGATTTCTGCAGCGCGTCTCCAAGCACAAAAAGAAGGAGGTCTGACGAGTTGTGGGAAAGTCGGGGCTGAATCACACAGTAGATGCGGATTCAGAGCCTGAAGAAGGGAAAGGCATAACTGAGGATAGGTTTTAACAGTCATTTAATAGCGAATAAATTCAGCAAAGAATTTTAAGCCGTTTTATGCAGAAAGTGGAGAGATATTGGAGAGATACCAAAGAGTGGGAAGCGCGCTGCTTCAGATGGAGTGCATCTACACCTACTAAATGATCGGGAAGAGATAACAGAGGAATGATTATAAGTTATTTAATAAATAACAAAATAGGGAATAGTTCCAAAGGACGGATGCCAGCTGATGTGATTCCTGTATGTGAAACAGAAGATGAAACAAATTGAAGTGAGAGGGGCAGGTAGAGTGCAAGTGAGAGTAGGGTGGACAGGGAGAAAATGAGATACACAGAGAAAGAAAGTGAGAGGGGTAAGCAGAGCGAGAAATGTGGGGTGAAGGGAAAGGCAGAAAGTGAGCGTGGCAGGGAGACAGAGAAAGTGGGAGGAACAGGGAGGGAGAAAGGAAGTGGAAGGAGGAGCGACAGAGAGAAGGTGTGAGGGAAATGCACAGAGAGAACGTGAGCGGGGCAAATAGAGAGAGGAAATTTGGTAGGGTGCACTAGGAGAGTCAAAGACCGAACGGCAGGCAGAGTACAAGTCAGAGTGCCGTGGACAGACATAAAATGAGAGGGGCAGGGAGTGAAAAATTGGGAGGTTGAGGGAACGATAGTGAGAGGGCAACAGAGAGAGAGAGACCGTGAGAAGGTGTGAGAGAGATAAAGTGACACTTACAATGTGATGGAGAGAAAGTGAGAGGAGCAGTGGAGGGAGAGGAAAAGTGAGAGGGGCGCCATATTATTTATTGCCTGGCGGCCGAAGATTACATTGAGGAGAATTTGGGTTAAAAATGTTAAACATGGGCTACAGAATGCCACCTGAAAAGGATTAATGGTATTTAAACCATAAATTATCTTTCTTTCCTTGGGAAAGGTCAGTGCTTTAATCAATTCCCGTTTGGAAGTGAAGCTGTTGAGCTGCACTCTTGAACCGCTGCCGTCCATTTGGTGTAAATATACCCGCAGTACTCTTCAGAAGGGAGTTCCAAAATTTTGAACCAGCGACAGTGAAGGAGCAGCGATATAGTTCCAAGTCAGGACGACGTGTGAGTTGGAGGGGAATTTGCGGGTGGCGGTGTTCCCATGCATCTGCTGCCCTTGTTTTTTTCTGTGCTAGACCTTCTGGGTTCGGAAGCTGCTTTCGAAGGAGCCTTGGTGAGTTGCTGCAGTGCATCTTGTAGATGGCGGGCAATAGATCAGCGTACACGCCACGCACCCTTCAGTACCTAGGCGCCAGAACTAAGCAACTGATCCACCGGCAGACTAAATTCCAGGCGAAAATTAAAGGACACGAAAAGAGCCCTCTTGCCGGATCCACGTCACCCCAAAGCCACCAGTCGCAACAATAAGCAGCCTCTAGCTTTGTAGCAATACGACATGCACTCCAAGACTTGCAACTTAATGTTGATGGTCCATCAGCCTTCATGTGAAACCTCATTGGAGGTCCTGCCACCCAAAGTTCCTTGGAATTCATTTGCCGACAAGTGACTATTATTGGAATTAAAGAAGCAAGCCGCTATTACATCAAAGACTTTGACCGACTGTGCTACTCACCTCATGCTTTATATGGCCGTGCCACCGATGTTCAATCTGACATTGCCGATGCAGCAGACCCCTCACAAACCACGTTCTGTGACACAATTCCGATGTACTGTTTTCATATTGCATACGTGTGCAAGACTTCAGGTGCCAGTCGGGAAAAGCATGTTCTGCCAATGCTGCCTCACAGACACATAAGTGCGAGACTTTTACAGCCACTACACTGAATGTGGTATCATAGCATCTGACACAGATGGTGAACAGCTCATTGTGTGGACCTCCAGCAAATAACTAACCCGAAGCACAACCCCAAGCAATGGGGAAATTCTCATTCAGCCAGTTGGAGTCGGAAATATTCACCTGACCTGGGCAGGGTCAGTTCCCTTGATGATCACCCTCAAACATCATAGTGTCTAGTCCTGGACGGCTTCCCACATAATCAACACAGATCATCGTTCATTTACATTGACCTCTGCACTCCAGTCATCAACACTGCAAGGCAGATGTAACAGCAATTCCATAAAGCAGATTGGCAAACATACAGCGAGTCCTTGGACGGCATCATTGTAACTATATCTATCAATAATATACCTACTGAAGCATTATATAAGTAATTCTGTGTTGCAAATTACCAAAGCTGATTGCATAGCCATGTCTCGTAGCTACCTATCCGTCTATGTTCCAAGCCTTGATGCAGAGAGTGCAGCATTCCATAAGGAATATGAATCATCTGGTGACCCTGATATAATAGACCACCTCTTGGAGTCCCTCAATGGTGCACGTCGCGCCAAAGGGGATAAAATGACAGCAGGGCTAACTTTCACTACTTGCAGTGCAGGAGTCTCACCGCCTTGGAGCTGCCCAAAAACTAACTGTATTAAATCGTCCATCAGTCAACCCAAACTAAATTGTTGGTCATCTTTTCCATCTAGCGATGGCACCATTGGTAAAGAAATAAAAAAAACACATCAGCTATAATGAGCTGAAGAAGGTAACACCAAAAATATGCAGAAAATGCAGAACCTCATCCTTTCAAGAATACAGAACTGGAGAAAGCACTAAAGGGTCTCAAATGTCGCAAAGCAACGGATTATGGAAATATTGCACCAGAATTTATGAAACGAATTGGTCATGTGCTCGTGAATCAGTTCTGCACAAGAATCCTCAGCTCCAATTCACTCCCGAAAGTCGGGCATTTGCCGAAAATCATTGCCATTACAAAATCCGGAAGAAAGCTCACACTGGCTGCCAACTATCGACCAATTTCACTACGTTCTGTTTGCTTTAAGATTCACGCGCGTTTTATCCTGCAATACGTATCTCCAGAAGTAGAGAGCACCCTTAATGTCTACCAGGTTGGTTTCCATAAAGGGCGCAGCACATGTCAACACGTTCTGGCACTCACCACCTACATGAAAAGTGGCTTCCAAAAGAACCTAAAAACTGTCATACTGGACCTCACAGCTGCCTGTGATACAGTGTGGCAAAGTGGCCTGCTCCTAAAGCTCTCCATAATTCTTCCAACCTGGGCCCGGACAGTAGCTTAAACATTCGTTCCCGACAGATGATTTACACTTCACATTGGACAAGGGAGAAGTGAGTGGAGAAGACTGGAAAACGGATTTCCACAGGCCTCAGTACTCACCCAAAGCTGTTCAACATATATACAAATGGCCTGCCGACACGTCTCGCAAGTTCATCTATTCGAATGACATCTGTTGTACCATACAAGCTAAATCCTGCTGCACCCTTTACCAGATCCCAAATGAAGACATCACAAAGTTGATGAACTGCTGCAGCTCATGACGTTTCACCGTGAATCCCGCTAAAGCCATATTCAGTGTCTGCCCCCTCCATAGAGCCAGTAGGTAAATAATTGCATATATGCATGGATGGTCAGAGACAAAAACATCATTCCAAACCAATATTTTTGTAAGTGCCTCCAGATAGGACTGTGTTCTTCCGGGAGCATATAAAAATAAAATACAGCAGCAAAGGTCAACATCAGAAACAAACTATTGAGCAAACTTGCTGGATCAATGTGGGGCGCTGCTGCCTCTGCACTCCGGAAGTCACCAGCAGTGCATAGTATACCATGTGTAGCATAGGTCTTCACACACAAATTCAAATGACCATAACATTTGAATGCAGCAATCCTCCACTCAACATGTTTCCCTCTGGCTTCCTGATCTCACAAACATCAATCGCCCACACATTCGCCAACTGAAGAAAACCTCCTAGCTTGTTGAAATAATCCATGCTGCAGCTCATTATTCTATAATGACACTTTCAATCCACTATCTGCCTGCCTTCCTTCGTGGCGCCCCAGATGGTGCAACCTTCCTGACCAATCTATCAGCAGATATCCTTTGGATCAAGAAATTGGAAACACGGGAAGTCACTAACAAGCTCCCTGTGAAAAACCCTGGAAAATGGACGGCTTTTAACGACGACGGCCAGATGTCCTTGCAAAACAGGTTCAGCATAAGCCAGGGCCCCCGCACAGCCAACCTCCACCATGAAGCCGCAGTGCAAACACCTTCTGCTTGTGTGGAAATGCGTGAGCAATGCTGCACATTACCGAGACCTGTACATCAACAGACTAAATGGTGGACTAATAACCTCAACATCAGAAAATGAGGAGGCTCTTGATTGACTCTGGGTATTTTCACTACAAAAATAATTATAAAAATAATCCTGTTGATTGTACATATTGAAGGCATTGAGTCTTGTTGGTGAAGGGAATGAATGTTGAAGGTGGTGGAAGGGTTGGCAATCCAATGGGCCGTCTGTCCTCGACGCTGTCAAGCTTCTTGAGTGTTGTTGGAGATGTACTCATCTAGGCAAGTGGGGATCAATTCTTCCAGGCGATTTACTTTCATTTCTTATAACATAGTAGCTGCATTCGGTGCTCACAAAGGAGTATCCTGTACTTCGAAAAAGGAGCAAATGGAGATTGAGTGATTAGTTTGGGAAAGTTCTCCATTCAGTCCACAGTCATGACCCTGAGCTTCCAGTCGTTAGTCACGTTAATTTTACATCCTAATCCCGCTCTGACCTTGCTCTCCTTGACCTCCGACAATAGTCCACTGACTCTCACCGAGGAACAGCACCGGACTTTTTGAATAGGCACTACTAGTTTGTCGGACCAACGCTGAGATTAAATAATTCCGGTTATAACCATTGCTCAAACCTTCTCAGATGACTGTGCTGTTATGGGGGATGGCTACACCCGAGTCACCAGAATTACAGGGTGTGTGGGGATGGTGCTTGGGAAGAACATCCCCTTTTGTTAGAAAGCTGGCAGGCTGATCAACACAGCTGGGATCAACCCACCCCTCCTTCCATTCCTTGTCGCTTTGCCTAGCCTTTGTAGTCCTTTTCTTTTAGATTTTCTTTTAGATTTTTCTCTTGCTCTGTTATTCTGTTGTTTACAATTCACACCACATCTGGACACATCCACTGTTTCTTTAATTGTTCCATTTGCCTTGCAGTATCATCCCTTTATCACTGAATCACTCCTGTCCTCCACCCAATGACAAACATTCCCAGTTATCTTTCTTTCCACCATACCCCACTTTTAAATGGCTGTATAATTGCTTGTAAAGAGGTAATAGAACATAAAACATAGAACATTACAGCGCAGTACAGGCCCTTCGGCCCTCGATGTTGCACCGACCTGTGAAACCATCTGACCTACACTATTCCATTTTCATCCGAATGTCTATCCAATGACCACTTAAATGCCCTTAAAGTTGGCGAGTCTACTACTGTTGCAGGCAAGGTATTCCACACCCCTACTACTCTCTGAGTAAAGAAACTACCTCAGACATCTGTCCTATATCTATCACCCCTCAACTTAAAGCTATGTCCCCTCGTGTTTGCCAATCACCATCCGAGGAAAAGGACTCTCACTATCCACCCTATCTAACCCTCTGATTATCTTATATGTCTCTATTAAGTCACCTCTCCTCCTCCTTCTCTCCAACGAAAACAACCTCAAGTCCCTCAGCCTTTCCTCGTAAGACCATCCCTCCATACCAGGCAACATCCTAGTAAATCTCCTCTGCACCCTTTCCAAAGCTTCCACATCCTTCCATTAATGCGGTCACCGGAACTGCACGCAATACTCCAGGTGCGGCCGCACCAGAGTTTTGTACAGCTGCAGCATGACTTCGTGGCTCCAAAACTCGATCCCTCTACTAATAAAAGCTAACACACCATATGCCTTCTTAACAGCCCTATTAACCTGGGTGGCAACTTTCAGGGATTTATGTACCTGGACACCAAGATCTCTCTGCTCATCTACACGAACAAGAATCTTACCATTAGCCCAGTACTCTGCATTCCTGTTACTCCTTCCAAAGTGAATCACCTCACACTTTTCCGCATTAAACTCCATTTGCCATCTCTCAGCCCAGCTCTGCAGCCTATCTATGTCCCTCTGTAACCGACAACATCCTTCGGCACTATCCACAACTCCACCGACATTCGTGTCACCCGCAAATTTACTAACCCACCCTTCTACTCCCTGATCCAGGTCATTTATAAAAATGACAAACAGCAGTCAACCCAAAACAGATCCTTGCGGTACACCACTAGTAACTAAACTCCAGTTATGGTTTGACATAAACCACCACCCTCTGTCTTCTTTCAGTTAGTCAATTTCTGATCCAAATCAATAAATCACCTTCAATCCCATACTTCCGTATTTTCTGCAATAGCCTACCGTGGGGAACCTTATCAAACGCCTTACTGAAATCCATATGCACCACATCCACGGTTTTACCCTCATTCACCTGTTTGGTCACCTTCTCAAAAACTCAATAAGGTTTGTGAGGCACGACCTACCCTGCACAAAACCGTGCTGAATATCGCTAATGAACTTATTCTTTTCAAGATGATTATAAATCCGATCTCTTATAACCTCTTCCAACATTTTACCCACAACCGAAGTAAGGCTCACAGGTCTATAATTACCAGAGCTGTCTCTACTCCCCTTCTTGAACAAGGGGACAACATTTGCTCTCCTCCAGTCTTCCGGCACTATTCCTGTCGACAATGACGACATAAAGATCAAGGCCAAAGGCTCTGCAATCTCCTCCCTGGCTTCCCAGAGAATCCTAGGATAAATCCCATCTGGCCCAGGGGACTTATCTATTTTCACACTTTTCAAAATTGCTAACACCTCCTCCTTGTGAACCTCAATCCCATCTAGCCTAGTAGTCTGTATCTCAGTATTCTCCTCGACAACATTTTCTTTCTCGACTGTAAATACTGACGAAAAATATTCATTTAACTCTTCCCCTATCTCCTCTGATTCCACAAACTACTTCCCACTACTATCCTTGATTGGCCCTAATCTAACTCTAGTCATTCTTTTATTCCTGATATACCTATAGAAAGCCTTAGGGTTTTCCTTGATCCTATCCGCCAATGACTTCTCGTGTCCTCTCCTCGCTCTTCGTAGCTCCCCCTTTAGATCCTTCCTGGCTAGCTTGTAACTCTCAAGCGCCCGAACTGAGCCTTCACGTCTCATCCTAACATAAGCCTTCTTCTTCCTCTTGACAAGCGCTTCAACTTCTTTCGTAAACCACGGCTCCTTCACTCGACAACTTCCTCCCTGCCTGACAGGTACATACTTATCAAGGACACGCAGTAGCTGCTCCCTCAATAAGCTCCACATTTCGATTGTGCCCATCACCTGCAGTTTCCTTCCCCATCCGATGCATCCTAAATCTTGCCTAATCGCATCATAATTTCCTTTCTCACAGCTATAATTCTTGCCCTGCGGTATATACCTGTCCCTGCCCATCGCTTAGGTAAACCTAACCGATTGTGATCACTATCACCAAAGTGCTCACCGACATCTAAATCTAACACCTGGCCGGGTTCTCCCGCTCCTGTCGTGAATCATCTTCACTATCCTTTCCTCTACATCTCTGGAACTATTCGGAGTTCGATAGAAAACTCGCAACAGGGTGACCTCTCCTCTCCTGTTTCTAACCTCGGCCCATACTACCTCAGGAGACGAGTCCTCAAACGTCCTTTCTGCCACCGTAATACTCTCCTTGATTAACAATGTCACCTCCCCCCCCCCCCTCTTTTACCATCTTCTCTGTTCTTACTGAAACATCTAAATCCCGGAACCTGCAACATCCATTCCTGTCCCTGCTCTACCTATGTCTCCGAAATGGCCACAACATCGAGATCCCAGGTACCAACCCATGCTGCAAGCTCACCCACCTTGTTCCGGATGCTCCTGGTGTTGAAGTAGACACACTTTAAACCAAGTTCTTGCTTGCCAGTGCCCTCTTGCGTCCCTGTAACCTTATCCCTGACATCACTACTCTCAATATCCTGTGCACTGGAACTACAATTTAGGTTCCCATCCCCCTGCTGAATTAGTTTAACCCCCCCCCCCACCCCCGAAGAGCACTAGAAAATCTCCCCCCCAGGATATTGGTACCGCTCTGGTTCAGGTGAAGACCATCCTGTTTGTAGAGGTCCCACCTACCCCAGAAAGAGCCCCAATTATCCAGGAAACCAAAACCCTCCCTCCTACACCATCCCTGCAGCCACATGTTCGATTCCTCTCTCTCCCTATTCCTCGCTTCGCTAGCACGTGGCACGGGCAACAATCCAGAGTTAGCAACTCTGTTTGTTCTCGCTCGAAGCTTCCACCCTAGCTCCCTGAATTTCTGCCTTAAATCCCCATCTCTCTTCCTACCTTTGTCGTTGGTGCCTATGTGGACCACGACTTGGGGCTGCTCCCCCTCCCCCTTAAGTATCCCAAAAACACGATCCGAGACATCATGAACCCTGGCACCTGGGAGGCAACACACCAACCGTGTGTCTCTCTCGTTCCCACAGAACCTGCTATCTGTTCCCCTAACTATGGAGTCCCCAATGACTAATGCTCTGCTCCTCTTCCCCCTTCCCTTCTGAGCAACAGGGACAGACTCTGTGCCAGAGACCTGTACCCCAGTGCTTACCCCGGTAAGTCGTCCCCCCCAACAGTATCCAAAAAGGTATACTTGTTGTTGACTGAAACGGCCACAGGGGATCCCTGCACTGCCTGCTGGTTCCCTCTCCTTCCCCTGACGGTAACCCATCTACCTACTTCTTTTACCTGATGTGTGATTACCTCCCTATAACTCCTCTCAATAACCCACTCCACCTCTCGAATGATCCGAAGTTCATCCAGCTCCAGCTCCAGTATCCTAACGCGGTTCTCGAGGAGCTGGAGTTGGGTGCACTTCCCACAGATGCAGTCCCTGCTGTTCACAATGTCCAGTACCTTCCAGTTCTGAGGAAAACCGATGACTTGAAACGTTAGAGCTGCTTATTTCTCCAGAGACGCCGCCTGGCGTGCTGAATGTTTGTAGCATTTTCCTATTTACTCAGCTTTACAGTTGTTTCAGTATTTTGTTTTCACAATAATGCTTAAGCCTGGATATCAAGCGGGATGTAGATTGGTGGTAACAGGAGTTTCAGATTTCTGACTCCACAGTCTGCTTCTTTTCTGCTTGTGGGTTTCCTGAGCGTGAAATCAGCCGATTGATGGGCTTGGATTCCGGTTGGGAAGGGAGGAGTCTGGGGGGTATTTTGAGGGAAATATTTTGCGAGGGGGAATAATTTCCGGGGGACAAATTTGCGGTGGGGGCTATTGCGGGGCGAGGGGAGGCAAAGAAAGAGAGAGAAAGCAGAAAAATTGAAAAAGAAGGAGAGAGAAAGCAGAAAAAGAGAGAGAAAGAGACAAAGTCCGAGAGGGAGAGGAAGTCAGAAAGAGACAAAGAAAAAGAAGTCATAGAAATGGATAAAAGACAGCAAGAAACAGAAAATAAAAAAGATAAATAAAGAGAAAAGGCAGAAAAAAAGTGGAGGGAAAAAAGGGGAGGGAAAGAACGAAGACACAAAGAAATTGCAGACACCAGAGAGACAGAAAACCAATTGCAGAAAGTCACAGAGAAACACTGAGAGAGAAAGAAAAACACAAAGCGAGAGAGAGATTGAGAGAGAGATGGCGAGATAAAGCCAGTGAAACAGAAAGACACACAATCACTCATGGAGAAGCAAAGAGAGAAACACAGAGAGAGGTAGAGAGAAATTGAGAGAGAGAGAGAGAAACAGAAAGAGAGAGAGAGAGAAACAGAGGGAGAGAGAGAGAGAAACACAAAGAGTGAGAGAGAGACTGAGGGAGATATAGCTAGAGAAAGCCAGTGAGACAGAAAGACACAGAATCACTCAAAGAGAAACATAAAGAGAAACACAGAAAGAGGAAGAGAAACAAAAAGTGAGGCAGAGAGCGTTTGAGAGAGAGAGAGAGAGATTGAGAGAGAGATGGCCAGAGAAAGCCAGTGAGACAGAAAGAAACGCAATCACTCACAGAGAAACAGAGACACACACACCAAGTGAGGATGAGAGAGAGAAAAACAGAAAGAGAGAGTGAGAGAAACACAGAGAGACAGAAGGAGTGAGAAACACAGAGAAAGGGAGCGAGAGAGAAACACAGAGAGAGGGAGAGAGAGAAAAACAGACAGGGAAACAGAGAGATTGAGGGAGAGAGAGACTGAGGGAGAGAGATTGAGGGAGGGAGAGATTGAGGGAGAGTTTGAAAGAGAGAGATAGAGAGATCAATTGAGAGAGAGAGAGATTGAGATATATTGGGAGAACCAGATTGAGATGAAGAGATTGAGAGAGAGAGAGAGAGAGAGATTGAGAGGGATAGATTTAGAGAGAGAGACAGACTGAGAGGGATAGATTGAGTCATATGAAGGGAGAAAGGCAGAGAGGAACAATAAAGATGTGATACTCACTATCCGACATGGTCTGCGCTCGATCGTTGAACTTTACAACCTTCCCTCCATCATTTCGTCCATGGGGAAAAGATCCTGGACAACGGCATTGGGGTGGGAATTGGAGGAATGGTTCAGGACTGGGGCAGAGAGAGGGATTCAGACTGGACTCTCACACACACACACACACACTGTAATCAGCTTGAAATTCACCTGGGCACAGAGACACAGAGACTGAGACACAGAAACTCACTTTCAGACACCAGCAGCATAGAAAGAAAGAATGGAGGCTGATGTTGCCCTAATATATCCCAGAACCTGTCACTCAAAACAACCAGTCCACCCAAAATACAGCTCATCCAACCAGCTGTCAACTTTCCCCATCTGGACACTCCCTCCTAGGTATGGGACAGTCCAAGGTGATTCTCTGTGTAAACAGGGAATAGAGGAGAAAGGAATATTCCAACCATATCCCAAATGGACAATTCCAGACAGAAACCTGTCTGTCTGCCTGTCTGTCTGTCTGTCTCCCGCCTCCAAAAACCTCACTAACAGAGCAGAAAAGCTGTTGTAATTTAAAACCTGGAGGGGCCGGTTTGGATAATGACCATTTAACACTAATTGCATTAAATGTCTTTCATTATTGACCTCCAGTTAACTGAAAGTTCAGAAAATGACTGAAAATGTCTCACTGCAGTTACCTTGAAATTCTGGCAAAGAGTTTTTGCTTGAGAGGCCGGTTTGACTGCAGTATAAACAGACAGTTTTTATTCGGTTTTTCAATTCCACTGTGTGACAACGACTGAAACTAGATCGAAGTTAATGATGCAGCCAAGAGAACTTTTATAACCGGTGACATTTCACACAACAATTCTCACCCATATTTACCGTTATATTTGTCAATTATACTTTGCACTGCATTTGATGCTGCTGTATTTATGCATTAGTCTGTACTCAATCGAAAAAACCTTCTTAACATTCACCAGTTTAATGTTACAAGGGTTTACAAAGCTGAGAAATGGCCATTTAACACAAATAGTATGAAAGATCTTCCACTTTTCACCTCCACTTTATTTAAAGTTCAGCGATAAAGACCTCTACATTCTGAAAAATAGTTTTTACTGCTGCAATAAAGTGTCACTTGTTTCCAGGTTTCACACTAACCTATTTCATAGGAACAAACCCAACTGGAACACAATCTGTTTCCTTCATGAGTTTGTTAATGTGCATTAGCTCACCCTTAAAGCTATCCTCTCTGAATTATAGAGTCCTATATCTTTCAGCATGTCTTACAACAAAGATGATTCAAAGTGGAAGAACAAAGAAAAGAACAAAGAAAATTACAGCACAGGGACAGGCCCTTCGGCCCTCCAAGCCTGCGCCGATCCAGATCCTCTATCTAAACATGTCGCCTATTTTCTAAGGGTCTGTATCTTTTGCCTATTTATTACACTACACATTTAAGTTGCATTTTAATCACTCCAAAATTGTCGGCTATTCCTTGAAACCTCTCCCCCTTTCTCTCTCACATACACACACAGTCTTCCTTCGAGACTGGTAAACCACCTTTGCACTCTCTCCAAGGCTTTGACATCCTTCCCAAAGTGTGGTGCCCAGGATCGAACACAATACTGCAGTTGAGGCCGAACCAGCAGTTTGAATGAGGCAATTGATTTTAATTCCTTGTCTTATTTATATAAAAAATCATCATATGCCGTAACAGGCTTACTGATGCCTTTTGCTCTAATGTCAATGATCTTTAAATTCGTATTTTGTTTTGGCATTACTGCAAATATGTCCTTCAATCTGGAGGAGTCACAGTTGTCTGGTGAGAACACTATGTGTCAATAGAAAGGAATGAGATATCATAAAATAAGGGAGCTCAATCAGTGGGTACTCTGAGGTGGGAAAGGGTCCAGGTTCCAATTGCAGGATCTGTGCTGACATAGCTGATTGCACAGAGACCAGAAGGATGCAATGGCATTCACACATATGCACACAAACACACAAAAACCTGCAAAGAAGAAATGTTTCAGGCACTCCGATGGGAATGATGTGGGAATGGAGTAAGGATATTCCAGCGAATGTTACAAATGGTTCATTTCAGGACCCTTTCTTTCTCTCTCTCTCCTCCCGCATACTCCCCCCACCCCCAAGACCAAGACCTCATCCAAGACCTCATTTACAACTGAATGTAGAAAAAGTGCTGCAATGTAAAACCTGAAGCGGCCTGTTTGGAAAATGGCCATTTGATACAAATTATATTAAGTGCCTTTCACTATTCACCCCCAGTTTACAGTAAGTGCAGCAGGAACGTGAAATTCTGGCAAAGAGTTTTTGCTGGAGAGGCCTGTTTGTTGCAGTTTGAGGAACAACCAATTTTTATTAGGTTTCTCAGTTCCTCTGGGTGACAATCCCTGAAAGTACAGCCAGGTAAATGATGCAGCCAAGAAAACATTTACAACTGGTGACATTTCACAGTACAATTCTGACCCATATTTACACTTGTATCTGAAAAACATTCGCTTCTTAATGTTGTTGCATTTATGCATTATTCAGTAAGCATTCAAAATACTTTTCTCAACATTTAGCACTGTAACGTCACTAGGGTTTCCAACGTTGAAAAACAGCCATGACAGCACACATTTTGTCAAAGGTCGTTAATTTCTCACCTCCAGTTTACATAAAGCTCAGCAATTACGACCTCGAAAATGTGGCAATGAGATTTTGCTGCTGCAATAAAGTGCCACTTGTTTCAATTTCCCTGGAGAAACAAATAGTATTCAAAATCCTTTCACTCAGTTTGGATAAACGAGGACAGTTTGTTTCCAGTATCAGAGAGAGTTCAGGAACCAGAGAGCACAGAATGAAGGTGAATAAAAATGGGAGAGCGATGCGAGGAGATAATCAGGGAAAATAATCCAGCACAAGTTGTTCTGGTCTGGAATGCACTGTCCGACAGGTTGGTGAAAACAGATTTGATATCGATGTTCAAAAGCTAATTGCATCAATACTTCAATTTCTCTCATTAACAGTAGAAAAGATAACAGCACAAATAGGGAATTGAGAGATGTCATAAATTTAGTGAAGAAGAATTCAACGCAACTTATTCAGCGTATTTTTATTTTCAAATGAATGTTTGGACATTATTTGATGTTCTTGATTTATTTCTGCATTAGCGCTTACTAACACAAAATAATTTTTCAAACAGAAAGTAGGTTAATATTACAAGCATTAACATAGTTGGAAAATTACCAATTAACACGAGTTGTATTTAAATTCTTTCATTAAGCGTCTAAACGTTACACAAAGTGTCAGATTGACACAAACATGCATTCCTCGAACAAACAGCAAACTTTCAAACTCTCAGGAAAACAGAATATTCCCATCAGCAATGGCTCAATACCTCCATTTGCTGATGTCTCTGTCTCAATGCAGTTAGTGCACTCTCTCACCATCTCCATCTGCTGGTGTCCCTGCCTCAATATAGTTAATGTCCCCTCCCACAATCTCCATCTGCTGGTGTCCCCGTCTCACTGCAGTTAATGCACCCCCTCACCATCTCCATCTGCTGGTGTCTCAGTCTCACTGCAATCACTGTCCCCGCTCACCAGCGCCTTCGACTGGTGTCCCTGTCTCACTGCAGTTACTGTCCCCTCTAACCATTCCATCTGCTCGTGTCCCTGTCTCACTGCAGTTACAGTCCCCTCTAACTATCTCCATCTGCTCGAGTCCCTGCCTCAATGCAGTTACTGCCCCCTCTCACAATCTCCATCTGCTGGTGCCCCTGCCTCAATATAGTTAATGTCCCCTCCCACAATCTCCATCTGCTGGTGTCCCCGTCTCACTGCAGTTAATGCACCCTCTCACCATCTCCATCTGCTGGTGTCTCAGTCTCAGTGCAGTCACTGTTCCCGCTCACCATCTCCATCTGCTGGTGTCGCTGTCTCACTGCAGTTACTGTCCCCTCTAACCATCTCCATCTGCTCGTGTCCCTTTCTCACTGCATTTACAGTCACCTCTCACTATCTTCATCTGCTGGTGTCCCTGCCTCAATATAGTTACTGTCCCCTCTCACAATCTCCATCTGCTGGTGTCCCCGTCTCACTGCAGTTAAAGCACCCTCTCACCATCTCCATCTGCTGGTGTCTCAGTCTCACTGCAGTCACTGTCCCGGCTCACCATCTCCTTCTTCTGGTATCCCTGTCTCACTGCAGTTACTGTCCCCTCTAACCATTCCATCTGCTCGTGTCCCTGTCTCACTGCAGTTACAGTCCCCTCTAACCATCTCCATCTGCTCGTGTCCCTGCCTCAATGCAGTTACTGTCCCCTCTCACAATCTCCATCTGCTGGTGTCCCTGCCTCAATGCAGTTACTGTCCCCTCTCACACTCTCCATCTGCTGGTGTCCCTGTCTCACTGCAGTTACTGCACCCTCTCACCATCTCCATCTGCTGGTGTCCCTGCCTCAATGCAGTTACTGTCCCCTCTCACAAACTCCATCTGCTGGTGTATCTGTCTCACTGCAGTTGCTGCCCCCCTCACCACCTCCATCTGCTGGAGTCCCTGACTCACTGCAGTTACTGCCCTCTCTCACTATCTCCATCTGCTGGAGTCTCTGTCGCAGTGCAGTTACTGTCCTCCTCTCAAGATCTCCATTTGTTGGTGTCACTGTCTTACTGCAGTTACTGCCCGCCTCACCATCTTCATCTGCTGGAGTCTCTGTCTCACTGCAGTTACTGCCCCCTCTTACCATCTCCAACTGCTGGTGTCCCCGTCTCACTGCAGTTACTGCACCCTCTCACCATCTCCATCTGCTGGTGTCTCAGTCTCACTGCAGTCACTGTCCCAGCTCACCATCTCCTTCTACTGGTATCCCTGTCTCACTGCAGTTACTGTCCCCTCTAACCATTCCATCTGCTCGTGTCCCTGTCTCACTGCAGTTACAGTCACCACTCACCATCTTCATCTGCTGGAGTCTCTGGCTCACTGCAGTTACTGCCCCCTCTCACCATCTCCATCTGCTGGTATCCCTGACTCACTGCAGTTACTGCACCCTCTCAGCATCTCCATCTGCTGGTCTCTCTGCCTCACTGCAGTCACTTTCCCCGCTCACCATCTTCATCTGCTGGAGTCTCTGGCACACTGCAGTTACTGCCCCCTCTCGCCTTCTCCATCTGCTGGTGTCTCTTACTCACTGCAGTTACTGCACCTCTCACCATTTCCATCTGCTGGTGTCCCTGTCTCACGGCAGTTACTGCCCCCTCTCACCACCTCCATCTGCTGGTGTTCCTGTCTCACTGCTGTTACTGTCCCCCTCACCATCTCCATCTGCTGGAGTCCTTGACTCACTGCAGTTACTGCCCCCTCTCACCATCTCCATCTGCTGGTGTCCCTGTCTCACTGCAGTTACTGCCCCCTCTGAATATCTCCATCTGCTGGTGTCCCTGCCTCAATGCAGTTACTGTCCCTTCTCACCATCTCCATCTGCTGGAGACCATGCCTCAATGTAGTCACTGTCCCCTCTCACAATCTCCATCTGCTGGTGTCCCCGTCTCACTGCCGTTACTGCACCCTCTCACAATCTGCATCTGCTGGTATCTCAGTCTCACTGCAGTCACTGTCCCCGCCCACCATCTTCATCTGCTGGTGTCCCTGTCTCACTGCAGTTACTGTCCCCTATAACATCTCCATCTGCTGGTGTCCCTGCCTCACTGCATTTACAGTCACCTCTAACCATCTCCATCTGCTGGTGTCCCTGCCTCAATGCAGTTACTGTCCCCTCTCACACTCTCCATCTGCTGGTGTCCCTGTCTCACTGCAGTTACTGCACCCTCTCACCATCTCCATCTGCTGCTGTCCCTGCCTCAATGCAGTTACTGTCCCCTCTCACAATCTCCATCTGCTGGTGTCTCTGTCTCACTGCAGTTGCTGCCCCCTCTCACCACCTCCATCTGCTGGTGTCACTGACTCACTGCAGTTACTGCCCTCTCTCACTATCTCCATCTGCTGGAGTCTCTGTCGCAGTGCAGTTTCTGTCCTCCGCTCAAGATCTTCATTTGCTGGTGTCACTGTCTTACTGCAGTTACTGCCCTCTCTCACCATCTTCATCTGCTGGAGTCTCTGTCTCAATGCAGTTACTGCCTCCTCTCACCATCTCCATCTGCTGGTGCCTCTGTCTCACTGCAGCTACTGCCCCCTCTCATCATCTCCATCTGCCGGTGTCCCTGTCTCACTGCAGTTACTGCCCCCCTCACCATCTCCATCTGCGGATGTCCCTGTCTCATTGCAGTTAATGCACCATCTCACCATCTTCATCAGCTGGAGTCTCTGTCTCACTGCAGTTACTGCCCCCCTCACCATCTCCATCTGCTGGAGTCCTTGACTCACTGCAGTTACTGCCCACTCTCACTATCTCCATCTGCTGGTGTCTCTGTCTCAGTGCAGTTACTGCTCCCTCTCACCATCTCCAACTGCTGGTTTCTGTGTCTCACTGCAGTTACTGCCCCCCCTCACCATCTCCATCTGCTCGTGTCCCTGCCTCAATGCAGTTATTGTCCCCCTCACCATCTCCATCTGCGGATGTCCCTGTCTCATTGCAGTTACTGCACCATCTCACCATCTCCATCTGCTGCTGTCCCTGCCTCAATGCAGTTACTGTCCCCTCTCACAATCTCCATCTGCTGGAGTCTCTGTCGCAGTGCAGTTTATGTCTTCCGCTCAAGATCTCCATTTGCTGGTGTCACTGTCTGACTGCAGTTACTGCACTACTCACCATCTTCATCTGCAGGAGTCTCTGTCTCAATGCATTTACTGCCCCCTCTCACCATCTCCATCTGCTGGTGTCTCTGTCTCACTGCAGTTACTGCCCCCTCTCATCATCTCCATCTGCTGGTGTCCCTGTCTCACTGCAGTTACTGCCCCCTCTCATCATCTCCATCTGCTGGTGTCCCTGTCTCACTGCAGTTACTGCCCCCCTCACCATCACCATCTGCGGATGTCCCTGTCTCATTGCCGTTACTGTCCTCCTCTCAAGATCTCCATTTGCTGGTGTCCCTGTCTAACTGCAGTTACTGCCCGCCTCACCATCTTCATCTGCTGGAGTCTCTGTCTCACTGCAGTTACTGCTCCCTCTCACCATCTCCAACTGCTGGTTTCTGTGTCTCACTGCAGTTACTGCCCCGTCTCGCCATCTCCATCTTCTCGTGTCACTGCCTCAATGCAGTTACTGTCCCCCTCACCATCTCCATCTGCGGATGTCCCTGTCTCATTGCAGTTACTGCACCATCTCACCATCTTCATCTGCTGGAGTCTCTGTCTCACTGCAGTTACTGCCCCCTCTGACCATCTCCATCTGCTGGTGTCCCTGTCTCACTGCAGTTACTGCCCCCTCTGAATATCTCCATCTGCTGGTGTCCCTGCCTCAATGCAGTTACTGTCCCTTCTCACCATCTCCATCTGCTGGAGACCATGCCTCAATGTAGTCACTGTCCCCTCTCACAATCTCCATCTGCTGGTGTCCCCGTCTCACTGCCGTTACTGCACCCTCTCACAATCTGCATCTGCTGGTATCTCAGTCTCACTGCAGTCACTGTCCCCGCCCACCATCTTCATCTGCTGGTGTCCCTGTCTCACTGCAGTTACTGTCCCCTATAACATCTCCATCTGCTGGTGTCCCTGCCTCACTGCATTTACAGTCACCTCTAACCATCTCCATCTGCTGGTGTCCCTGCCTCAATGCAGTTACTGTCCCCTCTCACACTCTCCATCTGCTGGTGTCCCTGTCTCACTGCAGTTACTGCACCCTCTCACCATCTCCATCTGCTGCTGTCCCTGCCTCAATGCAGTTACTGTCCCCTCTCACAATCTCCATCTGCTGGTGTCTCTGTCTCACTGCAGTTGCTGCCCCCTCTCACCACCTCCATCTGCTGGTGTCACTGACTCACTGCAGTTACTGCCCTCTCTCACTATCTCCATCTGCTGGAGTCTCTGTCGCAGTGCAGTTTCTGTCCTCCGCTCAAGATCTTCATTTGCTGGTGTCACTGTCTTACTGCAGTTACTGCCCTCTCTCACCATCTTCATCTGCTGGAGTCTCTGTCTCAATGCAGTTACTGCCTCCTCTCACCATCTCCATCTGCTGGTGCCTCTGTCTCACTGCAGCTACTGCCCCCTCTCATCATCTCCATCTGCTGGTGTCCCTGTCTCACTGCAGTTACTGCCCCCCTCACCATCTCCATCTGCGGATGTCCCTGTCTCATTGCAGTTAATGCACCATCTCACCATCTTCATCAGCTGGAGTCTCTGTCTCACTGCAGTTACTGCCCCCCTCACCATCTCCATCTGCTGGAGTCCTTGACTCACTGCAGTTACTGCCCACTCTCACTATCTCCATCTGCTGGTGTCTCTGTCTCAGTGCAGTTACTGCTCCCTCTCACCATCTCCAACTGCTGGTTTCTGTGTCTCACTGCAGTTACTGCCCCCCCCTCACCATCTCCATCTGCTCGTGTCCCTGCCTCAATGCAGTTATTGTCCCCCTCACCATCTCCATCTGCGGATGTCCCTGTCTCATTGCAGTTACTGCACCATCTCACCATCTCCATCTGCTGCTGTCCCTGCCTCAATGCAGTTACTGTCCCCTCTCACAATCTCCATCTGCTGGAGTCTCTGTCGCAGTGCAGTTTATGTCTTCCGCTCAAGATCTCCATTTGCTGGTGTCACTGTCTGACTGCAGTTACTGCACGACTCACCATCTTCATCTGCAGGAGTCTCTGTCTCAATGCATTTACTGCCCCCTCTCACCATCTCCATCTGCTGGTGTCTCTGTCTCACTGCAGTTACTGCCCCCTCTCATCATCTCCATCTGCTGGTGTCCCTGTCTCACTGCAGTTACTGCCCCCCTCACCATCACCATCTGCGGATGTCCCTGTCTCATTGCCGTTACTGTCCTCCTCTCAAGATCTCCATTTGCTGGTGTCCCTGTCTAACTGCAGTTACTGCCCGCCTCACCATCTTCATCTGCTGGAGTCTCTGTCTCACTGCAGTTACTGCTCCCTCTCACCATCTCCAACTGCTGGTTTCTGTGTCTCACTGCAGTTACTGCCCCGTCTCGCCATCTCCATCTTCTCGTGTCACTGCCTCAATGCAGTTACTGTCCCCCTCACCATCTCCATCTGCGGATGTCCCTGTCTCATTGCAGTTACTGCACCATCTCACCATCTTCATCTGCTGGAGTCTCTGTCTCACTGCAGTTACTGCCCCCTCTGACCATCTCCATCTGCTGGTATCCCTGTCTCACTGCAGTTACTGCACCCTCTCGCCATCTCCATCTGCTGGTCTCTCTGCCTCACTGCAGCCACTTTGCCCGCTCACCATCTCCATCTGCTGGAGTCCCGGTCTCACTGCAGCCACTGTCCTCCTCTCGCCTTCTCCATCTGATGGTGTCTCTTTCTCACTGCAGTTACTGCACCTTTCACCATTTCCATCTGCTGGTGTCCCTGTCTCATGGCAGTTACTGCGCCCTATCACCACCTCCATGAGCTGGTGTTCCTGTCTCACTGCAGTTACTGCCCCTCTCACCACCTCCATCAGCTGGTGTTCCTGTCTCACTGCAGTTACTGACCCCTCACTATCTCCATCTGCTGGAGTCTCTGTCTCAGTGCAGTTACTGTCCTCCTCTCAAGATCTCCATTTGCTGGTGTCCCTGTCTTACTGCAGTTACTGCCCGCCTCACCATCTTCATCTGCTGGAGTCTCTGTCTCACTGCAGTTACTGCCCCCTCACCATCTCCATCTGCTGGAGTCCTTGACTCACTGCAGCTACTGCCCACTCTCAGTATCTCCATCTGCTGGAGTCCCTGCCTCAATGCAGTTACTGTCCCCTCTCACACTCTCCATCTGCTGGTGTCCCTGTCTCACTGCAGTTACTGCACACTCTCACCATCTCCATCTGCTGGTGTCCCTGCCTCAATGCAGTTACTGTCCACTCTCACAATCTTCATCTGCTTGAGTCGCTGTCTCACTGCAGTTACTGCCCCCCTCACCATCTCCATCTGCTGGAGTCCTTGACTCACTGCAGTTACTGCCAATTCTCACTATCTCCATCTGCTGGAGTCTCTGTCTCAGTGCAGTTACTGTCCCCTCTCACAATCTCCATCTGCTGGTTTCCCTGTCTCACTGCAGTTACTGCACCCTCTCAACATCTCCATCTGCTGGTGCCCCTGCCTCAATGCAGTTACTGTCCCCTCTCACCATCTCCATCTTCTGGAGTCCCTGCCTCAATGCAGTCACTGTCCCCTCTCACAATCTCCATCTGCTGGTGTCCCCGTCTCACTGCAGTTACTGCACCCTCTCACAATCTCCATCTGCTGGTGTCTTAATCTCACTGCAGTCACTGTCCCCGCCCACCATCTCCATCTGCTGGTGTCCCTGTCTCACTGCAGTTACTGTCCCGTCTAAACATCTCCATCTGCTCGTGTCCCTGTCTCACTGCATTTACAGTCACCTCTAACCATCTCCATCTGCTGGTGGCCCTCCCTCAATGCAGTTACTGTCCCCTCTCACACTCTCCATCTGCTGGTGTCTCAGTCTCACTGCAGTTACTGCACCCTCTCACCATCTCCATCTGCTGGTGTCCCTGCCTCAATGCAGTTACTGTCCCCTCTCACAATCTCCATCTGCTGGTGTCTCTGTCTCACTGCAGTTGCTGCCCCCTCTCACCACCTCCATCTGCTGGTGTCCCTGACTCACTGCAGTTACTGCCCTCTCTCACTATCTCCATCTGCTGGAGTCTCTGTCGCAGTGCAGTTACTGTCCTCCTCTCAAGATCTCCATTTTCTGGTGTCACTGTCTTACTGCAGTTACTGCCCGCCTCACCAGCTTCATCTGCTTGAGTCTCTGTTTCACTGCAGTTACTGCCCCCTCTCACCATCTCCAACTGCTGGTTTCTGTGTCTCACTGCAGTTACTGCCCCCTCTCACCATCTCCATCTGCTGGTGTCTCTGTCTCACTGCATTTACTGCCACCTCTCATCATCTCCATCTGCTGGTGTCCCTGTCTCACTGCAGTTACTGCCCCCCTCACCATATCCATCTGCGGATGTCCCTGTCTCATTGCATTTACTGCACCATCTCACCATCTTCATCTGCTGGATTCTCTGTCTCACTGCAGTTACTGCCCCCTCTCACCATCTCCATCTGCTGGTATCCCTGTCTCACTGCAGTTACTGCACCCTCTCACCATCTCCATCTGCTGGTCTCTCTGCCTCACTGCAGTCACTTTCCCGGCTCAGCTTCTCCATCTGTTGGAGTCCCTGTCTCACTGCAGCCACTGTCCTCCTCTCACCTTCTCCATCTGCTGGTGTCTCTTTCTCACTGCAGTTACTGCACCTTTCACCATTTCCATCTGCTGGTGTCCCTGTCTCACGGCAGTTACTGCGCCCTCTCACCACCTCCATCTGCTGGTGTTCCTGTCTCACTGCAGTTACTGCCCCCTCACCATCTCCATCTGCTGGAGTCCTTGACTCACTGCAGTTACTGCCAATTCTCACTATCTCCATCTGCTGGAGTCTCTGTCTCAGTGCAGTTTCTGTCCCCTTTCACAATCTCCATCTGCTGGTGTCCCTGTCTCACTGCAGTTGCTGCACCCTCTCAACATCTCCATCTGCTGGTGTCCCTGCCTCAATGCAGTTACTGTCCCCTCTCACCATCTCCATCTTCTGGAGTCCCTGCCTCAATGCAGTCACTGTCCCCTCTCACAATCTCCATCTGCTGGTGTCCCCGTCTCACTGCAGTTACTGCACCCTCTCACAATCTCCATCTGCTGGTGTCTTGGTCTCACTGCAGTCACTGTCCCCGCCCACCATCTCCATCTGCTGGTGTCCGTGTCTCACTGCAGTTACTGTCCCCTCTAAACATCTCCATCTGCTCGTGTCCCTGTCTCACTGCATTTACAGTCACCTCTAACCATCTCCATCTGCTGGTGGCCCTCCCTCAATGCAGTTACTGTCCCCTCTCACACTCTCCATCTGCTGGTGTCCCTGTCTCACTGCAGTTACTGCACCCTCTCACCATCTCCATCTTCTGGTGTCCCTTCCTCAATGCAGTTACTGTCCCCTCTCACAGTCTCCATCTGCTGGTGTCTCTGTCTCACTGCAGTTGCTGCCCCCTCTCACCACCTCCATCTGCTGGTGTCCCTGACTCACTGCAGTTACTGCCCTCTCTCACTATCTCCATCTGCTGGAGTCTCTGTCGCAGTGCAGTTACTGTCCTCCTCTCAAGATCTCCATTTTCTGGTGTCACTGTCTTACTGCAGTTACTGCCCGCCTCACCAGCTTCATCTGCTGGAATCTCTGTTTCACTGCAGTTACTGCCCCCTCTCACCATCTCCAACTGCTGGTTTCTGTGTCTCGCTGCAGTTACTGCCCCCTCTCACCATCTCCATCTGCTGGTGTCTCTGTCTCACTGCATTTACTGCCACTTCTCATCATCTCCATCTGCTGGTGTCCCTGTCTCACTGCAGTTACTCCCCCCTCACCATATCCATCTGCGGATGTCCCTGTCTCATTGCAGTTACTGCACCATCTCACCATCTTCATCTGCTGGATTCTCTGTCTCACTGCAGTTACTGCCCCCTCTCACCATCTCCATCTGCTGGTATCCCTGTCTCACTGCAGTTACTGCACCCTCTCACCATCTCCATCTGCTGGTCTCTCTGCCTCACTGCAGTCACTTTCCCGGCTCAGCATCTCCATCTGTTGGAGTCCCTGTCTCACTGCAGCCACTGTCCTCCTCTCGCCTTCTCCATCTGCTGGTGTCTCTTTCTCACTGCAGTTACTGCATCTTTCACCATTTCCATCTGCTGGTGTCCCTGTCTCACGGCAGTTACTGCGCCCTCTCACCACCTCCATCTGCTGGTGTTCCTGTCTCACTGCAGTTACTGCCGCCTCACCATCTCCATCTGCTGGAGTCCTTGACTCACTGCAGTTACTGCCCACTCTCCCTACTTCCATCTGCTGGAGTCTCTGTCTCAGTGCAGTTACTGTCCTCCTCTCAAGATCTCCATTTGCTGGTGTCCCTGTCTTACTGCAGTTACTGCCCGCCTCACCATCTTCATCTGCTGGAGTCTCTGTCTCACTGCAGTTACTGCTCCCTCTCACCATCTCCAACTGCTGGTTTCTGTGTCTCACTGCAGTTACTGCCCCCTCTCACCATCTCCATCTGCTCGTGTCCCTGCCTCAATGGAGTTACTGTCCCCTCTCACCATCTCCATCTGCTCGTGTCCCTGCCTCAATGCAGTTACTGTCCCCTCTCACAATCTCCGTCTGCTGGTGTCCCTGCCTCAATGCAGTTACTGTCCCCTCTCACCATCTCCATCTGCTGGAGTCCCTGCCTCAATGTAGTCACTGTCCCCTCTCACAATCTCCATCTGCTGGTGTCCCCGTCTCAATGCAGTTACTGTACCCTCTCACAATCTCCATCTGCTGGTGTCTCAGTCTCACTGCAGTCACTGTCCCCGCCCACCATCTCCATCTGCTGGTGTCCCTGTCTCACTGCAGTTACTGTCCCCTCTAAACATCTCCATCTGCTCGTGTCCCTGTCTCACTGCATTTACAGTCAACTCTAACCATCTCCATCTGCTGGTGTCCCTGCCTCAATGCAGTTACTGTCCCCTCTCACACTCTCCATCTGCTGGTGTCCCTGTCTCACTGCAGTTACTGCACCCTCTCACCATCTCCATCTGCTGGTGTCCCTGCCTCAATGCAGTTACTGTCCCCATCTCACAATCTCCATCTGCTGGTGCCTTGTCTCACTGCAGTTGCTGCCCCCTCTCAGCACCTCCATCTGCTGGTGTCCCTGACTCACTGCAGTTACTGCCCTCTCTCACTATCACCATCTGCTGGAGTCTCTGTCGCAGTGCAGTTACTGTCCTCCTCTCAAGATCTCCATTTGCTGGTGTCACTGTCTTACTGCAGTTACTGCCCGCATCACCATTTTCATCTGCTGGAGTCTCTGTCTCACTGCAGTTACTGCCCCCTCTCACCATCTCCAACTGCTGGTTTCTGTGCCTCACTGCAGTTACTGCCCCCTCTCACCATCTCCATCTGCGGATTCCCTGTCTCACTGCAGTTACTGCCCCCCTCACCATCTCCATCTGCGGATGTCCCTGTCTCATTGCAGTTACTGCACCATCTCACCATCTTCATCTGCTGGCGTCTCTGTCTCACTGCAGTTACTGCCCCCTCTCACCATCTGCATCTGCTGGTATCCCTGTCGCACTGCAGTCACTTTCCCCACTCACCATCGCCATCTGCTGGATTCCCTGTCTCACTGCAGCCACTGTCCTCCTCTCGCCTTCTCCATCTGCTGGTGTCTCTTTCTCACTGCAGTTACTGCACCTCTCACCATTTGCATGTGCTGGTGTCCCTGTCTCACGGCAGTTACTGCCCCCTCTCACCACCTCCATCTGCTGGTGTTTCTCTCTCACTGCAGTTACTGCACCTTTCACCATTTCCATCTGCTGGTGTCCCTGTCTCACGGCAGTTACTGCGCCCTCTCACCACCTCCATCTGCTGGTGTTCCTGTCTCACTGCAGTTACTGCCCCTCACCATCTCCATCTGCTGGAGTCCTTGACTCACTGCATTTACTGGCCACTCTCCCTCCCTCCATCTGCTGGAGTCTCTGTCTCAGTGCAGTTACTGTCCTCCTCTCAAGATCTCCATTTGCTGGTGTCCCTGTCTTACTGCAGTTACTGCCCGCCTCACCATCTTCATCTGCTGGAGTCTCTGTCTCACTGCAGTTACTGCTCCCTCTCACCATCTCCAACTGCTGGTTTCTGTGTCTCACTGCAGTTACTGCCCCCTCTCACCATCTCCATCTGCTCGTGTCCCTGCCTCAATGCAGTTACTGTCCCCTCTCACAATCTCCGTCTGCTGGTGTCCCTGCCTCAATGCAGTTACTGTCCCCTCTCACCATCTCCATCTGCTCGTGTCCCTGCCTCAATGCAGTTACTGTCCCCTCTCACAATCTCCGTCTGCTGGTGTCCCTGCCTCAATGCAGTTACTGTCACTTCTCACCATCTCCATCTGCTGGAGTCACTGCCTCAATGTAGTCACTGTCCCCTCTCACAATCTCCATCTGCTGGTGTCCCGGTCTCAATGCAGTTACTGTACCCTCTCACAATCTCCATCTGCTGGTGTCTCAGTCTCACTGCAGTCACTGTCCCCGCCCACCATCTCCATCTGCTGGTGTCCCTGTCTCACTGCAGTTACTGTCCCCTCTAAACATCTCCATCTGCTCGTGTCCCTGTCTCACTGCATTTACAGTCACCTCTAACCATCTCCATCTGCTGGTGTCCCTGCCTCAATGCAGTTACTGTCCCCTCTCACACTCTCCATCTGCTGGTGTCCCTGTCTCACTGCAGTTACTGCACCCTCTCACCATCTCTATCTGCTGGTGTCCCTGCCTCAATGCAGTTACTGTCCCCTCTCACAATCTCCATCTGCTGGTGTCTCTGTCTCACTGCAGTTGCTGCCCCCTCTCAGCACCTCCATCTGCTGGTGTCCCTGACTCAGTGCAGTTACTGCCCTCTCTCACTATCACCATCTGCTGGAGTCTCTGTCGCAGTGCAGTTACTGTCCTCCTCTCAAGATCTCCATTTGCTGGTGTCACTGTCTTACTGCAGTTACTGCCCGCCTCACCATTTTCATCTGCTGGAGTCTCTGTCTCACTGCAGTTACTGCCCCCTCTCACCATCTCCAACTGCTGGTTTCTGTGCCTCACTGCAGTTACTGCCCCCTCTCACCATCTCCATCTGCGGATGTCCCTGTCTCACTGCAGTTACTGCCCCCCTCACCATCTCCATCTGCGGATGTCCCTGTCTCATTGCAGTTACTGCACCATCTCACCATCTTCATCTGCTGGAGTCTCTGTCTCACTGCAGTTACTGCCCCCTCTCACCATCTCCATCTGCTGGTATCCCTGTCTCACTGCAGTCACTTTCCCCGCTCACCATCTCCATCTGCTGGAGTCCCTGTCTCACTGCAGCCACTGTCCTCCTCTCGCCTTCTCCATCTGCTGGTGTCTCTTTCTCACTGCAGTTACTGCACCTCTCACCATTTCCATGTGCTGGTGTCCCTGTCTCACGGCAGTTACTGCCCCCTCTCACCACCTCCATCTGCTGGTGTCCCTGTCTCACGGCAGTTACTGCGCCCTCTCACCACCTCCATCTGCTGGTGTTCCTGTCTCACTGCAGTTACTGCCCCCTCACCATCTCCATCTGCTGGAGTCCTTGACTCACTGCATTTACTGCCCACTCTCCCTCCCTCCATCTGCTGGAGTCTCTGTCTCAGTGCAGTTACTGTCCTCCTCTCAAGATCTCCATTTGCTGGTGTCCCTGTCTTACTGCAGTTACTGCCCCCTCTCACCATCTCCATCTGCTGGTATCCCTGTCGCACTGCAGTCACTTTCCCCGCTCACCATCTCCATCTGCTGGAGTCCCTGTCTCACTGCAGCCACTGTCCTCCTCTCGCCTTCTCCATCTGCTGGTGTCTCTTTCTGAATGCAGTTACTGTCCCTTCTCACCATCTCCATCTGCTGGAGTCCCTGCCTCAATGTAGTCACTGTCCCCTCTCACAATCTCCATCTGCTGGTGTCTCAGTCTCACTGCAGTCACTGTCCCCGCCCACCATCTCCATGTGCTGGTGTCCCTGTCTCACGGCAGTTACTGCCCCCTCTCGCCACCTCCATCTGCTGGTGTCCCTTTCTCACGGCAGTTACTGCGCCCTCTCACCACCTCCATCTGCTGGTGTTCCTGTCTCACTGCAGTTACTGCCCCCTCACCATTTCTATCTGCTGGAGTCCTTGACTCACTGCATTTACTGCCCACTCTCCCTCCCTCCATCTGCTGGAGTCTCTGTCTCAGTGCAGTTACTGTCCTCCTCTCAAGATCTCCATTTGCTGGTGTCCCTGTCTTACTGCAGTTACTGCCCCCTCTCACCATCTCCATCTGCTGGTATCCCTGTCGCACTGCAGTCACTTTCCCCGCTCACCATCTCCATCTGCTGGAGTCCCTGTCTCACTGCAGCCACTGTCCTCCTCTCGCCTTCTCCATCTGCTGGTGTCTCTTTCTCACTGCAGTTACTGCACCTCTCACCATTCCCATGTGCTGGTGTCCCTGTCTCACGGCAGGTACTGCCCCCTCTCACCACCTCCATCTGCTGGTGTCCCTGTCTCACGGCAGATACTGCGCCCTCTCACCACCTCCATCTGCTGGTGTTCCTGTCTCACTGCAGTTACTGCCCCCTCACCATCTCGATCTGCTGTAGTCCTTGACTCACTGCATTTACTGCCCACTCTCCCTCCCTCCATCTGCTGGAGTCTCTGTCTCAGTGCAGTTGCTCTCCTCCTCTCAAGATCTCCATTTGCTGGTGTCCCTGTCTTACTGCAGTTACTGCCCGCCTCACCATCTTCATCTGCTGGAGTCTCTGTCTCACTGCAGTTACTGCTCCCTCTCACCATCTCCAACTGCTGGTTTCTGTGTCTCACTGCAGTTACTGCCCCCTCTCACCATCTCCATCTGCTCGTGTCCCTGCCTCAATGCAGTTACTGTCCCCTCTCACAATCTCCGTCTGCTGGTGTCCCTGCCTCAATGCAGTTACTGTCCCTTCTCACCATCTCCATCTGCTGGAGTCCCTGCCTCAATGTAGTCACTGTCCCCTCTCACAATCTCCATCTGCTGGTGTCCCCGTCTCAATGCAGTTACTGTACCCTCTCACAATCTCCATCTGCTGGTGTCTCAGTCTCACTGCAGTCACTGTCCCCGCCCACCATCTCCATCTGCTGGTGTCCCTGTCTCACTGCAGTTACTGTCCCCTCTAAACATCTCCATCTGCTCGTGTCCCTGTCTCACTGCATTTACAGTCACCTCTAACCATCTCCATCTGCTGGTGGCCCTCCCTCAATGCAGTTACTGTCCCCTCTCACACTCTCCATCTGCTGGTGTCTCAGTCTCACTGCAGTTACTGCACCCTCTCACCATCTCCATCTGCTGGTGTCCCTGCCTCAATGCAGTTACTGTCCCCTCTCACAATCTCCATCTGCTGGTGTCTCTGTCTCACTGCAGTTGCTGCCCCCTCTCACCACCTCCATCTGCTGGTGTCCCTGACTCACTGCAGTTACTGCCCTCTCTCACTATCTCCATCTGCTGGAGTCTCTGTCGCAGTGCAGTTACTGTCCTCCTCTCAAGATCTCCATTTTCTGGTGTCACTGTCTTACTGCAGTTACTGCCCGCCTCACCAGCTTCATCTGCTGGAGTCTCTGTTTCACTGCAGTTACTGCCCCCTCTCACCATCTCCAACTGCTGGTTTCTGTGTCTCACTGCAGTTACTGCCCCCTCTCACCATCTCCATCTGCTGGTGTCTCTGTCTCACTGCATTTACTGCCACCTCTCATCATCTCCATCTGCTGGTGTCCCTGTCTCACTGCAGTTACTGCCCCCCTCACCATATCCATCTGCGGATGTCCCTGTCTCATTGCATTTACTGCACCATCTCACCATCTTCATCTGCTGGATTCTCTGTCTCACTGCAGTTACTGCCCCCTCTCACCATCTCCATCTGCTGGTATCCCTGTCTCACTGCAGTTACTGCACCCTCTCACCATCTCCATCTGCTGGTCTCTCTGCCTCACTGCAGTCACTTTCCCGGCTCAGCTTCTCCATCTGTTGGAGTCCCTGTCTCACTGCAGCCACTGTCCTCCTCTCGCCTTCTCCATCTGCTGGTGTCTCTTTCTCACTGCAGTTACTGCATCATTCACCATTTCCATCTGCTGGTGTCCCTGTCTCACGGCAGTTACTGCGCCCTCTCACCACCTCCATCTGCTGGTGTTCCTGTCTCACTGCAGTTACTGCCCCCTCACCATCTCCATCTGCTGGAGTCCTTGACTCACTGCAGTTACTGCCCTCTCTCACTATCTCCATCTGCTGGAGTCTCTGTCGCAGTGCAGTTACTGTCCTCCTCTCAAGATCTCCATTTTCTGGTGTCACTGTCTTACTGCAGTTACTGCCCGCCTCACCAGCTTCATCTGCTGGAGTCTCTGTTTCACTGCAGTTACTGCCCCCTCTCACCATCTCCAACTGCTTGTTTCTGTGTCTCACTGCAGTTACTGCCCCCTCTCACCATCTCCATCTGCTGGTGTCTCTGTCTCACTGCATTTACTGCCACCTCTCATCATCTCCATCTGCTGGTGTCCCTGTCTCACTGCAGTTACTGCCCCCCTCACCATCTCCATCTGCGGATGTCCCTGTCTCATTGCAGTTACTGCACCATCTCATCATCTTCATCTGCTGGAGTCTCTGTCTCACTGCAGTTACTGCCCCCTCTCACCATCTCCATCTGCTGGTATCCCTGTCGCACTGCAGTCACTTTCCCCGCTCACCATCTCCATCTGCTGGAGTCCTTGACTCACTGCAGTTACTGCCCACTCTCACTATCTCCATCTGCTGGTGTCCCTGTCTCACGGCAGTTACTGCGCCCTCTCACCACCTCCATCTGCTGGTGTTCCTGTCTCATTGCAGTTACTGCCCCCTCACCATCTCCATCTGCTGGAGTCCTTGACTCACTGCATTTACTGGCCACTCTCCCTCCCTCCATCTGCTGGAGTCTCTGTCTCAGTGCAGTTACTTTCCTCCTCTCAAGATCTCCATTTGCTGGTGTCCCTGTCTTACTGCAGTTACTGCTCGCCTCACCATCTTCATCTGCTGGAGTCTCTGTCTCACTGCAGTTACTGCTCCCTCTCACCATCTCCAACTGCTGGTTTCTGTGTCTCACTGCAGTTACTGCCCCCTCTCACCATCTCCATCTGCTGGTGTCTCTGTCTCACTGCAGTTACTGCCCCCTCTCACCATCTGCATCTACTGGTGTCCCTGTCTCACTGCAGTTACTGCCCCCGCTCACCAACTCCATCTGCTGGTGCTCCTGCGTCAATGCAGTTACTGTCCCCCGCTCACCATCGCCACCTGCTGGTGTCCCTGCCCCTATGTAGTCACTGTCCCCTCTCACAATCTCCATCTGCTGGTGTCCCTGCCTCAATGCAGTTACTGTCCCCCACTCACCATCTCCTTTTGCTGGTGTCCCTGTCTCATTGCAATCACGGCTCACTCTCACCATCTCCATCTGCTGGAGACCCTGTCCCAGTGCAGTCACGACTCCCCTCGCATCATCCCCATCTGCTGGTGTCCCTGTCTCACTGCAGTTACTGCCGCCCCTCACCATTTCCATCTGCTGGTGTCCCTGTCTGACTGCAGTTACATTAATTGGCTGTGTGCACTACTGTGTCAGGCTGTGAAGAAGCAGAGCATGTTCAGTGCACAATGGGTCAAAGGGAATGATTCACTCCTGTCTGCTACTGGGAAGAGAGACTAACCTTAACGTCAAGGCAGCGTTTGGCTGAATGTGGCATCGAGGAGCCTGAGTAAAATTAAAGTTGTTGGGAACCAGGGGGAAAACTCTCCACAGGTTGGAATCGTACCGAGCACAAAGGAAGATGGTTGTGGTTGTTGGAAGTCAATCATCTCAGTCCCAAGCCTTCACTCCAGGAGTTTATCAGGTTAATGTCCTCAGCCCAACCATCTTCAGCTGATATCCCAGCAGAAAGTGTTGGAAATACTGAGCAGGTCAGGCAGCATCTGTGGAGAGAGAAACAGAGTTAGTGATTCAGTTCGATGGATTCCAGATTTCCAGCATCCACAGTATTGTGCCTCGATAATGAAGCAATCCAGAGCCACATGCACCAATACCCGGACAAAATTCAGGCTTCGGCCGACCAGTGGCAAGTAACATTCACGTCACACAAGTGCCAGGCAATGACCATCTGCATCAAGAGAGAATCCAACCACCACCCCTTGGCATTCAAAGCATTATCCCATAGCTCAGGGACAGAGAGTGAAAGAAGAATATTTCAATATTCAAAAGGCATTTGATGAGATCAATCTTAGATTTTAAAATGACAATTAATTCTGCATCAATGTGCGCGTGCAGAAGACACGTTCCAAACTACTACCACCGTTTGCCTGGAGTGTCGAATTAACCCGGGTCACTCACTGTGCCCGGCTCAACCTCAAGACTCAACTGCCTCAGTCACTGAGACACTCCTTTGTATCTCTACACTGTCCAATACAGACACAGTGAGAGACAGAAAGAGAGAAACAGAGAGAAACAGACTGAAGGGTGACAGAGAGAAAGAAGGATATTTACCATCAGACATAGGAAGATGAGGAGGCAATATAACCCCTCGACCCTGTTCCAACATTCAATGAGATCACGGCTGATCTGTGATCTAACGAACACCACAGATCCCACTTTTGCCCCTTATCACTTAATACATTAGGTTAACAAAAATCTATCAATCTCAGATTTAAAAATTAACAAGTGTCTCAGCATCAATTGCTGTTTGTGGAAGAGCTTTCCAAACTGATACCACACCTGGTGTGTTGAAGTGTTTCTTCATTTCACTCCTAAATGGTTTTAGACTATGTTTATATTTTTAGACTATGTCCACAAATTCTGGACTCCGCAGCCAGTGGGAATAGTTTCTTTCTGTCTACCCGATCAGTTTCCCTTATTTTTCTGAAAATTATCATCAAATCACCACTTAATCTTCTAAATTCCAGTGATACAGAGTAAAGCTCCATCTACACTGTCCCATTAAACACTCCCAAGCCAAGAACAGTGTGGGGCTGGACACAGAGTAAATTTCCCTCTGCACAGTCCCATCACACACTCCCAGGGCAGGGGAAGCTTGGGGTTAGATACAGAGTAAAGACAGGGCCTATTGTATATAAACAGAGAAATGGTCTTGTGCAGTGCAAACTGAGACCGGGTGAAACGCAGCAGAAGTAGAGACACACACACAGATACAGACACTGAGACACACACAAACCGACACACAGAGACTGCACAATCTACACATCAGTAAAAATCAACCAACAGACCCTTCAAAAATTATTCCCATGTTCTGTCTTAATATAAACCTCCAGTCTGAAACAGCCATTGTCCACTCTCTCAGCCAATGTCGTATCCACTCAGCCACTGCCCCTTTCATCCATGGAACAACAATATTGCTAACTAGTCAATTAGAAGGCACCATTAAGTGCTCCCCATTAGGACACTGGTCCCAGACCGCTCTGCTTGCACTCTCCCATCAAAATTCCCCAGACAGGTATAGCATGGATTAGATACAGAGTAATGCTCCTTCTACACTGTCCCATCCAACACTCCCAGGGCAGGAATTTAATGGGGCGGATACAGAGTGAATCTCACTCTACAGTGTCCGAAACAGACAGAGAGAGAGAGGGAGAGAAAGAAAGAGCTAAACAGAGAGACACAGACAGACAGGGTGGCTGAGAGAGAAAGAAGGATATTTAACATCGGACATAGGAAGAGGAGGAGGCAATTTAATCCCTCAACCCTGTTCCAGCATTCAATGAAATCATGGCTGATCTGTGATCTAACTTACGCCATATACCCTGCCGTTACCCCTTATCTCTTTAAACCTTCGGATAACAAGGATCTATCAATCCCAGATTTAAAAATTAACCAATAAGCCAGCATGAAATTTCCACAACCAATATCATGAGGGTGTGATGGCTCCCACAGTGGAATAGCTTGCTGGATGTTTAAAATGGAGGCTATTCCTCCTGGATCATCAAAAGTATCCGCCTGCGCCCCAACTCCATTTCTCCCTCTCCCGATGTTTTTTTCCTCCATACCTATCTCTTATTTGCTTATGTACACAGCAGTGAAGGATTAAATCAAATTAATATATCTTACATTCTCCTTTTCAATCCACTCCAACAACCTCTCTCTCTCCAACCTTGTCCCTCTCTACAGCACTCTCTATGTCTGCATATCTAACCCTCTCTCCCTCTGTCTCTATCCTAGTGTCAGAGATAGCAGGAGGAAGATATAGAGAGAGTATGTTGAAGGAACGGTACTCTGTTCCGAAACTGTGCTGAAGCTGCTCTGGGGGTGTTTTATGGGCCACATTAATCGGCCGTGTACAGTCCTGTATCAGGCTGTGAAGAAGCAGAGCATGTTCAGTGCACAACGGGTCAAAGGGAACGATTCACCCCTGTCTAATACTGGGAAGAGAGAGTGACCTTAACATCAAGGCAGCGTTTGACCGACTGTGGCATCGAGGAGCCCGAGTAAAATTGAAGTCAGTGGGAATCTGCTGGTTGGTTTCAGACCGAGCACAAAGGAAGATGGTTGTGGTTGTTGGAGGTCAATCATCTCAGTCCCAGGACATCACTGCAGGAGTTCCTCAGGGTAGTGTCCGAGGCCCATCCATCTTCAGCTGCTTCCTCAATGACCTGCCCTCCATCGTAAGGTCAGAAGTGGGAATGTTCACTGATGATTGCACAGTGTTCAGTTCCATTTGCACCTCCTCAGATAATGAAATCCCAGGAGAAAATGCTGGAAATACTGAGCAGGTCAGGCAGCATCTGTGGAGAGAGAAACAGAGTTAGAGATTCAGCTCGATAGTTTCCAGATTTCCAGCATCCACAGTCATTTGCCTCAGATAACGAAGCAATCCACAGCCACATGCACCAAGACCCGGACAACATTCAGGCTTGGGACGACCAGTGGCAAGTAACATTCATGTCCCACAAGTGCCAGGCAATGGCCATCTGCATCAAGAGAGAATCCAACCTCCTCCCCTTGGCATTCAAAGCATTATCCCATCGCTGAATCCCCCTGCATTAACACCCTGGGGAAACATTGACATCAAACTTAACTGAATGAAACACATCAATAGTTTTTTCACCCAGCGGCTGGTGGGTGTCTGGAACTCACTGCCTGAAAGGGTGGTAGAGGCAGAAACCCTCATCACATTTAAAACAATCTCTTGGATATTCACTTCTCCATATTTAAAGTGGGTAAGGAATAACTCTCCTCGTCTGCACCGCCCCATCGAACACTCTCAGAGAAGGTACAGCATGGTTTAGATACAGAGTAAAGCTCCGTTTAAACATTCCCTGGAGTGTCGGATTAACCCGGGTCACTCACTGTGCCTGGCTTAGCCTCAAGACTCACCTGCCTCAGTCACTGAGACGCTCCTGTATCACTTGTCTTAATGGAAGTGGATGCCGGGTTTGGGAGCAGGACGACTGCTAATGTGGAGGATAAGCATCAGTAATGCCTCAGAGATTCAGAACAGACCAGCAAGAATCAGAAAAGAAAACTTCTGTTGAATTTGTGAGTCTTGCAATGTGGAAGGTTTTAGTGTTTGGTGAGAATGTTGAGCCAGTGACGTTTTGCCCCAGTGGGATGCACAGACACTATATGACTTCATTACAACAGTGAGGTACCGTGTGTACTGTAAATATGGACTGAAATAACAATGTAACTGATAAATTTTCAGCTGAATACTATGACTACAGTTTTACCTGCTATCCTGTTATATCTGTGCTGCTATACCTCCTATATGTGAGAATGTACATACAACACGATGGGATGAAGTCAAAGTGGCCACTGCTAATATTTTTAGACTATGCCCCAAGTTCCTGACTCTGCAGCCAGTGGAAATATTTACTCTCAGTCCACCCTAACAGTTTCCCTTATTATTTTGTAAACCTTCATCAAATCACCCCATAACCTTCTAAATTCCAGGGATACACAGTAAAGCTCAAGCTACACTGTCCCATTAAACATTTCCAAGCCAAGCACAATGTTGGGTTTGACACAGAGTAAATTTCCCTCTACACTGTCCCATCACACACTCCGAGGGCAGTAACATCACGGGGTGGATACAGTGTGAATATCACTCTACACTGTCCGAAACAGACAGAGAGAGAGAGAGACAGAAAGAGAGAAACAGAGAGACTGGACTGCCAGGGCGACTGACAGAGAAAGAAGGATATTTAACATCGGATATTGGAAGAGGAGGATGCAATTTAACCCCATCAATCCTGTTCCAGCATTCAATGAGATCATGGCTGATCTGTGATCTACCTTACACCATATATCCTGCCTTTGCCCCTTTTCTCTTAATACCTTTGGTTAAGAAGAATCTATCAATCACAGGTTTAAAAATTAACCAATAAGCCAGCATGAAATTTCCGCAACCAATATCATGAGGGTGTGATGGCTCCCACAGTGGAATATTTGAAAAGGGGGCTGTTCCTTCTGGATCATCAAAAGTGTCCGCCTTGGTCCCAACTTCATCTGCATTTCAACCTCACGCGAAGTTATTTTTCTCTCCATATCAATCTCTGAGATGTTTGTATACACAGCAGTGAAGGATTAGATCAAATTAATATATCTTACATTATCCTTTTCATCCACCTCAACAATCTCTCTCTCTCTCTGCAAGTTTGTCCCTCTCTACAGCCCTCTCCCTGGCTTCATATCTAACCCTCTCTCCCTCTGTCTCTCTCCTCGTGTCAGTAATAGCAGAGAGAGACAGAGATGGAAGGAGAGATAGGGAGTGACAGAGAGGGAAAGACAGATGGAGGGACAGAGAGAGAGACAGAGAGAGAGAGTCAGAGACAGAGAAAGAGGGAGAGACAGAGAAGGAAAGACAGATGGAGGGACAGAGAGAGAGACAGAGAGAGAGGCAGAGACAGAGAGAGAAGGAGAGAGAGGGAGAGACAGAGGGGAAAGACAGATGGAGAGACAGAGAGAGAGAGGCAGAGATGGAAGGAGAGGGAGTGAATGACAGGGAGGGAAAGACAGATGGAGAGACAGAGCGGGAGAGACAGAGATAGAAGGAGAGAGAAGGAGAGACAGAGAGGGAAGGGCAGATGGAGGGACAGAGACAAAGAGAGGCAGAGATGGAAGGAGAGAGAGGGAGTGACAGGGAGGGAAAGACAGATGGAGAGACAGAGAGAGAGAGAAACAGAGAGAGAAGGAGAGAGTGGGAGAGAAAGAGAGGGAAAGAAATATGGAGGGACAGAGAGAGAAAGCGAGAGAGACAGAGAGAGAAGGAGAGAGGGAGTGACGGGGCGGGGAGACTGATGGAGAGACACAGAGAGAAGGAGAGAGAGAAGGAGTGACAGAGAGGGAAGGACAGATGGAGAGTCAGAGAGAAAGACAGAGATAGAAGCAGAGAGAGGGAGTGTCAGGGAGGGAAAGAAAGATGGAGGGACCAAGCGAGAGGCAGAGATGGAAGGAGAGAGAAGGAGTGACAGAGAGGGAGAGACAGAGAGGGAAAGAAAGATGTAGAGACAGAGAGAGAGAGAGAGGCAGAGATGGAAGGAGAGAGATTGAATGACAGGGTGGGAAAGACAGATGGAGAGACAGAGAGAGAGACTGAGAGAGAAGGAGAGAGATGGAGTGACAGGAAGGGAAGGACGGATGGAGGGATAGAGAGCGAGAAATGCAGAGATGGAAGGAGAGAGAGGGAGTGACAGGGAGCGAAAGAGAGATGGAGAGACAGAGAGAGAGAGAGAAAAACAGAGAGAGAAGGGAGTGGGAGTGACAGAGAGGGGAAGTCAGAAGGAGGGACAGAGACATAAAGGCGAGAGAGACAGAGAGAGAAGGAGAGAGGAAGAGACGGGGGGGGGGGGAAGACTGATGGAGAGACAGAGAGAAAGACAGAGATAGAAGGAGAGAGAGGGAGCCTCAGGGAGGGAAAGACAGATGGAGGGACAAAGTGAGAGACAGAGATCGAAGGAGAGAGAGTGAGTGACAGAGAGGTAAAAGACAGATGGAGGGACAGAGAGAGAGAGACAGAGAGAGAGAAGGAGAGAGGGAGTGACAGATGGAGAGACGGAGAGAAGGACAGAGATAGAAGGAGAGAGAGGGCGAGAAAGACAAATGGAGGGACAGAGAGAGAGAGATTGAAGGAGAGTTTGGGAGTGACAGAGAGGGAAAGACAGATGGAGGTGCAGAGGGAGAGACGGAGATAGAAGGAGAGAGAGGGAGTGACAGGGAGGGAAAGACAGATGGAGAGACAGAGAGAAAGAGACAGAGAGAGAAGGAGTGACAGGGAGCGAAAGAGAGATGGAGAGACAGAGAGAGAGAGAGAAAAACAGAGAGAGAAGGGAGTGGGAGTGACAGAGAGGGAAAGACAGAAGGAAGGACAGAGACAGAGAGCGAGAGAGACAGAGAGAGAAGGAGAGAGGAAGAGACGGGGGGAAGACAGATGGAGAGACAGAGAGAGAAAGAGAGAGAGATGGAGTGACGGGAGGGAAGGACAGATGGAGAGACAGAGAGGAAGACAGAGATAGAAGGAGAGAGAGGGAGCGTCAGGGAGGGAAAGACAGATGGAGAGACAAAGTGAGAGACAGAAATCGAAGGAGAGAGAGGGAGTGACAGAGGTAAAAGACAGATGAAGGGACAGAGAGACAGAGACAGAGAGAGAGAGACAGAGAGAGAGAGGCAGAGATCGAAGGAGAGGGAGGAAGTGACAGAGAGAGAGAGAGACAGATGGAGGGACAGAGAGAGAGAGACGGAAATTGAAGGAGAGAGAGATGGAGTGGCAGGGAGGGAAGGACAGATGGAGGAACAGAGAGAGAGAGACAGAGAGAGAGAAACAGAGAGAGAGAGAGAGGCAGAGATCGAAGGAGAGGGAGGAAGTGACAGAGAGAGAGAGAGAGACAGATGGAGGGACAGAGAGAGAGGGAGAGACAGAGAGAGAAGGAGTGACAGGGAGGGAAAGACAGATGGAGGGGCAGAGAGAAAGAGAGAGAGAGAAGGAGTGACAGGGAGCGAAAGAGAGATGGAGAGACAGAGAGAGAGTGAGAAAAACAGAGAGAGAAGGGAGTGGGAGTGACAGAGAGGGAAAGACAGAAGGAGGGACAGAGACAGAGAGCGAGAGAGACAGAGAGAGAAGGAGAGAGGAACAGACGGGGATGAAGACTGATGGAGAGACAGAGAGAGAAAGAGAGAGAGATGGAGTGACAGGAGGGAAGGACAGATGGAGAGACAGAGAGAAAGACAGAGATAGAAGGAGAGAGAGGAAGCGTCAGGGAGGGAAAGACAGATGGAGGGACAAAGTGAGAGACAGAGATCGAAGGAGAGAGAGGGAGTGACAGAGAGGTAAAAGACAGATGGAGGGACAGAGAGAGAGACAGAGAGAGAGAGAAGGAGAGAGGGAGTGACAGAGAGGAAAAGACAGATGGAGGTACAAGGAGGGAGACATAGATAGAAGCAGAGAGAGCGAGTGACAGAGAGGGAAACACAGATGGAGGACAGAGAGAGAGACAGAGACAGAGAGAGAAGCAGAGAGAGGGAATGACAGATGGAGAGACGGAGAGAAAGACAGAGATAGAAGGAGAGAGAGGGAGTGTCAGGGCGAGAAAGACAAATGGAAGGGCAGAGAGAGAGAGACAGAGAGAGAAGGAGAGAGATGGAGTAACTGGCAGGGAATGACAGATGGAGGGATAGAGAGAGAGAGAGAGAGAGAGAGAGAGAGATTGAAGGAGAGTTCGGGAGTGACAGAGAGGGAAAGACAGATGGAGCTGCAGAGAGAGAGACAGAGATAGAAGGAGAGAGGGAGAGTGACAGGGAGGGAAAGACAGATGGAGGGACAGAGAGAGAGATGGAGACTGATGGAGAGAGAGATGGAGTGGCAGGGAGGGAAGGACAGATGGAGGAACAGAGAGAGAGTGACAGAGAGAGAGAGACAGAGAGAGAGAGAGGCAGAGATCGAAGGAGAGGGAGGAAGTGACAGAGGCAGAGAGAGACAGATGGAGGGACAGAGAGAGAGGGAGAGACAGAGATAGAAGGAGAGAGAGGGTGTGACGGGTGGGGGGGGAAGACAGATGTATAGATTGAGAGACAGAGAGGGAAAGACAGAGAGAGAGAGAGAGAGGCAGAGATAGTAGGAGAGAGAGGTAGTGTCAGGGAGAGCAAGACAGATGGAGGGACAGAGAGAGAAGGAGAGAGATGGAGTGACAGGGGGTGGGGAAGACAGATGTAGAGAGAGTGGGAGACAGAGAGAACGAGAGAGAGGGAGCGAGTGAGAGGGAAAGACAGATGGAGAAACAGTTGGAGAGAGAGATGCAGAGATAGAAGGAGAGAGAGGGTGTGACAGGGAGGGAAAGTCAGATGGAGGGAAAGGGAGAGAGAGAGAGATAGAGGGAGAGAGAGGGTGTGACGGGTTGGGGGGGAAGACAGATGTATAGATTGAGAGACAGAGAGGGAAAGACAGAGAGAGAGAGAGAGGCAGAGATAGAAGGAGAGAGAGGTAGTGTCAGGGAGAGCAAGACAGATGGAGGGACAGAGAGAGAAGGAGAGAGATGGAGTGACAGGGGGTGGGGAAGACAGATGTAGAGAGAGTGGGAGACAGAGAGAACGAGAGAGAGGGAGCGAGTGAGAGGGAAAGACAGATGGAGAAACAGTGAGAGAGAGAGATGCAGAGATAGAAGGAGAGAGAGGGTGTGACAGGGAGGGAAAGTCAGATGGAGGGAAAGGGAGAGAGAGAGAGACAGAGAGAGAAAGAGAGAGGGGTTGTGACAGGGAGGGAAAGACAGATAGAGGGACAGAGGGAGACAGAGAGAGAGGCAGATAGAGAGATAGAAGGAGAGTAAGTGAGTTTCAGGAAGGGAAGGACAGATGGAGGGATAGAGAGAGAGAGACAGAGACAGAGGGAAAGAGAGATGGAAGGAAAGAGAGGGGGTGACAGAGATGGAAAGACAGATGGAGGGACAGAGTGAGAGACAGAGAGAGAAGGAGAGAGATGGAGTGACAGGAAGGGAAGGACGGATGGAGGGATAGAGAGCGAGAAATGCAGAGATGGAAGGAGAGAGAGGGAGTGACAGGGAGCGAAAGAGAGATGTAGAGACAGAGAGAGAGAGAGAGAGAGAGAGAAACAGAGAGAGAAGGGAGTGGGAGTGACAGAGAGGGAAAGACAGAAGGAGGGACAGAGACAGAGAGCGAGAGAGACAGAGAGAGAAGGAGAGATGAAGAGACGGGGGGAAGACAGATGGAGAGACAGAGAGAGAAAGAGAGGGAGATGGAGTGACGGTAGGGAGGACAGATGGAGAGACAGAGAGAAAGACAGAGATAGAAGGAGAGAGAGGGAGCGTCAGGGAGTGAAAGACAGATGGAGGGACAAAGTGAGAGACAGAGATCGAAGGAGAGAGAGGGAGTGACAGAGGTAAAATACAGATGGAGGGACAGAAAGAGAGAGACAGAGAGAGAGAGAGACAGAGAGAGAGAGAGGCAGAGATCGAAGGAGAGGGAGGAAGTGACAGAGAGAGAGAGAGACAGATGGAGGGACAGAGAGAGAGACGGAGACAGAAGGAGAGAGAGATGGAGTGGCAGGGAGGGAAGGACAGATGAAGGAACAGAGAGAGATAGACAGAGAGAGAGAGAGAGGCAGAGATTGAAGGAGAGGGAGAAGTGACAGAGAGAGAGAGAGACAGATGGAGGGACAGAGAGAGAGGGAGAGACAGAGAGAGAAGGAGAGAGTGGGAGTGACAGGGAGGGAAAGACAGATGGAGAGACAGAGAGAAAGAGACAGAGAGAGAAGGAGTGACAGGGAGCGAAAGAGAGATGGAGAGACAGAGAGAGAGAGAGAGAAACAGAGAGAGAAGGGAGTGAGAGTGACAGAGAGGGAAAGACAGAAGGAGGGACAGAGACAGAGAGCGAGAGAGACAGAGAGAGAAGGAGAGATGAAGAGACGGGGGGAAGACAGATGGAGAGACAGAGAGAGAAAGAGAGGGAGATGGAGTGACGGTAGGGAGGACAGATGGAGAGACAGAGAGAAAGACAGAGATAGAAGGAGAGAGAGGGAGCGTCAGGGAGTGAAAGACAGATGGAGGGACAAAGTGAGAGACAGAGATCGAAGGAGAGAGAGGGAGTGACAGAGGTAAAATACAGATGGAGGGACAGAAAGAGAGAGACAGAGAGAGAGAGAGACAGAGAGAGAGAGAGAGGCAGAGATCGAAGGAGAGGGAGGAAGTGACAGAGAGAGAGAGAGACAGATGGAGGGACAGAGAGAGAGACGGAGACAGAAGGAGAGAGAGATGGAGTGGCAGGGAGGGAAGGACAGATGAAGGAACAGAGAGAGATAGACAGAGAGAGAGAGAGAGGCAGAGATTGAAGGAGAGGGAGAAGTGACAGAGAGAGAGAGAGACAGATGGAGGGACAGAGAGAGAGGGAGAGACAGAGAGAGAAGGAGAGAGTGGGAGTGACAGGGAGGGAAAGACAGATGGAGGGACAGAGAGAAAGAGACAGAGAGAGAAGGAGTGACAGGGAGCGAAAGAGAGTTGGAGAGACAGAGAGAGAGAGAGAGAGAAGACCAGAGAGAAGGGAATTGGAGTGACAGAGAGGGAAAGACAGAAGGAGGGACAGAGACAGAGAGCGAGAGAGACAGAGAGAGAAGGAGAGAGGAAGAGACGGGGGGAAGACTGATGGAGAGACAGAGAGAGAAAGAGAGAGAGATGGAGTGACGGGAGGGAAGGACAGATGGAGAGACAGAGAGAAGGACAGAGATAGAAGGAGAGAGAGGGAGCGTCAGGGAGGGAAAGACTGAAGGTGGGACAAAGTGAGAGACAGAGATCGAAGGAGAGAGAGGGAGTGACAGAGAGGTAAAAGACAGATGGAGGGACAGAGAGAGACAGAGAGAGAGAGAAGGAGAGAGGGAGTGACAGAGAGGAAAAGACAGATGGAAGTACAAGGAGAGAGACAGAGATAGAAGCAGAGAGAGCGAGTGACAGAGAGGAAAACACAGATGGTGGACAGAGAGAGAGACAGAGACAGAGAGAGAAGCAGAGAAAGGGAATGACAGATTGAGAGACGGAGAGAAAGACAGAGATAGAAGGAGAGAGAGGGCGTGTCAGTGCGAGAAAGACAAATGGAGGGGCAGAGAGAGATAGACAGAGAGAGAAGGAGAGAGATGGATTGACTGGGAGGGAAGGACAGATGAAGGGATAGAGAGAGAGAGAGAGAGATTGAAGGAGAGTTTGGGAGTGACAGAGAGGGAAAGACAGATGGAGGTGCAGAGATAGAGACAGAGATAGAAGGAGAGAGAGGGAGTGACAGGAAGGGAAGGACAGATGGAGGGTTAGAGAGAGAGAGAGAGAGATTGAAGGAGAGTGTGACAGTGACAGAGAGAGAGAGACAGAGAGAGAGAGACAGACAGACAGAGACAGAGACAGAGACAGAGAGAGACAGAGAGACAGAGGGAGATGGAGAGAGGGGGAGTGACGGGAGGGAAAGACAGATGGAGTGATAGAGAGAGAGACGGAGATAGATGGAGAGAGAGGTAGTGTCAGGGAGAGCAAGACAGATGGAGGGACAGAGAGAGAAGGAGAGAGATGGAGTGACAGGGGGTGGGGAAGACAGATGTAGAGAGAGTGGGAGACAGAGAGAACGAGAGAGAGGGAGCGAGTGAGAGGGAAAGACAGATGGAGAAACAGTGAGAGAGAGGGATGCAGAGATAGAAGGAGAGAGAGGGTGTGACAGGGAGGGAAAGTCAGATGGAGGGAAAGGGAGAGAGAGAGAGACAGAGAGAGAAAGAGAGAGGGGTTGTGACAGGGAGGGAAAGACAGATAGAGGGACAGAGGGAGACAGAGAGAGAGGCAGATAGAGAGATAGAAGGAGAGTAAGTGAGTTTCAGGAAGGGAAGGACAGATGGAGGGATAGAGAGAGAGAGACAGAGACAGAGGGAGAGAGAGATGGAAGGAAAGAGAGGGGGTGACAGAGATGGAAAGACAGATGGAGGGACAGAGTGAGAGACAGAGAGAGAAGGAGAGAGATGGAGTGACAGGAAGGGAAGGACGGATGGAGGGATAGAGAGCGAGAAATGCAGAGATGGAAGGAGAGAGAGGGAGTGACAGGGAGCGAAAGAGAGATGTAGAGACAGAGAGAGAGAGAGAGAGAGAGAAACAGAGAGAGAAGGGAGTGGGAGTGACAGAGAGGGAAAGACAGAAGGAGGGACAGAGACAGAGAGCGAGAGAGACAGAGAGAGAAGGAGAGATGAAGAGACGGGGGAAAGACAGATGGAGAGACAGAGAGAGAAAGAGAGGGAGATGGAGTGACGGTAGGGAGGACAGATGGAGAGACAGAGAGAAAGACAGAGATAGAAGGAGAGAGAGGGAGCGTCAGGGAGTGAAAGACAGATGGAGGGACAAAGTGAGAGACAGAGATCGAAGGAGAGAGAGGGAGTGACAGAGGTAAAATACAGATGGAGGGACAGAAAGAGAGAGACAGAGAGAGAGAGAGACAGAGAGAGAGAGAGGCAGAGATCGAAGGAGAGGGAGGAAGTGACAGAGAGAGAGAGAGACAGATGGAGGGACAGAGAGAGAGACGGAGACAGAAGGAGAGAGAGATGGAGTGGCAGGGAGGGAAGGACAGATGAAGGAACAGAGAGAGATAGACAGAGAGAGAGAGAGGCAGAGATTGAAGGAGAGGGAGAAGTGACAGAGAGAGAGAGAGACAGATGGAGGGACAGAGAGAGAGGGAGAGACAGAGAGAGAAGGAGAGAGTGGGAGTGACAGGGAGGGAAAGACAGATGGAGAGACAGAGAGAAAGAGACAGAGAGAGAAGTAGTGACAGGGAGCGAAAGAGAGATGGAGAGACAGAGAGAGAGAGAGAGAAACAGAGAGAGAAGGGAGTGAGAGTGACAGAGAGGGAAAGACAGAAGGAGGGACAGAGACAGAGAGCGAGAGAGACAGAGAGAGAAGGAGAGATGAAGAGACGGGGGGAAGACAGATGGAGAGACAGAGAGAGAAAGAGAGGGAGATGGAGTGACGGTAGGGAGGACAGATGGAGAGACAGAGAGAAAGACAGAGATAGAAGGAGAGAGAGGGAGCGTCAGGGAGTGAAAGACAGATGGAGGGACAAAGTGAGAGACAGAGATCGAAGGAGAGAGAGGGAGTGACAGAGGTAAAATACAGATGGAGGGACAGAAAGAGAGAGACAGAGAGAGAGAGAGACAGAGAGAGAGAGAGGCAGAGATCGAAGGAGAGGGAGGAAGTGACAGAGAGAGAGAGAGACAGATGGAGGGACAGAGAGAGAGACGGAGACAGAAGGAGAGAGAGATGGAGCGGCAGGGAGGGAAGGACAGATGAAGGAACAGAGAGAGATAGACAGAGAGAGAGAGAGAGGCAGAGATTGAAGGAGAGGGAGAAGTGACAGAGAGAGAGAGAGACAGATGGAGGGACAGAGAGAGAGGGAGAGACAGAGAGAGAAGGAGAGAGTGGGAGTGACAGGGAGGGAAAGACAGATGGAGGGACAGAGAGAAAGAGACAGAGAGAGAAGGAGTGACAGGGAGCGAAAGAGAGTTGGAGAGACAGAGAGAGAGAGAGAGAGAGAAGACCAGAGAGAAGGGAATTGGAGTGACAGAGAGGGAAAGACAGAAGGAGGGACAGAGACAGAGAGCGAGAGAGACAGAGAGAGAAGGAGAGAGGAAGAGACGGGGGGAAGACTGATGGAGAGACAGAGAGAGAAAGAGAGAGAGATGGAGTGACGGGAGGGAAGGACAGATGGAGAGACAGAGAGAAGGACAGAGATAGAAGGAGAGAGAGGGAGCGTCAGGGAGGGAAAGACTGAAGGTGGGACAAAGTGAGAGACAGAGATCGAAGGAGAGAGAGGGAGTGACAGAGAGGTAAAAGACAGATGGAGGGACAGAGAGAGAGACAGAGAGAGAGAGAAGGAGAGAGGGAGTGACAGAGAGGAAAAGACAGATGGAAGTACAAGGAGAGAGACAGAGATAGAAGCAGAGAGAGCGAGTGACAGAGAGGAAAACACAGATGGTGGACAGAGAGAGAGACAGAGACAGAGAGAGAAGCAGAGAAAGGGAATGACAGATTGAGAGACGGAGAGAAAGACAGAGATAGAAGGAGAGAGAGGGCGTGTCAGTGCGAGAAAGACAAATGGAGGGGCAGAGAGAGATAGACAGAGAGAGAAGGAGAGAGATGGATTGACTGGGAGGGAAGGACAGATGAAGGGATAGAGAGAGAGAGAGAGAGAGGGATTGAAGGAGAGTTTGGGAGTGACAGAGAGGGAAAGACAGATGGAGGTGCAGAGATAGAGACAGAGATAGAAGGAGAGAGAGGGAGTGACAGGAAGGGAAGGACAGATGGAGGGTTAGAGAGAGAGAGAGAGAGATTGAAGGAGAGTGTGACAGTGACAGAGAGAGAGAGACAGAGAGAGAGAGACAGACAGACAGAGACAGAGACAGAGACAGAGAGAGACAGAGAGACAGAGGGAGATGGAGAGAGGGGGAGTGACGGGAGGGAAAGACAGATGGAATGATAGAGAGAGAGACGGAGATAGATGGAGAGAGAGATGGAGTGGCAGGGAGGGAAGGACAGATGGAGGAACAGAGAGAGAGAGACAGAGAGAGAGACAGAGAGAGAGAGAGGCAGAGATCGAAGGAGAGGGAGGAAGTGACAGAGGGAGAGAGAGACAGATGGAGGGACAGAGAGCGTGGGAGAGACAGAGATAGAAGGAGAGAGAGGGAGTGACAGGGAGGGAAAGACAGATGGAGGGATAGAGAGAGAGAGACAGAGATAGAAGGAGAGAGAGGGCGTGACGGGTGGGGGGGAAGACAGATGTAGAGAGTGAGAGACAGAGAGGGAAAGACAGAGAGAGAGAGAGAGAGGCAGAGATAGAAGGAGAGAGAGGTAGTGTCAGGGAGAGCAAGACAGATGGAGGGACAGAGAGAGAAGGAGAGAGATGGAGTGACAGGGGGTGGGGAAGACAGATGTAGAGAGAGAGAGACAAAGAGAACGAGAGAGAGGGAGCGAGTGAGAGGGAAAGACAAATGGAGAGACAGTGAGAGAGAGAGATGCAGAGATAGAAGGAGAGAGAGGGTGTGACAGGGAGGGAAAGACAGATGGAGGGAAAGGGAGAGAGAGAGAGACAGAGAGTGAAGGAGAGAGGGGTTGAGACAGGGAGGGAAAGTCAGATAGAGGGACAGAGAGAGCCAGAGATAGAAGGAGAGAGATGGAGTGACAGAGAGGGAAAGACAGATGGAGGGAAAGAGGGAGACAGAGAGAGAGGCAGATAGAGAGATAGAAGGAGAGTAAGTGAGTTTCAGGAAGGGAAGGACAGATGGAGGGATAGAGAGAGAGAGAGACAGAGACAGAGGGAGAGAGAGATGGAAGGAAAGAGAGGGAGTGACAGAGATGGAAAGACAGATGGAGGGACAGAGGGAGACAGAGAGAGAGGCAGAGGCAGAGATGGAAGGAGAGAGTGGGACACAGAGGGAGGGATAAAGAAAGAAGGAAAAATGGTTGAAACCATTGCTGTCCTGTGTGCGATGGAGGAAGGGAGAGATGAAAAGAAAGAGAGGGGGTAAAGAAATAGGGAGAAATGGTCTCACAAAGACACAGACAGAGTTATGGACAGAGTCAGAGAAAGAGAGGGAGAGAAGGAGAGAAGGAGAGTGATGGAGTGGCAGCGACGGAAGGACAGATGGAGGGACAGTGACAGAACACAGAGGAAGAGGCAGAAATAGAGTGGTAGACTGAGATATAGAGAGGACGATACAGAGACAGTGAGAGAGAGATACAGAGAGAGAGAAAGGCAGTGATGGTGTGAGAGAGACACAAATAGATTCATGGACAGAGGCACAGAGAGAGAGAGAGTAACAGAGAGAGAGAGAGAGAGAGAGAGAGAGAGAGAGACCGAAAGAAAGAGATAGAGACACACAGAGAGAAACAGAGAGAGACAGGGAGCGGCACTGAGAGACAGAGACAGAGACAGTGATAGCTAAAGACAACGAGAGAGAGACATGGGGAAGAGATAGTTGTCGGGGGAGGGAGAGTGATAGAGAGAGGAGAGAGAGATTGAGAGGGAGAGATAGAGGGGAAAGAGAGATAGAGGGGGAGTGGGAGATAGAGGGGGAGAGAGAGAGCGGGAGATAGAGCAGGATAGAGAGATAGAGGGGGAGAGAGAGATAGAGGGGGGAGTGAGAGATAGAGGTGCTGAGAGATAGAGGGGGGAGAGAGATAGAGGATGAGAGAGACAGAGGGGGGAGAGAGATCGTGGGGGGAGAGAGATAGAGGGGATGGAGATAGAGGGGGAGAGAGAGAGCGGGAGATAGAGGGGGAGAGAGAGAGCGGGAGATAGAGCAGGATAGAGAGATAGAGGGGAGAGAGAGATAAAGGGGGGAGTGAGAGATAGAGGTGCTGAGAGATAGAGGGGGAGAGAGATAGAGGATGAGAGAGACAAAGGGGGGAGAGAGATCGTGGGGGGAGAGAGATAGAGGGGATGGAGATAGAGGGGGGAGAGAGAGAGCGGGAGATAGAGGGGGAGAGAGAGAGCGGGTGATAGAGGGGGAGAGAGATAGAGGGGAGAGAGAGATAGAGGGGGGGTGAGAGATAGAGAGGGGAGAGGGAGATAGAGTGGTAGAGTGAGATAGAGGGGTGAGGGAGATAGAGGGGGGAGAGAGAGAGCGGGAGATAGAGCAGGATCGAGAGATAGAGGGGGAGAGAGACATAGAGGGGGAGTGAGAGGTAGAGGTGGAGAGAGATAGAGGGAGAGAGAGATAGAGGGGGCAGAGAGACAGAGGGGGGAGAGAGATCGAGGGGGGAGAGAGATAGAGGGGGGAGGAGATAGAGGAGGGGAGAGAGAGAGCGGGAGATAGAGCAGGGAGAGAGATAGAGGGGGGAGAGAGAGAGCGGGTAATAGAGGGGGAGAGAGATAGGGGGGAGAGAGAGATAGAGGGGGGTGAGAGATAGAGAGGGGAGAGGGAGATAGAGCGGGAGAGTGAGATAGAGGGGTGAGAGGGATATAGAGGGGTGAGAGGGAGATAGAGGAGTGAGAGGGAGATAGAGGGTTGAGAGGGAGATAGAGGGGAGAGAGAGAGTTAGAGTGGGAGAGAGAGTTAGAGGGGGAGAGAGAGAGAGAGAGAAAGAGGGAGAGAGAGAGGGAGGGAGAGAGAGAGAGAGGGAGAGAGAGGGCGAGAGGGATAGAGAGGTCGAGAGGGAGAGAGAAGGGGACAGGGAGAGAGAGGGAGATAGAGGGGAGAGAGAGACATAGAGGGGAAGAGAGAGATAGAGGGGGGAGAAAGAGCCAGAGAGGAGAGGGAGATAGAGGCTGCGAGCGAGATATAGGGGGAGAGACAGATAGAGGGGGAGAGACAGATAGATGGGAAAGACAGGTAGAGGGGAAGAGGGAGATAGAGGGGGGAGAGGGAGATAGAGGGGGAGAGAGAGAGCGGGAGATAGGGGGAGAGAGAGGTAGAGGGGGAGAGAGATAGAGGGGGAGAGAGATAGATGGGGGAGAGAGAGAACGGGAGTTAGAGCAGGAGAGAGAGATAGATGGGGAAGAGAGAGGTAGAGGGGGAAGTGAGAGATAGAGGGGGCGAGAGTGAGAGCGGGAGATGGAGGAGGAGAGAGAGATAGAGGGGGAGAGAGAGATAGAGGGGAGAGGGAGATACAGGGGGGAGGGAGATAGAGGGGGAGAGGGAGATTGAGGGGGAGAGATGGATAGAGGGGGAGAGAGAGCGAGAGGGGGGAAAGAGGGAGGGGAGAGAGAGGGGGAGAGAGAGAGAGAGGGAGAGAGAGGGGTAGAGGGAGAGGGAGGGCAAGAGGGCGAGAGAGGGTGAGAGGGGGAGAGATGGTGAGAGGGAAAGAGAGGGGGACAGGGAGAGTGAGGGAGATAGAGGGGGAGAGAGAGATAGAGGGGGAGAGAGAGATAGAGGGGGAGAAAGAGCTGGCGGGGAAGAGGGAAATAGAGGGGATGAGGGAGATAGAGGGGGAGAGACAGATAGAGGGGGAGAGTGTGATAGAGGGGGAGAGGGAGATCGAGGGGGATTGGGAGATAGAGGGGAGAGGGAGATTGAGGGGGGAGATGGAGATAGAGCGGGGAGAGGGAGATAGAGATGGAGAGGGAGAGAGAGCGGGGAGAGAGATAGAGGGGGATTGGGAAATAGAGGGGAGAGGGAGATAGAGGGGGGAGAGGGAGATGGAGGGTGGAGACGGAGATAGAGGGGGAGAGGGAGATAGAGTGTGGAGACGGAGATAGAGGGTGGAGACGGAGATAGAGGGGTAGAGATGGATGGGGAAGAGGGTGGTGAACCTGTGGAATTCTTTACCGCAGAAGGCAGAGGAGACCAAGTCATTAAATATATTCAAGGAGGAGAGAGATATATTTCTTAATGTCAAAGGGCTCAAGGGCTATGGGGAGAAAGTGGGAACAGGGTACTGAATTAGACGATCGGTCGTGATCTTTATAATTGGCAGAGCAGACCCGAAGGGCCGAATGGCCTACTCCTGTTCCTATTTTCTATGTTTCTATGAGAGAGGCGGACTAAGAGGGAGGGAGATAAAGAGAGAGAAGGAGAAAGAGAGAGAGAAGGAGAGATAGAGATGCAGAGAGGAGAACCTGAGATTCTCTCTCTCACACACACAAACATGCAGACTCACACCGACACACAGATAAAGGGACACACAAAGGCACACACACACACAGACACACACACACAGACAGAGAGACAGAGAGAGAGAGAGAGAGAGAGAGAGAGAGACACACACAGACACACAGACACACACACAGACAGATTTTACAGTCCACACTGACGACAGTAAAAATGGCCAACAGAACCTCAGTAACGATCCCCAGTGTCTGCCAGGTCCTGAGAGAGACAGAGAGAGAGAAATAGGGAGTGACAAAGAGAGACAGTGAAAGAGGGAGGACAAAACAACTTGTAGGAGAAACTTTACATTTATTTGTGTTGAACAGATTTAATTAAAAGTTGAAAGGGACTGGACACTGAAAAAGCTGCCAGCACACAACTCTGAGAGACTTTAAAAGTGAGGGAAGGGGAGACACTTTAAAATTCACTCTGATGTCAGTAAAAATCCCCAAACACAGCCTCAGTAACAATCCCCATTATCTGCCCGCTCCTGTATTGTGGGTTTAGTGTGAAAGTTTCAGGGGTGAGTGCTAGATCGGTGTTTGATATTTTCAAACCGCAGGGATAGGATTAAAGGTTTAAAGTTAACAAAGAGATGGCTGAAAGCATTGCTGTGCTGGGATTAACATATAAATGGACTGGAAAAGAGTCAGGAAGGTCCTGTCCTGGGATTAACATATCAATGGGCTGGAAGAGTCAGGAAGGTCCTGTCTTGGGATTAACATATCAATGGACAGGCCCCCTCCCCCGCCCCCGAGGCAGGAGATTGAGAGACAGCCCAACATGTCAGAGGCTCAAGGGGAGGAATTTGTAAACAGCTAACTCAGGATATAACTGGGTTGGAAAATCCCAGTTCCAATCACAAAACCCACCTTTTACTCTCTCTCTAGAGAGATTGGACACATTCCCCACTCTGGTTCAGTGTGTGTATCTGTGTGTGTGTGCTCCCTCTGTCTCAATCTGGTATATAACTGTGATTTGATTGTATTTGAATATTGCTGATTGTCTGTGTAACTGAGAAAGGAAGCCCTGGACTCTTGCTGTGCGAATTTGTTTAAAAATGTCCTCGCTTTGTATTTTAATCCAATTTTTTTTCTCCTTCTTTCCCCTGAGGAATTTTCATTCTGAAAACTGCATAGTGAAGATGAAAAGAGGGGAAGTTTGGGACGAGGAATCTTTGGACAGGAGCTTCCTGCTGAGGGGACGGACTGAGGCCTTGTCCACAGGCTGCACCCAAAGGGCCCACGTGAGTTGTGTCTGTTTATTAGCCCGAGGTTCAATTTCCTCTCTGGGGCCCACCTCGCAAGACTCTCTCTTTCTCTCCATCTGTCTCTCTGAATGGGAGTAACAGGAGGGAGAGAGATGCAGGAGAGTGAGGGAAACATGGAGGGAATCAGAGGGGGAGAGGTGGGGGTAGCCGACTGTTATCAGAATGCTGTTTGTGGGCTCTTGCTGTGCACCAATGGCCTGCAGCATTTCTAACATTGCAACAGTGACGACCACTTTAAAAGTTAACTCATTGAGGGTCAAAAGCTTGGAATTAAGTCACAAATGTGATAGTTTCTAAAGGCTTGTTACAATTCTAGAGTAATCCATATCCTTTGGGCAATGTTATGAATCTTTACTGTTACATAAGATGTGCGGAGCTATTTTGTTTAACAATGCCTTTTAATCAATTTTCTGTCCCTCCCTCTTGCCTTCAGGAATTTTCATTTTGGAAAAATGACTGAAATCTGGTTATTATCACATTGCTGCTTGTGGGATCTTGCTGTGCATCTAGTGGCCTGCAGCATCTCGTCCATCACAGCAGTTTAAAATTCAGCTTCCTGAGGGTCTGAGTGTGGATTTCTCTGTGTTTTTACATGAATTTTATAATAATTACAAGAGCTGAACGTGAGGCTGTTTGAAGACTTGTTATAAGTTTAAAGATGGAGTTTAGCATTTTCTCTGGACTGTGATGGGATATTTGGCTATGATCACATTGTGGGATCCTGCTTCGTATAAATTTCCTGCAAACAATTCCTACATCCAACACTGAGGCAGAAATGGATGGAGAGAAAAAGAGGGAGAGTGAGAAACAGCTGGAGGTGGCAGGTTAAACAGAGAGAGAGAGAGAGAGAGAGAGAGACAGGCGTAATGTGGGTGAGGGAGGGAAGGCAGAGAAAGATGGAGAGAGACAGAGAGAGTAATCCACATCAAAAGCTTGGTATACTGAATATTGCAATGTCACCATTGCTGGGATCTTGCTGTGCACTAAAACAGATTATCTGCATTTTTGCATTATCTGAAGGCCTGGAATTAAAGTCCTGAGCTTGAAGCTGGTATAATTCCCGAGTAATGATGGTGTATTGGGCAGTGCCGTGAATTTGAGGGTGAAATGAAATTGTGGGATCTCAATAGGTGCCACAATGTGTGCACAGCAAGATCCCACAGGCAGCAATGTGATAATATGCAGATAATCTATTTTCAGTGATGTACGTTTAGGGATCGCAGAGGGAAGGACTTTCCTGCAGCAGCTAAATGGTTAGCACCGCAGACTCACAGCTCCAGCAACCCAGGTTCAGTTCTGGGTCCTGCCTGTGCGGAGTTTGAAAGTTCTCCGTGTGGTTTCCTGCCACATGCCAAAGACTTGCGAGTTGATAGGTAAATTGGCCATTATAAAAATTGCCCCTCGTGTAGATAGGTGGTAGGAGAATTGAGGGAAGGTGGGGTTGTGAGAGGGGGAAAAATGGCATTAATGTAGAATTAGCATAAATGGGTGGCTGATGGTCAGCGTTGGGCCGAAGGGCCTGTTTTAGTGTTGTATCTCTCGATGACTCGAATGTGACGCGTGGTTATTTTAAACGGTGACAGAAACATTTCAGTGGACATTTAAATCCAGATTAAATCCCAGATCGAGAGAGAAAGAAGCAGATGTGGACGAGTTCGGGGAGGGAGCAGGAGAAAGACAGGGAGAGGGGTGTTTGAGATTTTCAAACTGCAGGCAAGTCCCTCCCTCTGGGATCTCTAAACTTAAATCACTAAAGACAGATTATCTGCGTATTATCTTATTGCTGCCTCTGGGATCTTGCTGTGCACAAATTGGCTTAAAGCCCTGGAGTTTGAACTTGTTTGAAAGCCTGGGGTTAAACGAGCCTCCCCAGGAGGGAATCCCATTTGCCACTTGCTACTTCCAGCCCTGTCTGTGAGGTTTGCTGGTGTTTTGGGCAACGCCAGGAAGCTTACAGTGAAATAAGATGCTCGGTGCCCATTTTAATTCATTTTACTGTAGGTCTGAGGTTAGCTTTCTCTCTGTCTCCACATTCTTTCCCTGTGTCTCTATCTCCCTCCCCCCCCCCCCCAGCCCCCCCCCCCCCTCCCCCCCATGCTTTCTCTTCTCTGTTTCGGTTTCACACTCTCCTTCTCCAATTAAACCTTTGAAAAATAGAAAACATGCCAAACACGGCAATGTGATTTGTCGTTATTTGCAATGATGAGACAGAATCAGCCACTTGTTCCCAGTTTAAAGAAGGTGTTTCGCCTTTTCTGGGGACTGAAATGTGGCTATTATCACATTGCAGCTTGTGGGATCTTGCTGTGCATCTAGTGCCCTGCACCATTTCCTACACGACAACAATGTGGACACTTTAAAATTCAACTTCCTGAGGGTCTGAGAGTGGATTTCTCTGTGTTTTCTCTCCAACTTCCTCTGCTTTTCTCTCCCCCGCACTTCCTCTATTTTAAGAATTAATCAACAGGAGCCACAATGTGACGTGTGGTTATTTTAAACGGTGACAGAAACACTTCAGAGGACGTTTCAATCCAGATTAAATCCCAGATCGGGAGAAAAAGAAACAGTTGTGCATGGGGTGGGGGAAGGAGCAGGAGAAAGACAGGGAAAGGTGTGTTTGAGATTTTCAAACTGCAGGAATGTCCTTCCCTCTGGGATCTCTAAACTTACATCACTAAAAACAGAGTACCTGCATGTTGTCATATTGATGCCTCTGGGATCTTGCTGTGCAAAAATTGCCTGCAGGTTTCCTGCATTGCAACAGTGAAGACCACTTTTAAAATGAATTCATTGAGTGTCAACTGCTCCTGAGGGCCAATAATTACAAGAGCTGAACGTGAAGCTGTATAAAGGCTTGCAAAATGTTTAAAGATGGAGTTTAGCATTTTCTGAAGCCTGTGATGTGACATTTAGCTATGATCATATTGTGGGATCCTGCTGTGCATACATTCCCTGCATCAATTCTTACATTACAACACTGAGGCAGAAACGGAGAGAAAAAGAGGGAGAGACAGCTAGAGGTGGCAGGTTAAATGCAGAGAGAGAGAGAGAGAGAGAGAGAGAGACAGGCAGAGTGTGGGTGAGGGAAGGAAGGCAGAGAAAGATGGAGAACGACAGAGAGTGAGAGCGAGAGAGAGAGAGAGAGAGATAAATCCACACTCAAAATCTTCGTAAACTGAATTTTGAAGAGTCGCCATTGCTGGGATCTTGCTGTGCACAGCTTCCCTGTAGAATTCCCTGCATTGTCACAGTGACTGCATTTTAGAAGTGAATTCTTTGTGTGCAAAGCTCTCCTGAAGGCCTGGAATTTAAGTCCGGAGCTTGAAGCCGGTATAATTCCCGAATAATGCTGGTGTTTTGGGCAGTGCCATGAATTTCTCTGTCTCTTTCCATCTGTATCTCTGAATGAGAGTAACAGGAGGAAGAGAGGCACAGGAGAGTGAGGGAAACATGGAGGGAATCAGAGGGGTAGCCGACTGTTATCAGACTGCTGCTTGTGGGATCTTGCTGTGCACCAATGGCCTACAGCATTTCCAACATTGCAACATTGACGAGCACTTTAAAAATTAATTCATTGAGTGCCAAATGCTTCTGTAAATCAGCAATGAAATGGGTGAAATGTGAAGGTTTGAAAAGGCTTGTTCTCATTCCCCAATATTGCTGGTGTTTTAGGTTGTGGGCTGAATTTGGCAGTGAAATGAAACACCTGGGGACCATTTGTATTCAGGTTTTCAGGGATGGGAATGTTGATTACTCTCTCTATCCTTCTGTGGGAGAGGGGATGGGGGTCACCAGTGTTTGTGTGTTTTTAAAATGAGACAGAAACAGATGTAGAGAGACACAAAGAGAAATAGAGAGAGAGAGACAGAGAGGGAGAGTGAGACAGCAGGAAATGACAGGGTAAACACATCTACACTTCCCAGTCTCTGTGTCGGGGGATGTGTTTGTAAGTCACTGAGAGATTGTTTTATGTGAGTGAGTGAGAGAAAGAGCCCTGGGCTATTGCTGCGTTTAATTTCTGTGCAAAAATGCTTTGCTTTGTTTGAATCAATTTTATTTCTCTTATTCCCAAGGAGAATCTTTTCGGAAGCTGCAGCTGTGATGATGCAGAGGGAAAATCTTTTGGCCACGTGGAATTCTCAGACAAGAGCTTTAATCAGAAAGGGGAAATAATAATAACTATAGATTTGTCATTGTCAAATTCATTTCTAGATACAGAAAAGACTGTGTGCTTTTGGGGCTGATAGAGATACAAAAGGCTGGAAATGCTCAGTATTTCCAACACGGTTTTTATTTCAGGTTTCCAGCATCCGCAGTATTAGATTTTGTGTTTTCGGGGGTCTTTGGATTTTTTCACCACAAGGAAGGGGGCTGGAGGGTGCTCCGAAGGGACTAGTTTGGGAAGCGCTGCTGCAGAACTGCCAATGTAATCCTGTAGATTTCCCTCTCCACATCTCTTGCAGCCACTTGTTCCCTGCACCTTCCTCCTTGTTTGTCTCTCTCTATGCCTACATCTGTCCTTCCCTCCGTGTCACTCCATCTCTCTCCTTCTCTCTCTGTCTCTCAATCTGTCCCTCCATCTGTCTTTCCTTCATTGACATTCCATCTCTCTGCTTCTCTCTCTCGGTCTCTCTCTCTGTCTTTCCCTCTCTGTCTCTCCATCTCTCCACTTTTCTCTCTGTCTGTCTCTCTCTCTGTCTCTCCACCTGTCTTCCCCACCACCTGTCACTCCCTCTGTCTCCTTCTACCTCTGACTCTCTCTCTGTCCCTCCATCTGTCTGTCCCTCTCTGTCACTGCCATTCTTTCCTTCTATCTCTATCTCTCTTTCTACCCCTGCATCCGTCATTCCCTCCCTGTCACTCACTCGCTCTCCTTCCATCTCTGCCACTTTCTCCCTGTCTCTCCATCTGTCTTTCCGTCTCTGTCTCTCCATCTCTCTTCTCTCTCTGACTCTCTCTCACTTCATCAGTCATACCCACCCCCTGTCTATCCCTCTCTCTCCTTGTATTTCTGTCTCTGCCTTTATCTCTGTCTCTCTCTCTGTCTCTCCATCTGTCTTTCCCTCTTTGTCGCTCCTTAACTCTCCTTCTATCTCTGTATCTCTCTCTCTCTCTGTCTTTCCATCAGTCTTTCCCTCCCTTTCATTCCCTCTCTCTCCATCCATCTCTGTATATCTCTCTGTCTCTCCAACTGCCTTTCTCTTCTGTATCTCCATCTCTCTCCTTCATTGTCTGTCTCTCTCTCTCTCCATCCCTCCACCTGTCCTTCTCTCCTTGTCACTCCATCTCTCTCGCTCTCTCTCTTTCTCTCACTCTGTCCCTCCATCTGTCGTTCCCTCCGTATCACTCGCTCTCTCTACTTCTCTCTCTGTCTCTCTCTCTGTCTCTCTGTCTCTCTCTCTCTCTCTCTGTCCCTCCATCTGCCTTTCCATCCCTGACACTCCGTCTCTCTCCTTCTATCTCTGTCTCTTTCTCTCTATCCCTCCATCTTTCTCTCTCTCTCTCTTTCTCTCTGTCTCTTTCTCTCTGTCCCTCCATCTTTCTCTCTCTCTGATTCTCCATCTGTCTTTCCCTCTCGACACTCCCTCTCTCTCCTTCTTTCTCTGTCTGTCTCTCTCTATGCCTACATCTGTCCTACCCTCCGTGTCACTCCATCTCTCTCCTTCTCTCTCTGTCTGTAAATCTGTCCCTCCATCTGTCTTTCCTTCCCTGTCATTCCCTCTCTCTCCTTCTCTCTCTCTCTGTCTTTCCCTCTGTGGCTCTGCCTCTCTCTCCTTCTCTCTCAGTCTCTCTCTCTCTCTGTCTCTCCATCTGTCTTCCCCACCCCTGTCACTCACTCGCTCTCCTTCCATTTCTGCCACTCTCTCCCTGTCCCTCCATCTGTCTTTCCCTCTCTGTCTCTCCATCTCTCTTCTCTCAATGACTCTCTCTCACTTCATCAGTCATACCCACCCCCTGTCTATCCCTCTCTCTCCTTGTATTTCTGTCTCTGCCTTTATCTCTGTCTCTCTCTCTGTCTTTCCCTCTCTGTCTCTCCCTCTCTCCACTTTTCTCTCTGTCTGTCTCTCTCTCTGTCTCTCTACCTGTCTTACCCACCACCTGTCACTCCCTTTGTCTCCTTCTACCTCTGACTCTCTCTCTGTCCCTCCATCTGTCTGTCCCTCTCTGTCACTGCCATTCTTTCCTTCTATCTCTATCTCTCTTTCTACCCCTGCATCCGTCATTCCCTCCCTGTCACTCACTCGCTCTCCTTCCATCTCTGCCACTTTCTCCCTGTCTCTCCATCTGTCTTTCCGTCTCTGTCTCTCCATCTCTCTTCTCTCTCTGACTCTCTCTCACTTCATTAGTCATACCCACCCCCTGTCTATCCCTCTCTCTCCTTGTATTTATGTCTCTGCCTTTATCTCTGTCTCTCTCTCTGTCCCTCCATCTGTCTTTCCCTCTTTGTCGCTCCCTCACTCTCCTTCTATCTCTGTATCTCTCTCTCTCTGTCTTTCCATCAGTCTTTCCCTCCCTATCATTCCCTCTCTCTCCATTCATCTCTGTATATCTCTCTGTCTCTCCAACTGCCTTTCTCTTCTGTATCTCCATCTCCTTCATTGTCTGTCTCTCTCTCTCTCCATCCCTCCAAATGTCCTTCTCTACTTGTCACTCCATCTCTCTCGCTCTCTCTCTTTCTCTCACTCTGTCCCTCCATCTGTCGTTCCCTTCGTATCACTCGCTCTCTCAACTTCTCTCTCTCTCTCTCTCTCTGTCCCTCCATCTGCCTTTCCATCCCTGACACTCCGTCTTCTCCTTCTATCTCTGTCTCTTTCTCTCTGTCCCTCCATCTTTCTCTCTCTCTCTCTTTCTCTCTGTTTCTTTCTCTCTGTCCCTCCATCTTTCTCTCTCTCTGATTCTCCATCTGTCTTTCCCTCTCGACACTCCCTCTCTCTCCTTCTTTCTCTGTCTGTCTCTCTATGCCTACATCTGTCCTACCCTCCGTGTCACTCCATCTCTCTCCTTCTCTCTCTGTCTGTAAATCTGTCCCTCCATCTGTCTTTCCTTCCCTGTCATTACCTCTCTCTCCTTCTCTCTCTCTGTCTTTCCCTCTGTGGCTCTCCCTCTCTCTACTTCTCTCTGTCTCTCTCTCTCTCTGTCTCTCCATCTGTCTTCCCCACCCCTGTCACTCACTCGCTCTCCTTCCATTTCTGCCACTCTCTCCCTGTCCCTCCATCTGTCTTTCCCTCTCTGTCACTCCCTCTCTCTCCTTCTATCTCTGTATCTCTCTCTCTATCCATCCATCTATCCTTCCCTCCCTGTCACACCATCTCGCTCCTTCTCTCTCTATTCACACTCTGTCCCTCCATCTGTCTCTCCCTTCCTGGCACACCTTCTCTCCTTCTATCTCTGTCTCTCTCACTCTATCCCTCCATCTGTCCTTTCCTCCATGTCACTCCATCTCTCTCCTTCTATCTCTGTCTCTCTCTCTGTCCCTCCATCTGCCTTTCCTTCTCTGTCTCTCCCTCACTCTCCTTCTATCTCTGTCTCTCACTCTCTGTCTTTCCATCTGTCTTTCCCTCCCTATCACTCCCTCTCTCTCCTTCTACCTCTGTCTCTATCTCTGTCCCTCCATCTGTCTTTCCCTCCCTGTCACTCTCTCTCTCTCCTTCCATCTCTGTCTCACTCTCACTGTCCCTAAATCTGTCTTTCCCTCTCTATTACTCCCTCCCTCTCCTTCTATCTCTGTCTCCCTCTCTGTCTCTCCAACTGCCTTTCTCTTCTGTCTCTCCCTCTCTCTCCTGCATTGTCTGCCTCTCTCTCTCCATCCCTCCAACAGTCGTTCCCTCCCTGTCACTCCATCTCTCACCCGCTCTCTCTGTCTCTCACTCTGTCCCTCCATCTGTCTTTCCCTCCCTCTCACTCACTCTGTCTCCTTCTCTCTCTGTCTCTCTCTCTCTCTGTCTCTCTCTCTCTCTGTCCCTCCATCTGTCGTTCCATCCCTGACACTCCGTCTCTCTCCTTCTATCTCTGTCTCTCTCTCTGTCTCTCCAACTGCCTTTCACTTCTGTCTCTCCCTCTCTCTCCTTCATTGTCTGTCTCTCTCTCTCTCCATCCCTCCAACTGTCCTTCCCTCCTTGTCACTCCATCTCTCTCCCGCTCTCCCTCTGTCTCTCACTCTGTCCCTCCATCTGTATTTCCCTCCCTCTCACTCGCTCACTCTCCTTCACTCTCTGTCTCTCTCTCTTCCTCTCTCTCTGTGTCCCTCCATCTGTCGTTCCATCCCTGACACTCCATCTCTCTCCTTCTATCTCTGTCTCTTTCTCTCTGTCCCTCCATCTGTCTCTCTCTCGCTGTCTCTCCATCTGTTTTTCCCTCTGGACACTCTCTCTCTCATTCTATCTCTGTCTGTCTCTCTCTATGCCTACATCTGTCTTTCCCTCCGTGTCACTCCATCTCTCTCCTTCTTTCTCTGTCTCTCAATCTGTCCCTTCATCTGTCTTTCCTTCATTGTCAGTCCCTCTCTCTGCTTTTCTCTCTCTGTCTCTCTCTCTGTCTTTCCCTCTCTGTCCATCCATCTCTCTACTTTTCTCTCGGTCTCTCTCTCTCTCTCTGTCTCTCCATCTGTCTTCCTCACCCCCAGTCACTCATTCTGTCTCCTTCTATCTCTGACTCTCTCTCTGTCCCTCCATCTGTCTGTCCCTCTCTGTCACTGCCACTCTTCCGTTCTATCTCTATCTCTCTCTCCATCCCTGCATCCGTCCTTCCCTCCCTGTCACTCACTCGCTCTACTTCCATCTCTGCCACTTTCTCCCTGTCTCTCCATCTGCCTTTCCGTCTCTGTCTCTCCATCTCTCTTCTCTCTCTGACGCTCTCTCACTTCATCAGTCATCCCCACCCCCTGTCTCTCCCTCTCTCTCCTTCTATTTCTGTCTCTGCCTGTCTCGAACTCTGTCCCTGCATCTGTCTTTCCCTCTTTGTCTCTCCCTCACTCACCTTCTATCTCTGTCTCTCTCTCTGTGTCTTTCCATCTGTCTTTCCCTCCCGATCACTCCCTCTCTCTCCTTCTATCTGTCTCTCTCTCTGTCCCTCCATCTGTCTTTCCCTCTCTGTTATTCCCCCTCTCTCCTTCTATCTCTGTATCTCTCTCTGTCTCTCCAACTGCCTTTCTCTTCTGTCTCTCCATCACTCTCCTTCATTGTCTGTCTCTCTCTCTCTCCACCCCTCCATCTGTCCTCCTCTCCCTGTGACTCCATCTCTCTCCCTCTCTCTCTGTCTCTCTCTCTGTCCCTCCATCTGTCGTTCCAACCCTGACACTCCGTCTCTCTCCTTCTATCTCTGTCTCTTTCTCTCAGTCCCTCCATCTGTCTCTCTCTCTCTGTCTCTCCATCTGTCTTTCCCTCTCGACACTCCCTGTCTCTCCTTCTATCTCTGTGTCTCTCTCTAAGCCTACATCTGTCCTTCCCTCCGTGTCACTCCATCTCTCTCCTTCTCTCTCTGTCTCTCAATCTGTCCCTCCATCTGTCTTTCCTTTATTGTCATTCCCTCTCTCTGCTTCTCTCTCTCTGTCTCTCTCTCTGTCTTTCACTCTCTGTCTCTCCCTCTCTCTCCTTCTCTATCTCTCTCTCTCTCTCTCTGTCTCTCAATCTGTCCCTCCATCTGTCTTTCCTTCCCTGTCATTCCCTCTCTCTCCTTCTCTCTCTCTGTCTTTCACTCTCTGCCTCTCCCTCTCTCTCCTTCTCTCTCTGGCTCTCCCTCTCTCTGTCTCTCCATCTGTCTTCACCACACCCTGTCACTCCCTCTGTCTCCTTCTATCTCTGTCTCTCACTCTGTCCCTCCATCTGTCGTTCCATCCCTGACACTCCGTCTCTCTCCTTCTATCTCAGTCTCTTTCTCTCTGCCCCTCCATCTGTCTCTCTCTCTCTCTATCTCTCCATCTGTCTTTCCCTCTGGACACTCCCTCTCTCTAATTCTATCTCTGTCTGTCTCTCTCTATGCCTATATCTGTCCTTCCCTCCGTGTCACTCCATCTCTCTCCTTCTCTCTCTGTCTCTCAATCTGTCCCTCCATCTGTCTATCCTTCATTGACATTCCATCTCTCTGCTTCTCTCTCTCGGTCTCTCTCTCTGTCTTTCCCTCTCTGTCTCTCCCTCTCTATACTTTTCTCTCTGTCTGTCTCTCTCACTGTCTCTCTACCTGTCTTCCCCACCACCTGTCACTCCCTCTCTCTCCTTCTATCTCTGTCTCTCTCACTCTATCCCTCCATCTGTCCTTTCCTCCATGTCACTCCATCTCTCTCCTTCTATCTCTGTCTCTCTCTCTCTGTCCCTCCATCTGCCTTTCCTTCTCTGTCTCTCCCTCACTCTCCTTCTATCTCTGTCTCTCACTCTCTGTCTTTCCATCTGTCTTTCCCTCCCTATCACTCCCTCTCTTTCCTTCTACCTCTGTCTCTATCTCTGTCCCTCCATCTGTCTTTCCCTCCCTGTCACTCTCTCTCTCTCCTTCCATCTCTGTCTCTCTCTCACTGTCCCTAAATCTGTCTTTCCCTCTCTATTACTCCCTCCCTCTCCTTCTATCTCTGTCTCCCTCTCTGTCTCTCCAACTGCCTTTCTCTTCTGTGTCTCCCTCTCTCTCCTGCATTGTCTGCCTCTCTCTCTCCATCCCTCCAACAGTCCTTCCCTCCCTGTCACTCCATCTCTCTCCCGCTCTCTCTGTCCCTCACTCTGTCCCTCCATCTGTCTTTCCCTCCCTCTCACTCGCTCTGTCTCCTTCTCTCTCTGTCTCTCTCTCTCTCTGTCTCTCTCTCTCTCTGTCCCTCCATCTGTCGTTCCATCCCTGACACTCCGTCTCTCTCCTTCTATCTCTGTCTCTCTCTCTGTCTCTCCAACTGCCTTTCACTTCTGTCTCTCCCTCTCTCTCCTTCATTGTCTGTCTCTCTCTCTCTCCATCCCTCCAACTGTCCTTCCCTCCTTGTCACTCCATCTCTCTCCCGCTCTCTCTCTGTCTCTCACTCTGTCCCTCCATCTGTCTTTCCCTCCCTCTCACTCGCTCACTCTCCTTCACTCTCTGTCTCTCTCTCTTTCTCTCTCTCTGTGTCCCTCCATCTGTCGTTCCATCCCTGACACTCCGTCTCTCTCCTTCTATCTCAGTCTCTTTCTCTCTGTCCCTCCATCTGTCTCTCTCTCGCTGTCTCTCCATCTGTTTTTCCCTCTGGACACTCTCTCTCTCATTCTATCTCTGTCTGTCTCTCTCTATGCCTACATCTGTCTTTCCCTCCGTGTCACTCCATCTCTCTCCTTCTTTCTCTGTCTCTCAATCTGTCCCTTCATCTGTCTTTCCTTCATTGTCAGTCCCTCTCTCTGCTTTTCTCTCTCTGTCTCTCTCTCTGTCTTTCCCTCTCTGTCCATCCATCTCTCTACTTTTCTCTCTGTCTCTCTCTCTCTCTGTCTCTCCATCTGTCTTCCTCACCCCCTGTCACTCATTCTGTCTCCTTCTACCTCTGACTCTCTCTCCATCCCTGCATCCGTCCTTCCCTCCCTGTCACTCACTCGCTCTACTTCCATCTCTGCCACTTTCTCCCTGTCTCTCCATCTGCCTTTCCGTCTCTGTCTCTCCATCTCTCTTCTCTCTCTGACGCTCTCTCACTTCATCAGTCATCCCCACCCCCTGTCTCTCCCTCTCTCTCCTTCTATTTCTGTCTCTGCCTGTCTCGAACTCTGTCCCTGCATCTGTCTTTCCCAATTTGTCTCTCCCTCACTCACCTTCTATCTCTGTCTCTCTCTCTGTGTCTTTCCATCTGTCTTTCCCTCCCGATCACTCCCTCTCTCTCCTTCTATCTGTCTCTCTCTCTGTCCCTCCATCTGTCTTTCCCTCTCTGTTACTCCCCCTCTCTCCTTCCATCTCTGTATCTCTCTCTGTCTCTCCAACTGCCTTTCTCTTCTGTCTCTCCATCACTCTCCTTCATTGTCTGTCTCTCTCTCTCTCCACCCCTCCATCTGTCCTCCTCTTCCTGTGACTCCATCTCTCTCCCTCTCTCTCTGTCTCTCTCTCTGTCCCTCCATCTGTCGTTCCAACCCTGACACTCCGTCTCTCTCCTTCTATCTCTGTCTCTTTCTCTCAGTCCCTCCATCTGTCTCTCTCTCTCTCTATCTCTCCATCTGTCTTTCCCTCTGGACACTCCCTCTCTCTAATTCTATCTCTGTCTGTCTCTCTCTATGCCTACATCTGTCCTTCCCCCCGTGTCACTCCATCTCTCTCCTTCTCTCTCTGTCTCTCAATCTGTCCCTCCATCTGTCTTTCCTTCATTGACATTCCATCTCTCTGCTTCTCTCTCTCGGTCTCTCTCTCTGTCTTTCCCTCTCTGTCTCTCCCTCTCTATACTTTTCTCTCTGTCGGTCTCTCTCTCTGTCTCTCTACCTGTCTTCCCCACCACCTGTCACTCCCTCTGTCTCCTTCTATCTCTGACTCTCTCTCTGTCCCTCCATCTGTCTGTCCCTCTCTGTCACTGCCATTCTTTCCTTCTATCTCTATCTCTCTCTCTATCCCTGCATCCGTCATTCCCTCCCTGTCAATCACTCGCTCTACTTCCATCTCTGCCACTTTCTCCCTGTCTCTCCATCTGTCTTTCCGTCTCTGTCTCTCCATCTCTCTTCTCTCTCTGTCTCTCTCTCACTTCATCAGTCATCCCCACCCCCTGTCTCTCCCTCTCTCTCCTTCTATTTCAGTCTCTGCCTTACTCACTGTATCTCATTCTGTCCCTCCACCTGTCTATCCCTCTCTGTCAGTCCCTCTCTCTCCTTCGATCTCTGTACCTTTCTCCCTATCCATCCATCTATCCTTCCCTCCCTGTCACACCATCTCTCTCCTTCTCTCTCTGTTCACACTCTCTCCGTCCATCTGTCTATCCCTTCCTGGCACTCCCTCTCTCTCCTTCTATCTCTGTCTCTGCCGCTCTCTCTGTCTATCTCTCTGCCCCTCCATCAGTCTTTCCCTCTCTGTCTCACCGTCTCTCTCTTTCTATCTCTGTCTCTGCCTCTCTGTCTGTCTGTCTCTCTATCCCTCCATCTATCTTCCCCTCTCTGTCTCACCCTCTCTCTCCTTCAATGTCTGTCTGTCTCTCTCGCTATCCCTCCATCTATCCTTCCCTCCCTGTCACTCCAGCTCTCTCCCTCTCTCTCTGTCTCTCTCGCTCTGTCCCTCCATCTGTCCTTCCCTCTGTGTCACTCCATCTCTCTCCTTCTATCTCTGTCTCTCCCTCTCTGTCCCTCCATCTGTCTTTCCCTCCCTGAAGCTCCCTCTCTCTCTCTCTCCATCTGTCTTTCCCTCTCTGTTACGCCCTCTCTCTCCTTCTATCTCTGTCTCTCTCTCTGTCCCTCCATCTGTCTTTCCCTCTCTGTCTCTCCCTCACTCTCCTTCTATCTCTGCCTCTCACTCTCTGTCTTTCCATCTGGCTTTCCCTCCCTATCACTCCCTATCACTCCCTCTCTCTCCTTCTACCTCTGTCTCTATCTCTGTCCCTCCATCTGTCTTTCCCTCCCTGTCACTCCCTCTCTCTCCTTCCATCTCTGTCTCTCTCTCTCTGTCCCTCCATCTGTCTTTCCCTCTCTGTTACACCCTCTCTCTCCTTCTATCTCTGGCACTCTCCCTGTCTCTCCAACTGCCTTTCTCTTCTGTTTCTCCCTCTCTCTCCCTCATTGTCTGTCTCTCTCTCCCTCCATCCCTCCAACTGTCCTTCCCACCCTCTCACTCCATCTCTCTCTCTCTCTGTCTCTCTCTCTCTCTGTCCCTCCATCTGTCGTTCCATCCCTGACACTCCGTCTCTCTCCTTCGATCTCAGTCTCTTTCTCTCTGCCCCTCCATCTGTCTCTCTACTTCTCTCTCTCTCCATCTGTCTTTCCCTCTCTGTCACGCCCTCTCTCTGCTTCTATCTCTGTCTCTCTCTCTCTATCCCTCCATCTGTCCTTTCCTCCGTGTCACTCCATCTCTCTCCTTCTACCTCTGCCTCTCTCTGTCTCTCCATCCGCCTTTCCCTCCCTGACACTCCCTCCCTCTCCCTCTCTCTACTTCTCTCTCTCTCTCCATTTGTCTTTCCCTCTCTGTCACGCCCTCTCTCTCCTTATATCTCTGTCTCTCTCACTCTATCCCTCCATCTGTCCTTTCCTCCATGTCACTCCATCTCTTCCCTTCTATCTCTGTCTCTCTCTGTCTATCCATCTGCCTTTCCCTCTCAGTCACGCCCTCTCCCTCCTTCTATCTCTATCTCGCTGGCTCCATCCCTCCATTGGTCCTTCCCTCCCTGTCACTCCATCTCTCTACCACTCTCTCTGTCTCTCACTCAGTCCCTCCATCTGTCTTTCCCTCCCTATCACTCGCTCACTCTCCTTCTCTCTCTGTCTCTCTCTCTCTGTCCCTCCATCTGTCTTTCCGTCCCTGACACTCCGTCTCTCTCTTTCTATCTCTGTCTCTTTCTCTCTGTCCCTCCATCTGTCTCTCTCTCTCTGTCTCTCCATCTGTCTTTCCCTCTCGACACTCCCTCTCTCTCCTTCTATCTCTGCCTGTCTCTCTCTATGCCTACATCTGTCCTTCCCTCCGTGTCACTCCATCTCTCTCCTCTCTCTGTGTCCCTCTCTGTCTTTCCCTCTCTGTCTCTCCGTCTCTCTCCTTTTCTCTCTGTCTTCTCTCTCTCTGTCTCTCCATCTGTCTTCCCCACCCCCTGTCACTCCCTCTGTCTCCTTCTATCTCTGAATTTCTCTCTATCCCTGCATCCGTCCATCCCTCCCTGTCACTCACTCGCTCTCCTTCCATCTCTGCCACTCTCTCCCTGTCTCTCCATCTGTCTTTCCGTCTCTGTCTTTCCATCTCTCTTCTCTCTCTGACTTTCTCTCACTTCATCAGTCATCCCCACCACCTGTCTCTCCCTCTCTCTCCTTCTATTTCTGTCTCTGCCTTCCTCTCTGTCGCTCTGTCTGTCCCTCCATCTGTCTTTCCCTCTCTGGCACTCTCTCTCCTTCTATCTCTGTATCTCTCTCTCTATCCATCCATCTATCCTTCCATTTCTGTCACTCCATCTCTCTCCTTTTCTCTCTGTCTCTCACTTGTCTCTCCATCTGTCTTTACCTCTCTGTCTCTCTCTCACTCTCCTAACTCTGTCTTTCTCTCTGTCTCTCCATATGTCATTCCCTCCCTGAGACTCCCTCTCTCTCCCTCTCTCGACTTCTCTCTCTCTCTCTCTCCATTTGTCTTTCCCTCTCTGTCACGCCCTCTCTCCACTTCTATCACTGTCTCTCTCTCTCGATCCCTCCATCTGTCCTTTCCTCCCTGTCACTCCATCTCTCTCCTTCTATCTCTGTCTCTCACTCTGTCCCTCCATATGTCTTTCCCTCTCTGTCTTTCCCTCTCTCGCCTTCTATCTCTTTCTCTCTCTCTCTCTGTACGTCGGCACAGTGGCGCAGTGGTTAGCACCGCAGCCTCACAGCACCAGCGACCCGTGTTCAATTCTGGGTACCGCCTGTGTGGACTTTGCTAGTTCTACCTGTGTGTGCTAGTTTTCTCCGGGTGTTCTGGTTTCCTCCCACAAGCCGAAAGAATTGCAGGTTGGTAGGTAAATTGGCCATTATAAATTGTTCCTAGTATAGGTTGGTTTTAAGAAAATATAGGGTTAGGTGGGGATATGGTAGGAATATGGGAATAGTGTGGGATCAGTATAAATGGGTGGTGGATGCTCGGCACAGACTCGGTGGGCCGAAGGGCCTGTTTCAGTGCTGAAGACCTAAACGAAAAAGACTTTCCATTTGTTTCCCCTCCCTGTCACTACCTTTCTCTCCCTCTCACTCTCTGTCCCTTCTACTGTCGCTCTCTCTCTGTCTCTCCATCTGTCTTCCCCTCCCTGTCTCTCCCTCTCTCTCTTCCATCCCTGTCTTTCTCTCTGTCTCTCCATCTGTCCTTCCTTCGCTGACACTCCCTCTCTCTACTTCTCTCCCTCTCTCTCTCTCTCCATCAGTCTTTCCCTCTCTGTCACGCCATCTCTCTCCTTCTATCTCTGTCTCTCTCACTCTATCTCTCCATCTGTCCTTTCCTCCATGTCACTCCATCTCTCTCCTTCTATCTCTGTCTCTCTCTGTCTCTCCATCTGCCTTTCCATCGCTGACACTCGCTCACCCTCCTTCCATCCCTGCACTCCTCTCTCTGACTCTCCATCTGCCTTTCCCTCCCTGACACTCCCTCCCTCTACTTCTCTCTACTTCTCTCCCTCTCTCTCTCTCTCTCCATCTGTCTTTCCCTCTCTGTCACGCCCTCTCTCACCTTCTATCTCTGTCTCTCTCTCTCTATCCCTCCATCTGTCCTTTCCTCCATGTCACTCTATCTCTCTCCTTCCATCTCTGTCTCTCTCTCCCTGTCCCTCCATCTGTCTTTCCCTCCCTATCACTCCCTTTCTCTCCTTCCATCTCTGTCTCTCTCCCTCTCTCTCTCTCTCTGTCTCTCCAACTGCCTTTCCCTCTCTGTCTCTCCCTCTCTCTCCTTCAATGTCTCTCCCTCTCTCTCTCTCTCTCTATCCCTCCATCTGTCCTTCCCTCCCTATCACTCCCTCTCTCTCCTTCTCCCTCTGTCTCTCTCTCTCTCTGTCCCTCCATCTGTCTTTCCCACCCTGACACTCCCTCTCTCTCCTTCTATCTCTGTCACTCTCTCTCTGTCCCTCCATCTGTCATTCCCTCCCTGACACTCCCTCTGTCTTTCCCTGTCTGACACACACTCTGTCTCCTTCTATCTCTGCCTCTCTCTGTATATGCCTACATCTCTCCATCCCTCCGTGTCACTCCATCTCTCTCTTCTCTCTCTGTCCCTCCTTCTGTCTTTCCCTCTCTCTCCTTCTATCTCTGTATCTCTCTCTGTCTCTCCAACTGCCTTTCTCTTCTGTCTCTCCATCTCTCTCCTTCATTGTCTGTCTCTCTCTCTCTCCACCCCTCCATCTGTCCTCCTCTTCCTGTGACTCCATCTCTCTCCCTCTCTCTCTGTCTCTCTCTCTGTCCCTCCATCTGTCGTTCCATCCCTGACACTCTGTATCTCTCCTTCTATCTCTGTCTCTTTCTCTCTGTCCCTCCATCTGTCTCTCTCTCTCTGTCTCTCCATCTGTCTTTCCCTCTCGACACTCCCTCTCTCTCCTTCCATCTCTGTGTCTCTCTATATGCCGACATCTGTCCTTCCCTTCGTGTCACTCCATCTCTCTCCTTCTTTCTCTGTCTCTCAATCTGTCCCTCCATCTGTCTTTCCTTTGTTGTCATTCCCTCTCACTCGCTCTCTCTCCTTCTCTCTCTGTCTCTCTCTCTCTCTGTCTCTCTCTCTCTCTTTCCCTCCATCTGTCGTTCCATCCCTGACACTCCGTCTCTCTCCTTCTATCTCAGTCTCTTTCTCTCTGCCCCTCCATTTGTCTCTCTCTCTCTCTATCTCTCCATCTGTCTTTCCCTCTGGACACTCCCTCTCTCTAATTCTATCTCTGTCTATCTCTCTCTATGCCTACATCTGTCCTTCCCTCCGTGTCACTCCATCTCTCTCCTTCTCTCTCTGTCTCTCAATCTGTCCCTCCATCTGTCTTTCCTTCATTGACATTCCATCTCTCTACTTTTCTCTCTGTCTGTCTCTCTCTCTGTCTCCCTACCTGTCTTCCCCACCACCTGTCACTCCCTCTGTCTCCTTCTATCTCTGACTCTCTCTCTGTCCCTCCATCTGTCTGTCCCTCTCTGTCACTGCCATTCTTTCCTTCTATCTCTATCTCTCTCTCTATCCCTGCATCCGTCCTTCCCTCCCTGTCACTCAATTGCTCTCCTTCCATCTCTGCCACTTTCTCCCTGTCTCTCCATCTGTCTTTCCGTCTCTGTCTCTCCATCTCTCTTCTCTCTCTGACTCTCTCTCACTTCATCAGTCATCCCCACCCCCTGTCTCTCCCTCCCTCTCCTTCTATTTCAGTCTCTGCCTTCCTCTCTGTCTCTCATTCTGTCCCTCCACCTGTCTTTCCCTCTCTGTCAGTCCCTCTCTCTCCTTCTATCTCTGTACGTCTCTCCCTATCCATCCATCTATCCTTCCCGCCCTGTCACACCATCTCTCTCCTTCTCTCTCTGTTCACACTCTGTCCGTCCATCTGTCTCTCCCTTCCTGGCACACCCTCTCTCTCCTTCTAACTCTGTCTCTGCCGCTCTCACTGTCTATCTCTCTGCCCCTCCATCAGTCTTTCCCTCCGTGTCTCACCGTCTCTCTCTTTCTATCTCTGTCTCTGCCTCTCTGTCTGTCTCTCTCTCTATCCCTCCATCTATCTTCCCCTCTCTGTCTCACCCTCTCTCTCCTTCAATTTCTGCGGAAGTTAAAAGTGAACTCCCTTTTGTTTTCGGAGGACCAGGGGACTGCTGGGTAAGGAAAAAGGTATATATTTGTGTGGTGGCTGTACCCGAGACACTACACGTGTAGTGTCTCCCACCCACCCTCCTCCTCTAACCAAAAAAAAAGGACTCTGGTGTGTTGATAAGGTAAACTTTTTATTTGGGAAGTTCTGTCCGTTGGATTGCTAACCTAACAAGTTTTGACTTTTTGTTTTTTTGTTTTTTCAGTAGATTTGTTGGGAATTTGGAATAGTGGGAATGGAGATTAAGGCAGTTGTATGTTCCTCCTGCAGAATGTGGGAGGTAAGGGTCGCCAAGAGTGTCCCTGCTGACTGCATCTGTGGGAAGTGCACCCAACTCCAGCTCCTCGAGAACCGCGTTAGGGAACTGGAGCTGGAGCTGGATGAACTTCGGATCATTCGGGAGGGGGAGGAGGTTATTGAGAGGAGTTATGGGGAGGTAGTCACACCTCAGGTAAAAGAAGTAGGTAGATGGGTTACCGTCAGGGGAAGGAGAGGGAACCAGCAGGCAGTGCAGGGATCCCCTGTGGCTGTTTCCCTCAACAACAGGTATACCGTTTTGGATACTGTTGCGGGGGACGACTTACCAGGGGTAAGCAATGGGGTACAGATATCTGGCACAGAGTCTGTCCCTGTTGCTCAGAAGGGAAGGGGGAAGAGGAGCAGAATATTAGTCATTGGGGACTCCATAGTTAGGGGAACAGATCGGACGTTCTGTGGGAACGAGAGAGACTCACGGTTGGTATGTTGCCTCCCAGGTGCCAGGGTTCGTGATGTCTCGGATCGTGTTTTTGGGATCCTTAATGGGGAGGGGGAGCAGCCCCAAGTCGTGGTCCACATAGGCACCAACGACATAGGTAGGAAGAGAGATGGGGATTTAAGACAGAAATTTAGGGAGCTAGGGTGGAAGCTTAGAGCAAGAACAAACAGAATTGTTATCTCTGGGTTGTTGCCCGTGCCACGTGATAGCGAAGCGAGGAATAGGGAGAGAGAGGAGTTGAACACGTGGCTGCAGGGATGGTGCAGGAGGGAGGGATTTGGTTTCCTGGATACTTGGGGCTCTTTCTGGGGTAGGTGGGACCTCAGCAAACAGGATGGTCTTCACCTGAACCAGAGGGGTACCAATATCCTGGGGGTGGGGGGGAGGATTGCTAGTGCTCTTCGGGGGGGTTTAAACTAATTCAGCAGGGGAATGGGAACCCAAATTGTAGTGCCAGTGTACAGGATGTTGAGAGTAGTGAGGTCATGGATATGGTTACAAGGAAGCAAGAGGGCGCTGGCAAGCAAGAACCTGGTTTAAAGTGTGTCTATTTCAACGCCAGGAGCATCCGGAATAAGGTGGGTGAGCTTGCAGCATGGGTTGGTACCTGGGATCTCGATGTAGTGGCCATTTCGGAGACATGGGTAGAGCAGGGGCAGGAATGGATGTTGCAGATTCCGGGATTTAGATGTTTCAGTAAGAACAGAGAAGATGGTAAAAGAGGGGGGGGGGATGTGGCATTGTTAATCAAGGGGAGTATTACAGCGACAGAAAGGACGTTTGAGGACTCGTCTACTGAGGTAGTATGGGCTGAGGTTAGAAACAGGAGAGGTGAGGTTACCCTGTTGGGAGTCTTTTATAGACCTCCGAATAGTTCCAGAGATGTAGAGGAAAGGATAGCGAAGATGATTATCGACAGGGGTGAGAGTAACAGGGTAGTTGTTATGGGGGACTTTAACTTTCCAAATATCGACTGGAAATACTATAGTTCGAGTACTTTAGATGGGTCAGTTTTTGTCCAGTGTGTGCAGGAGGGTTTTCTGACACAGTATGTAGACAGGCCAACCAGGGGCGATGCCACATTGGATTTGGTACTGGGAAATGAACCCGGCCAGGTGTTAGATTTAGATGGAGGTGAGCACTTTGGTGACAGTGATCACAATTCGGTTAGGTTTACCTTAGCGATGGGCAGGGACAGGTATATACCGCAGGGCAAGAATTATAACTGGGGGAAAGGAAATTATGATGCGATTAGGCAAGATTTAGGATGCGTAGGATGGGGAAGGAAACTGCAGGGGATGGAAACAATCGAAATGTGGAGCGTATTCAAGGAGCAGCTACTACGTGTCCTTGATAAGTATGTACCTGTGAGGCAGGGAGGAAGTTGTCGTGCGAGGGAGCCGTGGTTTACTAAAGAAGTTGAAGCGCCTGTCAAGAGGAAGAAGAAGGCTTATGTTAGGATGAGACATGAAGGCTCAGTTAGGGCGCTTGAGAGCTACAAGCTAGCCAGGAAGGATCTAAAGGGAGAGCTAAGAAGAGCAAGGAGAGGACACGAGAAGTCATTGGTGGATCGGATCACGGAAAACCCTAAGGCTTTCTATAGGTATATCAGGAATAAAAGAATGACTAGAGTTAGATTAGGGCCAATCAAGGATAGTAGTGGGAAGTTGTGTGTGGAATCAGAGGAGATAGGGGAAGTGTTAAATGAATATTTTGCGTCAGTATTTACAGTAGAGAAAGAAAATGTTGTTGAGAATACTGAGATTCAGGCTACGAGGCTAGATGGGATTGAGGTTCACAAGGAGGAGGTGTTAGCAATTTTGGAAAGTGTGAAAATAGGTAAGTCCCCTGGGCCAGATGGGATTTATCCTAGGATTCTCTGGGAAGCTAGGGAGGAGATTGCAGAGCCTTTGTCCTTGATCTTGATGTCGTCATTGTCGACAGGAATAGTGCCGGAAGACTGGAGGATTGCAAATGTTGTCCCCTTGTTCAAGAAGGGGAGTAGAGACAGCCCTGCTAATTATAGACCTGTGAGCCTCACTTCGGTTGTGGGTAAAATGTTGGAAAAGGTTATAAGAGACAGGATTTATAATCATCTTGAAAAGAATAAGTACATTAGAGATAGTCAGCACGGTTTTGTGACGGGTAGGGCGTGCCTCACAAACCTTCTTGTGTTTTTCGAGAAGGTGACCAAACAGGTGGATGAGGGTAAAGCAGTGGATGTGGTGTATATGGATTTCAGTAAGGCGTTTGATAAGGTTCCCCACGGTAGGCTATTGCAGGAAATACGGAAGTATGGGGTTGAAGGTGATTTAGAGCTTTGGATCAGAAATTGGCTAGCTGAAAGAAGACAGAGGGTGGTGTTTGATGGCAAATGTTCATCCTGGAGTTTAGTTACTAGTGGTGTACCGCAAGGATCTGTTTTGGGGCCATTGCTGTTTGTCATTTTTATAAATGACCTGGAAGAGGGTGTAGAAGGGTGGGTTAATAAATTTGCAGATGACACTAAGGTATGTGGAGTTGTGGATAGTGCCGAAGGATGTTGTAGGGTACAGAGAGACATAGGTAGGCTGCAGAGCTGGGCTGAGAGATGGCAAATGGAGTTTAATGCGGAAAAGTGTGAGGTGATTCACTTTGGAAGGAGTAACAGGAATGCAGAGTACTGGGCTAATGGGAAGATTCTTGTTAGTGTAGATGAGCAGAGAGATCTTGGTGTCCAGGTGCATAAATCCCTGAAGGTTGCTAACCAGGTTAATAGGGCTGTCAAGACGGCATCTGGTGTGTTAGCTTTTATTAGTAGGGGGGTCGAGTTTCGGAGCCACGAGGTCATGCTGCAGCTGTACAAGACTCTGGTGAGACCGCACCTGGAGTATTGCGTGCAGTTCTGGTCACCGCATTATCGAAAGGATGTGGAAGCTATGGAAATGGTGCAGAGGAGATTTACTAGGATGTTGCCTGGTATGGAGGGAAGGTCTTACGAGGAAAGGCTGAGGGACTTGAGGTTGTTTTCGTTGGAGAGAAGGAGGAGGAGAGGTGACTTAATAGAGACATATAAGATAATCAGAGGGTTAGATAGGGTGGATAGTGAGCGTCTTTTTCCTCGGATGGTGATGGCAAACACGAGGGGACATAGCTTCAAGTTGAGGGGTGATAGATATAGGACAGATGTGAGAGGTAGGTTCTTTACTCAGAGAGTAGTAAGGGCGTGGAATGCCCTGCCTGAAGCAGTAGTAGATTCGCCAACTTTAAGGGCATTTAAGTGGACATTGGATAGACACATGGATGAAAATGGAATAGTGTAGGTCAGATGGTTTCACAGCTCGGCGTAACATCGAGGGCCGAAGGGCCTGTACTGCGCTGTAATATTCTAATTCTAATTCTAATTCTAATGTCTGTCTGTCTCTCTCGCTATCCCTCCATCCATCCTTCCCTCCCTGTCACTCCAGCTCTCTCCCTCTCTCTCTGTCTCTCACTCTCTGTATTTCCATCTGGCTTTCCCTCCCTATCACTCCCTCTCTCTCCTTCTACCTCTGTCTCTATCTCTGTCCCTCCATCTGTCTTTCCCTCCCTGTCACTCCCTCTCTCTCCTTACATCGCTGTCTCTCTCTCTCTGTCCCTCCATCTTTCTTTCCCTCTCTGTTACTCCCTCTCTCTCCTTCTATCTCTGGCTCTCTCCCTGTCTCTCCAACAGCCTTTCTCTTCTGTTTCTCCCTCTCTCTCCTTCATTGTCTGTCTCTCTCTCTCTCCATCCATCCATCTGTCTTTCCCTCTCTGTTACGCCCTCTCTCTCCTTCCATCTCTGTCTCTCTCTCTCTGTCCCTCCATCTTTCTTTCCCACCCTGTCACTCCATCTCTCTCCCGCTCTCTCTGTCTCTCACTCTGTCCCTCCATCTGTCTTTCCCTCCCTCTCACTCACTCTCTCTCTCTCTCCTTCTCTCTCTGTCTCTCTCTCTCTGTCTCTCTCTCTCTCTGTCCCTCCATCTGTCGTTCCATCCCAGACACTCCGTCTCTCTCCTTCTATCTCAGTCTCTTTCTCTCTGCCCCTCCATCTGTCTCTCTCTCTCTATCTCTCCATCTGTCTTTCCCTCTGGACACTCCCTCTCCCTAATTCTATCTCTGTCTGTCTGTCTCTATGCCGACATCTGTACTTCCCTCCGTGTCACTCCATCTCTCTCCTTCTCTCTCTGTCTCTCAATCTGTCCCTCCATCTGTCTTTCCTTCATTGACATTCCATCTCTCTGCTTCTATCTCTCTGTCTTTCCCTCTCTGTCTCTCCCTCTCTCTACATTTCTCTCTGTCTCTCTCTCTCTGTCTCTCTACCTGTCTTCCCCACCACCTGTCACTCCCTCTGTCTCCTTCTATCTCTGACTCTCTCTCTGTCCCTCCATCTGTCTGTCCCTCTCTGTCACTGCCATTCTTTCCTTCTATCTCTATCTCTCTCTCTATCCCTGCATCCGTCCTTCCCTCCCTGTCACTCACTCGCTCTACTTCCATCGCTGCCACTTTCTCCCTGTCTCTCCATCTGTCTTTCCGTCTCTGTCTCTCCACCTCTCTTCTCTCTCTGACTCTCTCTCACTTCATCAGTCATCCCCACCCCCTGTCTCTCCCTCTCTCTCCTTGTATTTCTGTCTCTGCCTTTATCTCTGTCTCTCTCTCTGTCCCTCCATCTGTCTTTCCCTCTTTGTCTCTCCCTCACTCTCCTTCTATCTCTGTCTCTCTCTCTCTGTCCCTCCATCTGTCTTTCCCTCTCTGTTACACCCTCTCTCTCCTTCTAGCTCTGTATCTCTCTCAGTCTCTCCAACTGCCTTTCTCTTCTGTCTCTCCATCTCTCTCCTTCATTGTCTGTCTCTCTCTCTCTCCATCCCTCCATCTGTTCTTCTCTCCCTGTCAATCCATCTCTCTCGCTGTCTCTGTTTCTCTCACTCTGTCCCTCCATCTGTCGTTCCCTCCCTATCACTCGCTCTCTCTCCTTCTCTCTCTGTCTCTCTCTCTGTCTCTCTCTCTCTGTCCCTCCATCTGTCTTTCCATCCCTGACACTCCGTCTCCCTCCTTCTATCTCTGTCTCTTTCTCTCTGTCCCTCCAACTTTCTATCTCTCTGATCTCCATCTGTCTTTCCCTCTCGACACTCCCTCTCTCTCCTTCTTTCTCTGTCTGTCTCTCTCTATGCCTACATCTGTCCTTCCCTCCGTGTCACTCCATCTCTCTCCTTCTCTCTCTGTCTGCCAATCTGACCCTCCATCTGTCTTTCCTTCCCTGTCATTCCCTCTCTCTCCTTCTCTCTGTCTCTCTCTCTCTCTCTGTCTCTCCATCTGTCTTCCCCACCCCTGTCACTCACTCGCTCTCCTTCCATCTCTGCCACTCTTTCCCTGTCCCTCCATCTGTCTTTCCCTCTCTGTCACTCCCACTCTCTCCTTCTATCTCTGTATCTCTCTCTCTATCCATCCATCTATCCTTCCCTCCCTGTCACACCATCTCGCTCCTTCTCTCTCTGTTCACACTCTGTCCCACCATCTGTCTCTCCCTTCCTGGCACTCCCTCTCTCTCCTTCTATCTCTGTCTCTATCGTAGTCCCTCCGTCTGTCTTTCCCTCCCTGCCACTCCCTCTCTCTCCTTCTTTCTCTGTCTGTCTCTCTCTATGCCTACATCTGTCCTTCCCTCCGTGTCACTCCAACTCTCTCCTTCTCTCTCTGTCTGTCAATCTGTCCCTCCATCTGTCTTTCCTTCCCTGTCATTCCCTCTCTCTCCTTCTCTCTGTCTCTCTCTCTCTCTCTGTCTCTCCATCTGTCTTCCCCACCCCTGTCACTCACTTGCTCTCCTTCCATCTCTGCCACTCTCTCCCTGTCCCTCCATCTGCCTTTCCCTCTCTGTCACTCCCACTCTCTCCTTCTATCTCTGTATCTCTCTCTCTATCCATCCATCTATCCTTCCCTCCCTGTCACACCATCTCGCTCCTTCTCTCTCTGTTCACACTCTGTCCCACCATCTGTCTCTCCCTTCCTGGCACTCCCTCTCTCTCCTTCTATCTCTGTCTCTATCGTAGTCCCTCCGTCTGTCTTTCCCTCTCTGCCACTCCCTCTCTCTCCTTCCATCTCCCTCTCTCCCTCTCTGTCCCTCCATCTGTCGCTCTCTCTCTGTCTCTCCAACTGCCTTTCTCTCTCTGTCTCACCCTCTCTCTCCTTCAATGTCTGTCTGTCTCTCTCGCTATCCCTCCATCTATCCTTCCCTCCCTGTCACTCCATCTCCCTCCCTCTCTCTCTGTCTCTCCATCTGTCTTTCACTCCCTTGTCCCGCCCTCTCTCTCCTTCCAACTCTGTCTCTCTCTCTCTGTCCCTCCATCTGTCGCTCTCTCTCTGTCTCTCCAACTGCCTTTCCCTCTCTGTCTCACCCGCTCTCTCCTTCAATGTCTGTCTGTCTCTCTCGCTATCCCTCCATCTATCCTTCCCTCCCTGTCAGTCCAGCTCTCTCCCTCTCTCTCTGTCTCTCTCTCTCTGTCAATTCATCTGTCTTTCCCTCCCTGACACTCCCTCTCTCTCCTTCTATATCTGTCTCTCTCTCTCTCTGTCCCTCCATCTGTCGCTCTCTCTCTGTCTTTCCATCTGTCTTTCCCTCTCTGACACACCCTCTCTCTCCTTCTATCTCTGCCTCTCTCTCTATATGCCTACATTTGTCCTTCATTCCGTGTAACTCCATCTCTCTCCTTCTCTCTCTGTCTCTCCCTCTCTCTGTCTCTCCATCAGCCTTCCCCTCTCTGTCTCTCCCTCTGTCTCTTCTATCCCTGTCTTTCTCTCTGTCTCTCCATCTGTCCTTCGCTCGCTGACACTCCCTCACCCACCTTCCATCTCTGCGTTCCTTTCTCTGACTCTCCATCTGCCTTTCCCTCCCTGACACTCCCTCCCTCTCCTCTCTCTACTTCTCTCTCTCTCTCCATCTGGCTTTCCCTCTCTGTCACGCACTCTCTCTGCTTCTATCTCTGTCTCTCTCTCTCTATCCCTCCATCTGTCCTTTCCTCCGTGTCACTCCATCTCTCTCCTTCTACCTCTGCCACTCTCTGTCTCTCAATCCGCCTTTCCCTCCCTGACACTCCTTCCCTCTCCCTCTCTCTACTTCTCTCTCTCTCTCTCCATTTGTCTTTCCCTCTCTGTCACGCCCTCTCTCTCCTTCTATCTCAGTCTCTCTCACTCTATCTCTCCATCTGTCCTTTCCTCCATGTCACTCCATCTCTTCCCTTCTATCTCTGTCTCTCTCTGTCTATCCATCTGCCTTTCCCTCTCAGTCACGCCTTCTCTCTCCTTCTATCTCTATCTCTTTGGTTCCATCCCTCCATTGGTCCTTCCCTCCCTGTCACTCCCTCTCTCTACCACTCTCTCTGTCTCTCACTCAGTCCTTCCATCTGTCTTTCCCTCCCTATCACTCGCTCTCTCTCTTTCTCTCTCTGTCTCTCTCACTCTGTCCCTCCATCTGTCTTTCCATCCCTGACACTCCGTCTCTCTCTTTCTATCTCTGTCTCTTTCTCTCTATCCCTCCATCTGTCTCTCTCTCTCTGTCTCTCCATCTGTCTTTCCCTCTCGACACTCCCTCTCTCTCCTTCTATCTCTGCCTGTCTCTCTCTATGCCTACATCTGTCCTTCCCTCCGTGTCACTCCATCTCTCTCCTTCTCTCTCTGTTTCCCTCTCTGTCTTTCCCTCTCTGTCTCTCCCTCTCTCTCCATTTCTCTCTGTCTTCTCTCTCTCTGTCTCTCCATCTGTCTTCCCCACCCCCTGTCACTCCCTCTGTCTCCTTCTATCTCTGACTTTCTCTCTATCCCTGCATCCGTCCATCCCTCCCTGTCACTCACTCGCTCTCCTTCCATCTCTGCCACTCTCTCCCTGTCTCTCCATCTGTCTTTCCGTCTCTGTCTCTCCATCTCTCTTCTCTCTCTGACTCTCTCTCACTTCATCAGTCATCCCCACCACCTGTCTCTCCCTCTCTCTCCTTCTATTTCTGTCTCTGCCTTCCTCTCTGTCTCTCTGTCTGTCCCTCCATCTGTCTTTCCCTCTCTGTCACTCCCTCTCTCTCCTTCTATCTCTGTATCTCTCTCTCTATCCATCCATCTATCCTTCCATTCCTGTCACTCCATCTCTCTCCTTTTCTCTCTGTCTCTCCATCTGTCTTTCCCTCTCTGTCTCTCTCTCACTCTCCTAACTCTGTCTTTCTCTCTGTCTCTCCATATGTCTTTCCCTCCCTGAGACTCCCTCTCTCTCCCTCTCTCGACTTCTCTCTCTCTCTCTGTCTCTCCATTTGTCTTTCCCTCTCTGTCACGTCCTCTCTCTACTTCTATCTCTGTCTCTCTCTCTCGATCCCTCCATCTGTCCTTTCCTCCCTGTCACTCCATCTCTCTCCTTCTGTCTCTGTCTCTCACTCTGTCCCTCCATATGTCTTTCCCTCTCTGTCTTTCCCTCTCTCGCCTTCTATCTCTTTATCTCTTTCTCTAAGTCGGCACAGTGGCGCAGTGGTTAGCACCGCAGCCTCACAGCACCAGCGACCCGTGTTCAATTCTGGGTACCGCCTGTGTGGACTTTGCTAGTTCTACCTGCGTGCGTGTTAGTTTTCTCTGGGTGTTCTCGTTTCCTCCCACAAGCCGAAAGACTTGCAGGTTGGTAGGTAAATTGGCCATTATAAATTGTTCCTAGTATAGGTTGGTGGTCAGAAAATGTGGGGATATGGTAGGAATATGGGATTAGTGTGGGATTAGTATAAATGGGTGGTGGATGCTTGGCACAGACTCGGTGGGCCGAAGGGCCTGTTTCAGTGCTGCAGACCTGAACGAAAAAGACTTTCCATTTGTTCCCCTCCCTGTCACTCCCTTTCTCTCCTTCCATCCCTGTCTCTCCCTCTCTCTCTTCTGTCCCTGTCTTTCTCTCTGTCTCTCCATCTGTCCTTCCTTCGCTGACACTCCCTCCCTCTCCCTCTCTCTACTTCTCTCCCTCTCTCTCTCAATCCCTCCATCTGTCCTTTCCTCCATGTCACTCCATCTCTCTCCTTCTATCTCTGTCTCTCTCTGTCAATCCATCTGCCTTTCCATCGCTGACACTCGCTCACCCTCCTTCCATCCCTGCACTCCTCTCTCTGACTCTCCATCTGCCTTTCCCTCCCTGACACTCCCTCTCTCTACTTCTCTCCCTCTCTCTCTCTCTCTCCATCTGTCTTTCCCTCTCTGTCACGCCCTCTCTCACCTTCTATCTCTGTCTCTCTCTCTATCCCTCCATCTGTCCTTTCCTCCATGTCACTCTATCTCTCTCCTTCCATCTCTGTCTCTCTCTCCCTGTCCCTCCATCTGTCTTTCCCTCCCTATCACTCCCTCTCTCTCCTTCCATCTCTGTCTCTCTCCCTCTCTCTCTCTCTGTCTCTCCAACTGCCTTTCCCTCTCTGTCTCTCCCTCTCTCTCCTTCAATGTCTCTCTCTCTCTCTCTCTCTCTCTCTCTCTCTCTCTCTCTCTCTCTCTATCCCTCCATCTGTCCTTCCCTCCCTATCACTCCCTCTCTCTCCTTCTGTCTCTCTCTCTCTGTCCCTCCATCTGTCTTTCCCTCCCTGACACTCCCTCTCTCTCCTTCTATCTCCGTCACTCTCTCTCTGTCCCGCCATCTCTCTTTCCCTCCCTGACACTCCCTCTGTCTTTCCCTGTCTGACACACCCTCTGTCTCCTTCTGTCTCTGCCTCTCTCTCTATATGCCTACATCTCTCCATCCCTCCGTGTCACTCCATCTCTCTCTTCTCTCTCTGTTATCTCTCTGTCCCTCCTTCTGCCTTTCCCTCCCTGACACTCCCTCTCTCTCCTTCTATCTCTGTATCTATCTCTATACCTCCATCTCTCGTTCCCTCTCTGTCTCTCGCTCTCTATCCTTCTATCTTTCTCTCTCTGTCTCTCCCTTGTCTTTCCCTCCCTGACAGTCCCTCTCTCTCCTTCCATATCTGCTTCTCTCTCTCTCGGTCTCTCCAACTGCCTTTCTCTCTCTGTCTCTCCCTCTCTCTCTCCTTCTCTCTCTCTCATCTGTCCCTCCATCTGTCTTTCCCTTCCTGACACTCCCTCTCTCTCCTTCTCTCTCTGTCTCTGCCACTCTCTCTGTCTCGATCTCTGTCCCTCCATCTATCTTTCCCTCTCTGTCTCTCCGTCTCTCTCCTTCTATCTCTGTCTCTGCCTCTATCTCTGACTCTCTCTCTCTCTATCCCTCCATCTGTCTTTCCCTATCTGTCTCTCCGCCTCTCCTTCTATTTCTGTCACTTTCTCTCTGTCCCTCCATCAGTCTTTTCGTCTCTGTCACCCCCTCTCTCCTATCTCTGCCTCTCTCTCTCTATCCCTCCATCTGTCGTTCCCTCCCTGTCACTCCCTCTCTCTCCTACTATCAGTGTCTCTCTCTCTCTGTCTCTCCATCTGTCTTTCCCTCTCAGTCTCTCCCTCTATCTCCTTCTACCTCTGTCTTTCTCTCTGTCTCTCCATCTGCTTTCCCCTCCCTGACACTTCCTCTCTCTCCTTCCATCTATGCCTTTCGCTCTCTGTTTCTCCATCTGCCACTCCCTCCCTGACACTCCTCCTCTCTCCCTCTCTCTACTTCTCTCTCTCTCTCTATCCCTCCATCTGTCCTTTCCTCCCTGTCACTCCCTCTCTCTCCTACTATCTGTGCCTCTCTCTCTCTGTCTCTCCATCTGTCTTTCCCTCTCAGTCTCTCCCTCGATCTCCTTCTACCTCTGTCTTTCTCTCTGTCTCTCCATCTGTTTTTCCCTCCCTGACACTTCCTCTCTCTCCTTCCATCTATGCCTTTCTCTCTCTGTTCCTCCATCTGCCACTCCCTCCCTGACACTGCCCCTCTCTTCCTCTCTCTACTTCTCTCTCTCTCTATCCCTCCACCTGTCCTTTCCTCCCTGTCATTCCATCTCTCTCCTTCTATCTCAGTCTCTCTCTCTGTCCCTCTATGTCTTTCCCTCTCTGTCTCCCTCTCTCTCCTTCCATCTCTGTCTCTCTCTCTATCCCTCCATCTGTCCTTTCCCTCTCTGTCTCTCCCTCTCTCTCCTCACATCTCTGCGTTTCTCTCTCTGTCTCTCCATCTGCCTTTCCCTCCCTGACACCCCCTCTCTCTACTTCTCTCCCTCTCTCTATCCCTCCATCTGTCCTTTCCTCCCTGTCACTCCATCTATCTCCTTCTATCTCTGTATCTCTCTCTGTCTCTCCATCTGTCTTTCGCTCTCTGTCTCTCCCTCTCTCTCGTTCTATCTCTGTGTCTGTCTCTATCCCTCCATCTGTCTTTCCCCCTCTGTCTTTCCCTCTTTCTCCTTCAACCTCTGTCTCTCTCTCTGTCTCTCCAACTGCCTTTCCCTCTCTGTCTCTCCCTCTCTCTCCTTCAATGTCTGTCTCTCTCTCTCTCTATCCCTCCATAAGTCCTTCCCTCCCTGTCACTCCCTCTCTCTCCTTCTCTTTCTCTGTCTCTCTCTGTGTCTCTCCATCGCTCTTTCCCTCCCTGACACTCCCTCTCCCTCCTTCTTTATCTGTCTCTCTCTCTGTCCCTCCATCTGTCTTTCCCTCACTGTCTCTCCCTCTCTCTCCTTCTATGTCTGTCTTCCCTCTCTGTCTTTCCATCTGTCTTTTCCTCCCTATCACTCCCTCTCTCTCCTTCTACCTCTGTCTCTCTCTCTGTCTCTCCAACTGCCTTTCCCTCTCTGCCTCTCCCTCTCTCTCCTTCTCTGTCTCTCTCTCACTCTGTCCCCCCATCTGTCCTTCCCTCCCTATCACTCCCACTCTCTCCTTCTGTCTCCGTCTCTCACTTGGAATATTGTGTTCAGTTCTGGTCGCCTCATTATTGGCAGGATGTGGAAGCTTTAGAGAGGGTGCAGAGATTTACCAGGATGCTGCCTGGACTGGAGGGCATGTCTTGTGAAGAAAGGTTGAGGGAGCAAGGGCTTCGCTCATTGGAGCGAAGAAGGATGAGAGGTGACTTGATAGAGTGTACAAGATGATGAGAGGCATAGATAGAGTGGACAGACAGAGTCTTTTTCCCAGGGCGCAAAGGGCTATCACCAGGGGGCATAATTTTAAGGTGATTGGCGGAAGGTTTAGGGGAGATGTCAGAGGTTGGTTCTTCAAACAGAGAGTGGTGTGTGCGTGGAATGCACTGCCAGCGGTTGTAGTAGAAGCAGATACATTAGGGCCATTTAAGCGACTCTTGGATAGGTACATGGATGATAGTAGAATGAAGGGTATGTAGGCAGTTTTATCTTAGAGTAGGTTAAAGGGTCGGCACAACATCGTGGGCCGAAGGGCCTGCACTGTGCTGTACTGTTCTCTGTTCTATTCTCTCTCTCTCACTCCTTCCATTTCTGTCTCTCTGTCTCTCCATCTGTCTTTCCCTCTCTGTCTCTCCCTCTCTCTCCTTCTCTCTCTGTCTCTCTCTCTCTCTCTGTCCCTCCATCTGTCTTTCCTTGTCTGTCACTCCCTCTCTCTGCTTCTATCTCTGTCTCTCTCTCTCTGTCCCTCCATCTGTCTTTCCCTCCCTGACACTCCCTCACTCTCCTTCTATCTCTGTCTCTCTCTCTCTATCCCTCCATCTGTCTTTCCTCCCTGTCGCTCCCTCTCTCTCCTTCTAACTCTCTCTCTGTCTCTCCACCAGTCTTTCCCTCTCTGTCTCTCCCTCTCGCTACTTCTCTCTCTGTCTCTCTCTCTCCCTCCATCTGTCTTTCCCTCTCTGCCACTCCCTCTCTCGCCTTCTATCTCTGTCACTCTCTCTCTATCCCTCCATCTGTCCTTCCCTCCCTGTCACTCCATCTCTCTCCTTCTCTCTCTGTCTCTCTCTTTGTCCCTGCATCTGTCTTTCCCTCCCTGACACTCCCTCTCCCTCGTTCTGGCTCTGTATCTCTCTCTGTCCCTTCATCTCTCTTCTTCTTTCTCTGTCTCTGCCTCTCTCTATGTCCCTCCATCTGTCTTTCCCTCTCTGTCTCTCCCACTCTCTCCTTGTCTCTCTGTCTCTACCTCTATCTCTGTCTCTCTCTCTATCCCTTATCTGTCTTTCCCTCTCTGTCACTCCCTCTCTCTCCTTCTATCTCTGTCTCTCTCTGCTATAACCGACAGTGGGAAAGAGACAGAGGGAGGGAGGGTTAGATATGAAGGCAGAGAGAGGGCTGTGGAGAGGGACAAACTTGGAGAGGGAGAGATTGTTGAGGTGGATGAAAAGGATAATGTAAGATCTATTAATATGATGTAATCCTTAACTGCTGTGTACACAAACATATAAGAGATAGGTATGGAGAGAAAATAAACATCGGGAGAGGTAGAAATGCAGATGAAGTTGGGGCCCAGGCGGGCACTTTTGATGGTGCAGAAGGAATAGCCTCCATTTTAAATATTCAGCAAGCTATACCACTGTGGGAGCCATCACACCCTCATGATATTGTTTGTGGAAATTTCATGCTGCCTTTTTGGTTAACTTTTAAACCTGTGATTGATAGATTCTTGTCAACTAAAGGTATTAAGAGATAAGGGGTTTCGGTGCAATACATGGTGTTAGTTAGATCACAGATCAGCCATGATTTCATTGAATGCCGGAACAGGGTTGTGGGGTTAAATTGCATCTTCCTCTTCCAATATCCTCTGTTAAATATCCTTCTTTCTCTATCAGTCATCCTGTCAGTCTGTGTCTCTCTGTTTCTCTCTTTCTGTCTGTCTGTCTGTCTCTCTCTCTGTTTCGGACAATGTAGAATGAGATTCACTCTGTATCCACCCCATGATGTTCCTGCCCTTGGAGTGTGTGATGTGACAGCATAGATCGAAATTTCTTCTGTGTCCAACCCAACATTGTGCTTGGCTTGGGAATGTTTAATGGGACAATGTAACTGGAGTTTTACTGTGTATCCCTGGAATTTAGAAGGTTATGGGGTGATTTGATGAAGGTTGACAAAATAATAAGGGAAACTGATCGGGTGGACTGAGAGTAAATATTCGCACTAGTTGCGGAGTCAGGAACTTGGGGCATCGTCCAAAAATATAATCAGTGGCCACTTTGACTTCATCCATCGTGTTGTATGTACATTCTCACATATAGCAGGTATAGCAGCACATTTTTAACAGGATAGCTGACATAACTGTAACCATAGTATTCAGCTGAAGATTGATCAGTTACATTGTTATTTCCGTCCATATTTACAGTACAAACGGTGCCTTACTGTTGTAATAAAGTCATGTAGTGTCTATTCATCCCACTGGGGCAAAATGTCACTGGCTCAACATTCTCACCAAATACTAAAGCATTCCACATTCTGAGCCTCACTGGTCTGTTATGATCTCTGAGGGATTACTTATGCTTATGCTCCACATGAGCAGTCGTCCTAATACCGTGTGCCTGTCCTGCTCCCAAACCCGGCATCGGCTTTCATTAAGGCAAGTGATACAGGAGCGTCTCAGTGACTGAGGCAAGTGAGTCCTGAGGCTAAGCCGGGCACAGTGAGTGACCGGGTTAATCCGACACTACAGGGAATGTTTAAAGTGAACTGGACTCTGTATCTAACCCGTGCTGTACCTTCTCTGAGAGTGTTCGATGGGGCAGTGCAGACAAGGAGACTCTGATAGGGTAGACAGAGGGCAACTATTCCGACTGGCTGCGGAGTCAGGAACTTGTGGGCATAGTCTAAAAATCTAAACATAGTCTAAAAACCTTTCAGGAGTGAAATGAAGAAACACTTCAACACACCAGGTGTGGTATCAGTTTGGAACTCTCTTCCACAAACAGCAATTGATGCTGAGACACTAGTTAATTTTTAAATCTGAGATTGATTGATTTTTGTTAACCTAAGGTATTAAGCGATAAGGGGCAAAAGTGGGATCTGTGGTGTTAGGTAGATCACAGATCAGTCCTGATCTCACTGAAAGCTGGAACAGTGTCGAGGGGTTATATTGCCTCCTCATCGTCCTATGTCTGATGTTAAATATCCTTCTTTCTCTTTCAGTCACCCTGTCAGTCTGTTTCTCTCTGTTTCTCATTTTTGTCTCTCACTGTGTCTGTTTCGGACAGTGTAGAGTGAGATTCACTCCGTATCCACCTCATGATGTTCCTGTCCTGGGACTGTTGGATGGGACAGTGTAGAAGGAGCATTACTCTGTATCTAATCCATGCTGTACCTGTCTGGGGAATGCTGATGGGAGAGTGGAAAAAGAGAGGTCTGGGAGCAGAGTCCTCATGGGGAGGACTTAATGATGCCTCCTAATTGACCAGTTAGCAATATTGGTGCTCCATGGATGCTCCAGTGGAACTATATCCTTTCTTAAATGTGGAAACCAAAACTGCACACAGTATTCCAAGTGTGGTCTCACCAATTCCTTATCCAATTTCAATAAGACTTCTTTATTCCTGTCCTCTAATCCCCTTGCCATAAAATCCAACGTGCCATTGGCCTTCCTTTTTCCTCGGATGGTGATGGCAAACACGAGGTGACATAGCTTTAAGTTGAGGGGTGATAGATATAGGACAGATGTTAGAGGTAGTTTCTTTACTCAGAGAGTAGTAGGGGCGTGAACGCCTTGCCTGCAGCAGTAGTAGACACGCCAACCTTAAGGACATTTAAGTGGTCATTGGATAGACATATGAATGAAAATGGAATAGTGTAGGTCAGATGGTTTCACAGGTCGGCGCTGTAATGTTCTAATTCTAATTCTAATAGCCTGCTGTACCCGCATGTTGACTTTGTGTGTTCCTTGCCCGAGTACCCCCAAGTCTCTCTGAACATCAACACTTACAAGCTTCACAACTTTTCCAAATATTCTGCTTTTATATTCTGATGGGGCGAATAAAAGTGTTCTCGGGATGCTCATTGTATGCTTTGAGCACACCTGATCGCACATGGATACTCCACAATACACTTGGATGCACGATGTCATTCTCAAGCACATTCTTGGATAACGCTATCACACTCTGGGCAGATTGAGCACTCTCGTTGGCAACGCTATTATACCGTGGCCTCCCCTCGCACTCTCTTGTGCGCACTATCACACTATTGGCCACCACAGAATGACCACATAATGACCTCTCCGAGCACATTCTTGGGCAACACAGAAGACTCTTCGGCACACCTATTGCACTCTGGGTGCTCAAGCGCCCTCTCGGGCACAACGAGAACATTCTGTCACTCCTAGCATACCCTTGCCATCCCCTGGCACCTATTGGGCACATCTAGGACGCTCTGGGCACTCCAATTACCCCTTCAGGAAAACTAGCCCCCTCTTGGGAAACCTGCACACATTTGCCAGCCCCTGGCACATGTTTGCTAACAGTTATCACAGTCTTGGTCACCACATGCACAGACTTGCTCACTACTGGCACACTCTTGCACAGACCGAGCACAGGCTTCAGTGCACCTGTGGAAACACCAATCACACTCATTGGCACCTCATGCATACACTGGGCACCCCTTGAACACTTTGTATGCGCCATCACACTTTGGATACCACGAACACATGTTTGGACATCCCTAGCACAATCTGGGCACACCGAGCACACACTTGCCATCACCTAGCACTCTCGTGAAGTTATTCACTTTCGCCATAAAAATAGAAAAGCAGAATATTTTTAAAAGGTGTGAAAGCTGGCGGGCAGCCATAAAGACAGGGCTAAATTGTGGCGAGTCGAAGAGACTTAGTTGGCAGGAAAAAAGACAGAGGCGCAAGGGGAGAGCCAACTGTGCAACAGCCCCAACAAACAAATTTCTCTGCAGCACCTGTGGAAGAGCCTGTCACTCCAGAATTGGCCTTTATAGCCACTCCAGGCGCTGCTTCACAAACCACTGACCACCTCCAGGCGCGTATCCATTGTCTCTCGAGATAAGGAGGCCCAAAAGAAGAAGAAGAAGCACAATCTGGGCACACCGAGCACACACTTGCCATCACCTAGCACTCTCGTGAAGTTATTCACTTTAGCCATAAAAATAGAAAAGCAGAATATTTTTAAAAGGTGTGAAACCTGTAAGTATGCATTTTCAGAGAGACTTGGGAGTACTCGGACAAGGAATTCACAAAGCTCACACGCAGGTGCCGAAAGCAATTAGGAAGGCAAATGGCATGTTGGTCTTTATTGCAAGGGGGTTAGGGTATAGGAATTTATTTATTTAGAGATACAGCACTGAAACAGACCCTTCGGCCCACCGAGTCTGAGCCGACCAACAACCACCCATTTATCCTCATCCTACATTAATCCCAAATTCCCTACCACCTACCTACACTAGTGGCAATTTACAATGGCCAATTTACTTATCAACCTGCGCGTCTTTGACTGTGGGAGGAAACCGCAGCACCCGGCGAAAACCCAGGGAAAATTTGCAAACTCCGCACAAGCAGTGATTAGAATCAAACCCAAGTCGTTGGAGTTAAGAGGCTGCGGTGGTAACCACTGCGCCACTGTGTGAACAAATGCATCTTGATAACATTGTACAGGGATTTGGTGAGACCACACCTGGAATATTGCGTGCAGTTTTGGTTTCCACATTTAAGAAAGTATATACTTGTACTGGAGGCAGTACAGCGAATATTTTCTCGATTGGTGGCTGCAATGAGTGGATTGTCCTATGATGAGATGCTGAGTAAATTGGGCCTATATTCTCGAAGAGTTCAGAAGAATAAGAGACGATCTACTTGAGACATACAAGATTCTGAAAGTTCTTGATATGGTAGAAGCTGAGAGATTTCTCCCACTGGTCTGGGAATCTAGAACATGGGACGGAGGCTTGTAAATCTTTGGAATTCTCTACCCAACCTCCCCTCCCCTATTAATGTAGGGTTTTGGATGCTCCATCAATGAATATATTTAAGGCTGGGATAGATAGATGCTTGGCCTTGCAGGGAATTAAGGGATATGGGGAGTGGGCTGGAAAGTGGAATTGAAGCCCAGAATCAACCATGATGGTATTGAATGGCGGAGCATGCTCGATGGGCCATATCGTCTACCTTTACTCCTATTTCTTCCCTTCTTGTGTTCTTGGGCACCCCGAAACACATTTCTTCACACTTATCGGACCAGTACCATCCCTATCACACTCTTGGATACATATGGCCCGTTCCTGGTCACACCGATCACACACTGGGCACAACAATCACACATTTGCGTAACTCTAGCACCCACTTGGGCATCCGAGTACACACTTAGACACGCTAGCACAATCCTGCCATCCCCTGGGAAACATTTGCCAAACCCTTATCATCCTCTGAGCACCACTAGTACGCCTTTGACACGCCTCGCATACACTTGGGCACCCCTATCACCCTCTTGTTCACCCCTCTCGAACATTGTTTACCCCTATCGTACTCTTGTTCACCTCAATCACACACCTTTTCACCTCTATTACACTCCTGAACAACACTAGCACAATCTGGGTACTCCTAGTACACACTTACCATTAGATAGCATACACTGGGGCACCCCTTAGAATACTTTTGTGTCCCCCAGTACTCATTTGGACACACGTAGTTCACACTTGCCATCCACTAGCATGCTCTGGGAGCACCTTTCACACTCTTGGGAACATGTGGAATACTCTTCGGCATCCCTATCACATTCTTGTGTCATTAGCACACTCCTGCCAATCTCTAACACATACTTGGGCTCTATAAAGATCTGGGCACCTCTAGCACACGTTTAGTCACCCCTAGTACACTCCGTGCTGCACTGGCACGCCCATGAGCACATTTAGCCCGGTCTGGGCACCCTTATTACACTTTGCACCTCTATTACACTCTTGGGCAGACTTAGAACGCTCTTGTGAACACCAGCACACTCTTGGACATCACTGGCACACTCTTGCCTTCCCGTGTACACACTCGGGCTGTCCAGAACACACTTCAGCACCCCCACTACACACCTCGGCAGCCGCAAAGCATTCTGGGCACTACTCACACTCAGTTTCCATTGCCCAGTACACTCTTGGGCACACTTAGTATAGTCTTGAGCACCCCTAGTACATCCTTGGTCACAATGAGCACCCACTTGGGCGCAGCTAACACACATTTTCTCCCTCCTAGCACCTCTTGCACACCTGCAGCACGATCTTGTCATTCTCCCGATCACTCTTGGACAACCCTAGCGCAGTCTGGCAGCACTAAGCACCCTCTTTGGCACCACAATCAGGAAATGGGCTGCTCTGGCACACTCTTGTGCACGCCAACACATACTTGGACAGCACTGGTGCACTCCTGCCATCCCTGAGTACTCTCTTGTGCACACCACAACCTTCTTCGACACTACTATCATAATCTGGCTACCCAAGCTCACTCATGGGCAACCCTAGTACACTACTGGACAAACCTATCACCCTCTGGGTACCCTGGCACATACTTGGGCAGCCCTATCGCACCCTTGCGCATCTCAGCACATACATCGTCATCCTTATCACATTCTTGGGTACGCCAATCGCTTGCGTGTGCACACCTAGCACACTCCTGGGCTGCCCCAGCAGACACTTGGGTACCTCCATTACATTCTTGGGCAACCCTAGAACATTCCAGTCACTACTAGCAATTGCCATCACCTAGCACACTCTTGTGCACGCCTAGTACATGCTTAGTCACTCCCAGCACTTTCTTGGATCCTCCTAGCACACATTCGGGCAAACTAGCCCCCTCTTCGGCACCCATAGTACACATTTGGGAACACCTGTCAAACACTTGAAGAACTCGAGCACAATCTGGGCACTCCTATTGCACACTTTCCTTAACCTAACATTACACCTGGGCACACCTGACACACTCAGGGATCAATGACCACACCCTTTGGCACCTCGAGAATACACGGGGTATCTGTTGTACTCCTTGGCGTACTCTTGGATATTACTAGCACACGTTTGGGCAACTCTAGCACTATCTCGGCAGTCCTAGCACACACTTTCTGTCACCTATCACACACTTTGATACTCTTATGCAACCCTTGAAAAAGTTTGGGTGCCCCCCATCAAACTGCTGCCATCCCCGTGCTCACTCTTGAGCACATATAGCACATCTTTGGGCACCCTGAGCACACTCTTGGGCACCTGCAGCACACTATTGTCATTCTCTCTCACACTTTCACAACCCTATCACACTTTGGGCAAACTGATCACTCTTTTTGTCACCTCTCGCACCACTCTGCTTTCCTATAACACACTTGTGCACCCTATCACACTTTTGGGCGTCACTGGCGCACTCTTGCCACGAGTTAACTCCTAGGCTCCCAGAAGATTCTTTAACACCCTTATTCACTCTGGTTATCCAAGTTCCTCTCGGGTACCCCTAGCATACACTTGGACACCAGTACCACACTCCTGAGCAAACTGGGTGCATTATGGTCACTCCTAGCACACACTTGCCATCACCAAGTACACTCTTGAGAACACCGAGTGCACTGAAGTTGCACACCTATCACATTGTTGGACACCCAAGGACCCCATTGGGCTCACCTAGTACACTCTTTTTTCAGCCCTAGCATGCACCTGGTCTCCCCCAGCATGCTCCGTGTACCCTACTATACATGTAGACAACCCTACCACAATCTAGGCTCTGCTATCTCTTACGTAGCATCAACTAGCACAATAATGGGCACCGTAGGACGCTGTTCTGCAGCACTTTCACACGCTTGGGAACCCCCATCACATGCTGCCATCCGCTAGCTAACCCTTGGGCACACGAGCACACTATGGGCATATGGCATATTTGGGAAACCTTAGTCTAATCTTGGGCATCCCTAGTAAACAGATCACCCACTAGCACACTCCGTCCAACCTCTACCACTGTTTGGGCCACACTATCACACTCTGGTCACCCCTATCACTCACCTGTACAGCTTTACCACACTCTAGGGACCCCTAGTATGCTCTTGGGTACCTCTATTACACGATTGGGCATCTCTATCATACTCTTCGACACACCTTACACATTCTTTCCATCCCCTTGCACATACATTTGGACATCCATAGAACGCTCTTGCACACACCAAGTCGTCATTTGGACACGCCGAGCACTCACGTGCGTACCTGCATCACACTTTTGTCATTCTGTAAAACACTCTTGGATACTCATAGCACATTCTGGGCACAGTAAGCTCACTCTTTGGCATCTCTACAACACACTGCTTATCCCTATCACACGCCGGGGAACCCGACTGCACACCTGGGCACACCTAGTAAAATCTGGGCTACACTACCACGCCCTTGGGCAGCTCTATCAAACTCTGGGCAGCCCTAGTATATTCTTGGGCCCCTCTATCACAGACTTTGGGAACCCTACCACTCTCTGGGCAATCCTGGACACACGTGCCGTCTTCTAACGCACACTTGTGCACACCTAACACCCATTTGACACACCAAGCAGCCACTTTGCCACGTCTAACACACACTTCTGCACCTGTAGAGCACTTTTGGGCATACCATCGCTCTCTTGTGCACCACTGGCTCAATCTTGCCATCTCCGAGTACAGTCGGGCACACCAGAACACTCTTCAGCACCTTATCACACTCTGCTCAAACGAGTGCACATTCGGGCATCCCTAGTATACGCTTTTCACCCCTCTTGCAGATTTGGTCACCCCAAGCACATTTCAGGCACTCCTATCAAGCATTTGCCATCACCTAGCATATTCTCGGCTACCGCTAGGACACACTTATGCAACCCTTGCACATGCTTGGACCCTCTTAGCAAACTGCTGCTATCCACCCTATCACACACCTGCCGACTCCTAGCACACTCCGAGCCATATTATGGCACAATTCTTCAACACTTTCACATGCTTGGTCACCTCTAGCACTGGTGCCATCTCCTAGCACACTCTTGGGCATACTACAGGCACAGCAGCACACATTTGTGTATCCTTTCCGCACTCTTGGGCACCTCTAGTAAACACGTGACCTCCTCGCACACACCTGCCAACCTCGAGCACCTGTTTTGACAGCATTTCTGGGCTATCCGAGAACCTCCTTGCAAACCTGCCCGGTTCACCCTGTTACATACCTGCTGACTACTGGCATACACTTGGGTATCTGTAGCACACTATGTCATTCTCTAGCACCCTCTTGAACAGACCGAACACATTATGGACATACTGAACACTACCTTTGATACATTTATCACGCACTGAGCTCCCCATCACCCCATTGTACACCCCAGCACACCCCAATACATACTTTAGCACCCGTACCAAACTATTCGGCAGCTCCAGATCATTCTGGGTACTCCCATCATTCAGTTTCCATTATGTAGCACACTCTTGGGAACGTCTATTACACAACTGGCCACACACAGAACCATCTAGTCTAACGGAGCACACACGTGGAAACCTCGAGCATACTCTCGGCACTGCAATTATACATTTGCAACACACACTTGTGAACGCCGAGCTCCCTATTGTGCAATACTAGCACATTCTGGGCACTCCTGGCACACACGTGCCATCTCCTAGCACAAAACTGGGCACACTTAATACATTAGGAACGCCAAGCACGCCTTGGCCACCTCTACATACACTTGGTCATCCCAAGAACACTCTTTGACGCCTGCAGCGCACTTCTGTCATTCTCTAGCATACTCTTGGATACCCTATCAGTCTCTGGGCACACTAATCACACACTTTGGCACAGCTACCACACACTGGGCGCCCCAATACACTCTGGGCACCCTAGTACTTTCTTGGACACCGCTGGCACACTTTTGCCATCCCCAAGTACACTCTTGGGCAACACGGAACACTGACTGGCACCTTATCACATTCTGGACACCCCCAGAACACTCTTTGGCACCCCAACCATACTCTCGGGCGCCCCTAGTTATTTTAATTTTTTAATTAAGAGATACAGCACTGAAACAGGCCCTTCTGCCCACCAAGTCTGCACTGACGATCAACCACCCATTTATTCTAAACCCACATTCCTACCACATCCGCACCTTTCCTCAATTGCCCTACCTCCTACCTATACTGGGGGCAATTTATAATGGCCAATTTACCTATCAACCTGCAAGCCTTTAGCTGTGGGAGGGAACAGGAGCACCCGGCGAAAACCGAAGTGGTCACAAGGAGAACTTGCAAACTCCACAGAGGCAGTACCCAGAATCCAACCCGGGTCGCTGGAGCTGTGAGGCTGCGGTGCTAGCCACTGTGCTGCATTCATTGTTGGGCACCCCTAAAACACTCTTGGTTACCCCCAGTACACTCTTGGCCTCCCATATTAAAATATTGGGCATCCAGAGTGCAATCTTGGGTGCCGCTAGTACACTCATGGGCACCCTTAGCACAATCTGTACATACCTAGCACGCTATTGCCATCCACTTACACACTGTTGGGTACCCCTATCACTCACCTGGGCACCCTTGATGAGCTCACATTGGGCAAACTATCTCACTCTCGGTCGACTCGAGCAGACTCTTTTTCACCCTAGCAGACAATTGCCATCCCTGAGCACATAGTTAGTCAACCCTAGGGTACCCTTGGGTACCCATATCACATTCTTGCCATCCCTTAGCACACACATGGGCACACATTGGACGCTCTTCGGCACACCTACTACTTTCCTGGGCATACCGAGTACATATTTGGGCAAGCTAGCCCCCTCTTGGGCACCTTGAGCAGAAAAGTTGACACTCTGGTAAAGACTTGCGATCCCCAGCACATGTTTGATCCCATATAGCACAATCTTGTGCACCACTATCACCCACTTGCTCACTCCTAGCATACACTTGAGTAACCATAGCACACTCTTGGCAATCTCTAGCACAGTCTGGTCAGCCCTATTACATTCTGGGCAACACTAATACACTCTCAGTCTCCCCTATCATACTCTTGGGCATCTCTAGCACACACTTCAACAACCCTACTGCAATATGGGCACTTCTAGCACACACTTGTCTTCACCTATCACACATTTGGGCACATCTAACACGCCCTGGTCACACCAAGCAAACTATTAGGCACCTCGAGTACACACTTGTGTACCCCTAGCACGCTTTTGTGCCTGCCCTTACACTCTTGCACCCAGTTGCACATCTTGGCAACCCTATCACAATCTGGGCACAACAATCACACACTTGCTATTACCTATCACAATCTTGGGCACCTCCAGGATACACTTCTGCAAGCCTATTACATGCTTAGGCATCCCTAGCACACTGCTGCCAGCCCCTAGCTCACTCTTTTACACACATGTCACGTTCTTGGGCACATCGTGTGCTCTCTGGCCACAACAAGCACTCATTTGGGCAACCTTAGCCCCCACTTTTTCGCCCCTTTCACACACTTGGACACTCTAGAAAATTCTTGCCATCTTCTAGCACATGTTTGTTCACACCTATCACACCCTGAGCACTCCAGTGCACATTTGGGCACTCCTATTACCCACTTGGGCACACCTATCACCCCCTTGTGCACAATATCACTCTGTTGTACACACGTATCACACACTAGCCATCCCCTAGTACACTCCTGAGTGCACCTAGAACACTTCTTGCCACACCGAGAACACGCTTGGCCATACCTAGAACCTTCTTGAGCACACCTGGATCTCTCTTGGGCACCTTTTGCATGCACTTGGACACCAATAGCACAGTATTGCCATCCCTGAGTACACTCTTGGGCACCACGGAACACCCTTTAGCACCACTATCACACTATGGGCACGCCACAAATGTCCTCTTGAGCACACATAATGCACTCTTGAGCACCCCAATGACATACTTGGGCACCCCAACACACTCCTGGGCAATCCTAGAACATTCTGGGCACTCCGAGAACACACTTGCCACCACCTAGTGCATTTTGGGGCATGCCTCATACTTGTGGGACCCCTAGTACACTCTTGGGCACCACTACACACACTTCGGCACCATTATCACACATATGGTCACCGTTAGCACCTTCATGGGTACATCCCGCAAACTCTCGGCACTTCAATTACATATTTGGTCAAACTAGCCCACTCTTAGGCACTCCTATCAGTCACTTGGACACCCGAACACAGTCCTGATAAAGTCTGGCTCATGTTTGAGCACCTCTATTATACTCTGGGCACCCCTATTACAAACCTAGGCACTTCCAGTAACACTCGAGCTACACCAGCACACCCTTGGGCACCTCTATCACGCTCTGGCCACCCCGAGTATAATGTTGGACACCACTATCACACACTTGGGCACCCCAACACAATCTTGGGCACACCTAGGACATACTTCTGCAACCTTTGCACATGCTTGGGCACCCCTAGCAAACTGTTTCCATTCCCTATCTCACTCTTGGGCAACCCTATGAAGTTCTTTCAAACTCTTATCACATTCGTCTTTACTCCTATCACATTCTGGGAACCTCCAGCGCGCCCATGGTTTCATCCAGATTGCTGCTGGGCATCCGAGAACACACTTGAGCAATCCTAGCAAACACTTGGACACCTGTAGCCCACTTTTGTCATTCTATAGCATACTCTTGGACAACCCTAGCACTCTTTGGGCCCACTAAGCGCTCTCTTCGGCATGTCTATTGTGCACTGCACCCATTTCACACTCTAGAACAACCCTAGCCCACAGCTGATGTCATCTAGCAAAAACGTGGGCACACCTAATACGCACTAGGCACGCCAAGTACACCATTGGGCATTTCGAGCACACACACTTTGGGCACCCCTAGAACACATTCCGGCACTCCACCACAGTCTTGGACACACCTGTGACTCTGTTACCATCTCCTATCACACTCTTGGGCACACTTACAACACTCGTGGGCACACTTATCACACTTTTCTTTACCTCAAGCACGCTCTAGGGTACACTGAACATAATCTTTGGCACCACCAACATACATTGGGTACCACTATCACAACTTTGTGCATGCCATCACCCTCTTGGACACCACTAGCATACACGTTTACAACCCTATCACAATCTAGGTACTCCTAACACACACTTGACATCACATATCGCACACTTGGCACCCCTAGAACACACTGTTGTAACTCTATCACCAGCATGGGCATGCCTGGCACACTGCTGCCATCCACTCGCTCACTCTTGGGAACACATGGAACGTTCCTGGTCACACCGAGCACACTCTGGGCTCAACAAGCACACATTCGGGCCACACTAGCCCGTAATTTGGCAGACCTAGCACACACTGGACACCCTAACACACTCCTGCCATCACCTAACACATGGTTGGCCACACCAATCATATTCTGAACAGCCCAAGCACACACTTGGGCACACCTAGAACATGCTTGAGCATACCTAGCACACACTTGGGCAGACCACCACCCCATTGGATACACCTATCACACTCTTGCCATCCCATAGCACAGTCCTGGGCACACCTAAAGGACTCTTGGGCACACCTCGAACGCTTTTAAGCACACATTGCATGCTCTTGAACACAACTAACACACTCTTGCCATCTCTGAGTACACTATTCGGCACTCCAGAACACTCTTCAGCATGCGTAACGCACTCTGGGCATCCAAGATGCTCTGCTTGGCACATCTAGTACACTGTTGGGTATCCGTATCACACATACGAACACTCTCTTATCACACTCATCGCAGAGCCAGAACATTCTGGGTACTCCTTGCACACACTTGCCATCGCCTAGTGCAATCCTGGGCACACCTCGTGCGCTGTTGGGCACACCCAGGACACCTTTGTGCACCCTAGCAGATTCTTGGGCACCCTTGATGTGCCCAGAGTGATTGGGATGAGGAAGACTGTTGTGGGGTGCCCACGATTATACTTGAAGTTGGCAAGAGTGTTGTAGGGGTTCACAAGAGTGTGCTAGGGAAGGCCAGAGTTTTATAGAGGTGCTAAAGAGAGGGTGTGCAAGAATATGTGCTCGTGAATGACAAGGGTGTGCTCCAAGTGCCCAAGAGTGTGCTAGGAGTCAGCAACTGTGTGATGGAGGTGCCGAAGAGCATGCTAGGTATGAACAAGAGTGCTCTGTGTGTGATCAGGAGTGTACTATGGGTGCCCACGAGCGCAATGGGGGTGAGTTAGAGTGTTCTCGGGTTAACCAAACATGAGCTAGAGGATGGAAAGCGTCTGCTAGAGTGTCCAAGTGTCAGCTAGGGGTGGCCGAGAGTGGACAAGTTGACCCTGATGTGCGCTAAGAGAGCCCAGAATGTGCGAGGAGTGAGCAAGGGTGTGATAGCGGTGACCAAAAGCATGCTCGGTGCCCCTAAGTGTGTTCTATGTGTGCCCTAGAATGTTCTAGGTTTGCTCATGAGTGTGTTAGGGTTGGCAAGAGTGTAAACGGTGTCTCCAAGGGAGTGATGTGGTTCCGAAAAACGTTCTAGGGGTTTCCAACAGTGGGCTCGTGGTGACCAGAAATGCGCTAGAGGATGTATTCTAAAGTGCTCAGCTTTCTGCTAGGCGTGCCCAAGCGGCGTTAGTTTGCCCAGATTAGTGCTCGTTGTGCCCAAGAAGGTGCTCTATGTGCCCAATTGTGATAATTGTGCCGAAATGTGTGATGGGCACGTCCAAGAGTGAACTAGGGGTGCCTACAAGTGTACTATGTGATGGCAAGTGTCTGTTCGGAGTGGCCTGAATGCTTTAGGGCTGCCCAAGTGCGTGATAGGGCTGCCCAAGTGCGTGATGGGGATGCCCAAATGTGTAGTAGGGATATCCACAAAGTGCACTTGGATTGCCCAGAGTTTAAAATGGGTGCCAAAGAGTGTTGGGTACCCAAGAGAGTGCTCGGGATGGCAAGATGTGCTAGTAACGTCCAAGTGTCTCCTGCAGTGCCCAAGTGGGAGCTAGTTTGGCAAATGGGTGATCTGTGTGCCCATGGGCATGATAGTCATGCCCGAGAGTATGATGGTGTGCCCAAGAGTGTAATGGTGTGCCACACTGTACTAAGATTGTACTAGGTGGCGGCAAGTGTGTTCTAGGAGCACCCAGAAAGGTCAAGGGTTGCCCAAGCGTGCTCCTTGGGATGCCCAGAGCCAGATAAGGATAACTAATAGTGTACTCGGGGATGGTAAGAGTGTGATAGTATTGTTTGATAGTGCGCTGCAGTGCACTGTGTATGATAGGGAGCCCGGTTGGTGATCGAGATAACAAAGAGTGTGTTCCTTGTGCCCAGAGTGTGATAGGTCTGTCCACGAGTATGCTGGAGAATGACATGAGTGTGATACATGTGCCCAAGAATGTGCCAGAAGTGAGCTGCTATGTGATAGGCATGCCCAAAACTGCAAATAAACGTTCTAGCTGTGCAGAAGAGTATTCTAGGAGTGCCCAGGAGCGCTCTAGGCGTGCCCAACAGCATTATAGGTGTGACAAAAGTCTTCTAAGTGTGCCAAAGTGTGTTCTAGTATTGTCCAAGAGTATTTTGAGGGCATTCAAGAGTGTTCTTGGTGTGCACAAGTGTGTACTAGGGGTGCCCAAGAATATACTAAGGGTGCCCAAGATTATACTAGGGATACCCAAGAGTGTACTAGGTGATGGCAAGAGTGTGCTAGGGGTGCTTAGAATCTTCTATTGGTGCCCAAGTGTATTGTAGGGGTGCCCTTGAGTGCATTAGGTGTGCGCAAGAGTGCGCTTGGGGATGGCAAGTGTGTGCCAGTGGTATCCAAGAGTATGCTGGTGTGCACAAGAGTATGCTAGCGGAGCTCAGTGCGTACTAGAACTGCCAAAGAGAGTGGTCAGAGTTCTAAGCTTGTGCAAGCGTTGTCCAAGAGGGTGCTAGAGAATGACAATTGTATGACACGCGTGCCCAAGAGTATGCTGGGTGATGACTTATGTGTGCTGGAGGCGCCATAGAGAGTGCCCAGTATGCCTGGAGTGGGATAGGTGTGCAGAAGTGTGTGATGGGGTACCTAAGTGTGTAATAGGTGATAGCAAGTGTGTAATAGTGTGGAGGAATGCCAAAAATAATTTTAGGGCGACCAAGTGGCAGTGGAGAAGACCAAGGGGGTGCTCGGTGCGCCCAGTACCTGTTAGGCATCCCCAATTGTGTACTAGGTGAAGGCAGGTGTGTACTAGGGTTGCTCAAGAGGGTGATAGGTGTTCCCAATAGGGTACCAGGTGTGCCCAAGGAGTGTTTGGAGTGCCCAGTGTATGACAGATGTGTTGAAGAAAGTGGTTAGGGTGCCCAGGGTGTTCTAGGTCTCAGAGTGTGCCATGGAATAACAAGAGTGTGCTACGTGTGTTCAAGCGCATGCTACTCACAGTCAAACATGTGCTATGGGGTGGCCAGTGTGGGCGAAAGGAGTGCTCAGAACCTGATAGGTGTGCCCTCAAACGTGCTGTGGATGGCAAAGACTCTAGAAGAGATACCCAAGAGTTTGCCTCCGGTGTGCAAAGTGTGATAGGGGTGCCCGATAGTCTACTCAGTGATGGCAAGAGTTTGCCAGTGGTGTCCATCAGTGTGCTGGTGTGCACAAGAATGTGCTAGGAGAAGCCTGTGTTTGACAAAGGTGCCAAAGAGAGTTTCCAGTGTGCCCAGTGTGCTAGGGTTGTCTAAGAGTACGTGCTACAGAATGACAAAAGAGTGCTGCAGGTACCCAAGACTGTGTCAGGAGAGAGGAAGTGTGTGCCTGGGATGCCCAAGATAATTATAGGTGTGCTTAAGAGCATAGTACATGTACCCTATAATGTTCTATGGGTGCCCAAGTTGGTATTAGCGGATGGCAAGAGTGTGCCAGTGGTGCCCAAGATTGTGCTAGGGTGAACACGAGTGTGCTGAGGGGCCCAAAGGTGTTTAAGATGTGCTCAGGTATGGGCGAGATATGGCCAAGGTGCTGTTCGGTGAGCCCAGAGTGTGATGCGGGTGCCCAAGTGTGTGATAGTTGACGGCAAGTGTGTGCTAAGAATGCCCAGATTTAGCTATGGTTGTTCAAGAATGTGATGGGGGTGTACAAGACTGAGATAGGCATGCACAAGAGTGTGATACGCGTGCCGAAGAGTGCAGTAGGGGTGCCCAAGAGGGTGATATGGCTGGCCAAGAGTATACGAGGGCATGGCAAGAGAGGGCCAGTGGTGTCCAAGAGCGTGCTGGGCTGCCCAAAAGTGTGCTGGGGAGCCCGGTGTGTGATGGATGTGACAATGAAAGTGATCAGTGTGCCCAGAATGTGTAACTGGATAGCAAATATGTGAAGAGTTACAAGAGGGTGCTGGGGTGCCAAAAGGTGTTCTGGGGTAGCAACTGTGTCTCAGAGGAAGCCTAGGGGATGCTCGATGTGCCTAGACCGTCTTAGGTGTGCCTAAGTGCGTGAAAGGAGACAGAAAGTATGCGCTAGGAGTGCCCAGATTGCAATAGTATTGTTAAAGAGCATGATAGGGATGTCCAGTAGTGTAAAAGATGTGCACAAGTGTATACTAGGGGTGCCCAGAGTGGGCTGGAGGTGCCCAAGTGTGGGCTAAGGTCGCCCAGAGTCTATTAGGTGTGCCCAGGTGAGCGATCGGCGTGACAAGATGTGTGCTCGGGTGCACCCGCCCCGAACTCGAAAACTTTATCAACTTTGCTTCCAATTTCCATCCTTCTCTCACCTTTACATGGTCCATCTCTGACACTTCCCTTCCCTTCCTCGACTTCTCTGTCTCCATCTCTGGGAATAGGTTGTCTACCAATATCCATTATAAGCCCACTGACTCCCACAGCTACCTCGACTACACTTCTTCACACCCTACCTCCTGTAAGGACTCCATTCCATTCTCCCAGTTTCTCCGTCTCCGACGCATCTGCTCTGATGATGCTACCTTCCATGACGGTGCTTCTGATATGACCTCCTTTTTCCTCAACCGAGGATTTCCCCCCACTGTGGTTGACAGGGCCCTCAACCGTGTCCGACCCATTCCCCGCACCTCTACCCTCACCCCTTCCCCTCCCTCCCAGAACCGTGACAGGGTTCCCCTTGTCCTCACTTTTCATCCCACCAGCCTCCATTGCCAAAGGATCATCCTCCGCCATTTTCGCCACCTCCAGCGTGATGCCACTACCAGTCGCATCTTCCCCTCCCTTCCCCTGTCAGCATTCCGAAGGGATCGTTCCCTCCGCGACACCCTGGTCCACTCCTCCATTACCCCCACCACCTCGTCCCCGTCCCAGGGCACCTTCCCTTGCAATCGCAGGAGGTGTAATACCTGCCCATTTACCTCCTCTCTCCTCACTATCCCAGGCCCCAAACACTCCTTTCAGGTGAAGCAGCGATTTACTTGTACTTCTTTCAATGTAGTATACTGTATTCACTGCTCACAGTGTGGTCTCCTCTACATTGGGGAGACCAAGCGCAGACTGGGTGACCGCTTTGCGGAACATCTCCGCTCAGTCCGCAAGCAGGACCCTGAGCTTCCGGTTGCTTGCCATTTCAACACTCCCCCCTGCTCTCATGCTCACATCTCTGTCCTGGGATTGCTTCAGTGTTCCAGTGAACATCAACGCAAGCTCGAGGAACAGCATCTCATCTACCGATTAGGCACACTACAGCCTGCCGGACTGAACATTGAGTTCAATAATTTCAGAGCATGACAGCCCCCCACCTTACTTTCATTTTTAGTCATTTTTAGTTATTTTTTCTTCCTTTTTTTTTGCATTCCTTTTTACATTTTTTGCATTTATTTCATTTCATCTTAGTTTGTTCAGTTTGCTTACCCACTGTTTTTTTCAGGTTGTTTTTCTTCAGGTTTGCACTTGCTGATGTTCTATATTCAGTATATTCACACCTAATCTGCACTAATGCTTTGTCTTTCAAAACACCATTAACATATTGTTTGCCTTTGCTCTGTGACCTTTTGGTCAGCTATGTGGCCTGGTCCAATCTGCACCTTCTCCTTTGTTATCTCTTGCCCAACCCCCACCTCACTTGTTTATAATCTGACTTTTCTAATATTTGTCAGTTCCGAAGAAGGGTCACTGACCCGAAACGTTAACTCTGCTTCTCTTTCTACAGATGCTGCCAGACCTGCTGAGTGAATCCAGCATTTCTTGTTTTTGTTTCAGATTTCCAGCATCCGCAGTATTTTGCTTTTATTTAAGATGTGTGCTCTGGTTGTCCAAACATGTGCTGGAGGTTGGTAGGTGTGTTCTAGGGTGTCAGCTGTGTGCCAGGTGTGCCCAAGAGTGGGCGAAGGTTCGCAAAATGTGTGTTTTTTGTGCTCATAGTTAGCCATGTGGCCAAGAAATGAAAGGTGTGACCAAGAGTGCGATAGGCGATGGCCAGTGAGTGCTAGATATGCCAAAGAGAGAGCCCAGTGTGCCCAGATAGAGCTAGGGCTGTCTAACAGTGTGCTGGAGAATGAAAAGAGTGTGCAACGGGTGCACGAGGGTGTGTACGAGTCAGCAACTGTAATAGACATGACAAAACAGGTGCTAGGGGATGGCAACTGTGCGCAAGGGTGTCCAAGTATCTGCTATGTTTGCCCAAGATGAGCTAGTTTGACCAAATGTGTGCCTGGCGTGCCCATAATGTGCTAGCTGTGCCCAAGCGTGTGCTGTGGGTGTCCAAGTGTGTATCAGGGGCGACCAAGATTGAGATAGCATGGCCCAACAGGGTACTAGAGGTGCCCAATAGTGTACTGGGTGTGACCAAGACTGTAGTATGTGATTGTACATGTGTGCTAGGATTTACCAGCATGTTCTAACTTTGCCCAACAGTGTGGCAAGGGTGACCAGGTTGTGATAAGGCTGATAAAGAATGTTCTAGAGTACCCAAGAGTGTACCTGGGGATGGTAAGAGTATGCCAGGGGGGGTCCAAGGATGTGCAACTAGTGCCCAAAAGTGTTCTATGGGTGTGCATGTGTATGCTAAATGTAGCCAAGGGGGTGTTCGGTGTGCCCAGAGTGGATTAGGGTGTCCAAGTGTGTGCTAGTGATGGCAAGCGTGTGATGGGCGTGCCTAGATTGTGATCGTGTTGTTCAAGAGTGTACTAGGGGTGACAAGTAGTGATCGGGGTGCCCAAAAGTGTGCTAGGTATACACAACACAGTACTCCGTGCATCCAGCCAGTGCGGGGGGCGTCCAAGCATGGACTAGAGAATGACAAGAGTGTCATACAGGTGCCCAAGATTGTACAAAGAGTGAGCAAATGGATGCTAGGGGTGCCCCGGAGCATTCTAGGAGTGCCCAGGAGTGTTCTAGGCGTGCCACATTGTGCTCTAGGTGTGCTGCAGAACGTGATACGGGATGTCAAGCGTGTGCGAAGAGTGTTCAAGGGAGTGCTGGGGTGCCCAAAAGTGTTCCAGGCGTAACAAGTGTGTGCTACATGAAGACAAGAGAGTGCTCGGAGTGCCCAGATCGTTTTAGGGTCATTCAAGTGTGTGATGGGGTGCCCATGTTGGTACTAGGAAATCCCAGACAGTGCTAGCTGTGCCCAGTGTTCTCTGGAGGTGCCAAAGAGAGTGCACAGTGCGCCCAGAGGGTGTAAGTCTGTCTAAGGGTGTGCTAGAAAATGACAAGCGTGTGCCACCAGTGCCCAAAGGACTGCTAGCAGTGAGCAAGCATGTTCTAGTGGTGACGAAAAGTGTGGTCAGCATAACCAAACATGTGCTAGGAGATGGCAGGTGTGCACTAAGGGTGTCCAAGTGTTTGCTAGGGCTGCCGAAATGTGTGCTCATAGTACCCAGAATGTGATAGATGTGCGCAAGAATGTGACAGGCGTGACCAGGAGTGTTGTAGAAGTGCCCAAGGGCGTTCTAGGGGTGCCCAATTTTTTTCTGAGGGTGCCCACATGTGCAATAGTGGTGCCCAAGAGTGTACTATGGGCACCGAAGAGTGTGATCGCTGACAGCAAGTGTGTGCTAGGAGAGCACACAATGTTCTAGGTTTGCCCCAGATTGTAGTAGGTGTGCACAGCTGTGCGCTTGTGGTGTCCAAGTGTGAATTTGCGTTGGCAACTCTAGCAAATACTGATTACCCCTAGTACACCTCTGTGCACCCCATCTCATTCATGGACACCACTAGCACACGCTTGGGCAACCCTAGCACATTCTGGGCACTCCTATCACACGCTTTCCATCAACTATCACACTCTTGAGGACCCCGAGGACAGACATCTGCCACCATGGCACAAAGGATGCCACCTGACCCGAACCCGACAGGACCCGACGACGTGTGTCGGGTTCAGGTCAATTCGGGTTGCAAATCCGAGTCTGGCATTCGGGCTTGGGTCGGGCTCGGCTCAAACACGCTCGATCAGACGGAAGTGGCTCCGCTGTTAACTTAATTTTTGGACTAGAAATCTGGTTTTGTAACAATTAGTTTAACCTTGCGCAGTTCAACAACAAAGTGAAAAATGGAAGGTAAGTTCACTGATGGTCAAGTCGGGTGGGTTCGGACGTGGGAAAAACTGATGGGCAGGTCGGGCCGTGTTGTGCTGAGGTTGGATGTGGTTCTGTCAGGTTCGGGTCGTTTTTGGTTTTTCGCAGACCTAATCAGGCGTTTACCCTAGCACACTCTTGGACACCCCGATCCGACTGCTGCCCACCCCTAGCTCACTCTTGTGCCCCCATTCCACGATCTTGGGCAACCTGGCACACTCTGCGTACAACAATTACACATTTGGGCAACACTAGCCCCGAATTTTGCGCACCGATTACTCACTTGGCACCCTAGTACACTCCTGCTATCCCCTAGCACACACTTGGGCATCCCTATGACACAGTTATGCATCCCCAACACTCTCTGGGCACCTCTAGAGCACTCTTGTGCACACCTATCACCCTATGGGCATGCTGGTCACTCTATTTGGCACCTCCAGCGTACATTAGCCTACTCTATCACAATCTGTGCACCCCAGCACACACTTGGACACCAATAGCACGCACTTGCTCACTCCTAGCAGACTCTTGAGCACCCATAGAACACTCTTGTCATTCTCTCTCGCAGTGTTGGAGATTGTTCTACTGGTGCCCAAGATCGTGCTCGGAGTGCCCACATTGTACTAGGGTTTTTCAATGGTGTTATGGGGAGACCAGGGGTGCACTAGGGGCACCCAGAGTGTACGGGGTATGCTCAGTGTGTGATAAAGGTGCCATGGAGAGTGATCAGTTTTCCCAGGGTGAACCCGGGTGTCTCTAGTATGCTCTTGGACAGCCATAGCACGCTTTGAGCATGCACTTTGTCACCTCTTTCACACACTGGGCTTCCCTGGCACTCACTAGTGCACACCTAGAACACTCTTACTGACACGTAGCACACCCTTGTTATTCTCCAGTACAGTCTTGGTCAGTCCTGTCACAGTCTGCACACTGATCACACTCTTTGGCATCTCTAACACACACAGAGCACCCTAGTACACACTTAAACAAAACTAGCACACACCTAAACAACCTGAGCACAATCTGGTCACACCTCGCACACAGTTGCCTTCACCTAGCACACAGCTGGCCGCCCTTATGATACTTGGTCACACTGAGCACACCCTTGGGCATTTCAATCACACATCTGGGTACCTGATTACACATTTACGCATTCCAGAACACCCTTGGTCACCCCTTAAACTCTTGCTATCTCGTAGCACATTCTTGGGCACACTTAAAGCACCCTTGGGCACACATAGCTCATACTTCTTTACCTCTAGCACACTCTAGGCACACTGATAACAGTCTTTGGCACATCTAGCGTAAACTGGACACCACTATTACACTTTTGTGCACCCCATAACGCACTTGGATACCATTACTACACGATTGGGCAAGGCTAGCACTATCTGGACACTCCTAGCACACACTTGCAATCACGTATCACCCTCTTGGGCACCACTGGGTCACACTTCTGCAATCCTATCACACGTTTGGGCATCCCTATGACACTGCTGCCAGCTCAGTCTTGAGCACCGATAGCATCTTTTTGGGTACACCAATCACTCTCTGGGCACACCAATTACTCATTTAGGCAACCTTATCCCCCTCACTCACTACTGCCATCCCCTAACACATGTTTGGAAACCCCTAATACTCTCTGAACGCCCCTCGCCCCATATGGGCACCGCTATCACCCACTTGGGCACCACTATTACACGTTTAGGCACAGCTGTCACTCCCTTTGACACCTCTAAAACACGTTTGGACACACCAGCACTCTGTTGGACAAACCTAGCAATCTCCAGCCATCCCCTAGCACATATTTGGCATCCCGTATCACATCCGATCACGCCTAGCACACACATGATCAGCTCACGTACACACTTGGGCACGCCTATTGCATCCTTGGACACACCTATAACACTTCTGGCACACCAGCACGATTTTGGACACACATATCACACTATTGTCATCCCCTAGAACATTTTTGGGCTCACCTAGAACACTCTAGCCACCCTAGAATGCTCTTGGACACCACTATCACACTCTTGTGATCCCCAAGTAATCTCTTGGGCACACCTATTCTCTCTGGGCATCCCTTCCACGATCATGGGCAACCCGAGACCATTCAGAGTATTCCGAGGACACACTTGCCGACCCTAGCACAGACCTGGATACCCCTAGAACACACTTGGGCACCACTACCAACCTCTTGGTCACAACTACCATATTCTTGGGCATCTCCATCATATTCCTATGCACAGCTATCACGCACTTTCCATCAACTAATGCACTCTTGGGCACCCCTTGTATGCTCTTGTGCACCCCTAGCATGCCCTTGGGCATACTTATCTCACAATTGCTCATTCCGAGCACACTCTTGAGCACCAATAGTATACTCTTATCGTTCTCCAGCACACTCTTGGACAACCCTATCACACTCTGGGTAGACTGAGCACGCTCGTTGTCACCTCTATCACACACTTGGAAACAGCTGGCACACTCTTGCCATCGCCTAGTACACTCTTGGACACACCAGAACATTCTTTGCCACCCCAGAACATCCGTCTGCGCAACTATCATCCTATGGGCGCTACAGATGCACACTTGGGCATCCCCAGTACACTCTTGGGTACTCCCATCACGCACCTAGGTATCCCTACAACACTCTTGGGCAATCCTAGGATATTCTGCGCAATCCTAGCACACACTTCAGATCACCTGCACACTCTCGGATACCTCTAGTAAACTCTTGGGCGTGCAGTCGACTCTTGGGCACCCCGAGTACAAACTTGGGCACCTCTATCATACTCTTAGGCAGCCTTAGCACTTTTGCAGCACACTTATCACATTGGTAAACACTTTCCATTCCCGAGTACATTCTTTGGCACGCCAGATCAGCCTTTGGCACCACTATCACCCTCTGGTGACCCCAGGCACACTGCTGGGCAAACCTAGAAAACGCTTGTCTACCACCAGCTCACACTTGGGCACCCCTGCCACAATATTGGTTATTCTGGGCACTCATCTCGCACGCTTGCCATCACCTACTGCAGTCTTTGTCACCCCCAGTACAATCGTGTGCACGACCATCACACACCTGTTCACCGCTAGTACCTTTTTGGGCGCTATGGGTTCTCTGTGGGGACATTGAATACTCATTTAGACAAACAAGCCCACTCTTAGGCACCCGAGCAGGCAATTCTAAAGCCTAGCATCTGCTCACTACTTGCACACTCTTGGGTACCCGTGGCACACTCTTGTCATTCTCCAGCACACTTTTGCACAGACCTATGACACTCGGGGCACACTGAGCAAAATGTTTGAGACCTCTGTTAGTCAGTGGCCGCTCGTCACACTCTTGTGCAACCCATCACATTTCTTGGAAACCATTGGCACCTTCTTGCCATTCACAAGTACAGTCTTGGATACACCAGAACACACTTTGACACGTTTATTACACTCTGGTCACCCGAAGCGCCCTCTTGGGCACCCCAGTACACTCACTTGCTCACTCCTAGCACACTCTTAGACAGCCAAAGCACACTCTTGTCATTTTCTAACACACTCTTGGACAGATCTGTCACACACTGTGCACACTGATCAATCTCTCTTGTACCTCTAGTACACAATGTGTACCCCTAATGCACCCTTCGGCACTCTTAGGATACACTTGCCTTCAGCTACCACACATCTTGGGCACGCCATGTTTCGCATCTGGGCGCTCCATCACGTTCTTGGACACCCCTATATCACCTATCACTCACTTGCCATCATCCATTACACACTTGGGCACCCTTAGGACACACTTCTATAACCCTATCACATGCTTCGGCATCTCCAGCGTACTGCTGCTATCCCTTAGCACATGTTTGGTCACCCCTATCACACTGCGATCACACCTAGCAAACACATGACCACCCCCAGTACACGTTTGAGCTCACCTATCATGCACCATTGGGCGCCCTTAGAACACATTTGCCCACACCAGCACTCTGTTGGACAAACCTATTACCTCTTCCCATCGCCTTGCACATTCATGAGCACACCTAGAACACACTTGGACAAACCTAGCATGCTCTTGGACACTACTGACACAATCTTGTGATTCACAATTACACTCTTTGGTACCCTATCACACACTTGGGCAACCTTAGAACATTCAGAGCAGCCTATCACGCACCTGCTATCACCATGTACAGTCTTGGGCACCCCTTTTACACACTTGGTTACCCTCATCACATACTTGGGTATCACCACCACGCTCCTGGCCACCCCTATCACTTCCTTGGGCACACCTATCACTCACTTTCCAGCACTATACGCAGTCTTAGGCACCACTGGTATGCTCATGGACACCCCTAGGATGCTCTTGGGCATGCGTAGCACACACTTGCTCACTCCTAGCATACACTTGGGCACCTGTAGAACGCTCTTGTCAGTCTCTAGAACACGCTTGGACAACCCTCACACACGCTGGGAAAACTGAGCACGCTATTTGCCACATCAAGCACACACTGGGATCCTAAAGCACACACTTACCATCCCTGAGTACACTCTTGGGTACCCCCAGTACCCCCAGACACCTCTAATACACATGTGGGCACACCTAGAACATTCTTAGGAACACCTATCAAACTCTGGGTGCACTCTGAGCACAATTTTGACAAACCAGACAACTCCTGGAAAGCCCCAATGGACACTTGGACACACTAGTACACACGTGCCACCCCTAGCAGATATTTGGCCACTGCTAGCAAAGTCTTCAGCATACCTAGCACACACTTGCTCATTCTCTAGCACACTCATGGCCATCACTAGCACACTATGGGAAAACAGAAAACAATTTTTGGCACATCTGTCACATACTTGAACGATACTACCACGTTATTTCCATCACCTAGTACATGTTTGGCCACACCTATCACGCTCTGAGCAATCTTAGTACACACCTAGGCTCTCCTACCAAACACTGCCTTCATATAACACACACTGGGCACGCAAATTACCCCGTTCGGTGCGGCTATCACACTCTTGGGCACCCCAGCACACACTTGCTCATTCCCAGCCCACTCTTGTGTACGTGTAGCACACACTTGTCTTCTCTCGCACACCTTTGGACAGAGCTTGCACTCTGTGCGCACACTAAGCAATCTCTTTAGCAGCTCGATGACTCACACTGTGCACTCTAGTCACAACAATGTCCCCCTTAGGCACCTCTGTCACATACTTGGGTATATCTAGGACAATTTGGCGCACTCGATTACACTCTTGTCACACCTATTACCCTCTTTCTATCTTCTATCCCTCTCTTGGGCACACGTAGAAGACTCTTAGACACACCTAGTGAAAACTTCATTACCCCGATCACTCTCTGGGCACATTGATCACACACTTTGGAATACCTAGCATATCCTGGTCTCACCTAGCACAGTTTTTGCACACCAGCATTCCCTTGGCTTCCATTAACATACACGTGGGCAACCCTCGTACATACTGAGCATTCCTATCACACACTTGCCATCACCTAGCACAACCATGGGCACTCATGGCAGATTCTTGGGCAAACCAAGCAGACTCTGGGAACAGCAAGAACACATTTGGGCAACCTTCGTCCCCACTTGGCACACCTATTACACACTTGGACATATTAGCACGTTATTTCCATCCCCTAGTACATGTTTGGCCATACCTATCACACTCTGAGCAATCTTAGTACACACCTGGGCACACCTTGTACACTTTGGTCTATGCTAGCACAACCATGGGTACCTCTATTACACTATTGGGTGCCCTTCGTGCTCTCTTGAACAATACTAGCAAATTCTAGCACACACTTCGGCACACTGAGTAGCCCTTTGACTTCCTCTAATACACATTTGTGTAACCATAGGACAAATTTGGGCACCCCAGCACTGTCTTAGCCACACCTTTCAAAATCTTGCCAGCCCCTTTCACACACTTGGGCACCCCGAGAACATATTTGGGCACCACAGCACTCTCTTGGATACACGTTTACACACTTGCCAATTCCTAACATACTCATGGGCACACTTAGAATCTGCTTGGGGCCCACTGGCATGCTTTGGGCAGCAGTGGTTCGCACCGCAGCATCGCAGCTCCAGCTCCGGTTTCCTCCCACAAGCCAAAAGACTTGTGATGCTTTAGATTAGATATACAGCACTGAAACAGCCCATTTATACTAATCCTATATTCCTACCAAACATCCCCACCTGTTCCTACATTTCCCTCCCACTGACCTATACAAGTGACAATTTATAACGGCCAATTTATCTATCAACCTGCAAGTCTTTTGGTAGACACAGGGAGAACTTGCAAACTCCACACAGGCAGTACCCAGAATCGAACCCGGGTCCTTGGAGCTGTGAGGCTGCGGTGCTAACCACTGTACCACTGTGCCACTGTGCCGCCCTTGCAGGTTGATACGTAAATTGGCCATTATAAATTGCCTTTAGTGTCGGTAGGTGTTAGGGAAATATCGGGACAGGTGGGGATGTCGTAGGAATATGGGATTAGTGTAGGGTTAGTGTAAATGGGTGGTTGATGGTCGGCACATACTCGGTGGGCTGAAGGGCCTGTTTCAGTGCTGTATCTCTAAAACTAAAAACTAAAACTTGCTCACTCCTGGCACACACTGGGCATTCCGAGCACACATTAGTGTAAACTAGCCCTTTTTTGGGCAACCCTAGCAGGGACTTGGACACCGTACCACACACTTGCCATCCTCTAGCACATGCTTAGTCAACCCTAGCACACTCCTGGGCACCCTAGTACGTTCTTGGTCACACTTAGAAAGCGTTTGCTCACACCAAGCACACATTTACTCACTCCTAGCACTCAGGTAGGCACTTGTAGCGCACTCTTGTCATTCTTCGACAATCCTAGCACACGCTGGGTACACTGAACCCTCTGTTTGGTACCTCTATCACACATTGGCCTCCCGGCACCCCAGGGCACGCTTGGACACCACTGGCATACACTTTGCATCCTCGAGTATACTCTTGGGTATTCCCCAAAACACCTGTTCGCATCGATCACACTTTGGTTACACCAGGTTCATTCTCAAGCACTGGAAGCAGACTCTATCATTCTCCAGCACACTCTTGGACAGACCAATTACAGTCTGGGCAAACTGGTCACTCTCTTTGGCACCTCTAGTATACACTCGACTCCCCTAGCACTCTTGTGTTCACCCTGTAACACTCTTGGACACCACTGGCAAAAATTGACATCCCTGAGTACACCCTTGGGCATCCCAAAAGTTTCTTTAGCATCCCTAGCACACTCTGGCCATCCTAATCGCTCTGATGGACACACCTAGTATGCTCTTTCGCTGCCCCTCACACACTTGGACACACCTATCACACCTTTGAGCAACCCAAGAACATTCTGGTCACTCCTAGCACACACTTGTCTTCAACTAACGTACAGTGGGCACGCCAATCACAGCTCTGGACACTCCTAGAACATATTCGGGCACTCCATCATTCTCCTGGGTACCCCTACCTCTTGCTATCTCCTAGCACACTCTGGGCACCCCTAGTTCTCACTCTCTTGAACAACACTAGCATAATGATTGGCAAACTTGTGCACACCTAACACACACTAGGCACACCGTGCAGACCCTAGGCCATCTTTAATACACACTTGGACACTCCTATTATACACTTGGCATCACCCAGCACAGTCCTGGTCACACCTAGTACACTCTTGGGCACCCCTAGTACTCTCTTGGACACAACTGGTACACTGTTGCGATCCCTGAGTATATTCTTGGGCACACCAAAAGACTCTCTGGCACTCCTATTACACTCTGGTCACGCCCAAGTGCATGCTTGGGCAGCCCTACCAGACTCCGGGGAATCCTAGAACTTTTTGGACACTCCTAGCACTCACTTGCTATCACCTAGTGCACGATTGGGCTCCCCTGGTGCACTCTTGGGCACTCCTAGTACACACTTGTGTACTACATCACACAATTGGGCACCACCATCACACACCTCGCCACTACGAGCTCATTGTTGGACACATTTAGCTCACTTTGGGCACTCCGAACACACATTGGTGCAAACTAGCCCACTTCTGTGCACCCCAGAAGACACTTACCATCCCCTAGCACATATTTGGTCAACCCTAGAACAGTCTTGGGTACACCTGTCACAAACCGTCCCAATCCTAGCACACTCTTGGGCACATCCATGACACTCTTAGGCACTCCTAACATGACATTGGCACCACTAGCACATACTTGATCACTCCTCGCACACTGTTGAACACCTGTATCACATTCTGGGCTCCACTTGAAAACTCCTGCGCACCCCAGTACACATTTGGTACACTGTTGCGATCCCTGAGTGCACTCTCGGGCACACCACAACATTCGCTGGCACCCCTATTATGCTCTGGTCACACCAAATGCATGTTTGGGCAGCCCTACTACACTCCTTGGAAAACCTAGAACGTTCTGGACACTCCTAACACTCACTTTCCATCACCTAGCGCACCCTTGGGCTCACCTAGTGCACACTTGGGCACCGAATCAGCCAATTGGGCACCACCATCACACATCTAGCCACGACTAGCTCATTGTTGGACACCTTTAGCTCACTCTGGGCACACGGGGTACATATTTGGGCAAACTAGCCCACTTTCAGGCACCAGGAGAAGACACTTGGATATCCTAGCAGACACTTGGCATCCCCTAGTCCATATTTGGTCAACTCTAGAACAGTCTTGTGCACACCTAGCACATTCTTGCCATCCACTAGCACACTTTTGAGTATGCCTACTACGTTCTTGGGCACAGCTAGCACACGCTTGGTCACCCCTATCACTCCCCTGGGCACCCCTAGCACGTAATTGCTCAATCCAAGCACACTCTTGGCCACTGCAGCATACTCTTGCCATTCTCTACCACACATTCTTGGACTACCCCAATGCACTCTGGACGCACTTAGCACTCTATTTGGTACCTCCATCACACACTGGGCTCCCCTAGTACACTCTTGTGTTCCCCAGCACACTCTTAGACACTACTCACACATTCTTGCTATCTCCGAGTATACTCTTGGGCATCCCACAACACTCTTTGCCACCCCATGTACACTCTTTGACATCCCCTACCATGCTCTTGCGCAATCCTAGAACATTCTAGGCACTCCTGGGACACACTTTCCATCACCAAGTATAGTCTTGGACACACCTAGTACACTCGTTATCACTCCGAGAGCATACTTGTGCACCTGATTCACACATTTGTCATTCTCCAGCACCCTGTTGGACAGACCTAGCACCTGCTGAGCATACTGAGCACAATCTCTGTGACCCCCTAATACATATTTGAATATTCCTAGCACAATCTGGGCACACCTATCACACACATCCCTCCCCGCCCCCCATCACACACTTCAGCACCCGTATGACACACGTCTGCAAGCCTAGCACTCTCTGGGCACACAAGTCACGCACTTGGGCACCACTGTCACACACTTGGGTTACCCCTAGGCCATTTTTAGGCGCAACAGTTTTGTGCACACCAGCACACCATTGAATACCACTAGCACACACTTGGGTAACACGAGCACATTCAGAGCACTCCTATCACGGACTTGCCATTACCAAGCAAAGTCTTCGACACTTTTAGGACACACTTCTGCAACCCTAGTAATCGCTTGGGCATCATGGTTACATTTCTGCCTTCCCTTAGCTCACCCTTGGTCACCCATGGTAGCTTCTTGGGCATACCTAGAACGCACTTGTTCACCCCGAGCACACCGTTTCTCACTCCTGGCACACACCTGTGCACCTTGTAGTACATTCTCTAGCACATATTCTGGGACAACTCTGGTACACTCTGGGCACCTGTATCACACATTGGCCTCCCTACAACCCAACACACGCTCCGGCAGCACTAGCACACACTTGCCATCCTCGAATATACCCTTGGGCACCCCACAACATTCTTCATCACCCTTATCGTAATTTGGGTACTCCAGTCACCCACTTGGTCACACCAAGTACGTTCTTGGGAAACTCCATCACTCGCCTGGACAAACCTAGAACAAAGCTAGAACAATCTGGGCACTCCTAGCAAACACTTTCCATCAGCGAGTACAGGCTTGGTCACCTCTAGCACGCTCTTGCGCACTATTATCAGACACTTGGTCACCCCATCACATTGTTGACCACCCCTAGCACATTCTGGGCACTCTAAACACATATTTTGGCAAACTATGCCACTCTTGGGCACCCCTGGCAGACACGTTGGCACCTAGAACACAGTCACCATCCCCTAGCACATGTTTAGTCCCCCCTAGCACATTCTTGGGCACATCTACCAAACATTTGGTCACACCTAGCACACTCTTGGGCACCCATATCACACTTTGCCATTCTTTAGCACACTCCTGAACAAGCATATCACACTCTTGCCATCCCTGAGCATAGTCTTAGGCAGTCCACTACACTCTTCGTCACCCCATCACACTTTGGGAACTCCAGGCGCACTTTGGGCACCCCAGTACTGACACGGGCACACTTATTACGCCCTTGGGCAATCCTATCACTCGCTGGGCACCCCAGTATACTCCTGGGCACCCACTATCGCACGATTGTGCACTTCTAGCATGCTCGTGGGTAACCCTAACACAAACTATCAAACTCTGAGCACAGCGAGAACACATGGGCAAGTTAGCCCATTCTGGGGCAAACCTATCACATACTTGCCATCTACTATCACACTCATGTATGCTCTTGGGCACCCCTAGGACACTCTGTTCACCCTTATCATGCTCCTGGACACCCCTAGAACACATTTACTCACTCCAAGCCCACTCTTTGGCAGCTATCGCACACTCAATCTTGGAATACCCTAGCACACTCTGGGTACACTGCTCGCACACACTAGCACCTCTATCACGCACTGGGCTCCCCGAGCTCACGCTTGTTCTCCCATCAAATGCTTGGCAGTACTGACATTCTATTGCCATCCCTGAGTATAAATTTGGGCGACACTATTACACTCTTGGGCACCCCAATAACCTCTTGACACACCGATAATACACTTTCTCACCCTAGCACAATCTTGGGAACACTTAGTACTTTCTTGTCATTCTCTAGCACACTCTCGGACAGGCATAGCACACTCTGGGCACACTGATTACCCTCCTTAGCACCTCTATCACATACTGGGCTCCACAGCACATTCTTGTTCACCCCAGCACACTCTTGGACACCACTGATGCACACTTACCATTCCCACATACACTCTAGGACAACACAGAACAGTTATTGGGACCTTTACCACACTCTTGTGTAAACCTGAATCATTTGGGCGCTCTTAGACACTCTTTCCATCACATTGCACAAGTTTGGGCTCCCCTAGTACACGCTTGGGCAGTCCTATCACCTTCTTGGGCAGTCCAAGCACACATCTGGGCCAACTAGCCCACACTTGTGCAGCCCTAGCAGACATTTATGCAACCAAGCACACTCCTTCCATTCCCAAATCCATGCTTGGTCACCTCTAGCAGCCTGTTGTGTATCCCAAGTACACAATTTCTCATTCCCACCACACTCTTGGGCACCTGTAGTAAACTCTAGGATGGCAAGATGTCCAAGAGTGTGATGCTGTGAACAAGACTGTGTGAGCGGAGCTCAGTGTGTGATAGAGGTACCAAAGATAGTCATCAGTTTGCCCAGAGTGTGATAGGGTTGACAAATTGTGGGCTAGAGAATGACAGGAGTGTGCGAAAGGTATCCTAGAGTGTTCTAGGAGTCAGAAATTGTGTGTCAGGAGTTAGCAAGTGTATGCTAGGGGTGGCCAAGAGTGCAATAGAGGTGCGCAAAAGTGTACTAGATGATGGAAAGTGTGTGCTCGGAGGGACCAGAATGTTTTAGGGTTCCCCAAGCATGTGATAGTGGTGTCCAAGAGTGTGCTGTGATACATAAAAGAGTGCTAGGTGTGACCAGTGTATGTTAGAAGTGCCAACGAGTGTGCTCAGTGTGCACAGACTGCGATAGAGGTGAAGAAGAGTGTGCTGTGGGGGTGGGGAACAGTGTTCTTAGGATGACCAAGAGTGTGAGAGGAATGGCAAATGTGAGCTACGAGAGCTCACAATGGTCTAAGTTTGTCCAAGAGTGTAATCGGGGTCCTCAAAAGTCGCTAGGGAATGGCAAGTGTGTGCCAGTGGTGTCCAAGAGCAATATCCGGTGCACCAGAGTCTGCTAGGTGAACCAAGCAGATACGAGAGGTGCCAAAGGAATGATAAGTGCGCCTAGAGTGTGCTATCAGTGTCCAAGAGTGTGCTAGAGAAAGACAAGTGTGTGCTACGGGTGTCCAAGAGAGCAATTAAGTGTTGGGGTGACCAAACACGTGATAAGGGATGGCAAGTGTGTGCTATGTTGTTTGCATGTATGTTAGAGGTGCAAACGAGCGCGCTCTGTGTGACTAGAGTGCCCAAGAACACAAGAACACAATATATAGGAGCAGAAGCAGACCAAATAGCCCATATAGCCTGTTCCATCATTCAATACAATCAATGCTGATCTAGGGCTTCAATTCCACTTTCCTGCCCGCTCCACATATCTCTTGATTCTCTGCAAGACGAAAAAATCCATCTATCCCAGCCTTAAATCATGGAGTAACCGTCTGAGGTAAAGAAGTCCAAAGATTCACAAGCCTTTGAGTGAAGTAAGTTTTCCTCATCTCAGTCCTGAATGATTGATGCCTTATCCTGAGACTGTGTCCCGTGTTCTGGATTCCGTGACCAGTGGGAACAATCTCTCAACCTCTACTCTTTCAAGCCCTTTCAGAATCTTATAAGTCTCAATTAGTCGCCTCTCATTCTTCTAGCCTCCAGGGAATGTAGGTCCAATTTATTCCGCCTCTCATCAGAGGACAACCCCTTCATCGCAGGGACCAATCTAGTAAATCTTCACTGCACTGCCTCCAGTGCAAGTGTATCCTTTCTTAAATGAAGAGAACAAAACTGCAGGAAGTGTTCCAGTTGTGGTCTCATCAAATCCCTGTACAAATTTAGCAAAACTTGTTTATTCCTGTACTCTAATCCCCTTGCAAGAAAGGCCAACATGCCATTTGTCTTCCAAATAGTCAGCAGCACCTGCATGTTGACTTTGTGTTTCTCGTACGAGTATCCCAATTCTGTCTGAACACCAACACTTACAAGTTTCAGAACTTTAAAAAATATTCTGCTTTTCTATTTTTATGACCAAAGTAAACAACTTCAGGAGTGTGCTAGGTGATGGCAAGTGTGTGTTATGAATGTACAAATTGTGATATGATTGCCTAAGTGTGTGTTAGCGGCATTCAAGTGTGCACTAGGATGCTCGAAACTGTGATCGGGTGCCCAGTATATGCAAGAGGTGCCAATGCGTGTGCTCGGTATGCTGAAATTGTGATAGGTGTGCAGAAATATGTGATAGGCGAGCCCAAGAGCTTCTAGGTGCGCCTAGAATAAGATAGATCTGACCAAGAATGTGCAGGTGAATGACAAGAGTATAATATGTGTGCTCAAGAGTGTGCGAGGAGTGAGCAAGTTTGTAATAGGTTGTGATAAATGTGACCAAACATGTGCTAGGGATTGGCAAATGTGTGGTCGGGTGTCCAAGTGTCTGCTAGGGGTTGCCAAAAGAGGGCTAGTTTGCTCAAATGTATGCAAGGCGTTTCCAGAGAGTGCTTGGTGTGCCCAAGAATGTGATAGGTGAGCAGAAGAGTGTGATAGTGGTGCCCAAGAATGTGATGTGATGCCCAAGAGTGTACTAGGACTGCCTGAGAGTCTACTTGGTCTACCCATAAATATGCTTAGTGATGGTAAGTCTATGGTAAGAGTGACCGGAATGTTCCAGGTTTGCCCAAGTGTGGACTAGGGGTGCCCAAGAGGGCTCGTGTGATCCCTGGAGTCTAACAGGGTTGCCGAAGACTCTACTGGGGTGCCCAAGGCTGTACTCAGAAGTGGCAATAGTGTGCAAGTGGTGTCCAAGATTCTGATGATGTGTACAAGAGTGTACTCTGGTAGGCCAATGTGTAATAGAGGTGCCAAAGAAAGTGCTCAGTGTGCCCAGGTGTGAAAGGGTTGACCAATAGTGTCCTAGAGAATGACACGAGTGTTCCCTAGTTGCCCAAATGTGTGTTGGGGGTGAGCAAGTGTGTGATACGGGTGCGCAAGAGCTTGCGAGAGGCGCCCAAGAGTTTGACTGAGGTGCCCAAGTGTGTGATGGAGGTGCCCAAGTGTGTGCTAGGAATGTCCAGGGCTGTGATAGGGGTGCCAAAGCCTGTGCTAGATTTGACCAAACATGTGCTAGTCAATGGCAAATCTGCACTAGGGTTTCCAAATATCTGCTAGGTGTGACCCAGAGGGGCCAGCTTGCCCAAACGTGGGTTTGGAGTGCCCAAGAAGGTGGCAGGGCTGGCCACGAGAGTGGTAGTAGTTCCCAAGGGTGTTATGGTGGTGACCAAGAGTTTACTAAGCATGCCTCAGAGTACGCCTTGAGTGTCCAGAGTGTGATAATGGTGCTGGAGTGTGTTCTGGGGTGCCCAAGAGTGTACTCGGGGATGGCAAGAGTGTACCAGTGGTATCAAAGAGTGTGATGGGGTGCAGAAGAATGTTCCACTGGAGCCCAGTGTGTGATAGAACTGACAAAGAGTGCACTCAGTGTTACAATAGTGTACTATGGCTGTCCAAGAGTGTACGACAGAATGACAACAGTATGATACATGTATCTAAGAGTCATATAGGAATGAGCAAGTGTGTGCCAGAGGATTCCAAAAACACGCTAGGGGTGACCAAGAGTGTTCTAGTTGTGCCCAAGAGCGTATAGGCGATGTCAACTGAGCGCTAAGTGATCCCAGAATGTTCTGGGTTGCCGAGGTGTGTGGTAGGGATGATGAAGTGTGTTGTTGTGTGCCCAAGAGTGTACGCACAGATGGCAAGAGTGTTCCAGTGGTGCCCAAGAGAGTGATGGGGTAAATAAGAGTATACTAGAGGATACCAGTGGGTGACAGATGTGCGAAAGAAAGTGCTCAGTATGAGCAGACTGTGCTCAGTCTGTCCAAGAGTGCGCTACAGAATGACAAGTGTGTGATACAGGTGCCCAAAAGTGTGCTAAGAGAGACAAACATGTGCTAGGGGAATGCAAATATGTGGTAAGGTATCCAACTGTCTGATGGGGTGCACAAGAGTGGGCTTGTTTGCCCAAATGTGTGCCTGGAGTGCCCATGATGTGATAGGAGTTACAGAAGATGCTGGGGTGCTCAAGAGTGTGGCAGTTGTGCCTAAGAGTGTAATAGGGGTGCCAAAGAGGCGCTTGGCGTGCCTAGAGTATGGTAGGGTTCCGAAAAGTGTTGTGGGTGCACAAGAGTATACTCGGGATGGCAACAGTGTGCCAGCGGAGTCCAAGTGTGTGATAGGGCTCCCAATAGAGTGATGGGGAACCCAGTGTATGCTACAGCTGCTAAAAAGAGTATTTAGTGTGTCCAGAGTGTGCTCAGGTTGTCCAAGGGTGTGTGCTGGAAAATGACAAGAGTGTGATACAGGTGCCCAAGAGTGTATTACAAGTGAGCAAGTGTGTGCTAGGGAACGTAAGTCTGTACTAGGGTGTCCAATTGTCTGTTAGGTGTGCCTGGCAGTGGGCTGGTTTTCACAAATGTGTCCTCAGGGTGAGCTAGGAGTGAAACAAGTGTATGAGTGGGGTGTCCAAGAGCATGCTAAGGATGCCCAAGAAGGTGATAGGGCTGTCCAAGAGTATTCTAGCTGTGCCCAATAGTGCACGATAGATGGCATGAGTGTGCTACGTGTATCCAAGAGAATGCTGGGGGTGCCCAAAATAGTTCTAGGTGTCCCAAAAGAGTGTGATAGAGGCGACTTAACATGTGCCAGCGATGGCAAGTGTATGCTAGTGTGTCCAAGTGGCTGCGAGGATTGCCCAAGTGCGGGCTAGTTTGTCCAAATGTGTGATGGGTTTGCCCAAGAGTGTACTAGGGGTCTCTAAGAGTGTACGAGGGATGCCGAAGAGTGTAGTAGGTGATGGCAGGTATGTGCTAGGAGCAACAGGGTTTCCCAGAGTGTGATAGGGTGCAGAAGAGTGTTTTTGGGTGCTCAAGAGTGTTCTCGGAGATGGAAAGAGTGTCTTAATGCTGTCCAAGAGCTTGCAAGGGCTGTCCAAGAGCATTCGAGGTGCACCCAAGAACATTTTAGATGTGCCAAAGATGTTCTAGATGTGCCGAAGAGCGTCCTAGGTGAGCCAAGAATATTCTACGTGTGCCAAAGAGTGCTCTAGGTACGCCCAAGAATATGCTAGCGGATGGCAAAAGTGTCATAGGTATGTAGAACAGAGTGATGGTGTGCCCAAGAGTATAATAGCTGTGCACAAGCGTGTAAGGGTGATGCACAAGTGTATGCTAGTGTTGCCCAAGTGTGTGATAGAGATGTCCAGGTGTGAACTTTGGGCACTCAGAATGTGGCCAGACGTGTGCTAGGGGATGGCACGTGTTTGCTGGGGTAACTAAGTTGGTTATAGGGTTGCCAAAGTGGGAGCTAGTGTTGCCCAAATGTGTGCTTTCTGTACCCAGAGTGTTTTTAATTTACCCACGAATGTGCCATGTGTGTCTAAGACTAATGTAGGAGATGGCAGAAGTTTTCTAGTTATGCCCAAGCCTGTGATAGGGTTTCAGTGGTGTCCAACAGTGACAGGGTGCAGAAAGGTGTGATCGGTGCACCCAGTGTATGCTGGAGATATCAAAGAGTATGCTTAATGTGCCCAGAGTGTCATAGGCGTACCCAAGTGTGCTCTAAGTGTGCCCAAATGAGTGTTTGGAGATGGCAAGAGTGTTATAGGGTGTCCAAGAGAGTAATGGAGTGTCCATTGTGTTCCCGGTGTTCCCAGGAGTGTGCTTGAAATGTACAAGGGGGTGCTCGGTTTTCCCAGTGAGTTTTAGGGCTGCCCAGGTGTGTGCTAGGTGAAGGCAAGTGTGCACTAGGAGTGTCCATATTGTGCTAGTGTTGTACGAGTGTATGCTAGGGATGCCCAAGAATGTACTAGGGGTGCCCAAAGTGTACGAGGCGTGCCCACAGTGTGATAGGGGTGCCCAGAGGATAATAAATGCACCAAAGAGTGCGATCAGTGTGCCAAATGCGTGGTAGCACTGTCCAAGTGTGTGCTAGAGAATGACAGTGTGTGATAGGGGTAACCAAGTGTGTGCTAGGAGCAAGCAAGTGTGTGATAGTGGTGACCAATAATGTACTAGGTGTGCCCAAGACTGTACTAGGGGGGGCAAAGTGTGTACTAAGCGATGCAAGTGTTGCTAGGAGTGTCCAGAATGTTCGACGGTTGCCCAAGAGCGTGGTAGGGGCGACCAGATGGCGATAAGTGGGACTAATAATGTTCTGGACTGACCAACAACATACTCGTGGATGGTAGGTGTGTGTCAGTTGTGTCCAAGAGAGCGATGGGTGAATGTAAATGTACCATATGAGCCCAGTGCGTTATAGATGTGCCAAAGAGATTGATCACTGTGCCCACAGTGTGATAGGACTGTCCAAGAGTGTGGTAGAGAATGACAATAGCGTGCTCCAGGTATCCACGAGCATGCTATGGGTGCCCAAGAGTGTTCTAGGTTTGCCACAGAGTGCTCTAGGGGAATGCAAGACTATGATAGGTAAGTCCAACATGTGCTGGTGTGACCAATACTGTTCTCGGATCCTATAAAGCGTCCCCGAGGATTGAGGCCCATTCACGTACCTTCGGGGAGCGGAGTGGAGCGCGCTAGAGATTTGAAAAAAAAAGGCAACAGTGACGTCAGAGGAGAGCTGCACGGTGATTGGCTGGTGAATAGCATCTGTCAGAACACCTTAAAAATAAGTGGAAAGTTGTTGTTTTTTGTTGGTAAAAATCTCTGGTGATAGGGTGAGTAAAACTAATTTTTTTTTAGAAGGACTTTGCATTGAAGTGAGTAGAACAAGGCCCCTATTATAATTAGTACTTTTTAATTAAGAGAGTAACCAATTAAACAAAGGTGAGGGAAGGGCTGCAGATGTCATATACATGGACTTCATTAAGGCGTTTGATAAGGTTCCCCATGGTAGGCTGATGGAGAAAGTGAAGTCGCATGGGGTCCAGGGTGCACTAGCTAGATGGATAAAGAACTGGCTGGGCAACAGGAGACAAAGAGTAGCAGTGGACGGGAGTTTCTCAAAATGGAGACGTGTGACCAGTGGTGTTCCACAGGGATCCGTGCTGGGACCACTGTTGTTTGTGATATACATAAATGATTTGGAGGAAAGTATAGGTGGTCTGATTAGCAAGTTTGCAGACGACACTAAGATTGGTGGAGTAGCAGATAGTGAAGGGGACTGTCAGAGAATACAGCAGAATATAGATAGACCGGAGAGGTGGGCAGAGAAATGGCAGATGGAGTTCAATCAGGGCAAATGCGAGGTGATGCATTTTGGAAGATGCAATTCAAGAGTGAACTATACAGTAAATGGAAAAGTCCTGGGGAAAATTGATGTGCAGAGAGATTTGGGTGTTCAGGTCCATTGTTCCCTGAAGGTGGCAACGCAGGTCAATGGAGTGGTCAAGAAGGCATACGGCATGCTTTCCTCCATCGGACGGGGTATTGAGTACAAGGGTTGGCAGGTCATGTCACAGTTCTTTAGGAATTTGGTTGGGCCACATTTTGAATACTGCGTGCAGTTCTGTTCGCCACATTACCAAAAGGATATGGATGCTTTGGAGAGGGTGCAGAGGAGTTTCACCAGGATGGTGCCTGGTATTGAGGGCGCTCGCTATGAAGAGAGGTTGAGTAGATTAGGATTATTTTCATTAGAAAGACGGAGGTTGAGGGGGGACTTGATTGAGGTGTACAAAATCATGAGAGGTATAGACAGGGTGTATAGCAAGAAGCTTTTTCCCAGAGTGGGGGATTCAATTACTAGGGGTCACGAGTTCATCGTTAAAGGGGAAATGTTTAGGGGGGATATGCATGGAAAGTTCTTTATGCAGAGGGTGGTGGGTGCGTGGAACATGTTGCCAGTGGGGGTGGTAGACGCGGGCACGATAGCGTCTTTTAAGATGTATCTAGACAGATACATGAATGGGCAGGAAGCAAAGAGATACAGACCCTTAGAAAATAGGCGACATGTTTAGATAGAAGAACTGGATCGGCACAGAACTGGAGGGCCGAAGGGCCTGTTCCTGTGCTGTAATTTTCTTTGTTATTTGTTTCTTTGTTCAGTCATGAGAGGAGAGCACAGCCCCGTTATATGCTCCTCCTGCGCTATGTGGGAAATCAGGAATGCTTCATGTGTGCAGGAAGTGTATCCAGCTGCAGCTACTGGCTACCCGCATTATGGAGCTGGATCTGCGGGTGGTTTCATTGTGGAGCATCCGCGATGCTGAGGACGTCGTGGATAGCACGTTTAGTGAGGTGGTCACACTGCAGGTAATGGCTTCACAGGCAGAAAAGACATTGGTGACCACCAGACGAAGTAGTAGGCGCAGGCAGTTAGTGCAGGAGTCCCCTGTGTCCATCTGCCTCTCAAACACACATACCGCTTTTCATACTGTTGCAGGGGATGACCTCCCAGGGGAAAGCAGCAACAGCCAAGTTCGTGGCATCATCAGGGGGGAAGGGTTGGAAGAGCTATAGGGAAGCATAGTGGTGCTGTAGTTAGCACCGCAGCCTCATAGCTCCAGCTGATGCGGAGTTTGCAAGTTCTCCCTGTGACTGCGTGGGCTTGTGCCGGGTTCTCCGGTTTCCTCCCACAGCCAAAGACTTGCAGGTTGATAGATAACTTGGCCGTTGTAAATTACACCCTAGTGTTGGTAGGTAGTACGAGAATGGTGGGGATGTGGTAGGGTATATGGGATTAATGTAGGATTAGTATAAATGGGTTGTTGTTGGTCGGCATAGACTCGGTGTGTGGAAGGGCCTTTTTCAGTGCTGTATCTCTCTATGACTCTCTATGAAAGGGCATTCTATTGTAAGGGGTGCAGATCGGCGTTTCTGTGGCCACAAAAGAGACTCCAGGATGGTATGTTGCCTCACTGATGCTAGGGTCAAGGATGTCTTGGAGCTGCTGCAGGACATTCCAAAAGGGGAAGGCAAGCAGCCAGAGGTCGTGGTCCATAGTGGTAGTAACTACGGAGGCAGGAAGAGAGATGAGGTCCTGCAAAGTGAATATTGGGAGTTAGGCAGAAGGTTAAAAAGCAGGACCTCTAGGGTTGTAATCTCAGGCTTACTCCATGTGCCACGTGCTAGTTGGAATAGGAGGATTAGGCAAATGAATGCGTGGCTGAAGAGCTGGTGTATGCGGGAGGGCTTCAGCTACTTGGATCATTGGGATCTCTTCTGGTGCAGAGGTGACCTGTACAAGAAGAACGAGTTGCATCTATCCTGGAGGGGGACCAATATCCTGACGGGGTGTTTTGCTAGCACTACTCGGAAGGGTTTAAATAGTCTTGCAGGTGTTGGGACCCAAAGTAGTAGTCTCTCAGATGAGATAATTGAGGCAAATGTTAAAGCAAGCAAGTCAAGTAGGCATGCCGGGCAGGGGCAGGACAGGCAGCGTGGGATGTCTGGTAGGCTAAACTGCATTTACTTTAATGCAAAATGCCTTACAGGTAAGGAAAATGAACTCAGCGCATGGATTAGTACATGGGATTGTGATATTATAGCTATTAGGAAACGCAGTTGAGGCATGGGCAGGACTGGCAGCTCAATGTTCCGGGGTACTGATACTTCCAGCGTGACAGAGGTGGAGGTAAGGGAGGAGGGGGGGGGGGTTGCACTATTGATTAGGAAGGACATCACGGCAGTACTTAGAGAGGATATCCGGGCGGGGGGTGGGTGTTGTGGGGGCGGGGGGATGTCCAGCGAGGCCATATGGGTAGAACTTAGAAATAAGAAAGGGGTGATCACTTTGATGGGATTATACTATAGGCCCCCCAATAGTCAGAGGGATGTTGAGGAGCATATATGTAGGGAAATCACAGATAGGTGTAGGAATTATAGAGTTGTAATAGTAGGTGATTTTAACTTCCCTAATATTGACTGGGACTGCCTTCGTGTTAAGGGATCAGATGGGGAAGAATTTGTTAAGTGTGACCAGGATAGTTCTCTAAAGCACTATTTGGATGGCCCTACTAGAGAAGGGGCTACACTCGACCTCCTCTTAGAAAATGAGTCAGTGGGGGAGCACTTTGGGACCAGTGACCATAGCTCTGTTAGCTTCAATATAGTTATGGAAAAGGATAGGACTGGTCCTCAGGTTGAAGTCCTAAATTGGCATCGGACAGGAACTCTCAAAAGTTGAATGGGAAAGGTTGTCTACAAGTAAAGGGACGTCTGGCAAGTGGGAGGCTTTTAAAAGTGAGATCGGAAGAGTTCAGGGACGGCATATTCCTGTTAGATGGAAGGGCAAGGCTGGTAATTTTAGGAAACGTTGGTTGACGGGAGATATTGAGGGTTTGGTCAGATCAAAGAAAGAGGCATATGTCAGGTACAGGCCGCTGGGATCGAGCAAGTCCCTCGAGGCGTATAGCGGATGTAGGACTACACTTAAGAAGTAAATTAGGAGGACGAAAAGGAACCATGAGATTTCACTGGAAGATAATATAAAGGAGAATCCTAAAGGATTCTATAAGTATATTAAGAGGAAAAGGGTAGCCAGGGGGAGAGGAGGTCCACTTAAGGATCAGTGTGGCAATCCATGAGTGAAGCCACGGGAAATGGGCGAGGTCGGAAATGAATATTTCTCATCTGCATTTACCGTGGAGAAGGTCATGGAAGCCAGTGAGTTCAAGGGAGGGAACAGTGATATCCTGGAGAATATCAACATTACAAAAGAGGAGTTGTCAGAGGTTTTGAAGTGCATTGAAGTGGATAAATCCCCAGGGCCTGACCAGGTGTATCCTCGGATGCTATGGGAAGTAAGGGAGGAGATTGCTGGGGCACTAGCAGAGATTTTTGTCTCATCGTTCGCCACGGGTGAGGCACCGGTGGACTGGAGGATAGTTAATGTTGTGCCTTTATTTAAGAAGGGAAGCAGGGGTAAGCCAGGGGACTTCAGCCGGCGAGCCTTACATCAGTGGTGGGAAAGCTATTGGTAGGGATTCTGAGAGACAGGATTTATATGCATTTGGAACGGCATGGTCTGATTAAGGATAGTCAGCATGGCTTTGTGCATAGGAAATCATGAAGCACGAATTTGATTGAGTTTATCGAGGAGGTGAAAAAGAAGATGGACGAGGGCAGGGCGATGGACCTTGTCTACATGGACTTTAGCAAGGCCTTTGACAAGGTCCCGCATGGTAGGCTGCTCCAGAAGGTTCCAACACATGGGATCCAAGGTGAGCTGGCAAATTGGTTACAAAATTGGCTTGGTGATAGGAGGCAGAGGGTGGTAGTGGAGGGTTGTTTTTCAGATTGGAGGCCGCTGACCAGTTGTGTGCCGCTGGGATCAGTGCTGGACCTTCTGTTATTTGTCATATATATTAATTACTTGGATGTGAATGCAAGGGGTATGATTATTAAGTTTGCAGATGACACCAACATTGGTGGTATAGTGGATAGTGAATAAGGTTGTCTAAGTTTACAACAGGATATAGATCAACTGGGAAAGTAGGAAAGGGAGTGGCAAATGGAATTTAACGCAGACAAGTGCGAAGTGATGCATTTTGGAAAGTTAAACCAGGGCAAGATTGGCAGGTACAGGCCGCTGGGATCGAGCAAGTCCCTCGAGGCGTATAGCGGATGTAGGACTACACTTAAGAATTGGCAGGGCCCTGAGGAGTGCTGTTGAGCGGAGAGACCTTGGGGTGCACGTACATAGTTCATGAAAGTGGCAACACAGGTAGAAAGGGTAGTGAAGAATGCATATGACATGCTTGCCTTCATCGGCCGAGGCATTGAGTACAAGAGTTGGGACGTCATGTTACAGTTGTACATATCGTTGGTTAGGCCACATTTGGAGTACTGTGTGCAGTTCTGGTCGCCGCACTACAGGAAAGATGTGATTAAGATAGCGAGGGTGCAGAAAAGATTCACAAGGATGTTGCCTGGTTTGGAGGGCTTGAGCTATAAAGAGAGATTGGATAGGTTGGGTCTGTTTTCCCTGGAGCGAAGGAGGCTGAGAGGGGACATGATAGAGGTGAACAAAATTACGAAAGGCTTAGATGGGGTAGATAGCCAGAGTCTGTTTCCCATTGTAAGGGTGACTAAAACTAGAAGGTGTAGATTGAAGGTAAGATGAGGGAGGCTTAAAGGAGATCAAACGGGCAAATCTTTCATACAAAGAATAGTGGATATCTGGAATGAACTGCCTGAGGGGGTGGTGGAGGCAGGAACAGTAGCGACATGTCGGAGGCATCTGAACAGGTACTTGAATGAGCAAGGCATATAGGGATATGGAATTAATGCAGGTGGATGGGATTAGTATAGATAGGGATTATGCACATGGACCCGGTGGGTCGAAGTGCCTGCTTCCATGCTGTACGACTCTATGACTCTATGACTCGACCCAAGTGTATTCTGGAGGTGGGCAAGGGGGTGTTTTGTGTGCCCAGAGTGTAATAGGCATGCCCAAGTGTGTGATAAATGAAGGCAGTTGTGTGATAGGAGTTCACAAATTGTTCTGGTGGTGTTCATGTGAGTGATAGGTTTGCCCAAGAGTGTACCAGCGGTGCACAGAGTGTGCTACGACTGTCCAAGTGTGTGGTTGAGAATGACAATAGCGTGCTACAGGTGACCAGGCGTGTGCGAGGAATGAGCAGGTGTGAGCTACAGGTGCTCACGAGCATGCTAGGGGTGCCCAAGAGTGTTCTAGTTTTGTCAAGAGTGTGCTAGGGGATGGCAAGAGTGTGGTATGTAAGTCCAACAGAGTGCTGTGGTGACCAATACTGTTCTCGGTGTACCAATGTGTATGCAAGAGGTGGCCAAGGGGGTGTTCTGTGTGCCCAGATTGTGATAGGCGTGCCCATGTGTGTGATAAATGAAGGCAAGTGTGTGCTAGGAGTGCACAACTTGTTCTGGGGGTGTTCATGTGAGTGATAGGTGTGCCCAAGAGCCTACCAGCGTTGCACAGCGTGTGCTCAGATTGTCCAAGAGTGTGCAAGAGAATAAAAAGTGTGTGCTACAAGGGGCCAAGAGTGTACTAGGAGTAAGCAAGTGTCTGCTCGGGGATTGCAGGTGTGTACTAGGGTGCCCAGGTGTCTGCTAGGGCTGCCCAAGTGTGGGATGCTTTGCCCAAATGAGTGGTCGGAGTGCCAAGAGAGTGATAGATGGGCCCAAGAGTGTTCTCGGTGTGCCCAAGAGCATGGTAGAGGTGCAATGGTTGGATGGGTGTGCCCAAGTGTGTGCTACAGGTGCCCAATAGTGTACTATGTGTGCCCAAGTCTGTACTAGATGATGGCAGGTGTGTTCTAGGAGTGCCAACAATTTTCTACGGTTGCCCAACCGTGTGCTATCCGTGGTCAGATGTGTGATGCAGGTGCCCAAGAATAGACTAAGGGTGCCCAAGCTTCAGCTTGTGGTACCCAGAGAGTGATGGGGTACCGAAAAGTGCTCTGGTGTGCCCAAGAATGCAGTCGACGATGGCAAGAGTGTACCAGCGGTGTCCAAGAGTGTGCTGGTGTGCACAAGAGTTTGCTAGAGGAGCTCAGTGTTTAATAAGGGAGCCCAGTGTGTGCTTGATGACGGCAAGTGTCTGCGTGGGAGACCAAGAGTGGGCTAATTTGCCTAAATGTGTGTTTGGTGTGCCCAGAGAGTAATAGATGTATCTAAGAAAGTAATAGGATTGCTTAAGTGTGTGATGGTGGCGGCCAGTCGTGTGATGGGGGTGCCCAAGAGTGTACTAGGAGTGCCCAAGACTGTAGGTGCTGGCTAGTGTGTGCAAGGGGTGTTCAGAATGTTCTAGGGATTCCCGAGAGTGCGGTAGGCGTGGCCAGGTATGTGCTAGGGATGTCCAAGACTGGGCTAGGCGTGCACTTGGGGTGCCCAGAGTGAGTGACAGTCGTGTCCATGAGTGTACGCAGGGATGTGCAATGTGCCAAGGCTGTGCTAGGGTTGTCCAAGCGTGTATGCTGGAGAACGACAATGGTGTGCTACAGATGCCCAGGTGTATGACACGACGGAGCAAGTGTCTGCTAGGGGTGCCCAAGAGCATTTTATGTGTGCCCAAGATTGTTCTTGGTGTGTTCAATAGAGTAATAGCGGTGACCAACGTGCAAATGTTGACCATACATGTGTCAGGGGATTGCAAGTGTGTGCTAGTGTGTCCAAGTGTCTGCTAGATGCGCTCGGGAGTAGGCTGGTTGGCCGAAATATGTGTTCAGAGTGCCCAGAGTATGCCAGAAGTGAGAAAGTGTGGAATCGGGGTGCCCAAGAGCATGATAGGGGGTTCCAATTGTATTCCAGGGGTTCTCAAATGCATGCTAAGTGATGACTAGAGTCTTCTAGGTGTGGCCAAGAGAATTCTGTGCGGGTGGGGGTGAGGTTGCGGTGCAGAGGATGCACACAATCGTATTGGCGGTGGCCAAGTGTGTTTTAGGTGATGGCAAGTGTGTGCTCGGAGTGTACAGATTCTGATAGGTTTGTCCAAGCGTCTGTTAGTGGTGTGCAAGAGTGTGATGGTGTGCCCAAGGGTATACTAAGTGTGCCCAAGTGTGTACCAGGGGTGATCAGGAGTGTGATAGCTGAGTTTAACGAGTGCTACGAGTGCCCAGGTTGTGCTAGCGTTGTCAAAGCATGTTATATGGGTGCCCAGAGTTTGCTTGGGAATCCCAGTGTTTGCTCTACTTGACAAAGAGAGTGCTCAGTGTGCCCAGAGTATGCTAGACTTGCCCAGGAGTATGATACTGAATGAATGTGTGTGCTACGTGTCCACAAGAGTGTGAACGGAATGAGCAAGTGTGTGATAAGTGCTGCCAAGAAGGGGTTAGGGGTGCCCATTAGTTTGGTAGTGGTGTTCAAGAATGTGCTGGAGATGCCCGAGAGTGCACTATGTTTGCCCAAGACTGTACTAGGTGAAAACAAGTATGTGCTAGGAGTACCCACAATGTTTGAGGGTTGCCCAAGAGTATGGTAGGATTGCGTAAGTGCGTGATGGGTGTACTAGGATTGTACTAGCGGTGCCCAACTGTGCACTTGGCATGCCCAGAGTGTGCCAGTGGTGTCCAAGACTGTTTACGAGTGCATCAGAGTGTGCGAGGGGAGCCCAGTGCGTGCTGCGTGCCCAGAGAGTGATTGGGTTGTCCAAGAGTGTGTGCTAGAAAATGACAAGAGTTGGCGACAGGTGCCCAAGTGTGTGAAACAATTGGGCACGTGATGGATACGGGCGCCCAGGAGTATTTTAGGAGTGCCAAAGCGTGTTCTAGGTGTGACCAATAGAGTAATAGGAGTAACCAAGTGTATGCTATTGTTGACCAAACATTTGCGAGTGGATTGCAAGTGTGTGCTAGTTTTTCCAACTGCCAGCTATGCGTTCTGGAGAGTGGGCTCGTTTGCCGAAATGTGTGCTCACAATGCCCAGAGTATGCAAGGAATGAACAAGTGTTTGATTGTGGTGCCCAGGATGTGCCAAGTGTGCCCAAGAGTGTTCTAGGCATGCCCAAGTGTGTGCCAGGGGACGGCAGGCGTGTGCTGGTGTGCTCTAGAGATTGCCGGGGAGCACAGTGTGTGATAGATGTGGCAAAGTGCATGCTCAGTTTGCCCAGAGCGTGCCAGGGCTGTCCAAGAGCATGCCAGAGATGTTCTACGGGTGCCCAAGATTGTGATTGGACTGCCCGAATGGTGCTAGTGTTGTTTAAGTTTGTGGTAGAGGCGGCCAAGTCTGTACTAGGGGCACCCTGAGTGTGAAAGGTGTGCACAGTGTGTGGTAAAGGTACCAGAGAGGGTGATCAGTTTTCCCAGAGCGAACTAAGTTGTTCAAGACTGCGAAAGTGAATGGCAAGAGTGTTCTACGGGTGCCCAAGAGTGTGCTAGTGTTCTCCAGGAGCGTGATAGAGATGGCAAGAGTGTCATAGGGGTATCCAAGAGGGTGTTGGAGTGCCCAACTGTTATAGAGATGCGCAAGTGTTTGCTGGAGGTTTCCAGTATTAGGCACGCCGAACTGAGTTTCATGAGTGCTCAAGAGCATGTTGGACCGACGCAAGTGTGAAATCGGAGTGAGCAAGTAAGGTGATAGGGGGCCAAGAGTGTGTTAGAGGTAACCAAACATGTGCTCGCGGATGGAAAGTGTGTGATAGGGTGTCCAAGTGTCTGTGAAAGGTGCCCAACATTGGGCTACATGGCCCAAATAGTGCGTGGAGTACACAGAGTGTAATAGGTTTGCCCAAGAATGTAATAGCGGTGCCCAACAGTGTGATGGGGTGCCCAGGTGTGTACTACGGTGTCAAGCGTATGCGAGGGTTCTCCAAAAGTGTCAGAGAGAATAACAAAACTGTGCTACAGTTGCTCAAGACTGTGATAAGAGTGAGCATGTGTCTGCTAGGGGTGAGCAAGAGCATGCTACATGTACACAAGAGCGATCTAGATGATCACAAGTGTGTGCTAGGAGTGCCCAGATAGTGCTGGGGTTGTTCAAGAGAGTGGTACGGGAGTATAATATGCGACAGGCGTGAGCAAGTTCATTTTAATGATAGCACAGAGAGTGATAGGTGTGCCCAAGAATACGCTAGATGTTCCCAAGTGTTTTCTCGGGGTGCCCAAGTGTCTACTAGGGGTGATCAGAGTGTGATAGGTCTGGGAAAAAGTGCCAGGGGATGGCAGGAGTATGCTAGGTGCCCACGTTGATACGAGGTGTGCCAGAGAAGGGGCTAGGCTTGCCCAGTGTGTAATCAGTGTACCCAAGAATGTGCTCGTGGATGGCGGCAGAGCGATAGGAGTGAAGACGTGTGCCCTCGGGGCGCCCAAGAAAGTTCTAGTGTTGTTCACGTGTGTAATAGGGGTACCAAGAGTGTAATAGAGGCACCCAGGTGTGTGCTAAGGATGCCAAGAGTGTGCTAATGTTGCCCAGAGTGTGATAGGTGTGGCCAAATGTGTGCTAGGGGGTAGGAATAGTGGGCTGGTGTGCCCAAGCGTCTGATCAGGCTGCCCAACAGTGTATAAGTGGATGACAACAGTGTTTTCGGGATGTGCAGATTGTTCCATGGGTGCCCAAGTGTGTGAAAGGGGGTGCCCAGGAGTGTTCTCGATATTACCAAGAGCATAATGGGGTGACCAATAGTGTAATAGGTGATGGCAAAGAGTGCCCAGAATGTGATAGGGGTGCCAAAGAGTGTAATCGGAGTAACCGAGAAGGTGCTGAGGGTACCCATGAGTGTGCGAGGGGTATAGTTTAGTTTAGTTTAGAGATACAGCACTGAAACAGGCCCTTCAGCCCACCGAGTCTGTGCCGAACATCAACCACCCATTTATACTAATCCTACACTAATCCCATATTCCTACCAAACATCCCCATCTGTCCCTATATTTCCCTACCACCTACCTATACGAGGGGCAATTTATTATGGCCAATTTACCTACCAACCTGCAATTCTTTTGGCTTGTGGGAGGAAACCGGAGCACCCGGACAAAACCCACGCAGACACAGGGAGAACTTGCAAACTCCACACAAGCAGTACCCAGAATTGAAACCAGGTCGCTGGAGCTGTGAAGCTGCGGTGCTAACCACTGCACCACTGAGCCGCCCATCTGCGACACGAGTATGATAGCGGTACTGAAGTGAGTGATGGGGGTACCCATGAGTGTACTAAGGTTGCTCAAGTTTGCACTAAAGTTACCCAAGTATGAACTAGGGGTGCCCAAGTGTATGATAGCTATGCTGAAGACTGTTCTGAGAGTGCCCAGATCATGATAACGGGCCAATGAGCGTTTTGGGGTGCCAAGAGTGTAATTGGGGATGGCAAGAATTTGTCATTGGTGTCAAAGAGTGTACTAGGTGTGCCCCGAGTGTACTACGGGTGGCCAGAGTGTACTATGGGTGCCAGGGTGTGTGATGGGGGTGGCCAGAGTGTAATCGTGCTGCCCAAACATGTGCTCAATGTTGCAGAAGTGTGCTCGTGTGTCAAGATGTAACTATAGTTCGCCACGAGTGTTTTGGGGATACCTAAGAGTGCGGTAGGTGTGACCAAACATGTTCTGGGGGATGACAAGAGTGTGTTAAGGTGTCCAAGTCTGTGATGCAGGTGCCCAAGACTGGGCTAGGATTGCCCTTGGATTGCGTGCGTGGCATGCCCAAGTGTGCATTGGTGTGCCCAAGAGTGTGCAAGGGTAACAAGATTGTGCTGGGTGATGGAAAGTTTGTTCTAAGAGTATCCAAAATGTGATAGCGCTGGCCAAGAGTATAGCAGTGGTGAATAAGAGTGTGATGGGTCTTCCCTCGAGAGTGATAGGGGTGACAAAGTGTGAGCTAGCGGATGTACAGAGTGTTATAAGGTGCCGAAGAGTATTCTGTGTTGCCCGAAAGTGTACTCGAGGATGGCAGGAGTGCACCAGTTGTGTCCAAGAGTGTGCTGCAGTGCTCAAAAGTGTTCCATAGGTGCCCAAGTGTGTGTTTTAAGTTGACAACGGGATGGTCGGTGCTCCTAGAGTGTGCAGCTGTGCCCAAGAGTGTGTTAGGTGATGGCAGCTGAGTGCGAGGAGTGTTCAGATTGTGTTTGTGTTGTTCAAGAGAGTGATAGGGTGGCGCAAGTGTGTGATAGAGGTGCCCAATTGGATACTGGGGGTTCCCAGAGTGTACTTCTGCAACCTTAGTACACGTTTGGATGCACCCTCCCCCCACCCAATCACACTGCTGCCATCCCCGAGCTCGCTCTTGGGCATATATGGCACATACATGGCACTCCTAGCACACACTCGGGCACGTGTAGCACACTCTTTTCATTCTTTAGTATACTCTTGGACAATCCTATCATACTCTGGGCAAACTGATCATTCTTATTGTCTGATCTAGCACACACTAGGTTAACTCCAGCACATACGTTTGCACTGCTGACAAACTCTTGCCGTGTCCGAGAACACTCTTGGGTACACCTGTCACTCTCTTGGACATTTCTGACACCCCTTTGCCTTCCCCTGGAACACACTTGGAAGCCCTAGTACACTCTTGCCTTCTGCCATCGCACACTTCCGCACCACTCGCACACTCAACATTCCTAATCATCTCAGGCACACCATTTAGTTTAGTTTAGAGATACAGCACTGAAACAGGCCCTTCAGCCCACCGAATCTGTGCTGAGCATCAACCACGCATTTATACTAATCCTACACTAATTCCATATTCCTACCACATCCCCACCTGCCCCTATATTTCCCTACCACCTACCTATACTCGGGGCAATTTATAATATCCAATTAACCTATCAACCTGCAAGTCTTTGGCATGTGGGAGGAAACCGGAGCACCCGGAGGAAACCCAAGCAGACACAGAGAGAACTCGCAAACTCCACACAGGCAGTACCCAGAATTGAACCCGGGTCGCTGGAGCTGTGAGGCTGCGGTGCTAACCACTTGGCACCCCTATTGCACTCTTGGGTACCTGATGCACAGACTTTTCATCTTCCAGTACATTCGTTCCTCCACACAACACACTCCTGCCACCCCTATCACTCTCTTGGGCATCCTAAGCACAATCTTCTGCATACATACACAAACTTGTCAACCAGAGCACACTGTTGAGCATTCCTGTCACACACCTGGTCAAAGCTAACATTGCCGTGGGAACCCCCTAGCACACTCTTGGCCACCCCTATTATACTCCTGGTCACCTCTATCAAACTCCTGGGCACACTGAGCCCGCGCTTGCGCAACTCTAGCACACACTTGAGCATACTGAGTACCCTCTTGCTGACACCAACCACATTCTTGGACAACGCTGGAACAATCTGAGCACTCCGAGCACTCATTTGCCATCACCTGGGACATTCTTGGCACCCCTAGGACACACTACTACACCCTTGGGCATCCTTATCACGTTCCAGGGCAGATCAAACAATTGGACACCCGAGCACGCTCCTGCCATCTCCTGGCACATTTTTGGTCACCCCCAAACGTGCTTATTGTCACCCCTATCACACACCTGGTTACCCCTATCACTCACTTGGGCACCCTACTCTCGTCGTGGGCACCCCATTACACTCTTGGCCAGTCTTAGCATACTCTGAGCATCCATAGTACACTTTTGGTTACCCTTAGCACAAACTTGTGCACACGTAGTATGCACTTGTGATTGCTGAGCATGCTCTGGGCAGCTGTAGAATACACTTCTGAACACTCTGTATGCACTGGGAATCCCTCGCAGTCTCTTGGGCTGCTCAGGACACTCTTGCCATCCCCATTAGTCTCTGTGCACCCCGAGCTCGGTTATTGCCATTACCTCGCACACACTTGACCATGCCGATCATGCACATAAGCTCCCCTGGTACACACTTGCCATCGCCTGGAACACTCTTGGGCACTCCATTGAGTCTCTTGGGCACACTTCGCACTCTCTTGGACACTCCTGTTGCACTCTTTCCATCTCTTAGCACACTCCTGTCAGCCCTATCACATTCTTGACATCTCCTAACACACTCTTGGGCACACATTTCACACTTACCTTCTGCTAGCACACTCTTGCCATTCCGCAACACGCTTTTGCCACCTCTATCACTCTCTAGGGTACATCCATGACACTCTTCTTCACACCTAACACAAACTTGCCATCCTGAGCACAATATTGGAACTCCTGTTCATACTTGGTCAGACCTGGCACAGTTGTGGGCATCCCTATCACACACATGGGCACCCATAACATCCTGATCTAATTCGTGGGCATGTCTAGCACACTGTTACCACCTCCTAGCATACTTTTGAACATCACTTTATATGCATTTGGAAAGGCACGGTCTGTTTAGGAATAATCAGCATGGCTTTGTGTGTGGGAAGTCATGTCTCACGAATTTGATTGATTTTTTTGAGGAGGTGACCAAGAGGATTGACGAGGGCAGGGCGATGGACGTTGTCTACAGAGACTTCAGCAAGTTCTTTGGCAAGATCCCGCGTGGTAGGCTGGTCCGGAAGGTTCAGGTACATGGGATCCATGGGATCTAGCCAATTGCATACTAAATTGTTTTGTGATGGGAAGCAGAGGCTGGTAGTGGAGGGTTGTTTTCAGATTGGAGGCCGCTGACAAGTGGTCTGCCACAGGGGTCGGTGCTGTGCCCTCTGTTGTTTGTCATATATATTAATGAATTGGATGTGAATGTAGGGGGCATGATTAATAAGTTTGACGATGACACCAAAATTGGTGGTCGTGTGGACAATGAAGAAGGTTGTCCAAGGTTAATCCAGGATATAGATCAACTGGGAAAGTAGGCAAGGGATTGGAAAATGGAATTTAACGCAGATAAGTGCGAAGTGTTGCATTTTGGGAAGTTAAACCAGGGCAGGACATATACAGTGAATGGCAGGGCCCTGGGGGGTGTTGTTGAACAGAGAGACCTTGGGGTGCAAGTACATAGTTCCCTGAAAGTGGCAACACAGGTAGACAGGGCGGTGAACAAGCGTATGACATGCTTGCCTTCATCGGCCGAGGCATTGAATACAAGAGTTGGGACGTCATGTTCCAGTTGGACATAACGTTGGTTAGGCCGCACTTGGAGAAATGTGTGCATTTCTGGTCGCCGCATTGCAGGAAAGATGTGATTAAGCCAGAGAGGGTGCAGAAAAGGTTCACAAGGATGTTGCCTGGTTTAGAGGGCTTGAGTTATAAAGAGAGAGTGGATAGGCTTGGTCTGTTTTCCCTGCAGCGAAGGAGGCTGAGAAGGGACATGATAGAGGTATATAAAATTAAGAGAGGCATAGATAGGGTCGATAGCTAGAGTCTTTATTGCAATGGAAATGGTGTCTAAAACTAGAGAGCATAGATTTAGGGTGAGAGGGAGGAGATTGAAAGGGGATCAAAGAGGCGCATTTTTCACACAAAGAATAGTGGGTGTCTGGAATGAGCTGCCTGAGGAGGTGGTGGAGGCAGGAGCAGTAGCAGTATTTAAGAGGCATCTGGAAAGGTACTTGAATGAGAAAGGCATAGAGGGATATGGAATTAATGCAGGGAGGTGGGATTAGTATAGATAGGCATGATGGTGGCATAGACGCGGTGGGCCGAAGGTCCTGTTTCTATGCTGTATGACTCTGTGGCTCTATAACACTATTAAGGTTTTGCGTACGTCTAGCACATTCTGGTCACACTGTTCACATTCTTGGTCACATCTATCAGACTATTGCGCACTCCAGCATTCACTTAGGAACCCCTATTCCCCTCTAGCCATCCCCAATCACGCTCTTGGGCACGCCTAGCCTTTTCGTGGGCACCCATAGCAAATTCTGGGCACATTGAGCACAATATTCAGCACCCCAGCACAATCTTGGACTCTCATAGACAACTCTTGTCATCTCCTATCACACGACTGGGCACATCTTTCACACTCTAAGGCACAACCAGCATACATTTCCTCACCTCTAGAATATTGTGGACTACCCTAGCCTGCTCTTGCGCACACCTATCACTCTCCTGGATACCCCTTTCACATTCTTGGCACCACTGGGCACAATTCTTGGCGGCACAGTGGCGCAGTGGTTAGCACCGCAGCCTCACAGCTCCAGCGACCCTGGTTCAATTCTGGGTACTGCCTGTGTGGAGTTTGAAATGTTCTCCCTGTGTCTGCGTGGGTTTCCTACGGGTGCTCCGGTTTCCTCCCACATGCCAAAGACTTGCTGGTTGATATGTTAACTGGCCATTATAAATTGCCCCGAGTATGGGTAGGTGGTAGGGGAATATAGGGACAGGTGGGGATGTGGTAGGAATATGGAATTAGTGTAGGATTAGTATAAATGGGTGATTGATGGTCGGCGCAGACTCGGTGGGCCGAAGGGCCTGTTTCAGTGCTGTATCTCTAAAACTAAAACTTTATGTCGTCATTATCGACAGGAATAGTGCCGGAAGACTGGAGGATAGCAAATGTTGTCCCCTTGTTCAAGAAGGGGAGTAGAGACAGCCCTGGTAATTATAGACCTGTGAGCCTTACGGCGGTTGTGGGTAAAATGTTGGAAAAGGTTATAAGATACAGGATTTATAATCATCTTGAAAAGAATAAGTTCATTAGCGATAGTCAGCACGGTTTTGTGAAGGGTAGGTCGTGCCTCACAAACCTTATTGAGCTTTTCGAGAAGGTGACCAAACAGGTGGATGAGGGTAAAGCAGTGGATGTGGTGTATATGGATTTCAGTAAGGCGTTTGATAAAGTTCCCCATGGTAGGCTATTGCAGAAAATACGGAAGTATGGGGTTGAAGGTGATTTAGAGCTTTGGAACAGAAATTGGCTAGCTGAAGGAGGACAGAGGGTGGTGGTTGATGGCAACTGTTCATCCTGGAGTTTAGTTATTAGTGGTGGACCGCAAGGATCTGTTTTGGGGCCACTGCTGTTTGTCATTTTTATAAATGACGTGGAAAAGGGAGTAGAAGGGTGGGTTAGTAAATTTGCGGATGACACGAAGGTCGGTGGAGTTGTGGATAGTGCCGAAGGATGTTGTAGATTACAGAGGGACATAGATAGGCTGCAGAGCTGGGCTGAGAGATAGCAAATGGAGTTTAATGCGGAAACGTGTGAGGTGATTCACTTTGGAAGGAGTAACAGGAATGCAGAGTACTGGGCTAATGGGAAGATTCTTGGTAGTGTAGATGAGTAGAGAGATCTTGGTGTCCAGGTACATAAATCCCTGAAGGTTGCTAACCAGGTTAATAGGGCTGTTAAGAAGGCAGATGGTATGTTAGCTTTTATTAGTAGGTGGATCGAGTTTCGGAGCCACGAGGTCATGCTGCAGCTGTACAAAACTCTGGTGAGACTGCACCTGGGGTATTGCGTGCAGTTCTGGTCACCGCATTATCGGAAGGATGTGGAAGCTTTGGAAAGGGTGCAGAGCAGATTTACTAGGATGTTGCCTGATACGGAGGTAAGGTCTTACGAGGAAAGGCTGAGGGACTTGAGGTTGTTTTCGTTGGAGAGAAGGAGGAGTAGAGGTGACTTAATAGAGACATATAAGATAATCAGAGGGTTAGATAGGGTGGATAGTGAGAGTCTTTTTCCTCGGATGGAGATGGCAAACACGAGGGGACATAGCTTTAAGTTGAGGGGTGATAGATCTCGGACAGATGTTAGAGGTAGTTTCTTTACTCAGAGAGTGGTAGGGGCGTGGAACGCCCTGCCTGCAACAGTAGTGGACTCGCCAACTTTAAGGGCATTTAAGTGGTCATTGGATAGACATATGGATGAAAATGGAATAGTGTAGGTCAGATGGTTTCACATGTGGGCGCAACATCCAGGGCCGAAGGGCCTGTACTGCGCTGTAATGTTCATAAAAACACTAGGACACTCTGGGAAGCTCTGGGGCAGCCTTGTAATTCTACCAGACACTCCAGGACATCTCTATCACCCTCTTACTAACCCCTAATGCACACTTGCCATCTCTTATCACTCACTAGGGCTTCCCTAGCCCACTCATGAAAATAGCCAGAGCACACTTGGGCACCACTAGCATGTACATGAGTACCACTATCACTCTCCTGGCAGCCCCATCACACTCTTGGTCAGCTTTATCACACTTTTGGCTAAGGCTGGCACACAGTTTCGAAACCCGAGCGCATGCTTGGGATGCTCTTGGTCACCCCTAGCACACAATTGGGCTTACCTGGAACATATGGCTTCACTGCTAGCACATGCCTAGTACCCCTGTACACTGTTGCCATCCCCTAGCACATTCTTTACACATTTGGGAACTCCTAGTAGACTCTGCGTACACTGAGCATACATTTGGATACCCCTAATTCACACTTGTACAACCATAGCAAAATATGGGCTCTCCTAGCACACTTGTTTCATTCATTCATGTGGTATAGGAGTCTCTGGATCAGCTTGCATTTATTGTTCATCCCCAATTCCCTTGACAAGTTGATGGTGAGCTCCCTTCTTGAAGCTGCAGCCCGTGTGGGATAGGAACACCATAGTGCTATTAGGAAAAGAGTTCCAGGATTTTGACCCAGCGACAGTGAAGGAACGGCGATATTGTTCCAAGTTAGGATGGTGTGTTGCGTGTAGGGGAACTTGCAGGTGATGCTGCCCTTATCCTTCTCGGTGGTTGAGATCGCAGGTTTAGAAGGTGCTGTTTAAGGACTCTTGGTGTGTTGCTGCAGTGCATCTTGTAGATGGTACACACTGCTGCCATTGTGCGTCGGTGGTGGAGGGAGTGAATATTCGTGAATGGTGTGACACTCACTCGGGCTGCTTTGTCCTGGAGGTGTCGAGCTTCTTGAATATTGTTGGAGCTGCACCCATTCAGGCAAGTGGAGAGTATTCCAAAACACTCCTGATTTGTGACTTGCAGATGGTGGACAGGCTTTGGGGAGTCAGGAGGTGAGTTACTCGCCTCAGGTTTTCTAGCCTCTGACCTGCTCTTGTAGACACGGCATCTATATGGCACTTGGCACCCCTCGTGCACTCTTGGCATCACCTAGCACATGTTTCCGCATCCCTAGTACTCTCTGGGTCCCCCAGCACACGCTTGTCATCCCCTAGCAAATTTCTGGGCACCCTAAAACAACCTTTGGGACCCCAATTCCAATCTGGGCGCACTGAGCACACACTTGGACACCCCATTACACTCTCGGGCACCAGTACACACTTGGAAACCTTTTTAACTCTCGCCATCCCCAAGCACATTCCTGGGCACACCTTGCATGCTGTTGGGTACAACTCGGACATTCTGGTCACTGTTACCGTACTTTTGCCCACATCTATCATACTGTTGGGCACTTGTAGCACCCTCTTGGAAACCGATAATACACTCTTGCCGTCCCTAGCATACTCTGTGCACCCCGAGAATGCTGTTGCCATCGACCTTCACAAACGGTGGCACAGCTATCACTCACTTGGGCATTCCTGTCACACTTCCCTGGAACTCTGTTGGGCACTCCTGGCATATTCTTGTTCACACCTGAAACTCTCTTGGGCAACCCTGGCACAAGGATGCCATGCTTTATCCATTCTTGGACACTCCTACTACACACTTTCCATCTATTAGCACACTCTTCGGCACACCTGGTACTTTCTTGGGCCCCCTATCAGGCACTTGCCGTCACATAGGACAGTTTTGTCACTGAAATCACACACTTTCAAACTCCTAGTACACACCTGGGCACAACATCGCAATCTTCACAAACCTATCACACTGTTGCGATCCCCTACCAAACACTGGGCACCCGTAGAACTCACTTGTGAACACGTAGCATGCTTTTGGGCACCACTAACACACACATGGTCGCCCCAGCATACTCCTGGGCACTCTAGGACACGTCTTCCATCCCCGTCACACCTGGGCACAGTCTTGGGCACACCTGGCACTCTCTTGTCACACCTGTCACACTGTCACTATCGCCCTATAACGCTCTTGGGTTCATCTGGCACTCTTTCCATCACATTGCACACTTTTGGCCACCTGTAGAACACTCTTGCCATCTCCAAGAAAACTCTTGAGCACACCAGAACACACTTGGTCACATCAATCACGCTCTTTGGCGCGCCTATCACACTCTTGAGATCCCCTATCATACTCTGTGCACACCTAGCAGGCTATTGGCATCACCTATCACACACTTGGGCACCCTTATTACACAGTTGTGCAACACTGACACACTCTTGCCTTCCCTACAGTGCAGTTTCCCACACCGGTCACTCTCTTGGGCACGCTGGCACACATTTGCTGACACTTATCACGCTCTTGGGCACCCCTATTACCCTCTGGCCGTCTCCTATCAATTTCTTTGGCACCACTAGCGCATTCTCTGTCATTTCTGGTACACTTCGGGCATTCCTGGCACACTCTTGGTTACTCATATCACACTCATGGGTACTCCTCTCGCACACTTGGTCTCACCTGTCACACTCTTGGGAACCCCATCACACAGTGGCGGCACAGTGGCGCATTGGCTAGCACCGCTGCCTCACAGCTCCAGAGACCCGGGTTTAGTTATGGGTACTGCCTGTGCGGAGTCTGCAAGTTCTCCCTGTGACTGCATGGGGTTTCTCTGGGTGCTCCGGTTTCCTCCCACATGCCAAAGTTTTGCGGGTTGATATGTAAATTGGCCATTCCAAAATAAAAATGCTCCTAGTGTCGTTCAGTGATACGAGAATTGAGAGAAGGTGTGGATGTGAGAGGGTAAAATTGGATAAATGTAGGATTGGTATAAATGGGTGGTTGATGGTCAGTTTCGGTGCTCTATGATACTTAGGTAGCCCTTTCACGCACTTGCCATCCCCTCACACATTTTTGGGCACTCGTTGCATATTCTTGCCATCCCTACCAAGCTCCTGGGCACCTCGACAACACTCTTGCCGTCCTCTAGCCCACTCTTACCAACTCATCACATACTCGTGCCACACCATCACACTCTTGGATACTCATAGCAGGCATTTGCCATCTCCTAACACACTCTTGTTCATTCCTGTCACTCTCTTCTTCACCCCATCACACTTTGGGCACACAGATCACAATTGCTGGCACCTCTTGCATGCACTGGGCACCCCAGAACACGTTTATGCACCCATCACTCTCTTGGACACGACTATCACACGCTTGAGCAACCCTAGCAATATCTAGCCACTCCTAGCACACATTTGCCATCAGCTATCACATTCTTGGGCACTCCTAGGAAACTCTTCTGTAACCCTGTCACATGCTTGGGCACCCCATGACACGGCTATCATACCCTAGCTCAATCTTGGGCAACAATGGCATGCTTTCCGGCACACTGATCACACTCTACACACAATAACCCCACATATGGGCAACACTAATCCCCACTTCGTCACCCCTAGCACTAATTTGGATACCCTATCACATTCCTCCATCCCCTGGCACATGTTTAGCCATAACTATCACACTCCAAACAGTGCTATCACTCACTTGTGCACCCGTAGTACACGATTGGGCATACCTAGCACATCCCGGGTCACCCCTATATCAATTTTGGGCACACCAGCATTCTCTTGGACACATCTACCACATTCTTGCCATCCCCTAACACACGATTGGGCTCACTCTATCATACACTGGCCTCCCCTGTCACACTTTTGTGCACCTCAGCCTACTCTTGGACACCACTAGCACAGTCTTGCCATCACCTAGTACTCTCTTGTGCACCTCAGAAAACCCTTTGGCACCCCTTTTACACTCTGGGAAACCCAAGCGCAATCATGGACCCCCATTATACATTCTTGCACACCCCCACTTTAAACTTGGGCACACCTATTACACCCTTGGGCAACCCTAGCACATTCTGATCACTGCTAGACAGACTTGTCATTACATCTAGTACAGTCTAGTAAAATTTGGGCATCCCTAGTACGCTCTTGGGCAACCCTAGTAGATACTTGGGCATCTCCAGCACACTCTTGGGTACCACCAGAACACACCTGGGCGCATCTATCACATCCTGGGCACACCGATTACTCATTTGGGCTAACTAGTCCACTGTTGGGCACCCTAGCAGTCACTAGGACACCCTAACACCCACTTGTCACCCCGTAGCACACGCTTGGTCACCCCAGAACAATTTTGGGCACTCCAGCACGCTTTTGGACACACCTATGACACTATTGCCATCCACTAGATCGCTCTTGGTCGCACCTAGAACACTGTTGGGCACACGTAGAACGCTCTTGGGATGACCCAGCATGGTCTTGGGCACCACTATCACAGACCTGCTCACTCCTAGCATTCTGTGCATTCTGAGCACACATTTGGGCAAACTAACCCACATTTGGGCACCCCTATCAGACACTTGGACACCCTGGTAAACACTTGCTTTTCCCTAGCAAATGTTTGGTAAACCCTAGCACATGCTTGGTCACCCCTTGTACACTTTTGCCATCCCCTGTCACACACTTAGACACACCTAGCATGTTCTTGAGCACACACTGAGCACTGTTGGGCACACCAAGAACACTTTTGGGTACCCCTATCACACACTTGCTCACTCCTATCACACTTGGGCACCTGTATTGCACTCTTGTCATTCTTTAGCACACAGCCATGGATAGCCCTAGCACACTCTGGGTACAGTGAACACTCTCTTTGGCACATCTAGACACATTCTTGTGCGCCCAGCACACTCCTGGGCAGCCAGAAGATTCTGGGCACTCCTAGCACACACTTTTCATCACCTAGTACACACTTGGGTACCCCTAGTACAATCTTGGGCACTCCCAGTACACTCTTGGGCACCTCTACAACACTCTCGTGCTGCCCTATCACCTTCTTGTGCACACCTGGCACTATCTGGACTCTTCAAACACACATTTGGGCAAACTAGCATACTCTTGGGCATGCCAGCACACACTTGCCATCCCTGACACATGATTGGTCACCCCATCACACTCTTGGGCAACACTAGCACACACGTGCTCACACATAGCATGCACTTGGGCAGCCGTAGCACTCTCTTGGCATTCTCTATCACACTCTCGGACAACCCTAGAACACTCTAGCCACACTGAGCACCCTCTTTGTCACCTCTATCACACACTGGTCTCCCCTAGCACACCCTTGTTCACCCAATTACATGCTTGGTCACCACTGACAAACTCTTGCCATCCCGGAGTACACTTTTGGGAACCCAAGAATTAGCTTCAGCACCCCTATGACTCGATGGGAATCCTTAGCACATTCTTGCACACACCTATTACACTCTTGGTCACCTGTCGGACACTCTTGTCATTCTGTAGCACACTCTTGGACAGTCCTATGACATATTGGGTACAAAGAGCACATTCTTTGGCACCTCTATCATGTACTGGGCACACATATCGTGAACTTGCCTTCGCCAATCAGACTCTTTGGCATGCATAACACACATTGGGCACATCAAGCACCCCCTTGTGCTCACTGGGGCATACTAGTACACATTTGGGCACTCCTGCACCCCCTTGGACACATCAATTACACTCTTGCCATATCCTAGAACACACTCTTGGGCAACCCAAGTAGATTTTGGTCACACGGAACACTCTCTTTGGAACATTTAGCACATACCTGGCTCCCCTAGCGCACACTTACGTCCCTTAGCACAGTCTTTGGATCACCTATTATACACTTCTGCACTCCCGGGGTAAACTGAACACACTGTTTGGCACGTCTTGCACACACTGGGCTCTCCTAACACATACTTGTTCACTGCAGAGCTCTCTTGGTCTCTCATAGCACTCTCGTGTCATCGCCTGATGCACCGTAAGTCATCTTTAAAACACTCTCGGCACGCGTATTACACACTTGGACAGACCTAGCACCCTCTTGGGCACAACAACCACACCCTTGGGCATACCTAACATTTTCTTCGGCACACCAATCTCTCTCTGTGGGCTCTCAGCACACATCATTCAAACTAGCCCAGTCTTGGGCACACTTATCACAAATCTGGACACCACTAGCACACTCTTGCCGTCCCCCACACACTCTTTGTCAACCCTATCACACTCTGGGCACACCAAGTGTACTCCTGGGCACTCCCAGATATCTGTTGAGCCCTCCCATCACGCACTTGGGTACCCCTACTACATTTCTAGACACGCCTAGAACCTCTTTGGCACCCCATCACACGTTTGGGCACATCTAGAACCTTCTTGGGCATACCTATAACACTCTGGGCCCATCGAGAACGCGTTTGTGCAAACTAGACCATTCTTCAGCAAGGCTAGAAGACACTTGAACACACTATAATACACTTGTCATCCCCTAGCACATATTTGGCCACTTTTATTACACTCTTCGGTTCCAGTAGCACTCATTTTCACACTCCTATCACAATCCTGGGCACCTATATCACACTTTTTTTTAATTCGCTAGCTCATTATTGGACAGACCACTGCACACTGATCACGCTGATGACTCTTTTTGGCACAACTAGCACGAAGTTGGCTCCCCTTCGTGTGCACCCCAGTTCATCTTGGACACCACTGACACAATCCAGCCATCCACGAGGACATTCTTCTTCACCCACACAACACTCATATGGCACCCTGGGCGATTAAATCACAGTTTTGGGAATCCCTAATACACACTTGCGCACCTCTAATATGCACCTGTTCACCACTATCACACACCTGAACAATACTATAACTATCTGGACTACCCGAGGAGGCTTGTGGGCATCCATGTCGTTTACATGTGCATCCCGAGCATGCCCTTAGGTACCCATATCACACACTTTCTCTCTCCTAGCACAGTCTTGGGCACCTATGACACATTCTTGCCTTTCTTTAGCACACACTCCTGGACAATCCTAGAAGATTGTGGGCACACTGAGCACTCTCTTTGGCACCTCCAACAGTACCTGGCTCACTTAGCACACATTTGCCTCCCCTGGCACAATCTTGTGCACCGCAGCACACGTTTGGTCACCACAAACACACTCTTGCCATTCCTGAATACTCTCTTGGGCACACAATCACACCCTTTGGCACGCCTATCTCTCTCTTGGGCAATACAGGAACATTCTGGCATCTCCTAGCACACACTTGCCATCATCTAGTACAGTCTATGGCACGACTAGTACACTCTTGCACAGCGCTAGTATACTGTCGGTCACATCCAGCAAGCTCATGTGGACCACTACCACAATCTTGGGCACTCCTATCACGTCTTTGGCAAACTTATCGCAATCTGGGCACTCCAAGTACACATTAGAGCCAACCATTCCGTTCTTGGCACACCTCACAGATACTTGGATACCCTCGCACTCACTTGTCATCCCTAGCACATGTCCTTCCAAACCCGCGACCTCTGTCAACTAGAAGGACAAGGGCAGCACACACATGGGAACACCACCACCTGCAAGTTCCTCTCCAAGTCCCACACCATCCTGACTTGGAACTATATCACTGTTCCTTCATTGTCGCTGGGTCAAAATCCTGGAACTCTCTTCCTAACAGCACTGTGGGTATACCTACCCCAAATGTACTGCAGCGGTTCAAGAAGGCAGCAACTTCTCAAGGGCAATTAGGGATGGGCTATAAATGCTGGCCTGGCCAGAATCGCCCACATCCCATGAATGAATAAAAAAATGTTTGTTCACCCCCATCACACATTTGTGTACCCCCACTCGATCACTCCTAGCACTTTCTTGGTCACTCCTAGCAGCTTCTTGGGCACCCGTATCACACACTTGTCATTCTGTAGCACACTCTTGGACAGACCGAGCATAATCTGGGCACACTGAACACACTCTCTGGCACATCTATCACGCACTACACTCCCCAAACACACTCTTATACACCACATGACGCCACTGGCAGTCTTTTTCCAACCTCGAGTACAATCGTGGGCACCAGAGAAGACACTTCAGCACACCTATCACTCTCTGGACACCCCGAAGGCACACCTTGTAAAATCCTGGTCTGCCTCAGCACACAGTTGGGGACAATTAAAGGCTCTTGGGCAACATTAGAACATTCTGTGCACGCATAGTACACTTGCCATCACCTATCACACTGCTATCACCGCCACTACACTCTCAGGCAACCCTAGTACACTCTTGCGCACCCCCAGAATACTGTTAGGCACAACAGCTACACTCTCTGGCACCACTAGCACACACTTGGGTTAACTAATCCCCTCTTGGGCACTCCTAACGGACACTTGGATACCATAGAACACACTTGGCTAACCCAAAGGCTACCCAAATGTGTGCTTCTTGTGCCGAGAGTCTGTTTGTTTAGCCCAAAAACGTAGCATGGTGTCCAACAGTGAGTTAGGGGATGCCAGGTTGTGTCCAAGTGTGTGCTAGGGTTGCAGAAATGCATCCCAGCATGTGATAGGTGTGCTCAAATTGTGATAGGGTTGCCCACGTGTGTGCTGGTGATATCCAAGGGTGTGCTGGCATGCACAAATGTGTGTTGGGGTGTCCAGTGACTGTTAGATGTGCCAAGCTGTGTGTTGAGTATGCCCAGAATGTGACTGGTGTCAAGATGTTTGCGCTATGTGTGCCCAAGAGTGTTCTGAGTGTGCCCAGAAGAGTGATAGTAGATGTCAAGAGCGTGATAGAGTTGTCTAAGAGAGTGATGGTGTTCCCAAGAGGGTTGTAGGTGTCCCCAAGTGTGTGCTAGCGATTGGCAAGTGGGTGTTCGTTGTGCCCAGGGTATATTAGAGGTGCCCAAGTGTGTGCTATGTGAAGGCAAGTGTCTGTTAGGTGTGCCCAGTTTGTGATAGGGTTGTTCAAGTGTGTAATATGGGTTACCAGAGAGTGATGGTGTGCCCAGTGTGTGCTAGAGGTGCCAACTAGAGTGTGCCACAGCGTGTTCAGTGTGTTCAGAGGGTGCTAGAGCTGTCCAAGCATGTACTACGGGTGCCCAAGAGTGTGCTAGATGTGAGCAAATGAATGATGGGTGTGCCCAGGAGTGTGGTCGGTGTGACAAACATGAGCTTGGGGATGGCAAATGTGCGCCAGGGTGTCCACGTGTCTGTCAGCGTTCCCAAGAGTGGGCTAGTTTGCCCAAATGTGTGTTTGGAGTGCCCACGAAGCTGCTCGGGCTGTCCTTGAGTGTGGTTCCTGAGCGTAAATATGTTTTTCGAGAACCCAGAAAGTGCTACGTGCGCCCAAGCGGTTGCTAGAGATGCCGAAGTGTGTAGTGGGGTACTAAAGATAGAGATGGGGTGCACAAGAGTGTGCGAAGGTAGTCCAATAGTATATTAGAGAATGAAAAGAGTGTGCTACACCTGCCCAGGAGTGTGCTAAGAGGGAGAAAGTGTGTCCGAGAGGTGACCAAGTGTTTCCTTGTAATGACAACTGCCCAGAGGTGCCCATGAGATTAATCGGGGTGCCCACGTGTGTCATAGGTGATGACAACTGAATGCTAAGAGTACCCAGAATGTACTGTGAATGCGAATGATTTTGGAGGGGTGCTGAAGTGTGTTCTGGGGTGCCCAGGCACGTACTCAGGGATGTGCTGGGGCGGCACAGTGGCGCAGTGTTTAGCACCGCAGCCTCACAGCTCCAGCGACCAGGTTTGGTTCTGGGTAATGACTGTGCGGAGTTTGCAAGTTTTCCCTGTGACCGCGTGGGTTTTCGCCGGGCACTCTGGTTTCCTCCCACAGCCAAAGAATTGCAGGTTGGGAGGTAAATTGGGCATTATAAATTGCCCCTAGGGTAGGTAGGTGGTAGGGTATATGAGATTACTGCAGGATTAGTATAAATGGGTGGTTGTTGGTCGGCACAGACTCGGTGGGCCGAAGGGCCTGTTTCCGTGCTGTATCTCTAAATAAATAAATAAATAAACAAGAGTGTGCTCGGCGAGCCCAGTCTGTGATCGACGTGCCAAAGAAAATGCTCAGTGTGCCCAAAGTGTGCTAGTCTGTCCAAGAGTGTGTGATAGAGAATGACAATAGTGTACTATAGATGCCCAAGAGTGTGCTATGAGTGAGGGAGTGTTTGCTGCAGGTGACCAAGTGTCTGCTAAGGTTGCCAAGAATGCTCTAGTTTGCCTAAATATGTGCTTTCAATGTCTAGAGTATGCTAGGTGTGCCCAATAATGTGCTATGGGTGCGCAAGACTGTTGTGGAGGTGCCCAAGAGCGTACTAGGGGTGCCCAAGGGTGTCCTTCGTGATAGTAAGTGTGTGCTAGGAGTACCCAAAATGATCTAGGATAGCTCAAGAGTGTGAAAAATGTGCCCAGGTAGTCATGGGGGTGCCAAAGAGTGTACTAGAATTTCCCAAGAGAGCGCTTGGGGTACCCAGAGTGAGATATGAATGCCAAAGTGAGCCATGGAGTGCCCGACAGTATACTTGTGAAAGTGAGCAGAAAGGCATGGCACTATGCTTAATGGGAAATAGAGCCAAGTTAGGAATAGTAGCTTTGCTGAGCTTTGATTTTAAGCAGCAGAAACCACAATGAAATAGTTAAAAGTAAAGGCAGAGCGTGTGAGACTGTAAAGACTGGCCGACACTGGTAATTGCCAGGACATCTGTTCTTTATGGCCTGATTGTGTGACTCCCTGTGGTTTGGAACAAATGGACTCCTGTGAATCAAATGATATCCATCCCTGTGTGAGTGATAAGGAGTGCTAGGCCCCTCTTATCTTCGTGAACTGCCACTACTTGATGTAGCTGCACACTGCACGAAACACTCAGGAATGTACACCTAATAGAGATAGCAGGGTGCACCGCAATTACTTGTCACAAGGTAGAGACATACTCATGATCCATGTAGGGAGTGAGACCAGCATGGTTATTGATGATTCCTATGCTCTTGCTAATTAGCTTGCTTATCCGCTTTCTTTTATCTTGCTGGTGCAAAACAATATTCTATTAGTAACAAGTATGTATTGAGAATGGAGTGTATTGTAACCTCAGTAACAGATGTACTGCATGTCACCACGTGGGTGAATTCGAATTGTACCGCACTGATTGGTTAAACTAGGAGGTGTAGCATGAATCTTAATGTATAAACAGTAGTACCTGTATCACAAACTTCACTTACTCTGGGGGGGGGGGGGGGGGACCCGACAGACTCTGGTTGAGTCAGTGCCGCTGTTCTCAGAGTAAGTCCGCTGGTGACTGCGCAAATAAAGTAATTGATTTTACCGACACATCCGACTCGTTATTTACTGAACCAGACTGAAGGCAAAAAGAACTCAGATTTACATACTCAGGTAGGCAAATATGTGCCACTGGAGGACACGAGCATGCTTGAGTGTGCAATAGTGTGATAGAGGAGTCCAGGGTGTGCCAGAGGTAACAAAGAGAGTGCTGAGTTTGCACAGAAGTTTCTAGGGTTGTCCAGGGTGTGATAGAGAATGACAAGAGTGTGATACAGATGCTCAAGAGTGTGCTAAGTGTGAGAAAGTGCGTTCTAGGAGTACCCTCATTGTTCGAGGGTTTCCCAAGCATGTGGTAAGAAGCATGGTGATAAGGGGTGCCCAGGCTTGTGATAGCTGATGGCATTGTCTGCTAGGGGTGGTCAAGCATGTGCCAGTTTTCACAAATGTGTGTTCGAAGCGTCCAGATTGTGATAGGTTGTGACCAAGTTGATTCGAGGTAGCCCAAGAGTGTTGTACACGTCCCAAGAGTTTGCTGGCTGTGCCCAAGTATGTACTAGGTATGCCTAAGAGTATACTAGCTGATGGAAAATATGAGCTAAGAGTGACCAGAATCTTCTGGTGTGCCCAAGAGTGTACTCGGGGACGGCAAGTGTGTGCCAGTGGTGTTTAAGTGTGCGCTAGGGTTGTCCAAGAGTGTATGCTAGTTAAAGACAAGAGTGCAATCCAGGTGCACAAGAGTGTGCTAGACGTAGGCAACTGTGTACTAGGGGTGCCCAAGAGCAGACAGGGGTGCCAAGAGTTTTCTTGTGTGGCCAAGAGCATACTAGGGTTGCCTCAGTGGGTGGAAGTGGTGCCCAAGAGTTTGCTGGGATTAACTGAACATGTGCTGGGGATGGCAACTGTGTGCTAGGGTGTTCACGTGTCTGCTCGGGTTGCCCAAGAGTGGGCTAGTTTGCCCAAATGTGTGCAGTAAATGTACAGATAGGACTAGGAATGAGGAAACGTGTGATAATCGTGCCAAAGAGCATGCTAGGGCTGTCTAAGTTCATTTTAGGTGTGCCCAATAGTGTCCTATGTGTGCTCAAGAGCATGCTGTAGAATAGCAAGTGTGTGATAGGTGTGTCCAAAAGCGTGATAGGGATGCCCAAAAGTGTTCCAGAGATGTTTAAGAGTGTGCTAGACGTGACCAAACAGGCGAAGGCAAGTGCCTGATGGGGTGCCCCAGTAGCTGTGAGGGTGCCCAAGAGTCGGTTAGTTTTCCGAAATAGGTCCTCTGTACCCATAGAGGTGACCAGGTGTGTGATAGTGGTGCTCAAGAATGTACTGGAGGTGCACAAGAGTGTACTAGGTGTGCCCAAGATTGTTCTAGGGGTGCCCAAGACTGTTCTAGGAGATGGCAAGTGTGTACTTGGTGTGCCCAGAATGTGGTTGGTATGCCCAACAGCGTGGTATGGTGCCTAAATGTGAGCTGGGGAGACAAAGAATGTACCTGTGGTACCCAGATGGTGAGAGGGGTGACAAAGGATGTCCTGGGGTGCCCAAGAGTGAACTAGAGGATGGCTAGAGTGTGCCACTTGTGTCCACGTGTGTGATGGGGTGCACAAGAGTGTGCTAGGTGAGCCCCGTATGAGATGGAGGGGGCACAGAGAGTATTCAGTATTCCCAGAGTGTAATGGGCTGTCCAAAAGTGTGCCAGAGAATGATAAGAGTGTGTCACAGGCGCAGAACAGTGTGACAGGAGTGAGCAAGTGAGTGCTAACAGAATCCAACAGTGTTCTCGGTGTGCTCAAGTCCTGTCTAGGTGTGCCAAAGAGTGTGCTACGGGATGGCAAGTGTGTGCTAGGAATGCCCAAAATGTGGTAGTTGTGCCCACGGGTGTGATGAGATAACCAATAGCATTCTGTTGATATCCAAGAGTGTACTAGGTATGCCCCAGAGTGCGCTAGGGGTTTCCAAGTGTATGGTCCGAGTGTCAAAGAGTGTTGTGGGTGTAACCAGACAGTGATACCATGCTAAAAACTGTTCTGGGGATCTCCAAGAATGCACGCGGGCATGGCAAGAGCGTGCCAGTGGTGTCCAAGTGTTAATAGGGTGCCAGAGTGTGCTAGGGCGGCCCAGTGTTTGCTGGAGGTGCCCAAGAGTGTAATCAATGTGCCCAGAGCATGATCGGGGGATCCAAGAATGTGGAGGAGAATGACAGAATTGCGCTATGGGTGCGTAAGTGTATGTTATGAGTGCTCAAGTGCACGCTTGGGTGCCTAGGAGCTTTCTGGGTGCGCCCATGTGTGCGCTAGTGGTTCTCAGAGTGTAATAGGGTTGCACAATTATGTATTAGGTATGCCCACGTGTAAATTAAGAATGTGCAGAGTTTGGTGTGCGTGCCAAGGTGTGTAATAGCGATGTCAAAGAGTGTAAAAGTGGTACCCTGAATGTGTTCAAGGCGTGCCCAAGGTTGATCTCGGAGGGCTAGGGGATGGCAAGAGTGTGCTAGGGCGTCCAAGTGCAAGTTAGGTGTACGCAAGACAAGGCTAAAAATGCCCGAAATGCTTGAAATGCTAGAAATGCTTGATGTGCCCGAGAACGTAATAGATATGCCCAAAGTGTACTAGGGGTGACAAAGAATGTGCTCGGTGATGGCAGAATGTGGTAGAGATAGACAAGAGCGTGAATGATGGGATCCTTAAGGGGGAGGGGGAGCACCCCCAAGTCGTGGTCCACATAGGCACCAACGACATAGGCAGGAAGAGAGACGGGGATTTAAGGCAGAAATTCAGGGAGCTAGGGTGGAAGCTTAGAGCGAGAACAACCAGAGTTGTTATCTCTGGGTTGTTGCCTGTGCCACGTGCTAGCGAAGAGAGGAATAGGGAGAGAGAGGAGTTGAACACGTGGCTGCAGGGATGGTGTAGGAGGGAGGGTTTTGGTTTCCTGGATAATTGGGGCTCTTTCTGGGGTAGGTGGGACCTCTACAAACAGGATGGTCTTCACCTGAACCAGAGGGGTACCAATATCCTGGGGGGGAGATTTGTTAGTGCTCTTCGGGGGGGTTTAAACTAAATCAGCAGGGGAATGGGAACCTAAATTGCAGTGCCAGTGTACAGGCTGTTGAGAGTAGTGAGGTAGGGGATAAGGTTACAGGGACGCAAGAGAGCACTGGCAAGCAAGAACTTGGTTTAAAGTGTGTCTACTTCAACGCCAGGAGCATCCGGAATAAGGTGGGTGAGCTTGCAGCATGGGTTGGTACCTGGGATCCTGATGTTGTGGCCATTTCGGAGACATGGGTAGAGCAGGGGCAGGAATGGATGTTGCAGGTTCCGGGATTTAGATGTTTCAGAAAGAACAGAGAAGAGGGTAAAAGAGGGGGGGGGGGGGTGTGGCATTGTTAATCAAGGAAAGTATTACAGCGGCAGAAAGGACGTTTGAGGACTCGTCTACTGAGGTAGTATGGGCCGAGGTTAGAAACAGGAGAGGAGAGGTCACCCTGTTGGGAGTTTTCTATAGACCTCCGAATAGTTCCAGAGATGTAGAGGAAAGGATAGCGAAGATGATTCTCGACAGGAGCGAGAGTAACAGGGTAGTGGTTATGGGGGACTTTAACTTTCCAAATATTGACTGGAAATACTATAGTTCGAGTACTTTAGATGGGTCTGTTTTTGTCCAGTGTGTGCAGGAGGGTTTTCTGACACAGTATGTGGACAGGCCAACCAGGGGCGATGCCACATTGGATTTGGTACTGGGTAATGAACCCGGCCAGGTGTTCGATTTAGATGTAGGTGAGCACTTTGGCGATAGTGATCACAATTCGGTTAGGTTTACCTTAGCGATGGGCAGGGACAGGTATCTACCGCAGGGCAAGAATTATAGCTGGGGGAAAGGAAATTATGACGCGATTAGGCAAGATTTAGGATGTGTAGGATGGGGAAGGAAACTGCAGGGGATGGGCACAAACGAAATGTGGAGCTTATTCAAAGAGCAGCTAATGCGTGTCCTTGATAAGTATGTACCTGTCAGGCAGGGAGGAAGTTGTCGAGCAAGGGAGCCATGGTTTACTCAAGAAGTTGAAGCGCTTGTCAAGAGGAAGAGGGCGGCTTATGTTAGGATGAGACGTGAAGGCTCAGTTAGGGCGCTTGAGAGTTACAAGCTAGCCAGGAAGGATCTAAAGGGAGGGCTAAGAAGAGCAAGGAGAGGACACGAGAAGTCATTGGCGGATAGGATCAAAGAAAACCCTAAGGCTTTCTATAGGTATATCAGGAATAAACGAATGATAAGAGTTAGAACAGGGCCAATCAAGGATAGTAGTGGGAAGTTGTGTGCGGAATCAGAGGAGATAGGGGAAGCGTTAAATGAATATTTTTCGTCAGTATTTACAGTAGAGAAAGAAAATGTTGCCGAGGAGAATACTGAGATTCAGGCTACTAGGCTAGATGGGATTGAGATTCACAAGGAGGAGGTGTTAGCAATTTTGGAAAGAGTGAAAATAGATAAGTCCCCTGGGCCAGATGGGATTTATCCTAGGATTCTCTGGGAAGCCAGGGAGGAGATTGCAGAGCCGTTGTTGTTGATCTTCAAGTCGTCATTGTCGACAGGAGTAGTGCCGGAGGACTGGAGGATAGCAAATGTTGTCCCCTTGTTCAAGAAGGGGAGTAGAGACAGCCCTGGTAATTATAGACCTGTGAGCCTTACTTCGGTTGTGGGTAAAATGTTGGAAAAGGTTATAAGAGACAGGATTTATAATCATCTTGAAAAGAATAAGTTCATTTGCGATAGTCAGCACGGTTTTGTGAAAGGTAGGTCGTGCCTCACAAACCTTATTGAGTTTTTCGAGAAGGTGACCAAACAGGTGGATGAGGGTAAAGCCGTGGATGTGGTGTATATGGATTTCAGTAAGGCGTTTGATAAGGTTCCCCACGGTAGGCTATTGCAGAAAATACGCAAGTATGGGGTTGAAGGTGATTTAGAGCTTTGGATCAGAAATTGGCTAGCTGAAAGAAGACAGAGGGTGGTGGTTGATGGCAAATGTTCATCCTGGAGTTTAGTTACTAGTGGTGTACCGCAAGGTTCTGTTTTGGGGCCACTGCTGTTTGTCATTTTTATAAACGACCTGGATGAGGGTGTAGAAGGGTGGGTTAGTAAATTTGCGGATGACACGAAGGTCGGTGGAGTTGTGGATAGTGTCGAAGGGTGTTGTAGGGTACAGAGGGACATAGATAGGCTGCAGAGCTGGGCTGAGAGATGGCAAATGGAGTTTAATGCGGAGAAGTGTGAGGTGATTCACTTTGGAAGGAGTAACAGCAATGCAGAGTACTGGGCTAATGGGAAGATTCTTGGTAGTGTAGATGAGCAGAGAGATCTTGGTATCCAGGTACATAAATCCCTGAAAGTTGCTACCCAGGTTAATAGGGCTGTTAAGAAGGCATATGGTGTGTTAGCCTTTATTAGTAGGGGGATCGAGTTTCAGAGCCACGGGGTCATGATGCAGCTGTACAAATCTCTGGTGAGGCCGCACCTGGAGTATTGCGTGCCGTTCTGGTCACCGCATTATAGGAAGGATGTCGAAGCTTTGGAAAGGGTGCAGAGGAGATTTACTAGGATGTTGCCTGGTATGGAAGGAAGGTCTTACGAGGAAAGGCTGAGGGACTTGGGGTTGTTTTCGTTAGAGAGAAGGAGGAGGAGAGGTGACTTAATAGAGACATACAAGATAATCAGAGGGTTAGATAGGGTGGATAGTGAGAGTCTTTTTCCTCGGATGAGGATGGCAAACACGAGGGGACATAGCTTTAAGTTGAGGGGTGAAAGATATAGGACAGATGTCAGAGGTAGTTTCTTTATGCAGAGAGTAGTAGGGGCGTGGAACACCCTGCCTGCAACAGTAGTAGACTCGCCAACTTTAAGGGCATTTAAGTGGTCATTGGATAGACATATGGATGTCAATGGAATAGTGTAGGTCAGATGATCGGCGCAACATCGAGGGCCGAAGGGCCTGTACTGCGCTGTAATATTCTAATTCTAATTCTAATTCTAAAAGTGTGATAAGGTGCCGAAGGGTGTTCTGGTGTGCCCACGAGTGTACTCGGGGATGGCAAGATCGTGCTAGTGGTGTCCATGAGAGTTCTGCGTGCCCAGAAGTGTTCTATTGATGTCCAGGTGTGAGCTACAGTTGATCAAGAGTCTTCTCGGCGTGCCTAGAATGTGTTAAGTGTGGCCTAGTGTGTGTAAGGAGATTGCCATTGTATGCTAGGTGTGTGGCCCAGATTGTGCTGGTATTGTTCAAGAGAGTGATAGGGTTGCCAAAGGCGTGCTTGGGTAGCCCAGCGTGTACTGTGGGTTCCCAGGTGTGTTTTTGAAGTTCCCAGATGGTGATATTGGTGACCAAACATTTTCTAGAGGTTGACAAGAGTGTTCTAGGGTGTCACGTGTTTACTAGACGTGTACAAGATTGGGCTAAGGTTGCCCAAATGTGCGCCTGCTGTGTCTATAGTGTCCTCATGTGTCCATGTGTATGCTAGGTGATGGCTGCATGTACTAGGGGTGCCCTCGTATTTGAAAGTGTTGCCCAAAAGTGTAATAGGGGTGCCTAGGTGTGTAATGGGGGTGTCCAGGACTGTTCTAGGGTTGCCCGAGAGTGCAAGAGTGCGATTAGGGTGTTCAGTGCGTGGCAGAGTTGCCAAAGAGTATTCTAGAGTGGCCTAAAACTTAATTCGGGTATGGCCAAATGTGCCACTGGTGCCCAAAGTGTGCTAGGAGTGAGTAAGTGTGCGATAGAGGTAAACAAGAGTGTCTTATGGATGCCCAAGAGGGTACTAAGGGTGAACAAACATGTGCTAGAGGATGGCAAGTGTGTGCTATGGTGTCAAGTTTCTGCTTGGTGTGCCCGAGAGTGGGCTAGTTTGTCCACGACTGTTCTCAGAGTGCCCAGAATCTGCCAGCAGTGAGCAAGTGCGTGATAGAGTTGTTTATGTGCAAATTAGGTGTGACCAAGAGCTTTCTAAGTGAGCCCAAGAGTCTTATAGGTGTGCCCAAGAGTGTACTTGGTGATGGGAAGTGCGTGACAGTGTTGTCGAGGAGTGTGATGAGGTGCACAAGAGTGTGTTGGAGTGAGCATGGGTCTGTTACTCATGCCCAAAAGCATGTCAGTCATGGCCAAGAGTGTGCTAGAGAATAGCAAGAGGGTAATAGGTATGCCCAATAGCGTGCTGGAGTACCCAGAAGTGTTCAAGGTGTGCCAGATCGGATGCTAGAGGTGGTCAAGTGGGTGTTCACTATGTCCAGATTATGGTAGGTGTGCCCAAGGGAGTGATAATTGATGGCAAGTATGTGATGGGCGTGCCCAGATTTGGCTAGGGTTGCCCAGAGATTATTTGGCGAGACCAGGTGTGGGCTGCGGTGCGCAAGAGTGTCCGAGGGGTACCCAGAGTTTGATAGGGGTGCTCGGAATGTGAGTGGGGTGGTCAAACATGTGCTAGGTGATGGCAGGAGTGTGCTCGGGTTGTCCATGTGTGTGCTAGGCTAGCCAAAGTGGGGGCTAGGGTTGCCCAAGTGGGTAATTGATGTGCCCAGAGTGTGCTGGGAGTGCACAAAACGTGTCATGTATGCACAAGAGTGAGCTAGGGGATGGCAGCTGTGTGATAGGAGAGCCCAAGTGTGTGTTAGGTTTGCAGAAGTGTGTCCTAGGTGCACGCAAGAGTATGCTATGTGATGGTAAGTGTTTACCAGGAGTGCCCAGATTGTGCTAGGGTTGTCCAAGTGTTTTCTGATGGTATCCAAGATGGGTAGAGTCGTAACCAGTGTTTGGTAGTGGTGCCAAAGCATGTAGTTAGTGTGCCTAGAGAGTGCAAGGTGTGCAGAAGTAAGTGCTATGTGCGCCCAAGAGTATGATAGGAGATGGCAAGTGTGTGGTAGGGGTAGCCAGGAGAGTGATGGAGTTTCATGAAGTGTTCCAGGTGTACCCAAGTGTGTGATAGAAGTTCCCAAAGGGGTGCTCGGGTGCCCAGGGTTTGCAAGGTGAAGGCAAGTGTTTGTGTGTTAGATGAAGGCAACTGTGTTCTTGCAGTAACTAGATTGAGTTAGGATTGTTCAGGCGTGTACTGGGGAGCCCAGGAACGTACGAGGGATGCCCAGAGTGGGCTGGGTGGGTTAAAACGTATGCTAGAGGATTCCAAGTGTGTGCTAGTCCAAGTGTCCGCTCGGGGTGCCCAAGATTGGGCAATTTTGCCCAAATATGTGCTTGGAGGACACCGTGTTTGCTAGGTGTGCCCAATAAGGTGTTTTGTGTAAACACGAGTGTGGTAGTGGTGCTCAACAGTCTACTGAGGGTGCACATGTGTGTACTCGGGATGCCTGATAGAGTACTAGGTGTACCAAAGGGTGTGTTCGGTGATGACAAGTGTATGCTGGGATTGACCAGGTTATTCTCTGGTTGCTCAAAATGTGGTAGGGATGCCCAAGTGTGTGAGGGGGTGACTAAAGGTATGCCAGGTGTGCCCAAGGTCGCCAGAGTGTGCTAGGGATGCTAAAGAGCCTTCTGGGATGCCCAATAGTGTACTCGGGGATGGCAATGGTGTGCCAGTGGTGTTCAAAAGTGTGATGGTATGCACACGAATGTGATAGGGGATTCTAGTGTGTACTAGAGGTGACACAGAGAGTGGTCAGTTTGCCCAGAGTGTGCTCGGTCTGTCCCAGAGTGTGCTAGAGAATGACAAGAGTCTGATACATGTGCCTGAGCGTGTACTAGGAGTGAGAAAGTGTTGGCTCGGAGTGCCCAAGTGTTTGGTTGTGATGCCCACGAGTTTACATGCAGGTACCCAAGAGTGTGCTAGGTGAAGGCACGTACGTTCTGGGGGTAGGGGACGGAGGGAGCGGTGGCAGTACGTGTTAGAAGTGACAAAGAGAGTGATCAGTGTGCCCGAGTGTGATAGGTCTGTCCAGGTGTCCATTAATGAATGACAGGAGTGTGATACGGATGTCGAAGAGTGTGGTAGGAGTGAGCGAGCATGTACTCGTGATGCCCAAGAGGGTGCTAGACGTGACCAAGCATGTTCTAGGGGATGGCAGGAGTGTGCTAGTGTCCTACGTGTCTGCTAGGGCTGCCCAAGAATGGGCTAGTTTGTCCAGATGTGTGCTCAGACTGCCCAAGAAGTTGATAGGAGTGCCCAAGAGTGTACTACGAGTGTCCAAGCATGTGCTAGATGATGGCAGGTGTGTCCTAGGAGTGCTTACATGTTCTAGTTGTCCCTGAGAGTGTGGTAAGTGTGCCAAGGCCTGTTCTGGGGTGCTCCAGAGTGCATTCGGGGATGGGAAGTATGTGTCAGTGGTGACCAGGAGTGTTCTGGGGCGAACACGAGTGTAATAGGGGAGCCCAGTGTGTGATAGAGATGCCAAGGAGAGTAATTACTGTGCCTAAAGTGTGTTATGCCTGTCCAAGTGAGTGCAAGAGAATGACAAGAGTGTACTATGGGTGCCAAGAGTGTGCTAGGAGTGAGCAAGTGATTGCTAGGTGTGCCCAAGAGAGTAATTGGGGTGCTCACGAGCATAAGAGTGTTGCCCAAATTTATACTTGGGGATGGCAATAGCGTGCCAGTAGTGCCAAGAGTGTTCCAGGGGCACAAGACTGTGCTAGGGGTCTTGACTGTATTCCAAGCCTGAGTATTACAGAATGACAGGAGTGTGCTACAGTTGCCCAAAAATGCGCTAGGAGTGAGCAAGTGCGTTCTAGGAGTGCTCAAGAGCATGATATGGGCGAACAAGAACATCTTAGTGGTGACCAAGAGCAGACATGAGTGTAATATGGGATGGTAAGAGTATGCTAGGAGTTCCCGAGTGTGGGCTAATTTGCCCATGCGTGATCGGTGTGCTCAGTATGTGCTAGCTGTGCCCAAATGTGTGCTAGAACAGCATGCTAAGTGTACACAAGTGTGTAGTAGGTGTGCCCAAGGAAGTACGAGCGGTGCCCAGAGAGTGATAGGGTTGCCCAATTGTGTAATAAGTGTGCCCAACTGAGTACTGGTATGCCTAAGAGGGTGCTTGGAGTGCCCACTGCGTGATCGGGTGTCGGAGAGTGCTGTGGGGTGCCTAAGGCTGAACTCGGGGATGGCAATTGGGTGATAGGCCTGCCAGGAGTGTGTTAAACTATGGAGAAGTGTAATACGGGTTCCCAAGAGTGTACTGGGAGTGAGCAAATGTTTGGTAGGGCTGCCCAAGAACGTGCTAGGGGTAAGCAAACATGTGCTAGGGGATGGGCATGTGTCTGCCACGGGTGCCCAAGAGTAGGTTAGTTTGCCAAAAAAGACGACTCAGAGTCACCAGAGTGTGCTATGTATGGTCAAGAATGAGCTAGGGAGCCCACGTGTGCAATATTGGTGCCCAAGATTGTGATGGGGGGCAAAGAGTGTACTAGGGGTGATCAAGAGCGTGGTCGAGGTGCCCAAGACGGTACTGGCAAGTGTTTGCTAGGAGTGCCCAGAATGTTCTAGGGTTGCCCAAGTGTGTATTAAGGGTGTCCAAGTGAGTGATAGAGGTTCCCAGGAATGTATTAGGTGGGCCCAAGATTAGTCCTGGTGTGCCTAGTGTGGTATAGTGGTGACAGAGAGTGTTGTGGGTTGCTCAAGTGAGTACTCGAGGATGGCAAGAGTGTGGCAGTGGTGTCCAAGCGTGTGCTGGTGTGTAGGGAGGCCAATATGTGATCGAGATACCAAACACAGTGCTCAATCTGCCCAGAATGTGCCAGGGCTGTCCCAGAATGTGTACTAGAGAATGACACGAGTGTGCTACAGGTGCACAACTGAGGTCTCGGAGTGAGCAACTGTGTGATAGAGGTGAACATGAGCGGTCGAAGTGTCCCCAAGTGCATACAAGGGGTGTCCAGCAGTATGCTAGCATTGACCAAGCATGAACTAGGGGATGGCAACTGTCTGCTACAGTGTCTACGTGTCTGCTACTGTGCCCAACAGTGGGCTGGTTTGGCAAAATGTTTGGCTGGAGTGAGTAAATGTTTGTTCGGGATCCCCAAAATCATGCTTGGGTCCCAAGTATGTTGTTGTGCCTATGAATGTCCTGGGAAATGGCACGAGTGTAAAAATGAGTCCGACAGAGTGCTGAGATGCCCAAATTTGTTCTAGGTGTGTCTAAAGTGTGATTGTTTTGCAGAAGAGACTGAGAGGAGTGCTTAAGAATGGTCTAGGTGTGCCCAAGGGAGTGAAAGGGGCTGGCAAGTGTGTGAAAGGTGTGTCCAAGACAGTGCTGGGATACCCAAAAGTATGGGCGGCACAGTGGCGTTGTGGTTAGCACCGCAGCCGCACAGCTCCCGCGACCCGGGTTCAATTCTGGATACTGCCTGTGTGGAGTTTGCAAGTTCTCCCTGTGTCTGCGTGGGTTTCCTCCGGGTGCTCCGGTTTCCTCCCACATGCCAAAGACTTGCAGGTTGATAGGTTAATTGGCCATTATAAATTGCCCCTGGTATAAGTAGGTGGTAGGGATTAGTGTAGGATTAGTATAAATGGGTGGTTGATGGTCGGCACAGACTTGGTGGGCAGAAGGGCCTGTTTCACTGCTGTATCTCTAAACTGAAACTAAACTAAACTATCCTATGGTAACCCAAATGTCTGGTAGAGGAAGCCAAGGGGCTGCTCGTGTGATGGAAGGTGTGCTAAGAGACGGCATGTGGGTGCTAGGTGTGTCCAGATTTTGCTCGAATTGTTCAAGAGAGCGCTAGCGGTGCCCAGGTGTCAGATGGAGGTACCCCAGGCCGTGATAGGATAGCCCAGGTGTGTACAGGTGGTGCCCGGATGTGTACTATGATTGCTCAGAGTGTGATAGGTTTGGACAAACATGTGCTAGGGGATGGCAAGGGTGAATAGGAGTGCCAAAGTGGGGAATAACGTTGCCCAAATGTGTGCTTGTTATGCCCAGTGTTAGCTTGCTTTGTCAAAGTACCTTCCATGGGTGCCCAAGAGTGAGTTAGGGGATGGCAACAATGTAATAGGGATGTCCAAGCGAGTACTAGGGTTGTGAAAGTGTGTCCTAGGAGTATCCGAGAGTGTTAGGTGATGATAGGTGTGTGGTAGAAGTGCTCAGAATACGCTCGGGTCGCCTACGTGTGTGCCAGCAGTATCCAATGGTGTGAAGGAGTGCATAAAATAGGAGTGCGCAGTGTATGTTAGAGGTGCCAAAATGTGTACTTGGCGTGCCCAGAGTGTTTCAGTGGTCGGGAAGTATGCACTAGGTGTGCCCAAAAGAGTGATAGGAGATGGCAAGAGGGTAATAGATGCGTCTAAGAGTGTAATGGAGTGCACCGAATTGTCCTAGGGGTACTCAAGTGTGTGACAGAGGTGTCCAAGGCAGTGATTTATGTGTCCAGAGTGCTTGGACAGCAAAGGTGTGTCATAGGGGTGCTGACATGTGTGGTATGGGGAGGCACGTGTGTGCTAGGAGTGAACAGATTGTGCTAGGATCGTTCAAGTGGTTACTAGCGGTGACAAAGCGTATGCGCAGTATGCCCAGAGGGTGCTAGGTCTGCCGACAGTGTGCTGGAGAATGACATGTGTGTGATACGGGCGCACATGTGTGTTCTACGAGTGAGAACGAGATTGAGAACGAGAGTTCTAGGGGTGGCCAAGACTGTACTCGGTGATGACAAGTGTGTATTAAGAGTGCCCAGAATGCACTAGAATTGACCACGCGCATTGTAAGGGGTGAGAATGGGTGTTCTTGGAGCGCTGAAGAGTGTTGCAGGATGTCCAAGAGAATACTCGGGGATGGAAAGAGAGTGTGAGTTGCTTCCAAAAGTGTGCAGGGGAGCATAAGAGTGCGATAGCGGAGCCCAGTATGTGATAGATATCCCAAAGAGAATGTTCAGTGCGTCCAGATTGCACTGGGGTAGTCCAAGAATGTATACTAGAGAATGAATGTGTGCTGCAGTTGCTCAAGAGTGTGCTTTGAGTGAGCAATTCAGTGATAGGTGTGCCCAAGGGATGATAGGGGTGACCAAAAGTGTTCTAGGTGTGCCCAAGTGCCTGGTAAGCATGCCCAAAAGTGTACTAGCAGATGACAAGAATGTGATGGGGTGAACAAGAGTTTTCGAGGGTTGACCAATTAGGTGCTAGAGAATGGCAAGTGTCTTCTAGGAGTGCCCGAGAATGGACTAGTTTGCCCAAACGTTAGTTTGTTGTGTCCAGAGTGAGATAGGTGTGCCTAACAATGTACTAATGGTGGCCAGCTGAGTGATGGTGGTGCCCAAGCGTGTGATGGAGCTGTAGGTGGCCGGGGGGGGGGGGGTGCACAAGTATGTAGCAGGGGAGCCCAAGAGTGCTCTGGCGTGCCAAAGTGCGTACTGGGTGATGGCAAGTGAGTGCTAGGAGAGCCCAGAATGCTATAGGTTTGTCCAGGAGTCTGGTCGGGCTGCCCAAGCATGCACTTGGTGTCACCAGTGAGTGAAAGGGGTGCCGAAGATTTTTAGATTTAGAGATACAGCACTTAAACAGGCCCTTCGGCCCACCGTGTCTGTGCCTACCATTAACCACCCATTTATACTAATCCTACACTAATCCCATTTTCCTACCACATCCTCACCTGTCCCTACATTTCCCTACCAACTACGTATACAAGTGGCAATTTATAATGGCCAATTCACCTATCAACCTGCAAGTCCTTTGGCTGTGGGAGGAAACCGGAGCAACCGGAGGAAACCCACACAGACACAGGGAGAACTTGCAAACTCCACACAGGCAGTACCCACAATTGAACGCGGGTCGCTGCGGCTGTGCTGACCACTGCGCCACTGTGAAATGCCTAAGAGTGTACTCAGGGAATGCAACAGTGGACCAGTGGTGTCTAAGAGTTTATTGGGGTACACAAGAGTGTACAAGGTGAGCCCAGTATGTTATACAGGTGCCCAACAGTGTGCGAGGAGTGATCAAGTTTGTGCTAGCAGTGCCCATTAGCATGCAGGGGTGCCCAAGAATGTGCAACGGCTGCCCAAGAGTTTGCTAGGAGTGGGTAGGTTTGTGATAGGGTTACACAAGTCTGTACTAGGTGTGACCCTAGTGTTACGGGATGTGCTACGGGATGGCAAGTGCGCTAGGGTGGCCAAGTGGCTGCTTGAAGTGCTCAAGAGGGGGCTTATTTGCCCAGATGTGTGTTTGGAGTACCCAAGAATGTGGTAAGTGTACACAAGTGTGTGCTAGGCGAGGCTAAGTGTGTCATGGGAGTGACCAAGAGTGTACTGTGGTGTCTGAGAGTGTACTAGCGGTGCCTAAATGCCTGCTACGTGATGGCAAGTGAATGCTCGAAGTGGTAAGAAGTGGTAGGGATGCCAGGAGTGTGTTGGGTGACCAAATGTCTATTAGCGGTGTCCAAGAGTGCTCTAGGGGTGACCAAGTGTGTACTAGGTGTGCCCGAGGGTGTACTATGTGTGAACAAGAGTGTGCTAGATGATGGCAAGTGTGTGATCGTGCAGCCCAGTGTATTACAGGTGACAAAGAGCGGGCTCAGTTTGCCCAGAGTGTACTAGGGTTGTCCAACAGTGTGCTATTGAATGACAAGAGGTGCCCAAGTGTGTGCTCGAAGTGAGCAAGTGTGAGCTAGATGTGTTCAAGAGCATGCTACGAATGGTCAATCATGTGCTCGAGGATGGAGATAGTGAGCCATGGGTGACCAAGTGTGTGATAGATATTTCAAACAGTGTGAAATTGGATGGAAATAGAGTGCTCGGGATGTGCATATTGTGCTATGGGTGCCCAAGCTTGTAGTAGGTGTGCCCAACAGTGTGATACGTGAATCCAAGTGTGAGCAAGGGTGCCCAAAAGTGTGTTCTGTGTGCCCGGAGTGTGGTGGGTAACAGAGATTGTACTAGAGGTGCCCAAAAGTGTTTCAGGGTGCCCAAGGGAGTGCTTGGTGCGGCTAATGTGTGTTAGGGGAAGGCAAGTGTGTGCTCGGAGTGACCAGGATGTTATCAGGTTGCTCAAAGGGTGATTAGCCTGTCCAAGTGTGTGGGGGGAGGAGCCCGAGAGTATACTAGGTGTGCACAAGAGAGCGATGCGTGTGGCCAGAGTGTGCTAGGGATGCTAAAGAATCTTCTGGAATGCCCAAGAGTGTACTCGGGATGGCAGTCATGTGCCAGTGGTCTCCAAGAGTGTGATGGGCTGCACACGGATTTCTCGGGGAGACCAGTGTGTACTAGAGGTGCCAAAGAGAGTGATCAGTTTGCCCAGAGTGTCATCAGTCTGTCAAAGAGTGTGCTCGAGAATAACAAAAGTGTGCTACCGGTGCTTGAGAGTGAACTAGGAGTGAGCAAATGTGGGCTCGGGGTGCCAAAGGGTTTGGTCGAGGTGCCCAAGTGTTTCTGCGGAGGAGTCCAAGAGTGTGATATGTGAAGGCACATAATTGCTGGGGTTATGTACGTGCTAGAGGTAAAAAAGAGAGTGATCAGTGTGCCCGATTATGCAAGGTCTGCCTAAGAGTGCAGTACAGAATGACGAGTGAGATGGGAGTGCCCAAGAGTGGGCTACTTTGTCCACAATGTGAGCTCGGTTTGTCCAGAATGTGCTCTAAGTGCCCAAGAAGGCGATAGGGGTTCCCAAGTGTGTACTAGGGATGTCCAAGTGGGTACAGAGGAGGCCAAGCATGTGATAGGGGATGGGAGGAGTGTTCTAGGGTGCTTAAGTGTCTGCTAGGGTTGGCCAAGAATGGGCTAGCTTTGCCCAAATATGCATTTGGACATCCCACGAAGGTGGTAGGGTTGCCCAAGAGTATACTAGGGTTGCCCAAGAGTGTGACAGGTGATGGGAACTGTGACTTAAGACTGCCCAAAATGCTCTAGGTTTGCCTAAGAGTATTGTAAGAGTCCCAAGAACGGTTCTGGAGTGCTCCAGAGTGAACTCGGGGATAATAAATACGTATCAGTAGTGTCCAAGAGTGTTTTGCAGGAACAAGAATGTGCTAGGGAAGCCCAGTGTGTGATAGATGTGCCGAGGAGGGTGATCAGTATGCCCATAGTTTGATAAGGTATTCCAAGAATGAGAAGTTCCAAGTTCCCCAAGGGTGTTCTGGGAGTGAGCAAGTGTGTGTACTCGGGGTACCCAAGAGCATGATAGGGGTTAACAAGAGCCCCTAGGGGTGTCCAAAGTCATACATGAGTGTGATAGGGGATGGTAAGAGTCTACCAGGTGTGCACAAGTGTGTTCTTGGGTTGACAAAACATATGCTTGGGAATGGAAACTGTCTGATAGGGGTGACCAAGAGTGGGCTAGTTTGCACATTTCTGGTAGGGCTGCCCTGCAGTGTACTAGGGCTGCCCAGAAATTGAAAGGATTGCCCGAGGGTGTAATAGTTGTTCCCTAATGAGTACTGGGCTTGCCCAAGAGGACGCTTGATGTGCCCACAGTGTGAGGGAGTGCCGAATAGTGTTGTGGGGCGCCTAAGACTGTACTCAGGGATGGCAAAAGGGTGCCAGTGTTGTCCAAGCGTGTGCTGTGGTGCACAATAATTTGAGAGGGGAGCCCAGTGTGTGATAGAGGTGACAAAGAGATTGTTCCGACTGCACTGACTGTGATAGGCTTCTCTAGGAGTGTGCTAAAGAATGGCAAAGGGTGATACGAGTGCGAAAGAGTGTGCTCGGAGTGAGCAGTGGCTTGGTAGGGGTGACCAAGAGCATCCTCAGGGTAACCAAATATGTGCGAGGGGATGACAAGTGTGTGTTAGGGTGTCCACATGTCTGCCAGGGATGCCCAAGAGAGGGCAAGTTACCCAAAATATATGCTCAGTGTGCCCAGAGTGTGCTTGGTATGGCTAAGAAGGTGCAGGAAGTGCCCAAGAGTGCGATAGTGGTGCCCAAGAGGACTAGGGGTGCCCAAGAGAGTGATAGGTGTGACCAAGACTGTACCAGCTGATGGCAAGTGTTTGCTAGGTGTGAACAGAATATTCCAGGGTAGTCAGGAGTGTACAAGGGGTGCCCAGGTTTGTACTAAGATTGCGCAGAGTGTGATGGGTGTCGCCAAACATGTGTTTGTGGATGGCAGGAGTGTGTTAGGGTGTCCAAGTGTGTAATTGGTGTGCCAGAGTGGGGACTAATGTTCCCCAGACGTGTGCTTGTTGACAGCTGAGTCTGCATGGTTTGCGCAAGAACCTGCCATGGGTGCCCAAGAGTATTCTAGGGGCTGGCAGCAATGTAATCGGGCAGATCAAGCAAGTATTAGATTGCAGAAGTGTGTCCTAGGAGTGCCCAAGCATGTGCTAGTTGATGGCAAGTGTGTTACAGGAGTGCTCAGAATATACTAAGGTTGCCCAAATGTGTGCTAGTGGTATCCAATGGTGTGCTGGAGTGCACAAACTATGATAGGTGTGCCCAGTATTTGCTGGAGCGGCCAAAGTGCATAATCAACGTGCCCGGAGCGTGATATTATTGGAGAAGAGTACGTTAGGTGTGGCCAAGAGCCTTCAATGTGTGCCCAAGTGAGTGATAGGAGATGACAAGAGAGTGGTATGGGTGTCCTAGAGTGTAATGGAGTGCACAAAAGTGTCCTAGAGATACCCAAATGTGTGACAGAAGTGCCCAAGGGGTGCTTGGTGTAATCAGAGTCTGATAGACGTGCCAAAGAGAGTGCTCAATTTTCCCATGGTTTGCTGGGGCTGGCTAAGTGTGTGCTAGAGAATGACAAATGTGTGATATTGGTGTCCAAGGGTGTGCGATGAGTGAGCAACTGTGTGATAGGTATGCCCACGACTGAGCTAGGTGTGATCAGACATCTGCTAGGTCATGGCAAGTGTGTGCGAGGGTGTCCAAGTGCTTGACGGGCTGCCCAAGAGTGGGCTAATTTGCCGAAATGTGTGCTAAGAGTTCCCAGAGTGTGTTAGTTGTGCTCAAGAAGGTGATAGATGTGCCCAAGTGGTGCCAAAGAAGGTGGTTGTTTGCCAAAAGTGTGCAGAATAGAGTTCTAGGTGCGTCGAAAAGTGTTTTAAGAATGCCCAAGAGTGTGCTAGGGCTTCGCAAACCTGTGCTAGCCGATGGCAAGTGGCTGCTAGGGGTGCCCGAGTGTGGGCTAGTTTTCCCAAGTGGTTGCTCGGAGTGCACAGAGCGTGCTATGAGTGAGAAAGTGTGTGACAGTGGTGCCCAAGAGCATGTCATATCTGACCAAGAACGTTCTAGGTGGACCCAAGAGTGTGTTAGGGGATAGGAAGTGAGTGATGGGATTTTCCAAGAGAGTGTTGCAGATGCTCAAACGTGTTCCAGGTGTGCCCAAGATTGCTCTAGTGTGCTCACGTGTATGTCAGGTGTGACCAAGAGGGTGCTCAGTTTGCCCAGAGTATGCAAGGGTTGTAAAAGAGTGTGCTAGAGAATGACAAGTGTGTTCTATAGGTGTCCATGTGTTTGCTCGGAGTGAACAAGTGAATGCCAGATGTGACCAAGAGCATGCTATGTCCGGCCAATCATGTGCTAGGGGATATAATAGTGAGCCATGGATGAGCAAATGTTTGGTAGGTGTGCGCAACAGTGTGAAAGTGGATATCAGTAGTGTGCTAAGGATGTGCAGATTGTGGTGTGGATGCCCAAGCTTGTCATAGGCGTACCGAAGAGTATATAAGGTGTGTCCAACAATGGCAGAAGTGTGTGCTCAAATGCGTATTTGGTTGGCCTAGAGTGCGGTGGGTGAACACAAGTGTACTATGGGTGCCCAAGAGTGTACTACGCGTGACCAGGAGTGTGCTAGATGATGACAAGTGTGTGTTTGGAGTGCCCAAGTGTGTAATAGAGGTGGTCTAGGGGCTGCACAGAGTGCCTAGAGTGTATTAGGTGTGCCCAAGTATGTGTTAGGAGATGGCTAGTGAGTGCGACGAGTGCCGGGTTTGTGCCAGTGTTGTTCAATAGAGTGTGTATTATTGGTGCACAGAGAGTGCTCGGAGGTAGCAAGAGTGTAACGGGCTACCTAAGCGAGGATTGATGTTCCCGAAAGTGTTCTAGGTGTGCCCAAGTGTGTTGATAGAGGTGCCCAAGGGGGTCCCTGGTGAGCCCAGCGTGAGTTAGGTGAATGCATGTGTAGCGATCCATGTGTCTAGATTGTGCTATGGTTGTACACAATTGTAATAGGTGTTCCCAAGAGAGGATGAGGGGTGTCTAAGAGTGCTAGGTGAGATCAGTGCGTGATAGACGTGCCAAAGAGATTGCTTGGCTTTCCCATTGGGTCCTAGTGATGGCCAAGAGTGGGCAACAGTGTGCTAGAGAATGACACGTGCGTGTTCAGGGTGCCCAAATGTGTGCAAGGAGTGAGCAAGTGTGTGTTTGGTATGCCCAAGACTGTGCTAGGAGTGACCAAACATCTGCTAGGGGCTGGCAACTGTGTGCTAAGGTGTCCAGGTGTCTGCTCGGTCTGTCCAAGAGTGGGTTAGTTTGCCCAAATGTGTATTTGGAGTGCCCAGAGTATAATAGGTGTGCCCAAGAACGTAATAAGGCTGCCTAAAAGCGTAGTAGATGTGCTAGGACAACCATTGGTTGGACAACCCTATCACTTTCTGTGAACACTGAACACCTTCTTTGGCACCACAATCAGGCACTGTGTTGCCCTAACACATTCTAGTGCTCTCCAGCACACACTTGAACACCACAGGTACACTTTTGTCATCCCTGCATACTCTCCTGGGAACAACACAACTCTCTTCAGCACCCATATCACACTCTGGGTACCCCAATCGCATGCTTGAGCACACCTAGTACACTCTTGGGCTGCCCATGTACTCACTTGGGCACGTCTATTACACTCTTGGGAACCTCTATCACACAGTTGGGCAAACTTATCACTCTCTGGGCACCCCAGCACACAATTGCCCAGCCTTATCGCACTCCTGGGCATATAAGAACACACATCGTCACGCTGAACACATTCTTGGGCAAACCAAGCGCATGCTTGGGCACTCTGAGGCTGCACCAGTACTCATTTGAATACCTCTATCACATAATTGGGCAACCCTAACAATCTGGTCATTACTAGCAATTGTCATCACCTAGCACACTCTTGGACACGCCTAGTACACTGTTGGGAACCGCTAATAAATTCTTGGGCATAACTACTACATGCTTAGTAATCCCTAGCACCTTCTTGGACGCTTCGAGCACCTATTTCGGCAAACTAGCACCCTCGTGGGCAACCCTAGTACACATTTGGGTACCACTATCAAACATTGAACAACCCGAGCACAATCTGAGCACTCCTAGCTCATACTTGCCATCACTTAGCACACTATAGGATATACCTTTGCAACCCTAATACAAGTTTGGGTACCCACGATCACACTGCTGCCATTCCCAAGCTCACGCTTGGGCACAGGTGTCACATTCTTGGGCACACCGATCGCACTTTCGGGCGCCTGTAGCATGCACTTGTCATTCTGTAGCACACGCGTGGACAAACCTATCACATGCTGGGAATACTGATCACTCTTTTTGTCACCTCTGCTTACCTATAACATTCTTGTGCACCCTATTACACTCTTGGACTGCACTAGCACACCCTTGTCATCCCCGAGTTCACCCTTGAAAACCCAGAAGAATCTTTAACACTCCTATTAAACTATGGTTACCCCGAGGGCCTCTTGGTCAATCCCAGCACATACCTGCCTACTCCTATCACACTCCTGAGCAACCTTAGCACATTCTGGTCACTCCTCGTACGCAGTTATCATCACCGAGTACACTCTTGAGCAGACCTATTACACTTTGTGCACCCCAACACCGTGTTGGACACCACACCCTCTCTATTCCACCTCTAGCATATGCCTGGTCTTCCCTATCACACTCTGGACACACATAGCGTTCACATGGGTGCACCTAGTACATTATTGGGCACCCCAGCACACACTTGGGCACTTGTACTGCACTGTTGTCATTCTCTAGCACACTCTGGGCAAACTGATGACACTCTTGGACAACACTAGCAAACGCTTGTCGTCCCTTAAACCAGTTTGGCCACAACTAATGCACTCTTGGCATCCCTATCATACACTTGGTCACCCCCATCACACTCTGCGCACCACTAGTGCACACTTCGAAAATGCAAGCACAATCTAGGCACTCTATCACATAGGTGTCATCACCTAGCTCACTCTTAGGCACATTAGGAGACACTTATTCGCACTTTTCACATGCCTGGTCACCCGAGCACCTGCTACAATCCCCTAGCACATTCTTGAGCACACAAGCACACTATGGGCACAACAAACACATATGTGGGCAACCTTAACGCGCTCTTGGGCAACACTAATGAACACGTGACGTACTAGCACACACCTGCCAACCTCTAACACGTATTTGGACACCACTACTACACTCTGGGCAAAACCCTATCACATACCTGGGCACTCATAGCACTCTTTGGGCTAACCGAGCACGCACCTGGAAATCTCCAGCACACTCTGGGCACCCTGAGTAAACTCTTGGGCACATCTATTTCACACTTGGTCACACCAAACAGAATCTTGTACAATACTAGCACAACCTGGGGACTCTGAGCAAACACATGTCATCTCCTAGCACACAGTTGGGCACACCTAATACATGGTAGACACATCGAGCACCCCGTTGTAAGCCTCTAACACAAAATTTGTCACCCCTGGAACACGCTTTGGAACATGTAGCACACTTTTGTCATCCTCTAGCCCACTTTTTATTTATTTTTATTTAGAGATACAGCACTGAAACAGGCCGTTCGGCCCACCGAGACTGTGCCGACCAGCAACCACCCATTTATACTAACCCTACAGTAATCCCATATTCACTATCACCTCCCTACACTAGGGGCAATTTACAACGGCCAATTTACAACGGCCAATTTACCTATCACCTGCAAGTCTTTTGGATGTGGGAGGAAACCGGAGCACCCGGCGAAAACCCACGCAGACACAGGGAGAACTTGCAAACTCTGCACAGGCAGTACACAGAATTGAACCCGGGTCCCTGGAGCTGTGAGACTGCGGTGCCAACCACTGCGCCACTGTGCCGCCCACTTGGGCAACCCTATAACGCTCTGGTCACACTGAGCATACTCTGTGGCATCGCTAGCATATACTGGTCACCTTATCACACTACTGCAAACCTATCACACGCTTGGCAATACCTCGCAAACTGTTGCCATCCCCTAGCTAATTCTTGGGCACATATGGCATGGTCATGGGCACACCGATTATGCTCAAAGCACAACAATCACTAATTTGGGCAACCCTAGCCCTGCGCCACTGTGCCGCCCATTTTAGATGCCCCTTCACTCTCTGGGCACATTAAGCACACTCGTTGTCACCGTAACCACACACGGGGCGTCTCCCATACACTCTGGTTACTCTAGTACACTCTTGGACACCACTGGCACAGTTTGCAGTCCCCAGGTAGACTCTTGGTCATCCCAGAATACTGACCAGCACATTATCACACTCTGAACACCGGCAGCACCCTCTTTGGCACTCCTATGATATGATTGCACGCCCCTAGTGAACTTTGGGGTGCCCCTAATGCACACGTGGGTTCTCCCATCACACTCTTAGTCACCCCTATATCAGTTTCGGGCATCCTGAGTACACTGTTGGGTCCCACTAGTACATTCTTCGATGCCGTAGCACAATCTGTACACACCTAGCACACTATTGCCATCCACTTTCACCCTGTTGGGCACCCATATCACACACTTGGGCACCCATCGTCCTCCATTCCCTTCCCCTAGCCCATGCTGGGCATCCCGAGGAAACTCTGATCATTCCTACGACATTCTAGGCATCCTTAGCGCTCACCTGGGTGCCTCTGAACACTCTTACATACCTCTATCACACACCTGGGCACCTGTTGACACTTTTGACATCCCGACAGTACACACTTGTGCACCTCTATGACATTCTTGTGCGCACCTATCACACACTTGGATGCATCTATTACACTCTTGCCATCTCCTATCAGACTTTTTCTCACCCTTAGAACACTCTTGGGCACACATAGGACACTATTCCGCACACTCTGAACAAAGTCTTTCGCACCTCCGTCGCATACTGTGCTCCCCTATCACATTATTCTGCACCACAGCTCTCTCTTGGACACAACTATTACACATTTGCCATCCCCTACCACACTGTTGGGCTGCCCTGACACTACCTGTGCACACCGATCACACCCTTGTCGACCTCTAGTACATACTGGGCTCCCCCAGCACACTCTTGTGCATCCGTCACAAACTTGGACACTGAAGTAAAAGCAAATTACTGCAGATACAGGAAATCTGAAATAAAAGCAAAAACGTGCAGGAAATGCTCAGCAGGTCTGGCAGCATCTGTGGAGAGACAAACAGAGTTAGCGTTTCAGGTCAGTGACCTTTCATCAGAACTGGCAACGGTTAGAAATGTAACAGGTTAATAAAGCGTGGATGGGGCAAAAGAGCACAAATGGGAAGGTGTTGATAGGACAGAGAGTCACAGGGAATAACTGACAAGGATGTCATGGGGCAAAGGCAAAGACAGAGAGTGTGTTAATGGTGTAGTGAAATACAAAGCGTTAGTACAGAGAGGGTGTTCAATGACAGAACATTGAAACCCCTAGCCAAAAGCAAAACATGAAACAGGTGGGCAGGCACATGGGATAAAAACGTGTCATGATGAAACAAGCTTAAATGAAAAGAAATAACATTAGAAAATACAAAGTAAAACTAAACAAAAGGTGAGACTAAAAAAAAAGGTGAGTTCGATCAGTCATGCTGTGACCTTATTGAACTCCATGTTCAGTCCAGTAGCGTGCCTAATCCAAAAGAGAGGTGTTGTTCCTCGATCATATGATGTCGTTCACTGGAACACTGCAGCCGTCCCAGGACAGGGATGTGGGCATGAGAGCAGTGCGGGTGGGGGGGGGGGGGGTGTGGGCGGGTTTGCACAGGGGTGGTGGGTGTTGAAATGTCAGACGACAGGAAGCTTGGCGTCATGTTCTCGGACTAAGCAGAGGTGTTCCGCAAAGCAGTCACTCTTGGATACCCCACGACACTCTTTGGCACCGCTATCAAACTCTGGGCAAAACAAGCATACATTTGGGCCACCCGAGCCCCCACGTTGGCTCTCCGAGCAGCCTCTTGGACACCCTAACACACTCCCTGCCATCCCCTAGCAAATGTGTGCTCACCCATTGAACATTCTGTGCAGTCCTAGTGCACACTTGGTCATACCAGTACACTCGAGGGCACCCCGAGTATATCCTTGCGCAACCATACGGCACTGTTCCCACCCCTATCGCACTCTTGGTCACCCCTATGGCACTCTTGGTCACCGCTATGGCACTCTTGAAAAAGCTTACCACAATCTGGGCACTCCTAGCATACACTTTCCATCAACTATGGCACACTTGGACACCCCTAGAACGCTTTTGGGCACCCCAGCACACCCTTGGACACTCCTATCATACTCCTGCCATCCCTTAGTAATGCTCTTGGAAACACCCAAAACACTGTTGGGCACACCAGTGCACACTTGGGTATGCCTAGCATGCACTTGGTCACCCCTAGCACACACTTGCTCACGCCTATCACACTTTTGAGTACCTGTATCACACTCTTGTTATGCTTTAGCACAAGCTTGAACAACACTAGCACACTCTGGGCACACTGAGCGGTCTCTTGGGCTACCTAGTACGGACTTGGGAACCCAATCAAACCCTTGGGCAATACTACTGCACCCTTGGGCACCACTACCACACACTAGGACACACCTATCACATTCTTGAGTATCTCTATCACACAGATGGGCACTCTGGGCACTCATTTGGGCAACCTCGCCCACTTTTTCATAACTTACAGACAATTGCCATCTCCTAGCAGATGCTTGGACTCCCCTTGCACATGTGTGGTCACTCATAGTACACTCGTGGCCCCCTATCACATACTTACTGCTCACATACTCCTGGGCACACATAGCACTCAATGGTCATTCTCTAGCACACTCATGGACAGCACTAACACAATTTGGGGACATTGATCATGCATTTTGGCACTTCTATCACGCATTGCGCTCCCCCAGCACACTCTTTGCCACAACTGGCACACACTTTTGCCATCCCCAAGTGCATCTTGGGCACCACTAGGATGTTGCCTGGTATGGCGGGAAGGTCTTGCGAGGAAAGGCTGAGGGACTTGAGGCTTTTTTCGTTAGAGAGAAGGAGGAGGAGAGGTGACTTAATAGAGACATATAAGATAATCAGAGGGTTAGATAGGGTGGATAGTGAGCGTCTTTTTCCTCGGATGGTGATGGCAAACACGAGCGGACATAGCTTTAAGTTGAGGCGTGATAGATATAGGACAGATGTCAGAGGTAGTTTCTTTACTCAGAGAGTAGTAGGGGCGTGGAACGGCCTGCCTGCAACTGTAGTCGACTCGCCAACTTTAAGGGCATTTAAGTGGTCATTGGATAGACATATGGATGAAAATGGAATAGTGTAGGTCAGATGGTTTCACAGGTCGGCGCAACATCGAGGGCCGAAGGGCCTGTACTGCGCTGTAATGTTCTAATTCAAATTCTAACTAGCCCACTGTTGGGCACACCAAGCAGACACTTGGACACACTAGCACACACTTGCCATCCCCTAGCACATGATTGGTCACCTCAGCAGACACTTGGGCACTCCCATCAAACTCTTCTTTACCCCTAGCAGACACTTGCTGTCAGCTTGCGCACTCCTGGTCACCCCGAGTACATTTTGGACACACCTAGCAACCTCATGGGCACTACAGTCAAATGTTTTGGCAACGCCAGCACAGTCTGGGGTACACCTAACTTACACTTGGACACCCGAGCACACTCTTGCCATTCTCTAGCATACCTAGCACACTCTTGGGCACTCCTTATACCCTCTTGGGCACCCCTATTACACACTTGGGCACCCACATCACCATTTGCACATTCCTAGTTCAGTTGGGCATGCCTAGCACAATCTTGTGCAACCCTATGACAATATGGGTACCCCTAGCACACACCTGTGTGCACCTAGATCGCTCTTAGGTACCCCAGCGCACACCTGGCACTCCAGCACTCACTTGGGCACCCATAGCGCACTTTTGTCATTGTCTATCTCACACTTGGATCGCCCTATCGCGCTCTGGGCACACTGATGACACTCTTTGGCACCTCTTGCATGCACTGGTTGGCCCATGCACACTCTGAGCACCCCTAGTACACTATTGGACACCACTGGCACGCGCTTGCCGTCCCCCAGTACATTCATGGACATCCCTAGAACACTCTTTAGCACCTTATCACACTCTGGTCACCTCCAGAATACTCTTTGCACCCCTCTCCTACACTTGGGCAATCTGGGGCATCGGCAGTACACCTATGGGTACCGCCAGAACACTCTTTCCCATCCCCATCACACTCATGGGCACACCTAACACATTCTGGGCACATCTAGCACACACATGCCATTCTCTAGCATACCCTTCAGCACACATGGAACGCACTTGGGCACACCTAGAACACGCCTGGACTCACCTAGCACTCACTTGCTCACTCCTACGACGCTGTTGGGCTCCTGTGGCACACTCATATCATTCGCTGGCACACCTTTGGACAGCCTGTAACACTCTGAGCATACTGAACACATCTATCACATAAGGGACTCGCCTAGCACCCTCCTGTTGACCCGATCACACACTTTGACATCAGTGGCTCACTTTTGCCTTCCCGAGTACACTCTTGGGCACGACAGAACATTCGTCATCACCCCTATCACCAGATGGGCACCCCAAGTGTACTCTTGGGCTCCCCTAGTCCACTCGTGGGCTCCTCCAGCTCACGCTTGGGCACACTTAACACATTCTGGGCATTCCTAGAACATACTTGCCAATCCCTAGTACAGTCTCAGGCACCACTAATACAATCTTTGGCATTCCTAGAGCAATCGTGGACACTCCTAGTACACTCTTGAGCACCACCATCACACACCTGGTCACCCCATTTCATTATTAGGCACACCTAGAATTCTCTGGGCATACCAAGCACACATTTGAGAGAACTAGCCCATTCTTGGGAACCCTAGCAGTCACTGGGGCACCCTATCACACATTTCCCGTCACCTAGCGCCTGTCTGGCCGACTCTGGCACTCCCCTGGACACCCCTAGAATACTTTTGGGCTTCCACATCTCGCTCTTGGACACACCTATTACACACCTGCCATCCGCCAGCATGCTCTTGGGCACACCTAGAACACTCTTGGGCACACCTATAGCGATCTTGGGCAGCCCTAGCATGCTCTTGGGCAACGCTATCGCATACTCGCTCACTCCTAGCACAATCTGTACACATGGAGTACAAATCTGGGCAAACTAGCCCACGCTCGGGCCACCCTAGCAAACACCTGGACACCCAGTGCTGTATCTCTAATCTAATCTAATCTAATCACCCTAGCACACACTTGCCATCCCCTAGGACATGCTTGGTAAATCCTAGCAAACTCTTGGACACCGTTTCACACTCATAGGCACCCCTTATATGCTCTTGACCACACATAAAACACTCTGTAACACTCCGGCATGCTCTTGGGCACCTCTAGTGCACATATGCTCACTCCTATAACACTCTTGGACACCTGTATTACACTCATGTCTTTCTCTAGAACAACCGAGCACACTCTCAGACAACTCTTGCCATCCCCGAGTGCACTCCTGAACACATCAGATGATTATGGTCACTCCAAGCTCACCCTTGCCATCAACTAGTACACTCTTGGGCACGCCTAGTGCACACCTGGTATAGGATGAAAACTCTTGGGGACCTTTACAACACTTTTGGGCAGCGAAGAACCTTCTTGGGCACACATAGCACAACCTGGGCACTCCGAACACATTTCTTAATAAACTGACCCACACTTGGCCAACCCTAGCAGAAGCTATTGCACTCTTGGGCACATCTATTACACACTTGGTCACGCCTAGTACATGCTTTGTCACCCCCATCACTAACTTGGGCACCCCTGGCACTTTCGTAGGGAAACCTCGAACATTGAGGGCACTCCTAGCACACACTTGTTCACTCTTTGCTTATACTTGGGCATCTGTAGTACACTCTTATCATTCTCTATCACGCCCGTGGACAACCCTAGAAAACGCTGGGCAAACTGAGCACTCTTTTTGTCACCTCTATCACTCACTGAACTCTCCTAGCACACTCTGGTGTGCACATAAAACACTCTTATACCCCAGTGGCACACACATTCCATCCCCGAGTACACTCTTGGGTACCCCAGAATACACTTTGTCACCCCTATCTCACTCTAGATAAATCCAGCGTTCCTTTGGGCAACTCTACTACACACTTGGGCACCCCCATTACCACCTTGGGCAAGCCTAGAACATTCTGGGTACTCCTAGCACACACTTACGACCACGTAGTAAATTCTTGGGCACCCATAGTACACACTTGTGCACCCCTGGTACGCTCTTGGACACCTCCATATCAGTCTTGTGCACCACTAGCAGGTTCGTGGGCACACTTATCACTCTGGACACTGCGAGCACACAGTTGGGCAAACTAGCCCATTCCTGGCCGCCCTAGCAGAAACCTGGACCATCGATCACACATTTGCAATCCCTCAGCATATGTTTGGTCACCCATAGCACACTCCTGGTCACCCGTAGTATATGCTTGCTCAGTCTTAACACACTCTTGGGCATTGGGAGTTCACTCTTGTCATTCTCTATCGCACACTATTGGACAGACCTAGCACACTCTGGGCACACTGAGAATTCTCTTTGGTACATCGTTCACAGAATGGCCTCGCTTAGCATACTCTTGTTTACTCTAGCACATTCATGTTCACCCCATCACACTGTTGGACACCAGTGTCACACTTTTGCCATCCCTGCGTGCACGCCTGGCAACACATTACACACTTCAGCACCCCTTCACAATCTTTGGCAATCCCAGATCATTCTGGGTACTCATAGCCCTCAGTTTCCATCACCTAGCACACACTTGAGTACCCCCTACTAAACTCATGGGCACCCCAAGTACACTCCTGCTCACCCCAAAGACACACTTGGTCACCTCTAGCACACACTTTCTCTCTCTTCGCACTCTCTTGGGACCTATATCACAGTTTTGTCACTCTCTAACATACTCTTGGAGAAACCTATCACACTCTTGGGCACCCCCATCTTAATCTTTCGCAACCCTATCACACACTTGGGTACATCTAGAACATTTTTGGGTTGACCTAGCACTCTCTGGGCTCTCCAAAAATACATTTGCACAAACTGGTCCACGCTTGGAACCCTAGCAGACACTTGGATACCCTAGCACACACTTGCCATCATCTAGCACATGTTTGACAACCCGATCACACTCTTGGGCACACCTATCATTCGCTTGCTCACATCGTAGCACATTCTTGAACAGCTCTAGGACTCTCTGGGCACACTGAGCACTCTGTGGCACAATCTAGTTGGCACATCTATCACGCACTTGGCACAGCATCACTCTCTGAGCACCCTTATTGCGCACTTGGAACACCTATTACACACATTAACAACCCTATTACAATCTAGGCACACCTATCACTCACTTACCTCCAACTAGCACACACTTGAGCTCCCCTAACACACACTGAACACACCGAATTGCGCACATCTAACACGCACTTGGGCATCCGAAGAGCAATGTGGAGCAATCCAGCACTCTCTTGGACAATCCTATCACTCTTGCAATGTCCTAATACTCGTCTGGGTACACTCAGAACACTCGTGGGCACTCCTAGCGCACACATCTTCACACCTATCACTTGCTTGGCGCATTCAGCATGCATTTTGGCACATCTAGCATACACTGGGCATGCTTAGCACACATTTGTGCATGCCAGCACACCCTTGCATACCACCAGCACACACGTAGGCACACCTACCATTATTTGAGCACACCTATCAAACGCTTGCCATCACCTAACACACGCATAGGCAGCCCTAGGACACACTTCTGCAGCCCTATTGCACACTTGGGAACAACTAACACGCTGCTGGCATCCCCTAACTCACTATTGCGCACCATGTTACGTTCTTGGGCCAACCAAAGACTCTAGGCACAAGAAGCACATATTTGCGTAACCGTAGAGTTAGATAAGTGTGTTTTTGGCTGTCCAAGTGTCCGTTAGGAGTGCCCAAACGGGGGCTAGTTTTCCAAAATGTGTGTCCGGAGTACTCATAAATCTGCTAGGGTTTCCATAGAGTGCAGTTGTTGTGCTTAAGTGTGTGCTGGCGGTGAACACGAGTGTACTAGGGTGCCTAAGTGTGCACTCTGGGGGACAATAGTGTGATAGGTGATGGCAAGTGCCCACTGGGCGTGAACAGGATGTTCTATGGTTGACCAAGAGCCCTGAAGGAGTGTCCAAGTATGTTCTGGGGCAGCACAAGTGTTTACTAGGTGTGCCCAAGTGTGCACTTGGGGTGGCCACAGTCTGACAGGTTTACCGAAGTGTCTTCTGAGTTACCAAAAAGTGTAATCGGGGTTGGAAGAGTGTGCCAGTTGTGACCAAGAGTGTGATGCGGTGAACAAAAGTGTGTTAGGGGAGACCAATATGTGATAGAGGTGGCAACTAGAGTGTTCAGTGTATGCAGAGTGTGATAGGGCTGTCCAAGCCTGTGCTAGAGAATCACAAGAGTGTGATACATGTGCCCAAGAGTGTGCTGGAAGTGAGAAAATGTGTGCTTGGGGTGACACAGAATGTACTGGGGGTTAACAAGAGTGTTCCAAGGGTACCCAAGAGTGTAGTAGGAGTGTCCAAGAGTGGCTAGTTTGCCCAGGTGTGCACTCGGAGTGCCTAGATTGTGCTAGTCGTGCCCAAGAATGTGCAAGGGTGCCTAAGAGTCTGATCGGAGTGAGCAATTGTGTACTTGGAGTGCCCAAGCGGGTGCTAGAGGTGACCAAACATATGCTAGGTGATGGTAAGTGTGTGTTAGGGTGTCCAAGTGTCTGCTAGGTGTGCCCGAGTAGGTTAGTTTGCCCAAATGAGAGCCTGGAGTGCCTAGCGTGTGATACGTGTGACCAAGCATGTGAGAGGGGTGCCCCACTGTGCACTACACGTACTAAAGTCTGTGGTGCTTGTTGTGTGAAGAGTGTGCTCGGGTTACCTACACAAAAGGTGATATTGGTGCCCAAGAGTGAGCTAGGGTATGGCAGCAGTGTGATGGGGGTACCCCAGTGTGTAATAGGGTTGCAAAATTGTGTCCTAGGAATGCCCAAGAATGTGATTGGCGATGGTAAGTATGTGCTAGAAGTAGCCAGATACTGATAGGGTTCCCAAGCTTGTGGTAGTGGTGTCCAAGAGAGTGATGGGTTCCATAAAGTGTTTCAGACTGCCAAATGTATGCTCGAGATGCCAAAGAGTGGGCTCAGTGTGCCCAGACTGTGATAATGGTGCTGATAAGGGCTATAGCTGTGCCCAAGTGTGTTTTACGTGTGCCAAAGAGGTGATAGGAGATGACAAACGCGTGCTACGGTTGTCCAAGAAAGTGCTGGAGTGCCCAGAATTGATCGAGGGATGCCCAAACGTGTACTTGATATGCACAAGGTGGTGCTCAGAACACAAAGTGTATGTTGGGGTGAAGGCAAGTGTGTGCTGGGGTGACCAAGTGTGTAATAATGTTACCTAAGAGTGTACGAAGGGTTCCCAGAGAGTACAAGGTGTTCCAAGTGTGTGATAGAGTTGCAAATGAGAGTATTTAATGTGCCCAGAGTGTGTTAGGGCTGTCCAAGTGTGTGCTAGAAATTGAAGAAGTGTGCTACATCTGTACAAGTGTATGCTAGGAGTGAGCAAGTGTGTGCTAGCGGTGACATAGAGCAGTGTAGGCATGCTCAGGAGTGCGATTTAGGTGACCAACTGTGTGATAGAGGTAACCAACAGTGTTCTCGGGGTTACCAATTGTGTGATGGGGAACCCAGATTATAATTGATGAACTCAAGAGTATACTAGGGGTGCGCAGAGTGTGATAGAGGTGCCCAGGGGCATGTTTGGGTCGCCCAGAGAGTATTAGGTGTAGCCCATGTGTGTGATAGGGCTGTTCAACAGTATGAAGGCGGATGGCAATAGTGTGCTAGATGCTGGCAGACGTATTATAGGGTATCAAGTATGTGGTAGGGGAACCCAAGTTTGAGCTATGTTTGCCCAAATTTGTGCTTGCTATGCCCAAGAGTTTGGTGAGTGTGCATGTAAGAGTTTTCTGGAATACCCAGTGTACAGGGGGATGGCAAGACTTTGCTAGTGGTATCCTAGTGTGAAATAGAGGTGCACAAGTGTATACTAGGGGTCCCTAGAGTGTGCTAGAGATGCCCAAGGGTGCAATAGGGTAGCCCAGCGTATACTAGGAGTGCGCAAATGAGTGCGAGGGCCGCCCAAGCATGTACTAGAGATTGTCAGGTGTGTGATCGGGTGCCAGGTGTGTGGTCGGTGCCGAAGAAGGGTTGTCCACATGACTGCTTGTGTGCCCAAAACTGAAATATGGGATGGGAGCAATGTGATAAGTATGCCCCAGCATGTGCAAGGGTTGCAGATGTCTGTCCTGGGGTCGCCCAAGCATGTGATAGGTGATGGTATATGTGTGATAGATGTTTAGTTTAGAGATACAGCACTGAAACAGGCCCTTCGGCCCACCGAGTCTGTGCCGACCATCAACCACCCATTTATACTGATCCTACACTAATTCCATATTCCTACCACATCCCCACCTGTCTCTATATTTCCCTACCATCTACCTATACTGGGGGCAATTTATAATGGCCAATTTACCTATCAACCTGCAAGTCTTTTGGCACGTGGGAGGAAACCGGAGCACCCGGAGGAAACCCACGCAGACACAGGGAGAACTTGCAAACTCCACACAGGCAGCACCCAGAATTGAACCCGGGTCGCTGGAGTTGTGAGGCTGCGGTGCTAACCGCTGCACCACTGTGACAAACAGTATTCTGGGGTGCCCAACAATGTAGTCGTGATGGCAAAAGTTTGCTAGTGGTGTCCAAGAATGTGATGGGGTCCCCACGAGCGTTCCAGGCGCGCATATGTGAGAGCTAGGGGAGACCAGCATGTTACAGTGGCGAAGAAGAGTTTGCCAAGAGTGCCCAGGAACATTATAGCGGTGAACAAGAGTGAGTTAGCGATGGCAGCAGTTTGGTAGGGATGCCCAAGCATGTGCAAGATTTGCAGATGTGAGTCCAAGGGGTGCCCAAGAGTGCACTTTGGATGCCCAGAGTGAGTACGAGGGGTGCCCAAAATTGTTATAGCTGTGGCCGATCATGTGCTAGGGGATGGGAGTAGTGTGCCAAGGTATTCAAACGTGTGGTAGGAGTACCCAAGAGTGTGCTAGGTTTGCCCAAGTGTGTACTAGGGATATGGAACAGTGTACTCAGGGATAGCAAGTGTTTGCTAGTGGTGTCGAAGAGAGTGATGGGGTGCAGAAGAGTATGCTAAGTGTGTCCAAGACTGTTCTCGTAAATAGCAAGAGTATGATAGGGGTGACCAAACATTTGCTAGGGGATGGCAAGTGTATGCTAGGCTGTCCAACTGACTGTTCAGGATGCCCAAGAGTGGGCTATTTTGCACAAAATACGTGCTTGGAGAGCTCAGAGTGTGAAAGGTGCGCCCGAGAAGATGCTTGGATTGCCCAAGTGTGTGGTAGAAGTGTCCAAGTGTGTGATTGGGGGATGTACGAGTGCACTAGGGGTGTCCAAGTGCGCATGAAGGTTGTCCAAGTGTTTGCTAGGTGATGGCAATGTGTGTTCCAGAAGTTCCCAGTATGTGCTAGTGTTGCCCAAGAGGGTGTTAGTGTTGTTAAAGTGTGTGGTGGGGATGCACAAGCGTGTACTCGAGCTTCCCAGCTTGTGTTGGTGTGCCGAAGAGTATTCTGGGATGCCCAAGAGTGTACTGCGTATGTCAAGGCTGTGCCAGTAATGTCCAAGAGTGTGTTGGGTTGCACAAACGCATGCTGGGGGAGCCCTGCATTTGCTGGAGATGCCGACGAGTGCTTTCTGTGTGATTAGTGTGTGAAAGGTTTGTTCAAGATTGTGCTGGAGAATGACATGTACAAGAGTGTACTCGGAGAGAGTAAGTGTGCGCTGGGTTCTCCCAAGAGCATGTGAGGGGTGACCAAAAGTGTTGTAGGCATTCCTAAAAATGTTTTGATGTGCACAAGTGAGCGATGTGTGTTTCCAAGACTGCTGGGGTGCCCAAAAGTGTTTTAGGGAAGGCCTAGTGTGTGCGAGACGTGCCCAAGGGGCTACTCGGTGTACCCAGAGTGTGGTAGGGTTGCCCAAGTGCATGCAAGGTGATGACAAGTATCTGCTCAGAGTACACAGATTGTACTGGGGTTGTTCAAGAGTGTGATAGGTATGCACAAGCGTGTAATAGATGCGCCCAAGAGTGTACTAAGGGTGCCCAGAGTGTGATAAGGGTGCCCAAGAGCGTGTTAGATGCGCCCAAGAGTGAGATAGGGGTGCCCAAGTGTATGCTAGCTCTGCTCATAGTGTGATAAGTTAACCAAACATGTGCGAGGGGATGGCAGGTCTGTGCTAGCATGGCCAAGTGCCGGCTGGGATGCCCAAATGTGTGTTGTTGTGCACAGAGCGTGCTTGGTGTGACAAATAATGTGCCATGGATGCTTAGGAGTGAGCTAGGGGAAGGCAGCAGAGTTATAGGGGTGCCCAAGAATGTGCTACGACGACAAAAGTGTGTTCTCGGGTGACAAAAAGTGTCATAGATGATGTCAAGTGTGTGCTAGGTGTACGCAGATTGTTCTAGGGCTTCCCAAGCCTTTGATAGCGGTGCCCTGATCGTGCTGTCGTGCACAAAAGTGTACTATGTGGGCCTAGTGTATGCTAGAGGTGCCAAACTGTGTGCTCAGTGTGCCCAGTATGTAATATCGGTGCAGAATATTATGCTCAGTATGACAATGTGTGTTCCAAGGACGCTCAAGAGTGTACTAGGTAAGCCCGATGATGTGTTAGGGCTGCCCAAGAGTGTCTGCATTGACCAAATGTGTGGGCGGAGTGTCCGGAGAGTGATAGGTGTGCCCAAGACGGTGCTAGTGCTGACCAAGAGTGTGGTAGAGGTACAAAGGTTGTGATGGAGATGGCCAAGTGTTTAATACGTGTGCCCAAGGATGTGATAGATGATGGTAAGTGTAGTGCGAGGAGTACGCAGAATGGTCCAGGGTTGCCCAAAGGTGTGTTATCGATGCTCAGGTGTGTGCTGCAGGTGCCCAAGAATGGACTAGGTGTGCCAAAGCATGTGGTTGTGGTACCTGAAATGTGATAGGGGTTCCGAAAATGGTTCTGGGGTGCCCAAGAGTGCACTCAGAAATGGCAAGAGACTGCCAGTGTTGTCTAACAGTGTGCTGGTGTGCACGAGACGATGCTAGGGGAGCCCAGTGCGTGACAGGGGAGCCCAGTGTGCGCCTTGTGAGGGTAAGTGTCTGCTAGCGTGGCCAACAGTGGGCTAGCTTGCCCGGACCGTGGTAAGTGCGCCTACGAACGTGATAGGGGTGCCCAAGAGCATGATTGTGGTGGCCAGGTGTGTATTGGGGGTGCCCAACAGTGTATTAAGACCCAAGACTGTACTATGTGATGGCAAGTGTGTAATAGGAGTGCTCAGAATGTTCCAGGGATGCTCAAGAGTGCGGTAGGGGTGACCAAGTGCGTGCGGGCGAAGCCAAAACAGTGGACTTGGCTAGTGACTGGGGTGGCCAGACTGCGCCACATTGGTGTCCAAGAGTGTACTCGGTGATGTCAAGAGTGTGCCAGTGGCGTCCAAGTGTGTACTGGGGTGCACAAGCATATGATAGGGGAACCCATTATGCCCTAGCGATGAAAATTATAGTGCTCTGTGTACCCAGAGTTAAGGTTGTCCCAGTGTGTGTGCTGGAGAATGACAAGAGTGTGCTACAGCTGCGCAAGAGTTGGTCGGAGTGAGTATGTGTGTAAAAGGTGTCCATTAAAGTGACGGGGTGCCCAAAAGTGTTTAAGGGGTTCCCAAGTGCGTGCTAGAGGTGGAGGGGGGGAGGTGCTTGGTATTCCCAGAGTATAGTAGGGTGGACCAAGAATGTGCTATTTGATGGAAGGTGTGTATTCGGAGTGCCCAAATTGTGCCAGGGTTCCCAAACGTGTGATAATGGTATCCAAGTGTGTTCTGGTGTGCACACTGATGTGATAGTGGTGCTAGGTGTATTGTTGAGGTGCGACAGAGTGTATTCGGTGTGCCTAGAGTGTGATAGGTGTCAAGAAGTGTGTGCCACGAGATGGCAAGAGTGTAATAAGTGTGTCCAAGAGTGTAATGGAGGACCCAAAAGCGCTCTAGGTGTGCCCAAGTGTCTGCGATAGGTGCCCAAGGGAGTGCTCGGTGTTTCCAGAATGTGTCAAGTGACCAAGTGTGTAATAGGTGATGGCACGTGTGTGCTAGGAGTTCACAGACTGTGGTAGGGTTGTTGAAGTGCTTGCTAGGGATGCGCAAGAGTGAACTATTGGTGTCCAAGAGTGATATGGGGCACACAAAATTGTGATGGGGAGCACAGTGCGTGATAGAGGTGACGAAGAGGGTGATAAGTGTGCCCAGAGTGTGGAGCTGGGGCTATCCACGAGGGTGATAGAGAATGACAAGAGAGTGTTGCAGATGCACAAGAGTATGCCTGGAGTGGGCAAGCGAGTGCTACATGTGCCCAGATTGTGCTGATATTGTTCAAGTGAGTTCTAGGTGCTCCAAAGAGTGTGATAGATGTGCCTAAGTATGTGCAGGAGTGCCCATAGCATGACCGAAGTGCCCAAACATGTGCTAGAGGTTGGCAGGCATGGTCTAGCTTGTTAGAAGTGTTCTAGGGATGACAAAGAGTTGAATAAGGTTGTCCAAATGTGTGCCTGTTGTGCCCATAGTATGCTTGTGTGGCCAAGAACGTGCCAGGTGTGACCAGGAGTGAGATAGGCGATGGCAGCAGGCATTAGGTGTGCCGAAGAATGTGCAAAGGTTGCAGTAGTGTGTCCTAGGGTACGCACATGTGTGATACCTGATGACAAGTGTGCTGGGATTGCACAGATATTGCGAGATTGTCCAAGTGTATATTAGAGGTGTGCAGAGTGTGTTAGGTGTGTGGAAACCTGTGCGAGAGATTGGCATGTGTATACTGGGGTGTCCCGGGTGTGATAGAGGTGCCAAAACGTTTGCTCAGTGTGCCCAGAGTGTGATAGGGCTGTTCCAGAGTGTGCGAGAGAATGATATGTATGTGCTATGGATAACCAAGAGTGTGCTCGGAGAAAACAAGTGTGTGATGGAATTGCCCAAGAGAGTATTTGGTGTGCACAAATGGTGATAAGCAGGATGAATAATGTTCTAGGATGCCAAAGACAGTACACTGGGATGGCAAGTGTGTGCCAGTTGTCTCCAAGACAGACTTTGTGTACACAAGAGTGTGCCAGGGGAGCCCAGTGTGTGATAGAGGTGTCCAAAAGTGTACTTGGGGTACACGAGAGTTTACTAGGTGTGCAGAAGTTTGTGCTAGGTGTAACGAAGTTCATTCTAAGTGTGACCAAGAGTGTGCTAGGCGACGGCCAGTGTGTGCAAGGAGTATCCAGAGGAGTCATGGAGTGACAAAAGAGTGCCCAAGAGTTTAAATAGGGTGCCCAACAGCGTGCTGGATGAAGGCAAGTATGTGCTACGGGGTTCTAGTGCGTGGTAGAGGTGCCAAAGAGAGTCATCAGTGTGCCCAGAGTTGCTAGGTCTGTCCAAGAGATTGCTAGAGAATGTGAAGAGTGCAATACTAGTGCCCCAGACAGCATGAAGTATGCACTGATGTGTACTAGCGGTGACCAAGAGTGGGCTACTTTGCTCAAATGTGTACTCGGAGTGCCAGAGTATGCTAGATGTGCCCAAGAAGGTGCTGGTGTGCACAATAGAGTGATGGAGAGAACAACTGAGTACTAGGGGTGCCCATCCGGGTGCTCAAGGTGACCAAACATGAGCTTGGGATTGGCAGGAGTTTGATAGGGTATCTAGGTGTGTAATATGGGTGGCAAAGTGGGAGTTAGAGTTGCCCAAATGTTTGCTTGTTGTGCCCAGAGTGTGCTCGTTGTGCCCACGAACATGCCATGTGTGCCCAAGAATGAGTTAGGGGATGGCAGCAGTTTGCTGGGTATCCCCAAGCGTGTGACAGGCTGGCAGTGGTGTCCAAGAGTGCAATAGGGTGCACAAAGGTGTGATCGAGGTGACCAGTATATGCTAGAGATGCCAAAGAGTATGCTCAGTATGCCCAGAGTGTCATAGGGTGACCTAAGAGTGTGAGAGGAGATGGCAGGATTGTCAGAGGGCTATCCAAGAAAGTGATGGAATGCCCAGATGTGTTCTAGGGGTGCCCAAGTGTGTGATCGAAATGGACAAGGGTGTAATCTATACGCCGAGTGAGTTTTAGGGGTGAACAAGGGGCGGCACAGTGGTGCAGTGGTTAGCACCGCAGTCTCACAGCTCCAGTGACCCGGGTTCGATTCCGGGTACTGCCTGTGTGGAGTTTTCAAGTTCTCCCTGTGTCTCCGTGGGTTTCCTCCCACAAGCCAAAAGACTTGCAGGTTGATAGGTAAATTGACCATTATAAATTGTCACTAGTGGTGGCCGGCAAATATAGGGACAGGTGGGGATGTTTGGTAGGAATATGGGATTAGTGTAGGATTAGTATAAATGGGTGGTTGATGTTCGGCACAGACTCGGTGGGCCGAAGGGCCTGTTTCAGTGCTGTATCCCTAATCTAAAAAAAAGTGTGTGCTAGGTGAAGGCAAGTGGGTGGTAGGAGTGCCCAGATTGTGCTAGCATTATGCAAGTATGTGCTAGAGGTGCCCGAGAGTGTGATGGAGCTCTGCGAGTGTCATAGGGGTACCCAGAATGTGATTGATGTGCCAAAGAGTGTGATCAGCGTGCCCAGAGTGTTGATCAGCCTGTCCAAAAGTGTGCTAGGGCAAAAGAAGTGTGTGCTATGGCTGACCCAGAGTATACAAAATCTGCCCAAGACTGTATTGGTGTGCCCAAGAGTGTAATAGATGATGGCAATTGTGTGTTAGGAGTGTCCACGTTGTTCTAACGTTGCCCAAGATATGGCAGAGTTCACAAGAGTGTGCTAGCCGTGTCCAGATGGTGATAATGGGGATGTATAATGTTCTGAGGTGCCCATGACTGTATTCATGGATGGCAACTGTGTACCACTCGTCCCCAAGTGTGCTGATGTGCACAAGAATGTGCCAGGGGAGCCCAGTGTGTGCTAGAGGTGGCGAAGAGATGGATCAGTGTGCCCAGAGTGTGATCGGGCGGTCCAAGAGTGTGCGAGAGAATGACCAGTGTGTGCCAGTTGTGAGCAAGTGTGAGACAGGTGTGCCCACGAGATGCTAGGGGTGGACAAGAGGGTGCTAGGAGATGGGACCAATGTGGTAGGTAGATCCAACAGTGTGATGGAGTGACCAATAGGGTACTAGGGTTGCCCAAGTGTATGATTGAGGCGGCCAGAGGGGTGCTCCATAAACCCAGAGAAGATAGGTGTGTCCAAGTGTGTGATAGGTGAAGGCAAGTGTATGAAGGTGGTGCACAAATTGTGCTAGGGTTGTTCAAGTGCGTGATAGGGGTGCCCAGGAGTGTAGCAGCGGTGCCCGGTATGAGATAGGGCTGTCCAACAGTGTGCTAGAGAAAGAAAAGAGTGTTCTACGCGTGCCCACGAGTGCTATGAGTGAACAAATGTGTGATAGGGGTGACCAAGTCTCTGTTAGATGTGACCAAACGTGAGCTAGGGGCTGGTAAGAGTGCACTCGGGTGTCAAAGTGACTGCTAGGGGTGCCAACGAGTGGGCTTGGTTTGCCAAATATGTGCTCGGAGTGCCCAGCGTGTGCGATCGGTGTGCCCAAAAAGGTCTAAGGGCAGCCCAAGAGTGTAGTAGAAGTGCTAAAGGGTGTGAAGCGTGTGCCCAAGAGTTAACTGGGGTTCCCTAGAGGGTGTTGGAGTGCTTGCGAGTGCACTAGGTGATGGCAAATGCATGCCAGTAGTAACCAGAAAGTTCTAGGGTTGCTCAAGTGTATGGTTCGTCTACCCATGTGTGTAATGGGACAGCCAAAGAGTACTCAAATGTGCACTTGGGGTGCCCAGAGTGTATTCGGGGATGGCAAGAGTGTGTAAGTGGTGTCCAAGAATGTGATGGAGTGCACAAGTTTGCGCTAGCGGAGCCCAGTATGTGCTATAGGTGCCACAGAGAGTGATCAGTTTGCCCAGAGTTTGATAGGGTTGTCCAAGAGAGTGCTAGAGAATGACAAATGTGTGCTACAGGTACCCGAGAGTGCGCTATTAGTTAGCAATTGTGTGATAGGCGTGACTAAATGTGTGAGGGAGGTGCCCAAGAGTGTAGCAGGGATAGCCAAGAGTTTACTAGGGTTGCCCAACAGAGTGTGAGGTAACTGCAAGTGTGTGCTAGGGTGTCTGGTATCTGCTAGAGGTGCCAAAGAGAGTAAACAGTGTGACCAGAGTGTGTTAGGTCTGTCCAAGAGTGTGATCGAGAATGACAAGTGCGTGCTACGTGTCCCCAAGAGTGTGATGGCTCTCAACAAATGAATTCTAGGGGTTTCCACGTGTGTTCTAGGGGTACCCAAGAGTGTTCTAGCGGTACCCAAGTGTGTGATAGAGGATGGAAATTATGTGTTATGAGTGTCCAGAATGTTCTATGCTTGCCCAAGTGGGTATTAGATGTGCTCAGATGCGTGATGGAGGTGCCCAACAGTGTACTAGGGATGCCCAAGCCTGCAAATTGGTTGCCCAAGTGTATGCCGGGGTGCTGAAGAGTGTTCTGGTGTGCTTAAGAGCATACTCGGGCATAGCAAGAGTATGCCACAGGTATCCAATAGTGTACAAGGGAGGCCCAGTGTGTGCTAGGTGATGCTAAGTCTCTGACAGGGGTGGCAAGAGTGGGATAGCTTGTCCAAATGTGTGTTTGAAGGGCCAAGACTGTGATAGGGGTGCCCATGAATGTGATAGGGGTGCCCAACTGTGTGGTCGAGGTGACCAAGACTGTACTTGTGTTACCCAAGACTGAACAAGGTAATGGCAAGTGTGTGGTCTGACTGGTGAGAATTTTCTAGGGTTGCCCAAGAGTGTAATATGGGTACTCAAGAGTGTACTTGGGGGAACTAGAGTGTGATAGGGTGCCAAAGAGCATACTCGGGGAGTGTAACATTTGCTAGTCGTGTCCAATTGCGTGACGGGGAGCACAACAGTGTGGTAGGACAGACCAGTGTGTGCTAGAGCCAAAGGGAGTAATCAGTGTGCCCAGAGTTGGCTAGGGTTGTCCAAGAGTGTGCGGTAGAGCATGACAACAAGGTGATACCTAGACCCAAGAGTGTGCTCGGAGTGAACAAGTGTGTGCTAGGGGTGCCCAAGAGCATGCCAGTTCTGCCCGAGAGCGTCCTACGGGATGGCAAGAGCGTGAAAAGTGTGTCCAATAGGGTGATGGAATACTTAAAAGTGTTCAAAGTGTGTGATAGAGGTGTCCAAGGGGGTACTTGTTGTGCCCAGATTGGGGTAGGTGTGCCCAAATGTGTCATAAGTGATGGCAAGTGTGTGTTGAAGTTGTTGAAGAGTGTAATGGGAGTGTCCAAATGTGTGATCAGGGTACCCAAGACTGGGATACGTTTGCCCAAATGTGTACTTGCCATGCCCAAAAGGGTGATAGTTGTGCACGAGAGTGTACACTGGGTGCCAAAGCGTGTAATCGGGGATGTCAGGAGTTTGCTCGCGGTGTCCAAGAGTGTGCTGGGGTAAAAAGGAGTGTGCTAAGCCTGCCCATTCTACGTTAGGAGTGCCTAACTGTATGCTGGTGTGCCTACAGGAGCCCAAGATCGCTCCAGACATACCCTTGTGAGTGCTAGGCGTGCCCAAGTATATGATGGACGTGCAGAAGAGTGTGCTAATTGTGCCTAGAACTGTTCTAGGAGAGCGCAAGAGTGTGACAGGAGTCAGCGAACATGTACCCATGATGGCAGGCGTGTGCCAGTGTACCCAAATATCTGTTAGGGGCGCGCAGGAGTGGGCTAGTTTTCCAAAAAACGAAATAGGAGTGCCCAGAGTGTTCCAGTGTGCCAAGAATCGGTTAAGGTTGCCCAAGAGTGTTTTAGATGTACCCAAGTGTGTGACAGAGGTACGCACGTGTGTATTAGGGATGCCCAAGTGCATACTAGGGTTGCCAAAGAGTATGCTGGATGATTGAAAGTGTGCGCTAGGAGTGCCCAGGAAGTGCTAGGATTCCGCAAGAGACTGGTAGGGGTGCCTAAGTACTAGAAGTGTCCACAGTGTTGTCGGGTGTCGAAGAATGCTGTGGGGTCCCCACGAGTGTTCTCGTAATGACAAGCGTGTAGCAGTGGTGCCCAAGAGCTGGCTTGCATAAAAGTGTGCACGGGGTGCCCAGTTTGTGATATTCGTGCCAAAGAGAGTGATTAGTGAGCCCAGAGTTTGTGAGGGCTGCCAGGTGTATCATAGTGTGCCCAAGAGTGTGCTAGGAGAATGCAAGGATGTCATAGTGGTGCCAAAGAGCGTAATCAGTGTACCCAGATAGTGATAGGATTACTCAGTAGCGTGCTAGGGGTGCCTAGAAAGTGAGAGGTGTGCCCAAGGGAGTGCTGCGAGTGAACAAGTGTGTGCTAGATGTGCCCAAGAGTATGCTACGTGTGGCCAATAATGTGATAGGGGTTGGGAATAGTGAGCCAGGGGTGAGCTAGTTGGTGCTAAAGGTGAGCAACAGTGTGAATGTGGATGGCAATAGTGTGCTAGGGATGTGAAGATTGTGTTATGGGTGTCTAAGCTTGTGATAGGGGTGCCCATTAGAATGCTAGGTGGGTCCAACAGTGGGCGACGGGTGCCCAAATGAGTGTTTGATGTGCCTAACTTGTGGTAAGTTCCCAAGTGTGTATTAGGGGTCCCCAAGTGTGTACTAGCGGTGCAAAGAGTGTACTAGGTGTGACCAAGAGTGTGATAGACGATGGCAAGTGTGTGATAGGAGTGCCCAAGTGTGTATGAGAGGTGGTCTAGGGGTTGTGCAGTCTGCCTGGAGAACTTTAGGTGTGCCCAAGTATGTGTTCGGAGATAACAAGTGTTTGCACGGCGTGTCCAGATTGTGCTAGTGTTGTTCAACAGAATGTGTCTTAGGGGTGCCCCAGAGTGTGCTAGGAGATAGCAAAAGTATAATAGGGGTACAAAAGAGAGTAATGAACTGCCTGAAAGTGTTGTAGGTATGCCCAAGTGTGTAATTGAGGTGCACAAGGCGGTGCTTAGTGTGTCCAATATATGTTAGGTGAAGGCAAGTGTGTGCTTGGAGTGACCAGAATGCTCTTGACTTGCTCAAGAGTTTAATAGGTGAGTCCAAGAGTATACTGGTGTGCCCAAGAGAGCGATTAGTGTGGTCAATGTGTGCCAGGTATGCTAAAGGGCCTTCCGGGATGCCCAAGAGTGCACTTGGGGATAGAAACTGTGTGCCAGTGGTCTCCAAGTGTATGATGGGGTGCACACGAGTGTGTTAGGGGAGTCCAATGTGTACGAGATGTGCCAAAGAGAAAGATCAGCTTTCCCAGAAAGTGTTCAGTCTGTCCAAGAGTGTGTTAGAGAATGACAGGATACAGGTGCCCGAGAGTGTACTAGGAGTGAGCAAATGTGGGCTCGGGTGCCCAAATGATTGGTGGATGTGCCCAAGTATTTACATGGAGGTGTCCACGAGTGTGATAGGTGAAGGTATGTAGTGCTAGGGGGGCCCAGTACATGAAAGAGGTAACAAGGAGAGTAATCAGTGTGCTGGTACTGTCCAAAAAAGTACTAGAGAATGGCAAGGGTATACTATGGGTGGCTAGGAGTGTGCCGGGAGTGATGAAATATGTGATTGGTATAACAAAGTGTGTACCAGGGCTGCCCTAGAGTTTTCTAAGGGTGGCCAAGTGTGGTACTACTTTGCACAAATGCGATCATGGAGGGCCCAGAATGTGTTCGATGTGCCCAAGAATGTGCTGGGGGTGCCAAAGTGTGTGGTAGGACTGCGCAGGTGCGATGGATGCCTAATTGAGTGTTAGAGGTGACCAAGAATGTGCGAGGGGATGGCAGGAGGGTGACAGGGTGTCCAGGTGTCTGCTAGAGCTGCCCAAAAGTGGGCTACTTTGTCCAACTATGTGCTAGAACTGCCCAAATAGGTGGTAAGGGTGCGCAAGTGTGTGCAAGGTGATGGCAAATGTGTCCTACGAGTGCCCAAAACGTTCTAGGTTAGCTCAAGTGTGTGATAAGGGTACCAAGAACGGTTCTGAGTACCCAGTGTGTACTCGGGGATGGTAAGTGCTTGTTAGTGGCTTCCAAGAGTGTGCTGGAGTGCACAAGAGTGTGCTAGGGGAGACCGCTGCGTGATAGAGCTGCCAAGGAAGGTGATCAGTATGGCCAGAGTGTGCTAGGCTTGTCCAAGAGTGTGCTAGAGAATGACAAGAGTGTACTACGGGCGCCCTACAGTGTGCTAGCAGTGAGCAAGTATGTGCTAGGTGTGACCAATTATGTGCTTGGGATACCCAAGATTTTGATAGTGTTGCCGAAGGGTGTGCTAGGGGTTCCCAAGAGTGTACGAGGGGTGCCCAAAACTATACCTGGGGATGGCACGAGTGTGTCAGTAGGGTCTAAGTGTGTTCTAGGGCAGCCCAGTGTGTGATAGAGGTGCAAACAAGAGCGAACAGTGTGCCCAGAATGTGCTAGGTTATTCCACGAATGAATGTTAGTGAATGACAGGAGTGTGCTTACAGTTGCTCAAGAGTGCACTAGGTGTGAGCAACATGTGCTTGGGGTGCCCAAGACTTTTCTAGGGTTGGCCAAACATGCGCTAGGTGATGGCAAGTATCTGCTAGAGGTGACCGAGAGTGGGTGAGTTTGCTCATAAGTGCTCCGTGTGCCCAGAGTGTGATAGGCGTGTCCATGTGTGAGCTATGGGTACCCAGGAGCGTGCTATGGGTGAAGGAATGAGCGGCAGGGGTGCCCTCGAGTGTACTAGAGTTGTCCAGAGCGAGATAGGATTGCCCAAGGGTGTAATAGTTGTGTGCAAGTGAGTGCCAGGGGTGCCCAAGGGGGCACTTGGGATGACCACAGTGTGCTGTGGTGCCGAAGAGTGGTGTGGGGTACCAATGACTGTTCTCAGGCATGGCAACAGGGTGCCAGTGGTGTCCAAGAGTGTGCTGTGGGGCCCAAGAGTGTGTTAGGTGAGCCCAGAATGTGATAGACGTGCCAAAGAGCGTAATAAGAGTGCACAGACTGTGATAGGGTTATTTAGGAGTGTACTAAAGAATGGTAAAGTGCAAGAAGGGTGCCAAAACGTGTGCTAGGAGTGAGCAAATTGTTGGTAGGTGTGCCCAAGTGTATGTGTAAGCAAACATGCTCTGGGGGATGGCAAGTATGTGCTAGGGTTTTCACGTGTCTGCCAGGGTGCCCAATAATGGGCTAGTTTGTCAAAACGTGCGCTCAGATTGCCCAGAGTGTGATAGGGGGATGGCAAGTGTATCATACGACGTCCAGGTCCCTGGTAAGGGTGCCCTAGAGTGGTCGAGTTTGCGCGAATGGTGATCAGAGTGCCCAGTGTGTTCTATGAGTGAACAAGTGTGTGAAAGATGCGCCCAAGAACCTGCTCCATGTGGCAAGTCATCTGCTAGAGGGTGGGAATAGTGAGCCATGGGTGACCAAGTGTGTGAATGGGTTGTGCAACTATGTGAAAGTGGATGGCAAAAGTGTGCCTGGGATGTGCAAATTGTGCAATGGTTGCCCAAGCTTGTAATAGGGGTGTCCAAGATATTGATAGGCGGGTCTAAGTGTGGACAAGCGGTGCCCAAGTGTGTGTCCGGTGTGCCTACAGTCTCACAGTGTGCCTAGAGAGTATTAGGTGTGCCCACGTATGTGTTTAGAGACGGCAAGGGTGTACTAGGAGTGCCCGGATTGTGCTAGTGTTGTTCAAGAGATTGTGTACTCGGGGTGCCCAGTGTCTGCTAGGAGATAGCATGAGTATGATATGTACCCAAGAGATAGATGGAGTGCCTGACAGAATTCTAGGTGTGCCCAAGTCTGTTATTGAGGTGTCCAAAGGGGACTATGGTCTACCCACTGTGTGTTAGGTGAAGGCAGTGTGTGCTGGGAATGCCTAGATTGTGCTAGGGTTGTTCAAATGAGTGATAAGGGTGCCCCAGAGTTCATGAGGGGTGCCCAAGAGTGAGCTAGGGATGACCAGTGCATGCTAGATGTGCCAAAGCGAGTTCTCAGTTTTCACATAGTGTGCTAGGCCCGGCCAAGGGTGGGCTAGAGAATGACAAGTGTGTGCTCAGGGTGCCCAAAGGTATGCTAAGAGTGATCAAGTGTGTGTTAGATATCCCCAAGACTGTGCTCGGAGTGACCAAACATCTGCTAGGGAATGACAAGCGTGTGCTCGAGGCCCAAGTGTCTGCTAGGGTTGTCCAAGAGTGGGCTCGTTTGCCCAAATTTGCCCTTGGAGTGTCCAGAGAGTGATTGGTGTGCCCAAGAAGGTGCAAGGGCAATCCAAGATTCCTAGAGGTGCCCAAGTGTGTACTGGGGTATCCAAGAATGTACTGAGGGATGTCAAGTGTGTGCAAGTGGAGCCCAGTGTGTGCTGGAGTGACAATGAGCGTGCTCAGTTTCCCAAGAGTGTGTGAGGATTGTTCAAGCATGTGCCAGAGACTGACAAGAGTGTTCTACAGGTTCCCAAGAGCTTGCTAGGAGTGAGCAAGTGTGTGCTATGTTGCCCACGTCCATGCCAGGGGTGTCGAAGAGCGTAGATGGGATGCTCAAGACTGTGTATGTTGATGGCAAGCATGTGATAGATGTGCCCAAAAGCATGGTATTGGTGCCCAAGTATGTGATGGGGTGTACCAAGATTGCAACAGGGGTGCCCAAGACTGTACGGGGTGATAGCAAGTGTGTGCCATGAGTGCCCTGAATGTTCTAAGGTTGCCCAAGTGTGTAAAGGGTGTGCCAAAGAGTGTAATTTGGAATCACAAGATTGTGCCAGTAGTGCCCAAGTGTGTTCTCGGTGTCCCAAGTGTGTTCTCGGTGTGCCCAAGTGTGTTCCAGGTGCCCAAGAATGTGCTAGGGGATGGCAAGAGGAAATAGGTGTGCCCAACAGAGTGCAGGTGTGGCCAAACGTGTTCTAAGGGTGCCCATTGGTGCGTGATAGGAGTGCCAAGGCGTGTACTGGGGGTGGTCAAGTGGGTGCTAGGGGTTATTGCCGTGTGATAGCGGTGACCAAGCTTGTGCATGGGATCGCAGCAGTCTGCCAGGAATGTCCAAGCTTGTGATAGGGTTGCAAAAGTGCGTACTAGGGGTGCCCAAGTGTGTGATGGATGATGGCAAGAGTGTGATAGGTTCTGTAGGGGTGTCCAAGAGCATGCTGGAGTTCCCAAATGTCTTCCATGGGGGGCCCAAGTTTTGTGGTAGCTGAAGGCAAGTGTGTGATAGGAGTACCCAGGAGTGTAGTAGGGGTATACAGTGTGTACTAGAGGTGCTGAAGAGATTGATCAGTGTGCACAGTGCGTGACAGAGCTGTCCAAGACTGTGTTAAAGATTCACCACAGTGTCCAAGGTTGTGCTGGGATTGAGCAGGTGTGTGCTAGGTATGCCCAAGACTCTGCTAATAGTAACCAGACATCTGCTTTGGGTCGGCAAATGTCTGCTAGGGCCATCCAAGAGTGGGCTAGTTTTCCCAAATGTGTGCTTGGAGTGACCAGCGTGTGCTAGGTTTGCACAAGAATGTACTAGAGCTGCCCCCGAGTGTAGCAGAGGTGCCCAAGAGTGTACTTTGGGATGACAACTCTGTGCTAGTGGAGCCCAATGTGTTTTGCAGGTGACAAACAACGTGCTCAGTTTGCCCAGAGTGCCCGAGGGCTGTCCAGAGTGTGCTAGAGAATGACAACGGTGTTCTACAGTTGGGCAAGAGTATGCTAGGAGTGAGCAAGCATGCGCAAGATGTGGCCAATAGCATGCTGGGGTGTCCAAGAACTGGTTGGGGTGCCTCGGAGTGCGCTGGATGATGCCAAGTATGTGCTAGGTGTCCCCAAGGATGTACTAGGGGTACCCAAGAGCGTGGGAGTGGCGCCCAAGTATGTGATGTGGGTTACCAAGAGTGTAATAGGTGTTCCGAAGACTGTACTTGATGATGGCAAGTGTGTGATAAGAGTGCCCTGAATATTCTAAGGTTGCTCAAGAGCATGCTAGGTGTGCAGATGAGTGTACTAGGTGTGCCCGAGTATTGGAGGTGTCCCCAAGAATGTGCTTGGGGATGGAAAGAAGGGACACACCTATCAACCAGTGTGCTGTTGTGCCCAACAGTGTTCTAGGGTGCTCATGTGTGTGATAGGGGTTGCGCAGTGTGTGGTAGGTGTGGCCAAACAGATGGCAGCAGTGTGTTAGGGATGCCTAAGCATGTGATAGGGTTGTAGAAGTGCTTGTTCGGGTAGCCCAAGAATATGCTCCATGAGGGCAAGACTGTGATAGCTGCTATTGGGATGTTCAAGAGCGTGCCGGAGCGCCCAAATCTGTTCTTTGGTGTGCCCAAGTGCTCGACAGGCCCAAGTGGGTACTTGGTGTGCCCAGTGATTGCTAGGGGTGCCCAGGTGTGTGCTAACTGAAGGTGACTGCATGCCAGGAGTGCCCAGATTGTAATGGGGGTTTTCAAGTGTGTGCTACGTGGCCCAAGAGTTTAGTAGGGGTTCTCAGTGTGATAGGGGTACATAGTGTGAACTAGAGGTGCCAATGAGATTGCTCAGCGTTTCCAGAGTGTGATAGAGCTGTCCAAATGTCTGCTAAAGAAAGACAAGAGTGTGCTACGGGCACCCAAGTGTGTGCAACGAGTGAACAAGTGTGAGATCGAAGTGCTGAAAGGGAACATTTGTGTGGCAAGTGTGAGTTAGGTGAAGACAAGTGTGTGCTAGGAGTTCCCAGATTTTGCTAGGTTCGTTCAAGTATGTTATAGGGGTGCCCAGAGGGTGCTACACAGCCCCAGTACCTACTATACTTGACAAAGAGAGTAATCGGTGTGCCCAGATTGTGATTGGGGTGTCCAGGATTGTGATACAGAATGACAAGATTGTGCTACGTGTGCCCAAGAGCTTTATAGGAGTGAGCAAGTGTGTCATAAGTGTTCCCAAGAATGTGATAGGGGTGCCCACGAGTTTGGTAGCAGTGCCCAAGAAGTGGAATAGTGATGGCAAGTATGTGCTATGAGTGCCCACAATGTTCTAGGTTTTCCCAAGCGGACAACAGGTGTGCCGGAGAGTGCCGTGGGAAGCCCAAGATTGTTCTTGGGAATGGCAAGAATGCATCAGTTGTATCAAAGAGTTGTCAGGGGTGCACAAGAGTGTGCTAGGGGAGCACAGTGTGTGATAGAAGTGCCAAGGAGACTGATTAGTGTGCCCAATGTGTGCTAGGGCTGCCCAAGAGTGTGCACGAGAGAAAGACAAGGCTGTGTTACTGGTGTCCTAGAGTGTGCTAGGAGTGAGTGAGTGTGTGATAGGTTTTTTTGCTTTTTTTTAGTTTTTAGAGATACAGCACTGAAACAGGCCCTTCGGCCCACTGAGTCTGTGCCGACCATCAACCACCCATTTATACTATCCCTACCCTAATTCCATATTCCTACCACATCCCCACCTGTCCCTATATTTCCCTACCACCTACCTAAACTAGGGACAATTTATAATGGCCAATTTTCCGACCAACATGCAAGTCTTTTGGCTTGTGGGAGGAAACCGGAGCACCCGGAGAAAACCCACGCAGACACAGGGAGAGCTTGCAAACTCCACACCGGCAGTACCCAGAATTGAACCCGGGTCGCTGGAGGTGTGAGGCTGCGGTGCTAACCATTGCGCCACTGTGCTGCCCGATAGGTTTACTACCAAGAGCATGCTAGGGGTGCCCACGATCGTTCTACGTGTGCCCAAGAGTGTTGCAGATGTGGCCAAGAGAGTGCTGGTGTGCCTAAGTGTATTCGAGGGTTGGCCAGTTGTGTGTTAAAGGTGATCAAGTGGGTGGTCGGTTTACCCAAGAGTGTGGTGGGGGTGGCCAAGTGTGTGTCGGTGCTGTCAAGTGTGTGCTAGGAGTGAGTGAGTGCTAGGGTTGCTCAAGAGTCGGCGAATTTGTACAAATGGGTAGTCAGTGTGTCCAGAGTCTGCGAGGTGTGCACAAGAAGGTGCTAGGGATGACCAAGAGTGTAGTAGGGGTGCCCCAAACTGTACTAGGTGACGGGAAGTGTGTGCTAGGGGTACCCAGAATGACCAAGGTTTGCCCAAGTGTGTAGTAGAAGTGCCTAAGTTGGTGATGTGTGTTCCCAAGTGTGTACTAGGGGTGCCCAAGTGTGCACTTGGCATGCCCAAAATGTGCCAGTGGTGTCTATGAGCGTTGTGGTGTGCACAAGAGTGCGCCAGGGGAGCCCAGTGCGTGCTAGAGGTAACAACGATAGTGCTGTGTACACAGAGAGTGCTTGGTGGTCCAAGAGTGTGTGCTAGAAAATGACAAGAGTGTTCTACAGGTGCGCAAGTGTGTGAAACGAGTGGGCAAGTGTTTGCTAGGGGTGCCCAGGAACATTTAGTTGTGCGCAAGAGTGTTCTAGGTGTATCCAGTAGTGTAATAGGGATGACCAAGTGTGTGCCAGTGTGTACCAAACATATACTAGGGGATTGCAAGTATGTGTTAATGTTTCCAACTGTCTGCTATGTGTGCTCAAGATTGGGCTAGTTTGCCGAAATGTGTGTTCAGTGTTTCCAGAGTTTGCTAGGACTGAGCAAGTGGGTATTTGAGGTGCCCAAGACCATGCTGGGGTGGGGTGGGGCGGGGGGAGGATTTTAAGGGTGGCCAAGAATGTGCTAGAGGACGGCAAGAGTGTAACAGGTGTGCTCAAGAGGGTGCCCCAAATTGTGCTGAGGGTGCCCAGAATTGTTCTGCGGGTGCCCAGGAGTGTGCTTGGTGATGGCAAGTGTATGCTTGGTGTGTCCAGAATGTGATAGGGTTGCCCAACCGTGTGATAGTGGTGTCCAAGAGTGCGACGTTGTTCCCAAGAGTGTAGTAGGTTAAGGCAATGTGTGCCACGAGTGCCTAGATTGTGGTAGGATTGTTCAAGTATGTCATAGGGGTGCCCAGAGGGTGATCGGTCTTTCAAGAGTGTGATACAGAATGACAAGAGTGTGCTACGTATGCCCAAGTGTGTGATAGGAGTGAGCATGTTTGTGACAGGTGTTCCCAAGAATGCGATAGGGGTGTCAATGAGTTTGGTAGTGGCGCTCAAGAGTGTGATGGAAGTGCCCAAGAGTGTTCTAGGTTTTCCCAACAGTGTATTAGGCGATGGCATGTGGGTGAAATGAGTGCCCACATTGTTCTAGGGTTGCCCAAGAGTGCAATGTGTGTGCCAGAGTGTACTGTGGTGTGCTCAAGTGTGTACTTGAGGATGGCAAGTGTGTGCCAGTTGTCTCAATGTGTGTGCAGGGGTTAACAGCACTGTGCTAGGGGAACACAGTGCGTGATAGATGTGCCAAAGAGATTGATCAGAGTGTCCAGAGTGTGCTAAGTTTGTCCAAGATTATGTGCTGGAGAAAGACAAGGGTGTGCTGCAAGTGCCCAAGAGTGTGATAGGAGTGAGCAAGTGTGTGATATGCGTGCCCACGAGCATGCTACAGGTGCCCACAATCGATCTAGGTGTACCCAAGGTTGTTGTAGGTGTGTCCAAGAGATTGCTGTTGTGCCCAAGTGTGTTCATGGCTTGCCCAGGTGTGTGTTAAAGGTGGCCAAGGTCGTGAGCAGTGTGCCCAGGAGAGCGGTAGAGGTGGCCAAGTGTGTACTAGGTGATGGAAACTGTGTGATAGGAGTGCCCAGATAGGGCTAGGTTTGTTCAAGAGTGTGCCATGGGTGCACAAGTGTCAGATAATGGTGACCAAGAACGTGATAAGGTAGCCCAGAGAGGAATAGGGGTACCCAAGTGTGTGAAAGGGATGCCCAAGAGTGTTACTTCTGTACCAAGGTGGGGCTAGTATTGCCAAAAGTGTGCCTCTCATGCCTAGATTGTTCTTGTTGTGCCCAAGAACGTTCCATGCGTCCGTAAGGAGTAACAGGAATGCAGAGAACTGGGCTAATGGGAAGATTCTTGGTAGTGTAGATGAACAGAGAGATCTTGGTGTCCAGGTGCATAAATCCCTGAAGGTTGCTAACCAGGTTAATAGGGCTGTTAAGAAGGCATATGGTGTGTTAGCTTTTATTAGTAGGGGGGTCGAGTTTCGGAGCCACGAGGTCATGCTGCAGCCGTACAAATCTCTGGTGAGACCGCACCTGGAGTATTGCGTGCAGTTCTGGTCACTGCATTATCGGAAGGATGTGGAAGCTATGGAAAGGGTGCAGAGGAGATTTACTAGGATGTTGCCTGGTATGGAGGGAAGGTCTTACGAGGAAAGGCTGAGGGACTTGAGGTTGTTTTCGTTGGAGAGAAGGAGGAGGAGAGGTGACTTAATAGAGACATATAAGATAATCAGAGGGTTAGATAGGGTGGATAGTGAGCGTCTTTTTCCTCGGATGGTGATGGCAAACACGAGGGGACATAGCTTCAAGTTGAGGGGTGATAGATATAGGACAGATGTGAGAGGTAGTTTCTTTACTCAGAGAGTAGTAAGGGCGTGGAACGCCCTGCCTGCAGCAGTAGTAGATTCGCCAACTTTAAGGGCATTTAAGTGGAGATTGGATAGACACATGGATGAAAATGGAACAGTGTAGGTCAGATGGTTTCACAGGTCGGCGCAACATCGAGGGCCGAAGGGCCTGTACTGCGCTGTAATGTTCTAATTCTAATTCTAAGAGTGAGCAATGGGAAGGCAGCAGTGTGATGATGGTGCTCAAGCATATGCTAGTGTTACAAAATTGAGTGTGATTGGTGATGGCAAGTGTGTGCTAAGAGTGCCCAGGTTGTACTTGGGTTGCCCAAACGTGTGATAATAGTGTCCAAGTGTGTGCTAGCTATGCACAGAAGTATGCTACGGGTGAGCCGTGTATGCTAGAGGTGCCAAAGCGCGTGCTCAGTGAGCCTATTTGTGATAGGCGTGCAGATGAATGTCCAAGGTGTGCTGAAGTGTGTTCTAAGTGTGCCCAAGAGTGTGCGAGGATGTGCCCAGTGTGTGCTAGATGTACCAAGGATGTACTCAGTTGCCCAATAGTATGCGAGGACTGTCCAAGAATGTGCTAGAGAATAATAGGTGTGTGCTACGGGTGCCCAAGACTGCTAGGCATCATCAAGCATGTGCCAGGGGAGAGCAAGTGTGTGCTTGGGCGTCCAACTGTCTGCTAGTGCTGCCCAAGTGTGGGCAGCTTTGCCCAAACGTGTGTTTCGAGTGCCCAGAGTGTGCGAGGTGTCCCAAGAAGATGCGAGGGCTGCCTAAGAGTGCGGTAGAGGTGCCCAAGTGTGTATTCGGGCTGCCCAAGCGTCTACTAGCATGCCCAAGAGTTTACTAGTGGTGCCCGAGAGTGTGCTAAGTTGTGGGAGGTGTGTGCTAGGATTGCCCAGAATGTTCTGGGATTACCCAAGTGTGTGGCAGGGGTACCCAGGTGTGTGAATGGAAGACCCGACGGCGTACTAGGGGTGCCCAAGTGTGCACTAGTAGCGCCAAGATTATGATAGTTGTGCCGAAGGGTGTTCTGGGTGAAAAACAGTGTTCTGGAGTACCCAGGAGTCTACAAGGGGATGGCAAGTGTGTGCCAGTGATTTCCAAGTGCGTGCTGAGTTGCACAAGAGTGTGCGACAGGAACCCTGTGCGTGTTGGAGGTGACAAAGAGCGTGCTCAGTTCACCCAGAGTCTGCTCGGGTTGGCCAAGAGTGTGCTAGAGAATGACAAGGGTGCTCTATCGGTGTACATGAGTGAGCTAGGAACGACTAATTCTGTGCTAGGTATGCCCAAGAGCATGCTACGGGTGCCCAAGAGCATTCTATGGGTGCCCAAACGCGCGCTAGGTGACGGTAATTGCGTTATAGCTGTGCCCAAGTATGTAATAGGACTGCCCAAGAGTGTGATAGTTGTGTCCAAAAGAGTGATCATTGTGCCGAAGAGTGTACAAGGGGTGCCCAAGGCTGTATTAGGGATGGCAAGTGTGCGCTAGGAGCAGCCTGAATACTCTCTGCTTGCCCATGAGCGTGGCAGGGGAGTCCAGAGTGAATATATGTGCCTAAGAGATTATTCGGGTATTGCAAGTGTGTGACAGTGCTGTCCAAGAGTGGTGCTCAAGAGTTTTCCAGGTGAGCCCAAGGATATTCTAGGTGTGCCCAAGTGTGTTGTAGAGGATGGTAAGAGTGTGCTAGGTATGTCCAACAGTGTGCTGGTGTGTCAAAAGTGTCCAGGGTTGTGCTAGCTGTGCCAAAGCATGTACGAGGGGTGACCATATCTGTGCTAGGGGTGATCAGAGTATAATACGGATGGCCAAACATGTGCGAAGGGAGGGCTAGAGTGTGCAACGTTTGTCCAACAGAGTGCTGGTGTGCCCAAAAGTGTTCTAGAGGTACCCAAGGGTGTGATTGATGTGCCCAAGCATGTAGTTTGGCTGACCAAATGGGTGCTAGGGGCGCTCAGAGAGCATTAGGGGTTTCCAAAGATGCGATTGGGGATAGCAGGGGTGTGTGAGGATATCCAAGTCATACAACCCTTCGGCCCACCTAGTCCGTGCCGACCAACAACCACCCATTTATACTAATCCTGCATTAATCCCCTATTCCCGATCACATACCCACCATTGTCCTACCACCTACCTCCACTAGGAGCAATTTACAATGGCCAATTTACTGATCAACCTGCAAGGCTTTGGCTGTGGGAGGAAACCAGAGCACCCAGCGGAAACCCACGCAGTTACAGGAAGAACTTGCAAACGCCACACAGGCTATACCCAGAACCGAACCTCGGTCGCTGGAGCTGACAGGCAGCGGTGCTAACCACTGTGCCGCCGCTGCGCGTGCAATGGGTGTCAATTTGGGGATAGGGTTGCCGAAATCTATGCTTGGTGTGCCGAAAAAATGCTATGGATGCCCATGAGTCAGCTAGGGGATGGTAGCAGTGTGCTAGTGATGCCCAAACGTGTGCTAGGGTTGCAGAAGTGTGTCCTAGGGGTGACCATGGAGGGGGATACGTGATGGCAAGTGGGTGCTAAGAGCGTCCAGATAGTGCTAGGCATGCCCAATCGTGTGATAGTGGTGTCCAGGAGTGTGATGGGATGCAAAGAACTGTAATAGGTGTGCCCAGTGTATGCCAACGGTGACAAAGAAGTGCTCAGTGTGCCCAGAGTGTGCAAGGGATAAAGAAGTATATGCCAGGTGTGTGTGCCCAACAGTGTTCTAAGTATGACCAAGAATGTTCTAGGAAATAGAAAGTGTATAATGGGGTGAGCAAGAGTATACTGGAGTGCACAGATGTGTACTTGGGATATCCAAGTGTGTATTCGAGATGCCCAAGCGGTTTCTTGGTGTGCCCAAGTGTCTTAAGGCGTCCAAGTGTGTGCGAGGTGAGGGCAACTGTGTGAAAAGTGTAACCAGATTGTGCTCAGGTTTTTCAGGTGCATGCTAGGCGTGTTTAAGTCTGTACTAGGGGTGATCCGTGGGTGATTGAGGTTCCAAAGAGTAATCAGTGTGCACAGAGTGTGATCGAGCTGAGCAAGAGTGCACTGGAGAATAACAAGGGAGTGCTACGTGTGACGAAGAGTAATCTAGGTGTGCACTAGTGAGTGCCAGGGGAGCCCAGTGTATGATAGAGGTGCCGAAGTGTATGCTCTGTTTGCCCAGAGCATACTGGAGAATGACAAGTGTATTCTATTGGTGTCCAGGATTGTGCTAGGAGGGCCCAAATTTTGCGAAGGTCGTGATAGGGGTGACCAAGAATGTACTAGGGGCGCCCAGAGTGTGGGAGGTATTCTCAGTGTGTGAGAAAGGTACCATGGAGAGTGATCAGTTTTCCCAAAGCGTACTAGGGTGTCAAACACTGTGATGGAGAATGACATGAGTGTTCAACGGGTGCCCAAGAGTTTGCTAGGTGTGAGCAAGTGCGTCATAGGGGTGCCCAAGACTGTGATAAGGGTGACCAAACATGTGCTAGCCTGTCCGAGTGTCGGCTACATCTGCCCAGGTTTAGATTTTTTTTAGATTTAGATTTAGAGATCCAGCACTGAAACAGGCCCATCGGCCCACCGAGACTGTGCCAACCATTAACTACCCATTTATACTAATCCTACACTAATCCCATATTCCTACCACATCCTCACTTGTCCCGATAGTCCCCTCCCACCTACCTATACTAGGGGCCATTTATAATGGCCAATTTACCAATCAACCTGCAAGTCTTTTGGCTGTGGGAGGAAACCGGAGCACCTGGAGGAAACCCACGCAGACACAGGGAGAACTTGCAAGCTCCACACAGGCAGTACCCAGAATTGAACACGGGTCGCTGTTGCTGTGAAGCTGCAGTGCTAACCACTGCGTCACTGTGGGTTACTTTGCCCAAATGAGTGATCGGAGTGCCAAGGGTGGGCTAAATGAGTCCAGGATGGTGCTAGGGCTGCCAAACAATGTGGTAGAGGCGGTCAAGTGTGTGATGGGAGTGCTCAAGAGTGTACTAGGTGATGGCAAGTGTGTGACAGGAGTGCCCAGATTGTGCTACGTTGTCCAAATGCATGCTGTGGGTGCGCACAGTGTAATAGGCATGCCCATGATTGTGCTGGAGTGGCTATGAGTATGCTGGGGGTATCCAAGAGTGTGCTAGGGCTGGCCATGAGTATGCTACTGGTGGCCAAGTGTGTACCGAGGTGCCCAAGTGGATGATAGCAATGCCCAAGAGGATGATCAGTGTGTCCAATCATGTGCAAGGGGTCGGCAAATGTGTGCGAGGGTGCCCAAATGTGTAATAGGGTGCCCAGGACCGGGCTAGGAATTGAGCAAGTATGTAATTGGTGGGTCCAAGCATGTACTAAGTGTGGCCGAATGTGTTCCAGGGCTGCCCAGAGTATTATATGGTGACTAAACATGTGCTAGAGATAGGCAGTAGTGTGCTAGGTTGTCAAGTTTGTGATGGGGTGCCGAATATGTTTGCCCAAATTTCTGCTTCTTGTGCCCAAACTGTGCTAATGTGCCCAGGAATTAGATAGGTGCGCCTAAAATTGAGAAGTGGGATGGCAGCACTATGATCGGGGTGCCCAGCATGTCTCGGGTTGCAGAAGTGTGTCCTAGGGGTGTCCAAAACGTGTGCTAGGTGATGGCACGTGTGTGTTAAGAGTGCCCAGGTAGTACTGAGTTTGTTCAAGTGCGTGCTAGTGATGCACAAGTGTGTATTTGGGGATGGCAAGAGTGTGCCAGTTTTGTCCAAGATTGTACTAGGGGGTACCCAGAATTTGCTAAGGGCGACCAGTGTGTGGTAGAGCTGCCAAAGAGTGTGCTCGGTGTGCACAGAATGTGCGTGGTCTGTCCAAGATTGTGATTGCGAATCACAAGACTGTGCTATAGGTGCCTAAGCGTGTAATAGGAGTGAGTAAGTGTGTCCTGGGGGTCAAAAAAGCATGCGAGGTGTTACCAAAAATGTCCTCCGTGTGCACCAGTGTGTTCTAGCTGTGCCCAAGAGTGTGATAGACGATGGAAACAGTGTAATAGGCGTGACCAAAAGAGCGCTGGGGTGCCCAGAATTGGTTTAGGAGTGCTCAAGTGTGTGATGGAGGAGGCCAAGGATTTAATTGGTGTGCTGAGAGTGTGATAGGGTGCCCAAGTATGTGCGAGGTGATGACAAGTGTGTGCTGAGTGCCCAGATTGTGCTAGGGTTGTTCAGGTGTTGTCTTGGGGTGCCAAAGTGCATGCTTGGTGTGCCAAATTGTCCACATGGGGCACCCCAGAGAGTCATAGGGGATCCCAAGAGTATACTAGGTGATTGCAAGTGTGTGCTAGTGTGTCCAAATGTCTACTAGGATTGCGCAACAGTAGGTAAGTTTCACCAAATGTGTGTTCAGAGTTCCCAGAGTGTGCTAGGGCTGCCCAAGAATGTGCTAGGGCTGCCCAAGTGTGTGCTGGTGGGTGACCTAGGGCGTACTAGGGGTGCCCAAGGGTGTGATATATGATGGCAAGTGATTGCTGGGAGCTCCCAGGGCTTTGCTGGGGGTGCAAGGAGCGCCCAGAATGTCCCAGTATGATAGGTGAGCTCAGGTGTGCAATAGGGGTGCCCAGAGTTTGATAGGGGTGCCGGCGAGAGTTCTGGGGTGCTCGAGAGTGTACTCGGGGATTGCAAGAGTGTGCCCGTGGAGTCCAACAATGTGGTGGGTAGCACATTGTGTGCTAATGGAGCCCAATGTATGAAGGTGCCAGCGAATGTGCTCAGTGCAGCCAGAGTGTAATAGGGGTGCCCAAGATCCTTCCAGCTGTGCTCAAGTGTGTTAGAGGGGCCCCAAGAGTGTGCTAGGAGATGGCAAGGGTGTGCCAATTGTATCCACGAGAGTTCTGGTGTGCCCAGAGTGTCGTAGTTCTGCCCAAGCGCGTGTTGGAGTTGTTAAGTGTGTAATCGGAGCGCCCAGATTGTGGTAGTGTTAGTCAAGAGCGTGCTATGGGTAACCATGTGTGTGATAGAGGTACGCAGCGTGTTGTGGGGCTGACCAAACATATGTTGTTAAGAAGGCGTATGGTGTGTTGGCTTTCATTAACAGGGGGATTGAGTTTAAGAGCCGCGAGGTTATGCTGCAGCTCTATAAGGCCCTGGTTCGACCACACTTGGAATATTGTGTTCAGTTCTGGACGCCTCATTATAGGAAGGATGTGGAAGCTTTAGAGAGGGTGCAGAGGAGATTTACCAGGATGCTGCCTGGACTGGAGGGCATGTCCTATCAAGAGAGATTGAGGGAGCGAGGGCTTTTCTCATTGGAGCGAAGACGGATGAGAGGTGACTTGATAGAGGGGTACAAGATGATAAGAGGCATAGATACAGTGGATAGTCAGAGACTTTTTCCCAGGGTGGAAAGGGCTATCACCAGGGGGCATAATTTTAAGGTGATTGGAGGAAGGTTTCGGGGAGATGTCAGAGGTAGGTTCTTTACACAGAGAGTGATGGGTTCGTGGAATGTGCTGCCAGCGGTGGTAGTAGAAGCAGATACATTAGGGGCATTTAAGTGACTCTTGGATATGTACATGGATGATAATAGAATGAAGGGTAGGTCGTTAGTTTGATCTTAGAGTCGCTTAAAGGTTCGGCACAACATCGTGGGCCGAAGGGCCTGTACTGTGCAGTACTGTTCTATGTTCTCTGTGCTATGTGATGACAGGAGTGTGATCGTGTATACCGGTGTATGCTACTGGTGATTAGGTGTGTAATGGGGGTGTCCAAATACGTCTTTGTAGTGCCAAGAGTGTGCCCAAGAGTGCACCCGAGGTGCCTAAGAGTGATCTAGGGGATGCCAGCAGTATGATAGGCGTGCTGAAGCGTTTGTTTGGCTTGCCGAAGTGTGTCCTAGTGGTACTCAAGTGTGTGATAGGTGATGGCAAGTGTGAGATAGGAGTGCCCAGATTGTGCTCGGGTTGTTCAAGCGTGTGCTAGAGTATGAAAGCTGCTAGGGTCCCCATGAGCGTGATAGTGGTAACCAGGAGAGTACCAGTGGTGTGCAGTGTGTGAGAGGGGTGCCCAATTATGTGCTAGGGGTAAGCAAGTGTGTCATCGGTGTGCTTAAAGTGTGATAGGGGTGTCGAAGCATATGCTAGGGGATGGCAGGAGTGTGCTACTGTTTCAATATGTGCGCTAGGGTATCCCAAATGTGTGTTTGTGCCCAGAGAGCGCTCGGTGTGGCCAGGAAGGCGCCAATCGTGCTCATGAGTGAGCTAGGGATGGCAGCAGTATGCTCGGAGTGCCCGAGTGTGCTGGGTTGCAGAAATGTGTCCGAAGGGTGCCCAAACGTGGGGTTGGTGATGGTATGTGAGTTCTAGGTGTGTCCAGATTATGCAAGACTTGCCCAATTGTGTACTAGTGATTTCCAAGACTGTGAAATGGGGTGGCAAGAGTATGGAAGGGCATGGCCTCGTGTGTGCTAGGTCTACCCAAGTGCCTATTAGAGGTGCAGAAGTGTGTACTGGGTGGCCAAGTATGTGCTGGGTATTCAAATGTGTGCTGGGTGACCAAGTGTGTGCTGGGGTGGCCAAGTGTGTGCTAGGGCTGCCCAAGAGTGCGCTTGGTTATGGCAAGGGTGTTATACGGATGCCCACGTGTCATTAGAGGTACTGAAGAGTATGCTGGGGTGGCCAAGAGCGTGCTCGAGTATGGCAAAAGTGGGCCAGCGAAGTCCAGAGAGTATCAGGGCTTGCCAGAGTTGAAAGGTGTTCCCAGAGTGCCCAGTAGTGTGCTAGCGATGCCAAGAGCATGCTGGGTATAGCAAGAATGTACCAGGAGTGGTCAAGAGTGAGCTAGGGGTTCTCAAGAGTGTGATGGGGATTCTAGGAATATCCAACAGTGTGTCATGGCTTGGCAACAGCCTGCTAGGGGTGTCTAGAATGCCCTAATGATGGCCAAGTGTTTGCAAGGGATGACAAAGAGTATGAGAGGAGTGCCCAAGAGTCTGCTATGGATACCCAAGAGAGGGATAGGCGTTCCCAAGTGTATTCTACGGCTGCCAGGAGTGTTCTAGGGGATGCCCAAGAGTATGATAAGTGTGCCCAAGCATGTCCTAGCCGTGCTCAAGTGTGTGCTAATTGTGCGCAAGTAGGTTCTATGGCTTCCCAGAGTGTGATAGGAGATGGTAAGCGTATGATGGTTGTGCCCAAGAGTGTGCTTGGGGATGGGAAGCATGTGCTAGCAGAGTCTAAGAGTGTGCTAAGCGTGCCAAACAGTGTGCTACGGATGCACAAGAGTGTGCTAGGACATAACAAGAATGTACCAGGATTGCCCATGAGAGTGCTCAGGGTGCCCAATATTGTGTCAGGGGATGGCAAGAACGTTTTGGATGATCCCAGCGTGTGATAGTGGAGTCCAAGCTCGTGAGAGGAGTGCCCAGGTGTGTGAAACAGCTGCCCAGAGTGTGCTCGGGCATGGCCGGAGTGTTCTGGTCATGACCAAGTGTTCCCAAGTGCAGGCCATGAGTTGGAAAGAGCGTGCTTAGAGTAACCAAGGGCGTCATAGGGGATGGCAAGAGTGTGTCAGTGGTGCTCAAGAGCATGCCAGGTGGGGTGCCCAAAAGTGTGCCAGGATTCTCAAGTGTGATAGCTGATGTCAAAGGTGCGACAGGTGTCCTTAAGTGTGTGATGGGGGGTGGTAACAGTGTGCAGTGAATGGCAAGAGTGTCCTCGGGGATACCCAATAATTGGATTTTTGTGACCTCGAATGTGCTAGTAGTGTCCAAGTCTGTTCGATGGTTGCCCAAGCGTCTACTAGGAGGGTCCAAGAGTGCGCCATGGGCACCCACGTGTGCAAGAGGGTGAGCAAGAGAGTGTGAGTGGTGGACAAGAGAGTGCTAGGGTTGCACAAGTGTGATATGTGTGCCCAAGTGTGTAATAGGTGTACCCAAGATCGTGCTCGGAGTGTCAAAATGTTTGTTTGGGGTGCCCAACAGTGTGATAGAGGTGCCCAAGCATATGCTAGGGATGGAAAGAGTGTGCATGGGGATGGCAAAAGTGTTGTGTGTGTGCCAAACAGAGTGGTAGGTGTGACAAAGAGAGTGCTAGGGATGTCCAAGTGTATGTCCGGGATGTCCAAGAGTGTGATTCGGTTCTCAATAGCGTGGTAGGGTCTGGCAAGAGGGTGACAGTGGGGGCCAAGAGGGTGCCAGGGTGCCCTAGTATGTTAGAAAATGGCAAGAGTTAGCTAGGGGTGCCCAAGAGTGTCACAGGTTGTAACAAATGTGCTGGAAGTGCCCAAGAAATGGAAAGGCGTTCGAAAGAGTATGCTAGGGGATGGCAAGACTGCATTAGGGGTGCGCAAGTGTGTGTCAGGGGGTGGCAATATTGTACATGAGGTGCCCAGAAATTTCTATGTGTACTCAAGAGTGCGGGGTGGCTAACTCTTGCCATTCCCTAACATACTCGGGCACCCTGGCACACTCTTGGCCCCCACTGTCACCCTCTTGCCAGACCCTATCATACTCTTGAGTACCCAGTCATACTCTTGGACATCCCAGACATACATTTGGACATACCTAGCAGTCTCTTCGTCACACCTATCATTCTGTCAGGCACACGAACAACACTCTATCCAAGAGTGTGCTGTGGGTATCCAAGAGTGAGTTTCGTATGCCCAAGGGTGTGGTCAGGGAAGGCGAGTGTAGGCTAGTGGCATCCAAGAGTGCGAGGGGATGGCAATAATATGATAGCAGATTGCAAGATGTATTAGATGTGCCCTCGTGTGTGGTATGGGCGCCCAGGAGTGTGATAAGGGTGAACAAGAGTGTGCGAGGGAATGGCAAGAGAGTGCAAGGGGGTGCACAGGATCGTGATGGGGGTAGGCAAGAGATTGCTAGGGGTACCTGAACGTGTGACAGCTGTGCCCAAGTGTTGCTAGGAGTGCCCAAGAATGTGCTTGGGGATGTCAAGACTGTGCGCGACGATGGCAAGAGAGTGTTCAGAGTGCCTAAAGTGTGCTAGGGCTAACGAGGAGTGTGATAGGTCTGTTCAAGTGTTTGTCAGGGATGTCCAAGAGTGTGCTCGGGTGCCCAAGAGTGTAATAGGTTATGGCAAGAGTTCGATAGAGTATGGCAAGACAGTACTAGGGGTGCCAGTAGTGTGCCAAGGGTGACCACGAGTTTGTTGGGAAATGGCAAGAGTTTTCTAGGGGTGCCCAAGAGTGTGCCCCTGGATCATGACCACACCACCGAACATCAAGCCACTGTCACAAAGGTTGGTGGAGTTGCGGATAATGATAAGGATTGTCAGAGGATGCAGCAGGATTTAAATCGGTTGGAGACTTGGGCGGAGAAATGGCAGATGGAGTTTAATTCGGACAAATGTGAGGTAATGCATTTTGGAAGGTCTAATGCAGGTGGGAAGTATACAGTAAATGGCAGAACCCTTAGGAGTATTGACAGGCAGAGAGATCTGGGCGTACAGCTCCACAGGTCACTGAAAGCGTCAACGCAGGTGGATAAGGTAGTCAAGAATGCATACGGCATGCTTGCCTTCATCGGTCGGGGCATAGAGTATAAAAATTGGCAAGTCATGTTGCAGCTGTACAGAACCTTAGTTCGGCCACACTGAGAATATTGCGTGCAATTCTGGTCGCCACACTACCAGAAGGACGTGAAGGCTTTGGAGAGGGTACAGAGGAGGTTTACCAGGATGTTGCCTGGTCTGGACGGCATTATCTATGAGGAGTGGTTGGAAAATCTCGGATTCTTTACAATGGAACGACGGAGGTGGAGGGGCGACATGATAGAGGTTTACAAAGTTTGAGCGGCATGGACAGAGTGGATAGTCAGAAGCTTTCTCCCAGGGTGGAAGAGTCAGTTACTGGGGGACATAGGTTTAAGGTGCGAGGGGCAAAGATTAGATGAGATGTGCGAGGCAGGTTTTTTACACAGAGGGTGGTGAGTGCCTGGAACTTGCTGCCAGGGGAGGTGGTGGAAGCAGATACGATAGCGATGTTTAAGAGACATCTTGACAAATATATGAATAGGAACGGAATAGAGGGATATGGGCCCAGGAAGTACAGAAGGTGTTAGTTTAGGCAGGCATCAAGATCGGCGCAGGCTTGGAGGGCCGAAAGGCCTGTTCCTGTGGTGTAATGTTCTTTGTTCTTTGTCCACCGGACTGTCACTGACATCAACTCCTCAGGAGATCTTCCCTCTACAACTTCCAACCAAATAGTTCTACAACCCCGGACAGCCCGCCTATCCTTCCTTCCTAAAATCCACAAACAGGACTGTCCTGGCATACTCATCGTTTCAGCCTGTTCCTGCCCCACTGAACCTATTTCTTCCTATCTTGACTCCGCTGGTCCAATCTCTTCCTACCTACATTTGTGATTCTTCTGTCGCCTTGCATCCTTTTGGCAATATCCAGTTTGCTGTCTCTAATATCCTCCTGTTCATTCTGGACGTCCAATCTCTCTACATCTCCATGCCTCACCAGGGCGTTTTGAGGGCTCTCCACTTTCTCCTTGAACAGACGCCCAACCAGTCCACATCGAGCACCACCCTCCTCCGCCTGCCTGATGTTGTTGTTACATTGAACAACTTCTCCTTCAAGTCCACTCACTTCCTTCAAGTAAAAGGTGTTGCTATGGTACCCGCATGGGTCCTAGATATGGAACATAGATCATAGAACAGTACAGCACAGTGCAGGCCCTTCGGTCCACGATGTTGTGCCGAACCTTTAACCTACTCTAAGATCTAAGTAACCACCTACCCTTCATTCTACTATCATCCATATGCCTATCCAAGAGTCACTTAAATGCCCCTAATGTATCTGCTTCTACTACCACCGCTGGCAGCGCATTCCACGCACCCACCACTCTCTGTGTAAAGAACCTACCTCTGACATCTCCCCGAAACCTTCCTCCAATCACCTGAAAATTATGCCCCCTGGTGATAGCCCTTTCCACCCTGGGAAAAAGTCTCTGATTATCCACTCTATCTATGCCTCTCATCATCTTGTACAGATCTATCAAGTCACCTCTCATCCTTCTTCGCTACAATGAGAAAAGCCCTAGCTCCCTCAATCTTTCTTCATAGGACATGCCCTCCAGTCCAGGCAGCATCCTGGTAAATCTCCTCTGCACCCTCTCTAAAGCTTCCACATCCTTCCTATAATGAGGCGACCAGAACTGAACACAATATTCCAAGTGTGGTCGAACCAAGGCCTTATAGAACATAGAACATTACAGCGCAGTACAGGCCCTTCGGCCCTGAATGTTGCGCCGACCTGTGAAACCATCTGACCTACACTATTCCATTTTCATCCATATGTCTATCCAATGACCACTTAAATGCCCTGAGAGCTGCATCATTAGCTCGCGGCTCTTAAACTCAATCTCCCTGTTAATGAAAGCCAATACACCATACGCCTTCTTAACAGTCCTATCAACTTGGGTGGCAACTTTGAGCGATCTATGGACATGGACCCCAAGATCCCTCTATTCGTCCACAGTACCAAGAATCCTGTCTTTAAGCCTGTATTCCGCATTCAAATACGACCTTCCAAAATGAATCACTTCACACTTTTCCAGGTTGAACTCCATCTGCCACTTCTCAGCCCAGCTCTGCATCCTTTCAATTTCCCTTTGCAACCTACATCAGCCTTTCACACTATCCACAACTCCAGCAACCTTCGTGTCATCGGCAAACTTGCTAACCCAGCCTTCCACTTCCTCATCCAAGTCATTTATAAGAATCACAAAGAGCAGAGGTCCCAGAACAGATCCTTGTGAACACCACCGGTCATCGAGCTCCAGGCAGAATACTTTCCATCTACTACCACCCTCTGAGTTCTATGGGTCAGCCAATTTTGTATCCAGCCAGCCAACTTTCCCTGTTTCCCATGCCTCCTTACTTTCTGAATGAGCCTAAGGGAACCTTATCAAACGCCTTGCTAAAATCCATATACACCACATCCACTGCTGTTCCTTCATCAATGTGTTTTGTCACATCTTCAAAGAATTCAACAAGGCTTGAGAGGCATGACCTGCCCCTCACAAAGCCATGCCGACTGTCTCTAATCAAACCCTGCTTTTCCAAGTAATCATAAATCCTGTCTCTCAGAATCCTCTCCAATAATTTGTCTTTTTGTGGGATATGTCAAACAATCCTTGTTCCGGTCCTACTCTGGCTCCGTCTTCCAACTCATTTTCCAGTATATTGATGACTGCATCGGTGCCGTTTCCTGCTCCCGCCCCGAACTGGAAAACTTTATCAACTTTGCTTCCAATTTCCACCCTTCTCTCACCCTTTACGTGGTCCATCTCCTACACTTCCATTCCTGTCCTCGACATCCCTGTCTCCATCTCTGGGGATAGGATGTCCACTAGTATATATTATAAGCCCGTCGACTCCCACAGCTACTTCGACTACATTTCTTCATACCTTGCCTCCTGTAAGGACACCATTCCATTCTCCCAGTGTCTCCATTTCCGACTCATCTGTTCCAATGAAATCTTGCACAATAGCACCTCGGATATATCTTCATTTTTCCTCAACCGTGGATTTGCCCCCACTGTGATTTACAGGGCTCTTATCTGAGTCCTGCCCATTTCCCGCAATTCTATCCTCACCCCTTCCCCTCCCACCTAGAACAGTTTAGTTTAGTTTAGTGTTACAGCACTGAAACTGTGACAGGATTCCCTTTGTCCTCACATTCCACCCCACCAAATTTCACATCCAAAGGATCATTCTGTACCATTTCCGCAACCTCCAGTGTGATGCCACTACTAAACGCATCTTCCCCTCCCTTCACCTATCAGCATTCAGAAGGTATCATTCCCTCCGCGACACCTTGGTCCACTCCTCCTTATTCCCGACACCTCGTTCCCTTGCCATAGCACCTTCCCATGCAATCGCAGGAGGTGTAATACCTGCTGTTTACCTCCCCTCTCTTCACTATCCAAGGCTTTTGCCTGCTGCAGTGTTCCAGTGAACATCAACACAAACTCGAGGAGCAGCACCTGATCTTTCGATTAGGCACTATACAACCTTGCAAACTGAACATTGATTCAATAACATCAGAGCATCACTGGCCTGTTTTAATATTTTATTTTTAACCATGTGCCCGCTTTTCATGTAGTCAGACCTGCTCATTATTCTGCCATTAACACACTATCTGGACTAATGCTTTGTATTTCACTGCAAGCATCAACACACTCTTTGACTTTGTCCCAGGAGAGGGTTGTTACTTAATTTCTCCTGCCCTATCAAACGCCTTCCCATTTGTTCTCTCCCATCCCTCCCCTTCACTCGTTGAAAACCCAACTCTTTTCCGGCGTTTGCCACTTCTGCTGAAAGGTCACAGACCTGAAACGTTAACTCTGTTTCTCTTTTCACAGATGCTGCCAAACCAGCTGAGTATTTCCAGCACTTTTGGTTTTTGTTTCAGATTTCCATCATCTGCAGTATTTTGTTTTCATCTCTCTTGCCTCTTCCGGTGTTCTTGGGTCAGAATACTAAACACAGCCTCCCATGTCTCGATCGCTTTACCAGGTCAAGATATTAAACGACGCCTCCCTCGTCTCGGCCAGTGTTACCGGGCCAGGATATAAAACAGCATCTCACTTGTCTCAATCAGTGTTACTGGGTCAGGTTATTAAAACACCATCTCACTTGTCTCGGCCAGTGTTACCGGGTCACAATATTAAACATCATCTCACTTTTCTCGGTCAATGTTACCGGGTCAGGATATTAAACACCATCTCCTTTGTCTTGGTCGGTATTGCAAAGTCACGATAGTAAACACTGTCTTCCTTCTCTCAATCGGTGTTGCAGGGTCAGGATATTAAACCTGCCTGTGTGGAGTTTGCAAGTTCTCCCTGTGTCTGCGTGTCTGCCAATATGTTGTTTTGCTCTGGCGAGAACCAGACTGTAAAATTTAAAACATGGAGTTCTGAGAAAGGTGGGCAGTCTTTTGAGAGGTGACAACATGTTCACGGACTTTGGACAGGATAGAGAGCATGGACATTTTTTATTTACTTGTTTATTTAGAGATACAGCACTGAAACAGGACCTTCGGCCCACCGTGACTGTGATAAACAGCAACCAACCATTTATATACTAATCCTACATTAACCCCATATTCCATACCACGCCCTCACCATTCTCCGACCACCTACCTACACTTGGGGCAATTTATAATGGTCAATTTACCTATCAACCTGCAAGTCTTTGGCTGTGTGATGTAACCGGAGCACCCGGCGGAAACCTACGCAGACACAGAGAGAACTTACAAACTCTGCACAGGCAGTATCGAGCATTGAACCCGGGTCGCTGGAGTTGCGAGGCTGTGGTGCTAACCACTGCGCTACTGTGCCGCAGTAATTTGCAAAAATTGAAGTACCAAGTGTTTTTTTTTGGTTTTGTTTTTTGCTTTTTTAGGAGCGGAGTAATGCTGGCAGAGTTCAAGGAGAGAGGGACAGAACCTGCGGAGGAAGCACTGATAACAATATTACCTAAGGTGCGGACAGGATGAGACTTGGCACAGCCCTTCTAAATTGACAACAAGCAAAGGCTCCAGCTTTTTATTTTAGTCACTCTTTTTGGGATGCAAACATCGTTGGCCACGCCAGCATTTATTGCCCATCCCGATTTGCCCTTGAACTGAGTGGCTTGCTCAACCATTTCGGAGGGTATTTAACTTTCAACCACATAGCTGTCAGTCCGCAGTCACATGCAGAACAGACCAGGTAAGGATGGCAGTTGTTCTTCCCTAAAGGACATTAGTGAATCAGAAGGATTCTTGCAACAATAGACATTGGTTTAATGGTCACCATTAGACAACATTTTAAAACCAGATTTCTTAGTTGAATTCAAATTTCACCATTTGCCGTGGTGGTAATAGAACCCATGCCCCAGAGCATTAGCCTGTGCTATGGATTACCAGTCCAGTGGCATTACTACTACGCGACCGCTGCCAACCAAGTCTGTTGATTCCTGACACCACTGCTCTCATGCCAACATTTGTGTCTTTGGCCTTCTCCAGTGTTCCAGTGAACATCAACACAAGCTCGAGGAACAGCACCTGATCTTTCGATTAGGCACGCTACAACCTTGCAGGCTGAACGTTTAGTTCAATAACTTCAGAGCATGACTAGTCTTTTTTCAGTATTTTACTTTTTACCCGTGTGCCTGTTTTTTTTTATGTAGTCATGTAGCTGTTCATCATTCCGCTATTAACAGTCACTTTGGGCTAATGCTTTGTCTTCCACAAGCATTAACACACACGTTTCTTTTGTCCCAGGGCAGCTGTGTTATGTAAACATAGTCTATACTATCAAGCACCTTCCACTTTGTTCTCTCCCCCACCCCCCGCCCCCACCTACACACTCACCTTCTTATAACCTATTTCATTTCTAACCTTTGCCAGATCTGAAGAAAGGTCACAGAACTGACACGTCAACTTTGCTTCTCTCTCCACAAATGCTGCCAGAGCAGCTGAGTTTTTCCAGCACATTTTGTTTTTGTTTTTGTTGTTGTTTCTGTTCTTTCCTGTGTAGACCCTAGCCAATCATGCTCGACCCTAATCCCTTCTCCCTACCAGCGCTACACGGTTGGACTTGTCCAGGTGTAAATCGCCTGTCTTTACCATTTTACACAGGAGGGATGCATGAGAGAGACAGAGGGAGAGAGACAGGTGGCTGTGACTGATTAGGCGGGGGGCCAGTGGGTGCAGCGGGCTGAAGGGGGAAGAAGGGAAATCGTCTGCAGACTGAGTCGACAAAGTGTCGCCCAAAATAAAACAACCAAAACAAAATAATTGACATGATATTTCCAATATCTGCAGCGTTTTGCTTCTGCAGCAACAAATGTTAGTTTCTGAGCAGATGTGAGGAGTTGACAATCGAACGATGGAGCTTATGCATCCCATCCTGTCATACAAGGGGACCTCTGATCTCCTCCTGCCCCTTTGCATCGGGTCCTCCAAAGGTCACCTAGTGCATGCTGCACTGCTCCTTTTGGCGTGTATGACGACTCACAAACCAACACGACCAGTGTACTTCCACTCATCCCGCTGTCGGTCATCGCTTTCCAGTTGCTAATAATTATTGCATTCACAGACTGGCAAAACTGGGCAGACCTGCTCTTTAAACTTTGTCTGAGTCGCTACATAAATGAAGGTGTTTGTGCAGCAACTTAAATTCATCATCATCAATCCGGCTCGCTCAAATATGAATTCAGAATTGTTGAAATCATTGGGATTTGTTCCTGCAATGTTGTAATATAAGAATTCTGTAACATACACCGACCACAGAAGAATGAAGCTGCCGGAAATGGTGAAGAGTAAAATCACATACTTCCTTCTGCTCTCCATCTCTGGGTCACTGCGATTCGCGCCCTTGATCTCACCCCTGAATCCCTTACGGACTCGACTGGCCACTAAAATATGCCTGACTGTCAGAGCATTGAGTAACAAAATCAAAGCGAATGGCAGCAATGGTGTTGAAACCGCATCAAACCAGTCAAATGCCACCCATCCTGGATCGGTATAGTAGTTTGGATTTGTATAACAATTCCATGGTACATTGTCGATTACCTCTCCAGGTTCATATATAAAGTAGAAGGGGGCGTTTCGTAAACAGAGTAGAATGCAGGTTGTTGATAGAACCATTGCCGCAGTTTTCTTGGTGCAATATTTTGTTTTCAGCTTCTGGCAACAAATGGCTACAAATCTATCAAAGTAGAAAGTGACGGTGAACCAAACAGAAAACTCCCTGGCTGCAAATCTGAGGACAGCGATAACACTACACACAGGGGTGATATATAGGAAAGATACTGGGAAATAATAATAACCAATCCGCCAGAGTATGACCTCAGTGATAATGAACAGTAGATCTGCCATTGCCATGGCAACCAGGTAGCGAGAGGTGCAGGTGGAGAGGCCGCACTTTCTCCTGGACAGGATCACAATCGCCAGTAAATTAACTGCAAGAGAGAAGGGAGAAGATACTACTAAATTTACTGATCAAACTTTCTCCTTGTCTGACACCGAAAATAAGTGCAGGACCGTCGCACCAAGAAAGGAGAAGAGAGGTGTGGGAGGATGGGAACCCCGACGCCAACACGCCTCCGACCCACTTACGTCCGGGTTTAACTAAGTCAGCTCAGGAGATAGGCAGACAACCGCTCCCAGGAAGCAGGTTAGAGATGAAAGTATTTTAATGAGAGTGGGAGTCTCTGATTCACAGATTTACATCTTGTAGTCCAGGTGTCCCCATTGGACCTCACGCTGCACAAACAAAACACCCAGGATTTGTAGTCAGACCACATTTCCTGGATCAGACGCGGCACCACCCCGCATCCCCGTCCCTGTGTTCGGACACTCCCAACCCGGGATTAGTCCAACCCCAGGAGCAGACCCTCCACCCCTGGTTTCTACACACGCCTAGTTTTGGATCACCATGGATTACACCCTCACAGGATGGAGGTTCCCTTCGGGAATTGCAACCAACTGGAATTAGATTCGCCTCGTGGATAGGACACACTTCCCAGCATCAGTCGACTGCCCCTCTCACCCCTGGGTTCGGACACCCTACGGATCAGGCTGTTCTATCGTGTCTTGGAGCAGACACTTACCCACGTCCCTTCCCCCTCCTGTACTCAGAAATCACTCCATGATAGGGGATCCCTCTCGGTGTTGAGGACAAGAAATTCCTCTGATCTCACCAACTCGGACCACGCTCAAGCATATGAGGCACTCCCCCGGGTTGAGGAGCAGAGACTTGCCCCCTCTCCCCGGTCCCATCTCCCGGCTGTTTCGGACCAAGCTCCAGGATATAAAAACGCACCTGAGGCCACAGACCATACTCTCCCCTTCACCTGCCACTGACTGTTGTACTCGTTTCGCGCTGCAACATACGAGACCCCTTCACTGGCTTAATGATCCAGACACTCCACCTGCCCCTCACGGGACGCAGACCACACTCCAGGATGTAGGCCCCTCCTAAGGGGTGGGAGTCAACATGTCAGCGATCACAGATGTCAACACTCTCTTCCTTTCCTAACGTTATGAGGGGACACCAAAGATATCCGACAGCCCCTTGCCCATTGCATATGGTTTGGACCACACTGGGCTCTGATCCAGCGTCCTCCCGGTCCAGTGGGAAATCAAACCTGTCAATTAAGCTGCAATAAGAGCGGGAAACCTATCACGGGTAATTCAGGCGGTCTGTGAAGTTAACATGCTGAAACCCCTTTCCCCAGCCGTGTTATCCACCCGTGTTAATATCCAGGCCAATGTTTTGCAGTAAAAACAAAACCATGAAACTGATGTGAATCTATTAAATGTAGAGAATGTTGACATCACTTAGCAGGTCAGGCAGCATCTGTGGAGAGAACAACAAAGTTAACTTTTCAGGCTGATCGTTTTTAATCCGAACTGGAATGTATTATAAATTAACAGTTTAAAAAGTGATAGGGACAGAGAGACACAGCGTATTGGAGTGGGTAACATCCGCTGAGTGCAGGCATGAGTCAATGACAAAATGAATGATGGCGAAAGGTCTATAGGACAATTAAAAACAGAAAAATAGTTCTGGTAGGTGTAAATGGTTACAGCACAGTAACAGAGGGAGAGGAGAGCATGTAAAATCTTATAATGAAGAGAAGGCTCCTGTGGCCCAGAAAGAGAGAGAGAACGGAGGGTAGACCTCCAGCGGGTAGACTGCCAGCTGCATAGCAAAATGGGATTGCACGACCCTTTGCACCAGCTCAGACCCCATCACTCCAACTGATTTTAATAGAGCCCTTCTCCATTACCAGAACAAGCTATGTGATAAAGTAGGAGCCTTTGCTCCACGCTCCCTCCTCCTTCTACTCCACGCTTCCTCCCAGTATTGTTGCATTCCTTCCCCACACGGGTGTAGCGGGGAAGACAGAGTGACGGGATAGGAAGGGAAGGGGAGGGACACTGCAAGCGGGAGGGAGCGGTGAGCGAGCGGCCGAGGGGGAAGAAGTGGCGAGGCCATAGATGCTGTTGGATTGCACTCACAATCATGCTGAACAAGATCTCGCAGGATGCATCTGTTCTGAAGTCCAAAAATTTCTTTTCAAAATGTTCATTGGTTTAAAATTCGGGTATATGTCCAGAAATAATCGTCAATAAAATTAATTAAGCAACACGTTGCAGGAATCAGGAGCGGAGACCAGAAGCTCTAGTGAGCGGAGACCAGAAGCTTTAGGGAACGGGGAACAAAGGCAAAGTAGAGCGGAGGAAGCGGCGAGGCACTTATCGCCTTTTGGTTTCATTTCTTTGCATTTTTGTGATAAATTGAGCAGTGCCATCTCATGCTACTGGCAGCAGCGACAAAACGTCTCAGTGCATGAGGCTGCATTTGCACATGTGCAAGTTGTGCGCTGTCTATTGGGTGCTTTGTCAGCAAACGCAGCCTTGAGATAATATGGATCTGTTCCTTATTGATCTTCAGTGGAAGAGAATAGTAGGTCTAGGGCAGAGATGGCTGAGTGGGAGTGTGATGTGGAATTAAAATGGCAATTGATCGGAAGCTGATTTGCATGGTTGTAGAATAAATGGAGTAGTTTAGAAAAAAAATACCCAATTTGCGTTTGGTTCTCTCCCAATATCCAGGAGACTGCATCGTGAGCATTAATGCGCTGATGAAAGTGAAAGAAGTACAAGGTAATCGCTGCTTAACCAGAAAGCAGTCTTTCGGGCTTTGTTCAATGTGGTGGAAAGAAGGAAACTTGCAGGCGTTTACATCACCTGCACTTCATGATCAAGGTACCTGGGGAAGAGAGCTGATGTTGGGGGGTTCTGGAAGAGTGAACCAGCTCGTCAAAGGGGCGGGCAACAGGAGCGGAGAAGCCACTTTGGTTTCTCGATAAGTAAACTGGATGTGACATAAATATGGAGGTTGACGCCTAGAATGTGGCGTCTGACGGGGAGGATGATCAGGCGAAGGGCAATATTATTGTATTTTTTGGAAGGGAGAAGAAGGGGTGAAATCAGTAACGCAGTTAATAGGATTGTTATGGTCGAGTGCTGTTAACCATAGTGTAGGGTCATTCTCATCAAGGAAAAATGAAGACATTTCAGAAGCACTGGTGTGGAAATTAGCATTCTCATAACAGAGGGAATGGAGTTTAAGAAAATGGGAGATTGGAACACTATCATTCCAGGAAGCAGAAAGTGCAATAGATGTAGGTGTGGGAGTCGATGGGATAGAGTTGATATTGATAGGCAGCCAATCCCTGGAATAGACATAGAGAAGTCAACGAATGGAAGGAAATTGTCAGGAACGGACCACATGAAGTTGATGGACAGGTGTAAATGAAAAGATTATGAAATTTGCCAGGTCAAGGCAAAAGAAGGAAATGGCAGATTCACATTCATAAAAAATATCAGACAAATAGTATATATGAGGGAGGGCTCTTGAGTATAATTGTAACAAATAATTGTGCACATATCCTATGCAAAGATAGCATCGCAGGAACACATAAAACGTTCCCATAGTGGTATGACTTGAGTGTGGAAGATCCCAGTGTTTTCATCCGATGACCACACACCTATAGCTTGGAACAGGGCCCTTGCACATTAATGAGAGTCAGAACCCTGCAAGTGTTTTCATTTCCAGAACAGAGCAGTTGAGGAAGAGATGAGTCCCACGAGTGAATGAAACTAAACTAAGAATTCCAAATAGGGCCCGCAGAATGCATCAGCAGAATATGGTGAATGGTAACTGGCCAGTGATTGGCCTTATGTTTCCTGTCCAGAGAAATCACATTCACTGTGAGTTAAAGGACCGATACGGTTTACTGAACGTTGGACAAGAGGATACAGATTTACATACACAGAAATATAAATGGACCACTGGGTCACAGCTCCAAGCTCATAAAGGACGTCACATGTGTTGTGAGACAGTCGGGTCAGAATAAAACAGTGGATGAAGTTTCGTAGTCCGAAGAAGGGAGATAGATCTCTGAGGGGAGGGACTAAACTTGTGACTAATAAGGAATAAACCCAACTTCAAAACATTTATGGATGGAAGTGATGAAGTATTTGATGGAATAATAAAAAGACCTCTTGTTCAGATGCATTGTACCCACACCTGCTAAAGAAACATTAGATAGTCCATTAATAATCCACAAAGAAGCAACAATGCTAGAGAACCAATAGACAGCTAATGTGTTTCTCGTATTTAAGAAAGGATGAAGCTAGAACAAATACAAGAACGACTGAAAAGTTTTCATAGTGTGACTTTTAGAAAAGATAATGAAGTCTTTATTCAAAATAATAATTGTAAAGATACTCTAGAAATGCTTAACATCATGGAGAAATCAGCATATATACCAAAATAAAGGTCATATTTAACCAATCTTATTGAATTATTTGAATAATTACCAGAAAAAATAGGTAATATTAATGCAGTAGATGTAACATACTGCGATCTTCCCATGGTCCTCGATAAGAAACTTCATCACAGATTCATGAGCAATCTCGGAGCTCGTGGAATTAAGGGACAAGCAGCCGATTGGGCAACAACTGATTAAAAAGCAAACAGAGGCAGGGACGAGGGCGTTAACGGTATTTACTCAGATTATCAACAAGTGGAAAGTAGTTTTCCAAAAGCAACAGCAACAGCAACAGCAACAGTTGGTATAATCGAAATGGGCTGAGGAAGCACAACTTCAAAATTGCAGACAAATCCAAGTTGAGAGGATAGTTCGCACAGACGAAGAAAGCAACATAATGCCTGATAACATCAATACTGATTAATAGAGTTGCCCAAAGTGTAACTAAATAGAAACAAAAATAAATTTAGTTGAACTAAGTGTTTAGCTTCTGAAATTTGTTCAGATAACTAAGTTTGCCAGATGCTCCAAGGGAAATAAGAGCCTGACTGGGCTGGGGGATGGGGGGTGGTGGGGGGGGGGGGGGGGGGGGAGGAATGTAATCGTACAGATTCACAAATCATTTAACTAGCAAAAGTGGATACAGAGCCATAAAATGCAAATAATGAATTGGAGTCCATTTCTCCAGGAATAGAATTCATAAACAAAAAGAGCTGATCAAAAAATAATATAAAACCGTATTATTACAATTATTACAATTACAATTATTACAGCCCCTCACTTTACTTTCATTTTTAGTCATTTTTAGTTATTTTTTCTTCCTTTTTTTTGCATTCCTTTTTACATTTTTTACAATCTTTTTTTGCATTTATTTCTTTTCATCTTAGTTGGTTCAGTTTGCTTACCCACTGTTTTTTTCAGGTTGTTTTTCTTCAGGTTTGCACTTGCTGATGTTCAATATTCAGTCTATTCACACCTAATCTGTACTAATGCTTTGTCTTTCAACACACCATTAACATATTGTTTGCCTTTGCTCCGTGACCTTTTGGTCAGCTATGTGGCCTGGTCCAATCTGCACCTACTCCTTTGTTATCTCTTGCCCAACCCCCACCTCACTTGTTTATAATCTGTGACTTTTCTAATATTTGTCAGTTCCGAAGAAGGGTCACTGACCCGAAACGTTAACTCTGCTTCTCTTTCCACAGATGCTGCCAGACCTGCTGAGTGAATCCAGCATTTCTTGTTTTGTTTCAGATTTCCAGCATCCGCAGTATTTTGCTTTTATTTTAGTGTTTAATTCACTGCCACCTCTCTTCCAGGAATGCCTACCTTGAAGAAGTTCTGCTCTTCTCTCCGACGGGATTTTCGTTTGTCTCTTTTACCTTGTTCACCTTCATTGCTTTCTATTTCCCTCCTGGTGTTTGATAAGGTATCTACCAAAACTCGTTTTCACAGCCACATCTCCTTCCTCAGTGACTGTCTCCGGCTCCGACTGATTCCACGTGGATTCCAACTGCGGTTTCACCCATCATGCTTTGAAACCACCCAGGATCACAGGTATCTCCGAGAAATACAACGTTCCTCGGACTGCTACTCTCGCCGCATCCTGAGATCCATACTCAGTGCTATGCGCCGCCATATGCACACACTGGACCTCTCTCTCCAGCAGCACCGTCTCACCTTATCTCAAATCTGTTCTACTCCGCAGTTTCATCTCATCTTACGTCTCATCCGACGCATTAACAAAAAACTTTTTTTCTTCCTTTCAGGTGTTAAGGAACGCAAGCTCCAGCAGCTGATGGCGACTAATGCCCCTCCAGATCCTCCTTCCGCTTCACTTCCCTCTGACCCCACCCATTCTGATCTGACCCCTTGCCGTGTATTCACTATACCCTCTGACCTCCCCCTCTCTGATGCTGAGTGTTCTGTACTCAGCAAAGGTCTCAGTTTTATCCCCTTACGCCCCCACCTCAATGAATTTCGCGCTCGGCATGACGTTGAGCTCTTCTTCCGTCGCCTCCGCCTCCGGGCTCACTTCTTCGACCAGGAGTCCTCCCCACGACCAGCAGACCCATTCACCCGCCTCCAGCATTCTCCCTCTACGTGGACCCCTCACCCTGGCCTCTTACCCGCTCTTGATCTCTTCATTGAAAACTGTCGGCGAGACATTGGTCGTCTCAATTTCTCTGCCCCCCTCACTCACTCTAACCTGTCCCCCTCTGAACTTGAGGCACTCCATTCTCTCAGGTCTAACCCCGACATGGTCATCAAACCTGCGGACAAGGGTGGTGCTGTTGTTGTATGGCGTTCCGACCTCTACCTTGCAGAAGCTCAATGCCAACTCACAGACACCTCTTCCTACCTCCCTCTGGACCATGACCCCACCACCGAACATCAAGCCACCGTCCAAAGGACTGTCACTGACCTCATCTCCTCTGGAGATCTTCCCTCTACAGCTTCCAACCTCATAGTCCCGCAACCCCGGACAGCCCGCTTCTACCTCCTTCCCAAAATCCACAAACGGGACTGTCCCGGCAGACCCATTGTGTCAGCCTGCTCCTGCCCAACTGAACTTATTTCTTCCTATCTTGACTCTATCTTTTCTCCGCTGGTCCAGTCTCTTCCCACCTACATCCGTGACTCTTCTGATGCCCTACGTCATTTTGACAATTTCCAGTTTCCTGGTCCCAACCACCTCCTCTTCACTATAGACGTCCAATCGCTCTACACCTCCATCCCCCACCAGGATGGTTTGAGGGCTCTCCGCTTCTTCCTGGAACAGAGGCCCAACCAGTCCTCATCCACCAACACCCTCCTCCGCCTGGCTGAACTTGTTCTCACATTGAACAACTTCTCCTTCAACTCCATGCATTTCCTTCAAGTAAAAGGTGTCGCTATTGGTACCCGCATGGGTCCTAGTTATGCCTGTCTTTTTGTGGGATATGTCGAGCATTCTTTGTTCCAGTCCTACTCAGGCCCCCTCCCCCAACTCTTTTTCCGGTACATTGATGACTGTATCGGTGCCGTTTCCTGCTCCCGCCCCGAACTAGAAAACTTTATCAACTTTGCTTCCAATTTCCACCCTTCTCTCACCTTTACATGGTACATCTCTGACACTTCCCTTCCTCGACTTCTCTGTCTCCATCTCTGGGGATAGGTTGTCCACCAATATCCATTATAAGCCCACTGACTCCCACAGCTACCTCGACTACACTTCTTCACACCCTACCTCCTGTAAGGACTCCATTCCATTCTCCCAGTTTCTCCGTATCCGACGCATCTGCTCTGATGATGCTACCTTCCATGACGGTGCTTCTGATATGACCTCCTTTTTCCTCAACCGAGGATTTCCCCCCACTGTGGTTGACAGGGCCCTCAACCGTGTCCGACCCATTCCCCGCACCTCTACCCTCACCCCTTCCCCTCCCTCCCAGAACCGTGACAGGGTTCCCCTTGTCCTCACTTTTCATCCCACCAGCCTCCATATCCAAAGGATCATCCTCCGCCATTTTCGCCACCTCCAGCGTGATGCCACTACCAGTCGCATCTTCCCCTCCCTTCCCCTGTCAGCATTCCGAAGGGATTGTTCCCTCCGTGACACCCTGGTCCACTCCTCCATTACCCCACCACCTCGTCCCCGTCCCAGTGCACCTTCCCTTGCAATCGCAGGAGGTGTAATACCTGCCCATTTACCTCCTCTCTCCTCACTATCCCAGGCCCCAAACACTCCTTTCAGGTGAAGCAGCGATTTACTTGTACTTTTTTCAATGTAGTATACTGTATTCGCTGCTCACAGTGTGGTCTCCTCTACATTGGGGAGACCAAGCGCAGACTGGGTGACTGCTTTGCGGAACATCTCCGCTCAGTCCGCAAGCAGGACCCTGAGCTTCCGGTTGCTTGCCATTTCAACACTGCCCCCTGCTCTCATGCTCACATCTCTGTCCTGGGATTGCTGCAGTGTTCTAGTGAACATCAACGCAAGCTCGAGGAACAGCATCGCATCGACCGATTAGGCACACTACAGCCTGCCGGACTGAACACTGAGTTCAATAATTTCAGAGCATGACAGCCCCCCACTTTACTTTCATTTTTAGTCATTTTTAGTTATTTTTTCTTCCTTTTTTTGCATTCCTTTTTACATTTTTTACAATATTTTTTTGCATTTATTTCATTTCATCTTAGTTGGTTCAGTTTGCTTACCCACTGTTTTTTTCAGGTTGCTTTTCTTCAGGTTTGCACTTGCTGATGTTCAATATTCAGTATATTCACACCTAATCTGTACTAATGCTTTGTCTTTCAACACACCATTAACATATTGTTTGCCTTTGCTCCGTGACCTATTGGTCAGCTATGTGGCCTGGTCCAATCTGCACCTTCTCCTTTGTTATCTCTTGCCCAACCCCCACCTCACTTGTTAATATTCTGTGACTTTTCTAATATTTGTCAGTTCCGAAGAAGGGTCACTGACCCGAAACGTTAACTCTGCTTCTCTTTCCACAGATGCTGCCAGACCTGCTGAGTGAATCCAGCATTTCTTGTTTTTGTTTCAGATTTCCAGCATCCGCAGTATTTTGCTTTTATTACAATTCTTAGTGTATTGAGTACAGTCCTGCTCACGATATTACAAACAGAGCACGGATCAATTATTTTAACTGGAATGATACAAGAACTGAGAGAAGTGCACATTTTGGCTGCATTTTAAAAGCCCTATGCCGACCTCAGCAGTGAGCTGAAAAAACGACGGACTGCAAGCAAAATCGCGACCACTGTCTCCAGCAGGGCGCTTCATTTAAAGAATCGCGGCGGACCGCTCCCCCATCACCAATGGCATCAGCTGCCTGTGTGCAGGCACTGGCGCCAATTTAAAGGGACGTCAGCCCTTCCCGATTATTTAAATATTTAAAGATACACCGCCTCCCCAAAAAACATAGCATTTCTGGCGCCCGTTTCCCACCCCCCAAAAACAGTGACATTAACTATTCGCCCTTTCCTCCAAAACTATTAACTTAAACTCTGATCTGCACCGCCAACCACTCCATCCACTGCACAAAGTTTAAAGTTCACCCCTTCCTACCATCCCCGACACCCATTGTGTTTATTTGACCACGTCCCTGCCGGTAATAAACATTTTAACACCTCCCCGCTCCCCACCAGTATCCCAGACCGGGAATTGAAAGTATGGGACAGCTGGCCGACATACAGAAGATCGTGGTGGCCCTGGAAGATTTAAGGTAACCTGATTTAAATTCATTCATGTCATTAATTTAAATGTTTTAATCCAGGGCCGTTGTCCAGTGGTGAGGAGCCAGCACAAAGCCTCGTCGCCGCTGGGAGGAAGGAACGGGAACTCTTGGCGTCAGCCTCGTTGGCAGACCGCAGCCAAAAGTCTTCTGCCAACTTGCCACGCCATGGTTCCCGAAGCTGTGGGCTTTGTAACATATTATTATTTGCTTCCTTCTGTTCTTTCGCTGTGTTATGAAATCCCGATGTGTATGTTCCTCAGTTGCAGGTGTCTCTCCTCACAGCGACACATCTCACTTAGCTAAGTGCTGAGATTGGTACAAGTTGCAGGTGTATAAACGTCCATATTAGTCAAGAACTGAGCAGTCAAACCGTAATCGGGTACAGAACTGAATAATTCAATTAACACAGTCCCAATGCTCATCATGTACAATATTAATATAATAAAATGCAGCACTCATGACCTATGGATCCGTCGGACCAGTTTGGTGTAAGGGAATTAATCAACATTCAAGTAACTAAAGTGTGGACAATAATTACGTGCAATGCCAACATACTTAGGATTCATACAAGCTCCCAGAGCGGCATACGTTATGTGGCGACCTGCGTGTGCTACTGGGAAGGGTTTAAGCTGTCTTGACGGGGATATAGCATGAAAAAGGTAATATCAGAGAGCAAAACCAAGCTGCACCTAACACCCAGAGGGACAGGTAGTAATAGATTCGGTAATTGCATGTTATTCAGTGTGTTATAGAATCATAAAGTCATAGAGTTTTACAATGCAGAAACAGGCCCTTCGGCCCAATGCGCCTGCGCTGACCATCAAGCACCTGTCCTAACTAATCCCATTTCCCCGCACTTGGGCCGTAGCCTTGTTTGTTATGGCGTTTTGAGTGCTCATCTAAAAATTTCTTGAATGTCATGAGCGTTCCTGCCTCCACCACCTCTTCAGGCATTCCAGATTCCAATCACCCTCAGGGTTTAAATATTTCTCCTCAACTCCCCTCCAAACATTCTGCCCGTTGCCTTAAATCTATGCCCCCTAGTTATTGACCTCTCTACTAAGACAAACAGTTTCTTACTATCTATCATACCAATGTCCCTCATTATTTTGTCTCCCTCAATCAGGTCCGCCCCTCAGCCTTCTCCGCTTCAAGGAAAACAACCCCAGCCTATCCAGTTTGTCTTCCTAACTTAAATTCTCCAGCCCAGGCAACAGCCTGGTGAATCTCCTCTGCACCCTGTCCATTGCAATCACATTATTTCGATAATGTGGTGACCAGAACTGTACACAGTACTCCAGCTGTGTCTTAACCAGCGTTTTGTACAGCTCCACCAAAACCTCCCTGCCTCTTATATTCTATGCCTCGGCTAATAAAGGCAAGCATCCCGTACGCCTTCCTAACCACCTTATCTACCTATGCTGTTGCCATCAGTGATCTATGGACAAGCACCCTTAGGTCCCTCAGACCCTCTGTACTCCCTAGGGTCCTACCATGCATTGTATATTCCATTGCCTTGTTAGACCTCCCAAAGTGCATCACCTCACACTTCTCACGATTGAGCTCCATTTGCCACTGCTCTGTCCATCTTACCAGCCCATCGACCTCATTCTGTAGTCCAAGGCGTTCCTCCTCACTATTTATGACACCACCAGTTTTTGTGGCATCTGCGAACTTGCTAATTGTACTTCTTAGATTCATATCTAAGTCATTAATGTACACTACAAACAGTAAGGGTCCCAGCACCGATTGGTGTGTACCCCACTGTTCACAGGTCTCCATTAACAAAAAAACAACCCGCTACCATCACCCTCTGCCTCCTTCCACTAAGCCAATTTTTGAATCTAATTTGCCAAATTACCCTGCATCCCATTGGCTTTTACATTCTTAACCAATCTCCCATGTGGAAACTTATCAAAAGCATTACTGAAGTCCATGTAGACAACATCAACTGCTTTACACTCATCTACACCTCTAGTCACCTCCTCGAAAAATTCAATCAAATTTGTTAAACATGATGTCCCTCTAACAAAGGGGCGGCACAGTGGCGCAGTGGTTAGCACCGCAGCCTCACAGCTCCAGCGACCCAGATTCAATTCTGTGTACTGCCTGTGCGGAGTGTGCAAGTTCTCCCTGTGTCTGCGTGGGTTTCCTCCGGGTGCTCCGGTTTCCTCCCACAGCCAAAAGACTTGCAGGTTGATAGGTAAATTGGCCATTATAAATTGCCCCTAGTATCAGCAGGTGGTCGGGGAATATAGGGGTAGGTGAGGATCTGGTAGGAATATGGGATTAGTGTAGGATTAGTATAAATGGGTGGTTAATGGTCGGCACAGACTCGGTGGGCCGATGGGCCTGTTTCAGTGCTGTATCTCTAAATCAAAAAAAAATCAAATCAAAGCCATGCTGGCTATCCCTGATCAATCCCTACCACTGATGTTAGACTCACTCGCCTGTAATTACTTGGTTTATCCCTGCTACCCTTCTTGAATAATGGTACCACATTCATTATCCTCCAATCATCCTGTACATCTCCTGTGGCCAGAGAGGATCTGAAAATTTCTATCAGAGCCCGCGCTATCTCCTGCTTTGTCTCACATATCAGCCAGGCATACATCTCATCTGGGCCTGGGGTTTCATCCACCTTCAAGCCCGCTAATAGAGCCAATACTGCCTCCTTTACAATGCTAATTTGATCAAGTATATCAACAATCCCCCTCCCTGATCACTACACCTATATCGTCCCTCTCCATAGTGAACATAAATGTTAAGTTCTCGTTCAAAACCTCACCTATGTCCTCCGGCTCCACATACAGATTGCCTCTTTGATCCCTAATGGACCTTACCTTTTCCCTGGTTGTCCTCTAACAAACTTACAAAACGCCTTGGGATTTTTCATAATCTTGTCTGCCAGTGATTTTTCATGCTCCCTTTCGCTCTCCTAATTACTTTTTTTAAGTACTCCCCTACACTTTCTCTACACTTCTCGGGCCTCAGCTGTTATCAGAGTTCTGAATCTGCCATCGGCCTCCTTTTTTCGCTTATCCAATCTTCTCTCTCCCTTGACATCCAGGGTTTCCTTGACCTGTTGGTCCTACTCATCACCTTTAGAGGAACATGTTGCATCTAAACCCTCATAATTTACCTTCTAAATGACTCCCACTGGTCCGATGTTCACTTTCCTCTGAGAATCTGCTCTCAAGTTCACGTGGCCAGGTCCTGTTCCATCACATTGAAATCTGCGTTCCCCTTACTTCAGTGCTCTTATTTCCGATCCCTCTATGTCCTTTTCCATAACAACCTTAAATCATACAGAGTTATGGTCACTATCCCCGAAATGTTCCCCCACTGCCACTTTTCCAGCTTCATTCCCTAGGATTAGGTCCACTACTGCGCCTGGTCTTGTAGGACCGTCTTCGTGCTGGCTCAAAAACTCCCTTAAATGCACTTGAAGACTTCTGCCCCCTTTAAGCTTTTTTCACTAATGCTATTCCCTCTATTATAGGGGAAGCTGAAATCCCCTACTATTATTACCCTATTATTCTCGCACCTCTCTGGGATTTGCCTACATATCTGCTCCTCTACCACTGTCCGACTGTTTGGAGGCCTGCAGTACATTCCCAGCCAAATAATAGCCCCCTTTTTGTTTTTTGAGTTCTACCAACATGGCCTCATTAGAGGAATCTTCTAGGATATCAACTCTCCTTACTGCAGTAATTGTCTCTTCATCAACAGTGCAATGCCACCTCCTCTTTTATCCCCTCCCCTTTCACGTCTAAATATTCTATACTCTGGGACTTTAAGCAGCTAGTGCTGCACTTCTATCAACCATGTCTCAGTGATAGCAATAATATCATATTTCCATATATTAATCAACGCCCTCAATTCATCTGCATTTACTAGTAAGACTCCTTGCATTAAAATAGATACAATCCAGCCTTGCATTATTTGCCTGAGCTTTAACAGGTGTACATTTACCCTGTCCTCCGTACTCACATAGCTTCACATTTACATTTCATTGTTCATCACTCCCTACTGTGCTTCCACTCTGCATCCCAGCCCCCTGCAAAATTAGTTTAACCACCATCACCCGCCGCAAACCCCCACACCCCCCAACAACAGAACTAGAAAACCTCCCAGAAAGGATGTTGGTACCACTCTCGTTCAGGTGCTACCCGTCCATCTTATGCATGTCCCACATTCGTCAGAAACAGACCCAATGATCTAAGAATCTAAAGCCCTCCCTCCTGCACCATCTCCCCAGCCACGCATTCATCTGCTCTAACTTCCAATTAATATATTCACTAGCCCGTGGCACCGAAAGAAGCAAATACAGATTTCAACCTTTGAGGTCCTACTTTTTAATCTGCTACCGAGCTCCGTAAATTATTTTTCAGGACATCATCCCTCTTTCTACCAATGTCATTGGTACCAACGTGGACCACGACCTGCTGCTGTGCACCCTCACCGTCGCGATAATTTTGTAGCTGTTCAGTGATACCCAAGACCCTTGCACCAGGAAGGCAACATACCATCCTAGAATCATATCTGTGAACACAGAAATGTCTATCTGTTCTTCTGATCATAGAATCTCAAACAAAGTACAAAGAACAAAGAACAGTACAGCACAGGAACAGGCCATTCGGCAATCCAAGCCTGTTCCGATCTTGATGCCTGCCTAAACTAACACCTTCTGCACTTACGGGGCCCATATCCCTTATTTCTCTTCCTATTCATGTATTTGTCAAGATGTCTCTTAAACGTCGCTATCGTATCTGCTTCCACCACCTCCCCTGGCAGCAAGTTCCAGGCACTCACCACCATTTGTGTAAAAAACTTGCCTCGCACATCCCCTCTAAATTTTGCCCCTCGCACCTTAAACCTATGTCCCCAAGTAACTGACTCTTCCACCCTGGGAAAAAGCTTCTGACTATCCACTCTGTCCATGCCGCTCATAACTTTGTAAACCTCTATCATGTCGCCTTTCCACCTCCGTCGTTCCAGCAACAACAATCCGAGTTTTTCCAGCCTCTTCTCACAGCTAATGCCCTCCAGACCAGGCAACATCCTGGTAAACCTCCTCTGTACACTCTTCAAAGCCTCCACGTCTTCTGGTCGTGTGGCGACCAGAATTGCACGCAATATTCTAAATATTCTAATATTCTCCTGCCACTATTGACCTCTTGTCCCTTTTTCTCCATCCCAGCACAGCTGACTCAGCCATGACATTCAGAGACATAACTCTCCAGAGGAACCCTCTCTCTCATCAGTACTCAGAACTGAATACTGGTCAGAAGGTATCATGACCTCTGGGATTCCTGCACTAGCTGCTCTGACATATTTGTCCGTTCGGCAGGGTTGAGGGTAAGGAAGAAAATGATAACGTGTAACTCAGGTTATTTTGTATGGATGTGAATAGACGGAGTGTGGTGAATATGATGGATGTGTGAAAGGTGCAGGGTGCTGTGTGTAAATATGAAGCTGTGGTTATGACGGTGACCTGTCTTAAAGAAGGGCAGGAATGGGTATTAGATATTCCTGGATACAAGGTGTCCAGGAAAGATAGGAAAGGAAGGAAAAGGAATGGATGGCAGCATTAATTAAAGGAGCATTGCTGTGCTGGAACGGGAGGACATCCCAGAGGCTTTATAGACAGAATATAAAAAGCTCGAGTGAAGGAACAAAACTGGTGCAATTTAATTGTTCAGGTTAGTCTAAAAGATACCAGCTGGTGGGAAGGACGTAGAGGAAAAATTGCCAGGACATTTCAGAGAGGTGCAAGAATTTTCAAGGAATTATAGTGGGGGCTTTACTTACTCGAATATAGATTTAGAATAGTCGTCGTTTAAAGGGAAGAGAGAGTCAAGGATCCCTAGAATGTGCTCAGGAGAATGTTTCAAAGCCTGATTCTGGGGGGAACAGAGGGCCATCCGGATCCAGTGTTAGTACAGAAGTAATTAAGGAACAGTGATCATTGTATCATAAGGTTTATGTTAGCTATGTAAATGCACAAGCAACAATCCAGAATAAGAATCATTAACTGGGGGTAAGCCAACTTCAATAGCATAAGAATAGATCTGACCCAGACAAATTGGTATCAAAGTTTGGCAGGAAAACAAAATGGTAATTGAACAATTGGCTACTTTAAAGAAGATAGTCCAGACACAGTCCAGGTAAATTCCAATGAAGGGAAAAGCTGGGGCAAAGAAATCCAGAACTCCCTCGCTGACGATTAAGATGCAAATGAAGAAGTATGCTTATGACAGATGTCTGGGGATAATATAACCGAGAACCAGGCTGAATATTTCAGGTTCAGCGTGGAATTGAAAAATCATTTAAAAGAAGCAACGAGAGGGTTTGAAAGGAGACTGACAGTTGACATAAAAGGACATATAATAATTTTAAAAATGGACAGTATTCAAACTTTTTGACGTAAGTATCTTGAAACATGTGTCTGTATAGTGGCGACCACTAGATCGCCGTGTATTGTCAACATCATAGAGTGAATGCAGAGTCCATATCCCACATAGATTTAGATAGCAAGTTATAGTCACTTACCTGGAACCCCAATGATGGCAAGGATTGTGCAATACGTTTTCACAATGCTGTCAATTGGTTGATGCATTTTCTGTGTGAAAAGATCTATCCCTTTGTGCTGCACTCAAGGTCACTGATCTCTGAAGAAATACCTTCCCGCAGTCTTTAATTTATACCCTGTGGGATCACCACTGGGATATTGAGGTTGCAACATTGTTCACAGTTGCATTTAAATTTGAACAAATAGATTACGACATCGAGTTCAGTTCATGTACTGACAGAATATATTAGGTTGTGAGATTGAATTAGAAAACGACATAAACTGTACACTTTTGGCCACATTTAATAATAAATAGAAAACTCGAACCTCTTTTCTCCCAGCAATGACTTTGTTCTTTAAAACATCATCAGTGTCATCTCTCTATCTCGTATTGTTTCATTGATGTCCTTCACTCGACTGTAGACCATCGAATACTTACACTTTAACTGATAGAATGTCGCTCTTGGAGTTAATCTACTGCACTCTCAGATGTGGCTCACCACTTTAACTGTAGACATTCAGTTACAGCATTAAAACGGGTTATGTGGGACGATGCATTGCATGATTCAACGAATACAGCATCAGCAACTAATTAAGTGCCACAAACTAATATTCATTGTGCTGTAATGCAGAACCATCAATCCAGTAGGGTGGCATATGGTTAGCACCGCAGCCTCACAGCTCCAGCGACCCCGGTTCAGTTCTGGGTACTGCCTGTGCGGAGTTTGCAAGTTCTGCCTGTGTCTGCGTGGATTTCCTCCCACATGCCAAAGGACTTGCAGGTTGATAGGTAAATTGGACATTATAAATTGCCCCTAGTATAGGGAGGTGGTAGGGAAATATAGGGACAGGTGGGGATGTGGTAGGAATATGGAATTAGTGTAGGATTAGTATAAATGGGTGGTTGATGGTCGGCACAGACTCGGTGGGCCGAAGGGTCTGTTTCAGTGCTGTATCTCTAAACTAAACTCTAAACAGCTATTGTCCATGCCACTTACTGATACTCTACTGGTTGCTTTATTCAGTATCAGTTGCTGCCCGTTTCACGTTTGAATCAACAGCATTGTGAGTATGGGTTATATTCAATGTCAGTTCACTGTCACGGTCTGACAGTGTAGGAGTGGAAGTATCTCAGTGGTAGTCACTGTCACAGTAACTGCCTCACATTGTACCGTGTGTGAGTTTTGGATTTGACCAGTGTTAATTACTCGCTATGTCACTGCCTGACACTGTACCCTCTGTATGTGGGATGTATTCAGTGTCAGTTACTGTTTCACCTACTGCCTGCAATGTTTTTGAGTGTGAAATTTAATCTATGTCAGTTATGGTCAGAATTACTGTCTGCCATAAGTATATGAGTATATAAGTGTCAGTTATAGTCCCAGACACTGTCTCACGCTGTACTACGGACCAGATTTTGATTGATTCGCTGTCAGTTTGTGCCCGTGTCAATATCTGATTTCTTACTGTGTGTCAGCATGGGGTTCATTAAGTAACTATCGGTCTCTGAATTTGAATAGGAAACAGAAGAAATGTCAGTTACTCTCACATTCTGAATCGGTACTGTGTGTAGGTTTCCGAGTAATTTAATGTCAGTTACTGTTCCTGTCATGGTTACACAATGTATTGTGCACATGACTGTGTTTGATCCATTGTCCCTTACGGTACCTGGCACTGTCTGACACTGTAGTGCTTTTGCGTGTGTGTCTGCGAGTCCCTTTTTGTGTGATTTTCCTTTGTGTAGCTTGCACCTTTGTGTCTTTTGCAATAAACAGGCCCATTGTCACTAATTGACACTGTCACCGACCGACACCACTGTGTGAATGCTAGACTTATTCAATGCTACTTTCTAACCCACTCAGTAGCTGATAGTGTGTGTGTTTTTCTCTGTGTGGGATTTATTCAGTATCAGTCACTGCCCCTGTCACTTCTTCTGCCTGCAATGTGTGCGAGTGTGGAATGTTGTCACGATCAGCTGCTTTGCAGTCAATGATCTGAAACGTTAACTCTGCTTCTTTCCCCACAGATGCTGCCAGACCTTCTGAGTATTTCCAGCATTTCTTGTTTGTCTCCCAGTCGCTGTCTGACTCTGTGTAAGTTTGTTTTTTTTCCCCAGTATCAGTTGCTGTCCCAGTGACTGTGGGATTTTACTCACTGTTAGTTGCTGTGCCTGTCTCTTTCTGACGCAGCAACAAGTATGAGTGTGGGCTTTATTCAGTTAGTTTAGTTGCACTGGCCTTTGTCTGAGAGTTTGTTGCAGTTGAGTGCGTGATTGGTCCATTGACATTTACTGTCTCCATCACTCTCTGATATCACTGTGTGTGTGGGCACGTCATCGAGAGATACAGCACTGAAACAGGCCCTTTGGCTCACCGAGTCTGTGCCGACCAACAACCACCCATTTATACTAGGCCTACATTAATCCCATATCCCCTACAACATTCCTACCATTCTCCAACCACCTACCTACACTAGGGGCAATTTACAACGGCCAATTTAGCTATCAACCTGCAAGTCTTTGACTGTGGGAGGAAACCGTAGCACCCGACGGAAACCCACGCAGTCATAGGGAGAACGTACAAACTCTGAACAGGCAGTACCCAGAACTGAACCTGGGTCTTCGAGCAGTGAGGCTGCGATGCTAACCACTGTGCCACTGTGCTGCCCACTGTGTGCGTGTGCGTGCGCGCGTGTGTGTGTGTGTTTGTCTGTTTGTGTGCGTCTGAGTGTTTGTGCTCTTATCAAAACATTGTCATCTGCATGTCTTATGTAACAAAAAGCACCAATCTCACCTCTACTGTGTATTTGAGGGTTGTTCAGTGTCATTTTCTGTCCTGCTCACAAGTGAGTGTGGGGTTTATTAAATGTCAGTTACTGTCGCTGCATGACTGCATTGTGTGTGAGTGTGAAATATATTCACTACCAGTTATTGGCCCAGTAACAATATGACTCTGTACTGGGTGGGAGTGTGGATTTTATTCACTATCAACTGCTGTCCCTCTCACTCTTTATCACTGTGCTGTGTGTGACTGCGGCATTGTTTACGGGGTCACTTACTGCGTCCGAAATTATCTGACACGGTACTGTGTGTGAGTGTGTGTTTCGTTAAGTGACTATTACAGTTCTGGTCACTATCTGAGTCTGTAGTGTGCTTTAGTACGAGATTGTTTCAGTGTCAGTTTCTGTCTCCGTCACTGTCTGATACTGTACTTTGTTTGTGTGGGGTTTATTTACTGACCATTGCTCTCACTGACATAGTACTGAATCTGAGTTCGGGATATCTTCCTGCCATTCCTGTCCTTGCCACTCTGAAATTACTTTGTGAGGGTTGGGGGAATGCAGTGCTTTTGACAGGTGAGAAATGGCGAGACTAGGTTCCACTGATCACCTCCCAAATGACTGCAGATGGTGTTTTGTTTAAATTAGTGTTTCAGCCCCAGTGATTTGTTGGCCAAATAAATAGTCAGTGGCCGGCCTTCTAGTGATTCGGCCCTCCAAGCCTGCGCCGATCTTGATGCCTGCCTAAACAAACACCTTCTGCACTTCCGGGGCCCATGTCCGTCTATTCCCTTCCTATTCATGTATTTGTTAAGAAGTCTCTTAAACGTTGCTATCGTATCTGCTTCCACCACCTCCCCTGGCAGCAAGCTCAAGGCACTCACCACCCTCTGTGTAAAGAACCTGCCTCGCACATCCCCTCTAAACTTTGCCCCGCGCAGCATAAACCTATGTCCCCTAGTAACTGACTCTTCCACCCTGGGAAAAAGCTTCTGACTATCCACTCTGTCCATGCCGCTCATAACTTTGTAAACCTCTATCATGTCGCCCCTCCGCCTCCGTCGTTCCAGTGAAAACAATCGAGTTTTTCCAACCTCTTCTCATAGCTAATGCCCTCCAGACCAGGCAACATCCTGGTAAACCTCCTCTGTACCTCCACGTCCTTCTGGTAGAGTGGCGACCAGAATTGCACGCAGTATTCTAAGAGTGGCCTAACTAAGGTTCTGTACAGCTGCAACATGACTTGCCGATTTTTATACTCTAGGCCCCGACCGATGAAAGCAAGCATGCTGTATGTCTTCCTGACTACCTTATCCACCTGCGTTGCCACTTTCAGTGACCTGTGGACCTGTACGCCCAGATCTCTCTGCCTGTCAATACTCCTAAGGGCTCTGCCATTTACTGTATACCTCCCACCTGCATTAGACCCTCCAAAATGCATTACCTCACATTTGTCCGCATTAAATTCCATCTGCCATTGCTCCGCCCAAGTCTCCAACCAATCTATATCCTGCTGTATCCTCTGACAATCCTCATCATTATCTGCAACTCCACCAACCTTTGTGTCGTCCACAAACTTACTAATCAGACCAGCTACATTTTCCTCCAAATCATTTATATATGCTACAAACAGAAAAGGTCCCAGCACTGATCCCTGCGCAACACCACTAGTCACATCCCTCCATTCAGAAAAACACCCATCTACTGATACCCTCTGTCTTCTATGACCGAGCCAGTTCTGTATCTATCTTGCCAGCTCACCTCTGATCCTGTGTGGCTTCACCAGAAGACAGAAGAATATATATTCCTTAAACAATAATCACCCAAAATGTTCTCAGCTCCGTCCACACACGCATTTACTCTCTCATGCATATTCAAGAAGAAAAGACGGGGAGAATGTAAAGGAATGGAGATATTAAGAGTTCAACGTGAAAAAGCCTGCTGTTTTCATGAACGAAAGTGGGATTCTCTTGGAAGTTAAGTTCTAACGATTTCCTGTTACCTTGCCCTTACTTTTCTGCTGAGGTTCCCTGGCAGTTGTTGCAGGTAGTTATCAGTTCAATTTTCGCAGATGGGGGAGTTGTTCAAAATTCACCCGCTTATTTCTCTGTTGCAGTTTGGTTGCTAACTTGTCTCAGCTCTCTCTCTCTCTCTCTTCAATTTATGCCGGAATTCAAGATGGTTTTTAATATTCTCTCTGTGACTGCAGACCCCAGAATGTTCTGATGTGTTGATGGCTGATGATTTGAACTGATGACTTTCTTTGTTCTCCAAAGAGGTTATCTTTAAAGATAAATTCGGATAGTGTTAATATCGCCCATTTCACCGGCGTTTGTTTCCTTAGGGGCTTGACAATGGTCTCTGATTTCATCCCATTTTATGAGGGTTTGCTCACACTTTGTAGCAGCACTTATCGTTGGATAGGGAGCGTCTGCCAATGTCGTTGTTTAGCACAATTTGTAGATACCCAACATCCATGTGTGATGAGCTGTTAATTCCAATACAGCCAGTGTTAGTGAGTTTCAGTTCTAACCTGCATAGATGTGTATTTCAGTGCAGTAGAAGGTGTGTGTTGTGTGACATTTTCCTGCATGTTGTTGAAAGCAAGTGTAGCAATCATCTTAGATTAGATTAGATTAGAGATACAGCACTGAAACAGGCCCTTCGGCCCACCGAGTCTGTGCCGACCATCAACCAACCATTTATACTAATCCTACACTCATCCCATATTCCTACCAAACATCCCCACCTGTCCCTATATTTCCCTACCACCTACCTATACTAGTGACAATTTATAATGGCCAATTTACCTATCAACCTGCAAGTCTTTTGGCTTGTGGGAGGAAACCGGAGCACCCGGAGAAAACCCACGCAGACACAGGGAGAACTTGCATACTCCACACAGGCAGTACCCAGAATCGAACCCGGGTCCCTGGAGCTGTGAGGCTGCAGTGCTAACCACTGCGCCACTGTGCCGCCCTTCTTTTTTTTATAATTGAGCGGTTTATTTTTGTATTTCTTTCTTTGTACTTCCAGTGAGCGCGACAGGGGATTTATTCAGTAACTAGCCATCTCTGGGTGTTTAGTGTCAAATCATCACAGTGTGTATTTACTTTCCCTGTCACTGACCATCACTGTACTGTGTGCCAGTGTGGCATTTATTCAGTGTCGACTACTGTCTCTTCCACTGTCTGACAATGTTTTGTGTGTGAGGGTGGGGCTTACCCAAAGTCAGTTGCGCTTCCTGACAATGTCTCACTCTGTACTGTCTGTGTGTGCAGAATATATCGATTGTCATTGACTGGCCCTGTCGTTACCTGACTCTATTGTGTGTTAGTGTGGAATATGTCAGTTTCCCCACTTGGCATTGTCTGACTTTGCATTATGTGTTAGCGTGGGGTACATTCAGTTTCAGTTACTTTTCCGGTGAGTCATTGGCACGCTACCGGATTTATTCAAAAACTAGCTGGCTCTGCATGTAGAATGGGAAAAAAGGTCCATTGCCATTCACAGTCACTGTCAGAGGCTGCCACTGTTATGTGCATGACTGTGGGATTTATTGAGTATCCGTTACTGTCCCTGTCACGATCTGGCCCTGTACTATGTCTGAATGTTGGATGTATTCAATGTCCAGTAATGTCCCTATCACTGTCTAACAACGCATCTGTGTAATTGTGAAATTTATTCAGTGCCAGTTACTGTCGCTGTCTGGCAGTGTGCTATGTCTGAATTCTCGACTTATTCAGTGTCAGGTAATGTCCCTGTCACTGTGTAGCCCTGTACTATGTTTGAATGTTGGATTGCTTCAGTGTCAGGTATTGTTCCTATCACTGTCTAACAATGCGCTATGCGCAAGCGTGGAATTTATTCAGTGGCAGTTACTGACTCTGTCACTGTCTGATGCTCTGTTGCGTGTGGGATTTATTCCATGTTAGATTTTGCTCCTGCCAATGTCTGACTCTGCACTGTGTATGAGTACGATTTATTCAGCATTTAGCATTATAGATGCCTACTGTCAGTTACTGTCCCTGTAATTATCTGTCACTTTCGTGTGTTTGAATGTGGAATGTATTCAATGTCAGTTACTGACCCTGTCATTGGATTGTAGAAACATAGGAGCGCCGCCATTCTAGATCATGGCAGATCGTCTACATCGACGCCATATGCATATCTCTTGATGTCAGTAGCATCTGGAAATCTATCGATCTTTGTCTTCAAATTATTAGGTTGCTGAATTTTCACCACCCTCTGGGGCAGAGATTTCCAAAGTTTCAACACCCTCTGAGCGAAGAAGTTCCTCCTCAGCTCAGTCCTGAATGGCTTGTCCTTTATTCTGAGATTGTGTCCCCTGGTTCTGGAACCCACAGCCAGGGGAAACTTCCTTTCTGCGTCTACCCTGTCTATCCCTTTAAGTATTTTGTATGTTTTAATGAGATCGCTTCTCATTCTTGTAAACTCGGGAGAATACAGGCACAGTCTCCTCAGTCTCTCCTCATAGCAAAATCACTCCATCCCAGGAATCAGTCTGGTGAATCTCTGCTACACTCCCTCTATGAATGATATATCCATCTTGAGGCAAGGGGATCAGAACTGCACAGAATGTTCCAGTCGCAGTCTCTCCAATGCTCCATACAATAGAAGCAAGACTTATTTGTTCCTGTACTCAAATCCTCTTGCGAAAAAGCCAACACACTCTTTGCTTCACTGATTGCTTGCTGCACCTGCATGGTAGCTTTCAGTGTCTTATGAACAAGGGCGCCTATGTCCCTTTGGGCAGCAACACTTTACAATCACTCACCGTTTAAGAAATACTCTGTACCTCCGTTCCTCCCACAAAAGTGGATAACCTCGCACATATCCACATTATATTCCATATCCTTGCCCACTCACTCAGCCTGTCTAAATCCCTATGAAGTCTCTTTATATCCTCCAAACAATTCAAATTTCCACTAAGTTTTATGTCATCTGCAAACTTGGACATCTTGCAATTGGTCCCCACATCCAAATCATCAATATGGATTGTGAACAGCTGGGGCCCAAGCACTAATCCTTGCGCACCCCACTGGTCATAGCCTGCCAACCTGCGAATGACAAATTTATTCCTACTCCCGGTTTTCTGCCTGTTACGCTTTCCTCAATCCATGCTTATATAATACCCCTAATCCCATGCATTTTAGTTTTACTTTGCAACCTCCTATGTGAGACTTTATCAAAAACCTTCTGCAAGTCCAAATCCACCGGCTCCCCCTTATCCACTCCACTGGTACCATCTTCAAACAAACTCTAACAACTTTGTCAAAGATGATTTTCTCTTCATGAACCCGTATTGACTTTACCCAATCAGACCATCATTTTCTAAGTGACCAGTAATTGCAAGTTTTATAATATATTGTACTTTTTTTCTACTACTGACGTCAGGCCAACAGCTCTGTATTTCATTGTTTTGTCTTTCCCTCCTTTCTCAAACGGTGGAGTTACATTTTCAACCCTCCAATCTGCAGGCAGCATTACAGAATTCATAGAGCTTTGAAAGAGGATTGCCAAGGCACCCACTATCTCTGTAACCATCTCTTTCAACATGCTAGCATGATGATCATCGTGTACCGGGGATTTATCAACTTTCAGTCTCATTAATTTCTGTAATGCTACTTTTTTGCGACCAAATCCTAATTTCTTTCTGTTCCTCATTCTTACTTGAAACTTAGATCTCAGTTATTTCATCAGGGATACCTCCTGTATCTTCCTCCCTGAAGACAGACACAAAATAACACATTAGCTTATCTGCTTTTTTCTCTATGTCCCATTGTAATTTTTTCTGTCTCTGTCATAGACACACATTGGTCTTTTTTTCTTTTCTTTTCACATAGATTAGAGAAGCTTTTACAATCTGCATTTATATTCCTTGCTGGCTTATATTCATATTCTATTTTCTCTTTAGTAATTTATTTTCATTCTTTGCTGGATTCTAAACTTCTCTCGATCCTCCAGCTTACAATATGTTTGGAAACTTTATAAGCCGTCGCTATTGATATAATACTATTTTGAACTTGAGTGTTGCTGAAAATAGAGGCATGTTGTCGAAGCTTTTGCCTTTTTCTCATCAGTATAATACGCAAGAAGAACCAATGTAAGGGAAGACAACAACTACATGAGAAGAGAGTGATGATTAGTTGGCAAGTGAACTCAGATTGTTACAGCGGTTGCCTTGGAGAATGCACTGGTTTACGTTAACTGCCATGCTTTGTTTGAAATTTATACCAAACAGCATGATTCTGCTTGGTCAAAGCATTGCCCTGAGGAATGAACCAGCGAATGGCTGTCACTTATTTTTTCAAGTGAAACAGGCACAATGTTTGAACGTCTTCTTTCTGTCTGCAAAGAACAGCTTCCAGTACGCGCAAATGCAACACAATGCGGTCCCTATGGATACCCCTATGTGAGTATGGTCTTTGTTCAATGTTATTGAATGTCACTGCCAGAGTTTAATACTGTATTGTGGGAAATTTGTAAATATATCCAGCGTCATTTACTGTCCCTGTGACTGTCTGACAATGCACTGTGTTTGAGTGTGGGACTTATCCAATGTCAATTTGTGTCAACATCGCTCTCTGGCACTGTACGTTATATGATTGTTTTTTATTCAATAACTAACTGTCTCTGCTTATTGAGTTGGAAACAGGCCCAGTATAGTTCACTGCCTGTGATTGAGTGCAGGATGCATCAGCAATAATCTGTCTTTTGGTGCTGAGCAGGAAACTGGACCAGTGTCACTTACTGGTGCTATCGCGCTCTGACACTGTATTGTGTGTGCGCATGCTTTTGATTCATTATCACTTCGTATTGTGTGACACTGCCTCGATGAAAAATAAAATTGATTTTGAATAGAGATTGCAAAATAAAACTGGGCATTCATGAGGAGCTGTGGGCCATCAGCGGCAGCAGAATTGTACTCAACCACAATCTGTAACCTCATGGCCTGGCACATCGCTCACGCTACCATTACTATCAAGCCAGGGGATGAATCCTCGTCCAATGACGATAGCAGGAGGGCATGCCAAGAGCAGCACCAGGCATACCTACAAATGAGGTGTCAACCTGGCGAAGCAACAACCCAGGGCTACTTGCGTGCCAAACAGCATATGCAGCATTCAATAGACAGAGCTCAATTATCCCAAAGCCAAAAAATCAGATCTAAGCTCTGCAGTCCGGCCACATCCAGTCGTGAATGGTGGTGTAAAGTTAAACAAATAACCGGACGTGGTGGCTCCACAAATATCCTCATCTGCAATTGTGGGGGTGTCAAACACATCACTGTAAAGGATAAGGATAAAACATTTGCAAAAGTCTTCAGCCAGAAGTGCCGAGTGGATGAAGCCACTCGGCCTCCTCCTGAAACCTCAGAATCATAGATGCCAGTCTTCAGCGAATTCAATTCCCTCCACGTGATATCAAGAAATGACTCAAGGAACTAGATACTGTAAAGGCTATGGGACCTGACAACATTCTGACAATAGTACTGAAGACCTGTGCTCCAAAACGTGCTGATTCCCTAGTCAAGCAGTTCCAGTACAGCTACAACACTGGCATCTACCCAGCAATGTGGAATATTGCTTAGGTATGTCCTTTACACAAAAAAGGAGGAACAATCCAACCCAGCGAATTACTGCCCCATCAGTCTACACTTGATCATCAGCTAATTGATGAATGTGTCGTTGACAGTGCTATAAAGTGACACTTTTTCAGCAATAACCTGCTCAATGGCGCTCCGTTTGGGTTCTGCCAGGGCCACACAGCTCCTGACCTCATTATCGCCTTGGTTCAACCATGGACAAAATAGCTGAACTCAAGATGCGAGGTGAAAGAGACTGTCCTTGACATCAGGGCAGCATTTGATCAAGTATATCATCACGCAGCCCTGGCAAAACTGGAGTCAATGGGAATCGGGAGGAAAGTGCTCCACCAGTTATGATCGTATCCAACACAAAGGAAGATGGTGGGTGTTGGTGGAGGTCAGTCATCTGAGCTCCAGGATATTACTGCTGGAGTTCCTCAGTGTAGTGTCCAATGCCTAACCATCCTTAGCTAAGTCATCAATGACCTTCCTTTAAGCCTAATGTCAGAAGTGGAAATGTACACTGATGACTTCACAATGTTCAGCACCATTCGCGCCTCCTCAGGTACTGAAATTGTCTGTGTCGAAAAATCCAACCCAAGACCTGGGCAATATCCAGGCATCAGCTAATAAGTGGCATGCAACGTTTGCATGGCACAGTTGCCAGGCAATGACTATCTCAAACTAGAGAGAATTTAACCATTTCCCCTTGACATTCAATGGCATTACTTTCGTTGAATCCCCCACTATCCACAGGGCAGTAGATACTTGGGAACACCACAACCACCAACTACACATTCCCCTCCTAGCCACACACCATCCTGACTTGGAATTATATCGCCGTTCCTTCTCTGTCATGACATCAAATTCCTTGAACTTCCTTGTTGTGGGTATACCAACCCCATATGGACTGCAACGGCTCAAGAAGGCGTTCCACATCACCTTCACAAGGGCAAGAAATACTGGCCTAGCCAGCGGCGCCCATATTCCATGAAGGAATAAAAAAAAAACTTGCTGTCACTGTCACTCTATGTTTCCACTCTGTGAGTGTGCCGTTTTTTTTCAGTGTCAGTGTCAGTGTCAGTGATCTTACTAGCGGTGGGGGTTACCTCCTTTGTGCGGGGAGAATGCCTTGCAACATGAGGAGCACTCCCTGTGGTCTTGGGTAAGGTGCTCATCCGTGCACAAATTATGGCCCATCGAGGAATTCACCGGGAGCAGTTATACCCCCCAGGAACCCCTTCCCCCTGGACATAATGACAATCCCCTACACACTGCGTGTGGCATATTTTTCAATTTCAGTTGCTTTCAACGCCACTGGCTATCTTATTTTTGTGTGTGAATGTGGATTTTTGTTCTGTTGATTTATTGTCCCTGCCATTGCCTGACACTGTACTTTGTGTGAGTATGGCATTTATTCACTGTCAGTTCTCGCACAATGACAGTTTTACACTGTATATGTGTGAGTCCGGAACTTATTCGTTATCAGTAAGTGTTCTTGCTACTGTCTGGCAATGTACTACATATGAGTGTAGGATTTATCCAGCCAGTTGCTTTCTCTCTGTGTTGAGGAGGAAACTGGCCTTGTGAAACTTACTGTCACTGTCGGTGAGAGCATGGGATTAATTTAGTAAGTTGCTTTGTCGGGCTGCTAACGGGGAACAGGACAGGTGCCAGTTACTATTCCTGTCACTGTCTGGCTCCATACTGTGTGTGAGTGTAGGATTTATTCAGTGTCAGTTACTGTCCCTGTCACTGTATTACTCTACTGTGGGCGTGTTGGGGATTAATTCAGTGTCAGTTATGGCTGCTATCACTGTGTGATTCCGCATTATGTGTGAGAATGGCAGCGTGGGGGTGGGCCGGTGCGACTGCTTGAAATATATATAATGTGTGTAGGGATAGTTGGAAGGGTTGAACGTTGAACTTTGTATAGTTTGAGAGGTGCCGTTCTGATGTAAACCTAAGTGTTTTTGTTTGGGGAAAGGGCAAATAGGTATCATAATTGGGTAGTGGGAAAGAGGCGTTAGGAACTTATTAATTTAATTTTGGGGTAGGACTATAAAAGGTTAAATTGGGTGGTAAGGCTGGCCGCCCTTTAAAATGGCGCCAGCGCCTGCACACAGACAGTTGACGTCATTGCCAGGGTTGGACAGGGGAATAAATTTAGTTAGTTAGTAGATGGGACAAAATCAACAGTGCATATGGTAACATGTGTACAGTTATTTCTTACGGTGTTCTTGATAATTATAAAGTTACAGTTAATTGTTAATTTTGCTCAGAAAACAAAAGCACAGGGGTATAACGTTAATGTGACATAAGTAAACTATGGCAGAATGAAGTTATTTTGTTGATTTGGACGCGATAACTAATACCTGGAGGGGCAAATTTGCAGTCAAGTGTTAAATCGAGTATGTTTACTAGTACACAAAGGAGTAATTTCAGAGTGAGTTGATATATTGTATGTGCTATTCAACACACAAGCTGTGCAATACTGAAGTTAATGGTTCAATTGGACATGATTGCAACAGCATTGTGTACTTATATAGTGCCTTTAATGTCGTAAAATTTCCTAAAATACTTCACAGGTGCATAAAGCATATTTTCACACTGAGCCGCATAAAGCGATTCTGGCGACCAAAAGCTTGGTGAAACAAGTATGTTTAAAACAGCGTCTTAAAGGAGGAAGTCAGATTGAGAGGGACAGATGTTGAGTCATGAATCCCACAGATTAGGGCCTGGGCCGCAGAAAGTATGGCCAGCAATGGTGGAGTGATTACTATTGGGTTCAGTCAAGAGTTCAGTATTAGATGAACGCAGAGTTCTCAGGGGAAGTCGAGGCTGGAGGAGATTTCGGAGATGGGCAAGGCTGAGGCCGTGGAGAGATTCAAAAACATGTAGGTTAATTTTTAATCTGAATATTTGGCTGATCTGGAGCCAATGTAGGTCAGTGACCGTCGCAGTGATGAGTACCAACGTGCCTGGTAATAAGGTTAATGCTAACAGTTTTATTTAACAGGATAACCAACCCACAAGTCTAACGTAACTGTTATTCAATCAATTTGGTTTGATAACAAATTCAACGGGGGCAAAGTGAAAGGTAATTGTTGAATTGAAATTGGTAACCCATTTGCAGTGGAACAAAATGAGTTATTTTGAAAAAGAGATTTAATAAGCAATCCAGCATCCACATTAAGAGTTAATTGTTCATTTGCACTTGTTTACCAATTCACAGGGGTGCAATGGTACAGTTAACTGTTAAATTGGTCCAGTAAAACTGCACACAGGGGAAGAAAGGCAGTTAGTTGTTAAATTGGAAATGACAACACATACAAAGGGGAATAAGTGTACAGTTAATTGTTAAATATTGCACGTTAATCCCTGAACGTATAATTAAGTTACAGTTAATCATTAGAGTAGCTTTGTAAGCAATAAACAGGGGAACTAAGTTACAGTTAATTGCTAACATGGTTTGATTGGAAATCCACAGGGCGAGAAGCATGCAGTTTGCTATTAAATTGTGCTTGATTACGAGTACACAGGGGAATAATTTTGCAGTGACTTGCTAAATTGCAAGGACAACTCAAATCACAGCTGAACAAAGTTAAACTTAAAATTGCATTGGACATACATACAAATACACAGGGGGGAACATTTGATTTGATTTTTTTTTAATTGACAATGATAACCAACATACAGGACTAGCATAACAGTTAATTCAGAAAGTGAGCACAATACCCAATAGACAGGGGGAGCAAAAGCAATATGTAAGCGTTGAAGTGTACATGATAAGGAATAACATTATAATTAATTGTCCCATTGGATATAACGCAAATCTGGATAATGAAATAAATTGAATTAATTGCTCTTGATAATGCACATCTAGTAGTACAAACCGACAGATTAAGACTAGATTGGACTTGAAAATCAATATATATGTGACTAAGGTAATAGCTAAGTGTTCAATATGAAATTATAGGCAATATACAGAAGTTTAAAGTCACAATTACTTCTTTGGTAACATCACCTTGTACTGACATTACATCTTTCATGTAATAGAACGTCCTAAATTGCTTCACATGATCATTGCAAAGCCAAATGTGACACGGAGCCACGAAAGCACATCTTTGGTCAGACGTCAAATGCATGGTCAAAGATGGTGGTTTCGAGAATGCCTTAAAGAAGGACAGCGAAGTAGCGAGGTATTAGGAGATTATTACAGAGCAGGGGACCGATGAAACTGAAGGCGAAGCCACCAATGATGGAGCAATGTGCAATTGAATATAACGAATAAACTGGCTGATAATTTAATTTATATTTTTGCCTTGATAACGATTGTACTTTGGCACAAAGCTATAGTTAACTGTTACATTAATAGGTCGATAGGAAGAGAAACAGAGAGAGCATGAATATTGAGAGACTGGGACAGAGATGGAAAAGGTCAGAGAGACAAGAAAGGGGATTGAGATATGGATATTTAGAGCGGCAGGGAGTTAGATATACAAAAGGATAGTGAGAGAGAGGGGGAGAAAGAGAGAGAGATAATGAGATATAGTGATGTAGACAGAGGTTAGGGATAGATACAGAGAAGAGGAGAAAGAGGGAGATAGAAAAAGAGAAATTAGGTAAACAGTGTGAGATAGATAGGACAAGAGAGACAGAGGCAGGACAGATACAGCGAAAGAGACATGCAGACATATACAGAGTGAACGAGGGAGACAGAGATGAACAGAAACAGAGTGAATTCGGTGAATGCAGTGAATGGGAGCAGAGAGAGAGTTACAACTTTGCACACAAGTCTATTATATGGCACTGTATCAAATGCTTTTTGGAAGTCAATGTACACCACATCACCAACATTGTTCTAATCCATCACTTCAGTTACCCCTTCGAAAAGTTCAAGAAAGTTAGTTAAACATAATGTGCCCTTAACAAATACATGCCATCTTTCTTTAATTAACCCACACTGCGCATGTGACGAATAATTCTGTCACAAATTAATTTTTCGAGAAGTTTCCCCACCACTGAAGATAAACTGACTGGTCTGTAGTTGCTGGATTTATCTTTACACCCTTTTTTGAACAAAGGTGTAACATTTGCAATTCTCCCCTCCTCTGCCACAACCAGTCTCGGAAAGAATGGAAAAATATGACTAATGCGTCTGCAATTTCCAATCTCACTTCCCTCAGTATCCTTGGATGCTTTTCATCCGGTCCTGGTGCTTTATCAAGTTTAAGCATAGCCAGTCTATCTAATAGCAAAGCCTTATCAATTTTTACTCCTCCTTGTGAATTAATAACCTACATGTTTACCGTGGCCTCAGTAGCATCTTCTTCCTTGGTAAAGACAGATGCTAAGTTTCCATGTAACAGCTCAACTATTCCCCCGCCTCCATGTGTAAATCACATTTTCCCTAATCGGCACGACACCACGTTTGCCCATGTTTTATTTTCGATTTCTATGCCCATAGAAGACTTTGTGATTCCCTTTGACGTTTCCTCCAAGTCTCATTTCATCCTCTCTCTTTGCTGCTTTCGTTAATTTTTTTTCACTTCGCCTATGAACCTCCTATATTCAACCTGGATCACCATTGTATTGTTTACCTGCCATCAACACACCTTTTCTTCTTCATCTCGTTTGTCACTCAGGCAGTTCTGTATTTACTTGTCCTGCCATTCCCTTACCAGGGAATATACCTTAACTGGGCCTAAACTATCTGTTTAATATTATTTACAGACACAACACTGAAACAGGCACTTTGGCCCATTTAGTCCGTGCCGACCAGAAACCGCCCATTTATACCAGTCCTGCCTTAACCCCATATAATCGACCACATCTCCACCATTCTGCTACCACCTACATACACAAGGGGCAACTTATAATGGCCAATTTTCTGCAATTCTTTGGCTGTGGGAGAAAACCGGAGCACCCCGTGGAAACCCGCACAGGCACGAAGCGAACTTGCAAACTCCACACAGGCAGTACCCAGAACTGAACCCAGGTCGCCAGAACTTCGAGGCTGCGGTGCTAACCACTGCACCACTATGCCACTCTTTGGACATAGCCCCTTGTTCAGCTACACTTATTCGTGCCAACCTTTGTTTCTGACATATTCTGCCTAGATCCATTGTTACCCCATTGAAGTTGCCTTCCTTCAGTTAATTACTCTTACTCTGGATTTTTCTTTCTCTCTTCCAAAAGCCAGCCGACATATTTTGCTACACTCTCCTTTAACTGTTCTCCAACTGAAAGTAGATCCACATGGATCACCTCATTCTCAAGAACCAGGTTCATCAATGCCTCCTCTCTTGTTAGACTGGGAGAATAGTTTTAAGAAAATGGTCATGAACACACTCCAGGAGCTGTTGCACTTCTCGACCCTTTACGCTAAGCAAATCCCAGTCTATGTGGGGTAATTAAATCCTCCATTATAACTACTCTGTAATTCCTGCATGCCTCTTTAATTTCTTGTAAATTTGTTCATCTACAGATTTTACACTAAATGATGGTCTATGGACTACACCGAACAAAGTAATTGCAATGTTCCTGTTCGGTAGCTGTAGCCAAATAGATTCTGTCCTTGTATCCTCTATGATATCCTTTCTATCAGACATTGTAATGTTCTTAATCAAGACCACATCCCTCCTTTCATCCTTTCCTATTTTTCATGAACGCATTGTATCCAAAAAAAAATTCCCACCTGCCCCGTCCTTCTTTTAACCACGTCTCTTTTATAGCCACAACATCATATTCTCCATGTACATCTGTGACTGTAATTCACCAATCTTATGAACTACACTCCTTGCATTCATATAATGCACATCAATTTTGGGTATCTATGATTACTTCCTCCCCTGCTCTGCCCCCATCTAATAACTTACCTTTCCTTACTTTAGCGTGATCTATCTCTCAAAGTAATCTACGCACTTTGGTCTACCCACTCACCTTATGCACCTTATTCCTGCTTTTCTACGTCTATATGCTGGTGCCAATGCCCTGTCTTTAGTTTAAACCTTCCCTGAACACGCGAGAGAACCTCCCCACGAATTCATTCAATTCCTGTTGAGATGCAACCTATCACTTTTCAATAGATGACACCTGCTCCAGAACTAGTCCCAATGCGTCAAGAATCTGAAACACTCTCTCCTGCAACATGCTTCAAACCACACACTGATGCTCCCTATATTCATATTTATATTCTCGTTGGAACGTGGCACTGTGAGTATTCCAGAGATGACTACCTTTGAGCTCCTACTCTTTAACTTCCTCCCTAGCTCTGAAAATCCGAATGTAGGGCCTCAATACAGGGCCTTGCTATGTAGTTGGTACCAACATGTCCTGCAACTTCTGGCTCACTCCGCTCCCCCTGCGGAATATCCTGCACCCTCTCAGTGATGTTCTTTACCCTGGGCCATTCCGGCCTCAAGATCATTGGTACAGAAATGCCTATCGGTACCCTAACTGTATAATCGGCTATATTAGCTGTATTTCTGCACGTTGATTCTCCTGCTGCGCAGTCCCTTGTCCATTGGCGCTAAAGGTTAAGCATCACTCCTTCAAGGTGTCATCATTCTCAGCAGTCTTCAGAGCTACCTTTGACAGTGGCACATACCCCAAAGGCTCCTGCACTTCCTGCCTCTTCCCAATCTTCTCGAGGGCCACCGACCTAAAATCCTGAACTCTTACTGCCTGTGGAGTCACCACCTCTTCTTATGTAGTGGCCAGCAAACTTTCCTCTCCCTGATGCGCTTCAGTGATTCCAGCTGCCCCTCAATCTCGGAAACACTGAGCTGGAGCTGAAGCAACTGGAGACACTTCCTACACACGTGATACCCAAGACACATGGAGTTCCCACATGGCGCTGACATTGCATGCAACAGGTCACAGTTGCCCATCCATGTTCTGAAATTAAATCCATCTACTACTTTTATCTCTAAACAATCTATTTAGTACCTCATTTCAGCTATCTTGTTCTGTGTCTATATTCTTATTGGAACGAGGAATATTTTACTTGCCAAGCACTTCATTTGAGGCACTGCCCTCCCGACTATTATCTCCCCTCTCTCTCTTAAAAATGCGGTAAAGGATTTATTCTGCCTTAGTTTGTAGTTTTCAACCTAATGAATCGATCATATGTTGTTTTAGAATTGAATACTTTAAAATAAAGTGAAGCTTACTGGTCTATTCACCCCGGCCAGCGTTCTATTTCCCTTCGCTCTCTATCGAACGTGACGTCACTGTTCGATTTTTGATTTGCCGCTGAACCTCCCGCTTCTTTTTTTTTGTCTCATGGGATGTGGGCGTCGCTGGCTATGCCAGCATTTACTTTCCATCCCTAACTGCCCTTCCAAAGGTGGTGGTGAGCTGCCTTCTTAATCCGCGGCAGTCCATGTGAGGTAGGTGCACCCACAGTGCTGCTCGGACGGGAGTTCCAGGATTTTGACCCTATGGCAGTGAAGGAACGGCGTTATAGTTCCAGGTCAGGATGGTGTGTGACTTGCATGGAAACCTGCAGGTAGTGATGCTCCCATGCATCTGCTGCTCTTGTCCTTCGAGGTGGTAGATGTCGTGGGTTGGAAGATGCTGTATAAGGAGCCTTGGTGCGTTGCTGAAATGCATCTTGTCGATGGTACACACTGCTGCCACTGTACATCGGTGGTGGAGGGACAGAATGTTTGGTGGATGGTGTGGCAATCAAGTGGGTTGCTTTGTCCTGGATGTTTAGAGCTTCTTGAGTGTTGCTGGAGCTGCACCCTTCCAGGCAAGCGGAGAGTATTCCAACACACTGCTGACTTGTACCTTGTAGATGGTGGACAAGCTTTGGGGAGTCAGGAGGTGAATATCTCGCCGCAGAATTCCTAGCGTCTGACTTGCTCTTGTAGCCAAAGTATTTATAAGGCTACTCCAGTTCTGTTTCTGGTCAATGGTAGCCGCTAGGATGTTGATAGTGGGGGATTCAGTGATGATAATGCCATTGGATGTCAAGGGGAGATGGTGAGATTCTCTCTTGTTGCATATGGTCATTGCCTGGCACTTGTGTGATGCAAATGTAACTTGCCACGTATCAGCCCAAGCCTGGATATTGTCCAGGTCTTGCTGCATTTCTACACGAACTGCTTCGGTATTTGAGGAGTCGTGAATGGTGCTGAACATTGTGCAATCTTCAGAGACAATCCCTACTTCTGAAGTTATGATTGAAGGTAGGTCACTCATGAAGCAGCTGAAGATGGTTGGGCCTAGGACACTACCCTGAGGAACTCCTGCAGTGATTGACTTCCAACAACCACAGCCTTCTTACTTTGCACTAGGTATGATTCCCCCCTGTTTCCCATTCAGTCCAGTTTTGCTAGGGCTCCTTAATGCCATACTCGGTCAAATGCTGCCTTGATATCAAGGGCAGTCACTCTCACCTCACCTCTTCAGATCAGCTCTTTTGTCCATGTTTGAACGAAGGCTCTAATGAGGTCAAGAACTGTGTGGCCCTGGCGGAACCCAAACCGGGCTTCACTGAGCAGGTTATTGCTCTGCAGTGCTGCTTGACAGCACTGTTGCTGACACCGTCCATCACTTTGCTAATGATTGAGAGTCGACTGATGGGGTGATAGTTGGACGGGTCGGACTTGTCCTGCTTTTTGTGTACAGGACATAGCTGGGCAATTTTCCACATTGCTGGGTCGGTGCCACTGCTGTAGCTGTACTGGAACAGCTTGGCAAGGGGTGCGGCAAGTTCTGGAGCACAGGTCTTCAGTACTATTGCCGGAATATTGTCAGGACCCATAGCCTTTGCAGTAACCAGTGCCTTCAGTCTTTTCTTGATATCACATGGAGTGAATCGAATTGTCTAAATTCTGTCATCTGCAATGCTGGGGACTTCAGAAAGGGGCCGAGATGGATCTTCAACTCGGCACTTCTGGCTGCAGATTGTTGCAAATGCTTCAGCCTTATCTTTCACACTGATGTGTTGGACTCCCCCATCATTGAGGATGGGGATATTTGTGGAGTCACCTCTTACAGTCAATTGCTTAATTGTTCACCACCATTCATGTCTGAATGTGGCAGGACTGCAGAGCTTAGATCTGGAATGTTGGTTATAGGATCGCTTAGCTCTATCTATTGCATGCTGCTTATGCAGTGTGATACGCAAGTCCTCCTGGGTTGTAGCTTCACCAGGTTGACACGTCACATTGAGCTAAGCCTGGTGCTGCTCCTTACATGCCCTCCTGCACTCTTCATAGAACCAGGGTTCATCGCCTTGCTTGATGGTAATGGTAGAGTGGGGGATATGCCGGGCCATGAGGTTACAGATTGTGGTTGAGTACAATTCTGCTGCTGCGGATGGCATACAGCGGCTAATGGGTGCCCAGTTTTGCATTGCTGGATCTGTTCTAAATCAATCCCATTCAGCACGGTGATAGTGCCACACAACACGACGGACAGTATCCTCAATGTGAAGGCGGGACTTCGTCTCCACAAGGACAGATGCATCTGCGGCAGGCAGATTGGTGAGGACAAGGTCAAGTATGTTTTTCTCTCGTGTTGGTTCCCCCACCACCTGCCCCAGACCCAGTCTAGCAGCTATGTCCTTTATTACTCGGCAGTAGTGCTAGCGAGTCACTTGGAGACATTGAAAACCTCCACCCAGAATACATTCTTTGCCCTTGCCACCCTCAGTGCTTCCCACCAAGTGGTGTTCAATATCGAGGAGTACTGACTCATCAGCTGAGGGAGGGCAGTATTTGGTAATCAGTAGGAGATTACCTTGCCAATGTTTGTCCTGATTCCATGAGAGTTCCTCTCCGAATCTTCGAGCTTAACGAAAATTTCATAAGCTGTTGTGATTGATTCTAATGTTTTTTTAAATCTATATATGCCTTTCGAAACCTTCCAAATACCTTTAATCCCATAAACAATTCATGATCTTTTCTAATTCTTTATAGTAACTTCGAATAGTTTACAACATCTTATAACCACTCATAATGGTTTTTATTGCTTTGCAAAAAAGTTCTTTGAAGCACTTTAATCAACATTTTGCAAACGTTTACAATAATTTATAACACCTTAAATTCCTTTAAAATATTTTAGAATCTTTTATCATAATTGATGATTCCTTAAAACTTTAAATTGCTTTTAATTCTTCATAATATTTGATCAACCTTTATAACTGTTTGTAACCCATTGCCTTCCTGAATAAGTCTCCATAACCATGTATCGTCGTTTACAATAGTTTATGAAGATTCATTACCCTTTGTAAAATTCATTAAACTTTTCAATACTTTCTAACTAAATGTGGCGCGGTGGGTTCAATTGAGGGGAAACTTATAAAGTTAAGGGGCAAGGTGAAGGCAATCGTGTCGTGTAGCAATACGGATAATAGTAGTATGACAGGAAGGAGTGCCCAAACGTAAGAGTGCAGCAATAAATGAGGTCAGAGTTGGGAAGACTGGTAAAAACGAATGAATTAAGGTTTCTATAGCTTAATTTACGCAGTATTCAGAAATAGAGGGATGAATTGAAAGCAGATTTAGAAATAAGTGGGGATAATACGATAGACTCTCACAGCCAGAGGTTTACACCAGCAGTCTCTCACACAGTGGGTTAAAGCACCAGTCTCCCTCTCAGACAGTGGATTACAATACCAGTCTCTCTCTCCCACACACACTGAGTTTTGTACCACCAGTCTATCACAGACAAAGAGGGTTTCAACACCTCTCTACCTCCCTCTCCCAGACAAAGTTTTGCACCACCATGTCTCTCCCACACAGATGGTTACAACGCTTGTCTATCCCACATAAAAATGTTTACATGACCAGTCTCTCACACACAAAAGGTTACACTATGCGTTCCTCTCACAGACAGAGGGTTACACCAACATTCTTTCTCACATGGAGAGGGTTACACCACCTGTCTCTCTCACACGCAGAGTGTTACACCTCTGGTCACTTTCATAAGCGGAGAGTTAAACCGCCAATTGTCCTCACACACTTTTATGCAACGAACCTTTCCTACACGCAGCGGATAGCACAATCAATCTCTCTCAGTAACAGCTTTGCAACACCGGAATCCCTCTCAGCTACAGCACCAGGCCTTCACACACACACGCACACACACACACTTTCACAACCAGTCAGTCGCTCACACGCAGAGCTTTACACCACCAATCTCTCTGACACCCAGACAGTTACAGTACCAGTATCTCGCACATTGGAGGAGTAAACCACCACTCCTTTGTACACACAAAGTTGCATCTCCAGCTTTCCTTGCATGCATGGTGTTACACCACCAGTCACTCACATGCACAGAAAGTTACGCCACCAGCCAATCTCAGACACGACTGGTTCTACCACCAGTCTCTCACAATAATAGATGGTTCCGCCACCAGTCTTCTCTCACTGGCAGACAGATACAGATCCTGTATCACTCACACATACAGAGTGATGCACCACAGGTCTCTTACAGACACAGGGATAAACCATAGGTATCTTTCTTGCACAGACACAGGATTATGCTATCAGTCTCTCACATGCACAGAGCATTACACAGCCAGTTTTCTCACACACAGATGGTGAATCTACTAGTCTCTCTCTCACACAGCGTTTTACCAAACCAGTCACTCTCTCACACACACTTTGAGTTTTGCAACACCAGTCTCTAACAGAAAAAGAGGGTTTCACCACCTCTCTCCCTCCACTCCCAGATACAGCGTTAGACCATCACTCTCTCCCACAGACAAATGTTACAGAGACTGACTCTTTAGCGAAAGTTTTATACGACTAATGTCTTTCACACACTGATGATTACACCATCTGTCACACTCACGCACTCACACGTTTATCATGAAGGAAAGAAATTAATTGATACAAATATTATGAACAAAATCTTAAGTTACAGAAATGACTTCGCCTTTTAATAAATGTCCTTTAAAAAATAAGCAATGCTCTAAAATGGCCACCAAAGAAAAATGGCTTGGCCTTTGTATATTCAAACTGCCTGACAGGGACAAAGGAAAAATCTCAAAGCTCAAAGATATCAATTGCACGCAACCTACACACATCCAAACGTATTTCAGAATTGAATACCTTCTCTTTAAACACAGAAGGTGTTAAGTTGGCACTTCCTGGGCCATTATGCCATCGCCATGTGAAGAGACCATTGTGCCTCCTTCCTGGAGGAAAGAAGCAACACAGCTTTAGCACAAAAAGCAGGCCAGAGAGAGGAACCAAAAGACAAAACCTGTTTACAGCAAACCAGAAAGCAAGTGGCCTTATGTAGAATTCTGCATCAATACTATGCAGCAGTGAACTAGAAGTAATCCTTTTACTTCAACTGAACTTCATACCACATTACATGTCAGGCTAATGTCAATTATCCTAGCACAGAGCTGCTCTATACAGGAGCCAAAAGTCAGATAGTAGGGACATGAAGCAGAGACACTGTTCCTGCCAACCTGCCTGTGGATCATGCACAGGGATGAGGGGCAGTGCCATCAATGTTCGATGAGCATCCTGTGACGTGAGGAGAGGTTGTGCTTTGTTCACAGTGCAGCAACAGCTGCCAATTGGCTCTCAATCACACAGCAGGTTTTAAACAGCAAGTGGAGGCAGGTGGAGTGGGGGTGATTCCCAGAAAAACCACAGGCAGAATTTATCATTGGGCAGGGGGTGGGGGTGGGGGTGGGGGAGAGGGGAGGGATGCTGTCCACTGGGCAAAACACCTGATGGCGAGCCTGCCTACGCCGTCCCGGGGATTTCGACCAGAGCTTACGCTCTCCAGGCACTGAATTGGTCTTGGACGAGACTTCCACCTCATGGAGGTAAGGAGCCCCACCGAACGGAGCTGCTGACTGCACAGCAGGCAGGCAGATCTTCGTTCTATGGGCGCTACCAGGAGCAGTGACCCCTGCAAGGACTACACAGAGCTTCAGGAGGTTGGTACGAACAGCCCTGGAAATAAAGTTATGTTGTAATGTCATCACTGGGGACAATTGGTCGGGCCCTGGTGAAGCAAAGGTGGGTGGGTCAGTTAGGGGACAGGAGGAGTGCTGTGCGTTGGGAGACAAAGTGAACAAAGAATAAAGAAAATTACAGCGCAGGAACAGGCCCTTCAGTCCTCCAAGCCTGCGCCGATCCAGATCCTCTATCTAAACCTGTCGCCTATTTTCTAAGGGTCTGTACCTATTTGCTTCATGCCCATTCATGTATCTGTCTAGATACAACTTAAAATACGCTACCGTGCCCGCGTCTACCACCTCTGCTGGCAACACGTACCAGGCACCGACCACCCTCTGCGTAAAGAACTTTCCACGCATATCCCCCCTAAACCTTTCCCCACTCACTTTGAACTCGTGACCCCTAGTAATTGAATCCCTCACTCTGGGAAAAAAGCTTCTTGCTATCCACCCTGTCTATACCTCTCATGATTTTGCACACCACAATCAGGTCCCCCCTCAACCTCAGTCTTTCTAATGAAAATAATCCTAATCTACTCAACCTCTCTTCATAGCTAGCGCGCTCCATACCAGGCAACATCCTGGCGAACCTCCTCTGCACCCTCTCCAAAGCATCTACATCCTTTTGGTAATGTGGCGAACAGAACTGCACGCAGTATTCCAAATGTGGCCGAACCAAAGTCTTATACAACTGTAACATGACCTGCCAACTCTTGTACTGAATACCCCGTCCGATGAAGGAAAGCATGCCGTATGCCTTCTTGACCACTCTATTGACCTGCGTTGCCACCTTCAGGGAACAATGGACCTGAACACCCAAATCTCTCTGTACATCAATTTTCCCCACTACTTTTCCATTTATTGTGTAGTTCACTCTTGAATTGGATCTTCCAAAATGCATCACCTCGCATTTTCCCGGATTGAACTCCATCTGCCATTTCTCTGCCCAAATCTCCAATCTATCTATATTCTGCTGTGTTGTCTGACGGTCCCCTTCACTATCTGCTGCTCCACCAATCTTAGTGTCGTCTGCAAACTTGCTAATCAGACCACCTATACTTTCCTCCAAATCATTTATGTATATCACAAACAACAGTGGTCCCAGCACGGATCCCTGTGGAACACCACTGGTCACCGTTGAGGTTTTGGAGGCAGCCCACAGTGGGGCACAAATGCACAATCACAAAGGCACATCCAGTCCGCAAATGGTCGCCTAGTTTCATCAGGCGGGTTCTCTTTAGCCTCAGCGGCCCCCCAGCCACGCAAAAAATACCATGGCGGTGAGCGAAGGCCCTTAGGTGCCAGGGAATTTGGCACTTACGGGTCTTGATTGGCCTGGGGTGGACGAGCCGTGTCTCGCCACCACCACCCCACATAAATATGTAGCGGAGTTCTGAGCAGGCCGCAAACGCCTCCCCATTCCCCACCACTACCACCACCCCAGCCTCCCACTCCACTTTAAGCCCTCCTCTCCCCACCTCTGCCTCCATTCTGCTATTGGGGTGGGGGGAGGTTGAGTTAAAATGCAGCCCACCATGCTCTCACTGTCGCACACATGTGTTACACCACCAGTCTCTCACATGTACAAAGGGTTACACAGCAGTATCTCACTCTCACAGACACAGGTTGCAGCAGCAGGTTCCCTCACACACAGATGGTACATAACCATTTTCTGTCAGAAATATAAAGTTGCGCCACATATCTCACTCAGGCATGAAGTGTTACCCCACCAGTCTTTCATACACAGAAAGAGTTACACGAGGGATCTTTCTCACGTGCATTGCATTTTGCACAACTCTCTCTCACACAGCAACAGGCTCTCACTCACATAAAAAAGGTTGCACAACCAGTCTTTTCTGCAGACAGAGGGTTACACCACCAGACTCGCTGATGAAAAGAATGTTATATCATCAGTCTCTCTCACTCACAGAGGGTTGCAGTACCGTTCTCCTCTTTGTCACACAGACACGGTTCGATCGCCGCTCTCTCTGACAGTAGAGGATTACAACGCCATCTTCTGTCACACACGTTTACAAAACAATTTATTTCACACACAGTGTTACATCACCAGTCTCCCACTCTCACCCAGAAATCTACACCACCAGTTTCTGTCACAGACAGACTGTGACCCTACACGTCTCTCTCACAGACAGAGTGCCACATGAACTGTCTCTCTCACAACAGAGGCTTGGAACACCAATCTCCCTCACACACAAAGGCTTACACAACCAGTCTCTCCAACACACTGAACATTATACCATCAAACTCTTTAACACACAAAGGTTCACACCATCTGTCTCTCTCGCACATACGGATTGTTACATCACCGATCTCTCACACACATAGGTTTGCACTGTCAGTCTATCCCACATGCAGTGTGTTACAGCAGCAGTTCCCTCGAAAACACAGGGTTACAGAAATAGAATCTCTCAATATCAGTGGGTTACTGCAGGCTTCTCTCTCTCGCACACAGTGTATGAAAACATCTGTCTCACACAAACATAGAGTCACACCACTAAACTCTCTCCAACGCACTGGGCGACACCACCAGTCTCTTTCACACACAACGGGTTGCTTCAGCAGCCTCTCTTTCATACATTTTCGTGTGGTACCAGTCAACTCACAAACACAGGGTTGGATTACACCAACAGTCTCTCACAGAAAGTTAAAAAAAAAGTTACCCTGCTCTGGTCCACGCAGACGGATACAGCATCTCTCTGTCAATCTCACAGAATGTTACATCACTTGTCTCTCACAGTCAGCGGGTTAGACCACATGTCTCTCCATCTCACATACACCAGCAGTCTCTCTAACACACAGGGTGTTGCAACACCAAATTTCTCACACACAGAACGTTATACCATCCGTCGCTCTCTTCTCTCTCATGGAAAGGATAAAACCAAGAATTTCTAACAGGCACAGATGTTACAACACAAGACTGTCTCTCACACGCAGAGGGATACAACACCAGTTTTACCCTCACAGACATCGGATTACATGACCAGTTTCGACAAACAAAGGGGTTTCACCGCCAGTCCCTCTCACACATGAAAAGTTACACCACCAGACTTCTCACACACAAGAGGATAACCTAGGAGAGAGTATGGCCCATACTATCGAAAAGGTAACCCAGGTGTAGAAGCAAAATATGGTCCTTAATGAACATTTTGCGACTGTCTTCACAAAAAACGAGGCAAATATTGTAGTTAAGGAGGAAGAGTGTGACATATGCAATGCGATAAACAGATAGAGATAGGAAGTATTAATAGGATGAACATCCTTGAATGTTGATAAATTACCGGAGCCAGATGAGAGGTTACCTAGGTTGTTAAAAGCAGTAAGAGAGGAAATAGCAGAGGATCTGACTATCATTTTGCAGTCCTCACTGCATGCAGGTGTGGTGCCGAAGGATTGGAGAATTGATAACCTTTTACCTCTTTTTAAAAAGGGAATGAAGGATAGAACGAATCATTACAGGCCATTCAGTTTAAGATCAGTAGTGGGCGAATTAATGGAATCGATTCTGAGAGACAGGATAAAGTGCCACTTAGAAAGACACAGATTACACTGGATAGTCAGTATGGACTTATTGAGGGAAGATCTTGTTTGACTAACTTGATCGAATTTTTGAGCAAGTAAGACGGAAAATATTTTAGGGTGGTGCAGTTGATGTGGTCTGAATGGACTTTAGCGAGGCTTTTGACGAGGTCTCACATGGCAGACTGGTTAAAAAAATAAAATCTCATGGGATCCAAGGAAATGCTGGCAAGGTGGATGTAAAATTGGTTCAGTGGCAGGAAACAAAGTGTAATTGATGATGACAGTGTTAGTGACTAGAGGGCTGTTTCCAGTGGTGTTCCTCAGGGCTCAGTGCTGGGTCCTCTGCTTTTGGTGGTGTTTATTAACAATTCGGACTTAATGTCGAGGGCATGAACAAGAGGTTTGCGCACGACACAAAGACTGACCGTGTGGTCGCTAGCCAGGAAGATAGCTGCAGGCTGCATGACAATATTGATTGTCTGGTCAGGTGGTCAGAAAAGTGGTAAATTAAATTCAACTTGGAGAAGTGTGAGGTGATGCATTTGGTGAAGTTAAACAAGGCAAAGGAATACACGATTAATGGGAAAACACTAAGAAGTGCAGACGAAGTAGGGACCTTGGAGTGAATGGCTACAGATCCCTGAATGTAGCCGGGCAGGTCGATAACGTGGTTAAGAAGGCATATGGAATCCTTTACTTTATTAGCCGAGGTATAGAATAAAGGAGGAGGGGGGTTATGCTGGAACTGTAAAACACAATGGTTAGGCCACGACTTGGTTACTGTGTGCAGCTCTGGTGACCTCATTACAGAAAGGATGGAATTGAACTAAAGATGGTACAGAGGAGATTTATGAAGATGTTGCCATGATTGGAAAAATGCAGCTTTGAGGAAAGATTGGATAGGCTGGGGTTGTTCTCCTTGGAACAAAGAAGGTGAGGGGAAATTTGATTGAAATCATTGTGAGGACCCTGGCAAATGCGAGGTGATGCATTTTGGAAGATCCAATTCAAGAGTGAACTATACAATAAATGGAAAAGTCCTGGGGAAAATTGATGTACAAAGAGATTTGGGTGTTCAGGTCCATTGTTCCCTGAAGGTGGCAACGCAGGTCAATAGAGTGATCAAGAAGGCATGCGGCATGCTTTCCTTCATCGGACGGAGTATTGAGTACAAGAGTTGTCAGGTCATGTTACAGTTGTATAAGACTTTGGTTCGGCCACATTTGGAATACTGCGTGCAGTTCTGGTCGCCACATTACCAAAAGGATGTAGATGCTTTGGAGAGGGTGCAGAGGAGGTTCACCAGGATGTTGCCTGGTATGGAGGGCGCTAGCTATGAAGAGAGGTTGAGTAGATTAGGATTATTTTCATTAGAAAGACGGAGGTTGAGGGGGGAACTGATTGTGGTGTGCAAAATCATAAGAGGTATAGACAGGGTGAATAGCAAGAAGCTTTTTCCCAGAGTGAGGGATTCAATTACTAGGGGTCACGAGTTCAAAGTGAGTGGGGAAAAGGTTAGGGGGGATATGCGTGGAAAGTTCTTTACGCAGAGGGTGGTGGGTGCCTGGAACGTGTTGCCAGCAGAGGTGGTAGACGCGGGCATGATAGCGTCTTTTAAGATGTATCTAGACAGATACATGAAAGGGCAGGAAGCAAAGAGATACGGACCCTTAGAAAATAGGCGACATGTTTAGATAGAGGATCTGGATCGGCGCAGGCTTGGAGGGCCGAAGGGCCTGTTCCTGTGCTGTAATTTTCTTTGTTCTTTGTTCTTTGGATACAGTGGAGGTTTAGGGTATATTCAGCTTAGCAGAGAGGTCAGTGACGTGGAGTCATAGATTTAAAGTGATTGGTAGAAAAATTAGAGAGTAGAAAAGGAAAAGCTTTTTCATTCAGAGGGTAGTCATGGACTTACTACCTGAAAGCATAGTTGAGGCAGAAACCCTCATCTCATTCAACATTAGTCAGGATATGCACAGCAAGTACCGTAAGCTGCAGGGCTACGGATCAAATTCTTGAAGGTGGGATTAGAATAGGTGAATCTTTTTTGGCCAGTACAGACACGATGGGCCAAGTTGCCTCTTTCTGTGCCTGAAACTTTCTATGATTCTATACCAGCAGACCCTCACACACAAGATGGTTTACACCACCAGTCCTTCTCTGTTATGTACACAGTGTTGCAACACCAGTCAGTCGCACAGACAGAGTGTTAAACCAACAGGTCTCTCTCTCACAGAGGCTTGCGCTACCATCCTCTCTCACACACATAGAGTGTAGCACCACCGGTCTGTCCCACACACAGAGGGTTATATTACCAATTTCTCCCGCAGTCCCTGGATTACCGCACCAGACTTTCTCTAACACACCTTATGTTTCACCGCCAGTCCCGCACACTCACGCTTTCATCACGAGTCTCTCTCTTATGCACAGACAGTTAAACCAAATGCCTTTATCGCTCACAGTTACGCTACCAATCTCTCTCACAAGCACATTATTATACATGCAGTCTCTCTCACAAGCATTGCGCTATCGCACATGTCTCTCTCACACAAAGAGGGTTGCACCACCTATCTTTCTCACACATAGAGGGCTACAGCATCAGTCTCTCCCTCTCACACACAGGTAATTGCACCTTTATTCTCTCTCACACAGAGCATTGATCTACAATTTTCTTTCTCTCACACACAGAAGGTTACACAATTAGTCTCCCCCACAAACGTTTACAGTACAGTTCCTCCCACACTGAGTGTTGCACAACTGGACTCTCTCCCTCACACAGCGTTCCAGCTCAGAAGGCTGCGCCAGCAATTTAACACAGATACAGCGTGTACAGCACCAGTCTCTCACGTACACGTCGAGTTTTACACCACCCGTCTCTCTCTCTCTTTCAGACACAGTCTGTTACACCACTAGTTCTGTCACGCACGTGGGTCACACCACCATTCTCTTTTATTCACTCAGATAATACCGTTGCAGTATTTATACCTCTCGCAAACAGAAAGAATTATTCCGCCAGTCTCTCTCACACACCGTGAGTTACACCACCAGTCTCTCACAGACACAGATGCTACACCACCACTATGTCTCTTGCACGCACAAGGGTACAACACCAGAGTCTCACTCTCATAGAGCCAAGACTATGCCACCAGTCTCTCTGACAAACAAGAGCATTACACAACCGGTCTCTCATATGCGCACACAGGAAGTTACAATACTAGTTTCCCTCCCGCACAGAGGGTTACACAACCAGCGTCTCAAACACAGATGCTTACTCCATAAATCTGTCCCTCACAAATGAACAGGGTTACAGCACCACTCAATCTCACACACGGTATTGCACAATCAGTTCTTCACACACGAAGGGTTAGACTAGGATCCTCTCTCAGACGCAGACAGTGACTAGACCCCTCTCTTACACACACAAATGTTAGACAACCAGTCTCTTTTGCACAAACATCTTTGCACCAACGGCCTCTCTCACAGGCAGAAGGTTACACCAGCTGACTCTCACAAACACAAAGGCTTACACCACCATTATCGTTCGCACAAACAGAATCTTCCACCACCAGTATTTCTCTCACACGCAGAGCGATACCCGACCAATCACTCACTCTCACAGACACAGGAATACGCCACTGGTCTCAGTCTCAAGCAAAGGGATATACCAGCATGCTCCCTCATACTCGGCAAATTGTACCACAATGTTCTCTCATGCACAGACTGCTCCAGCAGCACTCTCACTTTCTCACAAATGGAAGGTAACACCACCAGTCTCTCAGACACACAGTTTTACACCACTCGGCTGACATAGACGCAAATGGTTACACCACAAGTCCCGCCCTCCCTCTCACATCCACATGGTTGCGATACCAGTCTATTGAACACACAGAGGTTAACACCACCATTTTCCTTCACACACGTTTACAAGACAGTTCCTCTCAAACAGAGGTTTTGCATCACCACCTCCCCTCTCTCTCGCACACACACGCACGTACAGTGGGTTACAGCACATATCTCACTCACACACTCATTGATACATGACCTGTCACCCTCACATACACACGGTTTCAGCAACTCTCAGTTTTACACCACCAATCTTTCACACACACACACAGAGTTACACCACAAATCTATCTCACGAAACAGGGTTATAGAACATAGAACATAAAACATTACAGCGCAGTACAGGCCCTTCGGCCCTCGATGTTGCGCCGACCTGTGAAACCATCTGACATACATTATTCCATTTTCATCCATATGTCTATCCAATGACCACTTAAATGCCCTTAAAGTTGGCGAGTCTACTACTGTTGCAGGCAGGGCGTTCCACGCCCCTACTACTCTCTGAGTAAAGAAACTACCGTCAGAAAACCTTCCTGGACATAACTGACAAAACCTGCTCCATCCAAACTATTTGCACTAAGGACGTTCCAATCAATATTAGGGAAGTTGAAGTCACCCATGACAACAACCCTGTTCCTTCTGCACCTTTCCAAAATCTGCCTCCCAATCTGTTCCTCCGTGTCTCTGTTGCTATTGGGGGGTCTGTAGAAAACTCCCAACAAAGTGACTGCTCCTTTCCTGTTTATGACTTCCACCCATAATGACTCAGTAGACAAACCCTCCTCGATGACCTCCCTTTCTGCAGCTGTGGTACTATCCCTGATTAGCAATGCCACTCCCCCACCTCTTTTACCTCCTTCCCTATTCCTTTTGAAACATCTAAACCCCGGAACATCCAACATCCATTCCTGCCCCTGTGATATCCACGTCTCTGTCATGGCCACAACAATGTAGCTCCAAGTACTGATCTATGCTCTAAGTTCATCACCCTTATTTCTGACACTTCTTGCGTTAAAATAGACACACTTCAACCCATCATACTGGCTGCAAATTGGTCGTGTCAATTGTCTCACCTACCTCACAGACTCTCTGCACTCTGTATCTGCCTGTTCAACAGCTACCCCATCCACTGATCTGTAGCTCGATTCCCATCCCCCTACCAAACTGGTTTAAACCCTCCCGAAGAGCTGTTGCAAACCTCCCGCCCAGGATATTGGTGCCCCTCCAGTTCAGATGCAACCCGTCCTTCTTGTACAGGTCCCACCTTACCCAGAAGGTATCCCAATGATCCACATATCTGAATCCCTCCCTCCTACACCAGTTCTGTAGACACGTGTTCAGCTGCACTCGCTCCCTGTTCCTAGCCTCACTGGCACGTGGCATCGGTAACAATCCTGAGATTACTACTCTGCTCGTCCTGCCTTTCAGCTTCCAACCTAACCCCCTATATTCGCTTTTCAGGTCCTCATCCCTTTCCCTAGCTATGTCATTGGTACCGAGATGTACCACGACCTCTGGCTGCTCCCCCTTCCCCCTTAAGAATCCTGTGCTGGGCCATGAGGTTATAGATTGTGGTTGAGTTCAATGCGGCTGCTGCTGATGGCCCTCAGCGCCTCATGGATGCCCAGTTTTGCATTGCTAGACCTGTTCGAAATCTATCGTATTCAGCACGGTGGTAGTGCCACACAACACGATGGACGGTATCCTCAATGTAAAGGCGGGACTTCGTCTCCACAAGGACTGTGTGGTGATCACTCCTACCAATACTGTCATGGACAGATGCATCTGCGGCAGGCAGATTGGTGAGGACGAGTTCGAGTATGTTCTTCCCTCGTGTTGGTTCCCCCACCACCTGCCGCAGACCCAGTCGAGCAGCCATGTCCTTTAGGACTCGGCCAGCTCGGTCAGCAGTGGTGCTACCGAGCCATCCTTGGCGATGAACATTGAAATCCCCCACCCAGAGTCGATTTTGTGCCATTGCCACACTCAGTGCTTCCTCCAAGTGATGTTCAACATGGAGGATTATTGAGTCATCAGCTGAGGGAGGGAGGTAGGTGGAAATCAGTAGGAGGTTACCTTGACCAAGTTTGACCTGATGCCATGAGATTTCATGGGGTCCGGAATCGATGTTGAGGACTCCCAGGGCAACTCCCCACCTACTGTATACTACTTTGCCACCAGCTCTGCTGGGTCTGTCCTGTCAGTGGGATAGGACGTACCCGGGGATGGTGATGGCATTGTCTGGGACATTGTAGGGTCTGTAGGGTATGACTCCGTGAGTATGACTATGTCTGGCTGTTGCTTGACTAGTCTGTGGGACAGCTCTCCGAACGTTGGCACAAGCCCCAAGGTGTTAGTAAGGAGGACTTTGCAGGGTCGACAGGGCTGGGTTTGCCGTTGTTGTTTCCGGTCCCAAGGTCGAAGCCGCGTGGTCCGTCCGGTTTCATACCTTTTTATCGACTTTGTAGCAGTTAGGGACAACTGAGTGGCTTGCTCGGCCATTTCGGAGGGCATGTAAGAGTTAACCACATTGTTGTGGGTCTGGAGTCACATGTCGGCCAGACCAGGTAAGGACAGCAGATTTCCTTCCATAAAGGATAGTAGTGAAAATGATTGGTTTTTAGAACGATCGACAATGGTTTCACGGCCATTATTCGACTGGTTTTAATTCCAGATTTATTTATGAAATTCAAATTCCACCTTCTGCTATGGTGGGATTCGAACCCATGTCCCCAGAAGAATACCCTGCGTCTCTGGGTTACTAGTCCAGTGATACTACCACTACGCTACCGCCTACCCTACTAAACTATATACTAAATTGAAAGATTGTCCAAGTAAATCGCTGCTTCAGCTGAAAGGAATGTTTGGGGCCGTGGATAATGAGGGGAGAGGAGGTAAATGGGCAGGTATTACACCTCCTGCGATTGCAGTGAAAGGTGCTGTGGGAAAGGGACGAGGTGGTGGGGGTAATGGAGGAGTGGCGTGGGTGTCGCAGAGGGAACGATCCCTTTGATGTGTTGACAGGGGAAGGGAAGGGAAGAGGCGTTTTGTCGTGGCATCACGCTGGATGTGGCGGAGTTGGCAGAGGATGATCCTTTTGATCTGGAGGCTGGTGGGGTGGAAAGTGAAGACAAGGGGAACCCTGTCGCGGTTCTGGGATGGAGGGGAAGGGGTGAGGGTAGAGGTGGGGGAAATGGGCCGGACACGGTGAGGGCCCTGTCAACCACAGTGTGGGCTGGGGGCTGTTCAGATGAGGAAAAAGGAAGACATATCGGAAGCACTGTCGTGGAAGGTAGCATCATCAGACCATATGCATTGGAGATGGAGAAACTGGGAGAATGGAATGGAGTCCTTACAGGAGGCAGGGTGTGAAGAAGTGTCGTCGAGGTAGCTGTGGGAGTCGGTGGGCTTTTAATGAATATTCGTCGACTGCCTATCGCGAGAGATGGAGACAGAGAAGTTGAGGAAGGGGAGGGAAGTGTCCGAGATGGACCATGTGAAGGACAGAGAAGGGATGAAATTAGAAACAATGTTCATAAAGTTTTCTAGTTCCAGGCAGGTCCAGCAAAAGGCAATGGCACTGTCATGAAGCATAGCGGTAGGGGGCCTGAGTAGGACTGGAACAAGGAATGTTCAGCATATCCCACAAAAACGCAGGCATAACTGGGACCCATGCGGGTACCCATAGCAACCCCTTTTACTTGGAAGACGTAAGTGGAGTTGAAGGAGATGTTGTTCAATGTGAGAACATCTTCAGCTAGGTGGAGGAGGGTGGCAAGTGGATGGGAACTGATTTTGCCTCTGTTGAAGAAAGAAGCGGAGAGCCCTCAACCCGTCCTGCTGGAAATGGAGGTCCAGAGAGATTGGATGTCCATAGTGAAGAGGAGGCGATTAGGGCCAGGAAACTAGAAATTGTCAAAATGACGTCGGGCATCAGAAGAGTCACGGATGCAGGTGGGAAGAGACTGGACCAGGGGAGAAAGGGTAGAGTCAAGATAGGAAGAAATAAGTTCAGTGGGGTCGTAACAGTCTGAAGCAATGGGTCTGCCAGGACAGTCCTGTTAGTGGATTTTGGGAAGGAGATAGAAGCGGGTTGTCTGGGGTTGCAGGACTATGATGTTGGAAGCTATGAGGGAAGATCTCCAGAGGAGATGAGATCAGTGACAGTTCTGTGGACAGTAACTTGATGTTCGGTGTTGGGCTCATGGTCCAGGGAGAGGTAGGAAGGAGTGTCTGAGAGTTGGCGCTGCGTCCCTGTAAGGTAGAGGTCGGTGCGCCAGACAACAACACCACCCTTACCTGCAGGTTTGAAGACAGTGCCGGGGGTTAGATCTAACAGGGGGGCAGGTTAGAGTGAGTGAGGGGGGGTAGAGAAATTGAGACACTGATGTCTCGCCGACATCAATGAAAAGATCAAGAGCGAGTAAGAGGCCAGAAAGAGGGGTGGGGGGGGGGGATGCTGGAGGCGGGCGAATGGGTCTGATGGTCGGGAGGAGGACTCCTGATCAAAGAAGTGAGCCTGGATGCGAAGGCGACGGAAGAAGAGCTCAACATCATGCGGAGCATGGAATTCATTGAGGTGGGGGCGTAAGGTGTTAAAACTGAGTCCTATGCTGATTGCAGAACGTTCAGCGTCAGAGAGGGGAAGGTCTTGGAGGGGCATTAGTTCCCATCAGCTGCTGGAACGTGCGTTCCTTAACACCTGAAAGGAGGAAAAAAAGTGTTTTGTTAATGCGTTGGATGAGATGAAGGGTGAAAGGAAACTGTGGAGTAGCACAGCTTTGCGATAAGGTGAGGCGGTGCTTCTGGAGAGAGAGGTGCTGTGTGTACATATGATGGTGCATAGCACTGAGTGTGGATTTCAGGATGGGGCGAGAACAGCAGTCCGAAGAACATTGTATTTCTCGGAGATACTTGTAATCCTGGGTGGATTGAAAACACGAAGAATGAAACTTCAGTTGGAATCCATGTCGAATAAGTCGGAGCCGGAGATAGTCACTGAGGAAGGAGATGTGGCTATCAAACACCAGGACGGAAATAGAAAGCAATGAAGTTGAACAAGGTAAAAGAGACAAATGAAAATCCCATCGGAGAGAAGAACAGAACTTCTTCAAGGTAGAGATCCCTGGGAGAGAAGTGGCAGTGAATTAAACACTGAAATAAAAGCAAAATACTGCAGTGCTGTGAAGCTGAAATAAAAACAAGAAATGCTGGAAATACTCAGCCGGTCTAGCAGCATCTGTACAGAGAGAAGCAGACTTAACGTTCCAGGTCTGAGTCCATTCTTCAGAAGTGGAAAATATGAAAAATGTAAAATCCCTTTCATCGTGGCTGATTAAATTGATGGTCTGCATTAGACTGAGTGGCTGTATTAATTTGAGAGGCGATGTTAGGTAGAGAGTCTGTCGTAATGTGAAGTAATGTATTACCTTGAGATGCAGCATCAGTTTGAGGGACTGTGTTAGTTTGAGAGGAAGATTTAGTTGAAGATGCTGTTTTACTATGAGGTAAAGTGCTAGTTTAAGCGGATGCATCAGTTTGAGGGCCTTAATGAGTTGGAGGGTTTACATTTGTTTCAGGGATTGTATGATTTTGAGGGGCTGTATTAGTCTGAGGGTATGTATTAGTTTGTGGGTCTGTGTTAGTTTGAGTTGTAATAAAAACAAGAAATGCTGGAACCACTCAGCAGGTCTGGCAGCATCTGTGGAAAGAGAAGCAGAGTTAACGTTTCGGGTCAGTGACCCTTCTTCGGAACTCCGAACAATTGTTCAGTTTGACATGATAAACATTACATAGCGGAATCAACTTGCAGCAAATTGATACATTGCACCTGATAAATATTGCATTCAGTTAAAAAGGTCTATGTCATTGCAATTTTGGCTTTGATAACGAAAACATCGAGCTTTAAATGTGCAGCTTTGGGGTTGCTAACCACTATACAGTGGAACATATTAGCATTTAATTGATAAATTGGACAATACACAGGCACTAAAGTTGTTAAATTCAGTGTGAGAAGCAGTCGGGGTTAATGTTAAAGTTAATTTATAAATTAAATACGATCAGTACACTTGCAATTAAAACTATTGAACTTTTGAAATGACCTTGATAATATACACACTGTAAAACATACTGTGTATTGAAAAATTGCTTTGCTAACAAAAACATCATTTATAACATTGTAGTCAGTTTTTATATTGGGCGTTATACCAATGCACACGATAAATGCATTCAAAATTAGTCAAGCGGTGATATTAGCCAAAACATCGATTAAAACATTTAAAATAATGTTTGCTTTGCTCATGACAACCATCACAAAATTAAGTTGGAGCTAATCGTTGAATTAGATAATATAGCCAATGTTCAGGGGAATGAAAGTACAGTTAATAGTTCAATGAGGAATGATAACCAATAGACAATAAGTTTGCAGTTGATTGCGAAATCGGACGTGAAAGCAAATACAAAGAACAAAGAACAAAGCAAATTGCAGCACAGGAACAGGCCCTTCGGCCCTCCAAGCCTGCGCCGATCAAGATCCTCTATCTAAACATGTCGCCTATTTTCTAAGGGTCTGTATCTCTTTTCTTCCTGCCCATTCATGTATCTGTCTAGATACATCTAAAAAGACGCTATCATTCCCGCGTCTACCACCTCCGCTGGCAATGCATTCCAGGCACCCACCACCCTCTGCGGAAAGAACATTCCACGCATATCCCGGCTAAACATTTCCCCTCTCACCTTGAACTCCTGACCCCTAGTAATTGAATCCCCCACTCTGGGAAAAAGCTTCTTGCTATCCAGCCTGTCTATACCTCTCATGATTTTGTACACCTCAATCAGGTCCCCCTGAACCTCCGTCTTTCTAATGAAAATAATCCTAATCTGCTCAACCTCTCTTCATAGCTAGCGCCCTCCATACCAGGCAACATCCTGGTGAACCTCCTCTGCACCCTCTCCAAAGCATCTACATCCTTTTGGTAATGTGGCGACCAGAACTGCACGCAGTATTCCAAATGTGGCCGAACCAAAGTCTTATACAACTGTAACATGACCTGCCAACCCTTGTACTCAATACCCCGTCCGATGAAGGAAAGCATGCCGCATGCCTTCTTGACCACTCTATTGACGTGCGTTGCTACCTTCAGGGAACAATGGACCTGAACACCCAAATCTCTCTGCACATCAATTTTCCCCAGGACTTTTCCATTTACTGTATAGTTCACTCTTGAATTGGATCTTCCAAAATGCATCACCTCGCATTTGCCCTGATTGAACTCCATCTGCCATTTTTCTGCCCAACTCTCCAATCTATCTATATTCTGCTGAATTCTCTGACAGTCCCCTTCACTATCTGCGACTCCACCAATCTCAGTGTCGTCTGCAAACTTGCTAATCAGACCACCTATACTTTCCTCCAAATCATTTATGTATATCACAAATAACAGTGGTCCCAGCACGGATCCCTGTGGAACACCACTGGTCACACGTCTCCATTTTGAGAAACTCCCTTCCATTGCTACTCTCTGTCTCCTGTGGCCCAGCAAGTTCTTTTTTCATGTAGCTAGTACACCCTGGACCCCATGCGAATTTACTTTCTCCATCAGCCGACCATGGGGAACCTTATCAAACGCCTTACTGAAGTCCATGTATATGACATGTACAGCCCTTCCCTCATCAATCAACTTCGTCACTTCCTCAAAGAATTCCACTGAGTTGGTAAGACATGACCTTCCCTGCACAAAACCATGTTGTCTATCACTGATAAGCCCATTTTCTTCCAAATGGGAATAGATCCTATCCCTCAGTATCGTCTCCAGCAGCTTCCCTATCACTGACGTCAGGCTCACTGGCCTATAATTACCTGGATTTTCCCTGCTATCCTTCTTAAACAAGGGGACAACATTAGCAATTCTCCAGTCCTCCGGGACCTCACCCGTGTTTAAGGATGCTGCAAATATATCTGTTAAGGCCCCAGCAATTTCCTCTCTCGCTTCCCTCAGTAATCTGGGATAGAACCCATCCGGACCTGGGGACTTGTCCACCTTAATGCCTTTTAGAATACCCAACACTTCCTCCCTCCTTATGCCGACTTGAGCTCGCGTAATCAAACATCTGTCCCGAACCTCAATATCCGTCATGTCCCTCTCCTCGGTGAATACCGATGCAAAGTACTCATTGAGAATCTCACCCATTTTCTCTGACTCCACGCATAACTTTCCTCCTTTGTCCGTGAGTGGGCCAATCCTTTCTCTAGTTACCCTCTTGCTCCTTATATATGAAGAAAAGGCTTTGGGATTTTCCTTAACCCTGTTTGCGAAAGATATTTCATGACCCCTTTTAGCCCTCTTAATTCCTCGTTTCGAATTGGCCCTACATTCCCAATATTCTTTCAAAGCTTCGTCTTTCTTCAGACTCCTAGACCTCATGTATGCTTCCTTTTTCCTCTTCGCTAGTCTCACAATTTCACCTGTCATCCATGGTTCCCTAATCTTGCCATTTCTATCCCTCATTTTCACAGGAACATGTCTCTCCTGCACGCTAATCAACCTCTCCTTAAAAGACTCCCACATATCAAATGTGGATTTACCTGCAAAAAGATACTCCCAATCTACATTCCCCAGCTCCTGCCGAATTTTGGTATAGTTGGCCTTCCCCCAATTTTGCACTCTTACTTTAGGACCACTCTCGTCTTTGTCCATGAGTATTCTAAAACTTACGGAATTGTGATCACTATTTCCAAAGTAGTCCCCTACTGAAACTTCAACCACCTGGCCGGCTCATTCCACAATACCAGGTCCAGTATGGCCCCTTGCCGAGTTGGACAATTTACATACTACTCTAGAAAACCCTCCTGGATGATCCTTACATATTCTGCTCCATATAGACCTCTAACACTAAGTGAATCCCAGTCAATGTTGGGAAAATTAAAATCTCCGATCACCACCACCCTGTTGCTCCTCCATCTTTCCATAATCTGTTTGCATATTTGTACCTCTATCTCACGTTCGCTGTTGGGAGGCCTGTAGTACAGCCCCAACATTCTTAGCGCACCCTTCCTATTTCTGAGTTCTGCCCATATTGCCTCACTGCTCGAGTCCTCCATAGTGCCCTCCTTCAGCACAGCTGTGATATACTCTTTGACCAGTAATGCAACTCCTCCACCCCTTTTACCTCCCTCTCTATCCTGCCTGAAGCATCGATATCCTGGGATATTTAGTTGCCAATCATGCCCTTCCCTCAACCAAGTCTCGGTAATAGCAATAGCATCATACTCCGAGGTACTATTCCAAGCCCTAAGTTCACCTGCCTTACCTACTACACTTCTTGCATTAAAACAAATGCACCTCAGACCACCAGTCCCTTTGCGTTCCTCATCTGCTCCCTGCCTCCTCTTTCTCTTAGTCACGCTGACTTCATTATCTAGCTCCTTACAGGCTTTTGTTACTACCTCCTTACTGTCCACTGATGTCCTCATTTGTTCCCATCCCCCTGTCATATTAGTTTAAACCGTCCCCAACAGCGTTAGCAAAAGCACCCCCAAGGACATTGGCTCCTGTCCGGCCCACGTATAGACCATCCAATTTGTAATAGTCCCACCTCCCTCAGAACCGGTCCCAATGCCCCAAAAATCTGAACCACTCCCTCCTGCACCTTCTCTCAAACCACGCATTCAACCTGACTATTCTTTCATTTCTACTCTGACTATTCGAATTAGAACATTAGAACATTACAGCGCAGTACAGGCCCTTCGGCCCTCGATGTTGCGCCGACCTGTGAAACCATCTGACCTACATGATTCCATTTTCATCCATATGTCTATCCAATGACCACTTAAATGCCCTTAAAGTTGGCGAGTCTACTACTGCTGCAGGCAGGGCGTTCCACGCCCCTACTACTCTCTGAGTAAAGAAACTACCTCTGACATCTGTCCTATATCTTTCACCCCTCAACTTAAAGCTATGTCCCCTCGTGCTTGCCATCACCATCCGAAGAAAAGGCTCTCACTATCCACCCTATCTAACCCTCTGATTATCTTGTATGTCTCTATTAAGTCACCACTCCTCCTCCTTCTCTCCAACTAAAACAACCTCAAGTCCCTCAGCCTTTCCTCGTAAGACCTTCCCTCCATACCAGGCAACATCCTAGTAGATCTCCTCTGCACCCTTTCCATAGCTTCCACATCCTTCCTATGATGCGGTGACCAGAACTGCACGCAATACTCCAGGTGCGGTCTCACCAGAGTTTTGTACAGCTCCAGCAGGACCTCGTGGCTCCGAAACTCGATCCCCCTGCTAATAAAAGCTAACACACCATATGCGTTCTTAACAGCCCTATTAACCTGGGTAGCAACCTTCAGGTATTTATGCACCTGGACACCAAGATCTCTCTGTTCACCTACACTACCAAGAATCTTCCCATTAGCCCAGTACTCTGCATTCCTGTTACTCCTTCCAAAGTGAATCACCTCGCACTTTTCCACATTAAACTCCATTTGCCATCTCTCAGCCCAGCTCTGCAGCCTATCTATGTCCCTCTGTACCCTACAACATCCTTCGGCACTGTCCACAACTCCACCGACCTTAGTGTCATCCGCAAATTTCCTAACCCACCCTTAGATAACGTGGCACTGGTAGCAATCCTGAGATTACTACCTCTGAGGTCCTACTTTTTATCTTGGCGGATAACTCCCTAAATTCTGCTTGTAGGACCTCATCCCGTTTTTTACCTATATTATTGGTGCCTATGTGCACAACGACAACTGGCTGTTCACCCTCCCCCTTCAGAATGCTCTGCAACCGATCTAAGACATCCCTGACCCGTGCACCTGGGAGGCAACATACCATTCGGGAGTCTCGTTTTCGACCACAGAACCGCCTATCTGCTCCCCTTACAATCAAATCCCCTTTGACTATAGCCCTTCCACTCTTTTTCCCGCCACGTTGCCATGAACCTGGCTTCTACTGCCTTCACCTGGTGATTCATCTCCCTCAACAGTATCCAAAACGGTATACCTGTTTTGGAGGGAGATGGCCGCAGGGGACACCTGCGCTGCCTTCCTGCTCTTTTTCTGCCTTTTGGTCACACATTCCCTTTCTCCCTCAGCAATCCTAATGTGCGGTGTGACCAATTCGCTAAACGTGCTATCCACGACCTCCTCAGCATCGCGGATGCTCAAAAGTGAGTCCACCCGCAGCTCCTGAGCCGTCATGCGGTCTAACAAGAGCTGCAGCTGGACACACTTCCCGCACGTGAAGGAGTCAGGGCCATCAGCCGTGTCCCTGAGCTCCCACATTGAGCAAGAGGAGCATAACACGGCCCTGAGATCTCCTGCCATTTTTAATCTCAAGCTTAACTTAGATAAATGAAAAAGGAACGAAAAGTTTTTACCAATCACACGGTAAACAAAAAAGAGAAAGAGGAAAAGCCTTACCTTCTCGACACACCACCGAGTCCTTTTTTTTTGATTAGCGGAGGAGGGCAGGTGACCGACACTACACGTGTCGTGTCTCGAGTTCAGGTTAAAAGTGTAGTTAATTGTTAAACTGAACATGTTATCCAAGACATAGACGAACAAAGCTGCAGTTATTTGTTAAATTGGTCATGATATCGGATACACTGGGAATAAAGTTACAGTTAAATATAACCTTAAGCATAACAATCAATGGGCAGTGAAATAAGGTTGCACGTAAATGACGATTTACATCTTCTAAATGATGTCATCGCTATGAAGTTGTATTTAATTGTTATTGTTGCTTTGATAACTAATTAAAACCTGTTTAATATTACAATTATTTGATAAATTGCACATGCGACACAATGCACAGGGGAACAGAGCTAAAGTTATTTTTTTTTAATTGCAGGTGATAAATAATGCCCACGGTGAAAAGTGACATCCCAGTGTTTCTATTGTTTTTGATAACTACTACACAAGATTTATATTTTGGGGAAGTTATTATGTCAGCTTCTTCACAATACACATTGGTATAAACTAACTTTTAATTGATAAATTGGAATTCATAGCATATAAAGTATAAGGTTACAGTTAATGTTTACCTTGGTCATGACAACCGTCACAAATGGGAATCAAAATATGCTAAATTAACGAAAATGACAACTAATAAATAGTGTGATTAATTAACACTAGATTAGTAAATTGGATACCGTAACCAATGCGCAGAAAAATAAAGTTACTGTTGATTTTTAAGCTGAGTTTGACACCCAATAAAGTGCAGAATAATGATATACTCAATTGTGAAATTGAATTGCACAAATACACTGGCTAATAAAAGTGCTGAATGTTTAAGTTCAACTTGACAATCTGCATATGAAAATACTGTTATTGTTAATTTCTGTTTGGAAAGCGAATACAGAAGTTATACAGCTGCAGTTAATTCTTATGTTGGGCTTTATACCAAAGCACATTCTTCACATTGTACCGTTAAATTTGGGTTGCTAACAGATGCAGAGTGAAATAAAGTCACAATTAATTGTTACATCAATCAAGTCAGCTACTGCACAATTCAATAAAGTTACAGCCAATTGTTAAATTAATCAATACAGCCAAAGTGCAGGGAAATAAAGATACAGTCAATTGTTAAAATGCACATTATAGATAATACACATGTTATGACGTTGCAGTTAACTTTTAATTGGGGCTTGATAACACTACGCTGGAGAAAAATATTTCCATTACTTGCCCAATTGAATGAAACAGAAGGACTAGCAAATCAAATTATTTATTTGCTAAATTGTTCTCGATAATGAGTGCACAGCGTACAATGCCATACTTAGCTGCTAAATTTGAAATAATAATGAATGCACAGTGGAAAATGTTATGGTTAATTGCTAAATTTGGTGTGATACCCAATACACAGCGAACAAAGTCTCCTTTATTCTCTCGACACCTGAACCCTCCTTCTGGCGGATTATCCTCCCTCGATCTTGTCAGTGAGAACTTCGGCGTGACATTGACCATCTCAATTTCACTGCTCCCTTCACTTGCTCTCACCTATCTCCCTTTGAAATTGTGGCACTAAATTCTCGCATGACCAGCCCAAACTTCTTCATCAAACCCACCGATGTTGTCTGGCATAGTGACCTCTACCTTGCAGAGGCCAACTATCTGACTTCCTCCTATCTCCCCTGGGACAACGCCCCATTACTAAACGTCATCCATTGTTTTCGGGACTGCCATTGACCTCATTTCCTCAGGCAATCGTACCTCCATGGCCTCCAAACTCAGCTATGCAAGCCGTACAGCCTGGCTCTACCTTCTTCACAAAGCCCACAAACACGACCTGCTGGCAGACATGTTTCCCTCTATTCCTTTATACTGAACTGGTTTCTTCCAATCTCGCCAACATTTATAATTCCTTTGTCCAGTACTTTGGCATCTACATAATTGACTCTTCTGATGACCTCCATCACATCAACAGTATCCAGTTTCCTGACCCTCACCTTGTCCTATTCACCATGGACATCAAACCACTTAACACCTTCATCCCCCACCAGGATGGTCTGCTCTCCGCCAGTTGCTAGAATGGAGGCCAGACTAAACCTCCACCACTAGCCTGCTCTTCCTGGCTGAAATTGTTCTCACATTGAATAACTTCTTCTTCAACTCCACTCACTCCTCCACATAGAAGGTGTTGCTGTCGCTACCCGCCTGGGTCCTAACTACGTCTGCCTTATAGTAGTTTCGATAGAACATTCCTTATTACAGTCCTACACAGCCCCTCTCCCTCACCTCGTCTTCCAGCACATTGATGTCTGTACTGGTGACGCTACCTGCTCTCTACCTGAACTGGAAAATGTCATGACTCCTTCTTTCCCAATTTACACCTTTCCCCACCTTCACATTGGTCCATCTCTGACCCTTCCCTTCCTCGATTTCACTGGATCCATTTGTAGGGATGGAAAATCGACAAATATTCACTCTAGGTTCAAGGACTCCCACTTCTACATGGACTACACATCTGCGCACCCCACCTCCTGCGAGGGCTCCATCTCATTCTCCCAGTTTCTCTGTCTCCATCGCATCTGTGCAGGCAATATGACCTCCCATACTAGCGCTTCCAAGATGTCTTCCTTTTTTCTTAACCGAGCATGCCCGTCCACCATATCCAATCTATTTCATGCACTTCTGCTCTCACCCCTTCCCCTCCCTCCCAGAGCCATGGTGGGGTTCCTCTTGTCCTAAGCTTTACCCCGCCAGATTCTGTATTGAATCGATAGTCCTTCTCCACATCCTCCACCACTAGCAGGATGCCACCACCAAAGGTATCTTCCCTCCCCTCTTCTTTCAGCATTGTGGAAGAACTGCTGCCTCTGTGACACCCTGGTCTACTCCTCAGTCACCCCCAACTCCTTCCCCCTTAGCTATCACACCCCTACAGACAAACGGAGGAGATGCAACACCTACCCTTTTCGCGCGTCCATTCCCACCATCTCGGGCCTCTGAAACACCCATTTACTTGCACTTCTATCAGTGTCATATATAGGATATAGTAATTATTACTTATTATGTCTCTCCTTGTCATTATGGAGACTAAACACAGACTGGGTGATCACCTTGGTGAAACCATATGTTCAGTCTGCAAGAGTGCCACCAAGTTTCCTGTTGCATGACGTTTCAAAACTCCACCTTACTCCCACTCAGACATTTCTGTCTTTGGCGTGCTACTGAGTTCCAATGAAGCTCAACGTAAGCTCAAACAGCAGCACCTCATCTTGCAAATGAGCACTTTACAGCCTTCTGGATTCAATATTCAGTTCGATAATCTTAGATCAGAACCTCTGCTCCCCTTACATTTATATTCCCAGTTTTATTTTTGTTGGTTCATTGATTGTTTTTATACATATTGGCCGTGATAACGAATACAAGGCATTCACATGGACCGTTAACTGATAAATTGGGCTTGATAACCAACACACATGGGAATACTACAGTTAATTGATCAATTGGAAATAATAACCAATATGCTGCTGAAGAAAAAATGGTGAATAAAGTCGCAGTTAATTGTTAAAATGGGCTTGATGACCATTAATTTGAATGACCTTTCAATTGAATATAATGCGCTGTATTTTAGGCCCATGGCAGGGGTCCCAGCGTTGTCTCAAAAAAGCGGGCAGAATCCCGCTTTGGCCAGCTGGAGCCGCCCCAGAGCAATGTCATGTTCCTAACTTACTTACCAGTCCGATGCCTGGATCCCTGTCCATTTGAAGAATGGGATCCTGCCTTGAAGAGTTACCTGCCAATCACAGGGCAAGCTGCTCAGTAGTGTTGACAGCCCCATCGCAAGCGGTGGCCACTGTCGGTACTGCAGACACCAGACACCCAGACCCAGAGCTCAGGTATGTGAAGGAGTGTCGCTGGGTGCAATGTGGTTGGATTCAGCAGTGGGAGGACGGAGGGTGGGCATTGACTACAGGTTGATGGGGTACAGTGAAGTGTTTTGTTTGGTGCCACGAACCTTCCATGGGCCACACCTTGCTCAAGGAGGAGGCCATCCAAAGCCCACAGGGAGACTTCCTCGCTTTCCTGGTGAGCTCCCTGTGTGGCAGAGGCCCTCCCTGCTTCTGGTCAATCCCCTGTGGCCTCTGGACTGGAAGGTTGTATTCAGCCTATCATTGCTCCAAAAACAGTAAGTTTCAATAGGGAGGTTACGGTCCTAACCCCCCATCCCGCCTCCAGCCCCTTCCCACCCCACCAACCTCCCATCGAAATTCGATAAGAACATCCAACTCTAAACCAATATCAGGTGCCCCAAAATTTAAGCGCCATGAGTATGCTAAATAATGCAATTAGTTAACTGCTAACTTGCTCTTGATGATGCGTTCATGGGCTACAATATTACAGATATCTGTTAAATCTAAATTAATAATGACTGCACAAGGGAATAATTGTTAATTTTTACATTACATTCAATACACTGGCTATAAAGATATAGTTGCTTGTTACATCTGTCTTCTTCACCATTACAGAGTGGAACAATTCTAAAGTTAATTTTTAATTGAACGTGTTATTCAATGCAACAGGAACAAAGTGACAGTTAAGTATTCTCGTCCATGTCATAAATACAGCATAGGGTGGTGATATATTTTATTGTTATATTGATCTTAGTAAATAATACATGAAGCCGAATTATCTTTCCCCACCGCTGGGAACGCAGCCTGCAATAAAAAAGGCAGCACACACGTATGGGCCACGCGCTGCCATGCTGCTGTAATCTTCAGCATGGAAGTTCATTTAAACATGCAGGACAGGCCCCCCACCCGTCATTTCAAAAGAACAAAGAACAAAGAACAGTACAGCACAGGAACAGGCCATTCGGCCCTCCAATCTTTCGCCGATGTTGATGCCAGCCGAAACTAACACCTTCTGAACTTCCGGAGCGCATATCCCTGTATTCCCTTCCCATTCATATATTTGTCAAGATGTCTCTTAAAAGTCGCTATCGCATCTGCTTCCACCACCTCCCCTGGCAGCAGGTTCCAGCCACTCACCACCCTCTGTGTAAAAACTTGCCTCGCACATCGCCACTAAACTTTGCCCCTCGCACCTTAAACCTATGTCCCCCAGTAACTGACTCTTCCACCCTGGGAAAAAGCTTCTGCCTATCCACTCTGTCCATGCCGCTCATAAATTTGGAAACCTCGATCATGTCGCCCCTCCACCTCCGTCGTTCCAGTGAAAACAATCCGAGTTTTTGCAATCTCTCCTCATAGCAAATGCCCCCCAGACCAGGCAACATCCTGGTAAACCTCCTCTGTACCCTCTCCAAAGCTTCCACGACCAGAATTGCAGGCAATATTATAAGTGTGGTCTAACTAAGGTTCTGTACAGCTGCAACATGACTTGCCAATTTTTATACTCTATGCCCCGACCGATGAAGGCAAGCATGTCGTATGCCTTATTGACTACCTTATTCACCTGCGTTGCCACTTTCAGTGACCTGTGGACCTGTACGCCCAGATCTCTCTGTCTGTCAATACTCCTAAGGGTTCTACCATTCACTGCATACCTCCCACCTGCATTAGACCTTCCAAAATGCATGACCTCACATTTGTCTGGATTAAACGCCATCTGCCATTTCTCTGCCCAAGTCTCCAACCGATCCATATCCTGCTGTATCCTCTGACAATCCTCATCATTATCCACAACGCCACCAACATTTGTGTCATCCACAAACTTACTCATCAGACCAGCTTCATTTTCCTCCAAATCATTTATATATACTTCAAACAGCAAAGGTCCCAGCACTGATCCCTGCCGAACACCACTAGTCACATCCCTCCATTCGGAAGAACACCCATCCACTGATACACTCTGCCTTCTGTGACTGAGCCATGTCTGTATCCATCTTGCCAGCTCACCTCTGATCCCGTGTGACTTCACCTTTTGCACCAGTTTGCCATGCGGGACCTTGTGAAAGGCTTTAATAAAGTCCATATAGACAATATCCACCACCCTTCCCTCATCAATCATCTTCGTCACTTACTCAAAAAAATTCAATCAAATTAATATGCCACGACCTCCCATTTACAAAACCATGCTGTCTCTCGCGAATAGGTTTGTTTGTTTCCAAATGGGAGTAAATCCTGCCCCAAGAATCCTCTCTAATAGTTTCCCTACCACTGACGTAAAGCTCACCGGCCTATACTTTCCTGGATTATCCCTACCACACTTCTTAAACAAAGGAACGACATTGGCTATTCTCCAGTCCTCTGGGACCTCACCTGTAGCCAATGAGGATGCAAAGATTTCTGTCAAGGCCTGAGCAATTCCTTCCCTTGCCTCCCTCAGTATTCTCGTGTAGATCCCATCAGGCCCTGGGGACTTATCTACCTTAATGCTTTGCAGGACACCCAACACATCCTCCGTTTTGATAATGAGATGACTGAGACTATCTGCACTCCCTTCCCTAGTCTCATCATCCACCAACTCCTTCTCCTTTGTGAATACTGATGCAAAGTACTCATTTAGCACCTCACCCATTTCCTCTGGCTCCACACATAGATTCCCATCTCTGTCCTTGAGTGGGCCAAGCCTTTCCTTGGTTATCCTCTTGCTCTTTATCTATGTATAAAAAGCCTTGGGATTTTCCTTAATCCGGTTTGCCAATGACTTTTCATGACCCCATTTAGCCCTCCTAACTCCTTGCTTTAGTTCCTTCCTACTGTATTTATATTCCTCAAGTGCTTCAGCTGTTCCTTGCCGTCCAGCCCATACAAATGTTTCCTTTTTCTTTTTGACTAGGCTCACAATATCCCGTGTTATCCAAGCTTCCCGAAACTTGCCAAACTTGTCTTTCTTCCTCACAGGAACATGCTGGTCCTGCATTCTAATCAGCTGACGTTTGAAAGAGTCCCACATGTCAGATGTTGATTTACCCTCAAACAACCGCCCCCAATCTAAATTCTTCAGATTCTGCCTAATATTGTTATAATTAGCCTTCCCCCAATTCAGCACCTTCACCCGAGGACTACTATTATCCTTATCCACAAGTACCTTAAAACTTCGGGAATTATGGTCACTGGTCCCGAAATGCTCCCCCACAGAAACCTCGACCACATGGCCAGGCTCATTCCCCAATTACCAGGTCCAGAATGGCCCCATCCCTAGTTGGACCATCTGCATACTGTTTCAGGAAGCCCTCCTGGATGCTCCTCACAAATTCTGCCCCATCCAAGCCCCCAGCACTAAGTGAGTCCCAGTCAATATTGGGGACGTTAAAATCACCCACCACTACAACCCTGTTAGTTTTACATCTTTCCAAAATCTGTCTACATATCTGCTCCTCTACCTCCCGCTGGCTGTTGGAAGGCCTGTAGTAAATCCCCAACATCGTGACTGCACCCTTCCTTTTCCTTAGCTCCACCCATATTGCCTCACTGCTTGACCTCTCTGAGGTGGTTTCCCGCAGTACAGCTGTGATATTCTCCTTAACCAGTAATGGAACACCCCCACCCCTTTTACATCCCCCTCTATCCCGCCTGAATCTTCGAAAGCCTGGAACATTTAGTTGCCAATCCTGCCCTTCCCTTAACCAAGTCTCTGTAACAACAACAACATCATATTTCCAAGTACTAATCCAAGCTCCAAGTTCATCTGCCTGACCTGTTATACTTCTCGCATTGAAACAAATGTACTTCAGACCACCAGTCCCTCTTTGCTCAGCAACATCTCCCTGCCTACTCTTCCTCTTAATCCTACTGGCCTTATTTACTATGTCCTCCTCATTTACTTCACTAGCTGTCCTACTGCTGTGGTTCCCACCCCCCTGCCACACTATTTTAAACCCTCCCGAGTGACGCTAGCAAACCTAGCAAGGATATTAGTGCCCTTCCAGTTTAGATGCAACCCGTCCTTCTTGTACAGGTCCCATCTGTCCCTGAAGAGAGCCCAATGGTCCAGATATCTGAAACTCACCCTTCGACACCAGCAGCACAGCCACGTGTTCAGCTGTACTATCTTCCTATTTCTCTCCTCACTGGCACGTGGCACAGGGAGTAATCCATAGATTACAACCCTCGAGGTCCTGTTTTTTAACTTCCTACCTAACTCCCTAAACTCCCCCTGCAGGACCTCATCACTCTTCCTGCTTATGTCATTGGTACCGATGTGTACCACAACCTTTGGCTGTTCAACCTCCCCCTTCAGAATGCCCTCTGTCCGTTCAGAGACATCCTTGACCCTGGCACCAGGGCGGCAACATACCTTCCTTGATTCTCTTTCATGTCCACAGAAGCGCATATCTGTGCCCCTGACTGTAGAGTCCCCTATAACTATTGCTCTTCTGCGCTTTGTCCCTCCCTGCTGAACAACAGTGCCAGCCGTGGTGCCACTGCTCTGGCTGCTGCTGTTTTCCCCTGATAGGCCACCCCCCTAAACAGTATCCAAAACGGTATACCTGTTAGAGAGGGGGATAGCCACAGGGATTCCTGCACTGACTGCCCGCCCCTTCTAGTGGTCACCCATCTACCACTTCTCTAAAACTCCTGTCTATGACGCTTTCCGCCTCCTGCATGCCCCGAAGTGCATCCAGTTGCCGCTCCAACCGATCCATGCGGTCTGTGAGGAGCTGCAACTGGGTGCACTTCCTGCAGATGTCGTCGCCCGGAACGCTGGAAGCGTCACGGACTTCCCACATCTCACAGCTGAATCATTTCACCCCTCTAACTGACATTTCTATCACTAATTATTTAATTGATATAAAATAAATAAATACTTACTAAATCCTTACTAAGTTATGATACACTTCACTATGTGGTCCCTAGTGCTAGATTTCTACAATAAATATTAAATGCTTTCTAAATACAGTAATCTCCTCCCTCTGGTTTAGTTACTCTACTTATTAATTAGTTAATTAGAGTTTTAATCAATTTTTATCAGTTTTATTTTCAAATTCGGTACAGATTCCCTACCAGCCAATCAGGTCACAGCTTTCATGTGACGTCACTGTTTCAGTTTTATTCTCACCGCTCTGGAACTCCGCCCTCCGAGTCTGCTCCGAGAATCCCCGTGGTAAGTTTTATTATGTGCTCACCCCTCCGGAACTCCGCCCTCCGAGTCTGCCTCGCGAGGCGGCCTCTGCAACAAACCTAACGGCGTTAGCTGTCTCTGCACAGGCACGAGTGCCATTTTTAAAATACTACCCAACATGCACAGAGAGCGCAGAGTTGAACCTTACCCCGAAAAACACATGCAGCTTACCCTATTCTTCCCCCAACTGAACAAGGTGCTGAGGACACCCCCTCCCCTCCCACTACACTACGAATGCAACGTTCACCCCATCCCACCTGCCATCATACAAAAAATCCTCAGTTCCCCCTTTCCCCACTTTGGTGGCACCAGCTTTCCCTGCATGGGAATGTAAAGGTGCGTGTGTGCCACCCATCACATGGCTGATCCCGAATAGCCAGTAAGATTCTGAACTGTTGCATTGGAAGTTATTTAAATATTTAAAGTCAGGTCCCATTGCTGAGTGGTGGGGGTGATGCCACAGATCCCCGCCACTGCCGGGATGATCGGGCCCAACATTCCTGTTGTCAGCCTGGGAGGTGTGCATAGCCATTGAAATGTTCTGCACGCCCCTCACAACCACCAACACCCCACCCCTGACCCCCCTATCCTGCCACGGAACCCAACGTTGACAGTTGAATAAGATTCAACCCAAGGTGCTGAAATTCATGGTTAATTGTTATGTTAGGATTTATAACAATAGACAGGGAATATATTTACAGTTAATAAGTATATTGGACTTGATAACCAAGGCACAGGGGAACAACATTACTGTGAATTCTAAGATTGGGCACCGTTAGCTAGTCACATTGGCATAAAGTTACAGTTCATTGTTAAAATGGACATGAGAAATAAGGCAAAAAAAAATAAATAAAAGATGCAGTTCACTGCTAATTTGTCCCTGATACAGAATGTGCTGCGTGAAATCTTGCATTTAATTGCTATGTTGACCTGGATGACCAATGCATAGCACTTAAATTTACAGTTTATTGCTCTAGATTGAGCTTGAAATCAGTGGAATAAGTATAGGTTATTGTTAAATTAGTCATGACAGCAAATCCACTGTGAATAAAGTTACAGTTAATTAATGAATTGGGATTGGTAACCAATACATAGATGAATCAAGTTACTGTAAATAATTAAATTGCACCTGATAAATGTTGCACTAGCTTTAACTTCGCATTTATTTAATTATTTTCCTGTAGGCCTTATGTACTAGCTCATAGTGCTTAAATTAACATTATTCAATATATTGGATATGACAATGCGCAGTGAAATAAAGTTACAGAGATTCTTAAAATTTTAAATGATAAACGATGCGCTGGGGAATTCTTTGCTTCCCATTTTTCAATTGGAAATGACAACCAATCCACACGGGAACAAAGTTACAGTAAATTACTAAAATTGAGCTCGATAATGAGTACAAAGTGGAATAAAGTTGCGGTTAGCTTTTAAAGAGGACATGAGAGTTAATGCACAGGGGAATTGTTAATTGTTAAATTGGGATTGTTAACAAATACAAAGGATAATACAGTGGCAATGAACTACTAAATGGACAAAATAACCAATAGACAAAGTAATATAGTTAAAACTAATTGTTACCTTGCACATGACAAACAATGCACCCGTTAAAGTGGTGCATTTAATTCTTAGATTGGCCTTGGTAGCAAATACACCTTGTTGAAATTTACAGTTAATTACTATACGTGGCTTGCAAACAATACAGCGGGATAAAGTTAATGCTTTTTTTAAAATTGGATATGGGCTAATTAAGTTGCAGTTAATTGTTCAATTTTCGTACGTTACTGTAACTTGGCAGTTAATACAATGGGCCATCAAGTTACAAATAATTAGTAAATTGAGCATTATCGTGCATCGGAAAAAGAAGCTACTGCAGTCGTTACATGAACATGATTACCAATGTTTGGGGGGAATAAAGCTGCAGTTAATTGTTAAATCGGAGATGATAACCAATGTGCAGGTCGCAGGTAACATCACAGTTACTTGTTAAGATCAGCATGATAAACAGCACACGGTACTAATTTATAGGTAAATGTTACATTGGACGTGATATTCAATACACATTGGAACAAAGATAGAATGAAAAGTTAAATTGCAACTGATAAACATTGCATTGGACAAACTGTGGCATTCATTTGCAATTTTGGACTTACTAACTTCCGCAAAGCTCTTCCATTTACAGTTATTTGTTATATTGGGTTTGATAATTTACAAGGGAATAAAGTTTCAGTATTTTGTTAATGAACCTGAGAAGCAAAACACAATGGAAATAATTTGTGGTTAATTGCTACCTTGCACCTGATAAATAATGTGCCATATAAAAAGATGCATTTAATTGTAAGTTTTGCCTTGGTAGCTTATACACAGTGTTTTAAGTAACAATTAAATTAAATTTTTGAATTCATAACAATGCACAGGAGTATAAAGTTACAGCATTTTCTTAAATTTGACATTATATCCAATTGTACTGACGAATACATTAAAAACAGAGATAATAATCAATACACTATCAAATTAAGTGATTAAGTGCTGAACAATGTACCCGGCAAAAGCAAATGTGGTTAATTGCTATATTGACATTGATAGATAATACAGGGGTTTAACATTACAGTTACTTGTTTCATTTCACCAAATAATAATGCACAAGGGAGTATCTGCAGATTTTTTAAAAATTTGACTTGATAAACCATGCATGGGGAAATAAAATTACGCTTGATTGCCAACTTGTATAGAATAACCAATTCAGATGTGAATGAAGTTACAGTTAATTAGTAAATTAACTATAAGAATTTTACACTACTCATGAAGTTAAACACCATTGTGTTCTTGGCCTGGATGATTAAATATGTGGTGCTAGACTAGAGTAAATTGTTATATTGTGCTTGATAATCAATAAACATGGGAATAAATTTAGTTTGCAAATTGAGCAAGATAAACAATACATCGGGTCGGAACTTAACAGTTGACAGTCACTTGGGCATGATAAATAACGCATTGGGGAATAGAGCTACAGTTAATTGTTAAATTGGACATAAAAACAATAGATAGGTGAATAACATTGTCGTTAATTGTTCAGACAGACACGATCACCAATATGAAGAGGAATAATATTAAAGTTAAGTATTGAATTGGATATGATACCGAACCAAAAGGGTAATAAAGGTACATTAAAATGAAAAATTGCACAAGGTACATATTTCATTATGGGAAATGTTGAATTTATTTGCTATATTGGCTTTTATAGCTAATGCAAAGGCTTTACACTTCGTGATATTTGTTTTCTTGGACTTACGCTGGAGAATAAAGTGAGAGCTAATTGTTACATTGGTGATGGTAACTAATATACAGGACAATAAAGATCAGTAAGTTGTTAATTTTCACCTAATAAATAAAGCAGAATACAGGGAGTACATTAAATTGATTTTGACATTGACAGGTAATGCACTGGTTTTACGCCTGCACCTTTTGCTAATGCATAGGCCAAAACACCGGGAAATAATGTTGAACGCAATTGCAGGCATAAGAACCAAGGTACAGAAGAAGAAAGTTACAATTAACTGTGAAATTGAGACTGGTACATAAAACACGTGGCATATGCTTACACTTAATTTTTATATTTACCTTGATAACTAAAACAATGTATTAACATTTAACGTCAATTGTTTTATTGGGGTTGATAACAACACATAGAGGAATGTAATTGATGAATTGGACTTCACAACAATACACTGGGAATATTGTTCTAGTTATGTGTTACGTTGGCCATAACAACCAAATTCACAGGGGAATGAAATTACAACTAAATAATGGATTGAGCTTGATTGTCAATACAGAGTGGAATACATTTGCAATTATTTGCTAATTGGATATGATAAACAATACACAGGAGAATGACATTACTGCTGATTGTTAAGCTGTGTTTGGTAACGAATACACTCAGTATTAAATTTACAATCAATTATTCAATTCAATGTGACAAATACACAGAATATAAACAGTCTTGATTCTATAATATTAATTTGCACACAGTTTTGACGTCTCTGTAAATAGTTAAATTGGTTTGATATTTAGATGTTATATTACTATAGTTCATTCTCATAATGGGCTTCACAAAAATACACAAGGGGATATATTTAACATGAATTGGAGATGAGATCAATGGGGATTATGTAACAGTCAATAGTTAAATAGGACATGAACAACAATACAGAGGGCAATAACGTTACGGATATTTATAAAATAGGACATGATAATCAATACACAGGGAAATAGTGTCACTGTTAATTATTAAACAAGACATGATATTACACAGGGAAATAATATTGTTGTTAATTGTAAAACAGGAATTGATAATCATTGCACAGGTGATTAATGTCACAGTTAAGTATAGCACAGAGCATGGCAATGAATGCACAGGGAATGATGCTCCTCTTAGTTATAAAACAGGACTTGAAAATTTATACACAGGGGAATGATGTTTCTCTTCGTTACAAAACAGGACATGATAATCACTAAACAGGGGAAGAATGTTCCTCTTAATCATAAAACAGGACATAGGGCGGCACAGTGGCGCAGTGGTTAGCACCACAGCCTCACAGCTCCAGCGACCCGGGTTCAATTCTGGGTACCACCTGTGTGGATTTTGCAAGTTCTCCCTGTGTCTGCGTGGGTTTCCACCGGGTGCTCCGGTTTCCTCCCACATGCCAAAAGACTTGCAGGGTGATAGGTTAATTGGCCATTATAAATTGCCCCTAGTATTGGTAGGTGGTAGGGAAATATAGGGTCAGGTTGGGATGTGGTAGGAATATGGAATTAGTGTAGGATTAGTATAAATGGGTGGTTGATGGTCAGCACAGACTCGGTGGGCCGAAGGGCCTGTTTCAGTGCTGTATCTCTACACTAAACTAAACTAAATAATCAGTACACATGGGAATAATGTTACGGTTAATTATAAATCAGCACATGAAAATGAATGCAAGGGGGTGGATAATGTTACTGTCAATTGTAAAACAGGACATGATCATTAAAATGGAGTAAAGTTCCTGGTACTTATAAAACAGGTCATGGTAATTGGATCACAGCGGAATAATGTTAAAGTGAATTCTAAAATAGAATATGGCAATCAATGCACAGGGGAATAAAGTTAATGTGAATTACAAACCATGGCATGACGAACAGTACACAGGGAAATAACATTGCAGCAGCTTTTTCGGGAGCAGAGTGCGAGCGAGTGAGCAGCTGGGAAGCAGCTTTCTCGGGAGCAGAGTGCGAGCGAGTGAGCAGCTGGGAAGGTCAGTTTGAAAGTAAACTTAATTTCCTTTTGTTTTCGGCGGAGGCCAGGGGGCTGCTGGGTAAGTAAAACACTATATATTTGGGCGGCTTCTGAACCCGAGACACCACACTTGGAGAGTCTCCCACCCGCCCTCCTCCTCTAACCAAAAAAAAGGACTCGGTGGGGTGTATATAAGGTAAGGCTTTTTCTATTTCTCTGGTTTTATTGTGATTGGTAAAAACTTTTCGTTCCTTTTTCATTTAACTAAGTTAAGCTTAAGATTAAAAATGGCAGGAGTTGTCAGACCCGTGTCATGCTCCTCTTGCTCAATGTGGGAGCTCAGGGACATGGCTGATGTCCCTGACTCCTTCACGTGCGGGAAGTGTGTCCAACTGCAGCTCTTGTTCGACCGCATGACGGCTCTCGAGCTGCGGATGGACTCACTTTGGAGCATGCGCGATGCTGAGGAGGTCGTGGATAGCACGTTTAGTGAATTGGTCACACCGCAGATTAGGATTGCTGAGGGAGAAAGTGAATGGGTGACCAAAAGGCAGAGAAAGAGCAGGAAGGCAGCGCAGGAGTCCCCTGCGGTCATCTCCCTCCAAAACAAGTATACCGTTTTGGATACTGTTGAGGGAGATGGCTCACCAGGGGAAGGCAGCAGTAGCCAGGTTCATGGCACCGTGGCTGGCTCTGCTGTTCAGAAGGGCGGGAAAAAGAGTGGAAGGGCTATAGTCGTAGGGGATTCGATTGTAAGGGGAGTAGATAGGCGGTTCTGTGGTCGAAAACGAGGCTCCCGAATGGTATGTTGCCTCCCAGGTGCACGGGTCAGGGATGTCTCAGATCGGCTGCAGAACATTCTAAAGGGGGAGGGTGAACAGCCAGTTGTCGTAGTGCACATAGGCACCAATGATATAGGTAAAAAACGGGATGAGGTCCTACAAGCAGAGTTTAGGGAGTAAGGAGCCAAGTTAAAAAGTAGGACATCAGAGGTAGTAATCTCAGGGTTGCTACCAGTGCCACGTGATAGTCAGAGTAAAAATGAAAGAATAGTCAGGATGAATGCGTGGCTTGAGAGATGGTGCAGGAAGGATGGGTTCAGATTTTTGGGACATTGGGACCGGTTCTGGGGGAGGTGGGACTATTACAAATTGGACGGTCTACACCTGGGCCGGACTGGAACCAATGTCCTTGGGGGTGCTTTTGCTAACGCTGTTGGGGAGGGTTTAAACTAATGTGGCAGGGGGATGGGAACCAATTGAGGAGGTCAGTTGACAGTAAGGAGGTAGTAACAAAAGCCTGTAAGGAACTAGATAATGAAGTCAGTGTGACTAAGGGGAAGAGCAGACAGGGAGCAGATGACGAATGTGAAGGGACTGGTGGTCTGAGGTGCATTTGTTTTAATGCAAGAAGTGTAGTAGGTAAGGCAGATGAACTTAGTGCTTGGATTAGTACCTGGGAGTATGATGTTATTGCTATTACTGAGACTTGGTTGAGGGAAGGGCATGATTGGCAACTAAATATCCCAGGATATCGATGCTTCAGGCGGGATAGAAAGGGAGGTAAAAGGGGTGGAGGAGTTGCATTACTGGTCAAAGAGGATATCACAGCTGTGCTGAAGGAGGGCACAATGGAGGACTCGAGCAGTGAGGCAATATGGACAGAACTCAGAAATAGGAAGGGTGCGGCAACAATGATTGCGGCTGTACTACAGGCCTCCCAACAGCGAGCGTGAGATAGAGGTACAAATATGTAAACAGATTATGGAAAGATGTAGGAGCAACAGGGTGGTGGTGAGAGGAGATTTTAATTTTCCCAACATTGACTGGGATTCACTTAGGGTTAGAGGTCTAGATGGAGCAGAATTTGCAAGGAGCAGCCAGGAGGGTATTCTGGAGCAGTATGTAAATAGTCCAACTCGGGAAGGGGCCATAATGGACCTGGTGTTGGGGAATGAGCCCGGCCAGGTGTTTGAAGTTTCAGTAGGACACTACTTTGGGAACAGTGATCACAATTCCGTAAGCTTTAAAATACTCATGGACAAAGACGAGAGTGGTCCTAAATGAAGAGTGCTAAATTGGGGGAAGGCCAACGATACCAAAATTCGGCAGGAGCTGGGGAATGTAGATTGGGAGCAGCTGTTTGAAGGTAAATCCACATGTGATATGTGGGAGTCTTTTAAAGAGAGGTTGATTAGCGTGCAGGAGAGACATGTTCCTGTGAAAATGAGGGATAGAAATGGCAAGATTAGGGAACCATGGATGACAGGTGAAATTGTGAGACTAGCGAAGAGGAAAAAGGAAGCATACATAAGGTCTAGGCGGCTGATGAAAGACGAAGCTTTGAAAGAATATCGGGAATGTCGGACCAATCTGAAACGAGGAATTAAGAGGGCTAAATGGGGTCATGAAATATCTTGAGCAAACAGGGTTAAAGAAAATCCCAAAGCCTTTTATTCATATATAAGGAGAAAGAGGGTAACTAGAGAAAGGATTGGCCCACTAAAGGACAAAGGAAGAATGTTATGCTTGGACTCAGAGAAAATGGGTGAGATTCTAAATGAGTACTTTGCATCGGTATTCACCGAGGAGAGGGACATGACGGATGTTGAGGTTAGGAACAGATGTTTGATTACTCTAGGTCAAGTCGGCATAAGGAGGGAGGAAGTGTTGGGTATTCTAAAGGGCATTAAGGTGGACAAGTCCCCAGGACCGGATGGGATCTATCCCAGGTTACTGAGGGAAGCGAGAGAGGAAATAGCTGGGGCCTTAACAGATATCTTTGCAGCATCCTTAAACACGGGTGAGGTCCCGGAGGACTGGAGAATTGCTATTGTTGTCCCCTTGTTTAAGAAGGGTAGCAGGGATAATCCAGGTAATTATAGACCGGTGAGCCTGACGTCAGTGGTGGGGAAGCTGCTGGAGAAGATACTGAGGGATAGGATCTATTCCCATTTGGAAGAAAATGGACTTATCAGTGATAGGCAACATGGTTTTGTGCAGGGAAGGTCATGTCTTACCAACTTAATAGAATTCTTTGAGGAAGTGACAAAGTTGATTGATGAGGGAAGGGCTGTCGATGTCATATACATGGACTTCAGTAAGGCGTTTGATAAGGTTCCCCATGGCAGGCTGATGGAGAAAGTGAAGGCGCATGGGGTCCAAGGTGTACTAGCAAGATGGATAAAGAACTGGCTGGGCAACAGGAGACAGAGAGTCGCAGTAGAGGGGAGTTTCTCAAAATGGAGACGTGTGACCAGTGGTGTTCCACAGGGATCCGTGCTGGGACCACTGTTGTTTGAGATATACATTAATGATTTGGAGGAAAGTATAGGTGGACTGATTAGCAAGTTTGCAGACGACACTAAGATTGGTGGAGTAGCAGATAGTGAAGGGGACTGTCAGAGAATACAGCAGAATATAGATTGATTGGAGAGTTGGGCAGAGAAATGGCAGATGGAGTTCAATCAGGGCAAATGCGAGGTGATGCACTTTGGAAGATCCAATTCGAGAGTGAACTATACAGTAAATGGAAAAGTCCTGGGGAAAATTGATGTCCAGAGAGATTTGGGTGTTCAGGTCCACTGTTCCCTGAAGGTGGCAACGCAGGTAAATAGAGTGGTCAAGAAGGCATACGGCATGCTTTCCTTCATCGGACGGGGTATTGAGTACAAGAATTGGCAGGTCATGTTACAGTTGTATGGGACTTGGGTTCGGCCACATTTGGAATACTGCGTGCAGTTCTGGTCGCCACATTACCAAAAGGATGTGGATGCTTTGGAGAGGGTGCAGAGGAGGTTCACCAGGATGTTGCCTGGTATGGAGGGCGCTAGCTATGAAGAGAGGTTGAGCAGATTAGGATTATTTTCATTAGAAAGACGGAGGTTGAGGGGGGACCTGATTGAGGTGTACAAAATCATGAGAGGTATAGACAGGGTGGACAGCAAGAGGCTTTTTCCCAGAGTGGGAGTTTCAATTACTAGAGGACACGAGTTCAAAGTGAAAGGGGAAAAGTTTAGGGGGGATATGCGTGGAAAGTTCTTTACGCAGACGGTGGTGGGTGCCTGGAACGCGTTGCCAGCGGAGGTGGTAGATGCGGGCACGATGGCGTCTTTTAAGATGTATCGAGACAGATACATGAATGGGCAGGAAGAAAAGAGATACAGACCCTTAGAAAATAGGCGACATGTTTAGATAGAGGATCTGGATCGGCGCAGGCTTGGAGGGCCGAAGGACCTGTTCCTGTGCTGTAATTTTCTTTGTTCTTTGTTCTTTGTATTACTGGTAACTGTAAATCTGTACATGTTATTCAATACACGGAGGAATAATGATACTGTTAATTATAAAACAGGACATGATAAAAACAGGGGACCGATTTTGCTGAAAATTATAAAACAGGACTTGAAACTCAATGCACCGGGGAATAATGTCACTGTTAATTGGAAAAAAAAAGACATGACAATCAACACACAGGGGAATACGTTTGCTATTAATTCTAAAACAGAACATGATAATCAATAGACAGGGGAATAATGTTACTTTTGGTTATGAAACAGGGCATGATAGTATGAACACAGGGGAATAATGTGACTGATAATTATCGAAAGTACATGGCAATCAATTCACGGGAGATTAATGCTACTCTTAATTATAAAACAGGACCTGGCAATCAATACTCAGGGGAATAAAGTACCTGTTAATTATAGTGCAGGACATGATAATCAATGCACAGGGGAATAATGTTCCTGTTAATTATAAATCAGGGCATGAGAATGAATGCATAGTGGAAAAATGGTACTGTTAATTATAAAACACGAAATGGCAATCAATGCGGGGGGTGAGGGAGCGCGGGGCGGGGATAATTTTACTGTTAATTGTAAAACAGGATATGGTCATTAAAAGCGAATAAAGTTGTTGGTACTTATAAAACAGTACATGGTAATCAGTGCCCAGGAGAATAATGTTTCAGTGAATTATAAAACAAGACAAGGCAATCAATCAACAGGAAAATAAAGTCACTGCTACTTAAAAAGCTGGACATGACAATCAATACACAGGGAAGTAATGTAACTGGTAATTATAAAACTGTACATGTTAATCAATGCACAGGGTAATAATGATACTGTTAATTATGAAACAGTACATGATATAAACAGGGGACAAATATTGCTGATAATTATAAAACAGGACTTGGTAATCAATGCACTGGAAAATAATGTTACTGTTAATTACATAAAAAAAAGTACATGACAATCAACACATAGAGGAATCAGTTTACTGTTAATTATAAAGCAGAACATGATAATCAATACACAGGGCAATGATGTTACTGTTAATTATAAAACAGGACATGATAATATGCACACAGCGGAATAATGTTACTAATAATGATAAAAAGTACATGGCAATCAATTCACGGGAGATTAATGCTGCTCTTAATTATAAAACAGGACCTGGCAATCAATACTCAGGGGAATTTTTTTTTCTTTGACTTCCTTGTCTCGAGAGATAATTGGTATGCGCATCAAGGTGGTCAGTAGATTGTGAAGCAGCGCCTGGAGTGGCTATGCAGGCCAATTCTAGAGTGACATACTCTTCCACAGGTGCTGCAGATAAAATTGGTTGTCGTGGCTGTTACACAGTTGGCTCTCTCCTTGCACTTCTGTCTTTTTTCCTGCCAACTGTTAAGTCTCTTCGACTCGCCATGCTTTAGCCCCTCCTTTATGGTTGCCCGCCAGCTCTGGCGAACGCTGGCAGCAGACTCCCACGACTTGTGATCAATGTCACAGGATTTCATGTCGCGTTTGCAGACGTCTTTAAAGCGGAGCCATGAACGGCCGGTGGGTCCGGTACCAGTGAGGAGCTCGCTTTACAATGTGTCCTTGGGGATCCTGCCATCTTCCATGCGGCTCACATGGCCAAGCCATCTCAGGCACCGCTGGCCTAGTAGGGTGTATATGCTGGGGATGTTGGCCGCCTCGAGGACTTCTGTCTTGGAGATATAGTCCTGCCACCTGATGCCAAGGATTCTTCGGAGGCAGCGAAGATGGAATGAATTGAGATGTTGCTCTTGGCTGATGTACGTTGTCCAGCCCTCTCTGCTGTCGAGCAAGATACTGAGGACACAGGCTTGATACACTTAGACTTTTGTGTTCTGTGTCAGTGCACCATTTTCCCACACTCCCTTGGCCAGTCTGGACATAGCAGAGGAAGCCTTTCGCATGCGCTTGTTTAATTTTGCATCAAGAGACAGGTTACTGGTGATAGTTGAGCCTAGATAGGTGAACTGTGGTCGCCAATATTGATAGGTGGGGCATTGCTGACGTCTTGTCCCATGATGTTCGTTTTCTTGAGGCTGATGGTTAGGCTAAATTCATTGCAGGCAACCGCAAACCTGCCGATGAGTCTCTGCAGACACTCTTCAGTGTGAGATGTTAATGTAGCACTGTCAGCAAAGAGGAGTTCCCTGATGAGGACTTTCCGTACTTTGGTCTTTGCTTTTAGACGAGCAAGGTTGAACAACACGCCACCTGACCTTGTGTGGAGGAAAATTCATTCTTCTTAGGACTTGAAAGCATGTGAGAGCAGCAGGGAGAAGAAGATCCCAAACAGGTTAGGTGCGAGAACACAGCCCTGTTTCACGCCACTCAGGATTGGAAAGGGGTCCGATGAGGCGCCACTATGCTGATTTGTGCCTTTTATATTGTCATGGAATGAGGTGATGATACTTAGTAGCTTTGGTGGGCATCCAATCTTTTCTAGTAGTCTGAAGAGACCACCTCTGCTGATGAGGTCAAAGGCTTTGGTGTGATCAATGAAAGCAACGGAAAGGGGCATCTGTTGTTCACGGCATTTCTACTGTAGCTGGCGAATAAAGTACCTGTTAATTATAGTACAGGACATGGCAATCAATACGCAGGGCAAGAATGTTGCTGTTAATTATGAAGCAGGACTTGGCAATCAATGCACGGAGGAATAATATTACTGTTAGTTACAAAACAGGACATGACAATAAATAGACAGGGGAATAATGTCACTGTTAATTTTAAAACAGGACAGGATTATCTTTGCACAGGCAATTAATGTTACAGTTAAGTATAACACAGGACATGGCAATCAATATATAGGGGATGATGTTACTCTTAGTTATAAAGCAGGACATGAAAATCTGTCCACAGGGGAATGATGTTACTCTAGGTTATATAGGTCATGATAATCAGTAGACATAGGAATAATGCTCTGTTAATTGTAAAAGAGGACATGAAAATGAATACACAGTGGAAAAATGGTGCTGTTAATTGTAAAACAGGACATGATCATTAAAAGGGAATAACATTGCTGGTAATTTTAAAACAGGACATGGGAATCAGATCACAGGGGAATAATGTTACAGTGAATTGTAAAAAAAACCGCATGATAATCAGTATGCAGGGGAATATGGTTATTGCTAACAAGAAGACAGGAAAGGATAATCAATATATTGGGGAACAATGTTACTGTTCATTACAAAACAGGACATGATCATCAATACAGAGGGGGGCAAAGATGTATGATAATTATAAGACAGGACATGATAATCATTGTGCAGGCTATGTAATGTTACTTTTAATTATAAAAATAGGCATGGCAATCAATACATAGGGGAATAACAATACTCTCAGATGTACAAAAAGACATGATAATAAAAACGCAGGGGAATAATGTTACTTTTTTACACAAACCAGGACAAGGCAATGAACACACAGGTATTAAAGCTATTGTTAGTTATAAAATAGGACATGGTAATCAATGCACAGGTCAATAGTGTTGCTATTTGCTATAAAAGAAAACATCATAATGAATGCACAGAGGAATTAAGTTACTCATAGTTATAAAACAGGACAAGGCAATTCACACACAGGGGATTAAATTTATTGTTAATTATAAAACAGGACACGATGATACACAGGTGAACAATATTACTCTTAATTATAAAACAGGGCATGATATTCAGTGCCCAGAGGAATAAAGTTACTGTTAATTATAAAACAAGACAGGGCAGTCAATGAACAGGGGAATACTGTTAGAATTATTTACAATACAGGGCATGATAACAATACACAGAGAAATAAAGTTATGGTTAATTATAAACAGGGAATGATACCGGGATATCAAGGGTGCAGGAAATGATGTTGGATGTTCTGGGGTTTAGATGTCTCAAAAGGAAAAGGGAGGGAGGTAAAAGATGTGTTGGAGTGGCATTCCTAATCAGGGATAGTATCACAGCTGCAGAAAGGGAGGTCGTCGAGGAGGGTTTGTCCGCTGAGTCATTTTGGGTGAAAGTCAGAAACAGGAAAGGAACAGTCAGTTTATTGGGAGTTTTCTACAGAACCCCCAATAGCAACAGAGACACAGAGGAACAGATTGGGAGGCAGATTTTGCAAAGGTGCAGGCGGCACAGTGGCGCAGTGGTTAGCACCGCAGCCTCACAGCTCCAGGGACCCGGGTCCGATTCCGGGTACTGCCTGTGTGGAGTTTGCAAGTTCTCCCTGTGTCTGCGTGGGTTTTCTCCGGGTGCTCCGGTTTCCTCCCACAAGACAAAAGACTTGCAGGTTGATAGGTAAATTGGCCATTATAAATTGTCACTGGTATAGGTAGGTGGTAGGGAAACATAGGGACAGGTGGGGATGTTTGGTAGGAATATGGGATTAGTGTAGGATTAGTATAAATGGGTGGTTGATGTTCGGCACAGACTCGGTGGGCCGAAGGGCCTGTTTCAGTGCGGTATCTCTAATCTAACAGGGTTGTTGTCATGGCTGACTTCAACTTCGTTAATATTGATTGGAACCTCCTTAGTGCAAATAGTTTGGATGGAGCAGTTTTTGTCAGGTGTATCCAGGAAGGTTTCCTGACTCAATATGTAGATAGGCCGACTAGAGGGGAGGCTATATTGGATTTGGTGCTTGGCAACGAACCAGGCCAGGTGGCAGATCTCTCGGTGGGAGAGCATTTCGGTGATAGTGATCACAACTCCCTGAACTTTACTATAGTCATGGAGAGGGATAGGAGCAGACGGGATGGGAAAATATTTAATTGGGGGAGGGGGAATTACAATGCTATTTGGCAGGAACTGGGGAGCTTAAATTGGGAACAGATGTTCTCAGGGAAATGCATGACAGAAATGTGGAGGTAGTTTAGGGAGCGCTTGCTGCGACTGCTGGATAGATTTGTCCCGATGAGGCAAGGAAGGGATGGTAGGGTGAAGGAACCTTGGATGACAAGAGATGTGGAACAGCTAGTCAAGAGGAAGAAGGAAGCTTACTTAAGGTTGAGGAAGCAAGGATCAGACAGGGCTCCAGAGGGTAACAAGGTGGCCAGGAAGGATCTGAAGAATGGACTTCGGAGAGCTAGAAGGGACAATGGAAAAGTCTTGGCGGGTAGGATTAAGGAAAATCCCAAGGCGTTCTACACTTATGTGAGGAACAAGAGGATGGCCAGAGTGAGGGTAGGGCCGATCAGGGATAGTGGAGGGAACTTGTGCCTGGAGTCGGAGGAGGTACGGGAGGTCCTTAATGAATACTTTGCTTCAGTATTCAATAGTGAGAGGGACATGGACGTTTGTGAGTCCAGCGTGGAACAGGCTGATATGCTCGAACAGGTTGATGTGAAGAAGAAGGATTTGCTGGAAATCTTTAAAGACATGGGGATAGATAAGACCCCGGAGCATGACGGGATATACCCAAGGTTACTACGGGAAGCGAGGGAAGAGATTGCGCGCCTTTGGCGATGGTCTTTGCGTCATCACTGACCACTGCAGTAGTACCAGATGATTGGAGGGTGACAAATGTTATTCCCTTGTTCAAGAAAGGGAATAGGGATAACCCTGGGAATGACAGAACAGTCAGTCTTACGTCGGTTGCGGCCAAATTATTGGAGAGGATTCTGAGAGACAGGATTTATGATTATTTGGAAAAGCATAGTTTGATTAGAGATAGTCAGCATGGCTTTGTGAGGGACAGGTCATGCCTCACAAGCCTTATTGAATTCTTTGAGGATGTGACAAAACACATTGATGAAGGAAGAGCAGTGGATGTGGTGCATACGGATTTTAGCATGGCGTTTGATAAGGTTCCCCATGGTAGGCTCATTCAGAAAGTAAGGAGGCATGGGATACAGGGAAATTTGGCTGTTTGGATACAGAATTGGCTAGCCCATGGAAGACAGAGGGTGGTAGTAGATGGAAAGTATTCAGCCTGGAGCTCGGTGACCAGTGTTGTTCCACAGGGATTCGTTTTATTTTTATTTAATTTTATTTAGATACACAGCACTGAAACAGGACCATCGGCCCACCGAGTCTGTGCCGACCCATTTATACTAACCCTGCAGTAATCCCATATTCCCTACCACCTACCAACACTGGCAGCAATTTACAATGGCCAATTTACCTATCACCTGCAAGTCTTTTGGCGGTGGGAGGAAACCGTAGCACCCAGCGAAAACCCATGCAGACGGAGGGTGACACAGGGAGAACTTACAAACTCCGCACAGGCAGTACCCAGAATTGAACCCGGGTCCCTGGAACTGTGAGGCTGCAGTGCTAACCACTGCACCACTGTTCTGGGACCTCTGCTCTTTGTGATTTTTATAAATGACTTGGATGAGGAAGTGGAAGACTGGGTTAGTAAGTTTGCCGATGACACAAAGGTTGCTACCGTTGTGGATAGTATGGAGGGCTGTTGTAGGTTGCAACGGGACATTGACAGGATGCAGAGCTGGGTTGAGAAGTGGCAGATGGAGTTCAACCTGGAAAAGTGTGAAGTGATTCATTTTGGAAGGACGAATTTGAATGCAGAATACACGCTTAAAGACAGGATTCTTGGCAGTGTGGAGGAACAGAGGGATCTTGGGTCCACGTCCATAGATGCCCCAAAGTTGCCACCCAAGTTGATAGGGTTGTTAAGAAGGCGTACGGGGAGTTGGATTTCATTAACAGGGAGATTGAGTTTAAGAGCCATGAGGTTATGCTGCAGCTCTATAAAGGCCTGGTTAGACCACACTTGGAATATAGTGCTCAGTTCTGGTTGCCTCATTATAGGAAGGACGTGGAAGCTTTAGATAGTATGCAGTGAAGATTTACCAGGATGCTGCCTGGACTGGAGGGCATGTCTTATGAAGAAAGGTTGAGGGAGCTAGGGCTTTTCACATTGGAGCGAAGAAGGATGAGAGGTGACTTTATAGAGGTGTACAAGATGTGGAGAGGCATAGACAGAATGGATAGCCAAAGACTTGTCTCAGGGTGGAAAGGGCTATCACCAGCGGGCATAATTTTAAGGTGATTGGAGGAAGGTTTCGGGGAGATGTCAGAGGTAGGTTCTTTACACAGAGGGTAGTGGGTGCATGGAATGCAGTGCCAGCGGTGGTAGTAGAAGCAGATATATTAGGAACGTTTAAGCGACTCCTGGATCGGTACATGGATGAGAGTAGAATGAAGGGTATGTAGGTAGTTTGATCTCAGAGTAGGTTAAATGGTCGGCACAATATCGTGGGCAGAAGGTGCTGTACTGTGCTGTACTGTTCTATGTTCCATGTTCTATATTCTGGGACATGATAACCTATACACAGGGGAATAATGTTATTGTTAATTATCAAACAGGACATGATCATCACTGTGCAGGGGAATAATGTTACTGCTAATTATAGAAGTGTACATGGCAATCAATGCCTGGGGAATAATATAACTGTCAATTTTAAAACAGGAAGGGATAATCAATACACAGGGGGAAAATGGTACTATTAATTAAACAACAGAATATGGCAAACGATCCAAGGGGGAATAATGTTACTGCCAATTCTAAAACAGGACATCATAATTAAAAGTGAATAATATTGCTGTAATTATAAAACAGGTCATGATAATCCGTGCACAGGGGAATAATGTTATGGTTAATCATAAAACAGGGCATGGCCATCAATGCACATGGGAATACTGTTACTGTTAACAACAATACATGGCATGGTAATCAATACACAGGGGAATAATGTTACTGTTAATTAAAAAAGAGGACATGATAATTAATACACAGGGGAATAGTGTCACTGTTTTTTTTTTATTCATTCATGAGATGTGGGTGTTACTGACTTTGGCAGCCTTTGTTGCCCATGCCTAACTGCCATAGAGAAGGTGGCAGTGAACTGCCTTCTTGAACCGCTGCAATCCATGTGAGGTAGGTACACCCACTGTGCTGTTCGGAAGGGAGTTCCAGGATTTTGACCCAGAAAAAGTGAAGGAAAGGTGACATAGTTCCAAGTCAGGATTGTGTGTGACTTGGATGGAAACTTGCAGGTGGTAATGTTCCCATGCATCTGCTGCTCTTGTCCTTCGTGGTGGTAGAGGTCGCGGGTTTGGAAGATGCGGTCCAAGGAGTCTTGGTGCGTTGCTGCAGTGCATCCTGTACATGGGACACACTGCTGCAACTGTGCGTCGGTGGTGGAGGAAGTGAATGTTTCTTGATGGTGTGCCAATCAAGCGTGCTGCTTTGTTCTGGATCGTGTCGAGCTACCTGAGTGTTGTTGGAGCTGCACCCATCCAGGCAAGTGGAAAGTATTCCATCACAATCCTGACTTGTGACTTGTAGGTGGTGGATATGCAATGGGGAGTCAGAAGGTGAGTTACTCGCCGCAGGATTCCTAGCCTCTGACCTACTCTTGCAGCCACGGTATTTATATGGCTACCCCAGTTTAGTTTCTGGTCAATGGTAGCCCCTAGGATGTTGATATTGGGTGATTTAGCGATGGTCATGCCATTGAATGTCAAGGGATATGGTTAGATTCTCTCTTGTTGGAGATGGTCATTGCCTGGCACTTGTGCGGCACAAATGTTACTTGCCACTTATCAGCCCAAGCCTGGATATTGTCCAGGTCTTGATGCATTCCTACACGGACTGCTTCAGTATTTGAGGCGTCGCAAATGGCGCTGAACATTGTGTACTCATCAGCGAAATTCCCCACTTCTGACCATGACTTTGTCATGATGAAGCAGCTGCAGATGGTTGGGCCTAGGCCACTACCCTGAGGAACTCCTGCAGTGATGCCCTGGAGCTCGGATAATTGACCTCCAACAACCACAGCCACCTTCCTCTGCGCTAGGTATGACTCCAACCAGCGGAGTGTTTTCCCCCTGATTCCCACTGACGCCAGTTTTGCTGGGGCTCCTTGATGCCATACTCGGTCAAATGCTGCCTTGATGTCTCGAGCAGTCACTCTCACCTCACCTCTTGAGTTCAGCTCTTTTGTACATGTTTGAAACAAGGCTGTAATGAGGTCAGAGCTGAGTGCCCCTGGCGGAACCCAAACTGAGCATCAGTGAGTAGGTTATTGCTAATTAAGTGCTGCTTGATGCCACTGTTGATGACACCTTCCATCACTTTACTCATGATTGAAAGTCGACTGACGGGGCGGTAATTTGTCGGGTTGGACCTGTCCTGCTTTTTGTGTACAGGGTATACCTGGGCAATTTTCCACATGGCAGTGCAGATGCCAGTGCTGTAGCTATACTGGAACATCTCAGCTAGGGGTGAGGTAAGTTCTGGAGCACATGTCTTCAGCACTATTGCCAGAATATTGTCAGGACTCATAACCTTTGCAGTATCCAGTGCCTTCAGTCGTTTCTTGATGTCACGCAGAGTGAATCGAATTGGCTGAAGTCTGGCATCTGTAATGCTGGGGACTTCAGGAGGCGGCTGAGTTGAATCATCAACTCGGCACTTCTGGCTGAAGATTGTTGTAAATGCTTCTGCCTTATTTTTCACACTGATGTGCTGGGCTCCCCCATCATTGAGGATGTGGATATTTGTGGAGCCACTTACCCCAGTTATTTGTTTAATTTCCCACCACCATTCACGACTGGATGAGTTTCGATATGATGCGTTGGTTATGGGATCGCTTAGCTCTGTCTTTTGCATGCTGCTTATGCAGTTTGGCATGCAAGTAGTCACGGGCTTTAGCTTCATTCATACCTCATTTTGAGGTATGCCTGGTGCTGCTCCTGGAATGCACTTCTGCACTCCTCATTGAGCCAGGGTTGGTCTCCTGGCTTGATGGTAATTGTAGAGTGGGGAGGTGGGGTGTTGGGGGAGGTGGGGGGGGGGGGGGGTGGGAGGGGCGTGGTATACCGGGCCATGAAGTTACACATTTTTTTGAGTACAATTCTACTGCTGCTGATGGCCCACAGCGCCTCATGGTTGCCTAGTTTTGCATTGCCAGATCTGTTTGAAATCTATCCCATTTAGCACAGTGATAGTGCCACACAACACGATGGACGGTATCCTCAATGTAAAGGCGGGACTTCGTCTCCACTGGGACCATACGGTGGTCACTCTTACCTATAAAGTCATGGACAGCAGCATCTGCGGCAGGCAGATTGGTGAGGACAAGGTAAAGTATGTTTTTACCTCGTGTTGGTTCCCTCACCACATGCCGCAGACTCAGTCCAGCAGCTATGTCGTTTAGTAATCGGCCAGCTCGGTCAGTAGTGGTGCTACAGAGCCACTCTTCGTGATGGATATAAAAGTCCCCCACCCAGAGGACATTTTGTGCCATTGTCACCCTCAGTGCTTCCTCCAACTGGTGTTCAACATGAAGTAATACTGACTCATCAGCTGAGGGAGGGCTGTAGGTGGTAATCAGTAGGAGGTTACCTTACCCATGTTTGACCTGGTGCCATGAAACTTCATGGGGTCCAGAGTAAATGTTGAGAAATCCCAGGGCAACTCCCTCATCACTGTAGACCACTTTCCTGCCACCTCTGTTGGGTCTGTCCAGCTGGTAGGACATGACATACCCAGAGATAGTGGTTGCAGTGTCTGGGACATTGTAAGGTATGATTCCGTGCGTCTGACTATGTCAGGCTGCTGCTTGACTAATCTGTGGGATAGCTCACCCAACTTTGGCGCAAGCCCCCAGATGTTAGTAAGGAGGACCTTTCAGGGCCGGCAGGGCTGGGTTTACCGTTGTCATTTCCAGTGCCGAGGTCGATGCCAGTTGGTGCGTTTGGTTTCCTTCCTTTTCATTGACTTCGTAGCGGTTCGGTACAACTGAGTGCCTTGCTGGGCCATTTCAGAGAGCATGTAAGAGTTAACCACATTGCTGTGAGTCTGGATTCACATGTGGGCCAGAACAGGTAAGGACAGCAGTTTTGCTTCCTTAAAGGACATTAGTGAACCAGATGGATTTTTACAACCATCGACAATGGTTTCATGGCCATCATTAGACTAGCTTTTAAATTAATTATAGAACAGGACATGGCAATCGAGATGCAGGGGAATGATGTTCCTGTAAATTATACAACAGGACAAGGCAATAAACACACAGGGGTAGAAGTTTACTGTCAAATATAAAACAAGACATGATAATCAGTGCACAGGGGAATAATGTTACTGGTAATTATAAAACGGGACATGATAATCAAAGTAAAGGGCAATAATGTAACTTTTGGCTATAAAACAGGACACGATATTCGCTACACAGGGGAATAATGTTACTATTAATTATAAAGCAATGCATGTTCAGTTAATTATAAACCAGGACCCGACAATCAGTACGCAGGGAAATAATGTTACTGTTCATTGTATACCAGGACATGACAATCAATACACAATGATTAAATGTACTGTTGATGATAAAATAGGACATGATGATCAATGCACAGTGGAATAATGTTTCTCTTAGTTATAAAACAGGACAATGAAATTAGTGCACTGGGGCATAATGTTACTGTTAATTACAATAGAGGGCATGATCATCAATGCACTGGGGAATAATGTTACTGTTAATTATAAAACTACACATGGACGGGGCATTAATGTTTCTGTTAATTATAAAACAGGAATTGACAATCAATAAACAGGGGAGACCAAGCGCAGACTGGGTGACTGCTTTGCGGAACATCTCCGCTCAGTCCGCAAGCAGGACCCTGAGCTTCTGGTTGCTTGCCAATTCAACACTCCCCCCTGCTCTCATGCTCACATCTCTGTCCTGGGATTTCTGCAGTGTTCCAGTGAACATCAACGCAAGCTCGAGGAACAGCATCTCATCTACCGATTAGGCACACTTCAGCCTGCCGGACTGAACATTGAGTTCAATAATTTCACAGCATGACAGCCCCCCATTTTACTTTCATTTTTAGATAGTTTTTCTTCCATTTTTCTTCTTTTTACTTACTTTTTTACATTTTTTACAATCCTTTTTTTTGCATTTATTTCATTTCATCTTAGTTTGTTCAGTTTGCTTACCCACTGTTTTTTTTCAGGTTTTTTTCAGGTTTGCACTTGCTGCTGTTCAATAATCAGTGCATTAACCCCTAATCTGTACTAATGCTTTGTCTTTCAGCACATCATTAACATCTTGTTAGCCTTTGCTCCGTGACCTTTTGGTCAGCTATGTGGCCTGGTCCAATCTGCACCTTCTCCTTTGTTATCTCTTTGCCCCACCCCCACCTCACTTGCTTATAATCTGTGACTTTTCTAATATTTGTCAGTTCCGAAGAAGGGTCACTGACCCAAAACGTTAACTCTGCTTCACTTTCCACAGATGCTGCCAGACCTGCTGAGTGATTCCAGCATTTCTTGTTTTTGTTGTAGGGGAATAATATTGTTGTCTATTATAAAACAGGACATGACAATCAACACACAGGGGAATAATATTGATGTCCATTACAAAACAGGACATGACAATCAATACACAGGGGAATAATTTGACTGTTAATTATAAAACAGGAAGCGATAATCAATATACAGGGGACAATGTTACTGTTAATTATAGAATAGGGAATGATAATCAATGCACAGGGAATTAATGTTAATGGTAATTATAAAACTGTTGTTGTTAATCAATGCACGGGGGGAATAACGGTCCTGTTAATTATAAAACAAGACATGATATAAACAGGTGACTAATATTTCTGTTAATAATAAAACATGACATGATACTAAATGCACGGGGGAATAATTTTACTCTTAGGTTATAAAACAAGACATGATAATCAATACCCAGGGTATAAATGTCACTGTTAATTACAAAGAAATACATGACAATCAATACACGGGGGTATATTGTTACAGTTTATTATAAAACGGGACGTGGCAATCAATGGACTGCGTATTCATGTTACTGTTAATCATAAAACAGGACACGAGAATCAATATATAGGTAAATAATATTGATGTCCGTTATAAAAGAGGACATGTCAATCAATACATTTGGGAATAATGTTACAGTTAATCATAAAACAAGACATGGCAATCAGTGCATGGGGGATTAATGCAACTGTTAATTTTAAAGCAGGTCATGATAATAAATACACAGGGGAACATTGCTCCTATTAATTATAAAACAGTATGCGGCAATCACTGCATGGGGGATTAATGTTATCGTGAATTATAAAACAGGACATGCTAATCAATACGCAAGGGTATAATATTACTGTTAATTATAAAACAGCGCATGATAATCAGTATGCAGGGAAATAAACTTACTGCTAACTATGAAACAGGAAAGGATAATCATTATATAGGGGAACTATATCACTGTTCATGACAAAAAGCTATCTGAGAATCAATAGAGAGGGGAATAAAGGTTGCTGATAATTATAAGACAGGACTTGATAATCATTGCACAGGCGATTAATGTGACAGATAATTAAAGAACAGGCAAGGCACTCAATACGCAGGGGAATAATGTTACTGTTCATGATAAAGCAGGACATGGCAACCAATGCACGGTGAATAATGTTACTGTTAATTGTAAAACTGCCCATGGCAATAAATGGACGGGGATTAATGTTATGTTAATTATAAAACAGGACGTGGCAATCTATACACAGGGGAATAAGGTTTCTGTTAATCATAAAGCAGAGCATGATAATCAATGTGCAGGGGAATAATGTTACTGCTAATTATATCAGTGTACATGGCAATCAATGCCTGACGAATAATGTGACTGCCAATTATAAAAGTGGACATGATAATAAAAAGGGAATAACCTCGCTGTTAATTATAAACAGGGCATGATAATCAGTGCACAGGGGACTAATGTTACTGTTAATTATAAAACAAGGCATGGCAGCCAATGCACAGTGGAATACTGTTACTGTTAACAACAGTACAGTGCATAATAATCAATACACAGGGGAACAATGTTTCTCTTAGTAATAAAACAGGGCATGATAATCAATGCACAAGGAAATATTGCTACCGTTAATTATAAAACAGGACATGACAATCAATACATAGGGGTATAGTGTTACTGTTATTGATAAAACAGGGCGTGATAATCAATACACAGGGGAGCAATGTTACTCTTAATTATTAAACAGAACACGATAATCAGTGCACAGGGGTATAAGTTCACTGTCAATTATAAAACAGGACCTCATAATCAGTGCACGGGGGAATAATGTTACTGCTAATTATAAAACATGACATGATAATCAATACACAGGGGAATAATGCTGCAGCTACTTAGAAAACAGGGCATGATCATCAAGACACGTGGAATAATGCTACTCGTAGTCATAAAACAGGACATGATAAACAATACACAGGGAAATAATGTTACTCTTAGTTATAAAACAGAACATTGACAATCGGTACACAAGGGAATAATGTTACTATTAATTATAATACAGGACATGACAATCAATCCACAGGGGAATAAGGTTACTGTTAATTATAAAACAGAGCATGATAATCACTGTGCAGGGGAATAACGTTACTGCTAATGATAGAAGTGTACATGACAATCAATGCCTGGGGAATAATATTACTGTCGATTCGAAATCAGGATGGGATAATCAATACACAGGGGGAAAATAGTACTACTAATTTTAAATATGGCAAACGATCCCAGGGGGAATAACGTTACTGCCAATTATAAAACAGGACATCATAATTAAAAGTGAATAATATTGCTGTTAATTGTAAAACAGGGCATGATAATTAGTGCACAGGGGAATAATGTTGCTGATAATTATAAAACATGACATGACAATCAATACACAAGGGAACATTGTTTCTATTAATTATAAAACAAGACATGGTAATCAGCACACAGGGGAATAATATTAATGTCCATTATAAAACAGAACATTGCAATCAGTACACAAGGGAAGAAGGTTACTGTTAATTATAACACTGGGCATGACAATCAGTGCACAGGTCAATGATGTTACTGCTAATTATAAAATAAGGCATGACAGTCAATGCACAGGGGAATACTGTTACTGTTAACTTCAGTGCAGGGCTTGATAACCATTACACAGGGGAATAATGTTACCGTTAGTTATAAAACAGGGCATGATAATCGGTACACAGGAGAGCAATGTTACTCTCAGTAATAACACAGGGCATGATAATCAATACACAGGACAATAATGTTAATGTTAATTATAAAACAGGACCAGATAATCAGTGACCAGGGGAATAATTTTACCACGACTTATAAAACAGGGCATGATAATCAATACACAGGGAAATATTGTTAATGTTAATTATTAAACAGGACCCGATAATCATTGTGCAGGGGAATAATGTTACCACGACTTACAAAACGGCATGATAATCGATGCAAAGGCAAATAATGTTAATGTTAATTATAAAGCAGGGCATTATCAAAGCAGGGGAATATATTGCTGCTAATTATAAAACAGGACATGACAACCAATGCACAGGGGAATAATGTTACTGTTAATTATGAAACAGGACATGGCATTCAATGCACGGCGCATTAATGTTACTGTTAATTATAAGACAGGACATGACAATAAATTAAACAGAGGAATAATGTTATGGATAATTATAAAACAGGGCATGATCATCAAGACATGGGGGATAATGTTACTCTTTGTCATCAAACAGGAGATGATAATTAAAACACAGGGGAATAACGTTGTTCTTAGTTATAAAACAGGACATGATAATCAGTGGACAGAGTTACAACGTTCCTGTTAATAATAGAACAGGAGATGACAATGAATAGGCATGGGAATAACGTTAGAGGGGATGATAAAGCAATATTTGGCAACCAATGCACGGCGGTTTATGTTACTGCTAATTGCAAAACAGGACATGATGATCAATACACTGGGGAACAATGGTACTGTTAATTATAAAACAGTACATGGCAATCAATGTAAAGGGGAATTTTGATGCTGCTAATTATCAAGCAGGACAGGATAATCAGTACACATGCAAATAACGTCAGTAGTAATAATTAAACAGGGCATGAAAATCAATACACAGAGGAATAATGTTACTGTTAATTGTAAAACGGGACATAATAATCAATACACAGGGGAATATTGTAACTGTCATTTAAAATACAGGTCATGATAATCAATGCACAGGGTAATACCGTTAGTGTTAATTATAAAACAGGGCTAGGCAATCAACGCACAGGGATTAAATGTATTGCAAATTATAAAATAGGATAGGATAAGCAATACACAGGGGAATAATGTTACTGGCAATTATAAAACTGCACATGTTAATCCATGTATGGGGGAATAATGGTACTGTTATATATAAAACAGGACATGATAAAAACAGGGGACTAATATTGCTGTTAATTATAAAACAGGACCTGATAATAAATACACAGGGGAATAATGTTACACTTAGTTATAAAACAGGATATGATCATCAATACTCAGGTTATTAATGTTACTGTTAATTAAATATAGCGCTTGGCAATCAATACACGGGGGAATAACGTTACAGTGAATTATAAAACAAGCCGTGGCAATCAGTGCACGAATGAATCATGTTACTGGTAATTATAAAGCACGACATGATAAAAAACAGGGGACTAATATTGCTGTTCATTATAAAACAGGACATGATCATAAATACACAGGAGAATAATGTTACCGTTAATTATAAAACAGTATGTGGCAATTAGTGCACGGGGGATTAATGATACCGTTAATCATAATACATGACATGACAATCAATACACAGGGGAATAATGTTACCGTTAATTATAAAACAGGACATGCTAATCAATATACAGTAAATTAATGTTACTGTTAATTATAAAGCAGCGCATGATAATCAGTATGCAGGTGAATAAAGTTACTGCTAACTATGAAACAGGAAAAGATAATCATTATATAGGGGAACTATATCACTGCTCATGACAAAAAGGGAACTGATAATCAATACAGAGAGGAAGAAAGGTTACTGATAATTGTAAGACAGGACTTGATAATCATTGCACAGGCGATTACTGTCACAGATAATTAAGGAACAGGCAAGGCACTCAATATGCTGGGGAATAATGTTACTGTTAATGATAAAGCAGGGCATGACAACCAATGCACGGTGTTACTGTTAGTTATAAAACTGGCTGTTCTGCGCTAATGACGATTGGCAGCACCAATGCAGTCATATTCAGCTGGCCCTTAACACTTGAAACATCAGAGGAATGTATGATGGCATTAAGAAAGCTTTTGGGCCAACCATCAAGAAGATGGCCCCCTCAAATCTGAATCAGGGGACACAATCACTGACCAACGCAAGCTAATGTACTGCTGGGTGGAGCACTACCTAGAACTGTACTCCAGAGAAAATGTTGTCACTGAGACGGCGCTCAATGCATCCCGGTCTCTGCCAGTCACGGATGAGCGGGACAGACAGCCAACAAAATCGGAACTCAGTGATGTCATTGATTCTCTCGCCACTGGAAAAGCCCCTGGGAAGGACGGCATTACCCCTGAAATATTCAAGAGTGCTAAGCCTGCGATTCTCTCAGCACTCTATGAAATGCTTTGCCTGAGCTGGGACGAGGGAGCTGTACCACAGGACATGCACAATGCCATTATCATCACATTCGAGAAGAGCAATGGTGAGCGCAGTGACTGCAGCAACGACCGTGGAATCTCCCTGCTCAGCATTGTGGGGAAAGTCTTCGCTCAAGTCGCTTTAAACAGGCTCCAGAAGCTGGCTGAGCGTGTCTATCCAGAGGCACAGTGTGGCTTTCGAGCAGAGAGATCCACCCTTGACATGCTGTTCTTCCTTCGTCAGCTACGGGAGAAATGCCATGAACAACAGATGCCCCTCTACGTTGCTTTCATTGATCTCACTAAAGCCTTTGACCTCGTCAGCAGACGTGGTCTCTTCAGACTACTAGAAAAGATCAGATGTCCACCAAAGCTACTAAGTATCTTCACCTCATTCCATGACAATATGAAAGGCACAATTCACCACAGCGATGCCTCATCAGACTCCTTTCCTATCCAGAGTGGCGTGAAACAGGGCTGTGTTCTTGCACCTACACTGTTTGGGATCTTCTTCTCTCTGCTGCTGTCACATGCGTTCAAGTCTTCAGAAGAAGGAATTATCCTGCACACAAGATCAGGTGGCAGGTTGTTCAACCTTGCCCATCTGACAGTGAAGACCAAAGTACGGAAAGTCTTCATCAGGAACTCCTCTTTGATAACGATGCTGCATTAACATCTCACACTGAAGAGTGTCTGCAGAGACTCATTGACAGGATTGAGGCTGCCTGCAATGAATTTGGCCTAACCATCAGCCTCAAGAAAACAAACATCATGGGACAGGACGTCAGAAATGCTCTATCCATCAATATCGGTGACCACGCTCTGGAAATGGTTCCAGAGTTCACCTACTTAGGCTCAACGATCACCAGTAACCTGTCCCTCGATGCAGAAATCAACAAGCGTATAGGAAAGGCTTCCACTGCTATGTCCAGACTGGCCAAGAGTGTGTGGGAAAATGGCACACTGAAACGGAACACAAAAGTCCGAGTGTATCAAGCCTGTGTCCTCAGTACCTTGTTCGACGGCAGCAAGGCCTGGACAACGTATGTCAGCCAAGAGCGACGTCTCAATTCATTCCATCTTCGCTGCCTGCAGAGAATCCTTGGCATCAGGTGGCAGGACCGTATCTCCAACACAGAAGTCCTTGAGGCGACCAATATCCACAGCTTATACATCCTACTGAGCCAGAGGCGTTTGAGATGGCTTGGCCATTTGAGCCGCATGGAAGATGGCAGGATCCCCAAGAAGACATTGAACAGCTAGCTCGCCACTGGTATCAGTCCCACCAACGTCCATATCTCCGCTTTAAAGACGTCTGCAAACGCGACATGAAGTCCTGTGACATTGATTACAAGTCGTGGGAGTCAGTTGCCAGCGATCGCCAGAGCTGGCAGGCAGTCATAAAGGCGAGGCTAAAGTCTGGCGAGTCAAAAAGACTAAGCAGTTGGTAGGAATAAAGACAGAAGCGCAAGGGGAGAGCCAACTGCGCAAAAGCCCCGAAAACCAATTCTACATGCAGCACCGGTGGAAGAGTCTGTCACTCTAGAATTGGCCTTCATAGCCACTCCAGGCGCTGCTCCACAAGCCATTGCCCATCTCCAGGCGCTTTCCCATTGTCTCTCGAGACAAGGAGGCCAAAGAAGAAGTAAAAGAAGAATTGTAAAACTGTACATGGCAATAAATGGAGCAGCAATTAATGTTCCTGTTAATTATAAAACAGAGCATGATGATCACTGTGCAGGGAAATAATGTTACCGCTAATTTTCGAAGTGTACATGGCAATCAATGCCTGGGAATAATATGACTGTCAATTTTAAAACAGGAAGGGATAATCAATACACAGGGGGAAAATGGTACTGTTCAGTATAAAAGAGTACATGGCAAACAATGCAAGTTGGAATAATGTCACTTTCAATTATAAAACAGGACATGATAATTAAAAGGGAATAACATTGCTGTTAATTACAATATAGGGCAGGACAATCAGTGCACAGGGGAATAATGTTACTGTTAAAAATATACAACAGGACATGGCACTTAATGCACATGGGAATATTGTTACTGTTAATTACAAAACAGCACTTGGTAATCAATACACAGGGAAATAATGTTACTGTTAATTAGAAAACAAGACATGATAATCAATGCACAGGCGAATAATGTTACAGTGAATTATAAAACAGGACATGATAATCTAAACACAGTCGAATAATGATAATATTGCTGTTGATCACAAAACATGGGATGATGATCACTACACAGGCGAATAATATTACTGTTAGTTAGATAACAGGACATGGCAATCAACACAGTGGGAAATAGTGTTGCAGATAATTATAAAACAGGACATCATAATTAATGCGCAGGTGAATAATGTTACTGTTAATGATAAAACAGGACGTGGGCAATCAGTACACTGGTAATTATATTACTGTCAATTGTAAAACAGGGCATGATAAACAATATGCAGAGGAATAATGTTACTGTAAATTATAAAACAGGACGTGGCAATCAATACACAGGGTAATAATGTTGCTGTTAATTGTAAGCCATGGTATGATAATCAATTCACCGGGAATTATATTACTGTTAATTATAAAAGCAGAGAAGAAAAAACAGACAGGGAAATAATGTTTCGGTTCATTGTAAAGCAGGGCATGATAATTAATGCACAGGGGGATAATGTGACTCTTAGATATAAAACAGGACATGGCAATCAGTGCACAGGGGAATAACGTGACTGTTAATTATCAAAGAGTACTTGGCAATCACTGCAAGAAGGAATAATGGTGCTGTTAATTTTAAAACAGGACATGATAATCAAAACACATGGGAATAAAGTTCGAGTTAATTATGAAACTGTGGCGGCACAGTGGTGGAGTGGTTAGCACCGCAGCCTCACAGCTCCAGTGACCCGGGTTCAATTCTGGGTACTGCCTGTGTTGACTTTGCAAATACTCCCTGTGTCGCCGTGGGTTTTCTCCGGGTGCTCCGGATTCCTCCCACATGCCAAAAGACTTGCAGGTTGGTAGGTAAATTGGCCATTATAAATTGCCCCTAGTATAGGTAGGTGGCAGGGAAATATAGGGACAGGTGGGGATGTGGTAGGAATATGGGATTAGTGTAGGATTAGTATAAATGGGTGGTTGATGGTCGGCACAGACTCGGTGGGCCGAAGGGCCTGTTTCAGTGCTGTATCTCTGAACTAAAACAGGACATGATAATCAATACACAGTGGAATAATGCCTCGGTGGATTATAAAACAGGAAATAAGAATCTATACACAGGGGGAAAAAGTTAGTTTTATATATAGAACAGGACATGAAAATTAATACACAGGAGAATAATGTACTGTTCATTATCAAACAGGACTTGGCAATAAATGCAAGAACAAATGATTTTATTGTCAATTGTAAAACAGGACATGATAATAAACCGAGCAATAATATTGTCGTTAATTATAAAACACAACATGATAATCAGTGCACAGGGGAATGGTGTTACTGTTAATATAAAGCAGGACATGATAGTCAATACACAGCGTATTGCTACGGTGGCTTATAAAACAGGACAATAGAACCAATACACAGGTGAATAATGTTTCTGTTAATTATAAAACAGGGGATGATAATCAATGCGCATGAGAATAATGTAACTGTTAATTATAAAGCATGGAATGATAATCAATAGACAGGGGAATAATTCACCTGTTAATTGTAAAACAGGACATCATAATCAATACGCAGGGGAATAATGTTACTGCTAATTCTCAAACAGGACATTGCTTTTGAGCACCCTTTAAGGACTACTGATGGTGCTTTTAATGGTTCACCCTGTGAAGGTAGCAAGACTTATACTTCATAACCTCGTTGAAACGTTTGGCATTTTAGCATTCTTGTCTGCCCATTTTTTCATAGTTGTTTGGGATGCTTCAAGGTGTTCCTGAGACACATTGCCAGCGTTCGTGAGCTTTATTCCAGAACACATATACATAGTCTAGTACAGAACATTCCTGAATCTGTTCCAAAACCTTTATTTGATTGGTATTAGAGAATGTCTTATCTCATGTCCATAAACTAATTCAAAAGGAAAAACAAACAAAAATAATTCCTTATACCTCAAGTGAGGCAAGTAAACCGATTGTTTTACTTCGGGATACAGAAGACACCTAAACTATTTTGCAGGTGAATGGAATGGCTTTTCCACCAGGCAGCGCATTGAAAGATAGGTTTTTAGGGAATGGTTTCAGCGGGGAGTATATATCCGTACCATTGTATCGGGCGCACCTGGAGTGTGACCTAATGTCTGGAACGGTAATCATAACAGTTGTCCATAGTTTACCTGTAGATCCAGTTGACCTACTCCTGGGGAATGATTTGGCTGGAGCAATGGTAGTAACTTCTCCAGTCGTTACAGAAAGAGCAAGTGAAGTCAAAGGGACAGAGCAGTTGCAGGACATGTTTACAGGAATATTTCCTTCATGTGTAATGACCCGAGCAATGGATAAACAATTTCCTTTGTTGGAGGCAAAATTGTCACCACAGACAGGTGTTCAGCTATTTGAAAATTTCTTTGTGGATTTGGATCATCCGATGCCATAGTTCAGTATGTCTTCTCTGATCAAGTGTCAGCAAGCCAATCTAAAGTTAAGTAAAGTGGCAAATTGGCTCTGAATGAAGCTGAAGTAAAGGGATTATAGGAAGGCTACTATATTAAACATGGGATTCTTATGAGGATGTGGAGACATCCTCACAGGCCTGCGCATGAAGTAGTTTGTTCACCAGATAGCGGTTCTACCCAAGTATCGCTGGGAAATATTAAATATATCCCATGACATTCCTATAGCGGTACATGTGGGGATCAAGATGACTGAATCACGAATAGGTCTTTACAAGGACCTGTTTTATTATATTGAAATCGGCCTTCCCCTACTTCAGTACCTTTACTTCCGGTCCATCTTTGTCTTTTTCCATAACTACCTTAAATCTTACACAGTTCTTGTCACTATCCCAGAAATGCTCACCTACTGACACTTCTACCACTTGTCTGGCTTCAATCCCTAGGATTAGGTCCAATGCCGCCCCTTCTCTTGTAGGACTTTCTCCGTGCTGGCTCAAAACGCTCTTTTGTATGCACTGTACGTTTTCTGCCCCCTTTAAGCCTTTTGCACTAAGACTACCCCAGTTCCACCGATATGGCATCATTTGAGGAACCGTCTAAGATATTATCCCTCCTTACAGCAGTAATTGTCTCCTTGATCAACTGTGCAATGGCACCTCCTCTTTTACACCCTCCCCTGTCACGGTTGAAGATTCTATACCCTGCAATATTGAGCTGCCATTCCTTCCCTTCCCTCAACCGTGTCTCTGTGATAGCAATAATATATTCTCAACTGTTAATCAACGTCCTCAGTTCATCTGCCTTAGCAGCAGGACTCCTTGCGGTAAAATAGATGCAAAAAAGTTCGATATTTTCTTTGCCTTCCAGACTAACTTGGTTCCACATCAATATTTGACTGTGCATCGCAGCCTACTGTACATCCACTCTGTATCCCATCACCCTCCCAAATTTGTTTAACTCCACCTCCCACTCCCCACCCCCACCCCAACCCAACAGAACTAACAATCCTCCCAGCAAGGATATTGGGCCCATTCGAGATCAGTTGCAACCCGTCCAACTTGTACAGGTCCCAGAAACACACCCAGTGATCCCAGGAAGCGGAAGCGCTACCTCCTGCACCATCTCTTCAGCCACGCATTCATCTGTTGTACACTGCTATTCCTATACTCACTAACACGTGGCACCAGGAGTAATCAAGAGATTGCAACCTTTGAGGTCCTGCGTTAGAATCTGCTACCTAGCTCCCTATATTCTACTTGCAGAACCTAATCCCTCTTACTCCCTATGCTGTTGGCACCAATGTGAACCACGAGCTCTGACTGTTCACCATCCCTCTTCAGAATATTCTGCAGCTGCTCCGTGACATCCTTGACCCGAGCACCAGGGAGACAACATACCATCCTGGAGTCAAGTTTGCGGCCACAGAAACGCCTATCTGTACCCCTTACGATAGAATCCCCTATCACTGTAGCTCACCTGTTCTTTTTTCTCCCCTCCTGTGCAGCTGAGCCACCCGTTATGCCACAGACGTGGCTCTTGCTGCATTCCCCTGAGAAACTATTTTCCCCAATCGTGTCCAAAGCGGAAAATCTATTAGATAGGGAGATGGACCCAGGGAACGTCTGCACAACCTACCTAGTTCTTCTACTCCACCTGGCGTTCACCTATTCCCTTTCTGCCACAGCGGTCTTTACCTGCATTGTGACCACCTCCCTGTACCTGCTTTCCAGGATTGTCTCAGCCTTGCGGATGCTTCACAGTGTCCCCAGCCGCCTCTCCAGATCCGAAACGCAGATTGAGAGTAACTGCAGGTGGAGACACTTCCTGCACACGTATTCGGCCTGGACACTGGAAGTATACCTGACTTTCCACATTACACATTGCACAGGAGGAGCACTCCACGCTGACGAGCTGCCCTGCCATGACATACCCTGAATCTGCTCCCTTAAATCACCCAAAACATTAGACTTTTTATGTAAGGGACCTTCATTCCCGGAAAAAACGTTAGTACACATTTCTCTTTACTTTGGTTACTTACGCAGCTGTTTAGAGTTTTTCCTTAACAGCAGGTACTCATCAACCAATCACCTTGCAGCTGTCCTGTGATGTGAATATTGACTTTTTCTTTTGCGTTGCTGTATGACTTTCAAGAATTGTATTACTTTGAAGGGCTGTATTAGATTGTGTGTCTAAATTCGTTGTGGGTCCGCATTAGATTGAGAGCATGCATTAGTTTGAGGGGCTGTATTCGTTTGAGGGACAATTAGTTTGAGGGCTGTATTAGTTTAGTTTAGTTTTAGTATACACAGGCCCTTCGGCCCACCGAGTCTGTGCCGACCATCAACCACCCGTTTTGCACTCATCCTACACTGATCCCATATTCCTACCACATGCCAACCTGTCCCTATATTTCCCTGCCACCTACCCATACTAGGGGCAATTTATAATGGCCAATTTACCTACCAACCTGCAAGTCTTTTGGCTTGTGGGAGGAAACTGGAGCACCCGGAGGAAACCCACGGAGACACAGGGAGAACTTGCAAACTCCACACAGGCAGAACCCAGAATTGAACCCGGGTCGCTGGAGCTGTGAGGCTGCGGTGCTAACCACTGTGCCACTGTGCCGCCCTAGTTTGAGATGCTCTATTACTTTCAGGAACTGTATTAGTTGAGGGGGCTGCATTAGTTTGAGGGGCTGCATTAGTACGAGCGCTGCATTGTTTTGAGAGCTGTATTCGTTTGAGGCCTGTATTAGTTTGAGGTTCTGTATTAGTTTCAGAGGATGTATTACTTGGAGAGGTTGCAGTACTTTGTACTAGTTTGTGGGGTTGCATCAGTTTGAAGGTGTGCATTAGTTTGTGGGGCTGTATTAGTTGGAGGTACGACTATACGACCATCCTAATTAGGAGCAGAAGTAGACCATTCGGCCCACTGAGCCTGCTCCACCATTCAATAAGGTAATGGCTGATCTGTTGCTGTCTGGAATTCCACTCTCCCATTTACCCCCGATATTCTTTGATTCCCTTACCTATACGACTCTATTCGTTTGTAGCAAAGCATTAGTGTGAGAATCTGCATTAGTTTGAGAGTCTGCATTAGTTTGAGAGGGTGCATTAGTTTAAGCGGCTGCATTAGTTTGAGCGGCTGCATTAGTTTGAGCGGCGGCATTAGTATTCGAGGCAGTTTGACTGACTGTATTAGTTTGAGGAGTTGCATTATTTTGTGGGCCTGCATTAGTTTCAGTGAATGTATTAGTTTGAGGAGCTGTATTACCTTCAGGAATGGTATGAGATGGGAGGAGGGGGAAGTAATCAATTGAGTGACTGAATTAGTTTCAGGTGCTGTGTTAATTTGAGGGTCTTTCTTAATTTGAGGGTATGTTTTAGATTGAGGGCATGTATTAATTTGAAGGCGTGTGTCAGTTGAAGGGGCAGAATCTCCCTATTTTGTAATCCCCCATTTTGCATACGGTTGGATACCTACCAGATGAAAGCCACAGTGGCCAGGTCTCTGGCACTGCGCCTGGCTCAGTGGCTCAGAAGGGAAGGGGGAGAATAGGAGAGCGATAGTCATAGGAGATTCAATGGTTAGATGAACAGACAGTAGATTCTGTGGTCGCGAACGAGACTCACGGATGGTATGTTCCCTCTCTGGTGGCAGGGTCAGGGATGTCTCGGATCGAGTCTATAGGATTCTTAAGGGGGAGGGGGAGCAGCCAGAGGTCGTGCTACATATCGGAACCAATGACATAGCTCGGAAAAGGGATGAGGACCTGGAAAGCGAATACAGGGAGATAGGTTGGAAGCTGAAAGGCAGGACGAGCAGAGTAGTAATCTCAGGATTGTTACCGGTGCCACGTGCCAGTGAGGCGAGAAACAGGGAGCGAGTGCAGCTGAACACGTGGCTACTGAACCGGTGTAGGAGGGAGGGATTCAGATATGTGGATCATTGGGATGCCTTCTGGGGAAGGTGGGACCTGTACAAGAATGACGTGTTGCATCTGAACTGGAGGGGCACCAATATCCTGGGCGGGAGGTTTGCTAGAGCTCTTCGGGAGGGTTTAAACTAGTTTGGCAGGGCGATGGGAACCGGAGCCACGGATCAGTGGATGGGGTAGCTGTTGAACAGGCAGATACAGAGTACAGAGAGTCTGTGAGGAAGGTTAGACAGTTGACAGGGCAAAGTTGCAGCCAGTATGATGGGTTGAAGTGTGTCTATTTTAACGTAAGAAGTGTCAGGAATAAGGGTGATGAACTGAGAGCATGGATCAGTACATGGAGCTACGATGTTGTGGCCATGACGGAGACGTGGATATCACAGGGGTAGGAATGGATGTTGGATGATCCGGGGTTTAGATGTTTCTAAAGGAATAGGGAGGGAGGTAAAAGAGGTGGGGGAGTGGCATTGTTAATCAGGGATAGTATCACAGCTGCAGGAAGGGAGGTCGTCAAGGAAGGTTTGACTACTGATTCATTCTGGGTGGAAGTCAGGAACAGAAAAGGAGCAGTTAGTTTGTTGGCAGTTTTCTATAGACCACCCAATAACAACAGAGACACGGAGGAACAGATTGGGAGGCAGATTTTGGAAAAGTGCAGAAGTAACAGGGTTGTTGTCATGGCTGACTTCAACTTCCCTAATATTGATTGGAACGTCCTTAGTGCAAATAGTTTGGATGGAGCAGTGTTTGTCAGGTGTGTCCAGGAAGGTTTCCTGACTCAATATGTAGATAGGCCGACGAGAGGGGAGGCTATGTTGGACTTGGTGCTTGGCAACGAACCAGGCCAGGTGCCAGATCTCTCGGTGGGAGAGCATTTCGGTGATAGTGATCACAACTCACTGACCTTTACTGTTGTCATTGAGAGGGACAGGAGCAGACGGGATGGGAAAATATTTAATTGGGGGAGGGGGAATTACAATGCTATTAAGCAGGAACTGGGGAGCATAAATTGGGAACAGATGTTCTCAGGAAAATGCACGACAGAAATGTGGAGTTTGTTTAGGGAGCACTTACTGCGACTGCTGGATAGGTTTGTCCTGATGAGGCAGGCAAGGGATGGTAGGGTGAAGGAACCTTGGATGACAAGAGATGTGGAACAGCTAGTCAAGAGGAAGAGGAAGCTTACTTATGGTTGAGGATGCAAGGATCAGACAGGGCTCTAGAGGGTTACAAGGTAGCCAGGAAGGAACTGAAGAATGGACTTAGGAGAGCTAGAAGGGGACATGAAAAAGTATTGGCGGGTAGGATTAAGGAAATTCCCAAGGCGTTCTACACTTATGTGAGGAACAGGAGGATGGCCAGAGTGAGGGTAGGGCCGATCAGAGAGAGAAAGAGAGAGAGAGAGAGAGAGTGTTGCATTAGAACTCAGAACACAGAACAGTACATTCCACGCACCCACCACTCTCTGTGGAAAGAACCTACCTCTGACATCTCCCCGAAACCTTCCTCCAATCACCTTAAAATTATGCCCCCTGGTGATGGCCCTTTCCTCCCTGGGAAAAAGTCTCTGACTATCCACTCTATCTATGCCTCTCATCATCTTGTACCCCTCTATCAAGTCACCTCTCATCCTTCTTCGCTCCAATGAGAAAAGCCCTAGTTCCCTCAATCTTTCTTCGCAGGACATGCCCTCCAGTCCAGGCAGCATCCTGGTAAATCTCCTCTGCACCCTCTCTAATCCTAAAGCGATCGGATCAGTAATCTTAAAGGAGAAACTATTGTTAATTAATTAAATTTTATTTTCTCAATATTATCATCACGTCCTTGTTTGTTTCAGTGTGTAATATTAATATTGCCTTTAGGAAGACAGGTGGTGGCCGTTCGTCCCTCGATCCTGTTCCATCCCTTTGGGATGTTTAATAACTCTCTCCCTGTGTGTGTGTCTCTCTCCGTCCCTCACCCTGTCCCTCTCTCCCTCAGCCCACCTCTTTCTCTCATTCCCTCAAACCACCTCTATATCTATCTCTCTCTCTCTTGCTCTTTCTCTCTCTCAGAATAGGACCATAGAATCGTAGAGAGCTCTTGCACAGTAGGAGTGACCTGGGTTAATCCGCCACTCCAGGCAAAAGGTGGTAATAGTTTGGAACGTGCCTTCTGCACACGCACATTGATGCTGAATTAATTGTCATTTTTAAATCGAAGATTGATCTCATCAAATGCCTTTTGAAAATTGAAATATTCTTCTTTCGCCCTCTGTCCCTGAGTCACTCTGTTTCTCTGTTTGTGTGTTTCTGTGTGTGTGTGTGTGTCTATCCCTGTTTCTCTCTCCTACCTCAGACACTTGGTAAAACTCCACATACATCAGTTTGCCATTTGAAGTCAGCTGCTTTTGGTTTCACCACATCTGCAGAGGTTGCACTTCCTTATGCACTCTGGTATGAAACCTGTATTCCGCAATCGGCTACAATGTTCCCGTGAAAATTTCGATTTGGTGCGTGTCCAGTTTTTTTTTCCATCAGCTGTCCCCTGAAATTTTTGAAGAATCTTTGAAGACGTGTGCTATTTATTGTGGAACAGGATCTGTGTGGGATATTTGAGGCTGCTGCACGCAGATTTGCAGGAACACTGACCGACACTCTCCATCCCAATCTCTTGCTCTTGCTCTCTGCTAATCTCTCCCCATTGCTCTCATTCCCTCTCTGTTTCTCCCTATATCTATCCCTGTCTTTCTCACTGTTACTCTCTCCATCTGGATGGAGGAGGAGAAAAACAGGCATATATAGAAGCAGATTTACTCTGTATCTAACCCCACTCTGTAACTGCCCCCTTGATCTGGACTCCCCCACAAGGGGAACATCCTTCCAGCATCCGCCCTGTAGAGACCCTCAGAATCTTGTATGTTTCAATAAGATCACCTCTCATTCTTTTAAACTCCAATGTGTACAGGCCAAACCTGTTCCACCATTCCTCAAAGATAACCCCTTCATCCCACGAATCAGCCCAGTGAACCTTCTCTGAGCTGATTCCAATGCATCCAGGCCTGACCATTTATCCATTTTAAAGCTGCCAAACACCTTAATATTTCCCCTCACACTCTGTTTATTCATTCCAATATTTCACACCCTCCTCTTTAACTACAATGACTGCATCATTTCCCCTCTTTATAAAGACAGACACAAAGTATTCATTCAGGACCATGCCCACATCATCCACCTCCACAGGGAGGAAGAAGCAGGAGAGGCAATCTAAACTAAAGGATACAGTTATAAAGGGGCTAACATTTTATGCCTTTTCCTTTGCTCTAATATAATCCTTGATATCTACCGTTAGCAACTGTTGGAACAATTTACTGAGGTTCTGTCAAGGTCCCCTCACATTTTTTATCTGTGTCTCTCAGTCTCAGAGAGATGGTGAAAAAACTTGATGAATTGAATTCAGTTAAGTTTGATGTCAATGTTTTCCCAGGATGTTGATGCTGGGAGATTCAGTGTTGGGATAATGCTTTGAATGCCAAGGGGAGGTGGTTGAATTCTTTCTTAGTTAGTTCGAGATACAACACTGAAACAGTCTGTGCCGACTATCAACCACCCATTCATATAATCCCATATTCCTACCACATCCCCACCTGTCCCTATATTGCTCTACCACCTACCTATAAGAGGGGCAATTTGCAATTGCCAATTTACCTATCAACCTACAAATTCTTTTGGGCCTCCTTATCTCGAGAGACAATGGATACGCGCCTGGAGGTGGTCAGTGGTTTGTGAAGCAGCGCCTGGAGTGGCTATAAAGGCCAATTCTGGAGTGACAGGCTCTTCCACAGGTGCTGCAGAGAAATTTGTTTGTTGGGGCTGTTGCACAGTTGGCTCTCCCCTTGCGCCTCTGTCTTTTTTCCTGCCAACTACTAAGTCTCTTCGACTCGCCACAATTTAGCCCTGTCTTTATGGCTGCCCACCAGCTCTGGCGAATGCTGGCAACTGACTCCTACGACTTGTGATCAATGTCACACGATTTCATGTCGCGTTTGCAGACGTCTTTATAACGGAGACATGGACGGCCGGTGGGTCTGATACCAGTGGCGAGCTCGCTGTACAATGTGTCTTTGGGGATCCTGCCATCTTCCATGCGGCTCACATGGCCAAGCCATCTCAAGCGCCGCTGACTCAGTAGTGTGTATAAGCTGGGGGTGTTGGCCGCTTCAAGGACTTCTGTGTTGGAGATATAGTCCTGCCACCTGATGCCAAGTATTCTCCGAAGGCAGCGAAGATGGAATGAATTGAGACGTCGCTCTTGGCTGGCATACGTTGTCCAGGCCTCGCTGCCGTAGAGCAAGGTACTGAGGACACAGGCCTGATACACTCGGACTTTTGTGTTCCGTGTCAGTGCGCCATTTTCCCACACTCTCTTGGCCAGTCTGGACATAGCAGTGGAAGCCTTACCCATGCGCTTGTTGATTTCTGCATCTAGAGACAGGTTACTGGTGATAGTTGAGCCTAGGTAGGTGAACTCTTGAACCACTTCCAGAGCGTGGTCGCCAATATTGATGGATGGAGCATTTCTGACATCCTGCCCCATGATGTTCGTTTTCTTGAGGCTGATGGTTAGGCCAAATTCATTGCAGGCAGACGCAAACCTGTCGATGAGACTCTGCAGGCATTCTTCAGTGTGAGATGTTAAAGCAGCATCGTCAGCAAAGAGGAGTTCTCTGATGAGGACTTTCCGTACTTTGGACTTCGCTCTTAGACGGGCAAGGTTGAACAACCTGCCCCCTGATCTTGTGTGGAGGAAAATTCCTTCTTCAGAGGATTTGAACGCATGTGAAAGCAGCAGGGAGAAGAACATCCCAAAAAGTGTGGGTGCGAGAACACAGCCCTGTTTCACACCACTCAGGATAGGAAAGGGCTCTGATGAGGAGCCACCATGTTGAATTGTGCCTTTCATATTGTCATGGAATGAGGTGATGATACTTAGTAGCTTTGGTGGACATCCGATCTTTTCTAGTAGTCTGAAGAGACCACGTCTGCTGACGAGGTCAAAGGCTTTGGTGAGATCAATGAAAGCAATGTAGAGGGGCATCTGTTGTTCACGGCATTTCTCCTGTATCTGACGAAGGGAGAACAGCATGTCAATAGTCGATCTCTCTGCACGAAAGCCACACTGTGCCTCAGGGTAGACGCGCTCGGCCAGCTTCTGGAGCCTGTTCAGAGCGACTCGAGCAAAGACTTTCCCCACTATGCTGAGCAGGGAGATTCCACGGTAGTTGTTGCAGTCACCGCGGTCACCTTTGTTTTTATCGAGGGTGATGATGTTGGCATCGCGCATGTCCTGGGGTACTGCTCCCTCGTCCCAGCACAGGCATAGCAGTTTATGTAGTGCTGAGAGTATAGCAGGCTTGGCACTCTTGATTATTTCAGGGGTAATGCTGTCCTTCCCAGGGGCTTTTCCGCTGGCTAGGGAATCAATGGCATCACTGAGTTCCGATTTGGTTGGCTGTATGTCCAGCTCATCCATGACTGGTAGAGGCTGGGCTGCATTGAGGGCAGTCTCAGTGACAGCATTCTCCCTGGAGTACAGTTCTAGGTAGTGCTCAACCCAGCGGTCCATCTGTTTGCGTTGGTCAGTGATTAAGTCCCCCGATTTAGATTTGAGGGGGGTGATCTTCTTGATGGTTGGCCCAAGAGCTCTCTTCATGCCATCATACATTCCTCTGATGTTTCCGGTGTCTGAGGCCAGCTGAATATGACTGCATAGGTGTTGCCAGTAGTCGTTTGCGCAACGCCTAGCTGTTCTTTGTGCAGTACTTCTGGCTGCTTTAAGTGCTGCGGATGTTAAATCGCTGGGGGCTTTCTTGTAGTTCAAAAGTGCAATGCGCTTAGCGGCTATGACATGTTCCAGCCCTTCATTATGAGATTGAAACCAGTCTGCATTTCTCTTCGCACTTTTGCCGTAGGTGGTCAAAGCTGACTCATAGATGGCGTCTCTGATGTGGGCCCACTTGGTCTCAGCATCCCCTGTGGGAGTGTTTTGAAGGGCTGTAACAAGTGAATTTAGAAATTTTTGTAACAGCTGTGGGTGAGAAATTCTGCTCGTGTTGATGCGCGGGTGGCCCTTCTGCTTGGAATGATGCAACTTCTTTGGTCTGAGTCTAACCTTGCTGCACACCAGGGAGTGGTCGGTGTCGCAGTCCGCACTGTGGAAGCTGCGTGTGATTTGAACACTGTTTAAGGCGGCTCGCCTTGTGACAATGAGGTCTAGCTGGTGCCAACGACGTGATCTTGGGTGCCTCCATGAAACCTGGTGACAGGGTTTAGTGTGAAAGAACGAGTTGGTGATGCAGAGGTTATGATAGGTACACAACTCAAGCAATCTCTGCCCGTTCTCATTCATCCTTCCAACGCCATAGCGCCCAAGGCAGGAGGGCCATGAGTCATGGTCGGCCCCAACCCTGGCATAAGTCCCCCAGCAGGAATAGGTGTTCGGTGTTGGGGATGCTGCTAATGATGTTATGGAGTTGTTCATAGAACTGGTCTTTAGCTTCAGGTGCGGAACAGAGTGTTGGAGCATAGATGCTGAGTAGGTGTACTGGACCAGAGGTGGTGAGCAGTCGGATGGACAGTATGCGTTCCGAGCCATTTGAGGGAGGCTCTATCATGCTGAGCAAGGAGTTTCTGATGGCGAAGCCCACTCCATGCTGTCTTGGTTCTTCAGGATCCCTGCCCTGCCAGAAGAAGGTGTAGTCTTGCTCTGCTAGAGAGCCACTCGCGGGGAGGCGAGTCTCCTGAAGTGTTGCAATGTCCACATTGAGTCTACTGAGCTCGTTGTTAATGATGGCGGTCTTCCGAGAATCGTTGATTTGTGTAAGGTCTTCCGACAGGCCAGGACACATAGTTCTGACGTTCCAGCTTGCAAAGCGAAGAGCTGGTACTTTCTTTCCTTTTTTCATGTTGTTTGGTGCGGTGTATCAGTCCACCTTTCGGGCAATGACCCTGAGCTCCAAGCACCCATTGAAGCAGGCAGACTGTGGCGGGACAGAACCTTATTGACCGGGGGCTGCCCGGTTTGAGGCGGGCGGTAGCTGTCCAGTGAGGTGCAATGACCTCTCCCACCGACAAAGGCAACCCGTGGCGCCCAGTTTCTATGCCAATTTATCTGGACTTATAACCCGTAACTGCTGCCTTCCGTGTTGTTTCAGTCGCTGTGAGGCAACTATGGAGTGACCTCTCCATGGCGCATGCCTGGGCAAATTTATGGAGGTTGAGAGTTGCCCAGTCGTCAAAACCCCCCTCTCGGCCTTTCTGGTGGGGTCCAAAGGAGTGCAGGACACGACGTTTGGCACCAGTATGGCTGCAGGAACTGCCGGAAACATGCCAAAGGTGACACATGACCGCCTACGGGGTTCCGCTCCGGATTTTCTGTTAGGGTTTACTCCCTTAGCCTTGGTCTCTCCCGAGACGCCCACAAGGCAGTGGGGTTGTTGGGGCCCCTACACAGGTGTAGGATGGTGCCGGTGGGAGGAGGGGATGCAAGGGGGAGGGGTAGAGGGAGGGGGTGGGGGGGGTGCAGGTGAAGGGGGTGCGGGGTGAAGATGGTGCGAGGGGGGGCGGGCTGGGACGGGGTTGTGAGGGGGTGAGCTGAGAGGGTGGAGCAGGGAAGGGGACGGGGGTGGGGGGTGGAAGGGGGGTAAAGGGGGGGGGAGGGGGGGGTGGAATCTGGTGCAGGTAATAAGCCATTTCCTCAGTGCCCACCATCGACGTCCGGAAAGCTCATCCACGTCCTTCGGGAGGTGAAGCATCATTTGGCAGACTTAGAGGTGATTACATTTGCTAAGGGTTTTTTTTTTTTTGCAGTGGTTTAAATAAAGGCATGCAGCATTGCCGACAGTGCGCTGCAGATGCTCTCCGAGCCATCTCCCGCGGGCGCTTTGAAGTTGCGGCCGGGGGGGCCGTTCGTGGATGTTTTGTGTGTTCGGGGCACCTTTTCACAGGACTTCTCTCGGGTCCCGCAGCTCCTTCTTCACCTCAATGGACTTACCGCATGCCGTGGCTGCAGACACTCTGGACTGTGAAGACAGCAGGATTGGAGATTAAAGTATCGGCAGCTGTGCTCGTCAGTTTCATCCGGATCAATTTCATTGAGAAAACAAAGAGCAGGTGTGGCTGGGGGAGGGCAGTGGGCCCAGGTAACATACACTAAACTAACTGTTAACTTTTAGATAGGGCTAAAATGAACTGATTTAAAGAGCCAGGGGAATTTAAACAGTTTAAGAGGGCAGATTTGGGGGAGAAAACGTTAGGGATGGGAGCAGATGGCCATGGATAGAGTTGAACAGGAAGGGAGCTTCCTAGGGAGCTTCCAGCCCAGGAGCCATCTTGAAAGTCTTTTGCAAACTCACAAACTCCACACAGTCAGTACCCAGAATTGAACCCGGGTCGCTAGAGCTGTGAAGCTGCGATGCTAAGCACTGTGCCACTGTGCCACACTTATTGCAGATGGTCATTGCGTGGCACTTGGGTGACGTGAATGTCACTTGCCGCTGGTCAGTCCAAGCCTGAATGTTGTCCGGGCCTTGGTGCATGTGGCTCTGGATTGCATCATTATCTGAGGCAAAATACTATTGGTGCTGGAAATCTGGAAACCCTCGAGCTGAATCACTACCTCTGTTTCTCTCTCCATGGATGCTGCTTGCCCTGCTCAGTATATCCGGCATTTCTGCTGGGATCTCAGCTGAAGATGATCGGGTTGAGGACACTACCCTGATAAACTCCTGCTGTGAAGGCCTGAGACTGAGATGATTGAATTCCAACAACCACAACCACCTTCCTTTGTGCGCGGTATAATTCCAACCAGTGGAGAGCGTTCCCCTTGATTCCCATTGACTTTAGTTTTACTCGGGCTCCTCGATGCCACACTCAGTCAAACGCTACCCTGATGTTCAGGTCAGTCTCTCTCCCCAGTAGTAGACAGGAGCGAATCTTTGCCATTGACCCGTTGTGTACTGAAGATGTTCAGCTTCTTTACAGCCTGATACAGGACTGTACAAGGCCGATTAATGTAGCCCATTAAACACTCCGAGAGCAGGTTCAGCACAGCGAAGGAACAGAGTACAGTTCCTTTAACATTCTCTCTCTGTCTCTCCCTCCTGCTATCTCTGGCACCTGGAGAGAGACAAAGGGAGAGAGGGTTATATATGAAGGCAGAGAGAGTGCTATATAGAGAGACAAGGTTGGAGAGAGAGCGATTGCTGAGGTGGACTGAAAGGTAGAATGCAAGACATATTAATTTGATGTAATCCTTTACTGCTGTGTGCACAAACATTTTCGAGATAGGTATGGAGAGACAAAACATTGGGAGAGGAAGAAATGTCGATGAAGTTGGGGCCCAAGCAGACACTTTTGATGATCCAGAAGGAATAGCCTCCATTTTTAACATCCTGCAAGCTACTCCCCTGTGGGAGCCATCACACACTCGTGATATTGGTTGTGGAAATTGCATGCTTGCTTATTGGTTAATTTTTAAACCTTTGATTGATAGATTCTTGTTAACCAAAGTTATTAAGAGATAAGGGGCAAAGGCAGGTTATATGGTGTAAATTAGATCACAGATCAGCCATGATCTCATTGAATGCCGAATAGGGTTGTGGGGTTAAATTGCATCCTCCTCTTCCATTTTCCCCTGTTAAATATCCTTCATTCTTTCTCAGTCAACCTGTCAGTCTATGTCTCTCTTTTTCCCTCTTTCTGTCTCTCTCTGTGTCTGTTTCGGACAGTGTAGAGTGAGATTCACTCTGTATCCACACCATGATGTTCCTGCCCTCGGAGTGTGTGATGGGACAGACTAGAGGGAAATTTACTCTGTGTCACACCCAACATTGTGCTTGGCTTGGGAATGTTTAATGGGACAGTGCAGCTGGAGCTTTATTGTGTATCCCTGGAATTTAGAAGGTTATGGGGTGATTTGATGAATGTTTTGAAGATAATAAGGGAAACTGATAGCGTGGACAGAGAGTAACATTTCCGACTGGTTGCAGAGTCAGGAACATAGAGGCATAGTCTAAAAATCTAAATGTAGTCTAATAAACTTTCAGGAGTGAAATGAAGAAACACTTCAACACACCAGGTGTGGTATCAGTTTGGAACTCCCTTCCATAAACGGCAATTGATGCTGAGACACTTGTAAATTTTTAAATCTGAGTTTGATAGATTTTTGTTAACCAAAGGTATCAAGGGGCAGAGATAGGTACACGGAGTTAGATCACACATCAGCCATGAACTCATTGAATGGCAGAACAGGGTGGAGGGGCCAAATGGCCTCCTTCTCTTCCTTTGTCCTACGACAAATATCCTGCTATCACTCTCTGTGTCTCGGTCTGTGCCTCTCTCTTTGTCTCTCTTTCTGTCTCTCTGTCTGTCTCTCCCCTCTCAGAACGTCTGTGGAAATCCACAAACATTAGTCAGCCATGTTAGGCTGATTCTCGGTGCCCATTTTATGTTACGACAACACGGGGAAATCTATTTCAGAGATGGACTCCTCACCAATGTAATGGTGGTGCTTAAAATGTGACAGACACAGACATAGAAACACTGGGACACACAGTACTAGAAAGTAATCAATCATTCCCCTATGCCCAATAATTTTCGCTCCACTGTGATTAGGCTGGGTGGCCTGTAATTACTCAGTCTATTACTTTCTCACTTGTTCATCAACAGTACAACATGCGCAGTCCTCTGGCATCACGACTGTAACCAGAGAGGATTGGAATATGATGGTCAGAGCCTCTGCTATTTCCGCCCTTACAACTATTAACAATCTGAGCCTGGTGAATTATCAGCTTTCAAAGATGCTAAATTCCTTAATATTTCCTCTCTCACTGTTTATCCCATTCAATATTTCAAACACCTCCTCATTGACTACAATGTCTGCACCGTCCCCTCTCTTGTGAAGACAGTCGCAAAGTCTTCATTAAGAACCATGTCTGCATCTTCCGCCTCCACGGGTAGGAAAAAGGAGAAGAGACGGTGGTGCAGTGGTATTCCCCAGGGGTTTGGATTGGGACCATTGATCTTTCTGATATATATTAATGAATTGGACTTGGGTTTGCAGGGCATAACTTCAACATTGTGCCTTCTGTAATGTAATAAACAGGGAAGGGAATAGTCTTCGACGTCAGACACATGGCAGGTTAACTTCAATGCTGAGAAATGTAAAATGATGCATTTTGGAAGGAAGGCTGAGGAGAAGTGATATAAACTAAACGGATCTAAATTATAATGGGTGCAGGGACAGAGAGATCTGGCATTTCATTTGTGTCACTTGTTTACATCTTAAAGATTATATTTGGGGCTTGTAATCTCGAAATTGAATTTAGCTTCATCCTGAAAAGTGTTAGCAAACATGTTGGGAAATGTGTCAAAAGCTGTTTCCATTCAGACATTCCTGCATAGTGGAAGTGTGAGCTATCTTTGCAGAGACAGGAAATCGGGGAGATTGAATGTACCTGCAGCTTTTGGTTGATGCAATAAGGTGAGAATTTGAATTGTGTCCCTTGCAGATACACAGACTTGAAGGTATGTACAGAATAGGTAGTTTATGAAGTAGTTTACCAATGTCTGACAAACTTCAAACACTTCAGGCACATGGAAGAAGAGGAGAAAGGAACAATATACAAATCCTGAGATAGTCCGACAACAGCAGTAGGAAAATTGAAAGCAAAATACTGCGGATGCTGGAAATCTGAAACAAAAATGTTTTTGTGTGAGTAGGAAAATTAATCTCTTTTTATGGGTTTTCATTTGAAGGCCTGACTTGATGATTGAAAAAGCAGGAGTTCAAATCCCACACTGGGCTACTGTGAATTTGAATTCTGTTTTTTCAACAAAAAAATACATAAATCTGAAATTCAAAAAACCTCCATAATGGAATGATTCACTCCTGTCTGCTCGTACAAAGCTCATGTGTGTCTAAGTATTGTTGTAGTTAAGAACGATTTAAGCTGATGGGATAGAATGCCACATACCCAAGTTGCCAATGACACAAAAATAGGCATCATAGTTAGCAGTTTAGTTTGGAAGCATAACATTGCAAAGAGATATTAATATCTGAAGTGAATGGGCAAAACTGTGGTAGATAGATTTCAATATCAGCAAACGACAACCAGAACGAAGTACTTTATAAATGGTGAAAAGCGAGAAACACTAGAGGTCCAAAGAGACCTGAGGGGACCATATCCATTTCAATGCAGTGTAGATTTACCAGAATGATAATTGGACTCCAAGGGTTAAATTGCGAGGTGATATTACACAACCTAGGGATGCATTCCCTGGAATTTTGGAGGATCAAGGTGCTTTGATCAAAGTTGTTGAGATATTAAGGGGAACTGATGGGGTAGTTTGGGAGAAACTATTTCAGCAGCATTGGAACATAGGAAGAGGATTAGACCATTCAGCCCATCGAGCCTGCTCAATACTCTATTCAATACTATCATGGCTGATCATCCACTTCAATGCCTTTTTCCCACACTATCCCCATACCCCTTTATGTCAGTGGTATTTAGAAATCTGTCAATCTCTGATTTAAACATACTCAATGACTGAGCGTCCACAGCCCTCTGAAGTAGAGAATTCCAAAGATTCACAACCCCTGAGTAAAGAAAGTTTTCCTCAATTCTCTCCTAAGTGGCATCACCCATATTTTGAAGTGGTGTCCTCTGGTTCTACACTCCTCAACCAGGAGAAACATCTTGCCTGAATCTACCTTTTAAGTATTTGTTGGTTTCAATGAGATTGCCCCTCACTCTTCGGAACTCTAGAGAGTACAGGCTTCGTTACCCCAATCTCTCTTCATGGGAAAGTCCCGTCATCCTGGGAACAAATCTGGTGAACCTTTGTTGCACTCCCACTATGGCAATAATATCCTTCCTAAGGTAAGGGGACAAAAACCGCATCCAGTACTCCAGGTGCGGTCTAACCAAGGTTCTATACGATTGAAGCAAGACTTCACTACTCCTGTACTCAAATCCTCTTGCGATAAAGACCAACATACCATTAGCATTCTTAATTGCTTGTTGCACCTGCATGTTAGCTTTGAGTGACTTATTGACGGGGACACCCAGGTCGCTTTGTACATCTACACTTTCAAATCTCTTACCATTTAAGAAATACTCTGCATATCTATTTTTCCTTCCAAAGCGGATAGCCTCTCATTTTTCCACAATGTATTCCATCCACCACCTTCTTGCCCACTCACTAAGTCTGTCCAAAACCCTTGAAGCCGCTTTGCTTCTTCTTAACTCGCATTCCCAAGGTTTTTCATCTGAGAACTTGGGAATATTACATTTGGGCCCCACATCCAAATTATTGAAGTATATTGTGAACAGCTGGGGTCCAAGTACTGATCCTTGCGTTCACTGCCTGCCAATGCGAGAATGACCTGTTTATTCCTCCTCTCTGTCTTCTGCCTGTTAACCATTCCTGTATCCATGCCAGTAAACTACCTCCTATCCCATGTGCTTTCATTTTGCGAACCAATCTCTGTGGGAAACTTTATCAGAAGCCTTCTGAAAATCGAAGTACACCACGTCCACCTTTATTAATTCTTTTAGCAACATGCTCATAAAACTCCAACGGGTTCGTCAAACATGATTTCCCATTCACATATCCATGTTGAATATGCCCGATTTGATCATTGTTATCCAAGTATCCATTTATCACATCCTTTAGAAGAGATTCTAGCATTTTCCCAATGACAGATATAAGGCTGTCAGGTCTGTAATTCCCTGTATTCTCTCTCCCTCCCTTCTTAAATAGTGGGCTGACATTTGCTACATTTCAATCTTCAGGATCCGTTGCAGAAACTATAGAATTTTCTAAGATGATCACCAATGCATCCACTATCTCCATAGCTACCTCTTTCAACACTCTGTGATGTGGAATATCAGGTCCTGGGAACTTATCAACCTTCAACCCCATCAATATCTCCAATACAACCTTTTTACTAATACTAATTTCCTTCAATTCCTCATTGTCCCTAATCCCTTGGATCTCTAATTCTGGGAAATTTCTTGTATCATCCTCAGTGAAGACCGACACAAAGTCATCATTTAGCTTCCCTGCCATTTCTCTGTTCCCCATTATAAATTCTCCTGACTCTGCCTGTAATGGACACATATTTGTCTCAGTCAAACGTATCCTTTTCATGTAGAAACTTTTGCAGTCCGTTTTTATGTTTTTATCTTTCGGGGAGTCTTGGTCTAGTGAGTATAGTCTTCAAATTCGAGGCAGACCTTTCAGGAGTGAAGTTAGGAAAACGCTCCACAGACTAAAGGTAGTGTTCGTTTGGAACCGTCTTCTGTAAACGACTATTGATGCTAAATCAATTGTTCTATTTTAAATCTAAGATTGACCTTCTCGGATGGCTTTTGGAAATTGAAATATTCTTCTGACACTCTCTGTCCCTTGGGCACTCTGTTTGTGTGTGTGTCTGTCGCCGTAGCTGTGTCTGTGTGCATGTGTGTTTCTGTGTGTCTGTGTGTTTCTGTGTTTGTGGTTCTGTTTGCGTGTTTCTGTCTGTGTGTCTGTGTGTGTGTTTCTGTGTCTGTGTGTGTGCATGTGTTTTTTCCATATGTGTGTGCCTGTGTGCATGCGTGTGCTTCTCTGTGTGCGTGTGTGTGTGTGTCTGTCTCTGTCTATGCCTGTTTTGCCATTTTAAGTTGGCTGCTTTTGGTGATACCACAACTGCAGAGGGTGCACTTCCTTCTGCAGGCTGGTAAGAAACCCGTATCCCGCTATTTAACGGCATATTCTGTATGCTTTGTATACTGTCATTGATTAATCCCTAATAATTGATCAAATCTGACATTGATTACTGTTTGAAAGTCTCAAGGTTTACTTTCCTCCCAGGGCTGATTAAAAGTTTGAGTTTACCTCAGTGTTCTGGAAATATCGAACCCTGATCCCACACCCAGCAAAGTATTTTATATGATGTGACGCTGGAAATGTTGTTATACTCAGTACGCACGGTACCTTCATGTTGCAATAAGATGTTACAATCTCCAGTCAGATAACTCTCACCCCACAGGGGCAAAATTTCACTGGGTCAACATTCTAACCAAACACTAAAACATTACAGAAAGTGAGGCTCACAAATTCAACACAAGTTTCCTTTTCTGAGTCTCACTGGTCTGTTCTGGCTTTCTGTTGGGTGGCATCAGCCTAGATTTTGTGTTCAGACTTGAACCCACAAACGTATAACTCAGAGGCAAGATTATTACCCACTGAGCTACAGCTGGCTTTAATGTTCCCTGAAAATGTAGTTGTGCATGGAAAGTTTCTGTCCCGTGCGCAGTCACTTTAAATTTTTAAGAAACTTTGAAGATGTGTGTTATTTATCATGGAACAGGACCTGCGTGTTACCTGCCAGGCTGCTGCACACAGCTTTGCAGGAACACTGACCGACACTCCCCATCCCAATCTCTTCGTCTTTCTCTCTGGTAATCTCTCCCCGTTGCTATCCTTTCCTCTCTCTGTTATTCGCGCTCTGTATCTCTCCCTGTCTTTCTCACTGTTACTCTCTCCATCTGGCTGGAGGAGGAGAAAGAGAGGCAGATATAGAGGCAGATTCTCTCTGTATCTAACCCACACTGTAGCTGCCCTGCGAGTGTTTGCTAGAACAGAGAGGACAGAGATTTGCTCTGTAGATAACTCCAGGCTGTACTTGACTTGGCAGCATTTGATGGGACAGTTTAGACGGAGCTTTACTCTGTATCCCTGGAATTTCGAAGGGTAAGGGGTGAATTGATCAAAGTTTACAAGACAATACCGGAAACTGATGGGGTAGATAGAGAGAAACTCTTCTCACTGATGGGAGGAGTCTCGGAGGAAGGGCACAGTCGAAAATTCGAAAATTAGTCGAAAACCCTTTCAAGGGTGAAATTTATTGAGACTTCTACACACAGAGGATGGTGGAATTTTGGAATTGTCTTCTACAAATGGCCCCTCCGTTTCTCTGCAACTCCTCCAGCTCCACAATCCACCAGTATCGGCGATCCTCTAATTCTGGCTTCTTCAGCATCCCCAATTTGAATCGTTCCACTATTGGTGGCCGTCCCTTCAAGCTGCCAAGACCCTAACTCAGGAATTCCTTTCCTAAACCTCTCCGGCTTACAAACTCTCTTTCCTCTTTAAAGACGCTCCCTCAAACCAACCTCTGACCAAGTTTTTGGTCGTCTCGTCTAATATCTCCTGAAGTGAAACGGTGTCACATTTTAATTTTCTTTATTCATTTTTTGGATGTGTCCGTTACTGGCCAGGCCAGCATTGATTGCCCATTCCTAATTGCCCCTTGAGAAGGTTGTGTTGAGTCTCCATCTTAAACCGCTGCAGTCCATGTGGAGTAGGTACACCCACAATGCTGTTCGGAAGCGAGTTCCAGGATTTTGTCCCAGTCACAGTGAAGGAGCGGCAATTTAGTTCTCAGTCAGGATGGTGTGTGACTTGAAGAGATACTTTCAGGTGGTGGTGTTCCCATATATGTTTCCTGTTTGTTTGCACTCTCTCCCCCTCCTTCTTTCTAGACCTCCCTCTCCTCCTGTCCCTCTCTGTCATGAGAAACTAAGAAAAGAAGAAAGTGGGTGCAGGAACAGAGAGACCTGGGGATATCTGTGCACAAAATGAAGGTGGCAGGGCTAGTTGAGAAAGTGGTTAAAAGGCATATGGGATCCCAGGCTTTGTAAATAGAGGCTTAGAGTATAATGGCAAGGCAGTTATGATGAAGTTTTATGAAACACTGCTTCATCCTCAACTAGTATTGTGTCCAATTCTGGACACCGTACTTTCGGAACGATTTGGGGGCATTGGAGACGGTGCAGAAAATATTCACGAGCAGGGTTCTAGGGATAAGGGACTTCAATTATGTGGATAGATTGGAGAAGCTGGAGTTGTTCTTCACAGAGAAGAGAAACTTGGCAGATGAAACATAATGTGGAAAAAATGTGAGGTTATCAATTTTGGTAGGAGGTGCAGATGTGCTGACTAGTTCCTAAATGGTAAGGGATAATTAAATGTAGATGTACAAAGGGACCCGGGTGTCTTTGTTAATCAGTTACTGAAAGCTAACATGCAACTGCAACAAGCATGTAAGCAGGCTAACGATATGTTAGTGTTTCTCTCAAGTGGTTTTGGGTACAGGATTAGTGAAGTCAGGTTTCAATATTATAGAACCTTGTTTAGACCACACTTGGAGTAATGTGTGCTGTTACGGCCCCCTGACGTTCGGAAGAATATTACTACCATAGAGGGAGTGCACCTAAGGTTCACCATACTTGTTCCCGGGATGGCAGAAATATCCTATGAAGAGAGATTGGTGAAACAGGCCCTTTATTCTCCAGAGTTTCGAAGAATGACGGGTGTCCTCATTGAAACCTACTAAATACTTAAAAGGATAGACAGGCTAGATGCAGTTAAGATGTTTCTCCTGCTTGGGGAGTCGAGAACCATTGGACACAATTCAAAAAAAGGGAGGAGCCACTTGGACACAGATGAGGAGAAATTTCTTTGCGAAGAGGGTTGTGAATCTTTGGAATACTCTACCCCAGAAGGCTGTGGACGCTCAGGCATTGAGTATGTTTAAAGCAGAGGCTGACAGATTTTAAATACAAATGACATTAGGGTATATGCGGATAATGTGGGGAAAAATGCATCAGTGTTCAGCCAAAGTCTTGCAGGTTGATAGGTAAACTGGACATTATAAATTGCCCCTAGTATAGGTAGGTGGTCGGGGGATATTGGGAATGTGGTAGGAATGTGGGATTTGTGTAGGATTAGTGTAAATGGGTGGTTGATGATCGGCACAGACTAGGTGGGCAGAAGGTCCTGTTTAAGTGCTGTATCTCTAAATAAATAAATAAATAGATAGGTCCCGAGGGCCTGATGGCATCTACACCAGAATAATGATGGAGTCAAGGGAGGAAATTGCTGGGGCCTTGACAGAAATCTTTGTATCCTCACTGGCTGCAGGTGAGGTACCAGAGGACTGGAGAAGAGCCAAAGTTGTTCCACTGTTTAGGAAGGGTAGCAAGGATAACCCAGGAAATTACAGGCCGATGAGCATTACGTCAGTGGTAGGGGCATTATTGGAGAGGATTCTTCGGGACAGGATTTACTCCCATTTGGTAACAAATGGACCTATTAGCGAGAGGCAGCATGTTTTTGTGAAGGGGAGGTCGTGTATCACTAACTTGCTCGAGTTTTTTGAGGAAGTGACGAAGATGATGGATGAAGGAAGGGCAGTGGATGTTGTCTACATGGACTTCAGCAAAGCCTTTGACAAGGTCCCGCATGGCAGACTGGTACAAAAGGTGATGTCACACGAGATCAGAGGTGCGCTGGCAAGATGGATACAGAACTGGCTCGGTCATAGAAGACAGAAGGTAGCAGTGGACGGGTGTTTTTCTGAATGGAGGGCTGTGACAAGTGGTGTTCTGCAGGAATCAGTGATGGGACCTTTGCTGTTTGTAGTATATATAAATGATTTAGAGGAAAATGTAGCTGGCCCGATTAGTCAGTTTGCAATGACACAAATGTTGGAGAAGTTGCGGATAGTGATGAGGATTATCAGAGGATACAGCAGGATATATTTCAGTTGGAGACTTGGGCGGATAAATGGCAGATGGAGTTTAATACATAAAAATGTGAGGTAATGCATTTCGGAACGTCTAATACAGGTGGGAAGTATGTGCAGTAAATGTCAGAAACCTTAGGAGTATTGACAAGCAGGGATATCTGGGCGTACAGGTCCACAGATCACTGAAAATGGCAACCCAGGTGGATAAGATAGTCAAGAAGGAATACGGCATGCTTGCCTTCATCGGTCGGGGAATAGAGTAGAAAAATTGGCAAATCATGCTGCAGCTGCATAGAACCACAGTTAGGCCACACTTGGAATATTGCATGAGATTCTGGTCGTCACACTACCAGAAGGATGTGAAGACTTTGGAGAGGGTACAGAAGGGTTTTACCAGGATGGTGCCTGTTCTGGAGTGTATTAGCTATGAGGAGAGGTTGGATAACTCGGATTGTTTTCACTGGAACCACCGAGGGGCGACATGATAGAGGTTCACAAAGTTATGATTGGCATGGACAAAGTGGAGAGTCAGAAGCTTTTTCAAAAGGTGGAAGAGTCAGTTACTAGGGGACATAGGTTTAAGGTGCGAGGGGCAAAATTTGGAGGGGATGTGCAAGACAAGTTTTTTACACAGAGGGTGGTGATGCCTGGAACTTGCTGCCGGGGGAGGTGGTGGAAGCAGGTACGATAGCGACGTTTAAGAGGCGTCTTGACAAATACATGAATAGGATGTGAGTAGAGGGATACGGACCCCGGAAGTGCAGAAAGTCATAGTTTAGACATGCATCATTATTGGCGCAGGCTTGGAGGGCCAAATAGCCAGTTCCTGTACTGTATTGTTCTTTGTTCTTTGCTTACTCGATCCAAACTAACCCGCATTGTTTCAAAAATCCAGCCTCAACTGCCTGGGTGCAGTCATTGAGAACGTTTGATCAGATATTTCTTGACTTTTCTCCCTTCTCTCTTACACCTAATTTAGTGGCGATTGTAATCCTGTCCCGGGGTAAATGCAGACTCTCTAGCTGCACCACTTGCTACTTGATTGCCATGGCGATGGCGGATCTACTTCTAATTATCTCTGAAGTCGTACTGAGGAAGATCAATTTATATGACTTCTCAGGATCTTTCCTGGACGTCACCCATGTATGTTGTGTTATCTCTGTCTTGATTAGTGCATCGATAGACTGTTCTGCCTGGTTCACTATCAATTTTACCTTTGATCGATTTGTCACGATTTGTTGCCAGAAGCTGAAAAGAAAATATTGTACAAAAAAAACTGCAACTGCGGTTCCAGCACCGACCTGCATTCTGCTTTGTTTAAAGAGAGTCCCCTTCTACTTTACCTTTTCACCCAGAAAGTTAATTGACAATGTGCCGTGGTTCTGTTCCAGAAAGCCAAGCTATTATGTTGATCCTGTATGGCAGCGATATAGCTGGTTTGATAGGTTTCTAAACCCATTGCTCCCATTCGGTTTCATTCTGTTGCTCAAAGCTCTGACCGTCAGACATATTGTTGTGGTCAGTGAAGTCCGCAAGAGACTGAGGCTTCAGATCAAGGCAGAGACTCGCAGTGACCCAGAGATGGACAGCAGAAGGAAGTCTGTGATTTTGCTCTTCAGCATATCCGGCAGCTTTGTACTTCTGTGGTTGTCATACAATTCTTGCATCATCATACTACAGGAACAAGTCCTGCACATTACAATGATTCTTTAAAAATCTTTCGAGAAGTTGGACAGATGCTGATGAATTTAAATTGCTGCACAAATACATTCATTTATGGCATGACTCAGTCTAAGTTCAGAGAACAGGTCAAGCGTGCGGTGAAATATCCACTTAAAGCAATTATACAATTAAGTCATAAACCAAAACACTGCCAGCAGCACAGAGGCGTCTGTTTCTTTTTTAATGTCCATGCACGCAATATTTATATCTAGGAGACCAAGAATCATTCCGTATCTTAAAATAACTCCAGCGACGTGTCGAGGGTGGGTGGGCGGGATTGTGGTGGGGCGAGTGATTGTGTTGAATTGGAGGAGGCACTGTGCATAAGAAACGGCACTATAACTGCCTGACAGAGGAGTCAAAGGACTAAACATGACAAAGGTCCAGTGGGCACGCAGCAAGAGGTGACTGCCAGAGAAGTGGAAGGAAAAGGTCCTCAGGAGAGTACGATGCCAAAGAACTGCGAGTGTCAGACAAGAGGTGGGAAATAATTGGACGACTGGCAGTGCACTGACATGAGGAGTCAGACACACTAAAGAGAGTGTGTGCCACGGGTAAGAGGTGACCTTTAGAGAACTGGATATAAAGTTGTAAGGCATTGTGCCACAACACACTCACATGGCCAAGAGGGGACACATCAGTCACAATATCTCCTCCACCCCGACTAGTTTGATACTCCGCTCCCCATATCTGCTCGAAAAGAAAAAAAAACTTGTTTTTTACACGAGTAAAATGCTGACAATCATGGAAACCTTCGTGCATGAATTTCTTTTCAAGAAATAAATATTATTTTTGAGACACGTCCTTGAGTCTGTCTCCCTTACATTCCAGTCACTGCGGTCTCTCTCTCTCTCCACGAGTCTGAAGCTTAGTGGTGTGGGATTTCTTCACATCTGGACATGCCCAGCCAAGAAGGTTGAGTGGGCGACAGGTCGGGATCGGCACTAAAACTGACATACCCTGAACTTCAGCTTGAGGGCTACTCAGATTGACGGGGCCAAGTCACTTCCTCGTCCCCATGTTAGCTGATATTGTTAACGGTCCCTTCTCCTCAGCTATTATGCATTTCTCTTTCAAATCTGCTGTCATCACCACCTTCTCAAAAGAAAGCCCGTTTCCCACCACACTTGCAAACTAATCCATTTAATTTTCAATGTCCTTTAACTTGTTATCACCTGCAAATTCTTTTTTTTCTATTTTCCCCAGAACCCCATGTCATAACCCCAGCCACTGTACCAAAACCGCTCCTTTCAAAGTTGCAGATGACATCATATATGACTGTGATTATGTTAAACATTCCCTCTTTGTCCTTCTCGGCCTGTCAGCAGCAATTAACTCTCTTGACCACAACATATTCCTGTAACTCCTGTGCACTGTCATCCACCTGAGTAGGACTGCTCTCACCTTATCCCATTCGTACCTATCTAATTATATCCAAAGAATCAGTTGCAGTGGCATTTCTTCTGATTCCATTAGGTCTGGTGTCACCCAAAAATGTTTCCTTGATCCCTCCCTTTTCTCATCTACATGCTGCCCCTCAGTGATTCCCTCTGAAAGCACACTTAAAATTTTCGCCTATACACTCATGGTACCTAACGACCTCACGACCAGCCCTTTAAACTCCTTCACTTTTGCTAACTTATCAGTCTGCTTATCCGAAATCTCGGACTGGATGAACAGACATGTTGTTCAATTAAATATTGGGAGACTGAGACAATTGCTTTTGCCCTGCACGCAAGCGGTGTTAACAAGCTATTGACTCCTTCCTTCTTCCTGGCAACTGTCTGAGATGAAATCAGTCTATTTGCAATCACGTATCTGACCCTGAGAAAGTATCCAAACGCATAATTGCAACTTCACTATACTCCTATTTCCACTTCCAAAACCTGCCCCAACTTTGCCCCTGTCCAATATTGTTTGCTTTTGTAAACCTTTTCATGAATGTATTATCTCTAGATGGGCTGGCCTCCCACATTCCAGACCTTGGAAGACGAAGGCCATCCAAAAAACTGCTTTACTGGTACTAATTCACAACAAAACATTCGCAAGACATCCCTCTGCTCGCTGACTACATTGAGTCATAGTCAAGCAACGTCTTGATTTGAACATTTTCATTTTGTTTCCAATTCTCACCATGGTCTCGCCCTTTCCTGTCTCTGTAATACACTCCAGCCCCACACACTTCTGGGCTATTTGCGCTCATCTAATTATAGCCACTTGAGCATCCCCAATTTGAATCTCTCCACAATTTGTAGCCGTGCCTTCAGTTCTCCAAGCCCCAACCTCTGGACTATACTCCTTACATCTCTCTGCATGCATACCTCACATTTTTCTTGTAATATACTCCTTAAAAACACCTCTTTAACCAAGGTTTTGCTGTCTTACCTAATACCTCATTCTATGGCTCAGAGTCATATTAGCTTTTAATGCTTAAGTGAAGCTACTTGGAATATTACATAATGTTAAAGGCACAATTTAACTAAATCATAGTACCACACAATATTACAGCACAGGGGATGCCATTCGGTACATGCAGTATGTACCAGCTGGCAAGGAGCTTTCCAGCCTAATCTGACTTCACAGCTTATGGTGTGTAACGTTGTAGGTTAAAGCATTTTAGTGTAAATCCAAATATTTTTACAATTCTTTGAGTCTTTTCTTCCCCTCTATCAACGTTTCAGACAGTGGCTTCCAGATACCCAGCACCCTCTGAGTGAAAAAATGCTCACGGAGCCCCTTATCCCTCTATATCTTGCCTTAAATCTAAGTCACATGTTAGGGCACACCCGACCAAGAGGAATGGGGCCAACTGATCCACTTTATCTAGACCTACAGTCCAAGCAACATCCTCTTAGATGTTCTCTGTATTTTATCTCGGGCAATCACATCTTTCCGAGACTGGGGTGATCAAAACTGCACACAGTTCTCCAATTGGAGCCCAAGCAGTGTATTATACAGTTCCAGACAAACCTGCTGCCCTTATATTCTTAGATTCTGCTAGTAAAGGAAGTATCGTGCATACCTTCATCACCAACATATGCACCTGTTCAGCCACTTTCCGGGTTCTGTGGGCACTCTGGTCCTTTGTAATTCTCAGTATCCTGCCATTTGTTGTGCATCCCGCTGCTTTTCAGCTTTCTCAAAACGGATTACTTCACACTTTGCTGCAGGCAACTGAATTGAAAATGTTCCGATCATCTGAATAGTGACCTGATCTCTTCCAGCATTCGCAGCTTTTATTCTTCATAATCAACCACACAGTCAATTTCTGTACCGTCTACACACTTCTGAAGCATGTTCCCTGCATTCAACAGCAATTCATTGATATGTACCATTAGAAGCAAGCGACCTATTTCTGAGCTTTGAGGAACCCCACTAGAAGCAGCGGTGCAATCAATGGAACACCCATTGGCCATTAGAATTTGATTGTTGCCCAGAAGCCAATTCTGAATACAACTTGCCACTTTGTCATGGATCCTTTGCGCTTTTATCTTCCTGATAAGCTTATCACGTGGGACTAAACCCGAAACACAACACGTGTAGTGTCTCCCACCCATCCTCCTCCCCGAACAAAAAAAAAAGGACTCTTGTGTGGAGGGTTTGGTAAGGTAAGGTTTTCCTTTTTAAAAAAATCTCTGTTGTCAACTTAGTGCAGAGGGGATGGAAGCTAGGACAGTTGCATGCTCCTCTTGCAGGATGTGGGAGGTGAGGGTCACCACTGGTGTCCCTGCTGACTTCACCTGTGAGAAGTGCACCCAACACCAGCTCCACGCAAAACGCGTCAGGGAACTGGAGCTGGAGCTGGAGGAACTTTGGATCATTCAGGATGCTGAGGGGCTGATAGAGAGCAGTTATGGGGAAGTAGTGACACCTAAGTTACAGGATAAAGGTAGCTGGGTGACCGTCAGGGAAGGGAAAGGGAATAGGCGCACAGTGCAGGGATCCCCTGTGGCCGTCAGCCTCAATAATAAGTATACCGTTTTGGATACGGTTGAGGGGGACGACCTACCAGGGAAAAGCCACATTGGCAAGGTCTCTGGCACTGAGCTTAGCCCAGTGACTCAGAAGGGAAGGGGGGAGAAAAGGAGAGCGATAGTGATAGGAGATTCAGTGGTTAGAGGAACAGACAGGAGATTCTGTGGTCGCGAACGAGACTCCCGGATGGTATGTTGCCTCCTTTGTGCCAGGGTCAAGGATGCCTCGGACCGAGTCCACAGGATTCTTAAGGGGGAAGGGGAGCAGCCAGAGGACGTGGTACATATCGGTAGCAATGACATAGGCAGGAAAATGTATGAGAACCTGAAAAGCGAATATAAGGAGTCAGGTTGGAAGCTCAAAGGCAGGACGAGCAGAGTAGTATTAACGGGATTGTTACCGGTGCCACGTGCGAGTGAGGCTAGAAAGAGAGAGCGAGTGCAACTGAACACGTGGCTAAAGAACTGGTGCAGGAGGGAGGGATTCAGATATGTGGATCATTGGGATACCTTCTGGGGAAGGTGGGACCTGTACAAGAAGGACGGGTTGCATCTGAACTGGAGGGGCACCAATATCCTGGGAGGGAGGTTTGCAACAGCTCTTCGGGAGGGTTTAAACCAGTTTGGCAGGGGAGTGGTAACCTGAGCTACGGATCAGTGGATGGGGTAGCTGTTGAACAGCAGATACCGAGTGCAGAGAGTCTGTGAGGAAGGTTATACAGTTGACAGGGCAAAGTTGCAGCCAGTATGATGGGTTGAAGTGTGTCTATTTTAACGCAAAAGCGTCAGGAATAAGGGTGATGAACTTAGAGCATGGATCACTACTTGGAGCTACGATGTTGTGGCCATTACGGAGACGTGGATATCAGAGGGGCAGGAATGGATGTTGGATGTTCCGGGGTTTAGATGTTACAAAAGGAATAGGGAAGGAGGTAAAAGAGGTGGGGGAGTGTCATTGCTAATCAGGGAGAGTATCACAGCTGCAGAAAGGGAGGTCGTCAAGGAGGGTTTGTCTACTGAGTCAGTATGGGTAGAAGTCAGAAAGACGAAAGGAGCAGTCACTTTATTGGGAATTTTCTACAGACCCCCCAATAGCAACAGAGGAACAGATTGGGAGGCAGATTTTGGAAAGGTGCAGAAGTAACAGGGTTGTTGTCATGGGTGACTTCAACTTCCCTAATATTGATTATAACCTACTTAGTGCAAATAGTTTGGATGGAGCAGTTTTTGTCAAGTGTGTCCAGGAAGGTTTCCTGACTCAATATGTCGCCGACTAGATGGGAGACTATGTTGGACTTGGTGCTTGGCAACGAACCAGGCCAGGTGGCAGATCTATCGGTGGGAGAGCATTTCGGTGATAGTGATCACAACTCCCTGACCTTTACTATAGTCATGGAGAGGGACAGGAGCAGACGGGATGGTAAAATGTTTAATTGGGGGAGGGGGACTTACAATGCTATTAGGCAGGAACTGGGGAGCAGAAATTGGGAACAGATATACTCAGGGAAATGCATGACAGAAATGTGGAGGATGTTTAGGGAGCACTTGCTGCGACTGCTGGATAGGTTTGCCCCAATGAGGCAGGGAAGGGATGGTAGGGTGAAGGAACCTTGGATGACAATAGATGTGAAACAGCTAGTCAAGAGGAAAAAGGAAGCTTACTTAAGGTTGAGGAAGCAAGGATCAGACAGGGCTCTAGAGGGTTACAAGGTAGCCAGGAATTAACTGAAGAATGGACTTAGGAGAGCTAGAAGGGGACATGAAAAAGTATTGGCGGGTAGGATTAAGGAAAAACTTATGTGAGGAACAGGAGGATGTCCAGAGTGCGGGTAGGGTCGATCAGGGATAGTGGAGGGAACTTGTGCCTGGAGTCGGAGGAGGTAGGGGAGGTCCTAAATGAATACTTTGCTTCAGTATTCACTAGTGAGAGGGACCTGGTCGTTTGTGAGGAAAGCGTGGAACAGGCTGAAATGCTCCAACAGGTTGAAGTGAAGAGGAAGAATGTGCTGGAAATTTAGAATGACATGATGACAGAAAAGTCCCCGGGCCAGATGGGATATAGCCAAGGATATTACGGGAAGCGAGGGAAGAGATTGCTGCGCCTTTGGCGATGATCTTTGCGTCTTCACTGTCCACTGGAGTAGTGCCCAATGATTGGAGGGTGGCAAATGTTGTTCCCTTGTTCAAGAAAGGGAATAGGGATATCCCTGGGAATTATAGACCAGTCAGTCTTACGTCGGTAGTGGGCAAATTATTGTACAGGATTCTGAGAGACAGGATTTATGATTATTTGGAAAAGCATAGGTTGATTGGAGACAGACAGCATGACTTTGTGAGGGACAGGTCATGCCTCACAAGCCTTATTGAATTCTTTGAAGGTGTGACAAAACACATAGATGCAGGAAGAGCAGTGGATGTGCTGTATATGGATTTTAGCAAGGCGTTTGATAAGGTTCCCCATGGTAGGCTCATTCAGAAAGTAAGGAGACATGGGATACAGGGAAAGTTGGCTGTCTGGATACAGAATTGGCTGGCCCATAGAAGACAGAGGGTGGTAGCAGATGGAAATTATTCAGCCTGGAGCTCGTTGACCAGTAGTGTTCCGTCGGGATCTGTTCTGGGACCTCTGGTCTTTGTGATTTTTATAAATGACATGGATGAGGAAGTGGAAGGCTGGGTTAGCAAGTTTCCCAATGACACGAAGGTTGCTGGAGTTGTGGATCGTGTGGAAGGCTGTTGTAGGTTACAATGGGACATTGACAGGATGCGGAGCTGGGCTGAGAAGTGGCAGATGGAGTTCAACCTGGAAAAGTATGAAGTGATTCATTTTAGAAGGTCGAATTTGAATGTAGAATACAGGCTTAAAGATAGGATTCTTGGTAGTGTGGAGGAGCAGAGGCATCTTGGGGTCCATGTCCATAGATCACTCAAAGTTGCCACCCAAGTTGATAGGGTTGTTAAGAAGGCGTATTATTGCCGTTCATTAACAGGGGGATTGAGTTTATGAGCCACGAGATTATGCTGCAGCTCTATCAGGCCCTGGTTCGACGACACTTGGAATATTGTGTTCAGTTCTGGTCGCCTTATTATAGGAAGGATGTGGAAGCTTTAGAGAGGGTGCAGAGGGGATTTACCAGGATGCTGCCTGGACTGGAGGGCATGTCCTACGAAGAAAAATTGCGGGAGCTCGGGTTTTTCTCATTGGAGCGAAGAAGGATGAGAGGTGACTTGATAGAGGGGTATAAGATGATGAGAGGCATAGATCGAGTAGATAGCCAGAGTCTTTTTACCAGGGTGGAAAGGGCTATCACCAGGGGGCATAATTTTAAGGTGATTGGAGGAAGGTTTCGGGGAGATGTCAGAGGTAGGTTCTTTACACAAAGAGTGGTGGGTGCGTGGAATGCGCTGCCAGCGGCAGAAGTAGAAGCAGATACATTAGGGGCATTTATGCGACTCTTGGATAGGTGCATGGATGATAGTAGAATGAAGGTTAGGTAGTTAGTTTGAACTTAGAGTAGGTTAAAGGTTCGGCACAACATCGTGGGCAGAAGGGCCTGTACTGTGCTGTGCTGTTCTATGTTCTATGTTATCAAAAGCCTTGCTGAAAACACATAGTCTGCATCGCATGCATTATTCCCATGAATCTTCCCTGCTACCTCTTCAAAAACAAAAATCAACCTTCTTAGTCTGTCATGATTTTTCCTTGGAAAATCTACGCTGACTGTTTTTGTTTCAACCATCGCTTTCTAAATGAAGATTTATCACGCCTCGCAGAATTTTTTCAAGAATTTGCCTATCACCCAGATTCGGCTGACGTGCCTATAATTAGTCATTCTATCAATGTCTCCATTCTTAAATATTGGTAAAATATTAGCTGTTCTGAAGTCCTCTGACCTTGCAGCTCTCGCCAATTAGAATTCTAAATGATGCAAAACTCCTCTGTTGTTTCTTCATTTGCTTTCCTTATCAGCTGTGTTACAAATGTTCAGGGCCTGGAGATTTGGCTACTTTCCAAGATGTTAACACTCTTAATGTTTGTTGTCCCACTTTGTTAATTAGATCTAATATTTCTCACTCCAATTCTCTGGTTGCAATGTCTCTATTCTTTTTTGTGAACAGTGATGTATTCATTACGCACGGCAATGACATCCTGTTCCTCAACCACGCAGAGATTAACGTTTTGGTCACTAATTGGCCCAACTTTTTCTTTATTTTCCCTCTTGCACTTCAAGTATCAATAAACAATTTTTGTGTTTGCCTCATTTTACTTGCCAATATTTCCTGCCTTCCATTTGCTTTCCTAATGACCTTTTTAATTTCATAACAATGACAACAACTTATAACTATACATTGACTTTATTGTGGTAAAACGTCCCAAGGTGTTTTGCAGAAGCATTATAAACTGGCATGTGACACTGAGCCACAAAAGGAACTATTAAGTCAGACGGCTAAGAGCTTGATCAAAGAGGTAGACTATAACAGTATCTTCAAGAAACAAAGTGAGGTGGGGCGGCAAAGAAATAAAAAGAAGAAATGTTGGAAATACTCTGCAGGACTGGCAGCATATGAGGAGAGACAAGCAGAGTTACCGTTTCAGATCTGTGACCTTTGATAAGAAGAGGCAAAGGTTAGAAATGTAATAGGCTTTAAGCAAATAAAGCAGGGGTGGGGCACGAGATAACACAAGGAAAGGAGTTGATAGGACAGTGTCACAGCTCATAACTGACCAGAAGGACATGGAGCAAAGACAAACGGTACGTTAACGGTGCGGTGAAAGACAGAGCGTTATTGCAGAGGGGTTGTTAATGGACAAAAAATGAATAGCTGTGGCCCAAAGCACAAACAGAAAAAATAACACTGGGCAGGCACATGGCTAAACAATAGCATAATGCATCAAACTAAAATAAAACAAAATGAAAAAAATAAGAAAAAGAAAAATAACTAAACATGAGAAGGGAATGCTCATGACCGTGGGATTTATTTTGCTTTCCATTCGAACACACACACACACACACACACACACACACACACACACACACACACACACACACACACACACACACACACACACACACACACACACACACACACACACACACACACACACACACACACACACACACCTTCCCATCTGTCCTGGACTTGCTGCAGTTTTCCAGTGAACATCAATGCAATCTCGAGGAACAGTATCTGATTAACTGGTTAGGCACACAACAGCGTGCCGGACTGAACACTGAGATTAATAATTTCAGAGCATAGAACATAGAACATAGAACATAGAACAGTACAGCACAGTACAGGCCCTTCGGCCCACGATGTTGTGGCGACACTTTAACCTACTCTAAGATCAAACTACCTGCATACCCTTCATTCTACTATCATCCATGCACCTATCCAAGAGTCGCTTAAATGTCCCTAATATATCTGCTTCTACTACCACCGCTGGCAGTGCATTCCACGCACCCACCACTCTCTGTGTAAAGAAGCTACCTGCGACATCTCCCCGAAACCTTCCTCCAATCACCTTAAAATTATGCCCCCTGGTGATAGCCCTTTCCGCCATGGGAAAGAGTCTGTCGCTATCCTCTCTATCTATGCCTTTCATCAACTTGTACGCCTCCATCAAGTCACCTCCCATCCTTCTTCGCTCCAATGAGAAAAGCCCGAGCTCCCTCAGCCTTTTCATAAGACTAGCCCCCCAGTCCAGGCAGCAACCTTGTAAATCTCCTCTGCACCCTCTCTAAAGCTTCCACATCCTTCCTATAATGAGGCGACAAGAACTGAACACAATATTCAAAGCGTGGTCGAACCAGGGCCTTATAGAGCTGCAGCATAGCCTCGCGGCTCTTAAACACAATCCCCCTGTTAATGAAAGCCAACTCCCATATGCCTTCTTAACAACCCTATCAACTTGGGTGGTAACTTTGAGGGATCTATGGACGTGGACCCCAAGATCCCTCTGTCCCTCCACACTGCCAAGAATCCTGTCTTTAAGCCTGTATTCTGCATTCAAATTCGACCTTCCAAAATGAATCACTTCATACTTTTCCAGGTTGAACGCCAGCTGCCACTTCTCAGCCAAGCTCTGCATCCTGTCAATGACCCGTTGCAACCTACAACAGCCCTCCACACTATCCACAACTCCAGCAACCTTCGCGTCATCGGCAAATTTACTAACCCAGCCTTCCACTTCCTCATCCATGTCATTTATAAAAATCACAAAGAGCAGAGGTCCCAGAACAGATCCCTGCGGAACACCACTGGCCACCGAGCTCCAGGCTGAATAATTTCCATCTACTACCACCCTCTGTCTTCTATGTGCCATCCAATTTTGTATCCAGACAGCCAAATTTCCCCGGATCCCATGCCTCCTTACTTTCTGAATGAGTCTACCATGGGGAACCTTATCAAACGCCTTGCTAAAATCCATATACACCACATCCACTGCTCTTCCTTCATCGATGTGTTTTGACACATCCTCAAAGAATTCAATAAGGCTTGTGAGGCTTGACCTGCCCCTCACAAAGCCATGCTGACTGTCTCTAATCAAACCATGCTTTTCCAAATAATCATAAATCCTGTCTCTCAGACACTCTCAGACACACTCTATCACTCTCTGTCACTCTCCGACACTCTCAGACACTCTCTGTCACTCTCTGACTCTCTCAGACTCTCTCTATCACTCTCTATCACTCTCTGACACTCTCTGACACTCTCTATCACTCTCAGAGTCTCTCTATCACTCTCTCTCTGACACTCTCTGACACTCTCAGACACTCTCGATCACTCTCTGATACTCTCCATCACTCTCTGACACTCTCTAACACTCTCTGACACTCTCTGACACTCTCCATCCTCCTTCTTTACATCAACCTGTTCGAGCATATGAGCCTGTTTCACGCTGTCCTCACAAACGACAAGGTCCCTCTCACTAGTGAATACTGAAGCAAACTATTCATTAAGGACCTGCCCTACCTCCTCCGACTCCAGGCACAAGTTCCCTCCAGTAACCCTGATCGGCCCTACCCTCACTCTGGCCATCCTCTTGTTCCTCACATAAGTGTAGAACGCCTTGGGATTTTCCTTAATCCTACCCGCCAAGATGTTTTCATGTCCCCTTCTAGCTCTCCTGAGTCCATTCGTCAGTTCCTTCCTGGCTACCTTGTAACCCTCTAGAGCCCTGTCTGATCCTTGCTTCCTCAACCTTAAATAAGCATCCTTCTTCCTCTTGACTAGCTGTTCCACATCTCTTTTCATCCAAGGTTTCTTCACCCTACCATCCCTTCCTTGCCTCATCGGGACAAACCCATCCAGCAGTCGCAGCCAGTGCTCCCTAAACAACATCCACATTTCTGTCGTGCATTTCCCTGAGAACATCTGTTCCCAATTTAAGCTCCCCAATTCCTGTCGAATAGCATTGTAATTCCCCATCCCCCAATTAAATATTTTCCCATCTCGTCTGCTCCTATCCCTCTCCATGACTATAGTAAAGGTCAGGGAGTTGTGATCACTATCACCAAAATGCTCTCCCACCGAGAGATCTGCCACCTGACCTGGTTCGTTGCCAAGCACCAAGTCCAACATAGCCTCCCCTCCAGTCGCCAGATCTACATATTGAGTCAGGAAACCTTCCTGGACACACCTGACAAAATCTGCTCCATTCAAAGTATTTGCACTAAAGAGGTTCCAATCAATATTAGGGAAGTTGAAGTCACCCATGACAACAACCCTGTTACTTCTGCACCTTTCCAAAATCTGCCTCCCAATCTGTTCCTCCGTGTCTCTTTTGCTATTGGGGGGGTCTATAGAAAACTCCCAATAAAGTGACCACTCCTTTCGTCTTTCTGACTTCCACCCATACTGACTCAATTGACAAGCCCTCCTCGACGACCTCCCTTTCTGCAACTGTGATACGATCCCTAATTAGCAATGCCACTCCCCCACCTCTTTTACCTGCCTCCCTATTCCTTTTGAAACATCTAAACCCCGGAACATACAAAATCCCATCGTGCCCCTGTGATATCCAAATCTCCTGAATGGCCACAACATCGTAGCTCCAAGTACTGATCCATGCTCCAAGTTCATCACCCATATTCCTGACACTTCTTGCGTTAAAATCGACACACTTCAACCCATCATACTGGCTGCAACTTTGCCCTGTCAACTGTCTAACCTTCCTCACAGACTCTCTGCACTCTGTTTCTGCCTGTTCAACAGCTACCCCATCCACTGATCTGTAGCTCCGGTTCCCATCCTCCTGCCAAACTAGTTCAAACCCTCAGAAGAGCTCCAGCAAACCTCCCTCCCAGTATATTGGTGCCCCTCCAGTTCAGATGCAACCCATCCTTCTTGTACAGGTCCTACCTTCCCCAGAAGGTAATCTAATGAGACACATATCTGAAGCCCTCCCTCCGACACCAGCTCTGTAGCCACGTGTTCAGCTGCACTCGCTCTCTGTTTCTAGCCTCACTAGCACGTGGCACCGTTATGAATCCTGAGATTACTACTCTGCTCGTCCTGCCTTTTAGCTTCCAACCTAGCTCCCTATATTCGCTTTTCAGGTCGTCATCCCTTTTCCTGTCTATATCATTAGTACCGATGTGTACCACGATTTCTGGCTGCTCCCCGTCCCCCTTCCGAATCCTGCAGACTCGATCCGAGACATCCCTGACCCTGGCTCCCGGGAGGCAACATACCATCCGGGAGTCTCGTTCGCGACCACAGAATCTCCTGTCTGTTCCTCTAACCATTGAATCTCCCATCACTATCGCTCTCCTATTCTCCCCCCTTCCCTTCTGAGCCACAGAGACAGGCTCAGTGCCAGAGACCTGGCCGCTGTGGCTTTCCCCTGGTAGGTCGTACCCCTCAACCATATCCAAAACGGTATACTTATTATTGAGGGGAACGGCCACTGGGGATCCCTGCACTGTGCGTCTATTCCCTTTCCCTCCCTGACGGTCACCCAGCTCCCTTTATCCTGTAACTTAGGCGTCACTACCTCCGTATAACTGTTCTCTATTACCCGCTCAGCCTCCTGAATGATCCGAAGTTCATCCAGCTTCAGCTTCAGTTCCCTAACGCGGTCTGTGAGGAGCTGGAGCTGGGTGCACTTCTCACAGGTGACGTCAGCAGGGACACAAGTAGTGACCCTTACCTCCCACATCCTGCAAGAGGAGCATGCAACTGTCCTAGCTTCCATCCTCTCCGCTCTAAATTGATAAAAGATATTAAAAGAAAAATAAAGGAAAACCTTACCTTACCAAACCCTCCACACAAGAGTCCCTTTTTTGGTGGTAGAGGAGGAGGATGGGTGGGAGACACGACAAGTGTAGTGTTTTGGGTTTAGCCACTGCCCGAGTATTTAAGTTCACTTACCCTGCAGTCCACGTGTCCGCGTCTGCCGAATCACGAGGTAAATACATTATACCTCAACTTACCTACCCGGCTGCCCCTGGCTCGCGCTCTCACCGCTCCCGCTGCTCTAATGGAAGAAAGAAATACCCACCAATCACTTACCAGGTTTCATGTGACGTCACACTTCAATTTTTGCTGGTGAAGCAGGTCCACAGAACAGAACAGAACGGAGCGCTCTCGCTGCTGCTTCTGGTCTCTGGCTTCGGCTCCTTTTATCTCCTGGCTCCTCTCGCCTGTTCCCACTCTCGCTGCGGTCGCTCTCGCTGCTGCTTCTGGTCTCCAGCTTCGGCTCCTTTTATCTCCCGGCTCTTCGAGCCTGTTCCCGCTCTCGCTGCCGCCGCTCTCGCTGCTGCATCACGGCCCCGATTTTTCATTTTATTTATTTTTCTTTTTTTTTCTTTCTTTCTTATTGATTTATTTCAGTTTGTTCCATCAGTCTTTTTTTTTACCATTAGCCTGCCCGCTGTATTTTGTTTTGCATGTGTATGCTTTGAGTCTCTCTCCACAGAAGCTGCCAAACCTGCTGAGTTTTTTCCACCATTTCTTGTTTTTATCTGAGATTTCCAGCATCTACAGTAGTTTGCTTGCATGGAGAGGCAAAGTGTGTGGGGAGGATCTATGGAGCTTGATGCCTCGGCAATTGAAAGCGCGGCCACCAACGGTGGGGAGTTAAAATTATGGATGCAGAGGAAGGCCGAAATACAGGCTTGGAGGATTTGGGGGCTGGAGGAGGCTACAGAGATAGGGAAGTGCGACACCATGAATGGATTTGAAGATAGGGATTAGAACTTTAAAATCAAGACGTTGCTTGACCAGGAGACAACGTAGTCTTGTGGACACAGGGCTGATAAGTGAAAGAAATATGATGGGATTTAAGACACGAGCAGTTTAATTTTGGAATCCTCAAATATACGAAGAGCAGAATGTAGGCCATTAGCCTGGAATGCATTGGATTAGTCAAATCTCGGTATAAGGACGGGATGAATGAATGGTGAATGAGGGGTGCAGCAGCAGTTTAGATGAGACAGAGGAAAATTAGGGCAATTTTATGAAGCTGAAAATATGTTGGCTTCGCGATGGAGCAAATATCACTTCAGAAGCTCATCTCCGGGTCTATTGTGATACCAACGTTGCAAATAGAAAGGCTTAACCTCAGATTGTTGCCGGGGAGAGGAATGGGGTAAGTAGCTACAGAACAGAGTTTGGAGCAGGGACAAAAACTATGGCTTCAGCCTTTCCAATATTTAATTGGAAGACATCCCTGCTCATCAAGTACTGGATGCCAGATAAGTCGTCTGACGTTTCAGCAACATTACATGAGTTGACAGACTTGACTGCTGTCAGCGGAAGTGTGAAAAGTAGTGCTGTATATTTTCATGATGTCGTTGAGGCAGCATGTAGGCAAGAAATAAGAGGGGTAAAAGAACAGGTTAAACATCAGGGGGAATTTTTTTTTCAACTCTCAAATGGCTACCTTGTAAGTGATAAGGTTAGTACGACTAAGGTTTTGCTTTAATTAGTGTAATTTAGTAATAATTACTAATTCGAATAGTGTTTTTCGAACATAATGAGGCTGTCATGTGATTGTGAAGGATTGTACTGACTCAGGGGAGCAGGACGCGGCGTGTAGGGAAGCAGCTGATTATTAAGTAGGTTCAGGTCAGTTTTTTTCTACTTGTTCTACAATTTATATTACTGCAGTTCATTAGCTTCAAAAGCAAAGGTAAGGACTTTTGATTGCTGTGGGTAGAGTTTGGAATAGAACAAGGCCCATAGCTTAATTAGTATTGGATAATTAAAGGGAGTAACTGAGTAATATGAAGGTAAGTCATGGCAGGGGAGCTCTCATCCGTAATATGCTCCTCCTGCGCTATGTGGAAAATCAGGGACGCTTCCAGTGTCCCTCACGACCATGTGTGCAGGGACTGTGTCCATCTGCACTACTGGCTAACCACATTACGGAGATGTTGCTGCGGGTGATTTATCTGTGGAGCATCCACGATGTTGAGATGGTCGTGGCTAGCACGTTTAGCGAGGTGTTCCCACCGCAGGCAAATGCTGCAAAGGCAGAAAGGGAATATGTGACCACCAGGCAGAGTTGAGGAACGCAGGTGTGCAGGAGTTCCCTGTGGCCATCCCCCTCTCGACAGATATACTGCTTAGAATACTGTTGAGGGAGATGACTCAGGGCAGATCAGAAAGAGCCAGGTTCATGGCACAATGGGTCACTCTGATGCACAGGAGTGGGGGAAGAAGATTGGTAGGGCTATAGTGATCAGGAATTCAATCGTAAGGGGAACAGACAGGCATTTCTGTGACAGCAAAAGAGACTCCACGTTGGTATGTTGCCTCCCTGGTGTTTGGGTTAAGGATGTCTCTGAGCAGGGCATTCTGAGGGGGAAGGGCGAGCAGTCAGTTGTCGTGGTACATATCGGTACCAACGACATAAATAAAAGGGGATGAGGTCGTACAAGCTGAAGATAGGGAGTTAGGACATAAATTAAAAAGTCGGACATCAAAGGTAGTAATATCAGGATTACTACCAGTGCCAAGAGCTAGTGAGAGAAGGCTATATCAGATGAATTCGTTGCTGGAGAAATGATGTAGTGGGGAGGGATTCAGATTCCTGGGACAATGGGGCTGGTTCTGGGGAAGGTGGGACCAGTGCAAAGTTGGACGGGTTGCATCTGGGCAGGACCGGGACGAATTTCCTCTGGGAGGTGGCGGGGGGGAGGGGGTGGCCTGTTTGCTAGTACTGTCGGGGAGAGTTTAAACTGGTCTGACAGGGGGATGGGAATCCGAGCAGAGAGATGGGAGAGGGGCAAACATGGATAGAATGAAAGACAGAAAGGTAAGAAGCAAAAGTGGAAGGCAGAGAAAACAAGGGCGAGAAACAAATGGTGCCATAGTGCAAAATAAAGGGAAGATGACTAATAATGTTAAACAGACAAGTGAAAATGCATTGTGTCTTAATGTGCGGAGCATTCACGATGAGGTAGATGAATTAACCGTGCACATAGATATAAACGGTTCTGATATATTTGCGATTATGGAGACACGACTGCAGTGTGACCAAGGATATGAACTGAACATCCAGGGGTATTTAATATTTATGAAGGACAGAGTAAAAGGGAAAGGAGGTGGGATAGTGTTGTTATTAGTGGAGGAAATCACTGCAATAGTGAGGAAGAATATTGGCTCGGAAAGGTCATGATGCAGAATCTGTATGGGTGGAGCAAAGAACAGCCAAGGGGCAGACAACGTTGGTGGGGTTTTCATAGGGCCCAAAGAGTAGTGAAGATGTAAGGGATGGCATTAAACAGCAAATTAGAGGCACATGCAATAAAAGTACAAATGTAATCATGGGTCACTTTAATCTCCACATAGATTGGTCAAGGCAAATTAACAATTATACTGTGGAGGAAGATTTCCTGGAGTGTGTACGTGATGTATTTTTAGACCAATACGTTGGGAAACCAACTGGAGAACAGGCTATCCTGGACTGGGTACTGTGCAATGAGAAGGAATTAATAAACAATCTTGTTGGGTAGGAGAGACCATAACATGATCGAATTCTTCATGAAGATGGAGAGTGAAGTAGATGTATCCGAAACTAGGGTCCTGAATCTAAATAAAGGAAACTACGAAGGTATGAAGTGCGAGTTGGCTACGGTAGATAGGGGAACTTTATATAAAGGATTGATGGCGGATGGGCAATGCATAATATTTAGAGAACGTGTGCATGAATTGCACCAATTATTCATTCCTGTTTGGCGAAAAAAAAAATAAACGAAATAGGTGGCTGAACCGTGGCTTGCAAAAGAAATCAAGGGAAATATTAGATCCAAAGGGGAGGCATATAATATTGCAAGATCAAGAACAAAGAACAAAGAACAGTACAGCACAGGAACAGGCCATTGGGCCCTCCAAGCCTGCGCCGATATTGATGCCTGCATAAACTAAACCTTCTGCTCTTATGGGGACTGTATCCCTCTATTCCCATCCCATTCACGTATTTGGCAAGATGCCTCTTCAATGCCGCCATCGTACCTGCTTCCACCACCTCCCCCGGCAGCAAGTTCCAGGCACTCACAACCCTCCAGGTAAAGAAATTGCCTCGCACATCCCCTCTAAACCTATGCCTCCCAGTAACTGACTCATCCACCCTGGGAAAAAGCTTCAGACTATCTCTGTCCATGTAAACCTCTATCATGTCGCCCCTCCACCTCCGTCGTTCCAGTGAAAACAATCCGAGTTTATCCAACCTCTCCTCATACCTAATGCCCTCCAGACCAGGCAACATCCTGGTAAACCTCTTCTGTACAATTTCAAAAGGCTCCACGTCCTTCTGGTAGTATAGCGACCAGAATTGCATGCAATATTCTAAGTGTGGCCTAACTAAGTTTCTGTACAGCTGCAGCATGACTTTCTTTTTTTTTATACTCTATGCCCCGACCGATGAAGGCAAGCATGCCGTATGCCTTCTTGACTACCTTATCCACCTGCATTGCCACTTTCAGTGACCTGTGGACCTGTACGCCCAGATCTCTCTGCCTGTCAATACTCCTAAGGGTTCTGCCATTTACTGTATACTTCCCACCTGTATAAGATCTTCCAAAATGCATTACCTCACATTTTTCTGGATTAAACTCCATCTGCCATTTCTCCACCCATGTCTCCAATCGATGTATATCCTGCGGTATCCTTTGACAATCCTCATCACTATCCGCAACTCCACCAACCTTTGTGTTGTCAAGTAGCAAGTCAGACGATTGGGAGCAGCTTAAAAGTCAGCAAAGGAGGACAAAGAGGTTGATTAAGCAGGGGAAAATCGAGTATGAGGGTAAACTTGCTAGGAACATAGTAACTGTCTCTAAATGCTTCTATAAATATGTGAAGAGAAAAAGATTGGTGAGCGTAAATGTCGGTCCCTTACAGACAGAAACGGGGGAAATTATAATGGCGAACAAAGAAATGGCAAAACAATTAAACATATACTTTGGTTCTGTCTTCACAAAGGAGGACACAAATAATCTCCCAGAAATGTTAGCAAACCCAGGGTCTAAGGAGAGGGAGGAACTGATGGAAATCTGTACTAGTAAAAAAATCGTGCTGGGGAAATTAATGGGGTTAAAGGCTGACAAATCCCCAGGGCCTGATAATCAGCATCCCAGAGTACTAAAGAAAGCCGGCCTGGAATTACTCGATGCATTGGTTGTCATCTTCCAAAATTCTATAGAATATTGAGCAGTTCCTAGAGATCGAAGGGTGGGAAATGTAACCCCACTATTTAAAAAAGCAAAGGAGGGAGAGAAAAAAATAAATACAGAGGATTACAGTCCAGTTAGCCTTACATCAGTTGTGGGGAATAAGATAGAATCTATTAAAAAGGATGTGATAGCACTACACCTGGAAAGCATAAACGGGATTGGACAAAGTCAGCATGCGTTTACGAAAGGCCATCATGCTGAACAAATCTACTGGAGTTTTTTGAGGATGTAAGTACTAGTATAGATAAGGGAGAAGCAGTGGATGCGGTGTAATTGGATTTTCAGAAGGCTTTTAATAAGATCCCACATAAGAGGTTAGTGTGCAAACTTAAAGCACATGGGATTGGGTGTAATATACTGGAATGGATTGCGAATTGGCTGACAGACAAGAAACAGAGACTAGGAATAAACAGGCCTTTCTTCTGGGTGGCAGGCAGTGACTAGTGGGTTACTGCAGGGATCAGTGCTTAGGCACCAGCTAGTCACATTATGTATGAATGACTTTGGTAAGTGAACTAAATGCAACATTTCCAAGTTTCCAGATGAGAGAAAGATGGGCGGGGGGTGGGGGGTGGAGTTGCGGGGGCGGTGGGGGGGTGATGTTGGGACTGTGAGCTGTGAGGAGGATACAAAGCGGCTCCAATTTGATTTGGAAAAGTTTGGCGAGTGGACAAATGCATGGCAGATGCAGTATAAAGTGGGTAAAAGTAAGGTTATCCACTTTGGTTGTAAAAACAGAAAGGTAGATTATTATCTGACTGGTGAAAGATTGGTAAAGTGGAAGGTGCAACGAGACCTGGGTGTCCTTGTGCACCGTTGGCTGATGGAAAACATTCTGGTGCAGTAAGCAGTTGGGAAGGCGAATGGTATGTTGACCTTCATTGCAAAATGATTTTAGTAGAGGAGCAAGGATGTCTTACTGCAGTTGTAGTGCCTTGATGAGGCCACATCCGGAGTAGAGTGTGCAGTTTCTGTCTCCTTATCTGAGAAAGGATGTTCTTACCATGGAGGGAGTGCAACGATAATTTAGTAGGTTGCTTCCATGGATGGCAGCATTGACATATAAGGAGAGATTGGGTCGACTAGGCCTATTTTCACTGGAGTTCAGAAGAATGGCAGGGTGTCTCATAGAAACCTAGAAATGTCTAACTGGACGAGACTGGCTGGTGAAGAGAGGATGTTTCCGATGGCTGGTCAAGAACCAATGGTCACATCCTCAGCATACGGGTATGCCATTTAGAATCGAGATGAGGAGAAAATTCTTCACTCAGAAGGAGGCAAACCTGTGGAATTCTCTACTGCAGAAAGCAACGGAGGCCAAGTCAATAAGGATATTCAAAAAATCGATAGATATGCTTCTTAATGCCAAAGGGATCAAGGGATATGGGGAGAAAACATGAACAGAGTACTGAATTAGACGATCAGCCATGATCTTTTTTCAATGGCGCAGCCGCCTTATGGGTAGAATGGCCTACTCCTGCTCCTATTTTCTATGTTTCAATTTTCTATGACAGATACTTGAGGGCACCAGAGGTAACGGTGTGGAAGCATAAAGATAATCTTTTCTAATTTCCTTGCTAATTTCACCCCTGTGCATTTCATACTTCTCACTCTTCTGCACCACTGGGCCCTCGATATTTCTCAACAGCTTTTCTTTTTTCATGTTGTCCTCTTATTAATACCCTGACATCCAGAGGACACCCTTTTTACTTCAAGGGAATATAGATTCTCTGAACACTCATTATCTCTTCTTTGATCGCCTCAAATTTACCTGGCACAGTTTGCCTTCAAGTTGAGGTTTCCAGAGTACTTCACGCAAATCAAATTGTAGCGATGTTAAAATTGCGTTTCATCAATGAAGAACTTTTATTGCTGTCTGTTTTTGTCGCTTTCCATAACTAACCTGAATCTAACTGAATTATGATCACGTCCATCAAAATGTCCACCGGCGGATACTACTTCCAGCTGCCCAACTTCAGTCCCTGAAACTCAGTCCAAAACCGCCCCACCCGCCCCACCCCACCCGCACCCTCCCCACCCCTCTTGTTGGATTTTCTACGTACGAGCTAAATGTTCTCCTGCATGCAGTTTAAGTATTATGCACCCTCTGTGCCTTTCAACTAATTATATTCCATTAATATTAGTGTCGTTATAATCTTTATGATTTTTGCACAACTCAAATAATTACCCACACATTTGCTCTTCTAGATCCCTTGTACTGTTTGTGGGTCCACAGCATACTTCCAGTAGTGTGATTGTCATGTTTTGATTTTTGTGATCTTCGTGATCCCATGGGGCCTGATTTGATGATCCTTCTACCATATCATCTTTCCTCACAGCTTTAGTTGTTTCTTTAATACATAAAACATGTTTATTATTACTGTGATAAAAGCAAAATATTGCGGATGCTGGAAATCTGAACCAAAAACAAGAAATGCTGGAAATACTCAGCAGGTCTGGCAGCATCTGTGGAGAGAGAAGCAGAGTTAACGCTTCAGGTCAGTGACCCTTCTTCAGCTGAGTATTTCCAGCATTTCTTGTTTTTATTTATTATTATTATCACTGCATAGCCTCCTTTGTTTTTAACAACCAGAACAGTGGCACAGTGGTTAGCACCGCAGCCACACAGCTCCTGGGACCCGGGTTAAATTCTAGGTACTGCCTGTGCGGAGTTTGCAATTTCTCCCTACGACCGCATGTGTTTTCGCCGGGAGCTCCGGTTTCCTCCCACCACCAAAGACTTGCAGGTAATAGGTACATTGGCCATTGTAAATTGCCATTAGTGTAGTTAGGTGGTAGGGAATATGGGATTACTGCAGGGTTAGTATAAATGGGTGGTTGTTGGTCGGCACAGACCCGTTGGGCCGAAGGGCCTGTTTCAGTGCTGCACCTCTAAATAAACCACAACATCCAGTCTGAAAAGCGTGTGACCAGGAATGTTGAAAAGTTTTTCATGTTCTTCTTTCAGCTATTTCTCAGTAATAGTAATAATATCTTTCTCCCACATCTGAAACTGTGCTCTAAGCTCATCTGTCTTATTGCGTACAATCAAGTAATTGAAACATATACCGATTAGCACTTCAAATTCACTTGTTTTCTATTCTATAGCCTTTTTTCATCAGCCTACCATACACGCTGGCTAATTTTCAGCTTTCTAATTCCAACTTTTTCTCTCTCTTTTCTTAATTTACTCTCAGGTTATCTTCCACTTTTCAAGTTAGTTTGGACCCTCTCCAAATGCAGCAGCAAAACTTTCTTTGAGGATATTGGTCCTGGTCCTGCCGATGGACAACCTATTTACATTGTACAGGTCCCAGCTCCCCTCCCACCCCCTCCCCCCAGAAGCTGTCTCAATGCATTACAAATCTAAAGCCTCCACCCCCACCCCCTCACAATCTCTCCTCAGCTCTATCTTCCTATTTCTCTATTTACTCATGCGTGGTACTGTGAGTAATCGGGAGATTTATACCTTTGATGGTTTGCTTTTACTTCCCTCTTCTAGCAACCTACATTATGCCTGCAGATTTTCATCGCTCTAACCACCTACATTATTGGCACCAATTTGGACCACGGCATCGAACCGTTAATCCTTGCCCGTGGAATATACTTTTGCAGCAAAATGCCATCCGTAATCCTCGCGCAGGGCCTGCAACATACCATCGTGGCAGAACAGAGAAGCCATTGTGCTCACAAGTAACCAGAACTGAAAAATAGGTGGAGAGCGATATGCAGTCATGGGATCCCTGGCTTGACTGCTGTGTTTCCTTGCCCTTCCAGCACTGACCTATTTCCTCTCAGCCTGCACATTTTTAAGCTGTGGCATGGCTACCTCCAGGAATGAGCCTCCATTTAGTTCTCGGCATGGCGGAGGTCCATAGTAACTCCAGCCAGCGTTCAAGCATAAAAACCCGTAATCCAAGTTGCTCTGGCTCGCAAGACATCCGCATATGCTGTCCTCCACACCATGCGAAGTGTCCTGAAGATCGCACATGCGTATTTAAGATAAAACTGAGGTTATCTATTGATATATCTGGATGTGGAGTTGCAGTGCAAGTTATGCTAATGGTGCATCTGAAGGAAACTGAAGAAAATGCAGGAAATAGTCAACAGGTCAGGGAGCATCTGTGCAGCTAAAATAGAGTGAGCATTTTAGGTGTGTGGCTTGTTTGTACAGATTGCAAGTGCTCTGGCAGATAGGATTCTGGCAGAACTCCATACTGAACACACATAAATAGGTTGTACGAACCAGACAGCTAGACATTGTGCTCATTGGCCTGGTCTAGCCAAGGACCTAGAATCAATTGTTAGCCATCTATTATCTGCCAGAAATATAGAAACAATTGTGGTCATGGTCGAACCATCCATTTCGAATTCTCCATGTAGATGACATGATCACTGTAAAGGATGAAACTTAGCATGAACACGGGTCACTTGATCATGAGATCAGACTTAAGTGCCTGAAGTAATTTTTTTAAAAGAAAGGAATTCGATCTTGTCTACGTTCCGAACCTATACCAATCTGTCCAAAACCTGACTCTACACAAAATCTGCAAGGATAGCAGAAAGATTTCATGGATCTATTACTAACCTTGATTGATAAAGGTCGTTCATTGTATAGAGAATTACTTTTGTTTGAAAAGGGAGGAAGTGTAATGTATTTATATAGCACGTTAATAGCGTGGTGAAGTAATTTCACGATTATGTCATGATGTAAATAAACACATCGGTGAAGTGGCCATGCTTGGTGTCCAACACGTCTGGTAGTGCCACTCAAATACATCTCACTCACGTCCTTTGGGTCATGTTTCTGCTTTGTGTGTCTGGGGTCCATGTCTTCTAGACTATGCATTGCTGCTGCCAACATTGCGTTTCGTGCTCTATATGGCCGGGGGCACGGTGCCCCACATTACTTATTGCTGTTGTTGCTACTGCTACCATTGCTGAGCTCTGTGAGTGCCGAGTCCCTATCTCCCGCTCTGTTAATTGGTGCACCACCACCGAGATCGACGCTATATATGTCCTAGGTCCCTGTCCCCAGCTCTATTTAATGCTGCACCTCCTCCTCCTGCTTCCACACTGTGCTCCAAGCCCAGTATGTCTGCCGACCGTGTCTCCTGCTCATATTGCACCTGCGTCGCCCGTGGCCACCGCTGAGCTCAGTGCCTGGCAGGCTGGATTTTATCACGGGCTTATTGGCCCTAATGCTGAGCGAAAAAGTGGTCCCGAGCCAACCCCTGCCTCGAGTGGACTCCTATTAGGCCACCTGTGGGTCCGACACCCAATAATATAAGGCTCTGACGCTGCCTGGCCAATTAGAGGCCTGGCAGCTCTGAGGCCCCAATAGAACCACTGGTAGCAATCAGGGCTGATAGGGTGGTCAGAAACCTCAGAGAGATGCAGAACGGTAAGCACAACCCACTTTACTTACCAGGGGTGATAATCCCCGTGGTATGGAGGTGACACCCATCTGCGTGCATTACTGGTGCCGTTGAAGCTGGCATTCATGCTCGCCACCCGCTCTTTAGTGTATGGTTGCTTGGGCGGCAGCATGGATGCACCCTTCGTTCAGCGTGCAGCCTCCGCACGTGGTGTGGCCCATTCTGCCCTCTGAAAGATTGCCTGCGGATCTCTACAATAATCCTTAGGAGGGTTTTATGAATTATAATCCGTTGTGTGCCTCCGTATGCCGGCCAACCTAACTGCCTCACAGTCCGTTACTGGATAACCTCTCTGGCGGAGCACATTGTGCAGGCGTCCCAACGCACTTCCCTGCTATGTCTGCTGTTTCACCTGCCCACTGGCATCATCTCCACCATCCGAGAACTGGTAAACTTCAGACACATGCCACTAGGACCATCCCTTGCTTCCACAGTCTCTGTTTCTCCCGTTTCCACTCAGCTTCATGTCGAGTGTGTCCAGGAAACTTGGGCCAGATATTCACGGACCCGTGAAAGGTGGTCTGGAGCCCGAGCTGGGTGCGGATTCGAAAACGCGAGAGATATCACGTCAAAACGGTGCTGTAGCAGGTTGGACAACCACAGGATACCACGAAAAGTGCAGTGATTGCAGGACTGGGATGAAGGTCGGGCCCTTGAAGGGTTATTTAAGTGCACTCTCCCGACTCGGTCTGGAGTTTTCAGTCTGCGTGCAGGGTGCTCCTCGGGCCAGAAGTGCGTCGGTAATAAGTGGCGGCCTTCCAGCAGCAGGCCAGGCAGCCTTCAGAGCCAGAAGCTCCATTCAATGGGGATGGCCTTTCGCGGCAGGGTACGTTTTTGTGGGAGGTTTTCTGCCTTCTGGCCGAGGACGCTAACCCCTTTGGCCATTGCTTCCTTTTATTCGGCAAGTGATCTTAATTTGTTGCCTCTGGGAAGATTGCATAGATGTCGGGCAACATGGAAAACTGGGGTCGGGACCCAACATTTTTTCTGAGTGGAAGAATGTGCTCAAAGGTGCTAAGATTCTATGCTCCATCAACAATCTTGTGATTCAGAGGAGAGAGCCCTACGCATTGTGCCACAAAGGGCATTTAAGTGGTCATTGGATAGACATATGGATGAAAATGGAATAGTGTATGTTTAGATGGTTTCACAGGTCGGCGCAACATCGAGGGCTGAAGGGCCTGTACTGTGCTGTAATGTTCTATGTTCTATGTTCTTCTGTGATCATGAAATGAGAGATAGACTTTTTAAAAAAGAAATTGATAGAAGAAAACAACAAGAGGGAGAGCTGGAACCAGATGCAGAGTCCGAGAACCAGAAGCCAGAAATGCAGGACATGGCTGCCCCACACCGGCAAGGTACCGAGATTGAAGAGAAAACACAATAAACTGCGAAAACGAGCAAGAGACAGAAGATGAAGTGGTGAAAGATTCTGATGTAAAGTGAGAGAAACTTACCGAGATAAAGAAATGGTCATCCTAAGAAAGTAAGAACCATTGCGGTGAGAGGGAGAAATCAGAGAAGCAGAAAGATAGAGGAACGAGAGGAGTACACAAACAGACAATGACAGAGCCAGGCAGAGCGCAAACCAGTAAGTGAACCAACAGTACAAAAATATGGTCAGGGATGTAATGGAGCAAGATCGATGCGGAGGTGGAGAAACATGATGAGTGACAGGTGCAGAAAGATTAAAATAAATGGAGAGAGTGGTACAGAGAGATAACAGGAGAACGAGAGAGAGAGAGAGATGGAAAAATACGTATGTAAAAATAGAGGTAGATAGAGCTATAGATATGTGTACAATGATAACGAGAGATACAAGAGAGTGTAGAGAAAGTGGTTTGGAATCTGTGGTCAGTGGTGAAGCGGTTGCATGCAACACGGACTGCACAGAAAGATATGAACATACCTGGTTCGTTGGCTGCAGTAAAAACTTCCACTACTGCTGTAGCATTGTCCACTGACTCGATCTGTAAGGCCCCGCAACGAGGCACATTGCTGGAGAAACCACGACGCCACACGATGTCAATCGATCAAGGCATGCTCCTTCAGGTCAATTAGTCATTCAGTTAGTATTCAGCTCATAGACCGGGAACTCCTCTATAATAGAATGGTTTTCTGCACTTCTGAACTCTTCTAAGCTCTTGTAAATGTTTCAAAATTTTGTGCAACATTTCCTATACTTTAATAAAAATGTAAAAACTTTAAAAATAAATAGGAAAGGCGAGCTAAGTAAAATGAGTAAAAATAAATTATATTGAAAAGCATTCATTTAATTGTTTAGTGCAAAGAAGACGGAATTGCAGAAAGCAGATGAGAAGAAGAGGTCTGAGAATTTTAGTGATGCAGACCTTAACATACATCTAGGTTAGATGGAAGCGAGGTGGCACTACATTAGCGGTAATGATACGAACAAGGCACTTTGGAAAGTTCGCACGTTGATGTGGTAGGAGATCGCAGAGGATGTCTCTGCTGACGGCAATGTATCATGGATCACGAAACAGTGTCAGAAAAAAATTGCGATCTGCCAGGGTTTCTGGAGTTATTCATGGGGTTTAAGATATATATTTGCATTTCTCTTCAAGCAGCATCATCTCCTGGAGTCTTCATTCACTGGGGTTGTCTGGCCTTGCTGACGACAGACATCGATTACAAAGTCAGGGCCAGGAGGTTGCATCTTAAATGACTGGTAGCCAAATAGCTTTTGGAGAGAGGGAGGTGAGTGTCACTAGCTGTATGTTTAAACCATGTACGAGCAGATAAACACTTGCAAAGTGTCCAATTAACCTGAAACATCATTGTTTTTTTTTCTTCTGACAGTTCAATGCTTTAGAGGACGAAAAGGAGTTTCATTCAGGTAGGTAGGACGGTGCACAACCTGGGTGGGAGTGGAAGAAAGGTGTGCTTTCACTCATGTTCCCACGTTGCACCTTCTGGAAGCTGAAGTGGGGTGGGCGTGGGGGGGAGGGGCGGGGGTGGCGCGGGTGATATTGGTGATGGGTTTGTGATCCTCTGACAATGCACAGATCACAACCGCTCCAGCCAGTGTTCTTCCCTTAGACCGGAGCAGCAGCGGCACTCGGCGGTGGACGGGGGAGAAGGCGGATCCAGGACGGGACCTGTAGAAATAAAGAGCGGGGCTCGAGGCACTTACCTAACTTAGATCAGAGCTGAGGAGCAGCAGCCGGCAGTATCTGTGTCGGCGCGTACTTGGTTTGCAAAGTGGGGGAAAATATTACCACTGACATCACGCAGAATTTGTAAGCTGATTGTTTGATAAGTAACGGCTGTTGTTGGCTCTAAATACCTTATAAATCAGAGTGACAAACGTTTTTTTTTAACTAACAAGTAACTACTTGCAAGTGAGAAGGTTAGTACGATTAACTTTTTTTTAATTATTGTAATTTATTAATAATTGCTAGTTAGAATAGTGCTGTTTGGACAGAGTGAGTCTATGAGTTGTGTGCGAGAGATTTCCCTTACTCGGGGAAGGAGGTCATCGAGTCAAAGAGGTATACAGCACAGAAACAGGCCGTTTGCCCCATCATGTCTGTGCAGGCTATCAAGCACCTTACTATTCTCGTCCCATTTTCGCAGCACCTGGCCCGTAGCCTTGTATGCTATGGCGTTTCAAGTGCTTTTCTAAATACGTCTTCAATGTTATGAGGGTTCCTGCCTCTACCACCACTTCAGGCAGTGTATTCCAGATTCCAACCAACCTCTGGGTGAAAAGAAAATCCGCAAATTCCTTCTAAACCTCCTGTCCGTTACCTTAAATCTATGCCCCCTGGTTATTGACACGTCCACTAAGGGATAAACGTCCCTTGCTATCTATCCTGTAAATGTCCCTCATAATTTTGTATACCTTAATCATGTCCCCTATAATCCTTATCTGTTCCAAGAAACAGCAACGTTAGTCCTCATAGCTGAAATGCTCCAGTTCAGGAAACACACTGGTGAATCTCTTCTGCACCCTCTCCAGTGAAATCACATTCTTCTTATAGTGTGGAGCCCAGAGCTGTACTCTTTGGTATCTATCTTTTCTTTTATTCCTTTTCAGCCTCCATGGTACAGGAAAGAAGCAGAATGGCGATTAAGTGGTATGTTATTCCACTTGTTACGCTAAAAATAATTAGTTTGTCAAGATAATAACTGACGGAAACGTGACCAAGTGGAATGGGCCCCTGTGGCATGTGGGAAGTCGTGGAAGCACCATGTGTCCTGGAGGAACACATCTGTAGGAAGTGTCACCGCCTGCAGAAGCTTGAACTCCAGTTTCTGGAACTCGACTAGTGAATGGAGTCACTCTGGTGCATCTACAAGGCAAAGAATTATGTGGATACGTTGCTTCAGCAGGTAGGCACCACGGAGCTTACGAGAGCACAGGCAGAGAGGGACTGGATGGCTGTCAGACAGAAAAAACAGTCACGGCAGGTAATACTGGAGTCTCCGGAGGGCATCCCACGTTCTAACCAGGATTGAGAGAGGTTTCCTGTAAGGATGCAGTGACAGTCATGGCCAGAGCACAACGGGTGGCTCAGCTGTACAAGGAGAGATGAGAAAGTACAAGAGGGCAATAGTGACAGGGGATTCTAGAGTTAGGGGGACGGATAGGCTTTTCGATGGTCGCATACTTAATTCCAGAATGGTATGCTGCCACCCTGGAGTAAGGGTCATGGATTGAACAGAGAATTCTGGAGGGTGATTGTGCACAACCAGAAGTTGTGATCCACATTTCTACCAGCAATATCGGAAAAATGAGCGATGAGCTTCTGCAGGCTGAGTTTAGGGAATTAGGTGCGAGATTAGCAAGCAGGACCTCAAAGGTAGAAATCTCTGGCTTACTCCCAAGGCCACGTGCTAATAAATATAGAAATAGGAAAATAGACCAGATAAATGCCTGGCAAGAGAAATGGTGCAGGAGGTAGATGTCAGATTTCAGGGGCATTGGGTCCGATTCTGGGGAATGTGGGCACTGAGTAAGCTGAATGGTCTGCATCTGAACAGGACTGGGAGGAATGTCCTTGTAGGAAGGTTTTCTAGCACTGTTGCTGATGGTTTAAAGATCGTAGCGGGGGTGCGTGGGGTGGGGGAGTGGGGGGAGAACCTGAGCCCAGTCTTAGATCAGGCAATTTCAGGGCAGGGAACAGGAGGCAGAACATTAACGAATGATTCTGAAAGACAGAAGAAGCAATGGTTAAAATGTGTAGAGCACGGGAATTTGGAATTGTTAAGGGGTATTTAGTTAAATGCAAGGGGTATAGCAAACAAAGCCGATGAGCTGAGGGCAAAGGTGGACACATATCGCAAACGCGGTATTGTTGCTGTAATGGAAACTTGGCTTTAAGAGGGCAGCTCAACATCTCTGGATATAGAGTTCAGGAGGGTGGAGGGAGGGAGCGAGAGAAAAGATGAGGGGGTGCAGCATTATTAGTGAAGGCATCATTAACAGCTTTGAGAAGGGTTGAAATGCTAAATGAATTATCACACGAGGACATATGGCTGGAGCTCAGAAATTTAAAAAAAACGGGCAGCAACACTGCAACGAGAGTACTATCGAGCCCCAAATACTGAGATGGAGATAGAAGAGGAAATACAGAGGCAAATTGCTGAGTGCAACAACTGTAGGCCAATAATAATTAGGGATTTCAATTACCCAAATATCAGCTGGGCTACAAACTGCGCGAAGGGCACAGCAGGAATATAATTCTTGGACTGCATTTAAGAGAACTTTTTTTTCCCCACAGCAAGTAACAAGCCCATGCGAGGTGGCACAATTCTCGATTTAGTCTTTGGTAATAAAGCTGAGAAAGTGGATGAAGTAGCAGTGGTGACCATTTTGGAGATGGAGACCATAATGCATGTAGTTTTAGCATAATCTTGGACCAGGAGAAAGACAAAACAGGAGTACAGATTCTAAATTGAGGGAAGTTAATGTTAGGAAACTGAGAGGTGGCCTGGTGAAAGTGGCCTGGCTACAGGCACAGTGTAGGCTTGTCCCCACAAAGGAAAAGGGTAGTACTACCAAATCTAGAGCTCCATGGATATCAAGAAGCTTGCATGGTAAGGTAAAGAGAGAAAAGGAAGCGCATGATGATCACAAAAATATTAACATTTTAGAAAGCCTAGAGAAGCAAACAAAGTGCTGGGATGAAGTAAACACGGGAAATTAGAAAAAAAAACAAAGAGAGGAGATGAAAAATCATCGGCAGGTAAAACCCAGGAATATCTGAAGATGTTTCATCAGTACATTAACATCAAGAGAATGATTAACAGAAGGGTTGGGCCTTTCAGAGATGTACAAGGGAACTTATGCACTGGTGCAGAAGATGTGGGCAGGGTTCCTAATGATTGTTTTGTCTCTGTTTTCACAAACAGAGTATTGATGAAGGCTTTGTAGTTAAAGAGGAGGAGTATGGAATATAAGATGCGATAAGCATAAAGAGGGAGAAATGCTAGAGGGTCTTACATCCTCGAAATCGACAGGACAAGATTTATTGCATCCCAGGTTGTTAAAGGAAGCCAGGAAGGAAATAGCAGATGCACTGAGCATCATCTTAAAATCCTCAATAGGTACAGGAGAGGTACCAGATTATTGGAGGTCTGCGACCGTTGCACCATTGTTTAAGAAGGGTGCGAGGGATAGGCAAATAATTATAGGCCGGACAGTCTGACCTCGGTGGTGGGTAAATTGTTAGAAAGAATTCTGAACGGCAGAATAAACTGCCACTTAGAAAGGCGCAGATTAATCAGGGATAGTCCGTATGGATTTGTTGGGGGAAGGTCATGCCTTTCTCACTTAACTGAGTTTTTATTTTTAAGGAAGTAATAAGGAGGATTGATCAGAGTAGTGCAGTGGATGTGGTCTACATGGATTTTAGGAAGGCACTTGACAATGTCCTGCATGGCAGACTGATCCATAAGATGGAAGCATACGTTACATCGCGGAATGTAACAGGTTGGATCTAGGATTGGGTCAGGGACAGGAAACAAAGGGTAGTATTTGACGGATTTTATTTTTTTGTGAATGGAACCTTTTTCTAGTCGCGTTCCACAGTGCTCATTGTTAGGTTTTTTGCTGTTCGTTGTATATGCTAATGATTTCGACTTAAATGTGGGAGGCATGATTGGGTAATTTGCAGATAACACAAAAATTGGCCGTGTAGTTGATAGTGACTAGGTTAGCCATAGATTCAAGAATGATAACTATGGTGTTGCTGTGTGGGCGATAAAAGTAGCAAATGGAATTCAATCCACAGAAGTGTGAGGCATTGCATTTGGAGAGGCCAAATAAAGCGAGGGAATACACAATAAACGGGAGGATATTGAGGTGTGCAGAAGAAGTGATAAGTGCATGTCCAAACGTTCCTGCAGGTGGAAGGGCAGGTAGAGAGAGTGGTGATGAAGGCACATGGAATGGTTTCCTTTACTGGCCGAGGTATGGAATACAAAAGCAGGGATATAATGCTGGAACTGGAGAAAACGCTAGTTAGCAGCAGCAGCTGACGTACTGCATACAGTTCTCGTCACTACATTACAGAAAGTACATCATTGTTCTTGAGAGATTGCAAAGGAGATTTACAAGAGTAATGCCAGGGCTTGAAATATGCAACTATGAAGAAAGATTGGCTGTTTTCCTTAGAACAGAAGAGGCTGAGAGGTGACTTAATTGAGGTGTACAAAATTATGATGGGCCTAGATAGAGTAGATAGGAAGGACATTTTTCGCCCAGCGTTGAGGTCAAATACCAGGATGGGAAAGCAATAAGTAGAAGGATTAAAGGGGGCATGAGGAAAACATTTTTCACCAAGATGGGGATGGGTCTTTGGAAATCACTTCCAGGAACGGTACTGGATGCTGAAACCAGCAATTGTTTCAAAATATACCTGGAAATGCATCTGAAGTGCTGAAAGCTGCAAGGCTATGGATCAGGTACTGAAACGTGGGACAAGATTGCGCAGCTTTTTTTTCAGCCAGCATGGACACGGCGGGCTGAGTGACCCCCTTCTGTGCTGTAATTTTTCTATAGTTCTACGGTGCCTCTTGCTCTGAAGCAAACAGAATGAGGTGCCTAATGGGCAGCCCTGAAGCTGAAGACAAGGTGTCATGAGCATCATGTGTGATAGACCATAACAAACTGATGGGACGTTTCAGCAACACTTCCAGTCCTTGTTCCGCAGTCTTCAGCGTTACAATTGCCACATCATTCCATGTTGCCACTTCTGAGAAAGCGATTCGCTTTGTGGCAGTGAGAAATGCACTAGTTGCTCAACATGACAGGCAACTAAACTCTCTGTACTTAATCAGTCAGGAGGTGAGGGAGTTGAAAACAAGTCTTTTTCAGAAGTTGCGGGCATGACAAGAACTCTTTCTCGGCAGCTAGTCCTTTCTATTCGTAATCTTCCTGGTGCCTTGACTGATGCACAGCTGACACATCCCAATCACAATGCGGCAAGGTATCTTAGGCAGACACAAATAGAAACACAGTAGTTGTATGCAGTTGGTACGGTAATAATACAAATGGCACCAATAGAAACGCTCCTGATGCCCACAAGTTTAGAAATCAGGTATGCTCATCAGCCAGCAGCTGCACCGCAACTGGATGCACCTTCTGACCAGCAGCACCCAATACATATGTTACCTGTTGCTGAGCATTCCTCTTGCCCAAGATGGATCATGTTACGGGTATGGGGAAGATACAGCGGGCATCGGATGCCAGCTCTTGCAGAGTGGACTGATTTTTCTCATCCCACTTAGTTGTAGCAACGCAGATACAATTCGAACAGATATGTAAAGACACATGTAGATATAATAGATCTATGCACACATGCACACACACACACATTAAACATCGCTGAAGAATATAGATTATTAATTCTGTGTGGAACATAGCAAGAGGATATAATCATTCAATCTTGCAAGCCTGTACTGCCATTCAATTAGATCATGGCAGCTGTGTATGTGATTACATCCATAACTGATTAATATAAGCACAAATGTAATTATAAATAGCACACAGAGATAAGTACATTAATAACTCGAAGAAAGGCACCCATGAAGACATTTAAAATAACATAGTTACATTTATTGAGAAGTAAAACAGTGACATCCAGATAACTAACAGTGCGATGCTTATTAATTCACTTGCACTCCTCTCCACGTATAACAGAAGTTCTCGCATCAGTCAGACACGATATTACAATCATAGAGTCAACATCCACACATTACATATAACTTTCACACGCCTCCAAATCATCTAAGATACACACCTGCCGTTTATATATAAATATCCGACGTTTATGATATATTGTCTCAACTATTGAAAACATGTATCTCTAAACTCCATCCCACATTAAAAACGAGAAATTTTCGGACTAGGCAGTTGGGTGATAAGTCACTGTCAACAAAGATTAATGGGCAGTGATGCAATTTCCGATGACATTTGCCACATTTTGAGTGTAGTACATTTTGAATTGTGTATTGTGACATTCAAAGGCGGCTTCACAAAATATCTAATCAAAGACACGTGTGCAAAATTGAAGGGCGAGCGGTTAAAGGGATAGTGATAGCAGTAACAGAAAACAAAATGTCTAACGAATAGCAAGTAGGGCATAGTGATTAAATGCTGCTTCCTTTCAGTCTGGAGGCATGTATATTATGGTGCATCACAAGTATTAGATGTACTGGACGATGGTATGCAGAAAATCATTTTAAAATTTGCAGATGATAGGAAACGTGGAAGTATAATAAACAATGTGGTGGATGGTAACAGGTTTCATGAGAATATGGTTTGACTGGTCAAATGGGCAGCCACATGTCAGATGGAAATTAACATGGAGACGGTGGTGGAATTACGCTGTCCTGGGGATGGAATGGATAGATGGTTGGTAGCTCATCTCGAGATCAAATATGACAGAAGCATTTCAAAACCTGGTTCAAACACAGGCAGTTGCCAGGGAGAGGAATCTAGTTCATGGCTAAGGAACAGCGGTTTTGGCGGAATAGAAGACTACATTATCTGCAGTCCGAAACATTGGTTGGCTCGCACTAGAATTAAAAAGCTCCAGCTATTGGGACATATGAACAGGGGAAACCTTTTCTTTTCTAATGAAGAGAGAACACTTACAGGAGATTCGATTGTTGTTTTACGGTTATGAAACATAGACAAGGTACATGAGGAGAGAAAGTTCCACTTATGGGAGACCAAACGCCAAGGGACATAAACGACAAGTGTTTAATCATAAACCTTGGAGAAAAAATGTTGAGGGATGTATATTTCAGAGAACAGATTAAAATATGGAACGCCCCTTCATACGAAGTTATTCAGACAAATAGCTAACCTGCTATTTAATAGAAATTGGACGAGAACATGAGAGAACAAGCAGTAGAAATCTGCGCTAACAGACTGAGATCAGGAAGATGCAATGGAAGAAACTGGTGCACTGCATGAAAACCGTATGCACACTGCATTTCAAGAAGGCAGCTCATCACCACCTCACCAAGTCAATTGAAGTGGACAATAAATTTTGCCCTTGCCAGCGACGCTCACATCAACTGAATGAATGCAAAAGATGCTCCAAATCGTTTGTTTGTGTGCTATGTAACGTGACTCCTAAAATACAACTCAGTCTGTCTAATTATGTTTTACTATTTTTTTAATTCATTCATGGGATCTGGGCATCACTGGCTATGCCAGCATTTATTGCCCATCCCTAATTGCCCTTGAGAAGGTGGTGGTGAGCTGCCTTCTTGAACCGCTGCAGTCCATTTGCGGTAGGTAGACCCACAGTGCTGTTAGGAAGGGAGTTCCAGGATTTTGACCCAGCGACAGTGAAGAAACGGTGATATAGTTCCAAGTCAGGATGGTGTGTGACTTGGAGGGGAAATTGCAGGTGGTGGTGTCCCCATGCATTTGCTGCCCTTGTCCTTCTAGTTGGTAGAGGTCGCGGGTTTGTAAGGTGCTGTCTAAGGAGCCTTGGTGCATTGCTGCAGTGCATCTTGTAGATGGTACACACTGCTGCTACTGTGCATCGGTGATGGAGGGAGTGAATGTTTGTAGATGGTGCGCCAGTAAAGCGGGCTGCTTTGTCCTGGATGGTGTCGAGCTTCTTGAGTGTTGTTGGAGCTGCACCCATCAAGGCAAGTGGAGAGTATTCCATCACACTCCTGACTTGTGCCTTGCAGATGATGGACAGTTTTGGGGAGTCAGGAGGTGAGTTACTCGCCTCAGGATTCCTAGCCTCTGACCTGCTCTTGTAGCCACGGTATTTATATGGCTACTGTCGTTCAGTTTCTGCTCAATGGTAGCCCTTAGGATGTTGATACTGGGGGATTAAGGGATGGTAATGCCGTTGAATGTCAAGGGGAGCTGGTTGGATTCTCTCTTGTTGGAGATGGTCATTGCCTGGCATTTGTGTGGAGCGAATTTTACTTGCCACTTAACAGCCCAAGCCTGCATTTCTACACGACTGCTTCAGTATCTGAGGAGTCATGAATGGTGCTGAACATTGTGCAATCATCAGCGAACATTCCCACTTCTGACCTTATGACTGAAGGAAGGTCATTGGTGAAGTAGCTGAAGATGGTTGGGCCTAGGACACTACCCTGAGGAACTCCAGCAGTGATGTCCTGGAGCTCAGATGATTGACCTTCAAGAACGACAACTATCTTCCTTTGCTCTTTTTGTGTACAGGACATACCTGGGCAATTTTCCACATTGCAGGCCAGATGTTAGTGTTGTAGCTGTACTGGAACAGCTTGGCTAGGTGCCTGGCAAGTTCTGGAGCACAGGTTTTCAGTACTATTGCCGGAATATTGTCAGGGCCCATAGCTTTTGCAGTATCCGGTGCGTTTGGTCGTTTCTAGATATCACACGGAGAGAATTGAATTGGCAGAAATCTGGCATCTGTGATGCTGGGGACTTCAGGAGGAGGCCGAGATGAATCATCACCTCGGCACTTCTGGCTGAAGATTGTTGCAAATGCTTCTGCCTTATCTTTCGCACTGATGTGGTGGGCTCCCCCATCATTGAGGATGGGGTTATTTGTGAAGCCACCTCCTCCAATTAGTTGTTTGATTCTCCACCACCATTCACGGCTGGATGTGGGAAGACTGCAGATCTTAGATCTAATCCGTTGGTTGTGGGATTGCTTAGCTCTATCTATCGCAATGTGCTTACGCAGTTTGACATGCTAGTAGTAGTGAGTTGTAGTTTCACCAGATTGGCACCTCATTTTGAGGTATGCCTGGCGCTGCTCCTGGACTCTTCATTGAACCAGGGTTGGACTCCTGGCTTGATGGTAATGGAAGAGTGGGGGATATGCCGGGCCATGAGGTTACAGATTGTGATTGAGTACAATTCTGCTGCTGCTGATAGCTCACAGCGCCTCATGGATGCCCATTTTTGCATTGCTAGATCTGATCGAAATCGATCCCATTTAGCACGATGATAGTGCCACACAACACAATGGATGGTATCCTCAATGTGAAGGCGGGACTTCGTCTCCACAAGTACTGTGCGGTAGTCACTTCTACCAATACTGTCATGGACAGAAGCATCTGTGGCAGGCAGATTGGTGCGGACGAGGTCAGTTATGTTTTTCCCTCGTGTTGATTCCCCCCTCACCTGTCGCAGACCCATTCCAGCAGCTATGTCCTTTGGGACTCGGCCAGCTCGGACAGTAGTGGTGCTACCGAACCACTCTTGGTGATGGACATTGCTACCCCACCCAGAGTACATTTTGTACCCTTGCCTCCCTCAGTGCTACTCAGAGAGTAGTAGGGGCATGGAACGCCCTGCCTGCAACAGTAGTAGACTCGCCAACTTTAAGGGCATTTAAGTGGTCATTGGATAGACATATGGATGAAAATGGAATAGTGTAGGTCAGATGGTTTCACAGGTCTGCGCAACATCGGGGGCCGAAGGGCCTGTACTGCGCTGTAATGTTCTAATCTAATCTAATCCAAGTGGTGTTCAACATGGAGGAGTACTGACACATCAGTTGAGGGAGGGCGGTAGGAGGTAATCAGTTGGAGCTTACCTTGCCCATGTTTGACCTGATGCCATGAGACATCATGGGGTCCGAAGTCGCTGTTGAGGACTCCCAGTGCAACTCCCTCCCGACTGCATACCACTGTACCACCACCTCTGGTGGGTCTGTCCTGCCGATGGGACAGGATATACCCGTGGATGATGATGACGGTGTCTGGGACATTGTCTGTTAGGTATGATTCCGTGAGTATGTCTATGTCAGGCTGTTGCTTGACTAGTGTGTGGGACAGCTCTCCCAACTTTGGCACAAGCCCCCAGATGTTAGTAAGGATGACGTTGCAGGGTCGGCAGGGCTGGGTTTGCCGTTGTCGTTTCCGGTGCCTAGGTCATTGCCGCGTGGTCCGTCCGGTTTCACCATTTTTATTGACTTTTAAGCGGCTAGATGCAATTGAGTGACTTGCTAGGCCATTCCAGTGGGCATGTAAGCGTTACCCACATTGCTGTGGGTCTGGAGTCACATGTAGGCCAGAGCATGTAAGGCAGCAGATTTCCTTCCCTGAAGGGCATTAGTGAACCAGATGGGATTTTACAACAATTGACAATGGTTTCATGGCCATCGTTGGACTAGATTTTAATTCCAGCTTTATTAATTAAATTCAAGTTACACCTTCTGCTGTGGTGGGATTCGAACCCATGTTCCCAGAGAAATACCCTGGGTCTCTGGGTTACTATTCCAGTGATAATACCACTACACCACTGCATACCCTACTATGGAAGCTTGAAATACTTTGCTGCACTAAATACATTAACTGAATCTTTGCAGAACAACTCAGACAGAATGTGTTTGCGGTCCTGTACTGAATGAAAGGCACGTCATCCACACAAAGGGCAATATGCCATGTGGTTCAAGCCAGTGAGAATTTAACCATTACGACGTGACCTTCAATGACATTACGGTGTCTGAACCACCGCACCCCCCCGGCCCCCACCCACTATAAACATCTTGTGGGGTACCTTTGACCAGCAACTGATCTGGAACAGCTATGTAAATACTGTGGCTACAAGAGCAGGTCCGAGGCAAGGAATTCTGCAGCGAGTAACACCCTCCTGTCTCCGTAATACCTCTACAACATCTACAAGGCACAGGTCAGGAGTGTGATGCAATGCTCTCCACTTGTCTGAATGGGTACAGTTCCAACAACATTCAAGAGGTTAGACGCAATCCAGGACAAAGCAGCCTGCTTGAAGTTCACCCCAACCACCACCTTCAACATTCAATCCATTCACCACCAACAGTGGCAGCACTCTATACAATTTGCAAGATGTTATTTATCAAATCACAAAGGTTTCTTCGACAATAAATCCAAACCCCCGACCTCTACCAGCGAGAAGGAGAAGAGCAGCTGATGCATGGGAACACCAACACGTGGAAGTCGTCCTCCAAATCACACACCATCCTGACTTGGAACAAAATCGTTATTCCTCACAGTCGCTGGTCCAAAATCCTGGAAGTCTATCCTTAACTGAACAGTTGTTGCAACTACACTGCAAGGACGGCGGCGGTTCAGGGATTAATTTCTAGCCCAGCCAGCGTCGCCCTCATCTCATGAAGGACTAAAAAATATAACCCAGTTCCCTCTGCTCATGCACCCGCTTTCGAACTGCACCGCATACTGCTTCTCCTCATTCTTCATGCCAAAATGAAACAGTTCACAATTGTTTAATTTAGTTTAGAGATACAGCACTGAAACAGGCCCTTCGGCCCACAGAGTCTGTGCCGACCGTCAGCCACCCATTTATACTAATCCTACACTAATTCCATATTCCTACCACATCCCCACCTGTCCCTCTATTTCCCTACCACCTACCTATACGAGGGGCAATTTATAACAGCCAATTTACCTATCAACCTGCAAGTCTTTGGCATGTGGGAGGAAACCGGAGTACACGGAGGAAACCCACGCAGACACAGGGAGAACTTGCAAACTCCACACAGGCTGTCCCCAGAATTGAACCCGGGTCGCTGGAGCTGTGAGGCTGCGGTGCTAACCACTGTGTCACTGTGCCGCTACACAGTGCTTTAAATTTCATCTTCCAATTATCTTTATATTCCACCATCTTGTCTATATCCTCTTGAAGTGTATCACTATCCTCCTCATGTTTGGCAATATTCAAATTCGGTGTTTTCCACAAATGTTGGAATTCTGTCCTGCACACCCAAGTCTAGATCATGAATGTATCCCAAGTAAACCAGGGGCCACAACATTGACCCCTGGGAACACCACTATACACCTTCCTTCAGTCTGAAAAACAAGCCTTCCCCATTACTCTCTGTCACCTGTCATTTAGACAATTTGTATCTGTACTGCCACCTGTCCCGTTTATTTAATGGACTGAACAGTTGCCCTCAAACCTGCGAGGTGGCATTTTATCCAATACCTTTCAGAAGTCTATATGCACCACATCGACCAAATTATCCTCATCAAACCTTTCAATTAACCCACCAAAACATTCAATCAATTATTTAAGCACGATTTCTCCAGAATAAATTAGTGCTGGTTTACCTTATCTAATTCACATTAGTCCGAGTGACTATTGATTTTGTGACTGATTATCATTTCTAAACAGCTCCCACCATTGATGTTAAACTGACGGGTGGCTAGATGCTGGAATTACCGTTTCATTGGCCAATAAAACTAGTTGATTGTGAAATTGTTCTTGTTAACGAATGGTTGGGATAGCATGTTGAGGTTATTTGTTAAGCTGGAAATGTCAATATAGATATACATCAGCAATATTACAGTTAAGTGTCAAATCGATCGTGAAAACGAATTTACAGTGCACACAATTACATTTATCGTCTAAGTATCAAATACGTCTTTACCTCAGTCCTGCCCAGCACAGCTTCATCCATAGTCCTGAAAGTAAATCCTTCCTTACCACTCTCCTCCTCCAAATATTACACCTCCTATCACCCCTTTCCCATTAACCTTTCACAGTTCCCGCTCCCATATTGTCCATTCCCACCAACCCTCCTCTCACCATTCAGCATCCACATTGCACTTCCCCATTAATCTCTCCATTCCACCAATCATTGCCACCTAACATTAACACCCCCACACACTATTACTCCTGGCTATTCCCTTTCCAATTTCCCTACCACTCACTCCCTCCTATTATACCTGCCAAGTTCCTCTCCCCATTACCCCTCCCCAAACCCCTCTCTTTCCCATTCCCATTCGCATGCAGCATTAATTCTCCACAAATGTTGCCCTTCACTCATGCCATGCCGAATTATTCTCCACCATTCCGTTCATTCATTACCCGTCGCCGTCACCATTATGCCGCCCAAGCTATTACACTCCCATTCCCCCTCATTATGCCTCCACACTACTCCGTCCCCAACTGTTATCCCTCCTCTCCTATGAACCCTCCCACATTCCTTCGGCCCATTATTCTCCCCATTACCGTTCGACTTTCTGCCTCCCCATTCCTTCTTAGCTATACCAGCCGCATTAACCCACCCCGTTTACCATCGCCCATTCTTTATATTTTTATTTTTTTGTTTAGAGATACAGCACTGAAACAGGCCCTTCGGCCCACCGAGTCTGTGCCGATCAAGAACCACCCATTTATACTGACCCTACAGTAATCTCATATTCCCTGCCACGTACCTACACTAGGGGCAATTTACAATGGCCGATTCACCTATAACCTGCAAGTCTTTGGCAGTAGGAGGAAACCGGAGCACCCGACGAAAACTCACGTGGTCACAGGGAGAAATTGCAAATTCCACACAGGCAGTTCTCAGAATTGAACCAGGATCCCTGGAGCTGTGAGGCTGCGGTGCTAACCACTGCGCCACTGTGCCGCCCATTCCTACACCCTATTACCCCTTCCCATTACCCTCGCCCATGCCAAATCCCCATTCCCCTCCACAATCCACTATCCCGTTCCCCTCCCATTGCCCCTCACCATCCCCTCCTATTAGCCCTCCCCATACCTCTCCCTATCATGCCTGCACTCCCCCATTGCCACTCTCAAAAAGTACTCCCCATTACCCATTCCCATTAACACTCCCCAGCCACCCTGCCCAGTCACCTCCATCATTCCACCTCCTCCATTTCTCCTACACATTAACCGCCACATTCCACTTCCCCATGACTATCCCACATTCCAGCTTCCCATGACAGTTCCCATTTGACCACCCCATGAACTTTTCCTATTTGCCTTTTACCCCTCCCCATTACCCTCTCCAATCCCATTTGCCATTCTACTGTCCCATCCTCCCTCATTATTACCCTTTCCCTCCTCTTCCCATTCCCCGTGCCCATCCAGGTCTCCATTAGCTTCCCCAGTAACGTTCACCAAAAACATTCCCCATTCTCAGTAAGCCACTCCAACTCCTGATGTGGCCCAGCATTCCACATTCCCATTCCTCTCCGTCATTAACCTCCGCTAGTGCCTCTCTCCCATTGGCTCCCTCCATTCCCACACTCAATTTCCCCTCCCTATTACTCCAACCCATTCCCACTTTCCATTACATCTCCCCATTCCCGCTCTTAATTCCACCTCATGCCTCATCCTCCGCATTAACTCTGCCCTATAACTCCTTTCCTCCTCCTCTCTCTGTGCGGAGCTCCGACTCTGCTCTCATTCCTCGGCTCCAAACTCACTGCCTCTAATAGGGTGGGGTCGTACGCACTCAGTGGGTAAAATGTAAAGGGTGGGCGCACGCACCGAGCAGGTAACACATGTAGCGGGGGCCACATGAGCAGTACAGATAACACACAAAGAGTGGGACCCCATGTGCTCACCGGCTAACATGTGGGAAGGCGATGCATCGGCACAACAGGTACCATGTGAAGAGGGGGCCAGATGTGCACAGATGGTCATACTAGGAGAGGGAGCTTCCGCATTACCCCTCCCTATTACACCTACAAACTTTTAAAGGGATGACGCACTTAAAAATTCGCCTGAACACTCAAAAGGGGACGAGAGGGATCATAGGTGGTGAGATGTGAAGAGAGATTTCCAGAACGAATGACCTCAAAAGTGAAGCCATGTCCACCTATGGTGGAGCAATGGGAACTGGGGTGAAGACGCTTCGTTTGTAAGGAGCAGAGTTCTCACAGTGATGTAAGTGCTTCAATAGTTTAAAACGATAGGTAGATTTGTACAGCTAGAAACTTTTGAAGAGATAGAGAGGGTTCTCGGGCTCCAGGATTCGACAAATATAGGGAGGGTTGTAAGGGCTGGAATAGAGTACAGACATAGGGCGAGTTGTAGGACTGGAGTAGATTACAGACATAGAAATGTTGTCGGGCTGGAGGATTTTACAGAGATGAGCATGGTTGTTGAGTCTGGTTGGAGATAACACAGATAGGATGAGGTTATAGAGATAGCGAGGGTAGTTGGAGTCCTGGACCAAACAGAGGTAGGCACAGGAGTGTGGCTCATGGAGGAATCTGAATATGAGGATGAGAATTTTAAACTCCAGGTGCAGCTGGACCAGGAGGTAATGTAGATCAGTGAATATAGGTGATGGGAGAACGGAACTTGATGTGAGTTATATACAGGACAGCTTAAATGATGAAACGTACCTTAAGACACCATTTCTGTCCACTGTACTGGTTCACGACCTGAAAGAATTAATTACAGGCTGTGGCATTGTGCTTCACATGGTGTCTATATTTTGCACGCCTCAGCACTCTCCCCCACCCTCCCACCTTACGCTTGAAGCATTTATCACACAACAAGCCTTCATGAGGGGAAAGAGTCAGAGAAATGGTAAAGCGATAGGTTGCCGTTTTGCTGCACACACCAGCTGACATACTCTCCCCTTCCTTCCCATTCTTTTGTGTCATGTCTTCTGTCTGCCATTTTTATAAGGCGCCAACCCCCTTAAAGCAAATGGGTTGGACATATAAGAACATAGAAAGATTTATTGCACAGAAGGAGAGCATTCTGCCTGTCACGTCTGCAGTGGCCATCAATAATCTCTCCAACCTTGTCCTACATTCCAGCTCCTGGTTTGTCGCCCTATCGGGTGCAGTACCTCAACTGCATCCCTGACTTTTTTTTTGATATGTGATGAGAGTTTCAGGCAGTGAGTTCCATACCTCCAGCCAACCTCTGTGTTAAAATGGTTATGGTGCCACTAAAAATCGCGATATGGATCAAGAGCTGAAAAGTTGGATGGCTCTGTTTCTGCAAGTACTGACATGATGGGAAGAATAGCCCTCTTTTGCGACAAATCTAAATGATTCTGTAATTCTATTTGCCATTAGTATTGTGCACGGTATTAGTTTGAAGATCTGTATTACTTCCACAAACTGTGTAGTTTGAGGCATTTTCTTCATATACTGTCTTCACTTGAAGTGATGCAGTAGCTTGAGGGGCCGTATTAATTTGAGTTGCTTTATTAATGTGAGGTGATGTATGAGTTTGAGGACATGGTTAGTTGGTGGGGACATATCATTTTATGGTGATATAGCAGCTGCATCGGACGCCTTACTTTAATGTGAGCAAAGGGACAATGGTCGCAGAGTGGTAACTCACTGAATTAATAATTTAGAGTTCCACACTAATGCTTTGGGAACATGTATTCAAATACCACCATGGTAGCTAGTCACACTCCATTGATTAATAACAATCTGGAATAGAAATTTTTCTCAGCAATGGTGTCATGAAACTACAAAAGATTTTCGTAAAATCCCATTGGTTCACAAATAACCTGTTGAGAAGGACATCTGCTATCGTTAGCGAGTCTGGCATACATGTTACTCCATGTCTGTCATGAATGCAGTAGAATGCGTGAACCTACCTCTGAAATGGCTTAGCAGGTCACTCAGTTGCAAAGATCAATTGGGAATGGAAAACAAATTATAGCCTTGCAAGTGATGTCCATATTCCATGAAAGCGAAGAAAAAATAGGAAATAAAGAAACTCAACATAGCATATCAGTTGTCGGGTTTGTGACTGTTGGAGTGTCTGCAGCGGATGGAGGGAACCCATTAGCTGCACATGCTTGATTTATTTGAGTTTTCTCTTGCTTTAAATCGTAGTATAAGTTTTAGGCGAGTAGGAGATTCAGTTTGTGCATTTGAATCCGTTTGGATGATGTATAAGATGAATTCTGCAATGCATAGTGTCAAATTACCCTCTTCAATTATTTCACTGAATGTCAAAAGTGGAAGAGCACAACGACATCCCAGCTGCAGTAGAGCAACCACACCTTAGCGATGCACTCCCACATTCGGAGCTTAATTACTGAATGGTGACAGTCAAGTGAAAGGCATCGCTCAAGCAACATTTAATTCAGGAATAGACTGATGGCGTTTGAAAGAACAACCCTATTTATGGGAGAATACAGTTACGAATTTTTATTGGTTGGCTAATATGATCAGAATTGTCCAGTCTTTGCCGTTTCCAAATCAACCTCAGAATCAAAATAATTTCTATCAGTAGAAGGACTTACGCTAATGTCGTAATCTGTTTGTTCAAATTCAAAACAATAAATTAATTGGAACGATTTTGCCAGCTCAGTGGCGCGTGGAGATCCCAACGGGTATAAATAAAGGCTCTGGGAATGTATATCCTCACATTTTAAACAGACAGATTGCCTGCAGCAAAAAGTGACGGATAAATTCATACAGAAAATGTTTGATAGTATCGATAACATTTTCTACACGATCCTTGCCTTCATTGGTGTTCTAGATAAGTGACTATAATCATTGAAATTATGTAAATCTGTATTTGAGCTGGTGTCTGGTTTTTCTCTGTGAGGACAGAAGTTACATGGTGATCTCGTGGTCGCTCTCGTACAGACACTTGCTGAATGATAAAATTTCCTTTTGTCAAATGTCTTGAGTTATTTCAGTGGTTTTATTATATTTCTTGAAGTGATGCTAAATCTCTGTTTGTAACTCATAGGCTCTCTGAATTATCAAGTTATTATATTTCGTGGAAAATCGTGTAATTTTGAATTTGACCTTAAAGCCGACAAGGCTCTGAGTCGAAATATTAGTGGTTATAACCGTTGCTATAGAACTGTACTAAGTGTAGGTAAATAACTGCAGTTATTACCTGACTTCAGTGACCATATAGTATTGGGAGTATCTACGACTGTTGATATGTACTGAGTGTAGCTCACGAACTGGAGTGGAATGACTAAGACGAGTGTCCACAAATTAATGGGGGTATCTGTCATTGGTGAATTGTACTGAATATGGGTCACTAACTGGAGTGAAAAACCTGACCCCAGAAGCCATGCATTATTGTACTGTCAATGTAGGTTTATATGGATTACAATTTTCCCTTGCGATCTATTTCAAAGATGTTGCTTCATTGACTGATGTCGCCATTCCATGGTGCTGCCTCTGTCTTTTACGAATACAATTAATTGCCAAGTGGAAGATTTTTGCTGATGTTTGGTAGTAAGTGTAAAACGTAAAAAGTATAGTTTATTGTTTTGTTTCCTATTGTGGTGCTCAAATAGAAACAGATGTTGACTATTTAATTACAGTTAAGCAGCAGAACAACACTGTTAAAGTATGTCAGTCCTTTTGAATAATTTTATTATGCATAGTATTATTCTCCTGAATGTGCTAACTATAAATACTTTGTTGTGTTTAGTGCTGACCAATCCCCGGCCCCCAAAACGGCCCTGAGATTTTGTTGGTCATGAGTGCTGAATTTTATTATCTTGCCATCACACAGGATGAATATTGGGCATGATTAAGAGTCTCGAAGCATATAACCTGTGCAAATCTCCACCGTTACCTCAGTGAGTTGTCTCCCTGTGAGGTGAGAAACCTGTAACTGAGGAACATACATAGAGCGTTTTCATAATGCGTATATTATAACGGGGGCAGTAAATATTATCATTAGTAAACTGGTTATAATGAAAAACATTGTACATTTCTCTCTGTTCTGTTATCATCCAGGTGTAAATAATTGCACCTTCTCCAGTGCATCGATGCCCTTTCTCTAATATGGAGACCAGACCTGTACACTGGGTTGCAAAGATCTATAATAGACGAATAACAGCTTTTTGAATTTTTTTAAAATTCCATTCCTCTGGAAAGGAGCTCCAATGCTTTGTTTGTCTTTGTGTGACCCTGTTAACCGTTGTTGTTAATGAAATGATTTGTGAATCTGTACACTTGAAGCCCTTTGCCCTACCGCATTTCAACAGCAATTTTCCAAGCAAAGTTTAGGAAGTTTATTCTTACGACCAAAAATCGGCACCTCACACTCACTATCTTGGAATTAATTTGCCATTTATAGGTCAAAGCACAAGTTTATGAGTTATTATATTCAACGTATTATCTCATTCTGTTGTACTAATCCTTGTGAAACACAATTCCCCTCTTCTTGCCAATCTGAGGAAATACCTTTCAACTCTACCCCTGCTTTCTGTTCCTGTAGCCATCTTGCTGTCCGTTCTGCTGCTTTTCCCCTAACTACAATTGCGAAGAGAATAGACATGCGTTTGCTGAGTGGAAGTTTATGGAAGGCTTTTTGAAAATAGAAGTATATTACATTTACTGTTTTAGTATGATCTAATTTTCCTGATACATATTCAAGACATTTCCTGAGGTTTGTCAAATATGATCTTCCTTTTGGAATATATGCTGGCTCTCTTTTTTCTATTTTGCTTTCAAAGACGTTTTTTTCTTTTTTTTTCAGTTTCTTCCAACCACTGACGGTCGGCTAACCGGTCTATAGTGCATTGAACATGTTGTATTTTCGGTTTGAAATGCTGAAATATCGTTAGCTGTCCATCAGTCCTCTGGCACTGTTCCATATACAGACTATTGTTAATGAACAGATAATTGATGACGCGAAGGTCGGTGGAGTTGTGGATAGTGCCGAAGGATGTTGTAGGGTACAGAGGGACATAGATAGGCTGCAGAGCTGGGCTGAGAGATGGCAAATGGAGTTTAATGCGGAAAAGTGTGAGGTGATTCACTTTGGAAGGAGCAACAGGAATGCAGAGTACTAGGCTAATGGGAAGATTCTTGGTAGTGTAGATAAATACAGAGATCTTGGTGTCCAGGTACATAAATCCCTGAAAGTTGCTACCCAGGTTAATAGGGCTGTTAAGAAGGCATATGGTGTGTTATGTTTTATTAGTAGGGGGATCGAGTTTCGGAGCCACGAGGTCATGCTGCAGCTGCACAAAACTCTGGTGAGACCGCCCCTGGCGTATTGCTTGCAGTTCTGGTCACCGCATTATAGGAAGGATGTGGATGCTTTGGAAAGGGTGCAGAGGAGATTTACTGCGATGTTGCCTGGTATGGAGGGAAGGTCTTATGAGGAAAGGCTGAGGGACTTGAGGTTGTTTTCGTTAGAGAGAAGGAGGAGGAGAGGTGACTTAATAGAGATATATAAGATAATCAGAGGGTTAGATAGGGTGGATAGTGAGAGTCGTTTTCCTCGGATGGTGATGGCAACCACGAGGGGACAAAGCTTTAAGTTGAGGGGTGATAGATATCGGACAGATGTCAGAGGTAGTTTCTTTACTCAGAGAGTAGTAGGGGCGTGGAACGCCCTGCTTGCAACAGTAGTAGACTCGCCAACTTTAAGGGCATTTCAGTGGTCATTGGATAGCCATATGGATGAAAATGGAATAGTGTAGGTCAGATGGTTTCACAGGTCAGCGCAACATCGAGGGCCGAAGGGCCTGGACTGCGCTGTAATGTTCTAATTCTAATTCTAATTCCTACATCTCCCGTGTGAGCCACATGTAAGATGGCAGGATCGCCAAGGGCACATTGTACTTCGAGCTCGTCACTGGCATCAGACCCACCGGCCGTCCATGTATCCGCTTTAAAGATGCCTGTTAACGCGCCATGAAGTCTTGTGACATTGACCACAAGTCGTGGGAGTCAGTTGCCAGTGATCGCCAGAGCTGGCGGACAGCCATAAACGCAGGGCTAACGAGTGGAGAGTCGAAGTGACATGGTAGTTGGCATGAAAAAAGACAGAAGTGCAAAGAGAGAGCCAACTGTGTAACAGCCCCGACAACCAATTTTACCTGCAGCGCCTGTGGAAGAGTCTGTCACTGCAGAATTGGCCTTTATAGCCAGTCTAGGCGCTGTTCCACAAACCACTGACCACCTTTAGGCGCTTACACATTGTCTCTCGAGACCAAGAGGGCAAAGATTGAGAAGATTGCCTACCTCTCCCCTACCTTCTTTAGTATGTGTGCTTGCATCCATTGTAACATGAAGGTTGAACCTCTCTTTAATTACCTTATCAAATATCTCCCCTTTTTCCAAGTGTCCCGATATGTTTTTATTTATTTATTTATTTTGAATGCTTTCAGTATTATTTGTCATTTCAGTTCCCGTGGTCAGAGATCTCTCTCCATTTATCAGGATCGGAATCCCCACCCACTGGCCTATCCCACACTACACATGAACTCCATCCATCTGAGCTCGGACCTGCACGACAGAATCCACTTCAATTTCTGTCCATGCCAGCCTAACCTTTACGAATCTGAAGTGCAGAAAACCTGAGCTCTGCTTAAAAGCACAGTGAATGTGATCTTACCTGACAGACACCATGAGGCTGGTGCAGAGCCAGTTTCACTTCACCATCTACTGCTGGCATGTTCCAAGGGCACCATTTGCTTTGAATGGTTCTGTTTCATTCACTTTTCATTCCCGCTGGAACTTTTCTCTTCCTCACTGCCACTGGTCTGGGATTGAAAACCCTCAGGACGGGCAACCCACCACCTTCCTGCAGAGACTCTGCTCCATTCTCACAGTTTCTTGCGTTCCATTTCATCTGTTCTACTGATGCTACCTTCTACATCAATGCTTCCGAAATATCTTCAGTATTCTTCAGCTAAGAATTCCCCTCTTCTGTGGCCCACGAGCGTGTCCACCCCATTTCCAGTGTTGCAACCTTCACCCCTTACCCTATCTGTCAGAACCTCGTTCAGGTTCCTTGTCATGACCTTGAATATCATCAGCTTCAACGCAGCATCCTCCAACATAAGAGCCACATCCAGCCGTCCACAATGAACCACATATTCTGCTCCGTTCCCATCCTCCACCCACCACTTGATTGCAACATCTGGTCTTTTGGAGTCACAGTTTCAAGAGGTGAGATTACCATCCCAATAAAGGCTTTAAGAGAGCGAGGATCACGCTGCCAACTGCTGCTGGAATATCAAAGGACCGGCAGCTCAGCAGTATGAGCAGCGCCACCTGCAGCATTGACCACTGATGGTATTGCAGAGTCCTCGGATCCAGGACCAGCGGCAAATCCCCGGAATACAGGTAGGTGAGGTAGGGTGACCTGGCCCAGTCCATAAGTTTCTCCAAGGGAGTGTATGGGGCTGGTGGTTTTTTCCATGGTGAGGGCCATCTTAGTTGTCTAGTTGTTCCCGAGGTGGTCCTCTGTGGGCGATAAATTCTCCATCAAGGACGGAACCCCACCAAGCCGACAGCGGGGGCACATCAGATTACAACGTGTCCTTCCTGCGGGGGGAGGCACCCACCATTGGTACGATCCTATTGGCGGCAGGAAGCCAATTAACAAGCCAATTAAGGGCCTCAATTCCCCCCACCCCCGGGCAGGAAGGTCATCATTGGCCTATTACACTTACGGGAAGATCACAACAATGAATCTTGCATCGAGTTCCACTGGTGGCAGTTCCACTCCAACCTTCCAGCATCGAAGCCAGGAACCCTGCCTTCCAGATGAGCACAAGATCCGGCCGCCATGGTCCACCCACCGTTCTCTGTCGCTACATCGAATAGTGGATCCTTCTCCTATTTGCCAGATTTTGCATGCTCCCCCGTCTCTCTGTTATTCTGCTCTCACCATTTATACTTCCTCTGGAACCAGCTCTTTTTTTTAGTTGTTGCATTCCGCTTGCTCCATTATCTCCTTTGTAATGGAATCCCTCCTGCCCTCCAGCCGATCACAGACCTTCCCCTGATCATTTCCTCCCTCGATATTCCACTTTTATTTTCTAGCTCTATTATTGCTTTGACACTGGTAATCTGTTTTTTTTTAATGAATGGCTCAGGGTCTGAAACGTTAACTGTGCTTCCATCTCCACATATGTTTCAGATCTGCTAAATGTGCTCAACATTCTACTTTTGTAACCAAATGTGCTGCAGTTTCAGTGTTTTGCTTTTGCAACAAGATTAGATCTGGATATTAACAGGGGTGCGTTTATGGAGCTTCGGGAACTGTATGGCTTCCGATGGCACATTGTGGAATTGTAAATCACAGATTGCGAATTTTGCCCTTGGCAGGTTCCCATCCAGCAGTCAGCCTGATTTACAGGCATCTCTTCCAGTTGGGGACGGAGACTAGGACATACGTGGCCTGTCCATGTGCCTCTGAGCAGGGTCGTGGGAGCAGTCCAATCTCTTGATGTTCAACCCCCGTATTAGAGGCACAGCAGATTTCGACTTTTCGACTCGCTGGGATTGATCCCCCACGCATTAAAGTGGGGCAACATCTTATTCAGGGGCTGTACTTTTCGAGCTTGGGGTGGGGTGTTGTTAGATCCGTCACACAGTGCAGGGTATCCAATCCCATAGGGGTGTAGTCCCTGATCCTTGGACAGCTCAGGTACATGGGGTGATTGATCTTGGATAACGTGGAGGGGTTCCAAACCCGGGACTTTGTGGCAGTCCGAAACCAGAACTACCAATACCTCACAACAGAGTTAGTGGGGCTGATGGTTCCTCTGATGGATGGGCTGTCAGACAGTGTCTGATCATGAGGCGATGGGTGGTCTAGTTCCTCGGAGTCTGACCCAAGGATGCACAATCCTGGGGCGAGGGGTTGGTCACAATCCTAGCAGTCAAGTTGTTGCCACTATATAATTCCAAATATCTAATCACCTGGGAGCGGTTGTCTGGTCGTCCCCTGTCCTGACTCCATTAAACCCAGAAGTGGTCGTGTCGAAGGTAGCTTGGGGATGGGCTGAAAATATTTAACATTTTATTTTCTGGTCCACCCCCAACCAACGTCATTTTGGTGCTGATATCCTGCACTTACTGCCTGTTTCAGTCACGGAGAATGTTTGATTTGTAACTTCCAGTCTCTTTCCCCTTTTCTCTCTGACAGTTAATTTATTGGCGATTGTGATCCTGTCCCAGGGAAAGTGCGGCCTCTCCAGCTGCACCACTCGCTATCTGGTGGGCATGGCAACGGCAGATCTGCTGGTCATAATCACAGAGGTCATACTGAGACGGCTCAGTTATTATTATTTCCCGTGGTCTTTCCTGAACATCACACATGTGTGCACTACTGTCATTGCTCTGAGTCGTGCAGCCGCTGACTGTTCTGTCTGGTTCACCGTTACCTTCTCCTTTGATCGATTTGTGGCCATTTGTTGCCAGAAGCTGAAAACAAAATACTGCACAGAGAAAACAGCAGCGATTGTTCTGGCAACAACTTGCATTCTTCTCAGTTTAAGAAACATCCCCTTCTACTTTATACATGAACCAAAACAGATAATCAACAATGTACCGTGGTTCTGTGTGATAAAACCAAGCATTTACACTGAACCAGGATGGGTGGGGTATGACTGGCTTGATACACTTTTACTTCCATTCCTCCCATTCACTTTAATTCTGTTGCTCAATGGTCTGACAGTCAGATATATTTTAGTGGCCAGTTGAGTCCGTAAAGGACTGAGGGGTCAGAGCAAGGGAGAGAATAGCAATGACCCAGAGATGGAGAGCAGAAGGAAGTCTGTGATCTTACTCTTCACCATATCTGGCAGCTTCATCATTTTGTGGTTGGTAAATGTTATCGAATTCTTATATTATATAATTTCAGGAATCAATCCCAGGGACTTCAACGATTCTGAATACATTTTTCAACAAGTCGGATATATGATGCGGAATTTAAGTTGTTGGACAAACACATTTATTTATGGGGCAACTCAATCTAAGTTCAGAGAGCAGTTCAAGAGCATGGTGAAATATCCGTTTAGATCAATTACTCATTTAATGAATAAACACAATAACTGAGAGAAGCCTAGAGACAGTTTCTTATGTTTCCAATTGATTAATATATGTTCTCAATGGGCAAGAGGTGACCGAAAGCTGATGACATAGAAATGGCGGTAAGTGATAGTGGTGTTGGCGGGAGGGTTTGGGGGGAGGTGGTTGTGACTGTGCCAAGAACAGGGTTGCGGGTTCAAGAGGTAATCTTAGAAGACCTAGCAGAAAGCAGGCAGGATGAGAGTCAGTGAGTTCCCTGGAGGACAGGAGAGGGAACAGCAGCCTCAGTCTCTCCTCCACTTCCACTAGTTCATTTCCCAGCTCTCAAGCATGCTCAGCAAGAAAGAAAATTGTTCTTACAAAAGCCAAAATGTTTCAGATGCTGGAATCTTCTCATATCAATTGATTAGAATTTTTGTTTCATTTTCGGAGACGCCTTACTGAATCCATTTCCCTTCAATTCCTCTTGCCCTTCTATCTATCTATCTATCTATCTATCTATCTATCTATCTATCTATCTATCTATCTCTCTCTATCTATCTATCGATCAGTTTGGCTGTCTCTCTCTCTCTATCTATCTATCTATCTACCTACCTACCTACCTACGTGTCTACCTGTCCACCTGTCTACCTGTCCACCTGTCTATCTATCCACCTGTCTATCCCCTATCTATCCACCTTTCCAATTATCTACCTATCTATCTCTCCCTAACCCTGCCCCCCCGCCCGCGCCCCCCCCCACTACCTCCCATCGAATGTAAAGGCGCAGTTACACTTGACAGGCCCAGCTGAGTGGTGTGAATAGGGAGATTATACCAGCGATGATGAGATGGGGTTAGGCTCGTCGTAGGATCAGCCAGCCCCAGTGACTCAACTTTGTGGCTGCTCCAATGGATGGGCTGAATACCTTCCTATTTTGCATGTTGGCTGATATCTTTAATGGCTATTTTTATCCCTGCAATTGACGTGGCCATCACTGACTAGGCCAGCATTCATCGCCCATAAATCATTGCCCTTGAGAAGGTGGTGGTGAGCATCCTTCTTGGACCGCTGCGGTCATGTCCCCATGCATTCGCTGCCTTTGTCCTTCTAGGTGGTAGAGGTCTCCGGTTTGGAAGGTGCTGTCTAAGGAGCCTTGGTGCGTTGCTGCAATGCATCTTGTAGATGATACACACTGCTGCCACTGTGCGCCGGCGGTGGAGGAAGTGAATGTTTGTAGATGGGGTGCCAATAAAGCGTGCTGCTTTGTCCTGGATGGTGTCACGCTTCTTGAGTGTTGTTGGAGCTGCACCCATCCAGGCAAGTGGACAGTATTCCATCACACTCCTGACGTGTGCCTTGTAAATGGTGGACAGGCTTTAGGGAGTCAGGAGGTGAGTTACTCACCGCAGGATTCCTAGCCTCTGACCTGCTCTTGTCGCCAAGGTATTTACATGACTACTGCAGTTCAGTTTCTGGTGATTCACATCCTTACTTTCTGAATGAGCCTACCATGAGGAACTTTATCAAATGCCTTGCTGAAATCCATAGACACCACATCTACTGCTCTTCCTTCAGCAGCGTGTTTTGTCACGTGGAGTGAAACGAATTGGCTGAATTCTGGCATCTGTGATGTTGGGGACGTCAGGAGGAGGCCGAGATGGATCATCAAATCAGAACTTCTGGCTGAAGAATGTTACAACTGCTTCAACCTTATTGTTCGCACTGATGTGCGTGGCTCTCCCATCTTTGAGGATGGGAATATTTGTAGAGCCACCTCTCCAGTTGTTTAATTGTCCACCTCCATTCAAGGCTGGTGTGGCAGGAATGCAGATCTTAGAACTGATCCGTTGGTTATGGGATCGCTTAGCTCTGTCTATCGCATGTTGCTCACGCAGTTTGGCACGCACACAGTCCCTTGCTGTAGCTGCATCAGGTTGACACCTCATTCTGAGGTATTCCTAGTGCTGCTCCTGGCATGCCGTCCTGCATTCTGCATTGAACCAGGGTTGGTCTCCTGGCTTGATGGTAATGGTAGAGTGGGGGATATGCCAGTCCATGAGGTTACAGATTGTGGTTGAGTGCGATTCTGCTGCTGCTGATGGCTCACAGCACCTCATGGATAACCAATTTTGCATTGCCAGATCTGTTCGAAATCTACCCCATTGAGCACGGTGGTATTGCCACATAACACGAAGGAGGGTACCTTCAATGTGAAGGCGGGATTTGTCTCCACAACGATTGCAACAAAAAATAACTACAGGACCATGACACCTCCGCCCCCAGTGGAATGAAACGCCATTCCTGAAATGCGTTTCACTGCAATGGGTAAAAAAAATAGAAACTGAAAAAAATGCTAACGTTATTGTCACGCATTTACAGACATACTCCTTTCTAAAAAAATGTTCAGACTACAGCATCAAGTTTTAGCAGAACATTTCATCATTACGTTTTCAAAAGTTGTTCCAATTAACCCATTTCAACTTTACAAGCATAGTCTTCCAATTGTTTCATGTTTTCCTTTCAAGTGTCCCTTTCGTCCATCACATCAGCCAATTGAGCTGCAGAGCTAGGAGCACTGACCACAGCTGGGTTTACTAATCCCTGAGATTTTTCTCGAGTACCCCTTAACCAATGTGGCATCACTTGACACTGGAAAACCTTGGCTGGTTGATTTTTTTTCTTACCCTGGGGCGTCAAATGAATTTGATGGTATCCCTCCAACACATAAACACATGGTGCTGCCCACACTGTCCATAAAGTCCTTTAAGTGAGAATTTGGGTAGGAGTCTGCATCCTTTACCACAGTGACTTTTCTAGAATGCATGCATGTTTGCGCCCTCCCACCAGATTTAGTCATCAAGACCATCTGCGAATTCTAGCTGTCCTGACTAGGTTCACCTAAGCTGCCCTTTTGCATGCATTCCACCTCTGCTTCCACTTGGGCTTGTCTGTCTGGGCCTCAGCGACAAGGATGTCGTTTTAAAGGAATGGCTCCCCCTATACCCACATCATGTGTTGCTAAGGTTGTACATCCTTTTTTAGCCCTACAAACGTTTCGAAACGTTGTGAAAACCCTGGTTACGACTTCACACTGTTTTACCACTAAGTGGAAAAGCCCACTGTGTAATTTTCCTAACCAATCTGCATTCGCTAATAGGATAGTTGGAGGTTCAATCTGCCAATTTCCTAAGCCTACTTCTGCCTCATCATCATTATCGTTTCCCTTCTCCACAGTCCCGATTACCTGACATACCTCTACTGGCTTATCCACTTCTCTGCGGTAATATGGTTTGAGCATATTAATATGACACAACCGGTTCTTCACCCGGAGTTCAGGCGTGTCAATCAAGCAATCTTCCTTACCTATTCTTTTGGTCACTCACTATGGGCCACTGAACCGTGCTTCACAGGTTCTCCCTGTGATGGCAACAACACTAATACCTCATCCCCTGGTTCTATGGTAGGTTGTGGTTTTCCCACCATTTGACAGATGTGGTATGCCCTGCAAAATTGTCTCACATCCTTTGTAAGACCTGGCCAATATTAATGCTCGCTTATGTGTGAATTGGTCTTATGAATTCCCCTTTGTTCTGAAAAAGGAACGTCGTGTGCTCACCTTAATAATCCTTTTTGATATTTAGGTGGTACCACTATCTTTTCAACAACTGTCTAGTCTTCGTCGGCAGGTCTATGAGGCAGTCTCCAGTTCCTGCTCAAAACCCCGCTTCCCATAAAGTAGCCTTCCAGAACTCCTTTCACCTCAGCTTCTGACAGAGCCATCTGTGATGTTTGATACACCTCTGGATCAGTTTCCTGTGCTGCAGTGATCGACGATCTGTTAAACATCTCATTTGGATGATCAAAATCCCCGAATAAGGTTTCAGATGTCTGATTATCTTTTTTTTGGTGCCGCTTTTAACTCCAGCATTGGATCCATTGCTTGCGTAACGACACACACAGGAAATATTCTCAGAACTTGCTCCTGTAATTGCTCCATTTCCTTAATCCCACTTGGTTCCTCTGTAACCATAGGCTGAAGTGATCTTTTGGATCTGCCAAATCACTTCCACGGATTAGATCAATTCCCTTGACAGGTAAACCGTGGACAACTGTAGTCACTCTCTAGGCATACTTTATACAAAGGTACGGTTATACACACCCCGCCAATTTCATTTACTAAAACTTTAACGATCAAGACGCTCCCCAGTGGGAACCTCATATCATTCCCCAGCAAAAGTGTTTGCCCCGCTCCTGTATCCTTGAGTAGAATGCCGCACTTACTGGACACGGAGGTACTTTTAACAACAATCATTATAACACTCAGGAATTTTATTCTTGACCTCTAAATTCCTCTTGGTTTTAGTATCTGGTTTCAAATTCACAGCTTTTGTTAAAGCTACAGCTTGGTCTGCAATACTCTCAGTCAGAGTCTTTTCCTCTGCGCTAACTCTGCATACCCCAACAAGTCCGATGGGTTTACCTCACAATTTCCAGCACTCTGAACGTATATGACCTGTTTCGTTGCACTGATAACACTTTGGCTTGAGAACCTCAGTTGTACCCTCAGCACCTTCCTTTCAGACCTGAGAAGGTGATCCTGGGGCATTCCCTGCAGTTCCTTCTTGTCCATGGCTACTTGTCTTCCTTTCACTCTCCCACTTTCTATCCTTCTCGGGTTTATGGGGGCGATGGACAAAATAGTTTGGCTTATTCACAGTCTCAGAATCATCAGCAATCTCTGTTGCTTGCCCAGCTTTCAAAACTTTCAGATTATCTCTATGAGTTTTCACTACAAAAGGAACGGAGTTTTTAAACTCTTCTAAGAGAATTAATTCCCTAAGGTTCTCATATGTGGTTTCTATCTTTAATGACCGTATCCAACGGTCAAAATTCATTTTCTTCACCCTCTCAAATTATAAGTAACTCTGTCCAGTCAACCTCCATAGGTTCCTAAACTTCTGACGGTAATCCTCAGGGACTAACTCATACGCAGTAAGAACTGCCATCTGATAATCTGCAGAAACCACTTCAGAAAGCATGGCACAAGCTTCATGATCTCTGCCTACCAGCCTTCACTGCATGAGCAAGATACAGCTTTCTTTCTGCCATTTCATCTGTTTGGCTATTTTTTCAAAAGATATGAAAAAAATGCCTCTATGTTTCTTTGCACGAACTTAGGAATAGCCTGTATAAATTTAAACAACTTCTCTTTGGCTCCTGATCTAAATTTGGATTCTTCCTGACCAGAATTTTCCCTAAATTTAAGACTACCCCTTGTCTTATTTCCATCTCTTTTAACTTAAATTCCCTCTCTTCTCTTTCACTTTCTATCCGAAATGTTCTCTCTCTTTCTCCCTTCCCTCTTTTTCCACTCAAGTTTTCTTAATTATTTTCTGCCTCAAGATTTTTTTTAATTTATTTTCCCTGCTGAAGCTCCATTTTTTCTTTTATTTCTAACTGAATCCTAGCCAATTCCAGTGCATCCGTCGCAGACCCATTGTCTTCGTGTCTCTCATGATCCCTTTCCTGTTCCTCGTATTGCCCTTCATCTGTATTACCCTAATTATCATCTTCATCTACCAATTCCAGATGTTTGGCTAATAATCCAATTATTACTTCTTTTCCGGCACCTGATTTCAATTCCAACCCCAATTTTGTTGCCAACTCTTTTAATTTGTTCTTAGTTGAAGTTATCAAATCACTCAGGGAAACATTGTGCTTTCCCAAAAACTCTGCTGCACCACGAATGCCATAACAATGGGATAGATTGCACTATACAAGAGACCTGGTTCTTTTTATTTATTTGGAATTGGTGTCAGATGTACATCACAACAATCACGTGTCCAATTGATAAGATCCCAGACTCGAGAGCAATTAATCTGATGCCAAACGCAAGACCAAAATTTAAATATTTTATCCCAGAGACGAGGAATTACTATGATTCCAAATGCGAGCCCTCCAAATTTGTCTGATTCTGATCCCAGACACGAGCTCACGAATTAAATATGATTCAACTGCGAGTGAGCCTCCAATTAAGATATGATTGAAATCCAGAAACCCAATTAATATATAATTTAAAACTTGAGTGAGCCCCCAAATAAAATGTCATTCGAATCACGGACGAGTCCCCAATAAATAGATATTACGGCTGACCGGTCCTGTTAAAGCCCCCAATCATAATATACGATACTGATTGTGTTGGCACCAATGCACTGTTAATTCAATCCCGTCGTTCCACAGATCAGCTAACATATCATTTAAAATATTTCCAAATGAAAGAAAGACCCATCAAACTGTACCACCTATTAACCCCCGAATGAGGATAACCAAACCAGATGTCTTTAAATCAACAAATTAACTTTTTAATTAAAAGAACTAAATTCTTAAACACTATGAACATTTAAAAATAGAAAAAATAGACTCCTTGCAAATTTACAGTCCAATGTTGTTCGAAGTCCCCGCTGAATGTTGTTAGAAGTCCCTACAGAATGTTGTTTAAAGTTGTTGCAGAATGTTGTTGGAAGTCCAGCAAATTTCAACAATTAACGACTCGCAAACACTTTCAACAGATCAATCAGCTTTGAGAGTTCTTGAGGGATATAAAGATTGCCACTGTCTAACTTCCCTTTCGCCAATTTAAGTTACCAGAAATCTCTGACTTGGCTTGCCTTTTTTTTTAGCATTTCGAGAGATAATAATTAAACAGACAAAAATCCTATTTCCTTCAGTATAAATAGTTGAGAGCTCTTTTTCAGTTCTGACTTCACAGCTGTGTCCTCTGTGTCTGTCTGTGCCCTGCTAGCACAAAGTGTCTTCAACTCATAAGCTAGTTAAAAACTGAATTGCAACAAATGTATCGCATCAGACTGACTCCCAGTGGCTTTATCTTTGGTAACGAGAATGCACCCTTTGAATCGCAGTTTCCAAATGGCTGTTTCAAAGACAACGAAAATGCGCCTTCCAAGAACTCCAATGCTTGCCGGATCTTAAAGCAGTACTGATCCCTTGCAAGCGTTAAAGGCAAACCGCATATTCCAAAAAAAACCTGCAGTGCCATTGCACGATACAATGGCAAACATGCTGCAGCAGACTGTAAATATTTATACAGAGCATTTCACAGACTCTGGTGAATAGCGGGATTATCCTGTTGTATGCAGTCAACGTCTGTGAGTATATACGTGTTGGTTATGTATGTATCACTATGCCATCTCGACCTTACATTGGCACTGGATTGGACGAGTGTGTGAATGTGTGTGAAGAGCCGTCTCCTCCTCTGCCTCAGTACATCTGCTGCTGAAACCCTCATGCATGTCTTTAATATCTCCAAACATTACTGTTCGAAAGTTCTCAAGCTGGGCTCCCATTTTCCTCACTGCCTAACATACAGCTACTCCAATTCCCTGCTGTCTGGGTTCTGACTCGTCGTAAGCCACATTCATCCAATTTTACCACGTTCGCTGACCGACATTGGATCCTGGGAAGGGTGGATATTGAAAGGCTGTTTCCCCTTGTGGGAGAATCTAGAACTAGGGGTCACTCTTTAAAAGTAAGGTGTCGCCTATTCCTTATCTATTTAACCTCCTTCATCCCCTAAGACGCTCCCTACCTCTGTTATCTCCTTCAGCCCTTCAACACTTGCTATCGCTGTAACCTCCTCCAATCCTACCAGCCTCTGAAAACACTAAATTCTTTTTTGTCCAATTCTCTTCCCTTGTGCATCCGCTGCTTCGTTTAATTTGTTCACTAAGAATAGGGACTGATCGGCAAGCAGACTCGGTAGTGAGGGTAATGGAGAGCAGTGAAAGAACTACAAAACAGAAATAACGCACAGTCTATATGATAAACTAAATGAATTGACTGGAGGAAGGAAATAAACTAGCCCAACGAGGAATTACGGGTAGAAATGGTACACGGCTTATAAAATCTGAGGAAGTGAAGGATAAATGGGAAAAATGCATGGAAAGCCTATAAGACAACGATAGCGAGCCAATAGAACCAGAACTAGAGAAAGAAAAACGAAATTTCCCCAGATAAGTTAGGAAGTTATCTTCTGGGCTGTGAAATAACGAGACCTTTAAAGGTACTGAAGTCACGAAAAGCAGAAGGATGTGATCGATTTACTGTAGCAATGATAAAATAACTAGAAGAGTTGGCAACAAAATAATTGACAAAGTTATTTAAGGAGATGTCCACCAAGGGACAATGGCCAGAATACTTTTTGAGGAGCAAAATGGTCGCATTGGAGAAGAAAACAAATACCACGAAGGTTGCAAAACACAGCATCACCACTTTGATGGCACATGCATCCAAAATAATGTTAAAGTTCCTAAAAAAATAGAGTGGACATCAAAACAAACCATAACATCATCTGCAAACCGATGGGTTTTTTGAAGGGTTGTGGAAATACAGAGGATGCAGTAGTGACAAGAGTGTTAAGCAAAAGAAGCAAATAATATCAGAAAGTAGTTTACACCTGCTTGTACATTATTGGAAAAAAAACTTCGACATTTTGAACTAGTAACATGATGTTAAAAATGTTGGAGGCGATCAGAGATGAATAGAGAGTAAAAATGAAGATTGTAGCTTTTTAATATGGACAGATTGTTGCAATAAGGACAATATATGGTGAATCTGAACCTGGAGTAATCGAGCGTCGGTTGTGATATGGCTTTCTACTATCATCAATGCTGTTTTGCATTTATGTGGAATCCACTATAAAAGAACCACCAGGTGAAGTACGGAAAGGTGTCAAAATAGGAGGGCAATGAGTGAAGAGAGTGTGATTTACAGATGACCATTCCCTAGTGGCTAGCACAACAGCAGATCCACCGATAATAATCGTTAGAATTAATGAAGTGGTGAAAGCTTATGGTTATGAAAATAAATGTAAAGGAAAACGATGGAAGTTATGAAGCTGGAACAGGTACCGCAACCAGTGAAGCATCGTATCAGAAGACGGTTATGCCATAAAGAAAACAGGGCGAGAATAGCAATGCCAACGTATGAATTATCCAAACATGATGATTTGCTCAGGATCGGAATGAGTAGCGATCTTAAGAAAAGACTGGGCGAGACTGTGATTTGATGTGTCTTGCTATACAGGACTGAAACGTTGACATTTAGAAAAGTAGTTATCCAAAGACTAGAACGTTGTGAAATCTGGTCCTAGAGAAGGAGGGAGAGCTTTAGTTGCAGACAACACAAGCACAATGAAGACATTTTCAGGATGGCGGTGAAGGTTAGAAAGTTGGTAAATATCAACAAGAAAAGGCAACAAGGTTGCATTGCCATATTCGAAGGCCTGAAGGAGGTGGTTACATGAATATTACATAGATGTAGAGCATAGGGGAGAAAGATAATTATGATTAAAAATGGGATGCTCCGAAGAACAACTGAAGAGGTAAGCACAAGATTGCGAGGCATGGTGAAATAAACAGATACAAATATACCTTTTAGGCAGAACGCAATAACAACAGCAACGTTGATACCTATTTACAGCATTAGAAGCTGAGATAAAAGTTATTTATGGAGATGTACACTAAGGGAGAACGAAGAGCAAAATGGTTGCAGGGGAGAACAAAACAAAGACCACGAAATGTGGAAGAAAAGACAATAAATGTTTTCTATGTGATAGATTACTGAATCCCAAAATATTAGCATTATAAAATGGCCAAACAAAATTGGAGGCCATTGGGACATTCAAGCCTGTGCAAGCTCTCTGCAAGAGCAAAGTAGTTGTCCCACACTTTGGCGTTTTACCTGTACTATGCATTTTTATATTCAGCTTCACCTCAATCTCAACTAATATATCCAGTCCCTCCCAAACCCTGCCTAATATCCTCAGCTCCTCCCACTCCATTAAATGTCCCCTGTTTCTCCTCATCACCACCTAATATCCTCGGCACCACATCACCACCTAACGTCCTCAGCTCGTGTGCCCCCACTTAAAGTGCTCAACGCATCCTCAATCCAAGCTAATATCCGCAAATTCCTCACTTCACCCCAACCCACTAACCTTAACTCCCCTGCCCCACCTAATTTCCACAGGTCCTTTGCCACACCTCCTTAATTCCGCAGATCCTGCCCAGCCCACATGATATCCTCAGTTCCACCCCTTTCCTCAAAATGGAGACGTGTGACCAGTGGTGTTCCACAGGGATCCGTGCTGGGACCACTGTTGTTTGTGATATACATAAATGATTTGGAGGAAAGTATAGGTGGTCTGATTAGCAAGTTTGCAGACGACACCAAGAATGGTGGAGTATCAGATAGTGAAGGGGACTGTCAGAGAATACAGCAGAATATAGATAGATTGGAGATTTGGGCAGATAAATGGCAGATGGAGTTCAATCAGGGCAAATGCGAGGGGATGCATTTTGGAAGATCCAATTCAAGAGTGAATTATACAGTAAATGGAAAAGTCCTGTGAAAAATTGATGTATAGATAAATTTGGGTGTTCAGGTCCATTGTTCCCTGAAGGTGGCAACGCAGGTCAATAGAGTGGTCAAGAAGACATACGGCATGCTTTCCTTCATCGGACGGGGTATTGAGTACGAGAGTTGGCAGGTCATGTTACAGTTGCATAAGACTTTAGTTCGGCCACATTTGGAATACTGCGTGCAGTTCTGTCGCCGCAATACCAAAAGAATGTAGATGCTATGGAGATGGTGCAGAGGAGGTTCACCAGGATGTTGCCTCGTATGGAGGGCGCTAGCTATGAAGGGAGGTTGAGTAGATTAGGATTATTTTCATTAGAAAGACGGAGGTTGAGGGGGACCTGATTGAGGTGCACAAAATCATGAGAGGAATAGACAGGATGGATAGCAAGAAGCTTTTTCCAAGAGTGGGTGATTCAATTACTAGAGGTCACGAGTTCAAAGTGAGAGGGGAAAAGTTTAGGGGGGTTATGCGTGGAAAGTTCTTTACGCAGAGGGTGGTGGGTGCCTGGAATGCGTTGCCAGCGGAGGTGGTAGACGCGGGCACGATAGCATCTTTTCAGATGTATCTAGACAGATACATGAATGGGCAAGAATCAAAGAGATACAGACCCTTAGAAAATAGGCGACAGGTTTAGATAGCGGATCTGGATCGGCGCAGGCTTGGAGGGCCGAAGGGCCTGTTCCTGTTCTGTAATTTTCTTTGTTCTTTGTTTTGTTCTAATGTGCTCAGCTCCCGTGTAATAACCCCAGCACTACTCTATCCCCCTAATATACTCAGTTCCTCCCATCCCCGGAATAATTTCGTCAGCTCTTCCTTATCACCACCACCTCATATCCGCAGCATCTCTCCAGCCTCTAATTAACCTCCTCCCTTCCACAACTGCTGCAGCCTACACATCCCCAGCTAACATAATAGTAATATAATATAGTAACGCCAAACTAATATCCTCAGCTCCTCCTGAACCCACCTAATTACCTCAGCTCTCCCCACCCCGCATAATGTGCTCAGCCCCACCCTACCCCCAGCACATATTCTCAGAGCTACCCACCCTCACGTAATCCCCTTAGATCTCTCCACCCCCACCTGATATCCTCAGCTCCATGCTGCCAACAACTAATATTGTCAGCTCCTACCCAATGGTCCTGATATCTTCAGGTCCTTCCGCACTAAACCTAATGTCCTCAGCTGCTCCACAACCAAAAAAGTGTCATCAGCTCGTTCCCACACCCAGCTGGTATCCTCAGATCCAGCAGTGTATCCATTTAATATCCTCAAATGCTCCCAACCACCAACGTATATGCTTACATTCTCCCCACCCCACGTAATACCCGACTCTTATGCAGCTCTTACCTACTCTACATTCAATCGTCAGCTCCTGCGACCCCACCTAATAACCTCAGCACCTCGCATCCCATTAATATCCTCAGCTCCGCCGCAACACCAGCCCATATCCTTCACACCCCACCTAACATCCTTAGCTTCTCCGACACCACATAATATCTCTACCTCTTCACGCCTACTTGATGTCCTCAGCTCCTTCCAAGCACATCTACTAGCCTCAGAACCTCCCATCCTCGTAATATGGTCTGCCACTTCACAAACACCAATATCCTCAATTCCTCTAACCCCTACTAATATTCTCAGCTCTTTCCACCCCACGTAATATTCACAACTGCTCCCACCCCAGCTAATATTTTCAGACTGTAACCAGCATTCCTACCCTGCTCAGTTACTCCCACCCCATAAAACTTCTTCTGATGCTCCCGAAACTGCCGAAAAAATAACTTCAACCACGCCCAGTTTACTAAGCTTACCTCATTCCGATGCCCACCTAATATGCTCAGCTCTTTCCCTTCCTCACCTAAAACCCTCAGCTCCACCCCACCCCACAACATTCCCTCAGTTCCTCCTCACCACACAATATTTCCTCAGCTGCTCCTCCCCCACCCCTTAAGCTGAACAACTCCTGATCCCCACCTAATACTTGCAGCTTGCCCATCCAAACTGGTATCCATAGCATTGCTCCACATCGATCCAAATCCTTAAATCCACATGTAATATACTCGGCTGCTCCTCACGTCAGGTAATATCCTCAGCTCATGCACCCCCACCCCCCATAGGAACCTCAGCCCCTCCCCAGCACACCTGATATCCTCAGCTCCTCCTCACCCCTACATAATGTTCAGAGCTCCTCTCCAGCCCAACTCAAAATTCATATCTTTCTCATCCCAAACTAATGTTCTCAGCACACCTTTCCCCCACCTAAAAATGTCAGACCCTCCACACCACACCTCATATCATTTGCTCCATATTTGTACATAATATTTTCAGCTAAATCACATTGCATCCAGAATCCTCAGATTCCACTCACTCTGCCTAAGCTTGGGCTCCTCCCACCCCTTATTCCCTCTGTTCTACACCTCTACCTAATATCCAGTGTCTCTCCCCACGCTACCTAAAAGCCTCAGATCCTCCGCAGCCCCAATTACAGCCTCGGAATCTGCCACATAAGCTTATTTTTCAGGCTCTCACTTCCTCGTAATAACTTCACCTCTGCCTCAGACCCAACTAATATACCCAGCTCCTCCCAACCCACCTGATGTCCTCTGCTCCTTCACCATCACCACCTCTTATCATACACTCCTCCAGGATACAGCACTACAATGCTCAGCTCCACTCCACCTCACAAAATAGCATCAGCTCCTCGCACCAACAGTAACATCCTCAATACCTCCCCACCACGTAAAACATCTCAGAAGCTCCCCACCATACCCAATATCCTGGCGTCCTCCCACCCCCACCTAATATCCTCAGCTGCTCCTCACTCCACATAATATTGTCAGCTCATCCCAGCACCCATATCAGTCTCTCAGACTATAACCCCGCTCCCCCCCACTGTATGCTCATCTTCTCCCCACTGTCAATTCGTACAATTAATCCTCTTCACCCCAATATCCTTAGCTTATCAGCCAATCCATCCAATACCCTCTGTTCCTCCTGCACCCCACGTAATATCATCTGAAACTCTCTACGACCACCTGATGCTATTTGCTCCTCCACAGCCCCAAATAATATCCTCAGTTCCCTACCACTCCAGCTAATATTGACTTCTCGTCACCGCCTGCAACCTATATCTTCAACACCCCATCAACAATTAAAATGCTCAGCTCCAAATAATAACTTCAGCTCCTTCGTACCCACCTCAGATATTCAACACATCCCCACCATCAACCAATATCGTCAGCCCTTTCCCGCACTACATAATGTTCTCAGCTCCTCCACGCAGACAACCATAAAGCCCACCCTCTCCCTACTGTCACATAATATCCCGAACTCCTCACCACCACCTTCACCCCCCCTCCCTTCCCTACCGAATATCCTCAGCTCTTACCACCCCACCTATTATCGTCAGCTACCCCACTCTACCTTCTGCCCTCAGCTCCTCCCTACTCTACCTGATATCGTCACTTCGTTCCACCCCTACAGAATATGCTCATCGTCACACCACTCCACCTAATAACCTCAACTTCTCCCCACTGTCACATAGTTTCTCTCCGTACCATCATGTCCCACCTCAGATCCTCAGCTCTCCACCACCGTCAGTTCCGAATCACAACAAGCCTTTGGCGCAACCAGATATGCCGACCCTGCAAATTCTTCCTTATTTACATCAGGGAGAGTGTGCCAAAATTGGAATAGCTGGTCCAACAGACCATTCAAGCTAAAGCCAAACATAGTCATACTCAAGGAATCATACTTTACAGACAGTGTCCCAGACACCACCATCACCATCCTTGCCTCTTCCACAAACCCATTTAATACCTTTTGTTCCTTGCCAGCTCTACCGAATAAGCTTATGCATTCTTCACTCCATCTAATCTCCTCAGCAAGCTCTCACCGTACCTAATCTCCTCAGCTACCGCCCATTCCACCTAATATCCTCAGATCCTCTCCCCCAGCTCCACCCAATTTTCTCAGGTCATACCTCCCATACCTAATGTTCTCAGCTCCTTCCAGTCACTCCTAATAAATGCAGTTCATCTCCACCTCCGTTACCACTCTCTGCTCCTCCCCCATTCCACGTTATATCCTCAGAACCGGCCCACTTCACCAATATACTCTGCCCGCCCAGATCCCACCTAACATCCACAAATCTTCCCCACCCAGACCTGATAACGGAAGGACCACCTGGCATCCACCTAGGCACACAATATGAAATGGCGCAACCAGATATGCCGACCCTGCAAATTCTTCCTTATTTACATCAGGGAGAGTGTGCCAAAATTGGAATAGCTGGTCCAACAGACCATTCAAGCTAAAGCCAAACATAGTCATACTCAAGGAATCGTACTTTACAGACAGTGTCCCAGACACCACCATCACCATCCTTGGGTAAGTCCTGTCGCACAGACAGGACAGGCCCACCAGTTGTGGCAGCGCAGCATTATACAGTGGGTACTGTATACATAGTTGCCCTGGATGCCCTCAACATTGACTCAGACCCCCCATGAATTCTCATTGCATAAGGTCAAACATGGGTGGGGAAACCTGCTGCTGGTTACCACTTACCGTCGTCCCACCAAACCCTCCCTCCGTCCCGCGCCAGATGGACCAATGCTTCTCTATTCTGAACACCACTTGGGCAAAGCAATGATAGTAGTAAAGGCACAGAATGTACTCTGGGTGTGGGACTTCAATGTTCATCATCAAGAACGGCTTGGCAACACCAACACTGATTTTGGTGGCTGAGCCCTAAAGGATCTGGCTGCTTGATTGGGTCTGTGGCAGGTCGTGACTGAAGCTACTTGACCGCACTCTCAACAAAATCTATCTGCCACACATGCATCTGTAGATAACAGTGTTGGCAGTAGTGACAACCGCACAGTCCTTCTGGAGTCGAAGTTCTGTCTTCACATTGCAGATACATCGCATTGTGTGGCACCATTAACGTGCTAAATGGGGTGTATTTCGATCAGATCTAGCAACTCATACTGGGCATCCATGAAGCGCTGATGGCTATCAGCAGCATCAGAATTGTATTCAACCACAATCTGCAACCGCTTTGCACGGCATAACCCGACTCGACCATCAAGCTGCAGGATCAACCTTGATTCAGTAGAAATTCTGGAGGGCATGCCAGGAACAGCAGCAGATTTCGGTGTTTCGGTGACTGCAGCTTTGATAGTAACGGAGGTGCGTGAGTGGGCTGACAGCTGTGAAGTCAATTTCTGTGTAAGTTTAAAAGTGAATTCCCTTTTGTTTGCGGAGGACCAGGGGACTGCTGGGTAAGTAAAAGGTATATATTTGTGTGGTTTAAAATCTCTTTCTTTTAGTTTCGGTGTCTGCAGCTTTGATAGTAATGGAGGTGCGTGAGCGGGCTTACAGCTGTGAAGTCAATTTCTGTGTAAGTTTTAAAGTGAATTCCCTTTTGTTTTCGGAGGACCAGGGGACTGCTGGGGAAGTAAAAAGTATATATTTGCGTGGTGGCTGTACCCGAGACAATACACGTGTAGTGTCTCCCACCCACCCTCCTCCTCTAACCAAAAAAAAGGACTCTGGTGTGTTGATAAGGTAAGCTTTGTATTTAAGAAGTTCTGTCCGTTGGATTGCTAACCTAACAGGTTTTGACTTTTTGTTTTTGGTTTTTCAGTAGATTTGTTAGGAATTTAGAATAGTGGGAATGGAGGTTAAGGCAGTTGTATGTTCCTCCTGCAGAATGTGGGAGGTAAAGGTCGCCAAGAGTGTCCCTGCTGACTGCATCTGTGGGAAGTGCACCCAACTCCAGCTCATCGAGAACCGCGTTAGGGAACTGGAGCTGGAGCTGGATGAACTTCGGATCATTCGGGAGGCAGAGGAGGTTATTGAGAGGAGTTATGGGGAGGTAGTCACACCTCAGGTAAAGAAGTAGGTAGATGGGTTACCGTCAGGGGAAGGAGAAGGAACCAGCAGGCAGTGCAGGGATCCCCTGTGGCCGTTTCCCTCAACAACAGGTATACCGTTTTGGATACTGTTGCGGGGGACGACTGACCAGGGGTAAGCAATGGGGCACAGGTATCTGGCACAGAGTCTGTCCCTGTTGCTCAGAAAGGAAGGGGGAAGAGGAGCAGAACATTAGTCATTGGGGACTCCATAGTTAGGGGAACAGATAGGAGGTTCTGTGGGAACGAGAGAGACTCACGGTTGGTATGTTGCGTCCCAGGTGCCAGGGTTCGTGATGTCTCGGATCGTGTTTTTGGGATCCTTAAGGGGGAGGGGGAGCAGCCCCAAGTCGTGGTCCACATCGGCACCAACGACATAGGTAGGAAGAGAGATGGGGATTTAAGGCAGAAATTCAGGGAGCTAGGGTGGAAGCTTAGAGCGAGAACAAACAGAGTTGTTATCTCTGGGTTGTTGCCCGTGCCACGTGATAGCGAAGCGAGGAAAAGGGAGAGAGAGGAGTTGAACACGTGGCTGCAGGGATGGTGTAGGAGGGAGGGTTTTGGTTTCCTGGATAATTGGGGCTCTTTCTGGGGTAGGTGGGACCTCTACAAACAGGATGGTCTTCACCTGAACCAGAGGGGTACCAATATCCTGAGGGGGGGGGGGGAGATTTGCTAGTGCTCTTCGGGGGGGTTTAAACTAATTCAGCAGGGGAATGGGAACCTAAATTGTTGTGCCAGTGCACAGGATGTTGAGAGTAGTGAGGTCAGGGATATGGTTACAAGGACGCAAGAGGGCACTGGCAAGCAAGAATCTTGTTTAAAGTGTGTCTACTTCAACGCCAGGAGCATCCGGAATAAGGTGGGTGAGCTTGCAGCAGGGGTTGGTACCTGGGATCTCGATGTAGTGGCCATTTCGGAGACATGGGTAGAGCAGGGGCAGGAATGGATGTTGCAGATTCCGGGATTTAGATGTTTCAGTAAGAACAGAGAAGTTGTAAAAGAGGAGGGGGTGTGGCATTGTTAATCAAGGAGAGTATTACAGCGACAGAAAGGACGTTTGAGGACTCGTCTACTGAGGTAGTATGGGCCGAGGTTAGAAACAGGAGAGGTGAGGGTACCCTGTTGGGAGTCTATAATAGACCTCCGAATAGTTCCAGAGATGTAGAGGAAAGGATAGCGAAGATGATTCTCGACAGGGGCGAGAGTAACAGGGTAGTTGTTATGGGGGACTTTAACTTTCCAAATATCGACTGGAAATACTATAGTTCGAGTACTTTAGATGGGTCAGTTTTTGTCCAGTGTGTACGGGAGGGTTTTCTGACACAGTATGTAGACAGGCCAACCAGGGGCGATGCCACATTGGATTTGGTACTGGGAAATGAACCCGGACAGGAGTTAGATTTAGATGTAGGTGAGCACTTTGGTGATAGTGATCACAATTCGTTTAGGTTTACCTGAGCGATGGGGAGGGACAGGTATATACAGCAGGGCAAGAATTATAGCTGGGGGAAAGGAAATTATGATGCGATTAGGCAAGATTTCGGATGCGTAGGATGGGGAAGGAAACTGCAGGGGATGGGAACAATCGAAATGTGGAGCTTATTCAAGGAGCAGCTACTGCGTGTCCTTGATAAGTATGTCCCTGTGAGGCAGGGAGGAAGTTGTCGAGCGAGGGAGCCGTGGTTTACTAAAGACGTTGAAGAGCTTGTCAAGAGGAAGAAGATGGCTTATGTTGGGATGAGACGTGAAGGCTCAGTTCGGGCGCTTGAGAGCTACAAGCTGGCCAGGAAGGATCGAAAGGGAGAGCGAAGAAGAGCAAGGAGAGGACACGAGAAGTCATTGGTGGATAGGATCAGGGATAACACTAAGTTTTTCTATCGGTATATCAGGAACAAAAGAATGACTAGAGTTTGATTAGGGCCAATCAAGGATAGTAGTGGGAAGTTGTGTGTGGAATCAGAGGAGATAGGGGAAGTGTTAAATGAATATTTTGCGTCAGTATTTACAGTCGAGAAAGAAAATGTTGTTGAGAATACTGAGATACAGACTACTAGGTTAGATGGGATTGAGGTTCACAAGGAGGAGGTGTTAGCAATTTTGGAAAGTGTGAAAATAGATAAGTCCCCTGGGCCAGATGGGATTTATCCTAGGATTCTCTGGGAAGCGAGGGAGGAGATTGCAGAGCCTTTGTCCTTGATCTTTATGTCGTCATTGTCGACAGGAATAGTGCCGGAAGACTGGAGGATAGCAAATGTTGTCCCCTTGTTCAAGAAGGGGAGTAGAGACAGCCCTGGTAATTATAGACCTGTGAGCCTTACTTCGGTTGTGGGTAAAATGCTGGAAAAGGTTATAAGAGACAGGATTTCTAATCATCTTGAAAAGAATAAGTTCATTAGAGATAGTCAGCACGGTTTTGTGACGGGTAGGTCGTGCCTCACAAATCTTATTGAGTTTTTCGACAAGGTGACCAAACAGGTGGATGAGGGTAAAGCAGTGGATGTGGTGTCTATGGATTTCAGTAAGGCGTTTGATAAGGATCCCCACGGTAGGCTATTGCAGAAAATACGGAAGTATGGGGTTGAAGGTGATTTAGAGCTTTGGATCAGAAATTGGCTGGCTGAAAGAAGACAGAGGGTGGTGGTTGATGGCAAATGTTCATCCTGGAGTTTAGTTACTAGTGGTGTACCGCAAGGATCTGTTTTGGGGCCACTGCTGTTTGTAATTTTTATAAATGACCTGGAAGAGGGTGCAGAAGGGTGGGTTAGTAAATTTGCAGATGACACTAAGGTCGGTGGAGTTGTGGATAGTGCCGAAGGATGTTGGAGGGTACAGAGGGACATAGATAGGCTGCAGAGCTGGGCTGAGAGATGGCAAATGGAGCCAAATGCGGAAAGGTGTGAGGTGATTCACTTTGGAAGGAGTAGCAGGAATGCAGAGTACTGGGCTAATGGGAAGATTCTTGGTAGTGTAGATGAAGAGAGAGATCTTGGTGTCCAGGTGCATAAATCCCTGAAGTTTGCTACCCAGGTTAATAGGTCTTTTAAGAAGGCATATGGTGTGTCAGCTTTTATTAGTAGGGGGATCGAGTTTCGGAGCCACGAGGTCATGCTGCAGCTGTACAGAACTCTGGTGAGACCGCACCTGGAGTATTGCGTGCAGTTCTGGTCGCCGCATTATAGGAAGGATGTGGAAGCTATGGAAAGGGTGCAGAGGAGATTTACTAGGATGTTGCCTGGTATGGAGGGAAGGTCTTACGAGGAAAGGCTGAGGGACTTGAGGTTGTTTTCGTTGGAGAGAAGGAGGAGGAGAGGTGACTTAATAGAGACATATAAAATAATCAGAGGGTTAGATAGGGTGGATAGTGAGCGTCTTTTTCCTCGGATGGTGATGGCAAACACGAGGGGACATAGCTTCAAGTTGAGGGGTGATAGATATAGGACAGATGTGAGAGGTGGTTTCTTTACTCAGAGAGTAGTAAGGGCGTGGAACGCCCTGCCTGCAGCAGTAGTCGATTCGCCAACTTTAAGGGTATTTAAGTGGTCATTGGATAGACATATGGATGAAAATGGAATAGCGTAGGTCAGATGGTTTCACAGGTCGTCGCAACATCGAGGGCCGAAGGGCCTGTACTGCGCTGTAATGTTCTAATTCTAAAAAAAAAGGATATACCTGTAAATGTGGTGTCAACCTGGTAAGCTGCAATACAGAATGATATAAAAACAAGAAATGCTGGATTCACTCAGCAGGTCTGGCAGCATCTGTGGAAAGAGAAGCAGAGTTAACGTTTCGGGTCAGTGACCCTTCTTCGGAACTGCCAGTTCCGAAGAAGGGTCACTGACCCGAAACGTTAACTCTGCTTCTCTTTCCACAGATGCTGCCAGACCTGCTGAGTGAATCCAGCATTTCTTGTTTTTGTTTCAGATTTCCAGCATCCGCAGTATTTTGCTTTTATACAGAATGATATGCCTGCCAAACAGCAAAAGCAGCATGCGATGGACAGAGGCTCAACGATCCCACAACCTCTTGAGTTTAGCTGTTTCCATGCATCAAGGCTATAATGAGGTCAGGTGCTGAGAGGCCCTGGCGAAGCCCAAACTGAGCATCGATTATCTCTCTAGGTTGAAATATAAAATAGACGGCAACTTTTTTTTTGAAGCGGAGCGCAATGCAGTGTGTTGCTGGAATCACAGAGGCTGTTTTCTTGTTGCAATGCTTGGTTTTCAGCTATTGGCAACAAATGCCGACAAATTTTTCAAACAAGAAAGCGACGGTGAATCATACAGAACACTCTGGCTGCACGAGTCGCGCAAGATTAATATTACACAGGGGGTGATGTCCTGGAACGACATTGGGAAATAATAATAACTGAAACGCCTCAATATGACCACAGTGAAAATGACAAGTGGATGCGCAGTTGCCATGCCCAGCAGGTGGCAAGTGATGCAGGGTGAGAGGCGGCACTTGCCCCACGACAGGATCACTATCACCATTCAATTAACTGTGAGATAGAGAACGGAATATATACTGGAAATGAATCATCAAACATGCTCCCTAACTGAGCACAGAGCGTTGGGACTGGATTGTGGCACAAAAAAAAGGTGGGTTGCAATTGGGACAAAAGTAAGGGTAACTCAACCATGACTTCAATTTCAAGTTTCATTGTGATGTGTCGAGAGCCGAGCAGCAAATCTCTCACAGGAGGTGGGTCGGCATGCTAAATATTTTAATGAGTCTCACAGCATCTGAATTAACCTTGTTTACAGATTTAACTCTGGCCAGGCATAATTCAGCCTCAGACAACCCCAGCCCCAACCACGCCACACAACAAAGACAGTCGAGATCGGTATCGGGGCACCCCACCCATCTCCCAGTTTCAGAACCGCACATCGTGCAGTTAGTTCCACTCACACCCACTGATTGGTCCACACTCTTCTTTGTCCAGGATCGGATACTTGCTCTGGATCTGAAGAAACCCAGGATTGGAGATTAGAAACTCATGCATTGGACACCCTCACAGTGTCTGGGATTGATTCACAGCAACCTTTTTAGGACTCTCTTTCCTAGTCGTGTCTATGTAACTTTTACCCATGTGGGCCACAAGTACAGGATCCTCGCCCTCCACTGTAATCAATTTCCTTTCTAGTCATGCACATCTGCCCTGAAATCTGGCAGGCACCAGGAAGAAGGCACAGCCTTCTGGAGTCTTTACCTTAGCTGCAGAGAAATTCCTTCCCTTTATTCCCCTGAATATACTGTCCCCTACTACCACTACATTCATATATACACTCCCCTGTTGAATTACTTCCCGTACCACGACGCCATGCTCAGTTTGATTGTTCACCTGGCAGCCCTCGCTCTCATATTGAAATATCAACAAACCGTTTGGACAATTGCAAAGGCTGATGCTACTCACGTCTGCCTTCTCGATCCCATTAAGTGCCTCATTGGCAACTCTCCTGTCCCTGACCACTGACCAAATCACTCAAAGAGGTTTGACTGCATTCTAGAACAAAATGTGTAGCTAACTGCCATCTTCAGTGATGCATCGCAGTTCTTTAACTCCGAGCCAAAGTTCCTCGAATCATGGACGTGGTTGTTCTGCAATACATTTATGTCAACGAGCTCCCGCGTACTGTATCAGCAACTCTTCACCTGCCCTGACATTCTTATTGCATTTTAACTAACTAATTACTGGTAAATGATTTAGACGTGAATATAGAAGTAAGTTCGCAGATTACACGAAAATTTATGCTGTTATAAATTCATGTTGTTAGGGTTTCTGCCTCTACCACCCGTTCAGGCAGTGTGTTCCAGATTGCAACCACCCTCTGGGTGAAAAAAATTATTTCCTCAAATCCCCTCTGAGGTTTCTGCCCCCAAAATAGTGAGGAGGAAAGCCTTAGGTTACAGGACATGTCTTTGGTCTGGAAAGTTGGGCAGAGCAGTGACAAATGAAATTTAATGCTGACAAGAGTGGGGTGATGCATTTTTGGAAGATTCATCGGCAAAGGAATATACAATGGATGCTAGGACCCTAGGGAGTACAGAGGGTGAGAGGGACCTTGGTGTGATTTTCCATAGATCACTGAAGACAGCAGCACAGGTACATAATATGGTTAGGAAGGGATATGGGATACTTTCCTTTATTAGCCAACGCATAGAACATAAGAGCAGGGATGGTATGATGGAGCTGTATAAAACGCAAGTTAGGCCACAGCTGGAGTACTGTGTACATTTCTGGTCGCCACACTATAGGAAGGATGTGATTGCACTGGAGAGGGTGCAGAGGAGATGAACCAGGATGTTGACTGGGCTGGAGCATTTCAGCTATGACGAGACACTGGATAGGCTAGGGTTGATTTTCTGACAACAGAGAAGGCTGTGGGGGGACAAAAGTGACGTATACCAGAGTAGATAGGAAGAAACCTTTTCCCTTAGAGGAGGGATCAATAACCAAGGGGCATAGGTTTGGGGGCAGAATCTTTAGAGGGGATTTGAGGAAATAACTTTTTCACCCAGAAGGTGGTTGCAATCTGGAACACATTGCCTGAACGGGTGGTGGAGGCAGAAACCCTAACAACGTGAAGTATTTAGATGTGCACTTGAAACGCCATAGCATACAAGACTATGGGCCACGTGCTGGAAAATGGAATTAGAAAAGCTAGCCGCGGACATGGAGGGTCAAAGGGCCTGTTCCTGTGCTGTGTAACTCGAAGACTCTATCCATTAATGTAATAATGTAAAATTGTGTAATAAAATAAACGTTACCACTTGAGAAAAATTGTAACATCGCCAGCTTATCTTCTACTTGCGTCTCCGAATTAATAATGTCGCTACAACAGCATTATTTATTTTAAATACACTTTTCTATCTTTCAGATATTTACACATGCTGCCTAATCGCAGTGAGCTACTCTTAATATTTATTGATATTCCCTAACAGATATTATTCATCTACGAATTAACCTATGGCTTATCTTGGATGTAACTGTGTTTTTTATTTCCCAGCTCAGTCATTGTGTGGTGATACCTGATGTCCGCTATTCTGCCACAGCCTCCAGTGACTGTCCCTAGGCATGTAGATAAGTAAGAGAACTAATAGTGCTTGAGTTGTGTCTGCATATAAAGTCCGTGATTGTCATTTGATGAAGGGCGGCACAGTGGTGCAGAGGTTAGCGACCCGGGTTCAGTTCTGGGTACTGCCTGTGCGGAGTTTGCATGTTCTCCCTGTGACCACGTGGTTTCCGCCGGTTGGTCCGGTTTCCTCCCACAGCCGAAGACTTGCAGGTTGATCGGTAGTCTGGCCATTGTTAATTGCCCCTCGTGTCGGTAGGTGTTAGGAGAATGGTGGGGATGTGGTAGGGAATATGGGGATTAATGTAGGATTAGTATAAACGGGTGGTTATTGGTCGGCACAGACTTGGTGGGCCGAAGGGCCTGTTTCACTACTGTGTCTGTCTATGACTGCGAACACAGCACTAACTCTGCTTCTCTCTCCACAGACGCTGCCAGACGTGCTGAGTGTTTCCAGCATTTCTTTTTTTTAACTCCAAACTTTATAACTGATTGGAACTCTCTTCACTTGCGGCATTGGTTACACGCCCATAGGGCCCTTTGGACAAAGGAGCATTCAACCCGACACCCTGCTCCGCCATTCAACTGGATATTGGCTGACCATGCGCCTCAACACCACTTTCCCACACCTTCCCCCTATCCCCTGATGTCATTAATATCCAGATAACCAATGATTTATGTCTTGAACATTATCAATTATTCACCGCCCTCTGAAGAATTTCTCCTCGCCGCAGTCTTTTACATTGGGCTGGAGCCCACGCCCACCCACCACCAAGTCGGGGACGATGTCATCTCCGCCGGGCCTGGAAATCAGGCGATGATTTTACGTTTCCCATGCCCTGAGTTGGCCTCGGGCGGGCATTTCACCTTACGGAGACAGTAATTACAACTTCTGACAGCTGCTGGCCATATCATCAGGCGAGCAACACGCATCAGCAGCGTCACAGGGGAGCGAAGTCCACTGCTGGGACAGCAACCAGGGAGAGGAGCAGGAGGAATGCTGCTCCAGAATTAAGGTACTTATGTGGGATTTTATTGGGGACAGTCGGACAGGCCTCAGAATATAGTATAATGGGTGCAGCTTGTGGTGTGGGAGGGCATGGAGGGGGGAGGGGAGGCACTCCGTAAGCAACAAGAAGGTGGCCAAATTTTACTGATCTTGCTGAGATCTTCAACCACAAGCTCCCACTGGTAATACAGCTGCAATGTCAGGGGGAGCAACTTAAGTGGCAGTTAATTTGCCACACAGACCTTAATTAACCTGGGGCGGGTGGGCCGCAACTTGCCACCATCGCCACCACTTGTAAAATTGCAGTGGGAGTGGGGAGGTGACGGGAACGGTAGCTCCGCTTCCCACTCACATTTATACAACCTCCTCCGCCATCCTCTCCAGTGCACTCCACTGGGGTCATAAAATGCAGCCCTATGTCCCCTGATTCATGACTCATCAAGCAAAGCAAGCATCCTGTCCATATCCATCCTGTAACGCCAGTAAGAATGTTGTAAGTTTCAATGAGATCAACTTCAGCTCTTCGAAACCCCAGCGAATAAAGGTCTTGTCTCCACAATCACCCCACAAAATGCAATACCACGATGTCAGGGGTTAATCTGGTGAACCTTTGTTGCACTCCCTCGATGGCAAGTATTTCCTTCCTTAGATGTGGAGACAAAAACTGTATACAAATTTCCAGATGTGGTCTTACCAAGGAGCTCTACAATTGCAGGAAGACTTCTTTACTCCATAACTCAAAAAATGGGCAACATATCATTTGCCTTCTGAATTGTTTGTTGCTCCTGCATGCTAGCTTTTAATGACTCATGAAAAAGAGCACTCTTTGGGCATCAACACTTTCAACGTCCCTCCATTTAACAAATATTCTCTCTTTTTTTCTACCAAAGTGGATCACTTCACAATTATTCACATTATATTCCATCTACCATACTGTTGCCCATTCACATAGCCTGTATAGTTCCTCTTGAACCTTCCCTGCTTGTTCCTCACAACTTGCATTCCCACTAAGTCAAATTTCGGAACATAGAAACATAGGAACAGGAGTAAGCCATTCAGCCCATCGAGCCTGCCCACCATTCAATACAATCATGACTGATTATCCAATTCAAATCGTTTTTTCCCCCACCCTCTCCTCATTCCCTTTATATCATTGGCATTTATAAATCCGTCAATCACTTATTCAAACATGCCCAAAAACAGATCTTCCACAGCCCCCCCGGTGTAGGGAATTACAGAGAGTCACAAACCTCAGGGCAAATAGATGTCTCCTCATCTCTCTCCTAAGTGGCTTCCCCCATATTTTGAATTTGGGTCCCCTGGTTCTAGACTCCTCAACCAGGGGAAACATTTACCTTGTCTATCCCTTTAAACATTTTGTAGGTTTCCATGAGATCACCTCTCATTTTACAATTAATTACAGCTATATAACGGATGCACTGGTTGTCATGATTGATTTAACAATTACGTTTGTTATAGTCAATTGATCAATTAACTGCAGCATGTTATTGTCATATTGCTTATCTGGTCAAATTCAGCAACTAACAACAGCTTTATTCTTCAGCGTTCTGGTTATCATAGATCCATACAGACACATATAAATACAGCACTGGAGAATGTTATTCAACCTATCGTGTCCGTGCCGGCCGAAGCAACAGGCTACCCAATCTAATCCCACCTTCCAGCATCTGGTCCATATCCTTGCAGGTTACAACACTTCAGTTGCAAGTACAGGTACGTTTTTAAAATAATTGAGGTGCTCTACCTCCACCACCATTCCTGGCAGTGAGGTCTAGACACCTACCACCCTCTGGGTGAAAAAAGTGTTTCCTCATGTCCCCACTAATCCTTCCACCAATAACTTTAAAACTGTGCTCCCCGTTAATGACCTCTCTGCTCGGGGAAACAGGTCCTTCCTGTCTTTACTATCCAGGCCCCTCAAAATGTTGCACACCTCAGTTAATTCACTCCTCAGCCTCCCCCGTTCGATGTAAAACAACACGAGCCAGCACAATCTTTCTTCATAGCTGTAACTTTCAAGCCCTGCCAACATTCTTGCAAAACCCCTCTGCACTCTCTCCAGAACAACTATGTCCTTCCTGTACTGTGACGACCAGAACTGGACACATTACTCCAGCTGTGGCATTACCAGCGTTTGATACATTTCCAGCATTATATCCTTGCTTTTGTATTCTATACCTCGGGCAATAAAGGGAAACATTCCATATGCCTTCTTCACCACTTTATCTATCTGGCCTGCCACCTTCCGGGACCTGTGAGCATGCACTCCAAGGTCTCTCACTTCTTCTACTCCTCTCAATATCCTCCCATTTATTGCGTATTCTCTCGCTTTATTTGTCCCCCCCAAGTGCATTACTCAACTATCACCAGTAACCTGTCTCTCGATGCAGAAATCAGCAAGTGCATGGGAAAGGCGTCCGCTACTATGCCCAGACTGGCCAAGAGAGTGTGGGGAAATGGCGCACTGACACGGAACACAAAAGTCCGAGTGTTTCAAGCCTGTGCCCTCAGTACCTGGCTCTCTGTCGACGAGACCTGGACAACGTATGTCAATCAAGAGCGACGTCTCAATTCATTCCAGCTTCGCTGCCTCCAGAGAATCCTTGGCAACTGGTGGCAGGACAGTATCTCCAAAGGAGAAGTCCTCGAAGCGGCCAACATCTGCAGCATATACACCCTACTGAGCCAGCGGTGCTTAAGATGGCTTGGCCATGTGAGCCACATGGAAGATGGCAGGATCCCCAAGGACGCATTGTACAGTGAGCTCATCACTCGTATCAGACCCACTGGCCGACCATGTCTTCGCTTGAAAGGCGTCTGCAAACGCAACATGAAGTCCTTTGACATTGAACACAAGTCGTGAGAGTCAGTTGCCAGTGATCACCAGAGCTGGCAGACAGCCATAAAGGTGGGGCTAAAGAGTGCCAAGTCAAAGAGAAATAGCAGTTGGCAGAAGCACAAGTAGAGAGCCAACTGTGCAACAGCCCCGGCAACCAACCTTTGCTGCGGCGCCTGTGGAAGTTTGCATCACTCTAGAATTGGCCTTTATAACCACACCAGGCGCTGCTTCACAAAGCACTAACCACCGCTAGGCGCCTACCCATTGTCTCTCAAGACAGGGAGGCCAAAGAAGAAGTGCATTATCTCACATTTCTCTTGATTGAGTTCCATTTGCCACTGTCCCGCCCACATAACCAAGCCATTGATATCATTCCGGAGTCTACAGCTCTCCTCTTCTCTATGAACCACAAGACCAATGCTTGTGTCATCATCAAATTTTCCAATCATGCCTCCCACTTTTAAGTCCAAATCGTTAATACGCACCACAAACAGCAAGGGACTCAACACTGAGCCCTGTGGAACGTCACTGGAAACAATGTTCCATTCACAAATAAAAATCTGTCGACTACTACCCTTTTGTATCCTGTCAACTAAGCTAATTTTGCATCCAACCTGTCACATTCACTTCTAGCCCATCGGCTTTCATTTTACTGACCTGTATGTCATGCGGGACCTTGTCAAATGCCTTACCCAAAATTCATGTAGCCCACGTCAACTGCACTACCCTCATCAACACTCCTTGTTGTTTTCTCAAAGAATTAAATTAAATTAGTAAGACATGACCTTCCATTAACAAATCCATGCTGACGATCCCTGATCAATGCATGCATTTCTAATTCGCAGTTTATCCTGTCCCTCAGAATTGATTCTAATAATTTGCCCACCACCGTGGTAAGAATGACCGACATATAATCATTTGTCCCTTCACTCGCACCCTTTTTAAAGAATGGTATAACTTTCGCAGACCTCCAATCCCCTGGCACCTTTCCCGTATCTAGTGAGGAATTGAAGATAATCCTGAACGCAGTTGCTATTTCCTCCCTGGCCGCATTTAACTATCTGGGATACAATCCATCAAGCCCTGGCGATGTATCCACTTTCAAGGACGTCAGACCCGCTAGTACCTCCTGTCTAATTATGTTAATCGTATATAATATTTCCCACTCCTCCTCTTTTACAACTATATCTGCATCAGACCTCGACTTTGTAAAGACAGAGGTAAAAAAAATTCATTAAGAACCCATCCCACATCATCTCCATTCACCTGGAAATTCCCTTGTGCCATCTCTCATAGGCCCTGCTCTATCCTTTGTTGTCCCCTTGCTCATAATGGATTTTTATTACAGCATTGTGTTTTGCTTGATTTTCCCTGCCAATAATTTTCCATGTCCTCTCGCTGCTTTTCAAATTTCCATTTTCACTTCACTCCTGCACTTTCTATACTTCTCGAGGCTTTCGAAAGTATTACGTATTTTGTAATCGTCATACGCATTCTTTTTCTACTTCAACTAGCCATGTAAGTCTCTAGATAACTAGGGATCTCCACATTTGACCGTACCACCCTTTCTCTTTGTGGTGGCAGACTCATACCGTGCCTGTAGAAGCTCGCTCTTGAATGCCTCTCACTAGTTTGCCACTTATTTTCCTCCAAGTAGCTGTATCCAGTCCACTTTCACCAGATCAACTCTCAGTTCATAAAATTTGGCTTCCCCAAATTCAATTTTTATTTTATTTTTATGTTGTCCTTGTCAATTTCCATGTTTATGCTATAACTAACTGCTGTGATCTCTATCTCCAAAATCTAGAATTGTGCCCCCTCACGTTGGACTTGTTACGTGCTGGAGAAGGAAGTTCTCCTAAATGCAGTTCAAGAATCTTCTACCATATGTACCCTTCACACTGTTTGATCCCAGTTGATATTCAGTCAGTTGAAATCTCCAACTACTATTGCCGTATAGTTCTTACACTCAGAAATGTCCCTCCATATTTGCTCCTCTATCTCCCTCTCACTATTTTGGGGGTCAATAGTACACACCTTGTACTGTCACTGTCCCTTTTTATTGCTGACCTGCACCCATATGGACTCATTTGATGGTTCATTAAGCATAACATTCCTCTTCAAAGCTGTTATTGATTCCTTAACTAATAATGCTGCACACCTTCTATTTACCCCACACCCACCCCCAACCCCCGCCATCGCTATCCGGTCTGAAAAATCTATATTCGGGGATGTTGAGCTGTCATTCTTGCCCCACTTTCAGCCAAGTTTCTGTTACACCAACAGTATCCCGTTGCCATGTGTCTACCTCTGCCCTCAGCTCATCGCTTTTATTTACTATATTCCTTGCATTTAAATGAATACCTTTTAACACTGCCAAATTCCTGTGTTTCACACGTTTTAACCTTTGCTTCTTCTGTCTTTCCGAGTCACTCACTAATTTTCTGCCGTCCGTTCCCTGGCCTGTAATTGTCCTCTTTGAAACTGTGGCCAGCTTTCTATTCCCCCTGCCAAACTAGTTTAATCGTTTCCAACTAAGCTATAACTGTAGCTTTCTTCCACAGTGGATCTGTTTCAAGTAACTATAACAATTAACTGAGAAGATATTTCCCCATGCATTGTTGGAAACTTAAATCTGAAAATATAGCACTAACTCGATTACCTCTGTATTTATTATTAAGCCCAATAAACAATTAATTCTGCCGTTATCCCCTGTGTATTGTTTAACGTATCCAATTGAATAAATAAACTGTACCTTTGTATACCTATGCAGATTGAATCACATGCAATTGTATAATTCTCACCTTATTAAATTCGGAGTATAAAAATTGGCTTAACTGCCTTTTTGTATTTCTGTAAGTACTGTTTATTGTTATCCAATATGACACATAACTGCAATTATATGCACTCGCCTATAAATGATCACATCAAATTAAAAGAAATGTACCGTTTTCCGTCGTGTGGTGCTTAATGTTTCTGAATAAATATTAATTTTAACACTCTTAATCTGCATGTCATTGTGTCCAGTTTAAGAATTAACTTTAGCTAAATACCGATTGAAAACTGTTGTCAAAAAAATTCCCACATTGGACCCCATGCTGTATTTACAAATATACTGGAACGGCATTCCTTGTCGTATTGTTATCAAGGCAATTTTTAAAATTAATTGTGACTTAATGGTCTGTCTATTAATTATCAAGCTAATTTTAACATACACTGTAACTATAATTCCTTGTATGTTTACTATCAAACACAGTGTAACAATTAGCAATAACCTTGCCCACCTGTCTGAATTATCATTCCAGTTTCACAATTAATAGAACTTTATTCCACTTTGTATCTGCTACAAAGTCCAATTTGAAAATTAACATTATCAGTTATCAATAGGGACCTACAAAATTCACGGCTACTTTTTACAAAATTAACTTTCACAGCATTTCAACAAACGTGAATTTCAGGATTTGACATACTTAAATCGCACATTTCACAGTATTGCATCAAACAATGAAAATTATCAATTTTTAAATGGAAAAAAATGATGTCTGGTTGCTAATAGCATTTAATGCATACTACAAATATTAGCAAACGCTGACGATAGACATGCCATATCCTTTACTCACTGAAGTCAGTGGTTTTAGGCAAGCATGGAGCAATCTGGAACTGTTTCTTTCTTCATTCCCTGTCTCAAAACGGTGAACACCTATCCATTATTAGAAGCAGCTGTCTCTGCATCCATAGAGTTTGTTGGAATTGTTAGATAGCGTGGTGCTGGTCTTGCAACATTCGGCATTCCACAGAGCCCATAGCCTCGCAATGTGGCGGAACAGGGACAAAAAAACAAAAAACCTTCGGTAGATAATCCTGTCGTAGTTTATTTGTACTTGGCAAGCAGCCACCATTTTTAAAATTCATTTATGGGATGTGGGCGTCACTGGCCAGGCCAGCATTTATTGCCTATCCCTAATTGCCCATGAGAAGGTGGTGGTGAGCTGCCTTCTTGAACCGCTGCAGTCCATTTGGGGTAGGTATACCCACAGTGCTGTTAGGAAGGGAGTTCCAGGATTTTGACCAGCGACAGTGAATGAATGGTGATATAGTTCCAAGTCAGGATGGTGTGTGACTTGGAGGGAAACTTGCTGGTGGTGGTGTTCACATATATTTGCTGTCCTTATCCTTCTTGTTGGTAGAGGTCGTGGGTTTGGAAGGTGCTGTCTAAGGAGCCTTGGTGCATTGCTGCAGTGCAACTTGTAGATGGTACATACTGCTGCCAATGTGCGTCGGTGGTGGAGGGAGTAAATGTTTAAGATGGGGCTCCAATCAAGCCGGCTGCTTTGTTCTGGATGGTGCGAGCTTCTTGAGTGTTGTTGGAGCTGCACCCATCCAGGCAAGTGGAGCGTATTCCATCACACACCTGACTTGTGCCTTTGTAACTGTAACTTGTTGTGTTGGGCTTGATAACAGATCCAATGTAGAATGATGGATGGTGGACAGACTTTGGGGAGTGAAGAGGTGAGTTACTCGCCTCAGGATTCCCAGCCTCTGTCCTGCTCTTGTAGCCAAGGTATTTATATAGCTACTGTAGTTCAGTGTCTGGTCACTGGTAGCCACGAGGATGTTGATAGTGGGGGATTTTGTGATGGTAATGCAGTTGAATGTCAGGGGGAGATAGTTAGATTCTCTCTTGTTGGAGATGGTCACTGCCTGGCACTTGTGTCGCGCGAATGTTAGTTGCCACTTATCAGCCCAAGCCTGGATATTGTCCAGGTCTTGCTGCATTTCTACACGGACTGCTTCAGTACCTGAGGAGTCACGAATGTTGCTGAACATTGTGCAATCATCAGCGAACATCCCCACTTCTGACCTTATGATTGAAGGTTGGTCATTGATGAAGATGGTTGGGTCCAGGACACTACCCTGAGGAACTCCTGCAGTGATGTCCTGGATCTCAGATGATTGACCTCCAACAACCACAACCACCTTCCTTTGCACTAGGTATTACTCCAGCCAGCAGAGAGTTTTCCCTTTATTCCCAATGACCTCAGTTTTGCTCGGGCTCCTTGATGCCATACTCCGTCAAATGCTGACTTGATGACAACGGCAGTCACTCTGACCTCACCTCTTGAGTTCAGCTCTTTTGTCCATATTTGAGCCAAGGCTGTAATGTGATCAGGAGCTAAGTAGCCCTGGCGGAAGCCAATAGCAGTACAATGTTCATCTGTGTATTGTTAATCATTTCTAATTTAATCATAACTGTACCTTTATTCAGCATTGGATCTGTTATCAAGCCCAACACAACAATTAACTGAAAACCTATTGCATTGCAATTAATTTAAGTGAAATAATACTCAATAGTTTCATTACCTTGATAGTAGCGATCATGTCAAATCAACAATTAACTGTGCATTTATTACTATGTATATTGTTTAACATGACTAATTTAACATGTACCTTTATCGTTTTCCCCAGGTGCACTCAGTACCACGAGCAACGTAACAAATAATTCATTTTATTAATCAGTGCATAAACAACTGACCATTTAGCTGTTAGAATAATTCATTATGTACTGCTTATTGTTATCCAGTATGGCAATTAAATTTAATTTTCTGCACCTCTGGCCATAGCAAAATTAAATAACTATTGCTTTTCCCCTTGTGCGTTGCTTAATTTCTCCGCCTTAATGATTAGTGTTAACACTCTAAACCTAGATATTATGTATCATTTCCGATTTAGTAATTTAGTGGAGCAACGTCCCACAAGTATTTTTTGTCTGTGTTAAATCTGCATATTGGTTATCTTGTCCGATTAAACAATTTAATGTGACATTATTCCCCCGTGTAAGAAGCCGAATTAAAAAATACTTGTAAATTTGTGCCTTTTTTATTTTACAGTTACAAATTAACAACTGCAGCACAGTGGCGCAGTGGTTGGCACTGCAGCCTCACAGCTCCGGTGACCCGGATTCAATTCTGGGTACTGCCTGTGTGGAGTTTGCAAGTTCTCCCTGTGTCTGCGTGGGTTTCCTCCGGGTGCTCCGGTTTCCTCCCACATGCCAAAGACTTGCAGGTTGATAGGTTAATTGGCCTTTATAAATTGCCCCTAGTATAGGTAGGTGGTAGGGAATATAGGCACAGGTGGGGATGTGGTAGGAATATGGAATTAGTGTAGGATTAGTATAAATGGGTGGTTGATGGTCTGCACAGACCCGGTGTGCCGAAGGGCCTGTTTCAGTGCTGTATCTCTAACCTAAACTAAACTGTGACTTCATATCCTGTGCGTTCATTGTTCAAAATAGTTTCATAATTGGTTCCAACTTTATACCATGAGTATTAAGTATCATGTGTAGTTCTATGATTAACTGTAAGTTTATTCCCTTATACATGAGTTATCAGGTACAGCTTCACAATTAACTGCAACTGTATTAGCTTGTTTATTTCTTATTACGCCCAATTAAAAACAATACCGTATCTTCATTCCTCGGGGTACTTCACTAAGCCCAAAACAACAATTATCTCTAACTTGCTATCCTGTGCTCTAGTTATCTTGCCCAATTTTACAATTAACAGTACTTTTATGTCCTTGCGTATTGCTCGAAACAAGTCTGTGAAACATTACATCCCGGAAATCGTTTTCAGAAGTACAGGAATTAACAATACCTTTATCCAGCGTGTCCCGGATTTCAAGCACAATTAGACAATTACTGGAACTTTACTTCACTATGTTTTACTTTCCAAGCCCACTTTGACAATTAACTGCATCTTTATTTCGCAGTTTTAATATTATCGAGCCTAAATATAGTATTTAGCTCTAACTTTATGTCATGTGCGCTATTTTGACAAATAAGTTTAACTTGATTGTCTTTAGCAAACAGGGTTAAGGAAAATCCCAAAGCCTTTTATTCATATATAAGGAGAAAGAGGGTAACTGGAGAAAGGATTGGCCCACTGAAGGAAAAAGGAGGAATGCTATGCTTGGACTCAGAGAAAATGGGTGAGATTCTAAACGAGTACTTTGCATCGGTATTCACCGAGGAGAGGGACATGACGGATGTTGAGGTTAGGAACAGATGTTTGATTACTCTAGGTCAAGTCGGCATAAGGAGGGAGGAAGTGTTGGGTATTCTCAAGGGCATTAAGGTGGACAAGTCCCCAGGTCCGGATGGGATCTATCCCAGGTTACTGAGGGAAGCGAGAGAGGAAATAGCTGGGGCCTTAACAGATATCTTTGCAGCATCCTTAAACACGGGTGAGGTCCCGGAGGACTGGAGAATTGCTAATGTTGTCCCCTTGTTTAAGAAGGGTAGCAGGGATAATCCAGGTAATTATAGACCGGTGAGCCTGACGTCAGTGGTAGGGAAGCTGCTGGAGAAGATACTGAGGGATAGGATCTATTCCCATTTGGAAGAAAATGGGCTCATCAGTGATAGGCAACATGGTTTTGTGCAGGGAAGGTCATGTCTTACCAACTTAATAGAATTCTTTGAGGAAGTGACAAAGTTGATTGATGAGGGAAGGGCTGTCGATGTCATATACATGGACTTCAGTAAGGCGTTTGATAAGGTTCCCCATGGCAGGCTGATGGAGAAAGTGAAGGCGCTTGGGGTCCAAGGTGTACTAGCTAGATGGATAAAGAACTGGCTGGGCAACAGGAGACAGAGAGTAGCAGTAGAGGGGAGTTTCCCAAAATGGAGACGTGTGACCAGTGGTGTTCCACAGGGATCCGTGCTGGGACCACTGTTGTTTGTGATATACATTAATGATTTGGAGGAAAGTATAGGTGGACTGATTAGCAAGTTTGCAGACGACACTAAGATTGGTGGAGTAGCAGATAGTGAAGGGACTGTCAGAGAATACAGCAGAATCTAGATAGATTGGAGAGTTGGGCAGAGAAATGGCAGATGGTGTTCAATCAGGGCAAATGCGAGGTGATGCATTTTGGAAAATCCAATTCAAGAGTGAACTATGCAGTAAATGGAAAAGTCCTGGGGAAAATTGATGTCCAGAGAGATTTGGGTGTTCAGGTCCACTGTTCCCTGAAGGTGGCAACGCAAGTAAATAGAGTGGTCAAGAAGGCATACGGCATGCTTTCCTTCATCGGACGGGGCATTGAGTACAAGAGTTGGCAGGTTATGATACAGTTGTATAGGACTTTGGTTCGGCCACATTTGGAATACTGCGTACAGTTCTGGTCGCCACATTATCAAAAGGATGTGGATGCTTTGGAGAGGGTGCAGAGGAGGTTCACCAGGATGTTGCCTGGTATGGAGGGCGCTAGCTATGAAGAGAGGTTGAGCAGATTAGGATTATTTTCATTAGAAAGACGGAGGTTGAGGGGGGACCTGATTGAGGTGTACAAAATCATGAGAGGTATAGACAGGGTGGACAGCAAGAGGCTTTTTCCCAGAGTGGGAGTTTCAATTACTAGAGGACACGAGTTCAAAGTGAAAGGGGAAATGTTTAGGGGGGATATGCGTGGAAAGTTCTTTACGCAGAGGGTGGTGGGCACCTGGAACGCGTTGCCAGCGGAGGTGGTAGACGCGGGCACGATGGAGTCTTTTAAGATGTATCTAGACAGATACATGAATGGGCAGGAAGAAAAAAGATACAGAACCTTAGAAAATAGGCGACATGTTTAGAGAGAGGATCTGGATCGGCGCAGGCTTGGAGGGCCGAAGGGCCTGTTCCTGTGCTGTAATTATCTTTGTTTGTTCTTTGTTTGTTCTTGCATCTTGCATAACCCAAGCTTTCAGATTACCGAATTCCCACGTGTATTGTTACCCAGCCCAATTTGTCAATTATCTGTACCTTTATTTGTGCATGTTGTCATCATCTCCAATTAAGCTATTGGCATTGAGTTTATTCCCCTGTGTATTAGTTACCAGTTCAGATTCAACGATGGACTGTAACTTTTTTCCAATAGGTGTCAGTTATCAAGACTAATTTTAATAAAACGCCCCACCATAAACCACCTCTACTCACTCAAGCCCAATTCAACATTTGACTGTCACCTTGTACACTATAATATTTATCATTTCAAACATAAATAACAACAATTTCTTCCCCTTTGTTTTGTTTATGTGATTTTTACAATTAACGTGAATGCCCATCAAATGTGTACTAGTTATCGTGCCCAATTTAACAGTTAACTGCAGATATGTCCCTCATGCACTCGTTACCATGAGCAATTGACCAATTCAATTATGGCATTAGCTATTGTCTGTGTTATTTGCAATGGAACAAATTAATGGAAATGTGATCCTGACAGAGTGCTTATCAGGTCAAAGTTTACAATGTATGATTCTGTACAAGAGCTATCATCTCCAACAATAAATTGATTGTAACTGTACAAACTATAGAACATAGAACATAGAACATTACAGCGCAGTACAGTCCCTTCGGCCCTCGATGTTGCGCCGACTTGTGTAACCATCTGACCAACACTATTCCATTTGCATCCAAATGTCCATCCAATGATCACTTAAATGCCCTTAAAGTTGGCGAGTCTACTACTGTTGCAGGAAGGGCGTTCCACGCCCCTACAACTCTCTGAGCAAAGAAACTACCTCTGACATCTGTCCTATATCTATCACCCCTCAACTTAAAGCTATATCCCCTCGTGTTTGCCATCACCATCCGAGGAAAAAGACTCTCACTATCCACCCTATCTAACCCTCTGATTATCTTATATGTCTCTATTAAGTCACCTCTCCTCCTCCTTCTCTCTAACGAAAACAACATCAAGTCCCTCAGCCTTTCCTCGTAAGACCTTCCCTCCATACCAGGCAACATCCTAGTAAATCTCCTCTGCACCCTTTCCAAAGCTTCCACATCCTTCCTATAATGCGGTGACCAGAACTGCATGCAATAATCCAGGTGTGGCCGCACCAGAGTTTTGTGCAGCTGCAGCATGACCTCGTGGCTCCGAAACTCGATCCCCCTACTAATAAAAGCTAACACACCATTTGCCTTCTTAACAGCCCTATTAACCTGGGTGGCAACTTTCAGGGATTTATGTACCTGGACACCAAGATCACTCTGCTCATCTACATTACCAAGAATCTTCCCATTAGCTCAGTACTCTGCATTCCTGCTACTCCTTCCAAAGTGAATCACCTCACACCTTTCCGCATTAAACTCCATTTGCCATCTCTCAGCCCAGCTCTGCAGCCTATCAATGTCCCTCTGTAACCTACAACATCCTTCGGCGCTATCCACAAGTCCACCGACCTTCGTGTCATCCGCAAATTTACTAACCCACCCTTCTACACCCTCATCCAGGTCATTTATAAAAATGACAAACAGCAGTGGCCCCAGAACAGATCCTTGCGGTACACCACTATTACCTAAACTCCAGGATGAACATTTGCCATCAACCACCACCCTCTGCCTTCTTTCAGCTAGCCAATTTCTGATCCAAAGCTCTAAATCACCTTCAATCCCACACTTCCGTATTTTCTGCAATAGCCTACCGTGGGGAACCTTATCAAACGCCTTACTGAAATCCATATACACCACATCCACTGCTTTACCCTCATCCACCTGTTTGGTCACCTTCTCGAAAAACTCAATGTTTGTGAGGCACGACCTACCCTTCACAAAACCGTGAAGACTATCGCTAATGAACTTATTCTTTTCAAGATGATTATAAATCCTATCTCTTAGAACCTTTTTCAACATTTTCCCCACAACCGAAGTAAGGCTCACAGGTCTATAATTACCAGGGCTGTCTCTACTCCCCTTCTTGAACAAGGGGACAACATTTGCTATCCTCCAGTCTTCCGGCACTATTCCTGCCGACAATGACGACATAAAGATCAAGGACAAAGGTTCGGCAATCTCCTCCCTGGCTTCCCAGAGAATCCTCGGAAAAATCCCATCTGTCCCAGGGGATTTATCTATTTTCACACTTTCCAAAATTGATAACACCTCCTCCTTGTGAACCTCAATCCCATCTAGCCTAGTAGTCTGTATCTCAGTATTCTCCTCGACAACATTTTCTTTCTCTACTGTAAATACTGAAGAAAAATATTCATTTAACGCTTCCCCTATCTCCTCTGATTCCACACACAACTTCCCACTACTATCCTTGATTGTCCCTAATCTAACTCTCGTCATTCTTTTATTCCTGATATACCGAAAGAAAGCCTTAGGGTTTTCCTTGATCCTATCCGCCAATGACTTCTCGTGTCCTCTCCTCGCTCTTCTTAGCTCTCCCTTTAGATCCTTCCTGGCTAGCTTGTAACTCTCAAGCGCCCTAACTGAGCCTTCACGTCTCATCCTCCCAAAAGCCTTCTTCTTCCTCTTGACCAGCTATGTCCAGTTCAACAATTGTTTGTAGCTCGATTCACTTCTTTATGTCTCACAACATTTAATTTAAAATTGATCAGTCTACTTAAGGACTTGTATACTGGATTTAACAATTAACTGCAACTGCACTCCTTGTGCATTAGTTATCATGGCTATTTTGACAAAGAAGCATTTCGTTTGTTTTTTTATTGGTTATTCAGACCGATTCAAAAATGTATTTCCGTTCTACGGATATATAGATGCTCTCACGAACAGTTTGTCAATCAACTCAATCGTCAGGGAATTATTTGTACGCAATTAACCAATTAATTAGAGGGAAATGTATTCGCTATGAATTTTTATCCTCATCTAGTCTAACAATTGATCGCAATATTATGCTTCAGTGTATTATTCATCAGATCAAATTTGAGGAACTGTAACATTTTCCCATGCTAACGCTTAATTTGGGTAGTTTCGTAATTATCTGTAAGATTTGAATGTAATCATTTACACAATGCATTAGTAATCACAACATTTTTCTTAGCCACTATTCCCGTTATGCTTATTTAACAATTGACTTTAAATGTATTCCACTGTTGATTGGTTGTCAAACCCATTAAGAAAAAAGAACTGGAACGTTCTTCCACTGTATATTAAGCTCTGTGTATTATTCTGTTACCACATTGACAATTGCATCTAACTGTTTTCCCCTGCGTATTGTTATCAAGCTCAATTTAGCTATTAACTACATCTTTCCATGTGGATTTTTTTTGTCAAGTCCAATATAATAATTAGCTCTAACTTTATTGCTTTGGTCATGAGTTGTCATCAAGAATTATGGCAATAAACTGTGATCTATAAACTTGTGTATTGTTTTCTTTTAATCCAATTAAAATAAACAAAATGTATCATTTTTTCGTGCATACTAGTTATTAAGCCTAATTTTAAAACGAACATAAGAACATAAGGACTCGGAGCAGGAGTCGGCATTTCAGCCCCTCGAGCCTGATCTGCCATTCAATATGAGCATGGCTGAACTCATCTCGGCCTCAACTTCACTTTCCTGCCCATTCTCCGTAACCCTTCAACCCATTACTAATCAAAATCTTTCTATCATCTCCTTAAATGTACTCAATGTCCCGGCATCTGCCGCACTCTGGGTTAGTGAATTCCATAGACTCAGGACCTTGTGAGAGAAGTAATGTCTCCTGTGTGTCCTTCTAAGCTGTGCTTTCGCAGTCATGTTCAATTAATCAATAGTAGTAGCTTAATTCTCCTGCAAATTGCTATCAATGCCAGTTTTACAATTAACTGTAAACATATCGCCACACGAATCGTACCATGCCCAATATAACCATTTACAGTAATTTTGAGCCATTGAGTCTTATACGACACAGGAGGATACTTTCTGGTCCATCAAGTGTATACTCACACTCCACAGAGCCGTGAAGTCATTCCGACTCCCCGGTTTGATCGCCACAGCCCTGCATGCCGAATTCTCAGAGATGGATTTCCAATGCCCTCTTGAAATGATCGATCATCTCTACTTCCAGCACACCTGCGGGCAATGGCTTCCAGGTCATTCCCACCCACTATCTAAAATAAAGTGCTTTCTTATATTCACCCTGCATTTGTTACCAAAACCTTCAATCTCTGTCCCATATTCCTTGTACCATGTGTTAAAGAAAACATTTTCCCCTTGTCTAACTTATCGAATCCTGTCATAATCTTATGCATTTTTGTTAAATCTCTTCTCAATACCTATTGTTCTAAGGAGAATATACCCAGTTCTCCCAAGCTAACGTTCTAGCTAAAATCCTTCTTCCCTGCAACCATTTGGGTAACTCCGCCCTGACCCTCGCTAGGACCATCACATTATTGCTGAAGTGTGTTGACGAGAACTTGTCATGATACTACATTTACAATCTAACCAGAGCTTTATAAAGGTTCATCATAACGTTCCTGGTTTTGTACAAATGCCTATATTTCTGAAGCGTACGACACCATATGACTTACGAATCATTCTCCCAAAATGTCCTGCCACCTTGAAAGATTTACGCACTTGCACCATCAATTTGTTCTGTTCCTGCATACTCTTCAGAACTATGCCATTAACTAGATATTGACTCTCCTTATTCCTTCTGTCAATGTGCATCTTATGACACTTATTACACAGCATCTGATAACTTTCTGCCCATTCTATTGCCTATCTATGCCATGCAGGTGGTTTGTATCATGCTCGCTGTTTGACGTACCTCCAAGTTTGATGTTGTCAGCAGAATTTGAGATTGTACTCTGTATTCCAAGATCGAAGTCGTTTATATATAGCAAAAAATTGTGGTCCCAGCACTGACCCTTGGGTAACACCACTGTCTACCCTCCTCCAGTCTGATAAGCAACGAGTGAGTATGAATCGCTGCTTTCTGTCCATTTGCCGATCTGTTACCAATAGGACACTGTCCCTCCTATTCCATGAGTCTCAATTTGTTAAACAGCCTTTTCAGTTGTATATTATCACATTTTTTCTTCAACTCCAATAAAAACAAGATCCACCTCATTGCATTCATCATGGTTCTCCGTTACGTCATCAAAAAAGCAATTAGATTAGTCAGGCATGATCTGCATTTTGCAAATTCATGTTGACTGTCCTTAATTAACTCGAAATTCTCTAAGTATGCGTTGATATGTTCCCTGAATTTTTTTTCTAAAATCTTACCCACCACTGATGTATAACTATCTGGCCTGTAGTTGCGAGGGCTGTCTTTACATACCTTCTTGAATAAGGGTGTCCCATTTGCCAATCTCCAATCCTCCAGTGACATATCACCCGTGTCCAGGGAAGAGTGAAAGGCTATGTCAAGCCCCTCCACTTTCTCCATACGCACTTCCTTTTAGCAACCTGGGTTTCAAGGCCACCTGATCAGTTGATGTATCTACCCTAAGAATAGCCATCCTTGTTAGTACCTCCCCCTCTCATTTATTTTTTTATCCTGTCCATTGCTTCTAATCTCTCTGTTTCGACTGATACTTTGTCAGCCTCCATTTACTTCGGGAACAATGGAACATGATGTATGATATGTATGGTAGCCTTGTCCTGTCCCTAATAGGCGCTACTCCTCCTTTTACGACTCACTTAATATTTCCAGGCCAGTAGAAAATTTTTGTGCTTCAGTTTTATTTTGTTGACATTCTGTTTTCATATTTTCTTGGCTAGTCTTATTTTCCTATCTCAACTTATTGCATATGGCCTGGTTTTTACTTGATGAGGTCAACTGACATGCACCATGGACCCTATTTATGTTTCATCATCATCATCTCTACCTCGATTGTCAACCAAGACCTGTACTTGGTTTCCCTACATCTCAGGCTTAGAGGAACGGTCTTAGCCGATATTGGAAGCATTTCTTCCTTCAAGATAACCAATTGTTCCGATGCCGTTCTTTGTTTCTATTCTTCCCTGGCTAGGTGCCTTCTCATCGTGGTGATATTAGTCTCTTCAAATCTAAACATTCAACCTGATTTTGTTCCTTGTTTTTTTTTCTGAACTACTAGTCCAAACTTATGATCGGATTATCAATCTTACCCATGTGCTCCATCACAGACACGTTGTCCACTTGACTCACTACGTATCCTAGCATCAGATTGAGCAGTGACACATTTATAGGTGGCCTGAGAACATAATGATCAAGGAGCTTCTCCTGAATACATTTCAGAAATTGCTGCAACTCCTTACCCTTTACTTTCAAATGATCCCAATCGACATTTGGGGAATGACATTTTCCCAATATCACCTCTCTATAGTTTATTGTATTTATTTATTGATACAGCACTGAAACAGGCCATTTGGCCCACCGAGTCTGTGCCAACCAACAACCACCCATTTATGCTAATCCTACATTTACCCTATATTCCCGACCACATCCCTACCTACCTACACTAGGGGCAATTTACACCTATCAACATGCAAGTCGTTGGCTGTGGGAGGAACCTGAAACACCCGGTGGAAGCCCACGCGGTCACAAGGAAAACTTGCAAGCTCCACACAGGCAGTCCCCTGAACTGAACCCAGGTCTCTGGAGCTGTGATGCTGCGGTGCGAACCACTGCGCAACTGTGCCGTCCATGTTCTTGCACATCTCTGTGATTTCCTTGCATATTTCCTTCTCCCTCTCTCTCTCTTACCCCCTCACACTCTTTTTTGGCCTTTGACTACCCCTAGTAGCGTTATCAGATCGTATTTGCTCCTCAGCTATAGACAAATGTACTCTGCTCTTGCCCCTTCAAGCAAAGCCTGCCTTTCCAGCAATGCAATCACTTCCATAATTAAGACTGCCACACCACTTTTTTTTATCCTCTTTATGTTTTCTGAACACTGTGCATCCTTGTATATTAAGCAAACATTCCTCGCCATTTCTAAACCACGTTTCCGTTATTGCCCTGCATGATGTTCCCATGTGCCATTTCTGCTTATAGCTCACCGAAAATATTCAGCACACTTTGTCCGGTTCAATACATGCCTCGTAATCCTGTCTTTGCATTCCTTATCGACTTTCTAATTGCACTCCCATCTACTACAAAACTATTTCCTTCTCCCTTCATAATTTGCAACTTCCTACTCTGTTGCTTCAGCCACTTCCATTTTTTGTGCACGTCGGTGATTCTCGTTTGTTTTATCCTCTGGATTCCACACCCATGCGAAGTTATTTTGAACCTACCCAATAGCACTATCAATTTGTCCCACAAGGAAATTTGGTGGAGCTCTATTCAGAGACAAAGCAATAGGCCTGTGCAGGTCCCATCCTCACCAGAACTGTTCCCAGTGTTCCAGGAATCGAATACCCTCCCTTCTGCGCCATTTGGCAGCCACACATTCATCTGCATTATCCTCATATTTCTATACTCACTTGCACATATTACTGGGAGCATCCAGAAATTACTACATTTCAGCCCCACTTGCTAATTTCTTACCTAGTTCACAGAATTCTTTCTGCAGGACCACATCATATTTTCTACCCATGCCATTGCTACCAATGTGGTCCACGTCCTCGGCTGTTCAACCTCTCCGCTCAGTGCTCTGCAGCCATTCCGTGACATCCTTGACGGTGGCATAAGGAGGACAACAAATTGTAGTATAATATTGTCAAGAGGTTAAACTTGATTGAATGTAAATATGAGTCAAGAGAGCAGGCGGAAGAGACTCACAAACAGTTACAGCATGGCATTTGAAGGAGGCACATGGCTAGTTTTGAGTGTATATAGTAACTATGCAATAAAGCTTCACGAGTATCATCCACGAACCACGCTGGCTAGACATTATACGGTGGCAGCATTAGGAACAAAATATATAACTTGGTTGCCAGAAATGAAAAGTTGAAGCAACAATCACCTTTCTGCCGGAAGAGCGGAAACTTAAAAACAAGGAGGTGATGTGAACAAAGTTCAAAAACTGTAGAAGCTGGAGGAAGGCTCCACCGAATGGAGGCGGTGCTGAAAAACAATATATTTCGTGAGTCATTGCACCGACGATGAAGCAATCTCAGTGAAAAGAAAAGCCTTCGAAGGGCTTAAGCATAATGTTCTAAATTCTCTGTGTGAGTGAGAGGAAAAAGGGAGAGGCTGGTCAACAGATACATATCTTAGTTCAGACATGACAATGGAACAAGTGTGATGCACCTGTCAAATAAAGGGCCATGGCTTTCCACGTACGCTGTGCAACCAACAGAAGCTCAGTTATACGGCCCATGAGGCGTTGCACCTGAAGTAACCCCCATCAGCACAAATGGTGAAATTTGTACTCAGTTAATACATCTGAATTTAAAAAAGCGAGTCAAATGGTGACCATGGAACCATTGTCGATTGTTGTAAAATGCATCTGATTCACGAATGTCCATTTGGTACGCAAAGCTGCCGTACTAACCTGTCCTGACCGACATGAGTCACCGGAGACACAAAAATGTGATTGGCTCTTAAATGGACTCTGAAATGGCTCAGCAATCCCTCCATTCAAGGACAATTCGTAGTGGACAACAAAAGCTGGCGAGCCAGCGATGCACACAGTCCATAAACGAATAAGAAAAAAATAATGTTATAAGCAGCACTTAAGTTTAAGGGAAAGCAGATGTCAGAAACCCCGCATGTCCGAGGGAAAGTGGACCTCTCACTCTGAAGTAGAAGAGTCGCATTGTCCTCAAAACCATAAAGAAAGTTGAGGAAGATAGGAAAGAGGAACCCAGGTAATAGGACTAGGGAAGGTCGCCCATCCTGGCTTGAGCACTGCAGAGAGTCGAAATTCCAGAAGGGAAGCCACACAATGCACAGAGAAGCCACAGAACACAGGATAGCCCGCCATGCCGTTCAATAATTACCAGAGAATGTGAAATTCGACAAGTTCCAACAGTATTGCTGCTCGGACAGAAAATTTGGTGAGAAGCAAGTCCAACAAAATTGTTAAGTACACAGATTGGATCAAAGAGAAACGTTCGATCCAATTCCCAACCAGGCCGTGGGAATGGTTGGTGATGGGTTCATTCTTCTTTGAGGGAAGATCCGATCAAATAATAGCTGATAACTTCTCAAGATGGTTCGAAATTAAGCGGATGTACACAAGAACAACTGAAGCAGTCATCCGTCTTTTATAAGATTTTTTAGGAACACATTGGAGAGCTGAACAGTTGGCATCTAATAATGGACCACAAATTTCAAACGTTTACTTCACGCACTTTGCAGAAGAATGTCGATTTGTTCATCTAACAAGCTCTTGTAAGCATCTGCAAACAAATGGAGAAGCTGTCAGAACCATTAAAGATATTATGATGAAAAATCAAGAATTCAAATCATACTGACATAAAGAAATATTAAACTATTGTGTGGATCGGGGCCATCAAAGCTCTTAATTTAATGAAAACTTCGTCTGAAACTTCCAATTCTACTCAATGATGTACTGCAAGGACTGCAAAGCAAGAATTATCAGAAAGTGCACGACAAAGAAAAGTCGAATAGAGACAAGAATACCCATAATTAAAACAATAAATACCGTACAAGAAATCTACAAACGTTGCCAGATGGTATTAAGTAATTAAAAAAAGTGAATGTATGTAAATATACATTGGAATAAAGACTTGATGGGAGATGTAGTATAATGGTGTCAAAATGTTAATCGTGAGAAAATGTAAACGTAATGTAATCGTGTTTTTGGGATCCTTAAGGGGGAGGGGTAGCAGCACCAAGTCATGGTCCACATAGGCACCAACGACATAGGTAGGAAGAGAGATGGGCATTTAAGGCAGAAATTCAGGGAACGAGGATGGAAGCTTAGAGTGAGAACAAACAGAGTTGTTATCTCTGGGTTGTTGCCCGTGCCACGTGCTAGCGAAGAGAGCAATCGGGAGAGAGAGGAGTTGAACACGTGGCTGCAGAGATGGTGCAGGAGGGAGGGTTTTGGTTTCCTGGATAATTGGGGCTCTTTCTGGGGTAGGTGGGACCTCTACAAAAAGGATGGTCTTCACCTGAACCAGAGGGGTACCAATATCATGGGGGGGAGATTTGCTAGTGCTCTTCGGGGGGGGGGGGGTGTTAATCTAATTCAGCAGGGGAATGGGAACCTAAATTGTAGTTCCAGTGCACAGGATGTTGAGAGTAGTGAGGTCAGGGATCCGGTTACAAGGACGCAAGAGGGCACTGGCAAGCATGAACTGGGTTTAAAGTGTGTCTACTTCAACGCAAGGAGCATCCGGAATAAGGTGGGTGAGCTTGCAGCATGGGTTGGTACCTGGGATCTCGATTTTGTGGCCATTTCGGAGACAAGGGTAGAGCAGGGGCAGAAATGAATGTTGCAGATTCCGGGATTTAGATGTTTCAGTAAGAACAGAGAAGATGGTAAAAGAGGGGGGGGGGGGGGGTGGTGTGGCATTGTTAATCAAGGAGAGTATAACGTCGGCAGAAAGAACGTTTGAGGACTCGTCTACTGAGGTAGTATGGGCCGAGGTTAGAAACAGGAGAGTAGAGGTCACCCTGTTGTTAGTCTTCTATAGACCTCCATATCGTTCCAGAGATGGAGATGAAAGGATAGCGAAGATGATTCTCGACAGGAGCGAGAGTAACAGGGTAGTTGTTATGGGGGACTTTAAATTTCCAAATATTGACTGGAAATACTATAGTTCGAGTACTTTAGATGGGTCAGTTTTTGTCCAGTGTGTGCAGGAGGGTTTTGTAACACAGTATGTAGACAGGCCAACCAGGGGCGATGCCACATTGGATTTGGTACTGGGTAATGAACCCGGCCAGGTGTTAGATTTAGATGTTGGTGAGCACTTTGGTGATAGTGATCAAAATTCGGTTAGGTTTACCATAGCGATGGGCAGGGACAGGTATATACCGCAGGGCAGGAATTATAGCTGGAGGAAAGGAAATTATGATGCGATTAGGCAAGATTTAGAATGCGCAGGATGGGAAGGAAACTGCAGGGGATGGGCACAGTCGAAATGTGGAGCTAATTCAAGGAGCAGCGGCTGCGTGTCCTTGAGGTCATGCTGCAGCTGCACAAAAGTCTGGTGGGGCCGCACCTGGATTATTGCGTGCAGTTCTGGTCACCGCATTATAGGAAGGATGTGGAAGCTTTGGAAAGGGTGCAGAGGAGATTTACTAGGATGTTGCCGAGTATGGAGGGAAGGTCTTACGAGGAAAGGCTGAGGGACTTGAGGCTGTTTTCGTTGGAGAGAAGGAGGAGGAGAGGTGACTTGACAGAGACATATAAGATAATCAGAGGGTTAGATCGGTTGGATAGTGAGAGTCTTTTTCCTCGGATGGTGATGGCAAACACGAGGGGACATAGCTTTAAGTTGAGGGATGATAGATATAGGACAGATTTTAGAGGTAGTTTCTTTACTGAGAGAGTAGTAGGGGCGTGGAACGCCCTTCCTGCAACAGTAGTAGACTCGCCAACGTTAAGGGCATTTAACAGGTCATTGGATAGACAAATGGATGAAAATGGAATAAAGTAGGTCAGATGGTTTCACAGGTCAGCTCAACATCGGGGGCCGAAGCGCCTGTACTGCGCTGTGATGTTCTAATTCTAATTCTAAACATGAACGCTCACCAGAATAAAGTCAGAGATCATGTGGGAAAGAGACAAGAGCAGTTGCAGCGTGGTTTTTGAAGGAGACACAAAGGCTAGAACATAGAACATAGAACAGTACAGCACAGTACAGGCCCTTTGGCGCACGATGTTGTGCCGACCATTTCACGTACTCAAAGATCAAACTACCTGCATACCCTTCATTCTACTATCATCCATGTTCCTATCCAACAGTCGCTTAAATGTTCCTAATGTATCTGCTTCTACTACCACCGCTGCCAGTGCATTCCATGCACCCACCACTCACTGTATAAAGAACCCTCTGAAATCTCCCCGAAACCTTCCTCCAATCACCTTAAAATTATGCCCCCTTGTGATAGCCCTTGCCGCCCTGGGAAAATGACTCTGGCTATCTACTCTATCTATGCCTCACATCATCTTGTACCCCTCTATCAAGTAACCTCTCATCCTTTTTCGCTCCAATGAGAAATTTTAGCTCCCTCAGCCTTTCTTCACAATGAGGCGACCAGAACTGAACACAATATTGCAAGTGTGGTCGAACCAGGGCCTTATAGAGCTGCAGCATAACCTCGCGGCTCTCAAAAACCCAATCCCCCTGTTCATGAAAGTCAACACACCATACGCCTTCTTAACAACCCTATCAACTTGGGTGGCAACTTTAAGTGATCGATGGACATTGACGCCAAGATCCCTCTGTTCCTCCACACTGCCAAGAATCCTGCCTTTAAGCCTGTATTCCGCATTCAAATTCGACCTTCCAAAATGAATCACTTCACACTTTTCCAGGTTGAACTCCATCTGCCACTTCTCAGCCCAGCTCTGCATCCTGTCAATGACCCGTTGCAACCTCCAACAGCCTTCCACACTATCCACAACTCCAGCAAACTTCGTGTCATCGTCAAACCTACTAACCCAGCCTTCCACTTACTCATCCAAGTCATTTATAAAAATCACAAAGACCAGAAGTCCCAGAACAGATCCTTGTGGAACACCACTGGTCACCGAGCTCCATGCTTTCCATCTACTGCCACCCTCTGACTTGTATGGGCCAGCCAATTTTGTATCCAGACAGCCATCTTCCCCCTGTATCCCTTGCCTTCTTACTTTCTGAATGAGCCTCCCATGGGTAACCCAATCAAACGTCTTGCTAAAATCCATATACACCACATCCACTGCTCTTCCTTCATCAATGTGTTTTGTCACATCCTCAAAGAAATCAATAAGGCTTGTGAGGCATGATCTGCCCCTTACAAAGCCGTGCTGACCTTCTCTAATCAAACCATGCTTTTCCAAATAATTATAAATCATGTCTCTCAGATCCTCTCCAATAATTTGACCACAACCGATGAAAGACTGACAGATCTATAATTCCCTGGGTTATCGCTATTCTCTTTCTTGAACAAGTGAACAACATTTGCCACTCTCCAATCATCCAGTACTACTCCAGTGGAGAGTGAAGATGCAAAGATCATCGCCAGAGGCGCAGCAATCGCTTCCTATACTTCCCGTAATATACTTGGCTACATCCCATCTGGCCCGGGGACTTTTCTGTCATCATGTCATTCAAAATGTCCAGCACATTCTTCCTCTTCACGTCAACCTGTTCGAACATATCAGCCTGTTCCACGCTGTCCTCACAAACGACTAGGTCCCTCTCACTAGTGAATACTGAAGCAAAGTATTCATTTAGGACCTCCCCTACCTCCTCCGACTCCAGGCACAAGTTCCCTCCAATATCCCTGATCGGCCCTACTCTCACGCTGGCCATCCTCGTGTTCCTCACATAAGTTTAGAACGCCTTGGGATTTTCCTTAATCCTCCCCGCCAATACTTTTTCATGTCCCCTTCTCGCTCTCCTAAGTCCATTCTTCAGTTCCTTCCTGGCTATCTTGTAACCCTCTGGAGCCCTGTCTGATCCTTGCTTCCTCAACCTTAAGTAAGCTTGCTTCTTCCTGTTGACTAGCTGTGCAACAACTCTTGTCACCCAAGGTTCCTTCATCCTACCATCCCTTCCTTGCCTCATTGGGACAAACCTGTCCAAGCAGTCGCAGCAAGTGCTACCTTGACAACCTCCACATTTCTATCGTGCATTTCCCTGAGAACATCGGTTCCCAATTTATGGTCCCCAGTTCCTGCCTATTAGCATTGTAATCCCCCCTCCCCCAATTAAATATTTTCCCAACCCGTCTGCTCCTGTCCCTCTCCATGACTATAGTAAAGGTCAGGGAGTTGTGATTACTATGACCGAAATGCTCTCCCACCGAGAGGTCTGCCACCTGGTTCGTTGCCAAGCACCAAGTCCAACATAGTCGGCATATCGACATACTGAGTCAGAAAACCTTCCTGGACATAACTGACAAAACCTGCTCCATCCAAACTATTTGCACTCAGGAGGTTCCAGTCAATATTAGGGAAGTTGAAGTCACCCAACAACAACCCTGTTACTTCTGCACCTTTTCAAAATCTGCCTCCCAATCTGTTTCTTCATGTCTCTGTTGCTATTGGGGGGTCCATGGGAAACTCCCAACAAAGTGACTGCTCCTTTCCTGTTTATGACTTCCACCCATAATGACTCGGTTGACAAAACCTCCACGACGACCTCCCTTACTGCAGCTGTGATACTATCCCTGATTATCAATGCCACTCCCCCACCACTTTTACCTCTCTCCCTATTCCTTTTGAAACATCTAAACCCGGAACATCCAACATCCAATCCTGCCCCTGTGATATCTACGTCTCCGTAATGGCCACAACATCGAAGCTCCAAGTATTGAGCCATGCTCTAAGTTCATTACCCTTATTCCTGACACTTCTTACGTTAAAATAGACACACGTCAACCCATCATACTGGCTGAAGCTTTGCCCTGTCACCTGTCTAACCTACCTCACAGATTCTCCACACTCGATACCTGCCTGTTCAACAGCTGCACCATCCACTGATCCGTAGCTCCGGTTCCCATCCACCTGCCAAGCTAGTTTAAACCCTCCCGAAGAGCTCTAGCAAAATTCCCGCACAGGATATTGGTGCCCCTCCAGTTCAGATGCAACCCGTCCTTCTTGTTCAGGTCCCACCTTCCCCAGAAGGTATCCCAATGATCTACATATATGAATCCCTCCCTCCTGCACCAGTTCTGTCGCCTCGTGTTCAGATTTACTCGCTCCCAGCTTCTAGCCGCACTAGCACGTGGCACCGGTAACAAACCTGAGAATACTACCCTGCTCGTCCTGCCTTTCAGCTTCCATCCTAACTCCCTATATTCGCTTTTCAGGTCCTCATCCCTTTTCCTCGCTATGTCATTGGTACCGATATGTACCAGGACCTCTGGCTGCACCGCCTCCTCCTTAAGAATCCTGTGGACTTGATCCGAGACATCCCTGTCACTGGCACCTGGGAGGCAACATACCATCCGGGAGTCTCTTTTGCTACCACAAAAGCTCCTGTCTGTTCCTCTTACCACTGTATCTCCTATCACTATTGCTCTCCTATTCTCCCCCCTTACCTTCTGAGCCACTGGGCCAAGCTCAGTGCCGGAGACCTGGCCACTGTGGCTTTCCCCTGGTAGGTCGTCCCCCTCAACGGTATCCACAATGGTATACTTATTATTGAGGGGGACGGACATCGGGGATCCCTGCACTGTGCACCTATTCCCTTTACCTCCTCTGACGGTCACCAACCTACCTTTATCCTGTCACTTAGGTGTCACTACTTCCCTATAACTGCTCTCTATCACCCCCTCAGCATCCTGAATGATCCGAAGTTCATCCAGCTCTAACTCCAGTTCCCTAACGCGGTCTGCAAAGAGCTGGAGTTGGGTGCACTTCTCACAGGCGAAGTCAGCAGGGACACCAGTGGTGACCCTCACCTCTCACATCCTGCAAGAGGAGCACGCAACTGCCCTAGCTTCCATCCCCTCTGCACTAAATTGATAACAGAGATTTTTAAAAAAAGGAAAACCTTACCTTACAAACCCTCCACACAAGTGGCCATTTTTTTGGGTAGAGGATGAGGATGGGTGGGAGACACGACACGTGTAGTGTTTCAGGTTTAACCACTGTCCGAATATATAAGTTTACTAACCCAGCAGTCCCCGTGTCCGCCGAAACAAAAGGTTAGTTATTTTAAACTGAAACTCGCCTTCCCAGCTGACACCTTGCTCGCACTATTTCTGCTTCAGAAAAAGCTGCTGAAACAAAAGGTCAGTTATTTTAAACTGAAACTCACCTTCCCAGCTGACACCTCACTAGCTCCATCGCTGCTTCAGAAAAAGCTGCTGAAACAAAAGGTAAGTTATTTTAAATTAAAACTCAGCTTCCCAGCTGACGCCTCACTCACATTATCGCAGCTTCAGAAATGCTGCTGAAACAAAAGGTAAGTTATATAAAACTGAATCTCACATCCCCACCTGACACCTCGTTCACACTGTCGCTGTTTCAGAAAAAGCTGCTGCTGGCAAAATGTGCTCCAGCCAAACTATTTGCACTAAGGAGGTTCCAGTCAATATTCGGGAAGTTGAAGTCACCCATGACAACAACCCTGTTACTTCTGCACCTTTCCAAAATCTGTCTCCCAATCTGTTCCTCCGTGTCTCTGTTGCTATTGGGGGGGTCTAAAGAAAACTCCCAATAAAGTGACTGCTCCTTTCCTGTTTCTGACTTCCACCCATAATGACTCAGTAGACAAACCCTCCTCGACGACCTCTCTTTCTGCAGCTAGAACAAAGAACAAAGAACAAAGATAATTACAGCACAGGAACAGGCCCTTCGGCCCTCCAAGCCTGCGCCGATCCAGATCCTCTCTCTAAACATGTCGCCTATTTTCTAAGGTATGATACAGTCCCTGATTAACAATGTCACTCCCTCACCTCTTTTACCTCCCTCCCTATTCCTTTTGAAACATCTAAACCCCAGAACATTCTACATCCATTCCTGCCCCGGTGATACCCAAGTCTCTGCAATGGCCTCAACATCGTAGCCTCAAGTACAGCAGCGAGAGCGACGGCAGCGAGACCGGGAGCAGACGAGAGGATCCGGGAGATAAAAGGAGCCAAAGCCAGAGACCATAAGCAACAGCGGGTGCGGCGGCAGCGAGAGCGGGAACAGGCGAAAGGAGCCGGGAGATAAAAGGAGCCGAAGCCAGAGACCAGAAGCAGCAGCGAGTGCGGCGGCAGCGAGAGCAGGAACAAGCGAGGGAGCCGGGAGATAAAAAGAGCCGAAGCCAGAGACCAGAAGCAGCAGCGAGAGTGGCGGCAGCGAGAACGGGAACAGGCGAGAAGAGCCGGGAGATAAAAGGAGCCGAAGCCAGAAGCAGCAGCGAGAGCGCTCTGTTGTGTGCTGTGGACCTGCTTGACCAGCAAAAATTGAAGTGTGACGTCACAGGAGAGCTGGCAAGTGATTGGTGGGCATTTCTTTCTTCCTTTTGAGCAGCGTGAGCCGTGAGAGCGCGAGCCAGGGTGCAGCCGGGGAGGACTGTTGAGCAACAATTACTTACCTCGTGATTCGTGGACATGGGGAATGCGAGGTAAGTGAATTTATATATTCGGGCAGTAGCTAAACCCGAAACACTACACGTGTAGTGTCTCCCACACATCCTCCTCCTCTAACCAAAAAAAAAGGACTCTTGTGTGGAGGGTTTGGTTAGCTAAGGTTATCCTTTATTTTTTTATTTTTTAATCTCTTTCGTCAATTTAGAGCGGAGGGGATGGAAGCAAGGGCATGCTCCTCTTGCAGGATGAGCGAGGTAAGGGTCACCACTGGTGTCCCTGCTGACTTCACCTGCGAGAAATACACCCAACTCCAGCTCCTTACAGACCGCGTTACGGAACTGGAGCTGGAGCTGGATGAACTTCGGATCATTCAGGAGGCTGAGGGGGTGATAGAGAGCAGTTATAGGGAAGTAGTGACACCAAAGTTACAGGACAAAGGTAGCTGGGTGACCGTCAGGGGAGGGAAAGGGAATAGGCGCACAGTGCCGAGATCCCCTGTGGCCGTTCCCCTCAATAATATGTATACCATTTTGGATACAGTTGGGCGGAAGGCCTACCAGGGGAAAGCCACAGCGGCCAGGTCTCTGGCACTGAGCCTGGCTCTGTGGCTCAAAAGGGAAATGGGTAGAATAGGAGAGCGATAGTGATAGGAGATTCAATGGTTTGAGGAACAGACAGGAGATTCTGTTGTCGCGAACGGGACTCCCGGATGGTATGTTGCCTCCCGGGTGCCAGTGAGAGGGATGTCTCGGATCGAGTCTACAGGATTCTGAAGAGGGAGGGGGAGCAGCCTGAAGTCGTGGTATACATCGGTACCAATGACATAGCTCGGAAAAGGGATGAGGACCTGAAAAGTGAATATAGGGAGTTAGGTTGGAAGCTAAAAGGCAGGACGTGCAGAGTAGTATTCAAAGGATTGGTACCGGTGCCACGTGCTAGTGTGCCTTGAAACAGAGAGCGAGTGCGGCTGAACACGTGGCTACAGATCTGGTGCTTGATGGGTGGACTTCAGATATGTGGATCATTGGGATACCTTCTGGGGAAGGTGGGACCTGTACAAAAAGGACGGGTTGCATCTGAACTGGCGGGACACCAATATCCTGGGCGGGAGATTTGCTAGAGCTCTTCGGGAGGGTTTAAACAAGTTTGGCAGGCGGATGGGAACCAGAGCTGTGGATCAGTGGATGGTTTAGCTGTTGAACAGGCAGATAGAGAGTGCAGAGAGTCTGTGAGGAAGGTTAGACAGTTGACCGGGCAACGTTGCTGCTAGTATGAAGTGTGTCTATTTTAACACAAGAAGTGTCAGGATTAAGTGCGATGAACTTAGAGCATGGATCAATACTTGGAGCGACGATGTTGTGGCCATTCCGGAGACTTGGATATCACAGGGGCAGGAACGGATGTTGGATGTTCCGGTGTTTAGATGTTTCAAAAGAAATATGGAGGCAGGTAAAAGAGGTGGGGGAGTGGCATTGCTAATCAGGGATAGTATCACAGCTGCAGAAAGGGAGGTCGTCGAGTTGGGTTTGTCTACTGAGTTAGTATGGGTGGAAGTCAGAAACAGGAAAGGAGCAGTCACTTTATTGGGGGTTTTCTATAGACCCCCAACAGCAACAGAGACATGGAGGAACAGATTGGGAGGCAGATTTTGGAAAGGTGCAGAAGTAACAGGGTTGTTATCATGGGTGACTTCAACTTCCCTAATATTGACTGGAACCTCTTGAGTGCAAATAGTTTGGATGGAGCAGATTTTGCCAGGTGTGCCCAGGAAGGTTTCCTGACTCAATATGTCGATATGCCGACTAGAGTGAAGGCTATGATGAATTTGGTGCTTGGCAACGAACCAAACAAGGTGGCAGACCTCTCGGTGGGACAGCATTTCGGTGATCGTGATCACAACTGCCTGACCTTTACTGTAGTCATGGAGAGGGATAGGAGCAGACGGGATGGGAAAATATTTAATTGGGGGATGGGGAATTACCAGGCTATTAGGCAGGAACTGGGGAGCTTAAATTGGGAACAGATGTTCTCAGGGAAATGTCCGACAAAATTGTAGAGGTTGTTCAGGGAGCACTTGCTGCGACTGCTGGATAGGTTTGTCCCGATGAGGCAAGGAAGGGATGGTAGTGTGAAGGACACTTGAATGACAAGAGATGTGAAACAGCTAGTCAAGAGGAAGAAGGAAGCTTACTTAAGGTTGAGGAAGCAAGGATCAGACAGGGCTGTGGAGGGTTACAAGGTAGCCAGGAAGGAACAGAAGAATGGACTTAGGAGAGCTAGAAGGCGACATGATAAAGTCTTGGCGGGTAGGATTAAGGAAAATCCTAAGGCGTTCTACACTTATGTGAGGAACAAGAAGATGGCCAGAGTGAGAGTAGGGCCGATCAGTGATCGTGGAGGGAGCTTGTGCCTGGAGTCGGAGGCGGTAGGGGAGGTCATAAATGAATACTTTGCTTCAGTATTCACTAGTGAGATGGACCTTGTCGTTTGTGAGGACAGCGTGAAACAGGCTGATATGCTCGAACAGGTTGATGTGAAGAGGGAGGATGTGCTGGAAACTTTGAAAGACATGAGGATAGATAAGTCCCCGGGGCCAGACGGGATATACCTAAGGTAATTACGGGCAGCGAGGATAGAGATTGCCGCGCCTCTGGTGATGATCTTTGCGTCCTCACTGTCCACTGGAGTAGTACCAGATGACTGGAGGGTGGCAAATGTTATTCCCTTGTTTAAAAAAGTGAATAGAGATAAGCCTGGAAATTAGAGACCAGTCAGTCTTACGTCAGTCATGGGCAAATTATTGGACAGGATTCTGAGAGACAGGATTTATGATTATTTGGAAAAGCATGGTTTGATTAGCGATACAAAGAGAACAAAGAACAAGGAAAATTACAGCACAGGAACTGGCCCTTCGGCCCTCCAAGCATGCGCTGATCCAGATCCTCTATCTAAACATATCGACTATTTTCCAAGGATCTGTGTCTCTTTGCTTCCTGCCCAGTCATGTTTCTGTCGAGACAGTCAGCATGGCTTTGTGAGGGGACGGTCATGCCTCGCAAGGCTTATTGAATTCTTTGTGGAAGTGACAAAACACATTGATGAAGGAAGAGCAGTGGATGTGATGCATATGGATTTTAGCAATTCATTTGATATGTTTCCTCATGGTAGGCTCATTCAGAAAGTAAGGAGGCATGGGATACAGGGAAATTTGGATGTCTGGATGCAGAATTGGCTGGCCCATAGAAGACAGAGGGTGGTTGAAGATGGAAAGTATTCAGCCTGGTGCTCGGTGACCAATGGTGTTCCGCAGGGATCTGTTCTGGGACCTCTGCTCTTTGTGATTTTTATAAATGACTTTGATGAGCAAGTGGAAGGCTGGGTTAGTAAGTTTGCCGATGACACAAAGGTTGCTGGAGTTGTGGGTAGTGTGGAGGGCTGTTGTATGTTGCAACGGGACATTGACAGGATGCAGAGCTGGGCTGCTAAGTGGCAGATGGAGTTCCACCTGGAAAAGTGTGAAGTGATTCATTTTGGAAGGTCGAATTTGAATGCGGTATACAGGCTTAAAGACAGGATTCTTGGCAGTGTGGAGGAACAGAGGTATCTTGGTGTCCACGTCCATAGATCCCTCAAAGTTGCCACCCAAGTTGACAGGGTTGTTAAGATGGCGTAAACTGTGCTGGCTTTCATGAACAGGGGGATTGCGTTTAAGAGCCGTGAGGTTATGCTGCAGCTGTATAAAGCCCTGGTTAGACCACACTTGGAATAATGTGCTCAGTTCTGGTCGCCTCATTATAGGAAGGATGTGGAAGCTTTAGAGAGGGTGCAGAGGAGATTTACCAGGATGCTGCCTGGACTGGAGGGCATGTCTTACGAAGAAAGATTGAGGGCGTTAGGGCTTTTCTCATTGGAGCGAAGAAGGATGAGAGGTGACTTGATAGAGGTGTACAAGATGATGAGATTGAGTGGATAGCCAGAGACCTTTTCCCAGGGCGGAAAGGGCCATCGCCAGCGGGCATAATTTTAAGGTGATTGGAGGAAGGTTTAGGGGAGATGTCAGAGGTAGGTTCTTTACACAGCGAGTGGTGGGTGCGTGGAATGCACTGCCAGCGGTGGTAGTAGAAGCAGATACATTAGGGACATTTAAGAGACTCTTGGATAGGTACATGGATGATTGTAGAATGAAGGGTATGTAGGTAGTTTGATCTTAGAGTAGGTTAAAGGGTCGGCACAACACCGAGCGCCGTAAGGCCTGTACTGTGCTGTACTGTTCTGTGTGCTATGTTCTATACAAAAAAAAGTTAAATACCGAGTAAAGCTTCTGCTACGCTGGCCCAGCAAATACTCCCAGTGCAGGTACTGCATGGGTTAGATGAATTGTAAAGCTCCCTCTGCACTGTTCCATCAAATACTTCCAGGGCAAGCACTGCAAATGTTGGATCCAGAGTACAGTTCCCTCTATACTGTTCCATCAAACATTCTCATGGGATGTAAAGCACGGACTGCAGAAAGAGTAAAGCTCTTTCTACTCTCTCTCATCAAGCAAGCAAAGGGCTAATGCAGCATAGGTTACATACATAGCATAGCTCCATCTACACTGTTAAATCCAACACTCCCGGACTGTTAGACCATGGGTTGCATGCAGAGTAAACCTGCCTCTATAAGGTCCCACCAAAGAGAACCATGCCAGGTAAAACACCGGTTTAAAAAAGAAAATGTAAAGTTCCTTCTACACTGACCCACAAATATGTTGCCACAGTGTGTGGGGCCTGTATTTGATGGAGTTCGGACAGATATCGCATTGAGATGTCTTTCCTCATCCCGTGTTCTCTGTGGATTTAGATCGCCAGCTCGAAGCTGCGTCACAAGTTTCTGTGACAAAATAATCCTGAAATGTTCGACTGTGCCAAGATCCTGATTGAGTACAAAGATTACAAGGCGAGTGGTCCAATCGGGGAACTGACCATTGCTGTGGAACGGTGTGGAGCAGTCTGGTCCATATTTGCCTGGCAGAGGAAACGGGATTGGTTCTTAATCCCGGTTTGAAGATCTGGATCACTGTCCCAGTGAAGGATGTGATTGGATGAGATTGCCCTTGGTTGTAGTATTTGATGTTGAAATGTTTGATGTTTGAGAATTGAGAACTGCAGCTTGTTTGTATCAGTCATGTTGCTTCTCTCTTGACACTCAGTCCCTGAGAATCTCTGGGTCGACAGCGAACTGTTTCAGTCTTCTTAACTGAGGAAGGATGTACTTCTCAAAGACTGCGGGCAACCAACCTTCACGAGATTGATTGTCATATGCGAGGATTTTCCCATGAGGAGCGAATGCGTGTAATAGGCCTATTCTCTCATGTAAATGTGATAAAATTCTGAAAGGGCTTAACAAGGTGGATGCTGAGGCTGTTCTCTCCCGGCGACAGAGTCAAGAATTCGGGGTCACAGTCTTAGCATAAGGGGCCTCAAATTTAGCACTTGGATGATGAGACATTTCTGAACTCATAGGCTTGTAAATCTTTCGAATTCTATGTCCCAGGGAATGTGGATGCCCAGTCACTTAATATATTCATGACAGACGCTGATTGATTTTTCGAAACTGAGGAAATTAAGGGATATGCGGATCTGGTGGGACATTGGAGTTGAGGTGGAATATCAGCCATGATCTTATTGGATGGCAGAGCAGGCTCGATAGGCCGAATGGCCTCCTCCAGCTTCTAACTCTCGTCTTCTTCCAAAGCCAACAATTGATTTGTCAGCAGTTCAGTGAAGGTCCTCTGTGCTCACTCCTGAGATGAAAGGGTTCTCTTTTGACGAAATGTTGTGCAGGTTTGAATTATATACATTGCTGTTTGGAAGAATGGGAGATAACCTTGTTGAAGCATATAAAATTCTAATGGGGCTTGGGAAGTTGACAAGTTAGAACTGTCAGTCACAGTAAACTATTGCATTGAACATGGCAGCGTCTCGACCAATCAGAGCTCACTTGCCAACCAATCAGCACTCTCTTCTGATTCATTCCAAGCTGTTGTTTTTCCTTGCATTGGTTATTCTTGCAGATTGTCCTCATGACTGCAAGACGAACACTTCGACAACACGTCTCTACTTTCAGCAATACTCAAGTTCTATACTATTGAACGACAATTGAAAAAAAAAGTGGATTTTGAGCTAGTGAAAGGAGGAAGGGGTCAAGAACAATAGGGAAGGTATGTAACAGGGCAGAGCATATGAGATTTTAATTGACAAAAGATGTCATGGTACCAAGCCAAGTAAATAATCCCTATGAGGCAAGGAAGGGATGGTAGGGTGAATGAACCTTGGATGACAAGAGATGTGGAACAGCTAGTCAAGAGGAAGAAGGAGGCTTACTTAAGGTTGAGGAAGCAAGGATCAGACAGGGCTCCAGAGAGTTACAAGGTAGCCAGGAAGGAACTGAAGAACGGACTTAGGAGAGCTGGAAGGGGACATGAAAAAGTCTTGACGGGTAGGACTAAGGAAAATCCCAAGGCGTTCTACACTTAATGTGAGGAACAAGAGGATGGCCAGAGTGAGGGTAAGGCCGATCAGGGATAGTGAGGGAACTTGTGCCTGGAGTCGAAGGAGGTAGGGGAGGTCCTAAATGAATACTTTGCTTCAGTATTCACTCGTGAGAGGGACCTGGTCGTTTGTGAGGACAGCGTGGAACAGCCTAATATGCTCGAACAGGTTGAGGTTAAGAGGGAGGATGTGCTGGAAATTTGTAATGATATGAGGACAGATAGGTCCCCGGGGCCAGACGGGATATACCCAAGTTTATTACGGGAAGCGAGGGAAGAGATTGCTGCGCCTTTGGCGATGATCTTTGCGTCCTCACTGTCCACTGGGGTAGAACCGGATGACTGGAAGGTGGAAAATGTTGTTCCCTTGTTCACGAAAGGGAATAGGGATAACCCTGGGAATTATAGACCAGTCAGTCTAACATTGGTCGTGGGCAAATTATTGGAGAGGACTCTGAGAGACAGGATTTATGAATTTTTTGGAAAAGCCTGGTTTGATTAGAGACAGTATGGCTTTGTGAGGGGCTGGTCATGCCTCACAAGCCTTATTGAGTTCTTTGAAGATGTGACAAAACACATCGATGAAGGAAGAGCAGTGGATCTGATGGATATGAATTTTAGCAAGGAGGCATGGGATACAGGGGAAGTTGGCTGTCTGGATACAAAATTGGCTGGCCAATGGAAGACAGAGGGTGGCAGCAGGTGGAAAGTATTCTGCATGGAGCTCGGTGACCAATGCTGTTCTGCAGGGATCTGTTCTGGGACCTCTGCTCTTTGTGATTTTTATAAATGACTTGGATGCGGAAGTGGAAGGCTGGGTTAGCCAGTTTGCCGATGACACGAAGGTTGCTGGAGACGTGGATAGTGTGGAAGGCTGTTGTAAGTTGCAACGGGACATTGACAGGATGCAGAGCTGGGCTGGGAAGCGGCAGATGGAGTTCAACCTGGAAAAGTGTGAAGTGATTCATTTTTGAAGGTCGAATTTGAATGTGGAATGCAGGCTTAAAGACAGGATTCTTGGTATTGTGGAGGAACAGAGGGATCTTGGGGTCTATGTCCATATATCACTCAAAGTTGCCACCCAAGTTGCTAGGGTTGTTAAGAAGGTGTATGGTGTGTTGGATTTCATGAACAGGGGGATTGTGTTTAAGAGCCGTGAGGTTCTGCTGCAGCTGTATAAGACCCTATTTCTACCACACTTGGAATATTGTGTTCAGTTCTGGTCGCCTCAGTATAGGAAGGATGTGGAAGCTTTAGAGAGGGTGCAGAGGAGATTTACCAGGATGCTGCCTGGACTGGAGGGCATGTCTTACGAAGATAGATTGAGGGAGCTAGGGCTTTTCTCATTGGAGTGAAGAAGGATGAGAGTTGACTTGATAGAGCAGTACAAGATGATGAGCGGCATTGATAGAGTGGATAGCCAGAGACATTTTCCCATGGCGGAAAGGGCTATCACCAGGGGGCATAATTTTAAGGTGATTGGAGGAAGGTTTCGGGGAGATGTCAGAGGTCGGTTCTTTACACAGGGAGTGTGGAATGCGCTGCCAGCGGTGGTAGTGGAAGCAGATACATTCGGGACATTTAATCGACTGTTGGATAGTTACATGGATGATAGTAGAATGAAGTGTAGGTAGTTAGTTTGATATTAGAGTAGGTTAAAGGTTCGGCACAACATCGTGGGCCGAAGGGCCTGTGCTGTGCTGTACTGTTCTATGTTCTATGTTCTCTATAAACGAAAGGAGGGTCATTAGAGAGAACAAGAACAAAGATCAGCACAGCACAGGAAGAGGCCATACCGTCCACCAAGCCTGCGCCGATCTGGATGCCGATCGAAGTTAAAGCCTTCTGCCCTTCCGGGGACCGTATCCCTCTATTCCCATCCTATTCATGTATTTGTCAAGATGCCTCTTAAACTTCGCTTTCGTACCTGCTTCCACCACCTCCCCCGTCAGCAAGTTCCTGGCACTCACCACCCTCTGTGTTCGGAACTTGCCTCGCACATTCCCTCTAAACTTTGCCCCTCGCACCTTACACTTATGTCCCCTAGCAATTGACTCTTCCACACTGGGCAAAAGCTTCTGACTATCCACTCTGTCCATGCCGCTCATAACTTGATAAACCTCTTTCATGTCGCCCCTCCACCTCCGTCGTTCCAGTGAAAACAATCCGAGTTTATCCAACTTCTCCTCATAGCTAATGCCCTCCAGACCAGGAAACATCCTGGTAAACCTCTTCTGTACCCTCTCCAAAGTCTCCACTTCCTTCTAGTAGTGTGGCGACCAGAAATACACGCAATATTCTTAATGTGGGCTAACTAAAGTTCTGCACAGCTGCAGCATGACTTGCCAATTTCTATACTCTATGCCCCGACCGATGAAGGCAAGCATGCTGTTTACCTTCTTGAGAGGGAGGGGAGCGGCAAGACAGAGAAAGTAGTGCACTGTCAGAACGTCAGTACTGAGGGAGCACTGCGCTTTCAGGTGGATAGAACGTATTCTGTAGGATCACTGCACTGACGGAGAATCAGGACTGTGGGAGCGCTAACTGTTGAAATGTCAGTTCGGGAGGGAACGCTGCAATGTCTGAGAGTCAGTACTGGAGAGCGCTGCACTGTCTAAATGCCAACACTGAGAGAATGTTGTACTGTCAGTGTATCTTTCCTGCAGGGGCACTGCGTGGTAGGAGGGTCAGTCCTGAGGGGATGCTGCACTTTCAGATTATCAGTTCGGCAGGAGTGCTGGGCTGTCGGAGGTTCAGTACTGAGGGAGCGCGGCACTGCTGGAGAGGCAGTACTGACGGAGTCTACACTGCCGAATCGTCAACACTAAGGGATTCCTGCACCCTTGAATGACCCTTTCTGAACCAGCAGTATGTCATTGTCGAGGCAATACAGATGGAGTGGTGAAATGTTGGAGCATCGGATTTGTAGGAATGCTGAACTGTTGAAGTGGCAGGACAGAGGGAACGCTTCACTGTTCTAGAGCCAGTACTGAGCCAACGCTGCACTGTTGTAATGTCAGTGTATAGGGAAAGCTGAACTGTCAGCGTGTCAGTACTGAGGGAGATATGCACGCTCAGTTTGCCAAAACTGAGCGAGTGATTCACTCTGGGAAGTTCCAAACTGCAGAAGCATTGAGCTGCAGGAGGGTAATTGCTGAGGAATCGTAGCACTGTTGAAATGTCACTAGAGAGAGAATACTGCACTGTCGAAGGGTCAGTGCTGAGGAGCTTTGCTCTGTCAGAGCGTCAGAGAAGGGAAATTCTGTGTTGTTGGAGGGGCTGTTTAAAGGGAGCACAAACTGTCCGAGGATTGATTTTGCAGGAACGCAGTAGTGTCAGAAGGTCCCTGCTAAGGGAACGCTGAAGTGTCGGAACATTAATGAGGGTCAGTAATGAGGGAACCGTGCACTGTTTGAGGGGCATCTCGGAAGTAGCGATGCACATTTGGATGGGCAGTACATAAGGAGAGCTCCACTGCCAGAGAGGAAGCACTGAGGGAGCCCTGAAATGTCTGAGGGTCAGTATTGAGGGAGTGGGGAAGGGGGGCAATCGTGGAATTTGGCAAGAGATCATGTGACGGAAACACCAACCTTGCATTCTACCAGAGTTGGGACCACGAATTATCGGTGCAAACTCATGCAAAGCGGGCATAGAAAGATGGCATTAGAAAAATTATTCTGCTCATCACTCCGTATAAATCTGCTCTCACACCGCTTCCTCACGTTTGGTGTAGGTGTAGACCATTCAGCCCGTCGAACCTGTTCCACCTTTCCATTGGATCGTGGGTGATTGTCTACCTCAGTTCCACTTCCATGCGCTATCTCCATATCCCTTGATGTCATTTGTCTCCAGATACCTATCTCTATTTCAAACTTAAACAGACTCAGTGAATGAGCTTCAACAGTCCTCTGGGGTAGACAATTCCAAGGATTCTTCACGCTCTAAGTGAGTAAATTCCTCTCATTTCAGTCTTAAATTGTCTGCCCCATATTCTGATGTTATGTCCCCTGGTTCTAGATTCAGTAACCAGGGAAGCATACTCTGTACATCCATCCTGTCACGCCCTGTCGATTTTTCTTTTTACGTTTCAATGAGATAACCTCCAGAGAATACAGGTCCAGTTTCCCCAATTCTGATGAAGGGACACCGACCTGAAACGTTAACTCTGCTTCTCTCTCCACAGATGCTGCCAGACCTACTGAGCATGTCCAGCATTTCTTATTATTATTCCAGTTTCCTCAACCTCCTTTCATTTGACCATCCCACCATCGCAGATATTAGTATGGTTAACCTTCTTTGCACTCCTTCTATGACAAGTATATCCTTCTTTAGATAAGGAGATCAAAACTGCACACAACACTCTTAGTGCCATCTTAACAAGGCTCTTTACAATTGCAGCAATATATCTTTGCTTTTGTGCTCAAAACCCCTAGCAATGAAGGCCAGAAAATTATTTCCCTTCTCAATTGCTTGCTGCACCTTTGTGCAAGCTTTTAGTGACATGAACACGGGCACCCAGCTCCCTTTCGACACCAACACTTCTCAGCCGCTCATCTTTTATGAAATATTCTGGCTTTCTGTTTTATTTTCCATCACGTTTTCCGATCACTTCACACGTCTTCACATTATTATCCCATATACCATTTTCTTGCCCATTAACTTAGTTTGTCTAAGTCCACTTGAGGCCTCCTTGGAACTTCCTCTAAACTTGCATCCCTACCTAACTTTGTGCCAGCAGCAAATTTAGAAATATTCCTATTGGTCTCCAAATCCAAATCATTTCTATAAATTATGAACAGCTGCAGCCCAAGCACTGATGCTTGGATAGTTAGAAGCATTTTCCCCGGGTGGAAGAGTCAGTTGCGAGGGGACATGGGTTTAAGGTGTGAGGGGCAAAATTTAGAGGGGATGTGCGAGGCAAGTTGTTTGCACAGAGGGTGGTAAGTGCCTGGAACCTGCTGCCGGGGGAAGTGGTAGAAGCAGCTACGATAGCGACGTTTAAGAGGCATCTTGACAAATAATCGAATAGGATGGGAATAGAGGGATATTGGCCCCGGAAGTGCAGAAGGTTTTAATTTAATCAGGCATCAATATTGGCGCAGGCTTGGAGGGCCGAATGGCCTGTTCCTGTGCTGTACTGTTCTTTGTTCTTTGTGCAAAAGGGATTGGGTGTCGGGGGTGATTGAAGAGTGGACCAGCGTGTCACAAAGGGCGGGGTGACATGTAGGGATTAGGATATAGGTTTGGGGACGCACCTAACTCGATGTGGCATCAATGTTTAAGGATGTTGTGTTGAATGGTCGACTGGATCATGAGGACAAGAGGAATCTTATCCTGTTTCTGGGTGGGGAAGGGGTGAAGGCAGGAACTTGGGAAATGGAATGGACACGGTTAAGGGTCCTGTTAACCACAGTGAAGGGGATTCTGCGGCTCATGGACAAGGAATAGATTTCAGATGCACTAGCATGAAAGTAGCATTGTTGGAATAGAAGGAACAGAGGCAGAGAACCAAGGAGAAACGAACAGATTGCTTCCAGGAAGTGGAGTGGGAGGATCATTAATCCAAGCAGATATGTGAGTCGGTGGGCTGAAAGTAGATGTTGCTGGACAGCTAATCCCATGAAATGGAGGTAGAGAAGTTGTGCAAGGGAAGGGCAATGTCAGAGATAGATCATGGGAAGACAAGGGAGTGGCAGAAATTAGAAGCAGAATTTTCCTTTTTTAAGGCAATACAAGGAAATTGCACTAGTGTTTGTCAGTGTTTGGGAATAACTGTCTGAATGAGGGGACCTGAGTCGGATTATAAAGAAGGATGGTTCAGCTATCCTTCACAAAGGTAGTATATTCAAGTTGCATACAGGTTCCCATAGCGACAATATTTCAGTGTGCAATATTCATTTTTTCGCCCGAGGTTCACACACCTATATTTTACAACCAGGTCCCTGTATAGGGATTAGGATCAGGAACCTGCAAGGACACCCATTCCCAGATTAGAATCGGTGACGTCGAGGTGAGTCCAATTTGAATGGCGGGTGAATGTAACTAAACAAACGAATTCCAAACGGGACCCGTAGAACAAACCACCAGGAAATGGTGGAGGGAAAATAGACAGGAAATATTTCATGGAGACTATCAGGCAAGCCCTCTGTCACTGTGAGTTTAGGGTTAGATCGGGTATACTGGACTTTGAACCAGAGAGGGGCAGATTGATAGTGTCAGAAAATTAAATTGAATTTTGGATTGCAACTTCGTTTTCAGAAAGAACAAATTGACATATGCTGTCGGAAATTCGGGACAGAATGAACCTGAGGACGAGGATTCAGAGGCTGATGTCGGGAAACAAATTACTGAGAGGAGAAACGTAACTGTTAAAATTCAAATTAAAATGTTGAGTTCAACACAATAGCTCAGCACGTTGCAAGTAGAAACGGAGAGATATTTGTTAAAGTAATCAAACAGCGGGTAAATTTTTGGATTGGATGGATTACATCCACATATACTAGAAAAGAAAGGGGAAAATAGCAGAGGCACGATTATCTGTTCATTAAGTATCATCAGAGTAGGGAAAAGAGCCACAGAAAAGACATACTGTAGTTTGAAAAGAAGATACAACAGGTGCAAAATATTATAAATCACTTAGCATACCGGTTATGGTAAGAAAGATAATACAATCTTTACTGTAACATATAATAGCAAGCAACTTGAAACAGGTAATATAATAAACAGTAGTCAGCACGTATTCGCAAAGTAAGGTCATTATTGCACAACCTTATTGAATTATTTGAAAAAGAATCATCAATTGTAGATATGAGTTGTGGAGTAGATACAATATACTTTGATTTTCGAAGTGTCTTCGATAACATGCCACATAGCACACTCATGGCTAATCTCAGAGCAAGTGAATTTAGGGGACAAGCAGCAGAAAGGGCAACAAGCTGGCTACAGAAGCAGACAACAGGGAGTAGGGGTTAAAGCTATTTGCTCAGACTGGCAGAATGTTGCAAGTGGTGATCCAAAGGAGAACTGCTGGGTCCACTGTCGTTCATCATTTACATAAATGAAATGGATTCGGGAGGTAGAAACACAATTTAATATCTGCAGAGAATCCAAACTGCGAGTTTTGCTGTCACCAAATATGCAACAAAATATCATAAGGCATTAATAACTAACAAACACGAAGAACGGGACATTCACATATCAAATTAATTTCAATGCAGCTAAATGTGTTCTTAATTTGGTTTGGAAAATTAGAAGCATTCGAACTGTCCCTCAAAAAATTAAGCAGCAGAATGATGTCGACGGGAAATGGATTCAAAGGGACAGATTCCCAAATTATTTAAAATAACAACACAGGTTAGCAAGACCATAACAATGAAAACAACACTATGGAGTTCATTTCCAGAGAAATGGAATTGGAAAAGCAAAGAGCTGATACTAAACTAATAAAGAACCTTGGTGATACAACATATAACGTCCAGTGTATCGTCCGAATCTCCATATTACAAAATGGATATCGATGCACCAGAGAAGGTGCATTTATTTTCAACAATATGATACACGGTCAGAGAGACGTGTACTATTTATTACATCATTAACACTTCAGTAATGTTATTATTTACTGCCCCGTTCCTGATCTCTACATTATGTGAACGCCATATGTATAATTAATTAATTACTTTCTCCAAGGAAATCACTTCACTGAGCAAAGATTTGCACATTTATATTTGTCGAGACACTGAAACATAGATAAGAACTGTTCTGTACAACCTTAATCAGTCACAGGACTGGACTATTCAATAACAAAAGTCCAATTGCATACTGTGTAATAGCAACATAATACAATTTACAATGACCCAAAGATTTGCAGGACCATGTTCGGGGAAGGGGATTAATCTGTATGAAAATAACTAAAATGTTTGTTTTATCTATACTCAGAGTATGAAACGTTATTATACAGAGGATTTAAGTACTGTAATAGTGCTATCCTGTTTTTTTCAGTGTCAGTAAATGGTAGGTAACTATTTCTGTAGGACCAGTTCAATAGTAAGAAGAGTAACACGACTACATTTCGATTTAAATACTTACAATCACACGTATACAAAACACCTCCCCTTTGCAATTTTCTTGCATTGCTAAAACACGCAACAGCTCCATGGATTGGCGAGATCAGTCACCTGAAATAATGACTTCAACAGAGACTGGATTGGACAATTGCACTCAAAACAACTCTGTAGTAACAGATACTCCCAATAATACATGGGCAACGGGGTCAGGTGTTCCACTCAGCTTAGTGACCCACAATTAGCACCATTCGAGAGTGGCAGAACTTTCCAGTAATTTGTGGCCACTGGGGATTTGTGTTTCACTCTGGTTAGTTACCCCTTCTCCGTACACTTCTGCAGTGACAAATGATGCCCAATACATCCGCTCAGAAGATTGACCTCATTGAGTGTAAAATTAACATTTCATGATATTCTACTAAATGTTTTAACTTGATAATTCAGGCAGCCTGCGATTTGCAGAGATGCATTCTTAGTTGTGCAAACAGAGTAAAGCTGAAGAGATGATTCAAGCATTTTACATAAGGAAATTATATCATTGATTGAGTGGCTGTACAACAGTGACCACTAGATCACCTTGTAACTTTATCAGTAACAGAGTAATAACACAGACCAGCTCACATGCAGATTTACACAACCTCAATATTTATAGCCACTTACAAGGAACACCAATGACGGCAAGGAAGATGTAACATATTTTCACGATACTGTCATTTTGTCGATGCATTCTCTGTATGAACTAATCTTTCGCTTCGTGCTGCAGACAATCTGTTTGAGTTGAACTTTGCGGTGATACATTCTCCGTGCCTTTAATTTATATCCTGTGGGATCGCTACGGGGATACTGAGATTGAGATATTGAGCTTTTTTTTTCTTAATTTGAACAAATAGATTACGACATCCAGTTCAGTCCATGTTGTGGTGGAACATATTTGGTTCTGAGATTGAACTGGAAAAGTCCACAGATTGGGCAATTCTTATCACATTAGTGACAGTTGGAAGCGGTAGTCTCCCAGTAATGAGGCTGTGCTTTCAAACGTCTTCAGTTCATCACCGGCTCTCATGTTGTTTCACTGATGTTCTTCACTCAATTGTTACCATTCAGCAATTAAATTCCAAATATTAGTGTCTTTCTCGCAGGACAGCTCTGCCACACTCTGGGATATGTCTGCTGTCTTTAATTGTGGACAATCAACTAAGTCATTAAAGGAGGTTATATTTGACTATGCTTTGCCGAATTCAACAAACAGAACGCCACAGATTAATAGTTTCCCATTCTAATCTAGCACCAAAAACTAATACAATGTTTTAAAGCAATGGGACAGCTCAAGCAATGTAACCCTTCAACTGACACAGTTTCTACCACTGGTACAGTCCCTCCAAATGATGCAAACCCTCAAACCAATACAGCACCACAAACCAATACTGCGTCTCGAACTAATCTCCCCTCTAACAGATAAAGCCCTCCAAATGATACAGCAACTCCAACTGATAAAGTCCCTCTAATCGATACAGTGACTCCAACTGATACTGTGCCTTCAAATGTTAGACAACCTCCAACTGATAGAGAGCCTCGATCCGAATCGGAGCTGCCGCCAAAAAACGGCACCTCAATCCGTAATAGCTCCTGCATCTGAAATGGGCATTCGATCTGATACAGCTCTACCGCGTGAAACAACATCTCAAACGAATAAAACAGATCAAAATTCAGCTTTTACCCTGAAACAAATTCACTCTTCAAACGAATATTACCCTGACAATATTACAATCCCTCACACTAATAAAGCAACACAAACTAATGTAACACCTGAAGCTAAAGGCCTGATCAGATATAAAATTGAAACCTGACCGGCCCCACAAAAAAACATCCATCCCGAACCCAACCCGGACACGGGTCCTTTGATTTTTTTCCACACCCGACTCGACCTCACCCGACCACCACAATGAAGTTAATTATATCAAACAGGTCATTGTGCAGCACCTTGTCGAAATGTTTTTATGCTCCGTTCCAGCAGCACATTTCCCGCCTTGATGTCCCGCCTGAATGTTTAGATTTTGATGATTATTTCCCTCTCAGAGTACGTCCACGTCCAGCTCGGCCCGACCCAAGTCCAAAGGCCGGACACGGATCAGAGAACCGAACCAGCCGGAACCTGACACCTGTCGTCGGGTCTGGTTGGACTCGAGTGGGGTAGCCTGCTTAACTCATTATCCCATTCAATTTAACACTTCTATAGTCAGCGAATTGTTTATATGACACGGGCCAATCAAAATTAAATTCCTGCCCCTGCGTACTGTTTATCCAAATCTAAATAACAATCAAACAATATTTTAAGCAACGTCGTATTATTTATCAATTCAACTTTGAACAACAGTACCTTTTCCCCATGCCTTTTGATTAATGTGATTTATTATGTAATTAACGATAACGTTATTAATCTTTGTACTATTTCACCTCTCTAACTTATGAATTGACTGTGGCTTTTCCCCGCTCACTGAAAAGTCAAATGAGAATAAAACCAGACAAAACAACATTGACCTGGGGACTGAAAATGAGAAAGGCAGACCCTGCCCAGTTGCCCCTGCAAAGCCCCCCTCCTTAACGTCTGAGTACTTGTGCCAAAATTGGAAGGGTTGTCCCTCGACTAGGCAAGCGACAGCCTGACATAGTCATACTCACTGAATCATAATGTACAGACCTTGTCCCAGAAATTGAGGAGACAGTGGCGTTGTGGTACGATCACTGAGCTAGAAATCCACAGGCTTTGGCCAATGCCCTGTGGCTCAGATAGCTGGTGGAATTTAAGTTCAACTAATTAGCAATCAATCTGGATTTCATAGCTAGTCTCTGCCAGGGTGGCAAGAAACTATTATTGATTATCGTTTAAAAAAACAAAATCTGGTTCACTAATGTCATTCTGGGAAGGAAAGCTGACATCTTAGAGTAGGTTAAAGGTTCGGCACAACATCGTGGGCCGAAAGGCCTGTACTGTGCTGCACTGTTCTATGTTCCATGTTCTATGTTCTATCTTTACCTTGTCTCATTTACATGTGACTCCAGACACACAACGATGTGGTTGACTCCTGGATGCCGTCTGAAATGGCCTCGTGAGCCATTCAGTTGTCAAGTGCAATTAGTGATGCGCACCAAAAAGTTAGAATTCAAGAAAATCCTCCATCACCATCCCTTAGTGTATTCTGTCCCACTTGTCAAGGTGGCGGCACATTGGGATACAGTCGGGAGGAAGTGCTCTGGGAATGCTTAACATTACCTCTGGACTCCATTAAGTTTCGTGGCAGCAGGACAAACATGGTGAAGGAAACCACTGTGTCTTCCTCAGCTGATGAGTCAGTGCTCATCCATGCTGAACAAAACTAGGTAGAAGCAATGGGTTGCAAGTGCATAGAATGAACTCTGGATGGACGACATCAGAAGCACCACTCCTGGCCAAGTCCGGAGGTACATACTCCCAGACTGGGCCTGTGGCAACAGTTGAGAGAACCAACAGGAGGGGTAAAATACGTGTCTCGTCGTCATACATCCACCTGTCGCAGATGCATGTGGACATGGCAGTATTGAAAGGCAGAACTACCGCCTGGTCTTCGTCGAGACAAAGTGCCATATTCACACTGAGGGAACCCTCTTTTACCTTATTTGGCACTACAACTGCGCTAAGGGGTGTAGATTAAAACAGATTTGACAATTCAAATTTCAATGAGGCACTGAGCGTCACCAGGAGCAGTAGAATTGCAATCAATGACGATCGTTAACTCATAGGCAGCATGTTCCTCATTAAATCCTTACTATCAAGACAAGCATGTTTTAATGAGCTGTATAATAGGGCAAAGAAGCGTGGCACTCAGCTGACCAAAAATTGGTAGCCAACCTGGTGAAACGACAACACTGGACTGCACATATACTAAAGAATGGAAGAGGCATGCTACTGACAGATCTAAGATCTCCCACAACCAACTAATCTGATCAAAGCTCAGTAGTTCTGCAGTCAGTAGTCGTGGATGGCTGTGGGCAATTCAACGACTAAGCACAGAGATGGAATCTCCAAAAGCATGGCCATCCTATATGTTGGGGGACACTAGCAGGGCAGTTAAAAATACAAGGCTCATAAAAAAAGGGAAATATAGAACGTTAGAGGAAACGAGCCAGCGATATAAAAGCAGATTGTAAGCACAGTCACAAGTATCAAAAAAAAGAGGCGAGTGCTTTAATAAACGTTGCTCCCTGAGAGGCAAAGTCTGGTAAAATTAACATGGGGCATTGGGAAATAGAATCGATTTTGAGCAAATAGTTTCTGTCTGTCTTCACAGTCCAGGACACGAATTAAATACCTGAAACCCAGAGTAATAATAGTGGCTATTTCGTAGTTAATGCATAATTATTACCAACAGAGAAAGTGCATTGGTGAAACTTAAGAGAAGAAAGTTGGGATACTCTCCCGCTCCTTCCTCTGCTTTTGTGACTTTTCCTCTGACCATCTTATTCAAAGGGCACAAACTAGTTTTCAGAAAATGTGTTAGAAAGTTAGAAACATAGAATGCTTTGCGGCCTGGAAGGCAGCCATTCAGCACATGACATGAGCGTCAGCTATATAGCATAGAACCTGCCTTATCCCACTTTCCAGCTTGGTCCATCGACTTGTAAGTTTGGCACCTCAAGTGAGTTTTTCTTTAAAACATATAATTAGAGTTTCTGCCTGCACCACACGTTCAGACAGAGAGTTCCAGATACCCACCACCCTCTGGGTGCAATCAATTGACGTGCCGTAACCTATTGGGTAATCGATCTAAACGCTAGATCGGGGTTATGATAAATAACTGTTTTTCCTTTTTTGGCTGGCACTGGTCAATTGGCCTTCTGTGATTAATGTTGCAATGGTTCTATAAATCTATGCCCTATTAGCTTTGTGTTCTGTAGAAGTTGAGGAATCAGTTTTACTTTGAGGTACTGAGTTTTATTTTATACCTTTACTTGATATTCTATTTGTTACGGAAGTGATTATCTTTTGTTAAAAATAATTGTCTAAAAAATAAAATGTATCGGTAAGCTGAATAAAAAAACATTTTTGTCTTTTTTTTTCCTTTTTGGAAACTAAGGGAACCATCAAGAGGACTCTGTTGGGAGCTGGATTGGTAACAGTGTTACTTGTTGTCATATGGCTCGGGTTAGGCTTGGAGTAGAAATACCGGTTACAGGGGCAGAAAAATGATAAGCACTGCTTTGATTCGACAATCTCTGTAGCAGACAGAGCATGGTGGGATGGGCAGAAAAACTGACAAACTTACATGTTGTTGTTCAGTGTGTGTGTTTTTTTACTTCTTGAAGGAGATAAAGTCAAGTGCTGCTGCAGTGTCAAAAAGGACAGAAGACCACAACTCAGCCTGCTTCTGCAGAAATTCCATAAAGACCCTATGAAGTCCAATATGTCGATTCGTCTTTCTTCATGTATTTGAAAAAAAAGCTGTGAAACATAAATTTCAATGCTGCCTGAACGGAACTGCTCATGAAGATTCTAGTGACATGACCGCATGTGCTCTGAGTTTGGACTGTGAGCCAGCTTGGAAAAACGTATCTCACCCGCTGTTGCTTTAAAAAAAAAACGAGAACGTAGTTACCACCAAATGCGTTTTTTGTCTATAACAGAGCTCTGATCTTTTTTTTTTTTACAGTTAAACGGTGTATGTGTGTGTGTGCATGTGTGAAGCTACCAATGTAAAAATGGACATTAAGATTTGGTTAAGGTAGAACGGAGAGTTTTAAAATTTAATGTTGGATTTTTTTTTATGTGATCTGTGTGATAGTGTTTGACTGCATTGCTAGTTAATACTGCTTTAATGATAAACTGTAAATTTTGTTGTTCAGTGAAGAAACCTGGCTATTGTGTTCTAATCTGGGGAAAATAGTGCATCTGATTGACTGTTTCAGTAAGTGGGAACCCTTTAAATAATATGTTGTGAACGGTGGAGAATTGGGCTGAATTGCAACTGCACTCCACCCGCCTCGGTCTTAACAGTATTAACTGGAAGTGATACATTACCTGGAGGTGTTTATTAATTTGAGTTGATGCAGTAACGTGAGGGGCTATATTAATTTGAGGGTATATATTGTTTAAGGATTGTTTTAGTTTCAGGTGGAATGTTAATTTTAATATTTATATTGGGTTGAGATGTTTTCTTTCAGTTAAAGATGCTGTGCTATTTGGAATGGTGTTATTGATTGGAGTGCCTGTGTCTTTTTGGAGTGGCTATATTGATCAGGGGTTTTGTGTCAGCTGGAGGGGCTTAAATGTTTGGAGGGGTTGTATCGGTTGTAAAGCTGTTTCAATTCGAGAAACTGCACCAGTTGCAGGTGCTGTAGCAGGTGGACTGACTGTAATGATTTGAGGGACTGTATTACCTGAAGTAATCTTCTGATTTCATTTTGTATTCGTCTGAAGTGCTGTTTTATATTGTAATTTAGGATCATTTTTATGATGAGATATTTTCAGATGCTCTATTAGTGAACCTCTGCATGGCATAGTCACAAATAATCCGCTTTAGTAACTTAACTGAATGTCCCCAGTTAAAGATCGCAGCCACATACGAGACTGCAGGTGAACAGCCCTGAGTGAAACGCTGGAACATTTGGAACTTAATTACTGTATGCTTACATTCGCGTGATGGTCTTCACTGAAACAAAAGGTTATCTCTGGATAGGGCTGATGTTGTTTGAGAGAAGAACGTCATTATCAGGCGAACAAAGCTTCTATTGTTCATTAGTTTGTTATCCTGACCAGAATTGTCCAGTCTTTGACGCTTTTTTCCTATTTAACCACAAAAATCAATATGCTAAGACATCATGAACTGAACCCGATGTCGTAATTTGTTCGTTCACATTTTTTTTAAAAAGGAGTTATCTCGATATATATGTTGTTGCAACCTCAATATCCCCTGGAGATCACGCAGAACATAGATTAAGGGCTCTAAAAATGCATAATCTCAGACATTAATAAAGGAAGACTTGTTTGCAAGGGACACACAATTTCAAACATAAAATGCCTGAAACAATTTACATTGCCAGGAAAATTATTACCTAAACCTTTCCATCATTCTGGTAAATGACGATAACAATTGAAATTCTGTAAAGCTGCGTGTCAGCTGGTCTCTGCTTATCTTTGTGACTGAATGTTACATGCTGAACTATTGTTCACCGTTATACAGACATCTAAACATTAATATGACTTTGTTACCTCGAATATCCAAAATTTTCATTACAATTTTATTCCATTGCCTCAAATGAAATCCAGGCTTTGTTTGTAACTCCGGGCCAACTAAATTATTGAGCTGTTGCCGATTGTGCAATAACGCGTACAGCTGAATTAGATCTCAGTGATGACAACTCTCTCAGGAAAGGTATTACTGGGGATATCATTTAGAACAATCCATACTGAGTGTGAGTCACTAACTGAAGTGAAACAGCTGATGCTCGTGGCGATGTATTACTGCCATATCTATCACACTAGAATTGTTCTTAGTGTGTGTCACATCCCAGAATGAACCTCTGACTGCAGTTGCATGTGTTACTGGGAGTTTTTTGTTCACTGTGGAATTGTAGCGAGTATAGACCACTAACTGGAATGTAATGCCTGATCTCAGTGGCCATGTATTATTGCGAGTATCTATCACTGTAATACTGTAGAGTGTGGGTCAATAACAAGTTGCTTCTAGTTTGGTCATTTTGCTTTGTTTTTGCTTCTATTTTGTTGTTGTATGTGTGTCTGATCTGCCCATTCCATGGAGCTGTCTCAGTGTTTCAGGTACGTAATGGTTACAAAACAGAAAGTTTCACTGATGTGTGGTAATAAGTGTGCAAGTGAAAATGCATTGATGTTCCTCTGTTTCCTATTAAACTACTCCAACAGAAGCAAATGATAACTATTTACTGACCGTTAAACATCAGGGCAACAATGTTGCAGTATTCGAATCCTCTGGAGACTGGCTTAATCGTACTATATACTGTACAAACTGTATTTGCTTTAGTTTTGATTAATACCCTTTGTCCAACATGCTGCTGAAAATCTGTGAGTCACGACTGCTGTATTTTGTTATGTTGCTATTAGACTTAATGAATATTGAGCTGTGGTTATTTAATCGTCCAATTATGTAACTGATTCAGGTTTGACGGATCAGATCTTATCTGTAATTCAGAGTCTTTACATGTATAATCTGTACCAATCTGTTCACTTAAGTTAGTGCAGTGTCTTCCACTGAGAAAATACACCGATAACTAAGTGTTAGACCGCTCAGGACAAAGATCAGAATCATATATTATGTGTGGAAGAAACACACTGTCAATTCACTCCCGTCACTCCACAGGTGGCATCATACATTTTTTAAGCATTCCAAATTGAAGAAAGCAACAGCCGAATTGAAACAATCTCGTAACCCCCAAATGAGGCTAACAGAACCAGGTATCTTTTGGTATCAACAAATTAACTTCTTATTAAAAAAACACGAAGATATTAAACATGACTTAGAAAAAACAATGTCCAAATACCTCATAACTCCTCATTTGCAAATCTAACTCGTGCATTCACATGAATATGCTCAAACTAAGAGTTTTTTTTCATTAGCTGACTGAAAATAAAATAAAAAAACAATAATGTCTTTGCAGATTACACTTCCGAATAACAGTCATCCAATTCAACACAATCCAAGTTCATGTGTTCTTCCAAGGCCCGATGAGAAAAGCGTCCTTCCAGACATAGGGGTTTAACAGTTCAACTCGGCAGTTGTAATATTAAACTCTTTTTTTCCAGTGATGAACACAGCAGATCAATAATGTGTTATTTCTTCAAGGAATTCATTTGGCTTGAAGCGTTTTAGAAGTTCTAGAGAAAAAACTGCCCAGGGTCAGAACTGACTTAGCGAGAGCTCTACTATTTCCTTCACGTGCTGAATTAGGCTGACAACTGTGTCTCTCTGCTATCCAGTTTTAAAGTCAAAATTCCCTCTCTGCAAGAATTTTGCAGAGGAAACCAGAATGCACTTTGGTTTGCAGTCTCCATCGGTTGCTGCCTCAAAAAAAGGCTGATCTTTTACAGCCTGAAAGGTGCACAACAATATTTCTCGAGGAGAAAAAAATACAGGATCGGGAGACCGTCCGCTCCCCACCCACCCCCACAATGTGAAATGAAATGCCATTCCCGAGATGCTTGTCATTACAATGTAAAAAATAGAAAATGAAAAAAAAAGCGAAGATTTTTCTCCACATTTACGCCCTATTTACTCAACTGATAATTTCCAGCATTCTCTTTATGACATCGCCATCTGCATAAGTTAGCATGGTGAAATCCATGACAAAGTGTTGGTGATAAATTATTTTCCCTGATATAGGTACAACTCTTTGATGAAATGGCTGAAACAACAGACTGCATCTACTGATCCGAGCATTTCGGTTTTTAAACGTTTCGACAAGCGTGACTGTGTTCTGGCCAGTGTATATTAATATTTCTCGGTAGTCCTGGTGGATGTATACCTGACATTGTTGAGTCAGTAAATATCCCAAAGCTTCTTTTTTTCCACAGTGGATTTTTTTTCTGATGGCAATTTCGTTTTCGGGAAAAATATCCTCCGGGCTTTTCGATGCCCGATTCATCATCTTGCAGTAGACTGCATCAAACCCCAGGTCGCAATTTTCAATTGCTAGCTTAAAGGGTTTAGCGAAATTTGGAGCAGCCAGCACTGGTTCATTAGTTAGGATTGCCTTTAGCATTAGAGTACGAAACGAGTACTTTGCATCGGTATTCACCGAGGAGAGGGACATGAAGGATGTTGAGGTAACTGTTGGTCAAGTCGGCATAAGGAGGTAGGAAGTGTTGGGTATTCTAAAAGGCATTAAGGTGGACAAGTCCCCAGGTCCGGATGGAATCCATCCCAGGTTACTGTGGGAAGCGAGTGAGGAAATAGCTGGGGCCTGAAGATATATCTTTGCAGCATCCTTAAACATGGGTGAGGTCCCGAAGGCCTGGAGAATTGCTAATGTTGTCCCCTTGTTTAAGAAGGGTAGCAGGGATAATCCAGATAATTATAGACCGGTGAGCCTGACGTCAGTGGTAGGGAAGCTGCTGGAGAAGATACTGAGGGATAGGATCTATTCCCATTTGGAAGAAAATGGGCTTATCAGTGATAGGCAACGTGGTTTTGTGCAGGGAAGGTCATGTCTTACCAACTTAATAGAATTCTTTGAGGAAGTGACTAAGTTGATTGATGAGGGAAGGGCTGTAGGTGTCATATACATGGACTTCAGTAAGGCGTTTGATAAGGTTCCCCATGGTAGGCTGATGGAGAAAGTGAAGGTGCAAGGGGTCCAAGGTGTACAAGCTAGATGGATAAAGAACTGGCTGGGCAACAGGAGACAGAGAGTAGCAGTGGAAGGGAGTTTTTCAAAATGGAGACGTGTGACCAGTGGTGTTCCACAGGGATCCGTGCTGGGACCACTGTTGTTTGTGATATACATAAATGATTTGGAGGAAAGTATAGGTGGTCTGATTAGCAAGTTTGCAGATGACACTAAGATTGGTGGAGCAGCAGATAGTGAAGGGGACTGTCAGAGAATACAGCAGAATAGCGATAGACTGGAGAGTTGGGCAGAGAAATGGCAGATGGAGTTCAATCCGGGCAAATGCGAGGTGATGCATTTTGGAAGATCCAATTCAAGAGTGAAGTATACAGTAAATGGAAAAGTCCTGGGGAAAATTGATGTACAGAGAGATTTGGGTGTTCAGGTCCATTGTTCCCTGAAGGTGGCAACGCAGGTAAATAGAGTGGTCAAGAAGGCATATGGCATGCTTTCCTTCATGGGACGGGTTATTGAGTACAAGAGTTGGCAGGTCATGTTACAGTTGTATAAGACTTTGGTTCGGCCACATTTGGAATACTGCGTGCAGTTCTGGTCGCCACATTACCAAAAGGATGTGGATGCTTTGGAGATGGTGCAGAGGAGGCTCACCAGGATGTTGCCTGGTATGGAGGGCGCTAGTTATGAAGAGAGGGTGAGTGGATTAGGATTATTTTCATTAGAAAGACGGAGGTTGAGGGGGGACCTGATTGAGGTGTACAAAATCATGAGAGGTATAGACATGTTGGATAGCAAGAAGCTTTTTCCCAGAGTGGGGGATTCAATTACTCGGGGTCACGAGTTCAAAGTGAAAGGGGAAAAGTTTCGGGGGATATGCGTGGAAAGTTCTTTTTGCAGAGGGTGGTGGGTGCCTGGAACGCGTTGCCAATGGAGGTGGTAGACGCGGGCACGATAGCGTCTTTTAAGATGTATCTAGGCAGATACATGAATGGGCAGGAAGTAAAGTGATACAGACCCTTAGAAAATAGGCATCATGTTTAGATAGAGGATCTGGATCGGCGCAGGCTTGGAGGGCCGAAGGGCCTGTTCCCGTGCTGTAATTTTCTTTGTTCTTTGTTCTTTGTTCTATTTCAAAAGCTGATTGGCATACATCTGACCATGCCACTTATTTTTGTAGCAAATCGGTTAATAGAGCAGCCACAGTAATAAAGTTTTATACTAGTTTCCGCTAACATATCGCACATGCATAAAAACGTCATTGTTTCCCCTTTAGATTTAGGCATGGGGGACTCCAGTGAGACTCGTATGTTTGCCGTTTTTGGCGATACCTGACCTTGGCCCATTATGTGTCCATAGAAAGTTAGTCTTGCCTTTCCAAATTCATTTTCTCCCCAAATATATCAATAAGTCCGCGGCTTGTAATGTTTTGAACGGAATCTTGAGCTGTTTTACGTGTTCTTGCCAGGTGTTACTGTACATTAGTATGTCATCGAGATATACTACACAGTTGGGAACACTGGCTACCAGCTGATTCATTCTTATTTCCAAAGTTGCTGCGGCATTTGTAGACCGAAAGGCATCACCCAGCAATGATTAAGACGGCCAGGTGTTAGAAAAGCTAATATCTCTTGGTTTTGAGGAGTCAAAAAAACTTGTCTTAATCGTTTTAACAAGCTGATCTTCTTAAGAAACTTACTGCTGCCCAGTCTGTTGATACAGTCTTCTAAACGGGGAAATGGGTAGGAGTCTGCATTAATTACGGCATTGAATTTTCTATAATCTATGCAAAATCGTGTTGACCCGTCAGCTTTGTGTACTAGAACTGCTGGTGAGCTCGATCTACTTGGACTATGTTCAGTAAAATTGTTTTCCAGTATGTACTGAATCTCTGTTTTCACTTGGACCTGTGTGTCTGGACTCAAGCTTTAAGGATGCTGGTTTAATGGGATGGTTCCCCTATATCTACATCACGTGTGGCAATGGCTGTACCTCTACAGATTCTTTTGAACATTGTGAAACGCCTGGTTAGGTCTTCAGGTTGTTCTGCCCCTAAGTGCAAAAATGTGTAGTATAATTTCCCTAGCCATTCTATATTCGCTAATCTGATAGTTCGAGGTTCCTTCTGAGAATTTATTATGCCTGCTTCTGCCTCATCCTCACTATTCTTTTCCTTCAGAAAAGTCCCGATTGCCTGACGTACCTGCACTGGCTTATCCTCCTCCCTGTGATAATACTGCTTCAGCATATTGATGTGACACAAGTGGTTCTTGTTCCGGCAATCAGGTATGTCAATCAAGTCATCTACCGGACCCAGTTTTTTGATCACTCTATATGGACCAATGAACCGTGTTTTTTTAATGGTTCTCAACACCAGTACTTCGTCCCCGGATTGAAAATCGCGGGATTTTGCATTCTTGGATGCAATTTTTTTCATATTGGCTTTGGATGCTTTAAGGTGTTCCTGAGCTACACTGCAAGCTTTCGTGAGCCTTTCCTGGACCACAGAATCATAGTCTATTCTCAAAGATTCATTTTTGATCCAATAATCTGTATTTCTAATGCATTAGAGGACTTTGTACATCATTCTGTAAACCAATTCGAAAGGACTGTATCCTGTAGACTCATTTTCTGGGTCCCTACTGGCAAAGAAAATAAAGTCTAGTCCTTTATCCCAGTCATCGGGCGGCACAGTGGCGCAGTGGTTAGCACCAGGGATCCAGGTTCAATTCTGGGTACTGCCTGTGTGGAGTTTGCAAGTTCTCCCTGTGTCTGCGTGGGTTTTCGCTGGGTGCTCCGGTGTCATCCCACCGCCAAAAGACTTACAGGTGATAGGTAAATTGGCCATTGTAAATTGCCCCTAGTGCAGGTAGGTGGTAGAGAATATGAGATTACTGTCTGGTTAGTATAAATGGGTGGTTCTTGGTCGGCACAGACTCGGTGGGCCGAAGTGCCTGTTTCAGTGCTGTACCTTTAAATTAAAAATAAATCATGTGTGTATTCGTGACTGTATGTTCAAATCGTTGTTTAGGGAGTTTGCTGAAATCTCTCTAAAGCTCCCTGGGACTAGGTTATAGGCAGAAGATTTCAACTTTCTAGTCCCCAACTTTTCCATGACTTATTGAGATGTACTAGACATGAAATTAGAACCTTGATGTGATTCAACTTTCATTGGTAACCCATATCTTGGAAAAATTTGGTTAACTCTGCTACCACTGTTCCAGCAGTAATTGTCCTGAAAGGAAAGGGCTCTGGAAATCGAGGAGCCAAATCCATGATAATAAGTATTATTGATGCTGCGCTTTTGTTTCTGGCAAAGTTCTGACATATTCTACCAATATCTTGCTAAATGATTCCTCAATCACTGGTATGGGAACTAGTGGTGCTGGTTTTATGGTACGTTGTGGTTTACTTACCATTTGACTGGTATGCAAGGTCCTATAAAAATGTCTCTTCCTTTGTAAGACCGGGCCAGTAATAATATTGACTTATGTGTGATTCTGTCTTCAGAATTCCCCTATGGCCTGCTAAAGGAATGTTGTGTGCTAACCGTAATAATCATTGGCGATATTTAGATGGTACCACAATTTGTTCACAATTGTCCAGCCTTCGGCAGAAAGTCTATGAGGTGGTCTCCATTTCCTCCTCAAAAACTCGTTTGCCATAAAATTGCCTTCCAGCCTTCTTTACATCTCAGTTTCTGACAGAGCTGTCTGTGCCATTTAGTATATCTCTGGATCAGCTTGCTGTGCCGCAATGATAGACGATACATTAAACATCAAATTTGATTCATCTAAATACCCAAATAAGGCTTCGGATACTTGGCTTTCTGTTTATAGTGCCCCTTTTACCACCGGCAAACGATCCCGTTTAGCCAGTGCTCGAGTGACTACACAAGCAGGAAATATTCCCAGACATTGTTCCTGCAATTGCTTTTCTTCCTTAATTTCACTTCCTTCCTCTGTAATTGTTGGAGAAACTGACACTTTTGATCTGGCCAAATCATTTCCTCGAGTAGATCAATTCCCTCTACTGGCAAACTGTGGACAAATCCTAGAGTTACTATCGCAGATATGACGTTACTATCTATATATACTTTACATAAATGTACGGGTATATACTCCCCAGCAATTCTGTTAACTAAAACTTTCGCCTTCAATGCGCTGTGTGTGGAAAAGTTACATCTTTCCCCAGCAAGAGGCTTGGGTTGCTCCTGTGTCCATGAGCATAATGATAAGTTTTCCTGCCTCACTTACCGGATATGGAGTTACTTTCCCCTTTGACAAAAAAATTAATTATAACTTTCAATGATTTTATTCTTATTCTCTACACTCCTTTTAATTTCGGTATCTGTATTTACAATAGTCTTCAAAGCTATAGCCTGGTTCACTTCACTCTCAGCCAGAGTCTTTTCCTCTGCAGTAGCTTTGCGTACCCCCAACAAGTCCTATTGGTTTACCTCGCAATTTCCAGCATTCTGAAGAAGATGACTCGTTTTAGGGTGATGACAACACTTGGCCTTGGAAACCTGACTTCTACCCTCATCACCTTCCTCTCTGCCCTGAGGAGGTGAAACAGGGGCTTCCTAAGCTGTTTCTTTCGTCCACGGCTAATTGCCTTCCTTTCACTCTCCCACTTTCTATCCTTCTCAGTATGACGGCCATGATGGACAAAACGTTGCGGCTTATTCACAAGCGCAAAATCAGCAGCAATTTCTGATGCTTGCCTAGCTTTCAACATTTTCACGTTATCTACACAAGTTCCCACGACTGAAATAATAGAGTTTTTAAACTATTCTAAGAGAACCAACTCTCAAAGGTCCTCATGTGTGGTTTCCCTCAATAACAAATTATATCAGACGATATGAAAAGTGCCTCTAAGTCCCTGTCCACAAACTTCGTAAGAAACTTTCTAAATTTCAACAACTATATGCTGGGTCCTGAGCTAAATTCAGATGATTCCTAACCAGACATTTCCATGGATTCACGACAACCCATGTCTTAGTTCCATCTCTTTTAGCCGAAATTCCCTGTGTCACTTTCTCTCAGATGTTCACGTCTTATTATTGCTATTGTTATTTCTTTCCATTTTCAGCCTCAGGTTTTTTTTCGTTTCGAACTGAATCCTTTCCAATACTCACTCTCTGACTTTCCTATTCCTCATACCTCCCCCCACCCCCCATCATCATCATTATCATCATCTTCTTCTTAGAGATGCAGCACTGAAACAGGCCCTTCCGCCCACCGAGTCTGTGCCGACCATCAACCACCCATTTATACTAATCCTACACTAATCCCATATTCCTACCACATCCCCACCTGTCCCTATATTTCCCTACCACCTACCTATACACGGGGCAATTTATAATGGCCAATTTACCTACCAACCTGCAGGTCTTTTGGCATGTGGGAGGAAACCGGAGCACCCGGAGAAAACCCACGCAGACACAGGGAGAAATTGCAAACTCCACACTGGCAGTACCCAGAATTGAACCCGGGTTGCTGGAGCTGTGAGGCTGCGGTGCTAACCACTGCGCCACTGTGCCGCCCAAATCACTGTTGTTTGTGATATACATAAATGATTTGGAGGAATGTATAGGTGGTCTGATTAGCAAGTTTGCAGGTGACACTAAGATTGGTGGAGTAGCAGATAGTGAAGGGGTCTGTCAGAGAATACAGCAGAATATAGATAGATTGGAGAGTTGGGCAGAGAAATGGCAGATGGAGTTCAATCCGGGCAAATGCGAGGTGATGCATTTTGGAAGATCCAATTCAAGTGTGAACTATAGAATAAATGGAAAAGTCCTGGGGAAAATAGATGGACAGAGAGATTTGGGTGTTCAGGTCCATTGTTCCCTGAAGGTGGCAACGCAGGTCAAGAAGGCATACGGCATGCTTTCCCTCATCGGACGGGGTATTGAGTTTCAGAGTTGGCAGGTCATGTTACAGTTATATAAGACTTTGGTTCTGTCACATTTGGAATACTGCGTGCAGTTCTGGTGGCCACATTACCAAAAGGATGTCGATACTTTGGAGAGGGTGCAGAGGAGGTTCACCAGGATGTTTCCTGGTATGGAGGGCGCTAGCTATGAAGAGAGGTTGAGTAGATTAGGATTATTCTCATGAGAGAGATGGAGGTTGAGGGGGGACCTGATTGAAGTGCGCGAAATCATGAGAGCTATAGACAGGGTGAATAGCAAGAAGATTTTTCCCAGAGTGGGGGATTCAATTACCAGGGGACACGAGTTCAAAGTGAAAGGGGAAAAGTTTCGGGGGATATGCGTGGTAAGTTCTTTATGCAGAAGGTGGTGGGTGCCTGCAACGCATTGCCAGCGGAGGTGGTGGGCGCGGGCATGATAGCGTCTTTTAAGATGTATCTGGACAGATAAATGAATGGGCAGGAAGGAAAGAGATACAGACCCTTAGAAAATAGGTGACATGTTTAGATGGAGGATCTGGATCGGCGTAGGCTTGGAGGGTCGAAGGGCCTGTTCCTGTGCTGTATTTTTTTCTTTGTTCTAAAACTGTTAAAACTATCAATCTCTAATCTCTTCCAGTTCTGAATAAACGTATATAGACCTGAAACGTTAAATATTTTGTCTCTCCGTAGATACTGCCTGACTTGCTGATTGCTTTCTTTATTCTCTTATTTTATTTGATTTGCAGCCGTTTCACTATTTTTGTTTTTAATCCAATACTTAGGCCTGGATATGCGGTGGTTGTCTACTGTATGGATTTCTTGAAAACGTTAGACAAAGTATCACACAAAAGGCTGACTAACAGTATTGAGGCTCATGGAATAGAAGGGTCCGTGTGCAAATGCATAAAAACATCTCTGGAACAGAAAACAGTGAGTGAATTAAATTACTATTTTGAAGACTGGAGAATGGTAGACAGTTGTGTTCTTCAAGGGTCAATACCACGGCCGCTGTCATTTTTGTTGTTGCTATATTGAAATGACTCGACTCTTGGCATGAAGAATAGAATTTCAAATTTTGCCCATAATACCAAATTTGGAGGACGATGATATTAACAACCTGCAATGGGACGCAGATAGGCTAGCAGAATGGTTAGGTACGTGGTAGGTGGAATTTAACGCAGACAAGAGTGAGGTGATCATTTTTTGTGGAAGGGATAGGGTGAGGAAGTATAGACCTAATGACGCAGTTCTAATGAAGGCGCAAGAACAGAGAGACTGGAGGTGCATGTGCATAGAACTTTGAAAGCAGCAGGATATATTTAAAGAGCCATATGGGATTTTAGGCCTTCATGAATGGAGGTATAGATTACAAAAGTGGGGAAATTATGCTAAGTTTTTAAAAAGCTCTTCTTAAGCCCCTACTAGAGTAGGGTTTCCATGCTTTAGGAACGATGTGAGCATCCTTGAGTGGGTGAAAAGAAGATGTCCCTGAATGGTTTGGAGATGCAGGACTTTCATTACAAGGTTATATTACAACAGTTGGGGCTCGTTTTCAAGGCGAAAAGGACATTGTGGGATATTTAGTAGAGATCTGAAAGATTATGGCAAGTTTGGTCAACTGGGCAAGCAAAACAAAAACTGTCCCGTTAACGGATGCCATAAGGGCCAGGGGGCATAGATTTAAGGTTTCGGGCAAGAGACATAGGAATGATGAGAGGCAGATTTTTGTTGTTGATATATCGAGTAGTAACTACCTTGAACTGGTTGGTCCTGAAGGTGGTGGAAGCGGAGATAATCAACGACTTCAAACGGAAATTGGATGAGCCCTTGAAGGAAACAAACTTGCAGGGCTATGGGGAGAGTGAAGGGGTGAGAGGCTGACTTGATGTTCCGTGTAGACTTACCATGGACTCGACGGGCCTCCTTCTCTGCCGTACGTGGCGCTATCACATCGGTGGAAAGAGGGGTTTCGGAGTTTTAAACTAGAGAACCTCTTGTTTCTATCCCTGACAGGTTCCCCACCCTGAATTCAGACTTTTTGACAGGCTTCCAGGCTGGGCTTCCGGTCGGGCAAAGAACATTCTGGAGTACCACTAATAACCAAGACAGTCCAATCGATTATTTAGGGTTAATGCCTGATATACAGGGGTGCCTACTGCCAAATTTCAGAGGGGGAGAGAATGGTGACACCTGTGACACCTGGGCTTTTCATCCACAACCTCAGGAACAGGTCTCCTAACCTGGAGCGATACTGGAGTCTGGCAAGGAATAGGGGTGGTGGATTATCTGATCGATGAGACATGTGGGGGAAGCTTTGCCCACATATTGACTGCTTACACAGTGGGGTAGTCAAATAACAGGCACGTGGCCTGATCCCAGGACGGGTAGCTGATCCCGGAACGGTGGTGTGATATCAGCAAGAGGTCAGCTCCTCGCGGGGTGGGGTGTGGTTGATAATTTTCAATTCAGAGTGCGAGTCTGATCCTGGGTGGCACCCTGTGAATTATTCACTCTGGACAAGATTCGCATAAGGCAGTGGTCTCTACCCCTGCTGGATGTCCAATATAGGAAGGGTTCGTACCCCAGGGTGGGGTTAGTTCCAGTAAAGTGTTCAAACCCGGGGGAGGAGTCTGTTTGGGGGGGAATGTGTTCCAATCTGAAGAGGGACCAATAACGGGCAGAATGCATTCCTGTGGATGAAGAATACCAATTGCAAATCCCGACTGTCCTTGCGTGTGACGTGGTGTCCAATGCAGAAATCAACTGACCACAGTTAAACCTGTGGAACAGGTTAAATCAGAGATTTAAAACTTCATTTAAATATGTAAATTTGCAAAGCGCCTGTGGAAAGCAGTTGTGTGCCCGCTCCGTGTCCCAACTCCGTTCAACACAGAGATTGGTGGGGTGGTAGTGCGTTGGGGTCAGGGCTGCGATTTTTAACATTGTAACCTCTGACACCTCCTCTTGGTGTTAAAATCCAGCCCTTACTGGGCACAGAAATGGAGGATATGTGATCAATAATTTCCAGTCGCTTTCTCTTTTTTTCCCCTTACAGTTAATTTACTGGTGATTGTGACCCTATCCAGGCAAATTGCAGTCTCTCCACCTGCGCCGCACGATGTCTGTGACCATGGCAGTGGCGTATCTACAGTTCATTATCAGGAATATCATACTGTGACGTGTCAATAATTATCATTTCCCAGGATCCTTCCTGGAATTCATTCCTGTGTGCAATGTTTTCGTTGCCCTGTTTCGTGCAGTCATCAAATGTTCTGGGTAGTTTAGTCACTTTCTACTTTGATTAATCTGTGGCCATTTGTTGCCTGAAGCTGAGACCAAAATATTACACCAAGAAAACTACTGCTGTGGTTCAAACAACAACCTGCATTCTGCTCTATTTATAAACAACGTTAGCTTCTACTTTACAATTGAACCTCGGGAGATAATTGACAATGCACTGTGAGGCTGTTAGCCAATTCCAAGCTCTCTTACTGCTCCCTGATGGATGTAATTTGAGTGGCTTAATACAGTTTTAACACCATTGCCCCCATTCTTTTCAATTGTATTACTCAACGCTCTGACAGCCTGACACATTTTTGTTACGATTCGAGTCCATAAGGGACTGAGGGCTCAGAGCAAGTTAGACATTTGCAATGACCCAGAGAAGTAGGGCAGAAAGAAATTTGCGATTTTACTCTTCACCATATCTGGCAGCTATATAATTCTGTGATAGATGTATGTTATATATTCCTTTAATGTTGTATTTCCCTTCGAGGATGATCCCTTTTATATTATGCTGGTGAATTTAAGTTGCTGCACAAACACCTTTTTTTTTAAATTTGGTGATTAGTCCAAGTTCAGGGAGCAGTTCAAGAGTGCGGGGAAATTTCCAAGTTCATCAATTATTTAATTGGTTTTATAAACAAAACAAGTAAGAGCAGCCGAGAGGCGAGTCCCAGTGTTTACAGGTCATGAATACAGCTTTTATCCAAAGACTTTCATTAACTGAATTTCACAGAAAGCTCTTGGAACCTGCAAATATACCCAGCAGCGAAGGGGGAGTGGGGGCAGGGGGGGAGGTGGCTGGTGTCATGTGTTTGTGACATTGCAATATTTCTGATTAACATGAGAATAATCCAGTTGGTAAGTGCAAGAGGTTACCTCTGGAAGACCATGAATAAATGGCCTGAAGGAGTAGACACATGAAAAAGATCAAGTTTGAAAAGAACAAGATGTGGCCACTGGCGGACCTGATGGAAAGGAGGCAGGAGGAGATTCATAGGTCTCCCTGTAGGTAACGAAGATATACAGCAGCTGCAGTCTCTCGACCTCCACTAGGATGATTCGCAGATCCTCATAAATGCTCAGAGAGCAAACAAACTTATTATCACTAAAACAAAATTTTCATCCCTCAAATCATTTGTATTTTCTTTTTATTTTTGGAGACTCTTTATTGAGTCGGTCTCACTTCTTCTTTCCCTGGGTACTCGATGCGTTCTCTTTCTCTCTCTTCCTCTAATTCTCCGAGTCAGATAGTAGCGGGAGACGATTCCCATTGACATGCCCATTCGAGGGGCTTGGTCGGGGCGATTGAACGGGGGGTTTGAGAGCGGGTCCGAGCTTGGCACAGAAGACAGCTAATCTGGCGATTCATCTTGACGGCTTCTCAGATGGTCAGGCCTCAGCCAAATACTGGCTCCCATTGTACCTTATCTTGTTAAAGGTTCAATTCCACGAGGGTGGGAGATATAAGGGGGATGTCAGGGGAAGGTTCTTTACCCAGAGAGTGGTCGAGGCATGGAATGCCTTGCCCGGGGAAGTTGTTGAGTCAGAAACTTTAGGGACTTTCAAAAGGCTTTTGGATAGGTATATGGATAAAGGAGAATGATGGGGTATAGATTAAATTGTCCTTGACAGAGGACAAAGGATCGGCACAACATTGTGGGCCGAAGGGCCTGTTCTGTGCTGTATGTTCTATGTTCTATGTTCTATGTTCTGTCCCTAGCTCTGTTAGCGTTTCTGCTCATCACCCCTCTCCTAAAATAAAACCCTTTACCCCTCTGAACTTGCAATCTACTGGCCCAGCTCCAATTTCCCTTTCCTTTCTAAAGGCAGGTAATGCATTGTCGGCACTCAAATCAATGGCTATCTTTCCCATACTTGAATCACTCCAGTTAGGTTTCTTCGGCAGGATAGTGCCATAAAAGCTTCCTTTAATCTGTCGTCAGACATCCAATGTGACAATAAGAAAGTCAAACTATCCCTCCTCGTCCCATCCAACTCCTCTCCAATGTCCTCCAGCTGGGTTTGACTACTGTTATCTGGTTGCATTATTTTCTCTTATCATGGCGACAGGATCGTGACCAAAGTCTTCTCTTCCTGCTTCTGCACCATTACCTTTGTTTTCCCCAAGGATCTACCCTTGCCCTCTTCCATTTCTTATAAATATGCCTTCGATGGCTCCACTGAAAAGCACAGAGTCTCTTTTCACACGCACGCTGATGAAAACCCACCACCAGCTCTCTCGTCACCTTTAACTTTGCTAAACTATCAGACTTTTTATCTGATAGCCAGTATTGGATGAGCATATATTTTCTCCACGTTAATTTTGGGAAGTATGAAGCCATGGTTGTCAGTCGCCGCTTCAAGCTTCATTCCCTGTTTACAAATGTCATCCCACTCCACAGGAACAGTTCGATATTAAGCCAGTCTGTTCACAATCTTGGTGTCACAGTTAATTCTGAGATGAACTTCTGATTTCATATTCCCACCAACTCTCAGGGCCAGTATTTCTACTTCCGTATCATTTGGTTTAGTTTAGTTTAGAGATACAGCACTGAAACAGGCCCTTCGGCCCACCGAGTCTGTGCCGACCATCAACCTACCATTTATACTAATCCTACCCTAATTCCATATTCCTACCACATCCCCACCTGTACCTATATTTTCCTACCTATACTAGGGGCAATTTATAATGGTCAATTAACCGATCACTCTGCTAGTCATTGGCATGTGGGAGGAAACCGGAGCACCCAGAGGAAACCCACGCAGACACAGGGAGAACTTGCAAACTCCACACAGGCAGTACCCAGAATTGAACCTGGGTCGCTTGAGCTGTGAGGCTGCGGTGCTAACCGCTGTGCCACTGTTTCAGCTCATCTGCTGTCGAAGCCCTTAATCATGCCTTCATCAACACTCGACTGGATTAGTCCAGCAATATCCAGTCTGCTATCGCTTCTAAAGTCATCCAAAACTCTGATGCCAGCACCAAGTCCCATTCACCCCTAACCCCTGTGTTCACTGACAAACACTGGTGCCGGTTCAAGACACCTTTTGATTTTAAAATGTTCATCTTTGTTTGCAAATGCCTCTATTGTCTCACCACTCCCTATCGCTGTAATCTTATCAAGCCCCCTAACCTTCCACGACATGTGTGCTGCTCTAATTCTGATACCTTGAACATTCTCAGTTTCAATAATTCAACCTTTGGTACCGTTCCTTCAGTTGCTTATGTCTTAAGCTCTGAAATGCCCTCCATACACCTCTCCGCACCTCCAAATCACTTTCCTCCTTCAGGACAGTGCTTGAAACCTAGCTCTTTGACCAAGCTTTAGTTCATCTGAACTGATATTATTAGGTGTCATATTTTATTTGATAACACACCTGTGAAGTGTGCTGGAATGTTCTATTACGTTAAAGGCATTATATAAACATCGGTTGTTCTCGTTACTGAATGCAATGCTGAAGACAGGCATCCCATCTTCCACATTGCAAGATTCCCTAAAGCTCAGGGTCTGTTGCACAATGGAATGCCGGAAAGTGGTTTCGAGGCCGCGTCCAGAGAATCTGCCAAAACTGTCAGGAGCAGAAGACAAGCCCATGAAAGTCAGCGTGCAGCTAATAGACAAGGGGATACATATTCACTGAAACGTTAATCTTTAGAAAACTTGTACAACCTTGTGAGAACTGTAAAATGTTGAAATAAACATGCAAACATTTGAAAAACTTTAAAATATTTATGATAACTGGGGAAGTGCTTTGAACAGTTTGTATGAAGATGAGCTAATTAAAATTAAATGTTTAAAAACATGTTCATACTAATTAACTGTCTCGGAAATTGCACGCATTCACCCAATGACAAAAAAAGATGGCAGCGCATGGGACACATGCGAGGAAGAGGTGTTATAACTCTACGAATGAATTTCTGAACAAACTTCACAATGAGGCAGAGGTTAAGCATCACCGGAAAATCAATAATGTTAAGTGAAGTTACGCAGAAAGGTTAGCATGTTGGTTTCACATCTTTTATTTATTCATGGTATGTGGGCGTCGCTGGCTATGCCAGCATTAATTGCCCGGCCCTACTTGCCCTTGAAAAGATGGTGGTGAGCTGCCTTCTTGAACCGCTGCAGTCTATGTGGGATAGGTACTCCCACAGTGCTGTTAGGAAGGGAGTTACAGGAATTTGACCCAGCGACACTGAAGGAATGGCGATGTAGTTCCAAGTCAGGATGGTGTTTGGCTTTGAGGGGAACTTGCAGGTGAAGGTTTTCCCATGCATTTGCGGCCCTTGTCCTTCTAGGTGGCAGAGGTCGCGGTTATGAAAGTTGCTGTCTAAGGATCCTTGCTGCGTTGCTGCAGTGTATCTTGTTAGATGGTACACCCTGTTGCTACTGTGAGTCTGTAGTGGACAGAGTGAATGTTTAAGGACCGTGTGCCAATCAAGTGGGCTGCTTCATCCTGCATGCTGTTGAGCTTCTTGGCTGCATTTGGAGCTGTACCCATCCAGGCAAGATGGTGGACAGGCTTTGGCGAGGCAGCTACTTGCCTCAGAATTCCAAGCCTCCAATATGCCCTTGTAGCAACGGTATTTATATCGCTAGTCCAGATCAGTTTCGGTTCAGGATGTAGATAGTGGGTTACTCGGCAATCCTAATGCCAGTGAATGTCAAAGGAGTGATGATTAGATTTACTCTTGTTGGAGATGGTCATTGCCTCGTACTTGTGTGGCGTGAATGTTACTTGCCACGTAGCATCCAAAGGCTGAATATTGCCCAGGTCTTGCTTTAGTTATACACGGACTGCCTCAGTATCTGAGGAGCAAGAAATGGTGCTGTACATTGTGACATCAACAGCTAATATCCCCACTTCTGACCTTATGACTGAAGGAGGGTCATTAATGAAGCAACTGAAGATGGCTGGATGTAGGGCATTATCCTGAGGAACTCCTGCTGTGAGGTCCTGAAGATGCGATGATTGACCACCAACAACCACAACCATCTCACTTTCCACTCGGTAGGACTCCAACCTGCAGAGATTTTTTCCCCGATGCCCATCGACTCCAGTTTTCCTATGGCTCCTTGTAGACATGCTCGGGAACAAATATTGTCTTGATATCAAGGACAGTAACTCACACCTCAACTCCTGAGTTCAGATCTTATGTCCCGGTTTGAAAAAGCTGCAAGAAGGTTAGAAGCTGAGTGATCCTGACGGATCCCAAACTGAGCGTCACTGATCATCTGTCCACCACCATTCATGACTGGATGTGGCAGGACTGCTGAGCTTACATTTGATCTTTTCATTTTGGAATTCTTGGCTCTCTCTATCGCATGTGGCTTATGCTGTTTGGGATGCAAGTAGTCCACAGTTGTAGCTTCACCAGGTTGACACCTCATTTAGAGAGATGCCCGGTGTTGCTCCTCGCATGCTGCCCTGCACTCTTCATTGAACCAGGATTGATGGCAATGGTAGAGTGGGGGATATACCAGACAATGAGATTACAGATTTTTGTTGAGGTGGCAGACGTTGTGACTGCTCATTGCATGGTTCCACAGACCACAGGGCGATGTCACAAAAATGATTGAGTTGATGCAATCTGCCAGGGTTTCTACAGTTCATTGAATCATATTTATTGAAGCATTGTTATCATGTTGCTGAGACGGGAATGTTAGCTTATGATGAAGAATTCCAGGTCAAATCAATTCAAGTGGTCCTGAAAATCATTTGACAATTGAGACATATCTCACTAAGTGCGTGCAAGGATTTCTTATCGCCACCCCACTGTGTATCCTTTAATTACCTCTCTCCACACTATCAGCTTCCGGGTTTGACTTTGGCATCAGTGCTGTCTCGGGAATAAGGAATGTGCACAAGGCAATAGGGTGGCAGCTCTTACTGTGTGGTGTCTTTTACACGCATCTTTTGAGAGACCGACCGTAAAGAAAGGATGAGCGCGGTTGGGGTACTGATTTTATCTTTTGAAGTAATGTTGGTTTTCTGTTATTGTCGATTTATTGCTGTTATTATTGAATGAAAGGTTGTGTAATAGTTGAGTCTGTCGTTGCTCTATTTCAGCATTCGAGTGGTGTCATTCTGTAATTTCCCAATTACTTTTATTAACACGAACCAATTTAACTTCACAACATTTTACAAAATATAAAATAGTTTTTAACAGAAATTGTATTAACAGTCTTACAATCCCAGTCTCAGCTTTACAAAAGTCTCAGTGGTAACCACATCAACAACCTTGCAATGATTCTCTGCTGCAATTCCAAAATGCCCTTTTTTCATTTTCTATCTACATTGTACATTCATTTGATTCCCTGGGAGTGAGGAAGAGGGATTTCTCACTCTTTATCTCCAATGCATCTTCCTCCAGCTGCTTTCCTGCCACACTGAACAGTGTAGGGAGAGATTTACTCTGTACCCAAGCCATGCTGTACCTGCCATGTGAGTGTTTGATGGAACAGTATCAAGGGAGATTTCCTCTTTACCTAACATGTGCTGCATTACCCTAGAATTTTCTGATTGGACAGTACGGATGAATCTTTACTTTCTATCTAAACCATTTTTTTTCTTTTAATGGCCCCTTTCATTTTGTCAAGAAGGCATTTTTCCCCATGCCTCTTACCTTTGTTTAAATAAATTAATAACTTTATTAAAACAAGATTAATACAAGACAGATAATTTAAAAATCAATTTACTGCATCTATAATGCACTCCAGCCACTGTGGTGCCCATCAGTCATGGAAGGCATTGAGTGAACCGACAGAGGCTGCAGACTCCCACTCCAGGGACAGCCAGGTGCAAACATAACCTTGAAATATGGGCAGGCAATCAGGGTGGATGGACACTCTGTCAGCCAGCTACCTGGACCGATGAATCGCCAACTTTGCCATGCCCAGGAGCAGAGTCACGAGGAGCCATTCTCCTGGTCCCCCTCCTCCTTCCAAACCGGCTTCGAAAAGAAAATGGCTGTTGTAAATTGCGTCTAGTGTAGGTAGGTGGTAGGGAATATGGGATTGCTGTAGGGTTAGTATAAATGGGTGGTTGTTGGTCGGCACAGACTCGGTGGGCCGAAGGGCCTGTTTCAGTGCTGTATCTCTAAATATAATAAATATAAATAATATAAGAATAAAAAAATATAAAGAACAGGAGTGTGGAGCTGAATTTGAGGAGCATCCCACTTAAATATTCAAATCAGTGCTTCAATCATAAACACTTCATAGAAACATGATGCACACACCTGTCCAGGACACAGAAATTTCAGGCGACCGTGAAGCTACTTAAAAAGCCTGTTGCATACATTGCCGTGTGTAACACTCTCCAGCCCAAGTCCAAGAGGTAAAGGAGAAGGACTGTTAATCGTGCAACAATTGTTGAATCATATGGAAGTAGAGGGTGAAGTGTGTTTCTTGGGGCCTTACTTAAATGGTTAGTAAGCAGATGCAAACTGTAGCTGGTGGAGGTTTCGACTGAAGAGCTATTTGTTTGCAATTGTTTGTATCCTGTACAATACATCTGCAAAGAGGCTCCAACATCATCCTTCCACCCCAAGTTTTATGGAATTTAACACTGCCATCTGTTCATAAGCGGATGTCAATACCCTCGCTCATATCTCTCTTGGCTTCATGGGGCATCATGCTGAAGAAGATGGAAAATAATGTTGATGAATGAACACAACCTTTTTTACACCATTGGAGCTAGGGAAACTGTAAGGGCGTGCTCCATCCACTTTCATCTGAAATTTCAGTCCTACCTGCAGCTTTTGGTGCATCTTCAATAACATAGGTCGGCAACCCAGAATAGACATGATTTCCCACAATTGATCCCAGCGTTTGTGAAGTCCAGACAGCAAATATATAGACTAATGTTCCATTCACTTGATTTTTCTTCGATCTATCTCCGTCCAAAGACCATATCTGCACTTCTTCTGCTTGGCCTACATCCACATTGGATCTCAAGGAGATTTCCATTGGCAACTGTTTGTACAAGTCTGTTTAGAAGTACACTTGGTAAGATTTAGCTTGCAAGAAATAGCAAGGTAAATCCTACGTTGTTTGAAAACCGACATTTACCCCTTATTTTTGAATAGGACTCATTTACTGCAGTGGGGGTGTCCCGTAGCCCAGTCTCTTTCTTCCACAAGCTGTATATAGCTCTATGAGCTTGTAGATCTGCTTGTAGCCCTCTGCTGGAATACCATCTGTAACCGAGACCTTGCAGGAAATCACCAGTGCTATAGCATTTGCGAGCTCTTCGCGGGTCGGGTGTTTTTCCAATTCAAATGTTGCTTCCCTTTGTGGTAGCCTTGCTATTGAATATTCCAGCATAGTCAATACGCCCCAGACAGGCTCTCAAAGTGTTCTGACCATCGGGCATAATGACCTCTTTGTTAGTAAGCAGGATTGTGCCATCCAAATAACTTAATGGCGCCTGTATTAGAGTCATAGAGTCATAGAGAGATACAGCACTATTAGGTGTGATGGTCCATAAAATGTATTCAAGGACTGGTAAAAATGTCTCGGGTCTCCACTATCTGCATAACTCTGTGTCATCGCCACCAATATTTGCCGCCAGTCATTTTGAAAGACTCGAAGCTTGGTTTGTAGGACACTGCAGGCTTCTATATAGGGGCATTTGCTGATTGGTCATCTGCTCACGCAACATGTTTTGCATTGTAGGGGCATTTTTGGTGCCCATATACCTTGGTTAGATCTCACAAGAACAATGTACACAGTTCCAGCCTCCATGTGCCTTTGCTAGACTCGTAATGCACTCCTTATTCCTTGGTTCGACCACAGTTGGAGCACTGCGACCAGTTCTTGTCTCCGTGTAGCTTAGGTAGACCACAGTTGGAGCACTGTGCACAGATATTGTCTCCATACACATTTGATATACCACACTTCCGCACTGTATTGCTTTTATTCTTTCACAGAATATGGGAGCTGCTGGCTCTGCCATTAACTATTGCCCATCCCTAATTGTCGTGAGAAGGTGGTGGTGACGCACATTCTTGAACAACTACTGTGCATGTGGTGCAGTTACACCCACAGTGCTGTTTGGGAATGGGTTCTAGAATTTTGCCACAGCCACAGTGAAGGAAAAACAATATAGTTCCACGTCAGGATGCTGTATGATTTGAAGGGAAACGTGCAGGTGCCGGTGTTCCGGTGCATTGCTGCCCTTGTGCTTCTTGGTGGAAGAGGCTGCACGTACGGAACGTGCTGTCAAAGGAGCTTTGGTGAGTTGTTGCACTGCATCTTCTAGATGGTACACATTGCAACCACTGTGCTTCGGAAGTGCCGGGACTGAAGGTGCTGGATGGGTGAGCCAATCAGGTGGGCTGCTTTGTTCTGGATGTTGCCAAATGGCTTGAGTATTGCTTGGAGCTGCAATCATCCAGGTAAGTAGAGAACGTTCCATCAAACCCCTGACTTGGGTCATGTAGATGTTGGACAGGCTTTGGGAGTCAGAATTCAGGAGTCAGCTATTCACAATATGCATTGATGATTTAGATGAAGGAACTAAATGTAATATCTCTAAATTTGCAGATGACCCCAAACTGAGTGGGAGGGTGAGTTGTGAGGGGTATGCAGAGAGGCTTCAGGATGATTTGGACAAGTTGAGTTATTGGGCTAAAGCATGGTAGATGCAGTATTTTGTGGATAAATGTGAGTTTATCCACTTTGGCAACACAAACAGGAAGGCAGATCATTATATTAATGGCTATAAATTGAAAGAGGGGAACATGCAGCGAGGCCTGGGTGTTCTCATACACCAGTGGCTGAAGGTTAGCATGCAGGTCCAACAGGCAGTAAAAAAAAGGCAAATGGTATGTTGGCCTTCATAACGAGAGGATTCAAGTACAGGAGCAGGGGTGTCTTGCTGCAATTATACAGGGCCTTGGTGAGGCCAGCTGTGGAATATTGTGCGTAGTTTTGGTCTCCTTATCTGAGGAAGGATGTTCTTGATATCGACGTAGTGCAGCGAAGGTTTACCAGACAGATTCCTGGGATGGCGGTACTGACGTATGAGGAGAGATTGAGCCGGTTAGGATGATATTCACAGGAGTTCAATAGAAAGAGGGGGATCTCATAGAGTTCTAACAGGACTTGACAGGGTAGATGCAGGAAGGATGTTCCCAATGGTGGGGGAGTCCAGAACATGCGACCATAGCCTAAGGATACGGGGTAAACCTTTCAGGACTGAGATGAGGAGAAATTTCTTCACCCAGATAATGGTGAGCCTGTGGAATTCGCCACCACAGAAATCAGTTGAGGCCAAAACATTGTATGTTCTTAAGATGGAATTAGATATAGCTCTTGTGTTTAAATGGATCAAAGGGTATGGAGAGAAAGCGGAAATAGGTTACTGAGTTGGATGATCAGCCATGATCATAATGAAAGGGGAGCAGGTTCGAAGGGCCGAATGGCCTACTCTTGCACCTATGCCCCATGTTTCTATGTGTGCTTCTCTGAATGCCCTTAGTGCACTGTCCCTTGGCGTGTTTGAAACATCCTGCCTCTGTACATCTGGTCCTCCAGCAGTCACTCAACGCTTGCCTGTCTTTAAAAGCACATTAGCGTTTTTTTTGTGTGTGTTTATTATTCTTCCAGGCTTGTGTCTCATGGACTTCTGGCAATAAACACTTGCCACTTGCTCACTGGATTTCTGTCTTGTGCCTTGTCCTCTATCAATTAGTAATATTGCCATTTTCTGACACAGTATCGGCACCATACCCAGCCCCGAACACCACCAGCCACGTCCTCCCTGTCGCTGGCTGTATTTTCAGATCCCACCGATTCATGGTGTCATTCAGTTGATGGAAGTCTGAGGAGAAATATTACATTCATGGACTGAAAACAGTGGCACTGGCCTCTGGCCTGTTCTCAGTAGTTTTGTCTATCAATTAATTTAATAATTGATGTAACTGGATATTTCACAGCACACGCGACTTGCTCTCTGAATCTGGACTGAGTCACCCCATAAATAAATGTGTTTGGGCAGCAACTTAAATTCACCAACATAAATCCAACTTGTAGAACTATATATGTAGAATCATTATCATTGGGATCGATTCCTCTAATGGTATAATATAGAAAACATATGATAGTTGTCAGCCACAGAATGATGAAGCTGCCAGATATGGCGAAGAGTAAAATCATAGACTTGCTTCTGATCTCCATCTCTGGGTCACTATGAATATCGCCCTTGCTCTGTCCCCTCAGTCTCTTACGGACACGACTGGTCACTAAAATGTGTATGACTGTCAGAGCATTGAGAAACAGAATTAAAGCGAATGGAATCAATGGTATTAAAAACTTATCAAACCAATCATAGCCCACCTATCCGGGTTCAGTATAATAGGTTGGCTTTGGATAACAATTCCATGGAACATTGTTGAGTATCTCTCCAGGTCCAAGTGCAAAGTAGAAGGTAGCATGTTTTGAGCAAAGCAGAATGCAGGTTGCTGTTAGAACCATAGCCGCAGTTTTCTCAGTGCAATATTTTGTTTTCAGCTTTTGACAACAAATGGACACAAATCGATCAAAGGGGAAGTGACAGTGAACCAGACAAAACAGTCCATCGTTGCACGACTCTGAACAAACATTACACTACACACAGGGGTGATGTTCAAGAAAGATCCTGGGAAATAATAAATATTGAGCTGGTACAGTATGACGTTAGTGATAACGAGCAGTGGATCCACCAGTGTCATGGTCAGAAGATAGCGAGTGGTTCCGGTTGGAGAGACCACATTTCCCCTTGGATAGGATCACAATCGCCACAAAATTAACTGTAAGAGAGGGAAGGGAAAAGATCCGGGAAATTACCAATCATGCTTTTTTTCCCTGACTGACCCAAACAGTAAGAGTACGATTTCTGCTGGAAAAACAGCTAGTTTGCGATAGGGTCAAATGTGAACTCGGTTTCACGGATTTGGGACAGAGGGTGGTCAGATAGCTGCACCCAGGAGGAAGTTTAGAATTTTAAATATTTTCATGAATGTGGGAGTTTCTGATTTAACCTCGCATACAGGTTTCAATGTGGCCAGCCAGCATTCCCAGGCCTCTGGATAACAGCAGCTGAAGAAGACGAGGGAAATTACAGGGAAGAGGTAAGTGTTTTGTGCAGCGCTGTTTGTGGGTCAGACGACCAGGAGTGCTTCCCTACAGCTTCTCAGCTTTCACATCGATCAGTGTATCAGACATATAAATGCGAAGACCCCCAGAGTCAGGTTCTGACCATCACCCAGGTTTGTAACACCCCATTCTGGGATCAGATAGTAAACACTTCCCCAACTGGAATTGACAATGTACTTGCTCAGAAAACCCCTTCCCTGGGAATGCTCACCACTATTCCCAACCTGCAACAGATCATCCCTTGGGGATCGGAACACACTCTTCAAGAGATCAGACAGCACACATGCCCCAAAACTAATTGGGCACTTTCCAGGGATCAAGCACACCTCTCCCACTCCCAGATGGTAAACTGTCCACGAGATTGGACCAGTTCCATCCAGAGAACGGACATCTCTCCCCTCTCCCCTACCAATATGGTACAATCTCCACAAAATCAGACCAGCCCCAGGCCCGGATCAGGCACACATTCCCACTCCCCTGCCCGGGTCTTGCATTCTCCCTGCTGTTGGACAACACCCATACTGGGACCGAGCACACGTTCCCTCCACAGCCTGGATCCGACACTCTGCCCAGGATCAGATCACTCTGATCCCGGGATCTCACAGCCCTCTACATACCCCTACATGGATTATATGCTCTTCCAGTGTTCAGACCACGGTATCCCTTAATTGAACACCCCTCCCCACTCCCCAACATGCATCACAGATTTCTTCTGGATTTGGATCTGGGACTAGCATAACATCGGACTCCTTCAGTGTAGGGAATAAGATTCACCTCCTCCTGCAACCTGCTCTGGAGTGCTTTTCACCTGATTAGAATCCAAGTCTGTCACTCAGGTTCACTTCAGTGTGGTGAAACTGTCCAGGCCAAAAGACATACGCTGTGGAATACAAACTTTACAGCATGCAGGGATAAAGCTGGACTTCGCCCCCTGCTAACATAAATCCCTTGTCTTTTGCTAATGGCCAGACCGAAGGATTGGGGAAAAAACGATACATTGAGAATAGTGTAAATCTGATAATAACAGGAGGACGTTGAAAGCACGCAGCAGATCAGGCAGCATCGGTCGAGAGAGAGACCAAGTTAACTTTTCAGGCTCTTAGCCTTTCATCAAACAGGAAGATTTTAGAATTGAAACTTTTCAAAGCAAGGGTAGAGCCACTGAAACGTGGGTCATAGGATGAGGAAAGTAAAAAGGAGAAGATTTGCGGTCTTGTGGAAGGGCAGGAGTGATTTGTTGACTAAAGGGATGGTGCAAGGTGAATGGCACAATAAAATAAACAGAGGATGGGTCCACAGGAGGTGTAAACGTTTTCAGCAGAATAACAAAGGGAAAGGGGAGAATGGAAAACCTGAAAAAGAGGACAAAACTCCAGTGGCCGGAAAAGTGACTTAGAATCGTGAGTAGAAATCATGGGTGTGGACTATCCTGTCAGCTGTGTACCAATATGGGATCCACAAGCACCACCCAAAACCCACTTGACTCTCAGTGAGTCAATTGTAGAACTTCACAATTACCAGCACAGGCCTTCCAAGAAACTGGGGGCAATAGATATCATGTGAAGTTTCTAATTTCATTGTTGAGTCTGACAGCCAAGAAAATGCCGAATTGAAAACTACAGTGTTGTTCCGCATTCAAGTTCAGGAGAAGATTGTAGGAGGTTAAAGATAGAGAGATTATAGTGGGAGTTAGGTGGACTAGTCGAGCAACAAGTGACTGTAAGTCCAGTGTCAAGCTTGCAGACTGAGCAGAGGAGATCAGGAAAGCAATCACTCAATTTGTATTCACTCAGTACAAGTATAGAGAAATAGATACTCATTGTCGCATATGGTCACTGGAAACAGGTATTCCACTCCAGTTATGACTCACACTCAGTATAATTCTACGGTTTTGGATATTTGCAGTCATAAATGCTAACTGAGATCAGGTATTTCAAGCAGTTAGTGACCCACTCTCAGTACAATTCTGCAGTGATGGATATTTACAGTCATAAATGCTAACTGAGATCAGGTGTTCCACTCAGGCTAGTTACCCGCACTCTGTAAAAAAATCTGCAGTGACAGATGCTCCCAGCATTGCATAGCCATTGGTTCACGTGTTTCATTCCAGTTAGTGACTGTTATGGACAGGTGGGAAATGGCATGGCTATTTCGCCTGCTCACCTCCCAACTGACCATAGGCAGTGTTTTGCTTAAAGTAGTATTTAATCTCCTCTGGAGGTTCTATAAACAGACAGTGACAGATTTTATCTTGAGATTAAAGCAGAAGAAGAAGTATTATTTGAAGCAATAATAACCTGAAATGTTAGCAGCACCACCCATGCGCATATTCACACTCTCATGCACTCTCACGAAAGGATAGAAAGTAAAATGTAAGAAGCATTAAGATTTCAAGATGTAAACGTCTGTTGTTTTCAGGGATAAACAAATGAGGGATAGTCCTGAAAGGTAAGTTTTTAAGGGCGGGCCTGTTTGCTGGTCCTCGTGCCTGCTGGTTTGCGAAAGTCGCCTAGCATGCCTACTTCAGTTTGACGATGGTGCTGGTATCTCTCATTTCAATTTTCACTGCTGTAGGAGCTGTTCAAAAGGCATCCTCTTACTTTTCAGACGGAGTTGCTTGCCAACACGTTCAGCTGTGTTCAAACGTCTTAGCTGAAATTGATCACTCTCTCCCTCTCTCTCTTGGTTGGAATTAAAGGTGGCTTTCGATGTTCTCTCACGTTGGAGGTTCCAGACGGATGATCGTAATGTTCTGAACTTCAATGACTGATAGCTCCCTTTCTTCTCCGAAAAAACATACATTTAAATGTAGGTAAATTCCTAAAGGGTTAGTTTCGCTCATGTGACTTGAGGCTTTGGTTGCTCATGGGCTGTACAATAGATTCCAATGATGGCTACTTTTGAGAAGATGAGGGCTATTCACACTTTATAATGTTAGCTGTACCTGGGGACGTCGAGGCTTCGTTTCAGCTGATTTTCTGGATGGCTTAGCTCTATGTGTGATGAACTGTTCAATTCAATTTAGGCAATGTTAATGGGTTTTAGGTCCTAGCAGACATGAACACGCTTTCTTAAAATCGTTCGAATTTTCTGTGACTTTTTTACTGTATTCTCATTCCTGCACTTCTCGTGAGAGTGACAATTCCCTAAAAAGAAAAGGAAAATATGAAATGAATTGGATTTAATTTATTGTAGTTTCTTTCTGGTGGCTCGGAAAGAATGGAAGAAGGAACATGTCGGGCCACGGCATTGCACACATACATTTTATGCACTCCTCAGGCTTTCAGCTCTGTTCATTGTGCAAACATTTGTTGAAACCGTCGATTTCAGATCATGGACAGTGCAGCAGCTAGGAATTTTTTTCTCGCTGTGTGTACACTTTTAGATTGAATGGTTGAGGATGTTAACTCCAACGAGAAAGCCTGGCATTTCTATGCATTTTGTTTTCCAAGAATAAGATTGCACTGTGGTTGATGTAAGTTGTAATCTCGATGTGCCCATATTCGCTTAGATTATGGAATATTGAAACGCTATGATGAAAACTAATGCTTATTATTGTTTCTATGGTGGAGTATTTCCTTTGATGAACGTTTATTTATTTATTTTTGTGGTTGGGAGGGTGGGGTGGGGGGGGGGGTTTGGAGGAATAGCCAATTTGGTTCACAATGCCGGAATAATCGTCTTGGAGCAAAACGGCGCCGACTCCAACATCACTGGCGTCAATAGCCACCTTAAAAAAAGTTTATTTTTGAAATGTGGGGCTGACAATACTGGATCGTTTGTTCAGGATTCCATGAACTTATCAAATGCTAGCTGGTTCTGACCAAGCCACTTGTGCACTTTTATTTAGCAGTTCTGTTCGGGGGGCAGAAACGGTGCTGAAATTTGGAATACATTTACATTAGTAACCACACATTCCCAGGAAACATATGAAACCGATAAGGGCCTCGACTTTAATAAAAGCAAGAAATGCTGGAAATACTCAGCAGGTCTGGCAGCATCTGTGGAACGAGAAGCAGAGTTAACGTTTCCTTTAAAAACTGAGCAATGTGCTCCAAAATGGCTGCGAAGGACAAACACATACACTCAAAGTATACCACGTTTTGGCAAGTGCAGAATGAGACACTCAAAGCTGAGAACCATCAATTGCACCGATCCTGCACTCTCAAGGGGCATTTGTTATTTGTACTGAATGGGTTCTCCAGAAACAAAATATGTGTGATGTATCCACATCCTGGGCTATTGTCGGTCAGCATGAGGGCGATCTGTATTTCACAACGAAGTAAGATGGGTTATGTTTCTGCCCTTAAAGTAGTGCTGTCTACAGAGGGAGGGAGAGATATAGAGATTCAGGACACACATCACGAAAGTCTGTCCAACGAAGAGCTGGGAGGAAACCAACCAAAAGAATGTGCTGTGCAGTGAAGTCGACACTTTAAGCTGTGTAGCATAAAACTGAAGTTGATTCCCGTCTCTAAATTGAACACTCAGCGACCAGAGGGATCTCCAAATTCCAGACCTGCAACTTTCAAAGATAAATTTATCTCCAAGAAAATTCAACTGGTTTACCGTGAATGCTGAGAACTTACCTCCAACCGCACGGAGAATATCAAATGCCATCTATAATAACATCAGGAGGGAGGGAGAGAGAGAGAGAGAGAGAGAGAGAGAGAGAGAGAGAGAGAGAGAGAGAGAGAGAGAGAGAGAGAGAGAGAGAGAGAGAGAGAGAGAGAGAGAGAGAGAGAGAGAGAGAGGAGAGATGAGAGAGAGAGAGAGAGAGAGAGAGAGAGAGAGAGAGAGAGAGAGAGAGAGAGAGAGAGAGAGAGAGAGAGAGAGAGAGAGAGAGAGAGAGAGAGAGGAGGGAGAGAGAAAAAGAAAGAGAGAGATCAATTCCAGCTGTGGCATGGGAAATCTGCTGAGACGATTTGACAATTGACTGAAACATACAAATAAGAGAGTGACTTTTAAACATCTCCTCCACCAGTGAAAACTGAACTGGGAGATAACAGCTTCATCTTCAAAGTGATGTGCTGTCTGCCAGGAGACTTCAATAACTCAGCAAGGGCAAGATCACCAACACTTTAAGACTTACTTTCTAAGAGAATCCCGCAGGTGTTACCTGAAAAGAGCAGACTTTTACACCTTGAGAGCTGAACGCCTCATACCTTCCATCTACCTTTTCTTGTGTGTGCCTGAGAATGTGAATCTTTGGTTATAAAACTGACGCAAAAAGCTGCCACTGTTTACTTCACCAACAGACAGAGGGGCTGAGACACTAATTCAAACAAAACAATGTACATAGTCATTTGTGAGGTGACCAGTGGAACCATTTCCCACATGTCCATAATCAATTCGGGGCTCGAATCCAAGAGTTCTGAACAATCAAATTAAACGAGATAGTTGAAAAAGTTAAGGGGAATAGACTTCGAAAACTGTGGGAAATTGAACGACCGGCTTTTCTCATATTGTTTCTTTTAGTGATAGAAACAAAATTCCATGTCTCATGTTGAATAGTTTGTAGAACAGAGAGACATATACAATGATAAGTTAAATCAATTTAAATATTGAAGATTTAATACGATTCGCTGCCAAGCTGGAAGTCAATAGCACAAGAAAATTGTGAAATAGTGAAAAGTTAAGCTAGACATTTTAATCTTGCTGCAGAACCAGAAGAAACAACTTGAAATCGATACAATTACAAGAACTAAGATTTACGAGGAAAGGGACCTCGATATGCAAAAATTGTAATTGCTGTTGTATAAGGTAAACAAGGAGAGAGAATTGCAGCTTAATAAAGCAAGTAACGATAAAGGATTTCAGTTGAGAAGAAAGGAAGTACGATTGCAAAGGGAAAAAGAGGAAGAATCGAAAAACGTTGAGTTAGAAAAGCTGCAAGCACAACGGCAGAATGCCGTCAGCAATTCAAACAGTATAACCAATTCAGCATAACATGTTAAAATTATGAAACACTCAAGACCAGTGTAAAATTAATGAGGAGGAGGTGCACTCTCATTTTTCCCCCCTTCATAAATTAGCGTGCAGGCTGAAATGGCCAAAAGAACATTGCATTATCGTCTTGCAAAGAGAACTGGTAGATCGGGCCTGCAAATGTATTTCCTCTGTTGTCAAAAGAGTTTTCTTTTGAGTACGAAAAAACTGATACTAAAATGGCAAATCTTACTGGAAATGAGATGGTACCCGAAGCCTATTGGCAGATATTTAGACACACGTGGAAATGACCTACTGAGAATTTCATTGAATTTGAAAGAATTAAGCATATGGATTTCAATCGCTGGGTCCGATCTCTAAAGTCGGACCACTCATGTAACAATTTTAGAGGGCCAATTCTGTTAGAAGAATTTAAAATAATATCCTAATTAATGTAAGAACCCATATTCAGAAGAAACGAATTACAAGAATGAGTGAAGCTGCCTACATGGCAGACAACTCAAAACAATTTTCGCAGGAAAAAATCCTTCCATATTAATAATTCCCAGAGGTGCATAAAGGACAGAAAAAAGTAAAGTAACAAGAAATGGAGGATTGGTGACAGGAAAGCAACAGATGATCTTGCAAGCAGCCCTCCACCTGTAAGGAAAGAAAATATAGAGTGCAGTAATGTTTTCCAAAGACCTGTGTACTCTCATTGCAGTAAAACAGACCGTGTGAAAGCTAAATGTTGTAAGTTCAGGGAAAGCCAACTAGTTTTGTAGAAGTGCAAAAGAAATGGGTGACCAAGCAGTTAGAAAGACAGACCCGGCTGTGGCCTTTTCATGGTAAGGAACCCACGAAAATATCACGCTAAATGTGGCAGGAATAGAGGAAATTCTTAAAGGCTATCAGGATTTCAGTTTAAAAGGAAATTAGTCACCATAGCGCTCCAGAGAGAGGGGCAAACCACTGACATACTTCGAGTCACAGAGACTATTCAATCCCTTATGCTTGATAAATAAAATCTTTCCTCCCAGAGAACTTGCTAAAATGGAAGGTTATGATGAAAGAGATCGGGGAGGATACATGGCTGTATTCCTACATCGGGTCCACTTGCAGTGTGACCTCGTTTCTGGACTGGTTACTGTAGTTAATTTCCCAAGTCTAAAGGTGGCCGGAATAGATTTGCAACTGAACAATGATTTGGCTGGAGGTAAGGTGGCAGCAGCACCAATGGCCTTAACCAAGCCGAACGAGGAAACGAGAATATGACAAATGCAGGAGAAAATCCCTGGTACCTTACCTGCTGTATAGTAACCAGGTCAATAGCCTCGCAAACGCCTCCTGAAAGAGCGGAGCCAGCAAGTCAGTCAGATGACCCAAAGGTCTGGCTGGCTGAAATATTTATTGGAGATGAAGGGGAAGAAACTGGGGTATACAGTAAACCCCCACTAAGGGAAACCCGACAGGAAGAACCAGGGAGTTGCCTGAGTGTTACTATGTTTAAAATAAAATGGCAATGAAGAAGTGGAGACGCCCAGAGCTACCCTCCTAAATATCGCAGGGTGATTCTGAGAATTTCCCATGAAATCTCTGTGCCATGGCACGTGGCTATCCAACAGAACCAGGGCCGGATTAGCCGACACTTTTACTGGCCATTAATCCACAACAATGTGGTTAAACTTTGATAGACATTCCATACTTGCTAGGTTGTTGGGAAATCACACCTGCGCCACTGATCCTCATTCCTGCTTTCGAGAAACCTTTTTAGTAGAGTTCCAATCGATTGCGTTGAACACCTAACCAAAACCAGAACAGTTTATCAATATTTTATAACCACTATGGATATGGCAACCCGATTCCCAGAAGACATACCCTTGAGGACAATTGCTGGCAAAGCCGGAGTTCAGAGGTTATTTCAATTTTTCCTCCGACATGGGCATTTCAGAGAAACACATTTCGATCAGAGAACAAATTTCATGCCCCGGATGTTCGAGGAGGGCATACAAAGCCTTGGTATTGACCATGTGAAATCTTCATAGTATTACGCACAATCACAAGGGACCTGTAACTGTACCCTCCGTTCCTAAAAACTATGTTCCGGGAATAGTGCTCTAAATATTACTTAGACTGTGACGAAAGAACAGTTTTCTTGCTATTTGTGCCCAGGGGTTTTTTCAAATGAATTCATAGGTTTTAGCCCTTTCGAACCGATATTTGCAAATGAGGTGAGAGACACCCTCGAATTAATCAGAAAAAAAGTTGCTAGATCAAAGGGAGAAAACTACAATACTAAATTATTTGTTCACCTTCTCGGAAAGGTACCCAAGCCTGCGTGGCAGCAAAAGAAACCTCTTACCTCTCAGGAAAAAAAATTAAAGGTAGACAGATAGTGAAGCTGCAGTCCGCGAGGTTTAATCAGGAGATCAAGCTCTGGTGTTGTTACTTTTGCAGGGTGAACCTCCATAAGGCAGGTGAACGATGTAAACTGCTTAATTAATGCACAGGATAGGAGGGAAAAATACTGCGACATTTTAACATGGTAAAAATGTGCCACAGCCAGGTGCTGAGCAGACTAGTATCTTTATACTAGCCATTAAAAACAATAGAGGAGCATGTCAGTAGTGAGGACGATCCGGACGAGGAAGAAAACTTCATAAATTCTAAAATTGAACTCCTTACTGACAAACTGGAAAACATTGTAATTCTAAAGAAATTAAGCACAATGCTGGACTATCTCTCTCAACAGCAAAGACGAGACCGAACTACATTATTAAAGTGGTTCAAGGAAGTCTGCAGCAACGAATCGGTTTTCACGCCCTTAAGAATATCGGATGTATATGTTGGAAAGATACCACCAGTAAAAAAAATGCCCCTATAGACCAATTGCCAATAATCTAGCTCAAGTCTGCAATGAAGTCCTGTACATGCTGAAAAATGGCTTAATAGCATCCAGCCAAAGCAGATGGAGCTCCCCCATTGTATTAGTTCCCAATCTCGATGGTTCAGTGAGACTCGATTTATTACTGCAAGATCAATGTATTAACATGAACCAACTCACATCCAATCGTCTATATCAAAGACTGCATAGACCAAATAGAAAATTCCACCTGTATCAGTAAAATATATTTATTAAAAGGATACTGACAAGTTCCAATTACCCAGCAAGTAAACGAAAATCTCCACCTTTGTCAACCACAGTGGCATATTTCAATGCAAAGTAATATAATTCGATTTGAAAAAAATGCCCCAGACACGTTACAAAAGTTTATGAATCAGGTAGTGTAAGGAACAGTTTTGTTTACCTCAATGACTTATTGGTTTTCATCAACACCTGGGAAGACCAATTCAATATTTTACTGTAACTCTTTAAGGGTCTACAGAAGGCGCAGCTAGTGACTAACGTGGTGAAAAGCGAATTCACCAAAGTCAAAGTAACCTATATCATTGGACAAAGTCGAGTCTTTCCACGGACAGCAAAAGTAAAGGCCCTAAAATAAAAGGAAAATACTGCGGATGATGGAAATCTGAAATAAAAGCAAGAAATGCTGGAAATACTCAGCACGTCTGGCAGCATCTGTGGAAAGAGAAGCAGAGTTAACGTTTCGGGTCAGTGACCCTTCTTCGGAACTGAGTCAGTGTGATCTCCACGGGAAATTGAGGTTGCAACATCGTGCAACATAGTATTTTTTTCTTAATTTGAACAAACAGATAACTTCCTTTTGTGACATAATATATTTAGTGCTGAGACCAAATTGGACAATTCTGATTCTATTAATTTAAATTAAAATGATTGGAAGTTGCCTTCACCGAGCTGTTCACTCATCGGTCCGACCTTTACATCTCTTATTGGCCATTTATTACTTAAATTCCAAAGTGAGAGCATCTCTCTGGCTTTTCTACTTCACTGTGGAATGTCAATGTCTTCTTTGACTGTCGACATTCAGTTACCCAAAGCAAAGTGTGGAAGTTGTTTCTATGGGTCACAGATTTTGAAAAAAATCAAACTTTTGGTCATGCATTTACGCTGTTAAAATTATTGCTTTAAACGATGCATTAGTGTTGTTTATAAATCTCAATATGAATAAATGTGTCATTTTCATGTTGGTAGAGCAGTAATAGTGAAGTGCCGCAATGATCTTAGAGTCGCAGATATTTACAACCTATATCAATTAGTTAGTTGAAGGGAATATGTGTAATGTATCCAGGTTTGCCGGCAATACAGTTATCTTGGATGGTTCTCCATTACGAGGACACAAAGAATTAGCAAATGGATATGGACATTTTACATTAGTGGGAAAGAAAATGGCACCCACATTATAGTTCAGGACAATGTGAAATTATTCACATTGATCAGAATATTAGAAAAAAGAACATAGTTTTTCAGAAGTGCTTTTTTTAGGTGAGAAGCGATTAAATGGACGTGTTCAGAGGGATTTTGTTTTCCTTGAGCATGAGTCACTCGAGTATAACATGATTGCACAGCCAGGAATTAGGAAGCAAATGGTGTGTTAGCCTTTCTTTCAAGGGGATGTTTGTATAAGAGTAAATGAATCTAGCTGCAATTGTACAGGACATTAGTGATACCGCATCTTGAGAGCTGTGTACAGTCTTAGCCCCTGTACTGAAAGATCGAGGCGGTGCAACAAAGTTTCACTAGGTAATGCGAGGGCAAGCTTGAGGGTCCAAATGGCCTACTCCTGTTGCAACTGCTTATGCTCTAATGGCTTGCTGTGACAGAAGGGCAAGGAGGCTCAAGAAAAAGTGAGCAGCCTGAAAATGTGGAAGGAAAAGCGAGAGATGGAGGAACAGAATGAGTGAACGTGAAACAGTGAGAGAAAGATTGGGAGAGTGATAGAAGGAATGTTTGTGACATATGCAGAGTGGGAGTGGGTGACAGAGAGGTGGTACAAAGAACAAAGAACAGGACAGCACAGGTACAGGCCATTCGGCCCTCCAAGCCTGCGCCAATCTTCATCCCTGCCTAAACTAAAACCGCCTGCACTTCCGGGGACCATATCCCTCTATTCCCATCCTATTCAAGTATTTGTCAAATGCCTCTTAAACGTCGCTATCGTACCTGCTTCCACAACCTCCCCTGGCACCAAGTCCCAGGCACTCACTACCCTCTGTGTAAAGAACTTGCCTCGCACATACCCTCTAACCTTTGCCCCTCTCACCTTAAACCTCTGTCCCCTAGTACCTGACTCTTCCACCCTGGTAGTTAGAGAACATATGAGCTTAATATATAGGATCAGAAGTAGGCCATTCCGCCCCTCGAACCTGTTCTGTCATTTAATAAGATAGTGGCTGAACTAATTGTGACCTTAACACAATTTTCCTGTCTGCCCCCAATAACTCTGACTCATTGTCAATCAATAATCTGTAATTCAACGTTGAATATATGCAATGAGCCAGCCTCCAATGCTCCCTGGGGAAGGGAATTCGCAATACCACACCTTTTGAAGAAGAAATTACTCCTCACCCACGTCACAAACGGGAGACCCCTTAATTTGAAACTGTGCCACCTTGTTCGAGATTCCACCACTAGAGGTAAACATCTTTTCAGCATCTACCTTGTCACACCCACTCAGAATGCTGCATGTATCGAAAAGATCACCACTCATTCTTCTGAATTTCAGTGGATTCTGGACAAACCTGTCCAACCTTTCTTCTTAAGGCAGTCGCTTCATTCCAGGAATCAGCTTGGTGTACCTTCTCTGAAATGCTTCCAATGCAAGTGTGTCTTTTCTTAAATAAAGAGGCTAAGGGACACATTATTCCAGGTCTGGACTCGCGCACACACTGCAACCTCGTTGCAAGGCTTCTCTACTTTTATACTCCATCCCCCGTTCAATAAGGAGCTACACTCTATTTGCCTTGTTAGATATTGGCTGTACCTGCATACTGACATTTTTATGATTCATATAAAACGACACCCATGTCCTTCTTTACGACAGCAATCTGTATTTATTCTCCATTTATGCAATATTCTGCTTCTCTATTCTTCCTGCCAAACACACAAACCACTTGTTCAAGGCCTCAGCCATTTCCTATTTCCCCATTATTAATTCCCAAGTCTCACTCACTAAGGGACCAATGCTCACTTTGGCTATTTGTTTTATTTTTCATACATTTGTAGAAGTTTTTACTGTTGGATATTTTATTGTTTGTTAGGTGTCACTCATACTCCAAGTTATCCCTCTTTCTTCAGTGATCCTTTGTTGGTTTCCAATTTGACCCAAGCTTTTGGGAAACCGCTAATCGATTGAGCATTGCACACCCGTTCTTTCATATTAGTATTAGAATTAGAATTAGAATATTACAGCGCAGTACAGGCCCTTCGGCCCTCGATGTTGCGCCGATCATCTGACCTACACTATTCCATTTACATCCATATGTCTATCCAATGACCACTTAAATGCCCTTAAAGTTGGCGAGTCTACTACTGTTTCAGGCAGGGCGTTCCACGCCCCTACTACTCTCTGCGTAAAGAAACTTCCTCTGACATCTGTCCTATATCTTTCACCCCTCAACTTAAAGCTATGTCCCCTCGTGTTTGCCATCCTCATCCGAGGAAAAAGACTCTCACTATCCACCCAATCTAACCCTCTGATTATCTTGTATGTCTCTATTAAGTCACCTCTCCTCCTCCTTCTCTCTAACGAAAACAACCCCAAGTCCCTCAGCCTTTCCTCGTAAGACCCTCCTTCCATACCAGGCAACATCCTAGTAAATCTCCTCTGCACCCTTTCCAAAGCTTCCACATCCTTCCTATAATGCGGTGACCAGAAGTGCACGCAATACTCAAGGTGCGGCCTCACCAGAGTTTTGTACAGCTGCATCATGACCTCGTGGCTCCGAAACTCGATCCCCCTACTAATAAAGGCTAACACACCATATGCCTTCTTAACAGCCCTATTAACCTGGGTAGCAACTTTCAGGGATTTATGTACCTGGATACCAAGATCTCTCTGCTCATCTACACTACCAAGAATCTTCCCATTAGCCCAGTACTCTGCATTGCTGTTACTCCTTCCAAAGTGAATCACCTCACAGTTCTCCGCATTAAACTCCATTTGCCATCTCTCAGCCCAGCTCTGCAGCCTATCTATGTCCCACTGTACCCTACAACACCCTTCGACACTATCCACAAGTCCACCGACCTTCGTGTCATCCGCAAATTTACTAACCCACCCTTCTACACCCTCATCCAGGTCGTTTATAAAAATGACAAACAGCAGTGGCCCCAAAATAGAACCTTGCGGTACACCACTAGTAACTAAACTCCAGGATGAACATCTGCCATCAACCACCACCCTCTGCCTTCTTTCAGCTAGCCAATTTCTGATCCAAAGCTCTAAATCACCTTCAACCCCATACTTCCGTATTTTCTGCAATAGCGTACCGTGGGGAACCTTATCAAACGCCTTACTGAAATCCATACACACCACATCCACGGCTTTACCCTCATCCACCTGTTTGGTCACCTTCTCGAAAAACTCAATAAGGTTTGTGAGGCACGACCTACCTTTCACAAAACCGTGCTGACTATCGCAAATGAACTTATTCTTTTCAAGATGATTATAAATCCTGTCTCTTATAACCTTTTCCAACATTTTACCCACAACCAAAGTAAGGCTCACAGGTCTATAATTACCAGGGCTGTCTTTACTCCCCTTCTTGAACAAGGGGACAACATTTGCTATCCTCCAGTCTTCCGGCACTACTCCTGTCGACAATGACGACATAAAGATCAACAACAACGGCTCTGCAATCTCCTCCCTGGCTTCCCAGAGAATCCTAGGATAAATCCCATCTGGCCCAGGGGACTTATCTATTTTCACTCTTTCCAAAATTGCTAACACCTCCTCCTTGTGAATCTCAATCCCATCTAGCCTAGTAGGCTGTATCTCAGTAATCTCCTCGGCAACATTTTCTTTTTCTACTGTAAATACTGACGAAAAATATTCATTTAACGCTTCCCCTATCTCCTTATATCCGCACACAACTTCCCACTACTATCCTTGATTGGCCCTGTTCTAACTCTTGTCATTCGTTTATTCCTGATATACCTATCGAAAGCCTTAGGGTTTTCTTTCATCCTATCCGCCAATGACTTCTCGTGTCCTCTCCTTGCTCTTCTTAGCCCTCCCTTTAGATCCTTCCTGGCTAGCTTGTAACTCTCCAGCGCCCTAACTGAGCCTTCACGTCTCATCCTAACATAAGCCGCCCTCTTCCTCTTGACAAGCGCTTCAACTTCTTAAGTAAACCACGGCTCCCTCGCTCGATAACTTCCTCCCTGCCTGACAGGTACATACTTATCAACGACACGCATTAGCTGCTCCTTGAATGAGCTCCACATTTCGTTTGTGCCCATCCCCTGCAGTTTCCTTCCCCATCCTACACATCCTAAATCTTGCCTAATCGCGTCATAATTTCCTTTCCCCCAGCTATAATTCTTGCCCTGCGGTATATACCTGTCCCTGCCCATCGCTAAGGTAAACCTAACCGAATTGTGATCCCTATCGCCAAAGTGCTCACCTACATCTAAATCGAACACCTGGCCGGGTTCATTACCCAGTACCAAATCCAATGTGGCATCGCCCCTGGTTGGCCTGTCCACATACTGTGTCAGAAAACCCTCCTGCACACACTGGACAAAAACAGACCCATCTAAAGTACTCGAACTATAGTATTTCCAGTCAATATTTGGAAAGTTAAAGTCCCCCATAACCACTACCCTGTTACTCTCGCTCCTGTCGAGAATCATCTTCGCTATCCTTTCCTCTACATCTCTGGAACTATTCGGAGGTCTATAGAAAACTCCCAACAGGGTGACCTCTCCTCTCCTGTTTCTAACCTCGGCCCATACTACCTCAGTAGACGAGTCCTCAAACGTCCTTTCTGCCGCTGTAATACTTTCCTTGATTAACAATGCCACACCCCCCCCCCCTCTTTTACCCTCTTCTCTGTTCTTACTGAAACATCTAAATCCCGGAACCTGCAACATCCATTCCTGCCCCTGCTCTACCCATGTCTCTGAAATGGCCACAACATCAGGATCCCAGGTACCAACCCATGCTGCAAGCTCACCCACCTTATTCCGGATGCTCCTGGCGTTGAAGTAGACACACTTTTAACCAAGTTCTTGCTTGCCAGTGCCCTCTTGCGTCCCTGTAACCTTATCCCCTAACTCACTACTCTCAACAGCCTGTGCACTGGAACTACAATTTAGGTTCCCATTCCCCTGCTGATTTAGTTTAAACCCCCCCCGAAGAGCAATAACAAATCTCCCCACCAGGATATTGGTACCCCTCTGGTTCAGGTGAAGACCATCCTGTTTGTAGAGGTCCCACCTACCCCAGAAAGAGCCCCAATTATCCAGGAAACCAAAACCCTCCCTCCTACACCATCCCTGCAGCCACGTGTTCAACTCCTCTCTCTCCCTATTCCTCTCTTCGCTAGCACGTGGCACAGGCAACAACCCAGAGATAACAACTCTGGTTGTTCTCGCTCTAAGCTTCCACCCTAGCTCCCTGAATTTCTGTCTTAAATCCCCATCTCTCTTCCTACCTATGTCGTTGGTGCCTATGTGGACCACGACTTGGGGGTGCTCCCCCTCCCCCTTAAGGATCCCAAAAACACGATCGGAGACATCACGTACCCTGGCACCTGGGAGGCAGCACACCAACCGTGAGTCTCTCTCGTTCCCACAGAACCTCCTATCTGCTCCCCTAACTATGGAGTCCCCAATGACTAATGCTCTGCTCCTCTTCCCTTTTCCCTTCTGAGCAACAGGGACAGACTCTGTGCCAGAGACCTGCACCCCATTGCTTACCCCTGGTAAGTCGTCCCCCCCAACAGTATCCAAAACGGTATACCTGTTGTTGAGGGAAACGGCCACAGGGGATCCCTGCACTGCCTGCTGGTTCCCTTTCCTTCCCCTGACGGTAACCCATCTACCTACTTCTTTTACCTGAGGTGTGACTGCCTCCCTATAACTCCTGTCAATAATCCCCTCCGCCTCCAGAATGATCCGAAGTTCATCCAGCTCCAGCTCCAGTTCCCGAACGCGGTCTGCGAGGAGCTGGAGTTGGGTGCACTTCCCGCAGATGCAGTCAGCAGGGACACTCTTGGCGACCCCTACCTCCCACATTCTGCAGGAGAAACATACAACTGCCTTTACCTCCATTCCCACTATTCTCGATTCCCAATAAATCTACTGAAAAACCAAACGAAAAAAAAAGTCAAAAACTTGTTCGCTTAGCAATCCGACGGACTGAACTTTTTAAATAAAAAGCTTACCTTATCAACACACCAGAGTCCTTTTTTTTTGGTTAGAGGAGGAGGGTGGGTGGGAGACACAACACGTGTAGTGTCTCGGGTCCTGCCACTGCCCAAATAAATAGTTTTCCCCTACCCAGCAGTCCCCTGGTCCTCCGAAACAAAAGGGGATTAACTTGTAACTTACTGAAATTGACCGCTCAGCTGAAAGTCCGCTCCGCACCTCGTTCTGTCAAGGCTGCTCCTCGCAAAAGACAAAGATTTTAAAACTGCCCAAATAAATAGTTTTCCCCTACCCAGCAGTCCCCTGGTCCTCCGAAACAAAAGGGGATTAACTTGTAACTTACTGAAATTGACCGCTCAGCTGAAAGTCCGCTCCGCACCTCGTTCTGTCAAGGCTGCTCCTCGCAAAAGACAAAGATTTTAAAACTGCCCAAATAAATAGTTTTCCCCTATCCAGCAGTCCCCTGGTCCTCTGAAACAAAAGGGGATTAACTTGTAACTTACTGAAATTGACCGCTCAGCTGAAAGTCCGCTCCGCACCTCGTTCTGTCAAGGCTGCTCCTCGCAAAAGACAAAGATTTTAAAACTGCCCAAATAAATAGTTTTCCCCTACCCAGCAGTCCCCTGGTCCTCCGAAACAAAAGGGGATTAACTTGTAACTTACTGAAATTGACTGCTCAGCTGAAAGTCCGCTCCGCACCTCGTTCTGTCAAGGCTGCTCCTCGCAAAAGACACGTAGTTCACACGTAACTCCATTAGATAACCATGGATGAGGCATCCTTCTGATGCAGTCTTTATTCTTCAATGTAATATATCTTTGTTGCGAGTTCAGAAATATCTCCTTCAAATTCTTCTACTGATTCTCTGTCTTCTTACATTTAACCTATTGTCCCAGTCTACTTTAGCCACGTCCGTCTTTATACCCTTGCAATTGGTTTTATTTAATTTTAAGACACTGTTTTTTAATCCATATTTCCAACGTTCAGACTGATGTGAAATTCCATCTGTTTTGATCAATCTTTCAATCATAGTATCATATCAAGTTTAAGGCACAGAAAGAGACCCCTTGGCACATCGTGTCTATGCCAGCCGAAAAATGATCCACCTATTCTAATCCCACCTTCTAGCGGTTGGTCCGTAGCCCTGCAGATACAGACTACTTTTGAATGAGTTCAGCGCCTCTGCCTCAGCTATTTTTTCAGGCAGTGAGTTCCAGACTATCACAACCCTCTGGGTGAAAAGTATTTCCTCACGTCCCTCTAACTTTTATAAAAATCACTTTAAATCTATGGCGCATGTCACTGAACACTCTGCTAAGGTGAACAGACCCTCCATGTCCCCTCTATTCGGGTCCTTCAAAATTTTGTACATTTCAATCAGATCTTCTCTCAGCCTTCTCTGTTCCATGGAGAACAACCCCAGCCTATACTACCTTTCCTCATAACTGCATTTTCTCATCCTGGTAACATCCTCACAAATCTCCTCTTCCTCTTTTCCAGTGCAAATACAACTTTTCTGGAATGAGGTGACCAGAACTGCACACAGTACTCAAGTTGCAGCCTAACCGTAAATTATAATGTTCAAGAATAACCTCCCTGCTCTTGTTTTCTATACCTCGGCTAATAAAGGGAAAGATTCCACATGCCTTCTTAACCACATGATCGACCTGTCGTGCTACCTTCAGGGATCTGTGCACATTTACTCCATGGTCCCTTATTTTCATACACTTCTCAGTATTTCCCCAATAATTTGACGTGTTCGACCTCCCCAAATGCATCACCTCACACTTCTCGAAAATTGAATTCCATTTGCCACTTTTTGCCCATCTGGTCAGACCATCAAAATCTTCCTGCAGCCGACAGCCATTCTCCTCTCTATCTACCACATGGCCAATCTTTGTGTCATCGGCAAACGTCTTGATCATGCCCCCTACATTTACATCTAAATCGTTAATATACACCACAAAAAGCAGGGGACCCAGTACTGAGCCCTGTGGAACTTCACTGGAAGCAGCCCTCCAGTCACTAAAACAGCCATCAACAATGACCCTTTGCTTCCTGCCACTGGGCCAATTTTGTATCCACCTTGTTGCATTTCCCTGGATCACATAGGATTGATTTTTTTTAACCGGTATGCCATGTAGGACCTTGTCAAAAGCCTTGATAAACTCCATGTAGACCACATCAGCTGCACTAGTCTCATCTATCTTCCTTGTTACTTCTTCAAAAAATTCGATCATTTTGGTCAAACATGATCTTCCGTTAACAAATCAATCCTTAATTTACCTGTGCTTTTCTAAGTGACAGTCTATCTGGTCTCTCAGAATAGATTCCAATAATTTGCCCACTACTGAGGTTAGACTGACTGGCCTTTAACTATTCGGCCCATCCTCTGTTATCCTTTTAAGCAGAGGTACAACAGTAGCAATTCATCAATCCTCCACCTCTATCCAGTGAGGACTGCAAAATGATGGCCAGCCACTCTGCTATTTCCTCTCTTGCTTCTTTCTACAGCCTGGGATACATTTCGTCTGGAACTGGTGATTTATCAACATTCAAGAATGCTAATCCCTCGAATACATCCTCTCTCCCGATGCTTATCACATCCAATAGTTCATACTTTTCCTCTTCAACGACAATATCTGCATCTTCCCCCTCTTTTATGAAGACATCCTTGTCCTTCCTATTTAAGTCTCCAAATCCGCCTTCACGTGGACCCTCCACCGCCGCACCCCCATTTAGTTTAAAGCCTTCTCTGCCCTCCTAGAATTATGATTTGCCAGGGTGCGGGATCTGGAACGGTTCAGTTGAAGTCCATATCAAAGATACAGCTCCCTCTTTCCCTGGTATTGGTACCACTGGCCCGTGAATTAAAAGCCATTTCTCCCTCACTAATCCTTGAGCCAGTCCTTCAATCTCTGACCTTGTGTATCCTATGCTGATTTGCTTGAAACTCACGTACGAATACCACCTTTGTGGTTCTGCTTTATAATTTAACCCTCTCGCTGTTAACACCCCGTCAGTAGCACCTCCTTCTTAGTTCTACTTATGTCGTTTGTACCCAGCTGGACCACGGGAACATGATTCTTCCCCTCGCACTCCAGTGTCCCCTCGAGCCCCGATGACATATGCTCAACACTGGCACCAGACAGGCAACAAAGCCTTCTGTACTCAAGCCCGCGGCTGCAGGTAACAGTATCTATCCGACTGTCCCCTACTGCATCTACATTCCTTTCAACTCCTCCACATGAATGCCCTAAATGCACGAGGGTGCTGTGGTCAGGTTGCTCATCGTTCCTGTAGTAATTGGTCTCGTCTACACTAGCTGTTCGATCATCGAACCTGTTGGAAAAGTGCCAGGGCTAAGGCTCCTCTGTTGTTGTCTTCTGAATCACCATACATGCCTCACTCATCGTCACACTCACCTGACCCTGAAGACGGACGACATCTAAAATACCTAGTTTAAGGGGTGTGACTGCTTCGTGGAACACAATTTCCAGGTAACTATCCCATACCTGATGTATCACCGTATCCAAAACTCTGCCTCCAGCTAATAAACCCTGACCCGAGGTTCCTCGAGCTGCAAACTGTTACTGCAGATTTTGTTGTGGATCTCACTGGTGTCCACCTACTCCCACATGCTACAGCTGCAGCACATCACCTGTCCTGTCATCTTCATTGCGTTTTATTTAACTAATTCGGTTTCAAGTTTCGAAATAACATTCAATGAGAATTTGCAGTTACAATAACTCCTTACCCTTAGTTACGCTAAACATTTAGTACAAATCTATAAATTCCCAGTACCTGTATAAACTAGTGCCCTAGTTTAGAGGGGTAAAACATTTTAAAATTCAACAATCAGTCATTTAAATGCTCACCTAATTAATGCCTCTAGACTTCAGATCACAGGTCTCACTGTGTCTAGCTCCCTCTTTTAGATCACTGCTTGTTCTGTAAAAGATCCTCCCTCACTGCACTATACTTATGAAATTGTCAACTTCACAACATTTAGTCAAGCAGCACTTAGGAATTGCCCCCCTTTCAAAGGGGGAAATTCGCCAGGAGGGGTACTGTTCGTGGCTTGGAGAATTTAATGGGAGGGATTCTGCGATCAGTGTGTATTAGAGTGGGCTGTTCACAGGGAAGGTTTTTATTCATGAGACGGGTGTTCACAGTGGAGAATTAAACAGGAGAGGAGCTGATTACGAGGGGGTGGTGGTGGAACTGGACAGCAGGGCGGCTGTGCTCTACTATTTGTTCATTTAGGGTGTGAACCTTTATTCGATTCATAGGAATTCAAATAATATACGAAGAAGATGTGGGTCTTTATTGTAACTTAAACTGGAACATATGAACACACAATAAATACAGAAGCACACCAACAGATGCCTTACTCTACTGATCATCTGTGGCACGATGCCACTTCCTTTGGTGACCATCAGTCACAGTCTCTTAAAATGATTCCACGACAACCCCCCCCTCCCTTTATCCAAAAATAAAGAACATATCCTCTCAATCGGAAAACATTTATATACAGTATTGTCAGACAAACCCCATCTACCAAGACTGAGGTGCACATAATTTCATCATATGAAATGAAATTTGAAATTGCAAGGCCTGACTGGAAGGAGATTTGCACAGTCCTGGACAATGTTGAAACAATTGCGCCCCAGCAGTTGCTTCCCCAATACACAGAAGTGGTCAAGCCAGTTTTAGTCACATGACTAGCTGGCTGGAGTTTCTGAATTTGAACTTCCCACTAAGGATTGAGAGATGGACAAAGCCGTGTGCTCATTGAGTAAAGATCTCTCCGACTGAGAACATATAATTTCCTGTCTGCCTGTCTTCAACTCTTCCCACGGAACCGAATCTTGTGAGAACACGCGAAACTCAAAGAGAGAAAGGTGCCCCACCTGAACAGGTTTTGAGAAGTTAACTGGGTAACGAAATGCAAGACCATATCTTCAATGAAAGACTGCAGAGAGCTAGAGAAGCAGTAACAAGATATTGCCTCAAACTGTTCAACTTCTCTTCTGTTCTGCTCTTCTCTATCCCTATCTGCATGTTTATATCGTGTGTGCATGCTCGCGTGGGCACGTCATATATCCGCAGGTGTGAACCATTTTAGCAAGTAAACTTATGTTTTAATAAATGTCATCTTTCTGCTTTAAACCAAAGAAAACCTGTCCGCACTCATATATTTGCCTTATAATTGGAAACTGTGAACTAGGACTCACAATAAAGGGAGCTCAAAACACAGCGTGTTTAAAATTAAACCCTGTTGCAATAAGACCAGGTATAGGCAGCCAAAGACCCCTCGACACATTGCTCACTTAGCCATAACAGTATGCATTGTAGTTGCAGTTCGCACTCACTGCACAAGAATAGAGCAAAATGTAATTTACACCTACGCAAATTTAACAGTTTCAGAAGCGTAGAGTATGATTGCTTATTCACCCCATTCTTCTTCCCATAAATCTCTTCTCAGAGTGATTCTCATCTTTAAGACTCCTTTGAGTCTCTGTTAACTCGGAACTTTGCACTTCCCTTGCGCTGGTAGCCTCTGTATGTTCATCCCACGACGTTGTATTTGAACGTGTCCACAATGCCAGAGGGTTATCAAAAGTAGCATTGTCGTACAGCTCTCTGAGTTCATTTTGGTTCTGTCAGAGAATCGCACCATTGGATGTCTGGATCAGGTAAGATCTGAGTAGTTCGATAATCCTAGCAATCTCTGCAGGATAACAAGTTCCTGATGCATGATTGACAAATCTGATCTTCTGTCCTATTTGCATTCAACCTAATTCTGGTCCTGCATGCCTGTCAGACAGAGCCTCCATCTTTCTTTGTTTAGAATGCAGTGCAATTCTAACATTTGAAAACTTAGAATGGCTCTCTGAAATGATTGATTGTTCTTTGCTTGAGAGTACCCTTCATCCATGTCCTTTTGGCCACCTGCCTCTGTGCTTACCTGCTGCACCTGATTAGGCATTTATTGTGTTGGAATGCCTTTTATTTCGTTTGCTATACTGTCCAGCAGGCAATACCTCTGCATGTGATCTATCACCTTTCGTGTATGCAATATCTGTTCTCGGCATTCGGCACTCCCTTGCCCACTGTCCTCGCATGTCACAAGCATCACAATGGTCCTGGTACGCCGGAAAACCGCAAATTGGGTGAGTTAGGCCACATTACCACAATGCTCACAGCCTTCTGAGCCTTGGCTGCCATAACACCTTCCATAGCCTCCAACAATGCCTGCCATCGTTGGTACCCAGCAATGCATCCATGCAGTGCCATTTCTGTTTTTTTTTATAGCAGGTCGTCTTTAAAGCCCTCAATTGGGGGAGACGTGGAGCCTAGTTCTGTAACATTTTGCAACAATTCAGTATCAGTGAATTCACATTCCGGAGTTTGTTGCAACAAACTGGTCAGTGGACTCATCCTGCCTTCGCTGTTCCATCATCAACTCAATCCTGTGCACTAGAAATGTGTCTTTAGCCATCGGTTGATCTTCTAGCAATGTCCATAGCTTGCTAGGGTCATCCTCATCCTCACCTGGGGATCTTCATATTTCGATCCATTGCTGGCTCTCGTTGAACAGTGTGATATTGATGCTTATAGCTTGTTTCTCTGATTCGCTCACTTCCTGATCCAGGAAACACAATTCCATCCATTACCAAAACACCTTGAACTCTGAGATCATGGCCGGAATTTTTCACTTACCGGTGGCCCCGGGGCTGATCCATCTGAAGTGGATCAGGCCCCAAATCCCGCTCCGCGTCGCCTGGCCACCGCCATCACACGCGTGCAATTCTGGTCGCCACACTACCAGAAGGACGTGGAGGCTATGGAGAGGGTACAGAGCAGGTTTACCAGGATGTTGCCTGGTCTGGAGGGCATTAGCTATGAGGAGAGGTTGGAAAAACTTGGATTGTTTTCACTGGAACGACGGAGGTGGAGGGGCGACATGATAGGGGTTTACAAAGTTATGAGCGGCATGGACAGAGTGGATAGTCAGGAGCTTTTTGCCACCGTGGAAGAGTCAGTTACCAGGGGAGATAGGTTTAAGTTGTGAGGGGCAAAGTTTAGAGGGGATGTGCGAGGCAAGTTTATTACACAGAGAATGGTGAGTGCCTGGAACTTGCTGCCAGGGAAGGTGGTGGAAGCAGATACGATAGCGACGTTTATGAGACATCGTGACAAATACATGAATCGGAAGGGAATAGAGGGATATGGGCCCTGGAAGTGGAGAAGGTGTTAGTTTAGGCTGCATCAAGATCGGCGCAGGCTTGGAGGGCCGAATGGCCTGTTCCTGTGCCGTACTGTTCTTTGTTCTTTGTTCTTTGTTATCAGCTAATCAGCCGGCCAGCACTTTAGCTCTGAAAAGAAATGGCGCGCGCGGGCGGGAACGTCAGCATCATTTGGGGTCGGGCCACATGCGCAGATGGCTGATTGTAAGCCCTAAATAAAGGGGCTCCGACACTAATTTTTAATTCCTTTCTGGCCACGGGGGAGGTGCCAGAGGACTGGAGAATAGCTAATATGGTCCCACTATTTAAGAAAGCTTCTATAGATAATCCAGGGAACTGCAGACCAGTGAGTCTCACGTCAGCAGTAGAGAAACTATTCGAGAAATTCTGAAGGCGGGAATCTATCACCACTTGGAGAGACAGAATTTGATTAGGAATAGTCAGCATGGCTTTGACAGAGGGAGGTCATGCCGAACAAATTTGATTGAATTTTTTGAGCATGTGACCAGGTGTGTCGATGAGGGCAGTGCAGTTGATGTCGTTTACATGGATTTCAGCAAAGCTTTTGACAAGCTCCCACATGGGAGACTTATCAAGAAACCAAATGCACATGGGATACAGGGTAACCTGATAAGGTGGATTCAAAATTGGCTTATCTGTCGGAGACAGAGAGTGATGACAGACGGCTGCTTTAGTGACTGGAAGCCAGTGTCCAGTGGCGTACCACAGGGATCTGTGCTGGGTCCCCTATTATTTGTCATTTATATAAACAACATAGTTGACTATGTGGGGGTAGGATCAGTAAGTTCGCAGATGACACAAAGATTGGCCACGTGGTTAACAGTGAAGTTGAGTGTCTTGGGTTTTCGGAAGATGTAGACAGGATGGTCAAATGGGCAGAAAAGTGGCAGATGGAATATAACCCTGAAAATCGTGAGGTGATACACTTTGGAAGGAGTTATGTGACATGGAAGTATTCAATGAATGGCCTGACACTGGGAAGTCCCGAGGAACAAAGCGACCTTGGCGTGTTTGTTCACAGATCTCTGAAGGCAGAAGGGCAGGTTCGTAGCGTTGTGAAAATACCATATGGGGCACTTGCCTTTATCAATCGAGGCATAGATTTAAAAAGCAGGGAGGTCATGTTGGAGTTGCACAGAACTTTGGTAAGGCCACAGCTGGAGTACTGTGTGCAATTCTGGTCGCCACATTAAATGAAGGATGTGGTTGCACTGTAGGGGGTGCAGAGACGATTCACCAGGATGTTGCCTGGGATGGAACATTTAAGCTATGAAGAGAAGCTGGATAGACTTGGGTTGTTTTCACTGGAGCAGAGAAGACTGAGGGGTGACCTGATCGAGGTGTACATGATTATGAGGGGCATGGACAGAGTGGATAGGGAGCAGCTGTTCCCCTTACTTGAAGGGTCAGTTACGAGGGATACAAGTTTAAGGTGAGGGGCAGGAGGTTTAAGCGGGATTTGAGGAGGAACTTCTTTACCCAGAGGATGCTGACGGTCTGGAAAGCACAGCCTGGGAGGGTGGTAGAGGAGGTTTGCCTCATATCCTTTAAAAAGTACCTGGATGAGCACTTGGCACGTCATAACATTCAAGGCTATTGGCCAAGTGCTGTCAAATGGGATTCGGTAGACAGCTCAGGTGCCTTAAATGCATCGGTACAGACTCGATGGGCCGAAGGACCTCTTCTGCAGTGTATTATCCTGTGATTCTGTGATTACTGATTTGAAATAGAGCACTGAGTTCCCCATTTGATATAGAGGGCGATGCAACTGTGTTAAGGCCTGGAGATTTCAAAGGCTCCATTCATGAAATCAAGAAAGACTGGGAGGCAAAAATATTGCTGTTAGAGGTGATGGAGGGCGGAAGCAATCGCGTTGCCCCCCAATTTTCTGACGATTCACTGCAGGTCCTCCTCCAGGCCATTGAGGAGAGGGGAGGCATTTTGTTCAGCTTACATGGGAGAAGCAGACCTCCGAAATGACCAAGAGGGCTTGGCTAGAGGTTGCAGAGGAGGTCAGCAGCCGAGGCGTTGTGACGAGTACATGGATGCAGTGCTGCAAGCGCCTAAATGACCTGTTGTCGCTCTGCCCGGATAAGCAGCATTCCTCATTCATCTAATCATATATGTGCCAAGGGAGGTTTTTTGTGTACCTATGATGTAATGTGGAAGCCCTGTATGATCAATGCCTGGCTGCAGCCTTGAAATGGGACGCATGATGGGCAAGTCAGAGATGAACGCTGATGCTGTGGCGCCCAACACTGTCACAGCAGTGAAATGCAACACCAACCGTTTGGGTGACAGCGTCATATGCCATTGGCTATGGAAAAAGTAAATACCTTTGTTTGTTCAGGAAAGGAGGGCAAATAATGCCCGGCAGAGGTCATGTACTGGTGGCGGTGCAGCCACCCAGGCATTCCTCACCAGGATGGAGAAGGATGCCTTAACTCTAGCAGGGGAGGAAGGAGGACACACCATGGCAGATGGCGAGGCCGGTGTAACTGTGCGTGAGAGTGAGTGTTCCAGAATGTGGTGTAACACTTCATTATTGGGGGGGGGGGGGGGTTGCGGGGCTGGTGGTGGTGAGGCTGCTCGACTGTGCCAATGATTTGGTGAATGTCAAATGCACTGAATGTTGCCGTCAATTGTAACATCACCCAGATGTAACCATGCTGGAGGCACAAACTTGTGTGTAACTCTGGATTGATGATGAAACTGATCACAATGTTTTTCCCAACAGGTGAAACCGAGCATGTGCCAGGAAGGGTTACCGTTGCCCGACTAACCACCTCTGAGGTGGAGGAGGGCGCCTCAGAGGGTGCACCGTCTCATTATCGCGATGCACCAAGTAGCACAGCAGATACTGACACTTCGGTGGGATGACTGTGTCTGGGGAATCAATGTCACACACTGGTGTGAGCACAGCACAGTTGCCTGGCCAGACACCAGAGGCAGAATCGGCCAATGTATCACACGCTCGGAGGGGAGTGGGATGCCATGCCATTGCAGAGCCACAAGCTGATGACCTGCCTCTGAGATCATCGTTTCGTCGGGCGATGTTGCAGTTGCAGATTGTGGACCATGGAAATCTGGTGGAGTTGCCTGAGACATTGCACGCTATGACTCATACTCTGGAGACATCCATCCAGTGTATGAGTTCAGCAAACTCACAGGCATTTGAACACCGGGCTTCCACCGTTGATAGACTGGCAGCTGCAGAGGAGGGACCAGTTCTGCATGCAATTCGGGACCTCAGAGCGACTGTGGCTTCCCTGGACCAGAGCATCAGACAGCATAAACTGATGTGACTGCGCGAGGTTGAGGATACTCAACGTTCTGATGCCACCATTGAGGACCACCAGAGCTTCACGAGGGCACTGGGGCAGCAGATCGCATATGGGAGTTCCTCTCACGGGACTTCTGATGCATCCTGCAGTTCCTTGCTCCCTCTACCAGGGACTTATGAACCATTAAATCCCGGGGTGACAGAGGGTGTTCATGATATTTGGCATGAGAACCCTGAGATGCCCAAGCCATCAAAAGCAGGGCGGCAACAAGATCAGCCACCTGCCTCCGGTAATTCCGGTGCCGAGGGATCATGCACATGAATCAGCACGCGTAACCGGATTCAGAAAATACTTTACTTTCACTACTGGTGCACTGGCTGACTAGAGGTACATTTATTTAACTTTTAAGACAATAGTGTTTCATTAAATTGGAGATTTTATAATTGGACATATCATTCCTGAAGTCAGATATTACATGGTTGGTCAACTCAAGTTGTCTCAAATGTGAGGTTACAGACTTGGTTTACGTCCCTCATGATGTGATGGATTGGTTATTCACTTTGTCTCATCCCCTAAAGGTTAGATATTTTGCACTGTCAGATCCTCACAATGATTAATGTCATAATTCAGATTGAAATCTGTGAGAAGGACACAAATCTCTAGCTGTTAGAGTCAAGTTACATTCAGCTTCGTCTCCATGATCATCATTAGACTGATGGCCATCTTCCTCATCAGAAACGTCGTCATCATCTGATGACACATAGCCCTGACATTGATCATCCTTTAGGGCATCTCCATGCTCAATCGCCAGGTTATGCAAGGCACAGCAAAGGGCAATGATTCTGGAAACCCTCGATGGTGCGAACTGCACTGATCCACCAGAGCGGTCAAGACACCTAAATATCATCTTTATGAGGCCTATAGATTGCTCGATTGTGACTCTGGTGGCCGCATGGCTCCCATTTATCGTTCCTCCGCCTCACACCTTGGGTTCCCCACTGGTGTCATGAGCCATGTCTTCAGAGGATAACCCCTGTCTCCAAGTATCCATCCCTCCATTCTGTGTGGAGGACTGAAAACTGCAGGCACCTGTCAGTTGTGAAGAATGAAAGAATCATGACAACTGCCAAGGTAACGTGCACACACCTGCATGATTCGCATCCGATGATCACAGATGAGCTGAACGTACATTGAATGGAATCCCTTGTGGTTCATGTTTGCCCCCGACTGCCCAGCTGGTGCTCTAAGTGCCACATGAGTACAGACTATCAAACCCTGTACAATTGGGAAGCCGGATATAATGCTGAAGCCTCTGGCTCTCTCAGCCTGACTGGTGTTGTCCGTCTTGAACGTGATGAAATGTTCAGCATGTTGAAACAATGCATCAGTCACAACCTTTAAGAAACGGTGCACTGCTAATTGTGAGACACCACACAAGTCTGCAGCTGAGGCATGGAACAAGCCAGAGGCATAGAAGGTAAGAGCTACTGTGACCTTGAGAGCGACTGGCATTGGATGTCCACCGAGATGGTTTAATGCAACTTTCACTGTCAGCATCTCACAAAGAGATGTGACAGCCTCCCGTGACAGCCGCAGTCTTCTTCTGCACTGACGTTCTGACAGCTGCAGGTAGTTCAGACGCGTTCGGTATGCCCTTACTACTGGGCAGGTATGTCCCCTGACATTTGGACGCTCTCGGGCGCCTTTGTGAACTACTCTCCCTCCAACAGCACGAGGATGCACTCATGTAGCTTGCTGTATGTTCTCCTGACTATTTGTACTTCTGTCACTCATTGAATCACTGTCCTCCTCATCTGATGATCCAACTCCAGAGTGAACAATTCCCATTATTGAACAGCAGAACAAATGCTTTGACCACAGGTAATAGCTTCCAGCTTTTGCGACTGGCTCACTTCAGGTAATTTCTTCAAACAATGACTAATATTACAAGGGTCCCTATCAGCCGTGCCTAACATTCAAATTAAACCTTCTTCACAACCTGCAAGTTACAAACCTTGTTAGGACACACAGATAACATCAGCATTAACAAAGTTCAATAAATTCAATAAAATCAAAAAAATAAATTGACCTCCGACTCCCTCATGAATCAATACCTGCCGCCCTTTTGAACCTTCCGTTTTCCCGACACGCGACACGACCCGATTAACAGCCTTAAAATAAAATAGGTACTGTAAAATCTCTGTAAATTGGATTCTGAATTACCTTAATTACTTCGCAATTGATGTTAGTCGGGCGGTAAGCGCAAACTCGATCACCCCGGACTTCCCACTCTGGTTAAACAGCGTCAGTGCATAATGACACCAGGACCTGGCCCGACGTCTTCGCGCGCCATTTTTCCCTCCGTGTGACTCTGACGCCACTGTGCCACTGTTCCTAACCATGGATATGATGGAGCATGAGGATGAAGGAGCTCTCTGTGTTCCAAAGTACAAAGAAAATTACAGCACAGGAACAGGCCCTTCGGCCCTCCAAGCCGATGCCGATCCAAATCCTCTATCTAAACCTGTCGCCTATTTTCTAAGTGACTGTATCTCTTTACTTCCAGCCCATGCATGTATCTGTCTAGATACATCTTAAAAGACGCTATCTTGCCCGCGTCTCCCACCTCCGCTGGCAATGCGTTCCAGGCACCCACCACCCTCTGCGTAAAGAACTTTCCACGCATATCCCCCCTAAACTTTTCCCCTTTCACTTTGAACTAGTGTTCACTTGTAATTGAATCCCTCACATTGGGAAAAAGCTTCTTGCTATCCACCCTGTCAACACCTCTCATGATTTTGTACACCTCAATCAGGTCCCCCCTCAACCTCCGTCTTTCTAATGAAAATAATCCTAATCTACTCAACCTCTCTTCATAGCTAGCGCCCTCCATACCAGGCAACATCCTGGTGAACCTCCTCTGCACCCTCTCCAAAGCATCCACATCCTTTTGGTAATGTGGTGACCAGAACTGCACGCAGTATTCCAAATGTGGCCGAACCAAAGTCCTATACAACTGTAACATGACCTGCCAACTCTTGTACTCAATACCCCGTCCGATGAAGGAAAGCATGCCGTTTGCCTTCTTGACCATTCTATTGACCTGCGTTGCCACCTTCAGGGAACAATGGGCCTGAACACCGAAATCTCTCTGTCCATCAATTTTCCCCAGGACTTATCCATTTACTGTATAGTTCACTCTTGAATTGGATCTTCGCATTTGCCCGAATTGAACTCCATCTGCCATTTCTCTGCCCAGCTCTCCAGTCTATCTATATTCTGCTGAATACTCGGTTGGTACGTTTCACACATTCTCACCGCCTTTCCCATGTTGTTGTTGATCCCTGATCAATGAACTGTCTCAAGTACAAGTCACCTGGATCTTTAAAATTCAGTGTGACTTTGATGTAATTAGGTAAGGATATCTTGACGACATGCTTTTCGTATCGATGCTTGTCTGACGTTCAAAATTATTCCACTTGACACGCCGAAATTCTTCACAATATAGCCGAAGGTTTCTGAGTTCTGTGGGAACCTCTCGCCCACCAAGAGTGCTGTAATACCCTGAGGACAGGATACCTGGAAGTCCCTTTTTGGAGCTCTTCACATTTATTCTGTCCAAATTGCATTAGGTCAATGTTGAACACAACGTACAAATCCACGTCTACCTCATCCACTTGGACAACCAGTGGTTTATCATGCACGATATATCAGAAGTAACCATGACGTTTCCAGGTTGGTATTGAATCCCCCAATTATAATCCTGCACTTTGATCATTAATTGTTGGAGTCGATGTGGCACACGAATGCCTTGTGATCAATCACAGCCACAGCATTTTTGCCAAATAGGTACTATGGAATAAATATAGAAAGTGCTGAAAATACCCATCAACTCTGCAAGCATCTATGGAGAGAGAAGCACAGTGAATTTTTCAGGGCAGTCACTTTTCATCAGAACTGGCAAAGGTTAGAAATGTATTAGTTTCTTTCAGCAAGGAAAGCGAAGGGTGGGAGGTGGGGAGAGAACAAACGAGAAGGTGTTGATAGGTCAGAGGAGTGGAGAGATTAACTGAAATGGAGGTACATACATAGTCTGGTGCTGCCGGACACAATTGCCAATGTTTATCATTCTTCATTGGAATCGTTCACCTGAGTGAGTGACGATGTTTAAGAACCAAACACAACTGCGTACCTTCCTGTAACAAGCATGTGCTGAGATCGTTTGGTGAAACAACTACTTCGAGAGTAGAATCGTTCCTTTGGGAGGAGTGGTGTGAACATGTTTCAGCAGAAATTGACTGTTGTAAAAATTCAAACACGTGCTGATGATATTCATGCCATAAGAATAGTATATCTTCCTTGAGACGTTCATGCTGTGATGATACTTTCTCAGAAGAATTAGAGATAAATCATGCTCCGAAGTTAAACAGGCCCAACGCTTCAGTAAATCTTCTTTAACTGGAGGACAAAGAACAAAGAACAAAGAACAGTACAGCACAGCAACAGGACATTCGTCCCTCCAAGCCTGCGCCGATCTTGATGCCTGCCGAAACTAACACCTTCTCCACTTCCGGGGCCCATATCCCTCTATTCCCTTCCTATTCATATATTTGTCAAGATGTCTCTTAAACGTCGCTATTGTACCTGCTTCCACCACCTCCCCTGGCAGCAAGTTCCAGGCGCTCACCACCCTCTGTGCAAAAAACTTGGCTCGGTCATCAGCACTAAACATTGTGCTTCGCAGCTTAAACCAATGTACCCTCGTAACTGACTCTTCCATCCTTGGAAAAAGCTTCTGACTATCCACTCTGTGCATGCCACTCATAACTTTGGAAACCTCGATCATGTCGCCCCTCCACCTCTGTCGTTTCAGTGAAAATAATCCGAGTTTTCCAACCTCTCTTCATAGCTAATGCCTTCCAGACATCCTGGTAAGCCTCTTCTGTACCCTCTCCATAGCCTCCACGTCCTTCTGGTAGTGTGGTGACCAGAATTGCACGCAATATTCTAAGTGTGGCCTAACTAAGGTTCTGTACAGCTGCAATTTTTATACTCCATGCGCCGAGAGATGAAGGCAAGCATGCTGAATGTCTTCATGACTACCTTATCCACCTGCGTTGCCACTTTCAGTGACCTGTGGACCTGTACGCCTAGATCTCTCTGCCTGTCAATACTCCTCAGGGTTCTGCCATTTACTGTATGCCTCCCACCTGAATTAGACCTCCAAAATGCATTACCTCACATTTGTCTGGATTAAACTCCATCTGCCATTTCTCTGCCCAAGTCTCCAACCAATCTATATCCTGCTGTATCCTTTGACAATCCTCATCATTATCCGCAACTCCAACAACATTTGTGTCATCCGCAAGCTTACTAATCAGACCAGCTACATTTTCCTCCAAATCATTTATATATACTACAAACAGCAAAGGTCCCAACACTGATCCCTGCGGAACACCACTAGTCACATCCCTCCAGTCAGAAAAATACCCATCCACTGTTACTCTTCGACAGGCACTGCAGATAAAATTGGTTGTCCGGGCTGTTGCACAGTTGAGTCCATGACCGAGCCAGTTCTGTATCCATCTTGCCATATCACCTTTGATCCCGTGTGACTTCACCTTTTGTACCAGTCTGCCATGCTGTACCTTGTCAAAGGCTTTACTAATGTCCATATAGATAACATCCGCTGCCCTTCCTTCATCAATTGTCTTCGTCACTTCCTCAAAACACTCAATCAAATTAGTAAGACATGACCTTCCCTTCACAAAACCACGCTGTCTCTCGCTAATAAGTTCGTTTGTTTCCAAATGGGAGTAAATCCTGTCCCGAATAATCCTCTCTAATAGTTCACTGACCACTGACGTAAGGCTCACCTGCCGATAATTTCCTGGATTATCCTTGCCACCCTTCTTAAACAAAGGCACAACATTGGCTATTCTTCAGTCCTCTGGGACCTCACCTGTAGCCAATGAGGATGCAAAGATTTCTGTCAAGGCCCCAGCAATTTCTTCCCTTGCCTCCCTCAGTATTCTCGGGTAGATACCATCAGGCCCTGGGGACTTATCTACCTTAATGCTTTGCAAGACACTCAACACCTCCTCCTTTTTGATAATGAGATGACTGAGAATGTCTGCACTCCCTTCCCTCGGCTCATCATCCACCAAGTCCTTCTCGTTGGTGAATACTGATGCAAAGTACTCATTTAGCACCTCGCCCATTTCCTCTGGCTGCACACATAGATTCCCATCTCTGTCCTTGAGTGGGCCAACCCTTTCCCTGGTTACGCTTTTGTTCTTTATATATGTATATAAAGCCTTGGGATTTTCCTTAATCCTGTTTACCAAAGAATTTTCATGACCCTTTTACCCCTCCTAAGTCCTTGCTTAAGTTAGTTCCTACTGTCTTTATATTCCTTAATTGCTTCGTCTGTTCCTAGCCTTCCAGCCCTTACAAATGCTTCCTTTTTCTTTTTGACCTGGCTCACAATATCCCGTGTTATGCAAGCTTCCCGAAACTTGCCAAACTTGTCTTTCTTCCTGACAGGAACATGCTGGTCCTGGATTCTAATCAGCTGACGTTTGACAGTCTCCCACATGTCAGATGTTGATTTACCCTCAAACAGCCGCCCCCTATCTAGTTCCTGCCTAATATTGTTATAATTAGCCTTCCCCCAATTTAGCATCTTCACCCGAGGACTACTCTTATCCTTATCTACAAGTACCTTAAAACTTATAGAATTATGGTCACTGCTCCCAAAATGCTCCCCCACTGAAACCTCGACCACCTGGCTGGGCTCATTCCCTAATACCAGGTCCAGAATGGCGGCCCCATCCCTAGTTGGACTATCTACATACTGTCTCGAGAAGCCCTCCTGGATGCTCCTCACAAATTCTGCCCCATCCAAGCCCCTAGCACTAAGCGAGTCCCAGTTAATATCGGGGAAGTTAAAATCACCCACCACAACAACACTGTTACCTTTACATCTTTCCAAAATCTGTCTACATATCTGCTCCTTTACCTCCCGCTGACTGTTGGCAGGCCTGTAGCAAACCCCCAACATCGTAACTGCACCCTTCCTATTCCTGAGCTCCATCCATGTTGCCTCGCTGCATGACCCCTCTGATATGTCCTCCCACACTACAGCTGTGATATTCTCCTTAACCAGTAATGCAACTCCCACACCCCTTTTACATCCCCCTCTGTCCTGCCTGAAGCTTCTAAATCCCGGAACATTTAGCTGCCAATCCTGCCCTTCCCTCAACCAAGTCTCTGTAATCGCGACAACATCATATTTCCAAGTACTAATCCAAGCTCTACGTTCATCTGCCTGACCCGTTATACTTCTCACATTGAAACAAATGCACTTCACACCACCAATCCCGCTGTGCTCAGCAACATCATCCTACCTGCTCTTCCTCTTCGTCCTACTGGCCTTATTTACTATGCCCTCCTCATTTATCCTACTGTCCTACTGCTCTGGTTCCCACCCCTCTGCCAGACTAATTTAAACCCTCCCGAGTGACGCTAACAAACATTGCAGCTAGGATATTAGTACCCCTCCGAAATAGATGCAATCCATCTTTCTTGTACATGTCCCATCTGTCCCTGAAGAGAGCCCAATGGTCCAGATATCTGAAACCCTCCCTTCTGCACCAGCTGCCCAGCCACGTGTTTAGCTGCACTATGTTCCTATGTCTAGCCTTAATGGCACGTGGCACAGGGAATAATCAAGAGACTACAACCCTGGAGGTCCTGTTTTTTAACTTTCCACCTAACTGCCTTAACTCCACCTGCAGGACCTCATCACTCTTCCTGCCTATGTCGTTGGTACCGATGTGTACCACAACCTCTTGCTGTTCACCCTCCCCCTTCACAATGCCCCCAGGCCGTTCAGAGACATCCTTGACCCTGGCACCAGGGAGGCAACATACCTTCCTGGAGTCTCTTTCACGTCCACAGAAGCGCCTATCTGTGCACCTGACTATCGAGTCCCCTATAACTATTGCTCTTCTGCGCTTTGTCCCTCCCTGCTGAACAACAGTGCCAGCCGTCGTGCCACTGCTCTGGCTGCTGCTGTTTTCCCCTGATAGGCCATTCCACCCAACAGTATCCAAAACGGTATACTTGTTCGAGGGGGGGGATAGCCACAGGGGATTCCTGCACTGACTACCTGCCCCTTCTGGCGGTCACCCATCAATCTGCCTGCACCTTGGGTGTAACCACATCTCTAAAACTCCTGTCTATCACACTTTCTGCCACCTGCATGCTCCTAAGTGCATCCAATTGCCGCTCCAACCGATCCATGCGGTCTGTGAGGAGCTGCAACTGGGTACACTTCCTGCAGATGTCGTCCTCTGGAACGCTGGAAGCTTCACGGACCTCCCACATCTCACAGGTGAAGCACTTGACCCCTCTAACTGACATTTCTTGCACTAATTAGTTAATTAATACAAAATAAATAAATACTTATTAAATCCTTACTAAATTATGATACACTTAACTATGTCGTCCCTAGTGCTAGATTTCTACAATAAATACTAAATGCTAACTAACTACAGTAATCTCCTCCCTCTGGTTTAGTTATTCTACTTATTAATTAATTAATTCGTGTTTTAATCAATTTTTATCAGTTTTATTTTCAAATTCGGTACACATTCCCTACCAGCCGATCAGGTCACAGCTTTCATGTGATGTCACTTTTTCAGTTTTTTTCCCCACCCGAGTTAACTTACCGGTCCGGAACTCCGCCCTTCGAGTCTGCTCCGAGAATCCCCGAGGTACGTTTTTTATACTTACCACTCTGGAACTCCGCCCTCCGAGTGTGCTCCGAGAATCCCGGAGGTAAGTTTCTTCTTACCTGTCTGGAACCCCGCCCTCCGAGTCTGCTCCGAGAATCCCCGAGGTAAGTTTTTTGGACTTACCGCTCTGTAACTCCGCCCTCCTGGTCAAGGAGCAATGTAAGGGAGCATGCCAGGAGCAGCATTAGGCACACCTAAAAATCAAATACCAAGCTATTGAAGCGAAACCATAGGACTACATATACGCTAGTCAGCGGAAGCAATATGCTGTTGACAGAGCTAACCATTCCCGTCAGCAACGGATCAGGTCAAAGCTCTGCTGCCCTGCCACATCTTGTCGTGAATTGTGGTGGACAGCTAATCAATTGACCAGAGGTGTAGTCTCCAAAAATATGGCCATGCTCAATTTTGGCGGATACAGGAGCAACAGTAATGAAGTCACAGTGGAAGACTTAATTTAAAAAGAATATAAGAGTAAACTAACCAACAATATTAAAATACATATTGTAAGAGCTTTTGCAGTTAAATAAAAAAGAGGTGAATAGTTAAAGTTAGCATTTGTTCCTTCGCGGCAGCATCATGAGAAATTAACATGGGAAAGGAGGAAATTCGAAAGCCATTGGACAAACATTTTGTTTCTGTCCTCACAGTAGAAGAGCAAATTACATAGCAGCAATAGTGAGTAACCAACAGGCTGTTAAGTGTATCTAACTTTTAGAGTCATATAGTCATTAATGGTGCAGAAGGAGGCCATTCGGCCTATCGTGTCGATACAGACTCCTCGTGGATAACACAGACAGTCCCATGCCCCGTCCCGATACCTGTGGCCCTGCAAATGCATTTCCTTCAAATGTATATGCAATTTCCTTTTGGAATAATTAATTGCCTGCGCTATCATTACCTTTGTTGGCAGTGAGTTCCATTTCATTACCACTCACTGGGGAAACACGTTTTTCCTCACATATTCACCTCTGGCTAAACACCTTCAATCCGATTCTCCTAGTCCCTGTTCCTTCAGTTAATGGAAGCTGTTTTGCCTTGGATAACTTAGCTCGGCCTGTCATAATCGTGTACACCTCTATCACATCTCATTTCAATCTCCTTTGTTCCAAGAGCACATCCCCAGCTTCCCAGCCTATCCTTGTAACTATAAATCCTCATCCTTGGAACTCTTCTGGTAAATCTGTTCTGCAGCCTCGCATTCTTCCTGAAGTGCAGTGACCAGAGCTAGGCATAATAATGTTGTTGGGGCCTCACGAGACCTTTTCAAAACTTCGAACGAATTCCCTGCTTTTGTATTAATTGCTTCATTTTGTGAAGCCCCTGATCATTAATACGTTCTGCTGACTTCTAAGATCGGTATGCATGCACCCACCCGTTATTATGTTCCTGCACACTATTTGCAACTGTGCTAGCGTTTCTGTCAAAATGCATCCCCTCACACTTGTCTGTATTAAATTGCATTTGTCACTTGACTGCCCATACTCTTAGTCTATATACGTCCTGCTGTAGGCATTTCATAGCAACCTCACTGTTTGCCATTCTTTCAAGGTTGGTATCAGGGTGGAATTTTCAAACTCTACTCTGTATTCCAATATCTAAGTCATTCATACATAGCAAAATAGGCTCTGGGCCTAGCACTGACCCTTGGCGAACACTGCGGTCAAACATTCTCCATTCTGGAAAAAAAATCAACCTTCGACGACGACATGCTGTTTTATGGCTTTCAGTCATATATTGCGTCCAATTTGACACAGACCTTCCTACTCCATGAAGTTCAATTTTGTTAACCAAGCTTTGTACGTGGCAAATTATGTGTTTTCATGAAATCAATAAAGACAATATCCACCACAATGCGTTCATCAAATCTCCCTGTTATTTTCAAAAAAAGATAATTAGGTTAGTTAAGCATGATCTGCCTTTGAAAGATCCGAGCAGTCTATCATTAATTAACCGAAACCTTTCCAAGTATCTGCTGTATTTTGTTTCCATGATTACTGTTTCTAAAACCTTATCCACCATTGATGTTAAACTAACCGGCCAAGAAATTGCTAGAACGGTTGTTATACCCTTTCTTGAATAAGGGTTTCACATTTGCCATATTCCAATCATGTGACATCATCCCCCTGATCTAGGGAAGATTGGAAGTTTATGGCAAACCCTTCCACTATCTCCATTTCAGTTTCCTTTAGCAACTTGGGATGCAAGCTGAAACTTAAATTAATTGCTATCAGAATAGAAAAAGTATTACAGAAACGTAAGGGATTAAATCAGATAAATTCATAGGACTATATTTGTTACATCCTATTGTTGTAAAAGAGGTAACTGCAGCGATAGTGGATTTGCGGGTTACGAATATCCAAAATTCCCTATGTTCTAGAATGTTCCCAGTGGATTGGAAGTGATAAATGTAACAATGTCATTCAAGCTAGTAGGGAGAGAGCAACAGTGGAGCATAGACCAGTTAGCCTTACAGCAGTCGTGCGATTTGTTTAAAAAAAAAATTATGGCATGTGGGCAGCGCTGGCTAGGCCAGCATTTATTGCCCATCCCTAACTGCCCTTAAGAAGGTGCTGTTAAGCCATATGCAGGAAACTATCATTAAGGATGTCTTAAAATGCACTGAGAAAATCATTGTATGATCAGAGAGAGTCAACATGATTCTTACAAAAGATAAATCATGTTTGACAAATCTATTGGAGATATATGAGGAGGTAACTCGTAGGTAGATAAACGCAGAACAAGTATTTGGATTTCCAAAATGTGTTCGATATGATGTCATGCAAAGGAAATATCGAGGTCGGGGCAATATATTAGCACGGGTAGAGGGATAGTTAAATGACAGGAAACAGAGAATAGGGATATCAGGGTAATTTGTAAGTTGTGAGGCTGTGAGGAGTCGTTTGCCACACAGATAAATGCTGGCACCACAACATTTTACAAGCTTTTTTAGTGACTTAGACCAAGAGGCCGTGAGTCATGCAACTAAGTTTGCTGATGATCCAAAAAGGTGGGAATATAAGAGGTGAGAAGGACACAAATCAACTGAATAGAGATTTGGGAAGATTAAGTGAGTGGACAACAAGACGGCAGATGGGCCATAATGTGGGCCAGTGGGCGGTCATTCACTCTGGTAGCAAGAATACAAAAGCAGAATATTACCTTTTAAAGCAAAAAAACTTCGAAATGTTGATGTTAGAAGGGCTCATACAAGGCAGACAAAAAGTTAGAAAACACATGCAGCAAGCTATTAGAAAGGCGGTTGGAATGTTGGCTTTTAATGCAAATACATTGGAGCATAAGAACAGGAAAGTCTTCCGACAATTTTGGAAGGCGCTGGTGAGACTGTACCTGAAGTACTGTGCACAGATTTAGTCTCCATATTTAAGGAATGGTAATCATGCATTGCAAGCGGTAGAGCAAATATTCAGCAGCTTATTTCTTGGGAAAAACCCGATGATAAGAGACTGAGAAAACTCTCTGGAATACAGGAGAGTTAAAGGTGATCTCATCAAAACATACACTGTTCCAAAGAATAATTGCCAATGTTCCATGGGATTGTTACACAAATACCCTGGATGGGTGGGATTTGACTGGTTTGATGCGGTTACAGCACCATTGCTCCCATTCGCTTTTATTCTGTTGCTCAACGCTCTAATGGTCAGACGCATTTCAGTGGTCAGTCGAGACCGTAAGGGATTGAGAGCTCAGGGCCAAGCAGAGAATCACAGTGACCGGGAGATGGAGAGCAGAAGGAAGTAAGTGATTTTACACCTCAGCGTATCCAACAACATCATACTTCTGCGGGTGGTGTACATTACAGAATTTAATGTTATAACATTACAGGAGCATATCACATGGGTTAGAAAGATTCTGAATTTATATTTGAACAAGTCAGACTAATGGAACTGAATTAAATTTTCTGCACAAACACTTTTATTTATGGAGTAACCCAGCCCAAGTTCAGAGAGCAGGTAAAGAACTCACTGAAATATCTAGTTGCATCATTTATTCAATCAAAGTGTAAACAAATTGAGAGCAGCCCAGAGACGGCTCCCAGTATTTCCTGCCCATGAATGTAATATTCATGTACAATGGGCAAGAGGTGACCGAGGTGTCTGGCAGCTGGGTAACCACAAATACATGGTGGAGGCTCACACACACCAAGGAGACACAGAGCGATGGTCAAGCTGCGAGTTTTGGATGACAAGGCGGAAAAAGAGGCAGAAGGAGAGTCAGAGCGCATTCTGCAGGACAGGAGTGAAAGCAACAGCCACGGTCTCTCCTCCAACTCCACTGGTTTGATTCTCAGCACCTCACATGCTCATAAAAATAAAAATAAAAACTTCTTACAAATGCAAATGATGCAAATGTTAGAAATTGGCTCCTCTCGGATGATTATTTATATTTGTTTTATTTTTTAGAACACTTTATTGAGTTCATCCCAATTCCATTCCATTCCATCTACCGCATCGCTGCGAAATCTGTCCTCTCTCTTTCTCTCTATATCTGTCTCTCTCTCTCTCCCAGTCACACTGTGATGTGTGGGGCAGGGATTTGCATCTGGAGATATCCAGCCAAGGGGTTCATGTGGGGATGTAGGATCTGGGGCGAAATATTTGGCACAGGAGCTGACAGATCTGGAGCCTCAGCTTGGCTGCTGTTCAGATAGACGGTGCCACTCCCCTTCCATGCTTCCATGTCGGCTGATAATGTTAACAGTTCCCCTCTCTCTTCAATAAACAATACTTCACTCCACTGTTGTTTGCAAATTAATGCCCAAACATCAACCTTCTTTCCTCTACAAAGTTCTTGAAAGTGTTGTTATCTCCAATATCCAGGTCATTTTTTTCCTGGAGTTGCTGGTTTGAATCCCACCAATCCGGGTTCCACCCCTGCCAAAGTACTGAAACGGTTCTTACGAAAGCCACAAATGACAACCTGTTTAGCTGTTGCAAATTTAAACTACCCTTCATCATCCTGTAAGACCTTCCTGTACCTTTTGACACGGTTGACCACGCCATCCTCCTCCAAAGCCTTTCTACTGTCGTCCAGCTAGGTGTAACTGCACTCACCTGGTTCTAGTTCTCTCCATCTAATCAGGGAAAGGCTGTCACTTCCTGCTCCTGAACCTTTATCTCCGTTATTTCCTCAGGATATATCCTTGGCTCCAGACCGCACCCTGGCAACAGGCTGAGGCAGAACCAGAATGTCCACAGCTGTGGAGTCATATTTAACCCCAGGATGAACTTCTGACCACATATCCATGCCATTACTACGACTGCCTATTTACACGTCCGTAACATTGCCTGACTTCATGACTGACAGAATATTTGCTGCTGAAATCGTTATTATCTCTGAACGTGACTCTTCACATAATTCCTATCAGCCACTCACTTTCTAAAAGCCGTAAGGCGTCTAAAATGTTGCTGCTCCTGTCCTTACATGCACAAATTCATATTCAATCATCATCCCTTTTCCACAATGACTTACATTGCCTCCCAGGCAAGCAATGACTCCAGCTTAAAATTTCCATCATGCGTGTCACTGCTCTCAATGGACTCACAGTGGCGCAGTGGCTTGCAGCACAGCTTCACAGCGCTAACAACCCGGGCTTAGTTCTGGGTACTGCTTGTGCGGAGTTTGCAAGTTCTCCCTTTGACTGCATGGGTTTTTGCCAGATGCTCTGGCTTTCTCCCACTGCCAAAGACTTGCAGGTTAATAAGTAAATTGGCCGTTGCAAATTGCCTGTAGTGTAGGTGGATCGTAGGGGAGTTGAAGGAAGGTTGGGATGTGGTAGAGAATATGGGATTAATATAGGATTAGTATAAATGGGTGGTTGATGGTCGGCACAGACTCGGTGGACCGAAGGGCCTGTTTCAGTGCTGTCTCTCTCCATCTCTGTCTTTATCACTTACTACCCGATCTGTCTTTGTAGCCTACTCCAGCCCCGACAATCCTACCTCTATCTGTAACCTCCTCAAGCCCCGACAACCCTCCATATCGCTGTGAACTGCTCCAGCCACTGCAACACTCCCTATGAAACGTGACCTGATAGAATTTTCTAACGTCGTGAAAGTTTTCGATGGGGTAGACTAAGGTAAGATCTTTTCAATTGTTGTGGATACCCGAACTAGGCTGCCATCGATATAAGATTGTTATTATTCGATCCAATCGGGACTTCAGAAGAAAATTCATTATCCAGAGAGTGATGAGAATGTGGAACTCATTAACACTCATTGAGGTGAATAATTTAAACGCATTTCAGTGGAAGCTGGGCAAACACATGGGGGAGGAATGAATAGAATGTTGTCTTGAAGAAATAAGTGAGGAGAGGGTGGTAAAGGGCCCTTCGCAGCAACAGGTTGGACTTAATGCCCTGATTCTGTGCCATAAATGTTATGCCCATGCCGGACGAATATTCCTCTGAAGGGAGCAGGGGTGCATTAGGGTGTTCCACAGCCAACCGCCTACACCACACTCCGGAGTTTAGAACTGTATCCCACAAGCATCGAAAATAAAATGGTTCAAACAGGCTTTTCAATCCACCTGCAGTTTAAATAGGAATAAGCCCCGCTCTTTATAATATATTTTGGAAAAATGAGCCGTGACGTGGCGCCGAGAATTGATTGGGTGTTCCCATTCAAGGCGGGCTCTGACCGGACAGGGACTCACATTCGGTACTGTTTCCCAATTTAGCTTCAAACCAGGAAGCGGAACGGCTCCTCATTCAAAGGGCGGGGCCTGAGCTCGACAATAAGCAGCCGCAAGAGGGCAAGAGGAAAACCGCTGGAGGACCAGAATGAAGGTCCTGGAGGAGAGTCAAAGTGCCCCCTACTGGATAGAAGGAGGAACATCAGCCACAGTCTCTCCTTCTCCTCCTTGATTCTCAGCTCCTCACCTTTGTTCGGAAATAAACGTATTCTTATAAAAAAAACAAAATGTTTCAGATAGTTGATACGTTCCTCTGTCCATCTGTTACTCTTTCATTGACTGTATGCGCATTTTATTGAGTAACCCATCTAATCATCTGGCCCTTCCACTTCCCTGAAGGCCTGCAAATGTTTTCCTTGAAGTGCATATTCAATGTCCTTTTGAAGACCAGTTGAATTTGCCTCCAGCACAATCTGTGGCAGTGCGCACCATATCCTTACCTGTGCATGAACATGCTTTTCCTCATGCTGCCTTTCGTTCTTTTGTCAGTCACCTGAAATCTGCGACCTCCGCTTCTCGAACCTTCTGCCAATGGAAACAGTTTCTCCATATCTGCTAATTTCTGAACACCTCTATGAAATTTCCCGTCATTATTTCCTTCCATTCTAAGATGAACAACCCCAGCTTTTCTAACCTACGTGCGACCCTGAAACTGCGTATCCCTGGAGCTATTCTCTTCATTTTGTTTTCTGCGCCCTCACAATAGCTTTTGTATTCTTCCCAAAGTGCAGTGTCCAGAAGTGGGGAATACAATGCTGCAGTTGAGGCCGAGCAGAGATGTATAGAGTTTCATAATAACTTCCTTGTCGTTGTACCCATTGACTATATTTATAGCTCCTGCATTCTGTATTCCATATTAACCATTTTCTCAACTTTTCCTACCCCTTCAATGATTTGTGCCCATATACCCAGGTCCCTCCACTCCTGCTCCCCATTTAGAATCGCATACTTACTTTTATGTTGCCTCACCTCGTTCTTCCTACAAAAAATGTATCACTACACATTTCTCTGCAATGTATTTATTGTGCTATGTGCCAGCTCCTTCCAAAAGTCTACTTATGCCCTCTTGATGTTTACCACTAATCTTCTTACAGTTCATAATATTTCCAAATATTGCGTCCTCCACAAATTTTAGAAAGGTGCCCTGCAGGTTTTTAATATAGATCAGAATAAGCCGTAATCCCAGTACCCAGATAAATTTAGGGCACTGAGCTTGTAAACCAGGAATCGTGAGTTCAAATTTCATGATGGTCGAAACAATTTTGGCTATTGCTTCTAAATACAAAGTAAGTTGGTAAAATGGTTATGCCACTATTGAGCACTATTCACTCTGCGCTTTAGACACTCCATCCTCAATCTGTATCACAACATTCTTAGATCAAATCTCAGACCTGCCAATATATTCCGAGTCTTCACATTTCCTGCACTCGCTGTTTTTAAACTCAGACTATGCTGAGGATGCAAGAGGCACCGGTTGAGTTCAAATATCATTTTGTGAAGATTTGTTTTACCCATGGTCCTAGTTGTTAAAATATGCAAACCCCACACACGGGAATTCCAACTCACAACCTGAGGAAATCTAACTCAAGATCATAGCCTGTCAGCCACAGTCCCGAAATGATTTTGATTTCAGAAACAGTATAACTCCCATGTTAATTTTTTGAAAAAGAAAAATGGACCAGCTATCAACAGAGAGACAGCGTGAGACGGCCACGGGGAGAGAAGGCCAGAGGACAGCGTCAGATCGACAGGGTGACAGGAGTAGGGAGAGACAAAAAAGTGATGTCATTGATGCATGGACACAGCAGCGAATACATGGAAACTGAGGCCATTTCCACACAAAGGCCATTATTCCATGGGGAGGGTGGATCCTGGGGGAAGGAATCTAAATATTTAGAGGACAATATAGTTTGTTTTGACTCATAGTCAGGTGTCCAATTAATGCACTTTGAAGCACTTTTTGCTCCAGAGAGCGCTTCATGGGACTGCTCATGAACCTTCAGAAATCTATGTACTTAATTGACCGAGTTACTTTTTGGTGGCAGGGATGTGAGCAGCCGGGCTCCATCACAGAACACTTGCACCCCCCCCACCCCCACCACCGTTATCAGAATATCTGCTTGGGGCAGGGGTAAAAGTGTAAAAGCTGGGAATTGAATACCCTTGAAAACAAAGGTTTAATGGATTAAAAAAAACATTTTTTTTCATTGGGAACGTTACTATTTTGACCATATTCCGTTTGGAAATTATTTTTTTGAAATTACAATTTTGTTTTTACATAGATTGGGAAGCACTGAAACAGGCCCTTCGTCCACCGAGTCTGTGCTGAGCATCAGCCACCCATTTTTACTAATCCTACAATAATCCCATATTCGCTACCACATCCCCACAATTTTCCCATCACCTACCTACACTTGGGGCAATTTCCAATGGCCAATTTACCTATCAACCTGCAAGTCTTGACTGTGGCAGGAAACCGGAGCAACCAGCAGAAACCCACGTAGTTCCAAGGAGAAATTGCAAAATTCACACAGGCAGTACTCAAAACTGACACCGGGTCTCTGGAGCAGTGAAGATGCAGTGCTAACCACTGTGCCACTGAGCCGCCCTTAAGGAGGTGGTTGCCGCTGGGGTGCAACGAGATCTGCCTTGGCCACGATTCTTGACGGGGACAATGCAGCAGAAAAAAAAGAGTGAACCAAAAAAATCTGTCTCCTTCCACGGTGCTATCGGGAACTTGTGGCATCGAGCTGTAGTTATGAATTTTTTGTTTGTGTACAATAGAGCTGAAGAAAAATATGTTACTTTTATTTTCAACAATTTTTTCTTCAGCTTCCTTCATTCAAGTGCCCCAGTCTTCAGCTGTTAAAACTGACCGAGACTGTTGACAGGTTATTTGGACGTTGAAGGCTGCACAATTGGAATAGAGACTGGAAATCCCTCAAAAGAAACAACTGTGAGCGCTTCATCGCCAGAGGGGACAGCAGTGGATTCAACTGGAAATACCAAATCCACCTCCTCAAGGAGTTATGAAGGATGGGCAATGAATGCTTGCCTTGTCAGTGGTGCCCACATCAGTCTTTCACAGACACTGATAAGTTGAGGGGACGGGGATAATCCTGAAGTTATAGTCAGGATCTGTGTGTATGTATGAGTGGTTCATGAACGCGGCGGTAAAGTGCACTTATGATCACAAAGTGTCATTATTTGTGAGCTGTTAGGTGACTGTTGCTTGTTTCCCCTTCTGCCAGATTTCATCTGTTGCTGAAACCCTCATGCAAGCCTCTGTTATTTCCACACTCCATATTTCTAAAGCTTTCTTGACTGGGCTTCTAATTTTGAAGCTCCATAAGCCTCAACTTGTTCAACTCTCTGCTGCCCATGTTCTAACACATAGCAGGTTCTGTTGGTCCCCCTTCCCTCCGTGTGTGCTGACGGATGCTGGCCCCAATGCAACAATGTCTCAATTTTAAAATTCTCATCCTCATGTTGAAATCCTTCTATGGATGTAATTTCTGTAGAACCCTCCAGCTCTACTATCTAGCCTCTCTATATAACTTCCTCCAGCCCGACAAGCATTCTTAACTCTCTGGCCTAGTCTAGACCATGCAACACACCCTCTAGCTATAACTTATCTCTTAAATCTTTTCCATCCCCTAGTAACCTCCTTATGTCTGTAAATATCCTCCATCCCTACAATCCACCTGATATCTGTAACTTCTTACAGCTGCTACAAACCTTTGAAACATTGTAACCTCCTCCAGCATACAACTCTCCTTATCTGGTGATCTCCTCCAGCTCCACAACCCTCCCTTTCCATGTAACATCCACCAGCCCTAAACCCTCCTTATCTCTCTCACCTCCTCCAGCCCCAACAACCCTCCTTATGTCTGTAATCTGCTCCATCGGTACAACTCTCGAGATTCTCTACGCACCTCTGCTTCTAGCCTCTGGTGAATCTCTGATGTTAACCATTCCATCATTAGCGGCCCTGCCTTCAGCTAATTAGGCTCTAAACTTTGACTTCCCATCATAAACCTCCCCACCGCTCATGTTCCTCCTTTATGACAGACCTTTAGACCTAACTGTTTGATGAGGCTTTTGGTCGCCATGTCCTACTGTCACATTTTGATATATCCTTTCAAGTGTCATGGTCTGATTTGTTATGTTGAATTCACTATATAAATATCAGTTGTTGGATTCTCCCTCTCTCGCACTCTCCTTCTATCCCCGTGTTTTGTGTCTCTCTTTGCCAAACCTATTGAGATCAAGGGATGCGTGGAGTAAGTGGGAACAGGGTACTGAATTTGAATGGTCAGCAACGATCATATTGCATGGCGGAGCAGGCTCTTGGGGCCAAATGGCATACCCCTGCTCCTATGTTTCTATGTTTCTAAACAAACTGTACCCCTAACACCAAGAGTTAACATAATACTAACAATCACGCCTTCCCAATCCGTTACACGAACACTATTCCTTCCCCTACCAGATTACAGAAATTGGGGGGAGGGTGTTATTGTAGTGGAAGAGACCCCTCGCCGGACCTCAACCTTCCTCCATGGTTGGGTAGCAGCCCCTTGTTTGGAGATCGCAGGCCCAGCGATTGGAGATGTCACCATTCACTCACCATCTGATGTTGCGAATTGGACATCCCTGAGAACAGAGTTTTCTTAACTACCCCTTATGCCGTGTTCATGGATTTGAGCTATCTGCTCCATCTTCCTTTTGCATGGTCTTTCCTGCTCGACTCATTGGCTACAGGTGAGGTCCCAGAGGACTGGAGAATAGCCAATGTTGTTCCTTTGTTTAAGAAGGTTGTCAAGGATAATCCAGGAAATTATAGGCCGGTGAGCCTTACATCAGTGGTATGGAAACTATTAGGGAGGATTCCTCGGGACAGGATTTACTCCCATTTGGAAACAAACGAACCTATTAGCGAGAGACAGCATGGTTTTGTGAAGGGGAGGTCGTATCTTACTAATTTGATTGAGTTTTTTGAGGAAGTGATGAAGATGATTGATGAGGGAAGGGTGGTGGATGCTGTCCATATGGACATTAGTAAAGCCTTTGACAATGTCCCGCATGGCAGACTGGTGCAAAAGGTGAACTCACACGGGATCAGATGTGAGATGGCAAGGTGGATAAAGAACTGGCTCAGTCACAGAAGACAGAGGGTAACAGTGGCTCGGTGCTTTCCTGAATGGAGGGATGTGACTAGTGGTGTTCTGCAGGGATCAGTGCTGGGACCTTTGCTGTTTGCAGTATATATAAATGATTTGGAGGAAAATGTTTCCTGGTCTTATTAGTAAGTTTGCGGACGACACAAAGGTTGGTGGAGTTGTGGATAATGATAAGGATTGTCAGAAGATACAGCAGGATATAGATCGGTTGGAGACTTGGGCAGAGAAATGGCAGATGGAGTTTAATCCGGACAAATGTGAGGCAATGCATTTTGGAAGGTCTCATGCAGGTGAGAAGTATACAGTAAATGACAGAACCCTCAGGAGTATTGACAGGCAGAGAGATCTGGGCGTACAGGTGCACAGGTCACTGAAAGTGACAACGCAGGTGGATAAGGTAGTCAAGAAGGCATTCGGCATGCTTGCCTTCATCGGTCGGGCATCGAGTATCAAAATTGGCAAGTCATGTTGCAGTTGTACAGAACATTAGTTATGCCACACTTAGAATATAGAGTGCAATTCTGGTCGCCACACTACCAGAAGGACGTGGAAGCTTTGGAGAGGGTACAGAGGAGGTTTACCAGGATGTTGCCTGGTCTGGAGGGCATTAGCTATGAGGAGAGGTTGGAAAAATTCGGATTGTTTTCTCTGGAACGACGGAGGTGGAGAGTCGACATGATAGAGGTTTACAAAGTTATGAGCGGCATGGACAGAGCGGATAGTCAGAAGCTTTTTCCCAGGGTGGAAGAGTCAGTGACTAGGGGACATAGGTTTAAGGTGTGAGGGCCAAAGTTTAGAGGGGATGAGCGAGGCAAGTTTTTTACACAGAGGGTGGTGTGTTCCTGTAACTTGCTGCCAGTGGAGGTGGTGGAAGCAAATACGTTAGTGACGTTTAAGAGACATCTTGACAAATATATGAAAAGGAAGGGAATAGAGGCATATGGGCCCCAGAAGTGCAGAAGGTGTTAGTTTAGGCAGGCATCAAGATTGGCGCAGGCTTGAAGGGCCGACTGGCCTGTTCCTGTGCTGGACTGTTCTTTGTTCTTTGACTGAAAGCAAAGCGGGCTGTCTTCTGAGCGCAAAAATTCTCAATGACATAAAAAGTGGTCTTTGGAGTTAAAACCCGGACACTCCAATGCTCGCCTATTTCACCTACCCTGTTAATAATTTCAGCAAAAACAAATTACTGAGACTGATATATATCTGATAAAAAAGGTGAATGTTGAAAACGCTCCGCAGTTCCAGTAACATCTCTGCAGAGTGGAACAGAGTGAACATTTCAGGTTGATCATCTGCCATCAGAACTCAAAGTTATTGGAGTTTATCACATTTAGAGCAATGATGCAGCCAGAATAAAACGAGTAAAATGAGAAAACATAAGGGAATGTATATTATGGGCTGAACAGCAAGGGTGATTAACTGATAAAAGGAACGATGCTGCAAGGATAATGCAACAATTAATGATAAAGTGGCTGAATCCTGAGGAGGTGTCACAAAATGACAGAGAGAAATTGGAGCATGGAAAATATGGCACAAGGAGAAGCACCATTGGCCGAGAAAAGTGAGTTATAATATTAAGTAGTGCACAGGGATATGGACCAGCCTGCCAGCTGTATACCAATAGTATAACATAATAGTGATAGGGGATTCCATCGTAACGGGTTTAGATAGGCGTTTCTGTGGCCGCAAACGAGACTACAGGATGATATGTTGCTTCCCTGGTGCCAGGGTCAAGGATGTCTTGGAGTGGTTGCAGGCCATTATGAAAGGGGAGGGTGAGCAGCCAGAGGTCGTGGTCTATATTGGTACTAACGACATAGGCAGGAAAAGAAGTGAGGTCCTGCAAAGTGCATATAGGGAGTTAGGCAAAAGGTTAAAATGCAGGACCTCTAGGACTGTAATCTCAGGATTACGCCCTGTGCCACGTGTTACTGAGGGTAGGAATAGGAGGATAAAGCAAATTAATGCGTGGCTGAAGAGCTGGTGTAGGCGGGAGGGCTTCAGCTACTTGGATCACTGGAATCTCTTCGGGTGCAGAGGGGACCTGTACAAGATGGACGGTTTGCATCTGAATTGGAAGGGGACCAATATCCTTGCGGACATGTTTGCAAGTGCTACTCGGGAGTGTTGAGACAAGTCTTGCAGGGGGTTGAGACTCAGAGTAGCAGACTCTCCGATAAAATAGTTGAGGCAAATGAAAAGGTAAAAGCAAACAAGTCCAGTTGGCAGCCTGGGCAGGGGCAGGACAAGGAGCGTGGAAGGTCTGGCAGGCTAATCTGCATTTACTTTAACGCAGGAAGACTTGCAGATAAGGCAGATTAACTCAGAGCTTGGATGGGTACATGGGATTGTGATATTATTGCGATTACAGAAACGTGGATGAGGGATGGGCAGGACTGGCAGCTCAATATTCTGGGGTTCCGATGCTCTGGCGTGACAGAGGTGGAGGCAAGAGAGGAGGGGGAGCTGCATTATTGATTAGGGAAGACATCATGGCAGTACTTAGAAATAATATAATGGGTCCAACGTCCAGCGAGGCCATATGGGTAGAACTTAGAAATAAGAAAGGGTGATAACTTTGATGGGATTATATTATAGGCCCTCAAATAATCAGAGGTAATTGACGGAGTAGATATGAAGGGAAATCACAGATAGGTGTAGGAATTATAGTGTTGTAATCGTAGGTGATTTTAACTTCCCTAATATTGACTGGGACTGCCTCAGTGCTAAGGGATCAGATGGGGAAGAACTTGTGTCCAGGATAGTTTTCTGAAGCAGTATCTGGATGGCCTTACTAGAGAAGGGGCTACACTCGACCTCCTCTAAGGAAATGAGGCTGGGCAGGTGATTGATGTGTCAGTGGAGGAGCACTTTGGGACCAGTGACCTTAAATCTATGAGCTTCAAGATAGTTATGGAAAATGATGGGACTGGTCCTCAGGCTGAAGTCCGAAATTGGGGGAAGGCTAATTTCGATGGCATCAGACAGGAACTCTCAACAGTTGAATGGGAGAGGCTGTTTACAGGTAAAGGGACGTCTTACAAGTGGAAGGCATTGACAAGTGAGATAGATAGAGTTCAGTGCCGGCATTTTCCTGTTATTTGGAAGGGCAAGGCCGGCAAGTTTAGGGAACCTTGGTTGACGAGGGATATTGAGGGTCTGGTCAGGACAAAGAAGGAGGCATATTGTAGGTATAGGCAGCAGGGATCAATCGAGTACCTCGAGGAGAATAAGGGATGTAGGAGTACACTTAAGAAGGAAATTAGGTGGGCAAAAAGGGACCGTGAGATTTCCCTGGCAGATAAGTAAAGGATCCTAAAAGATTCTGTAAGTATATTAAGATTAAAAGGGGAGCAAGGCAGATAGTAGGCCCCCTTAAGGATCAGTGTGATAATCTGCGTGAGCCACGGGAAATGGGAGTGGTCTTTAATGAATACTTCTCAACTGTATTTACCATGGACAAGGTCATGGAAGCTCATGAGTTCAAAGGAGGGAACACCTATGTCCTGGAGCATAGCAACATTACAAAGGAGGAGTTGTTGGAGGTTTTGAAGCGCTTTAAGGTGGAAAAATCCCCAGGGCCTGAATAAGTGTATACTAGGAGGCTATGGGAAGCAAATGAGGAGATTGCTTGGGCCCTGGCAGAGAATTTTGTATCATCGTTAGCTATGTACCGGAAGACTGGAGGATAGCTAATGTTGTGCCTTTATTTATGAAGCGAAGCTGGGACAAGCCAGGGAACTACAGGCCGGTGAGTCTTACACCGGTGCTGGGAAAGTTATTGGAAGGGATTCTGAGAGGCATAATTTATATGTATTTGGAAAAGTAAGGCCCGATTAGGGATTGTCAGCATGGTTTTCTCCATGGGAAATCATGTCTCACGAATTTGATTGAGTTTTTCCAGGAGGTGACCAAGAGGATTGACGAGGACAAGGCGATGGAGGTTGTCAAAACGGACTTTAGCAAAGCCTTTCCCAAGGTCGCGCATGTGGGCTGGTCCAAAAGGTACGAACACATAGGATCCAGGGTGAACTAGCCAATTGGATACAAAATTGGCTTGGTGATTGGAGGCAGAGGGTGGTAATGGGGGGTTGCTTTTCAGATTGGAGGCTGGTGACCAGTGGTGTGCCGCAGGGGTCTGTGCTGGACCCTTTGTCGTTTGTCATATATATTAATGACTCGGATGTGAATGTTGGGAGCATGATTAGTAAATTTGCAGATGACACCAAATCTGGTGGCCCAGTGGACAGTGAAGAAGGTTGTCTAAGGTTACAGCAGGATATAGATCAACTGGCAATGTGGGCAAGGGATTGACAAATGGAATTTAACGCAGACAAGTGTGAAGTGAAGCATTTTGGGAAGTTAAACCAGGGCAGGCCATATACAGTGAATGTCAGAGCCCTCAGGAGTGTTGTTGAGCAAAGAAACCTTGGGAAGCAAGTACATCGTTCCCTGAAAGTGACAACACAGGTAGACAGGGTGCTCACCACCAGAAGGCATGCGTGCCTTCATCGACCGAGGCATTGAGTACAAGAGTTGGGACGTCATTTTACAGTTGTACATAACGTTTTAAGGCCACATTTGGAGTACTGCATGCAGATCTCGTCGCTGCACGACAGGAAAGATGTGACTAAGCTAGAGAGGGTGCAGAAATGATTCACAAGGATGTCGCTTGTTTTGGAGGGCTTGAGTTATAAAGAGAGATTGGATCGGCTGGGTCGGTTTTCCATGGAGCGACATAACAGAGGTGGATACAATTATGAGAGGCATCGATAGGTTCCCATGGTGGGGGTGACTAAAACTAGAGGGCATAGATTTAAGGTGAGAGGGAGGAGGTTTAAAGGGGTTCAACCGGGTAAATTTTTCACACAAAGAATAGTGGGTATCTGGAATAAGCTGCCAGAGGAGGTGGTGGAGGCAGGAACAGCAGCAACATTTAAGAGGCATCTGGACATATACTTGAATGAGCAAGGCATACAGGGAAATTAAATTAATGCAGGCAGATGGGATAAGTATAGATAGGCATTTTGGTCGACGTGGACGCGGTGGGCCGAAGGGCCTGTTTCTGTGCTGTACGATGCTATGACTCTAAACGTCGTTTTTATTCGTTCGTGGGATGAGGGCATGGCTGGCTAGGCCTGCGTTTATTACCCATTCCTAATTGCCATGGCAAGGTGGTGATGAGCTGCCTTTTTGAACCATTGCAGTCCTTGGTTGTAGGTCCACCAACAGTGCTGTGAAGAAGGCTGTTCCAGATTTTGGACCCAGCGACAGTGAAGGGGCAGCAAAATAGTTCCAAGTCAGGATTGTATGTGGCATGGAGGCTAACTTGCAGGTTCTTTTCTTGCCAGGCAGCTGCTGCAAATGTCCTTCCAGGTAATAAAGATTGGCAATTTGGATAGCGTTGTTGAAGGAGCCTTGGTGAGTTGCTGCAATGAATCTTGAATATGATACACATATATGGAGTCAGTAGTGCAGGGATTGAATCTTGAAGGTGCTTGCAAGTGTACCAATCAAGCGGGTTGCTTTGTCTTGGATTATATCGCTATTCCTTCGTGTTGCTGGAGCTGCAGCCAGCAGGTTAATTGGAGAATATTCCATCAGACTCCTGACCTGAGCTTTGTAGATGGTGCCCAGGCATTTGGGAAACAGGAGGTGAGTTGAACGCCGCAGAAGGCCCAACCTCTGACCTTTTCGTGTAGCCACCGCACGTATGTTGCTGGTCCTGCTTAGTTTCTGGTCAATGATAAGCCCCAGGATGTTGATAGTGGGGAATTCAGTGATGGTTCTGCCAATGAACGTCAAGGAGAGATGGTTAGATTCTCTCTTGTTTTCGATGGTCATTGCCTAGCACATGCGTGGCACAAATGTTACGTGCTACTTGTGAGACCAAGCCTGAAAGTTGCCCAGGTATTCCTATACATAGAGATGGCTGCTTCGGTATCTGGGCAGTCTCCAAAGATGCTGAACATTGTGCAATCATCAGCAAGCATCCCCTCCTCTGACAATATGATGGAGGGATGGTCATTGATGAAGTAGCTGAAAATTGTCTGGCCTATGAGACGACCAAAAAGAACTTCAACGGTAATGTCCTGCGAACGAGATCATTGGTCTTCAACGATCACCATCTCCCTTTGTGCTATGCATGTCTCCAACCAGCGAACAGCTTTCCTCCTAATTCCCATCGACTACCGCTTTTCTGGTGCTCCATTGTGCCATACTCCATCAAATGTTATCTTGATGTCAAGAATAGGCACTCTCACCTCACGTTTGTACTTTCGCTCTCGGCCCATGTTTGGGGCGAATGTTGTCATGAGATCAGGAGCTGAATGGTCAAAGCGGAACCCAAACTGGGAATCAGTGAGCTGGTTATTGCTGAGCAAGTGCAGCCTTATAGCACTGTCGACAACACCTTCCATCACTTTCCTGATGATAGAGAGTAGACTGATAGGGCAGTAATTGGTTGAGAAGGTTTTTCCTTCTTTTTGTTCACAGGGCATACTGGGAAATTTCCCACATTCCCAGGTAGATGCCAGTGTTTTAGCTGTACTGGAACAGCTTGACTAAGCGGAGTGGCTGGTTCTGCAGCAGAGGTCTTCAGTACTACTGCCTAAATGTTGTCAAGGCCCATATCCTTTGCAGCATCCAGTGTCTTCAGCCCTTTCTTGTGAGCCTCCTCCTCTTGTCGGTTGTTTAATTGTTCCACACTATTCATGTCTGCATGGGTCAGGTCTTTCATATTCACCAAAGGTCACTCGGAGAGTCAAATCTCCTCTGCCTGCAGCATATCTTTTAAAACCTACAGCGCACACTTTTTTTCAATTCTGCTGGTTTCTAACCTGAGCCTTCAATAGCCATGTCTGAATTCTCTCATATGATTCTCAGATCTGTGGTTTAAACTGGATATAATCCGGTTGGTCTTCCCAGAGCACCTCGGTTATCGTTTTCGTCTCGAGAAAATGACAGTCTCAGAACATATACAAGCTGAATAAAATGTACAGCACCTAACAGTTAAGTTAAAAAGTCATTATTTGAAGAGATGGTCTGCACAAGTTCCTAAATTGGTCTTGCACCATGCACTGCATCATTGTATGTGTGTGTGTGTGTGTTGTTGTGTGTTGTGTGTGTTGTGTGTGTTGTGTGTGTGTGTGTGTGTGTGAAGTTGTGTAAGTGAGCGTTTGTACGTGTGTGTGTGTAGGGGTTAGTAAATGTGTGCAAATGTCTGTTTGTAGTTATGTATAAATGTGTGCATGTAACTGTGTGTGTTTGTGTCTGCGTTTAGGTGTTTGTTTGCCTGAGCACGTGTGTGTGAGAGAGAACATTTTTGTGTGTGTGTGTGCATGAGTGTGTGAATGAGTAAGAGTGTGTGTTTGTGTGTGTTTGTGGGTCTGCTTGTATTTGAGTGCGTTTGTGACAGAGAGAGAGAGAGAGAGAGAGAGAGAGAGAGGGGGAGAGAGAGAGGGAGAGAGAGAGAGAGAGAGAGAGAGAGAGAGAGAGAGAGAGAGAGAGAGAGAGAGAGAGAGAGAGAGAGAGAGAGAGAGAGAGAGAGAGAGAGAGAGAGCATGTGTGTGAGTGACATTCACATTATAAACACAGCGGGATAATTCTTCTGGGGTTTGCCTCAAATGTGTGTGACGTGCCTGTATCTGTGCACCTGAGAGTGTGAGTGGTCATGTTAGTAACATTATAAAAAGGGGGTAGATTGCCTGAGCTCTGTGTGTGTATGTTTGTCATCCCGTGTGTACGAGTGTTTGTGAATGTGTGTTTAGATGTGTGTATGCATCTGTGTATAAGTATTGCGTGTTTGTGTCAGTGACGCCATTAACTAAATTGTGAGAGTGTGACTGTGTGTGTGTGCATGTGTGTGTGAATGTGTGTGTATAAGTTTGTCAGTGAGTGTAAATTGGTGAATGTGTGAGTGAGAGTGTGTTTGTATGTCTGTGTGAGGGTGTTTGTTTGTGTGTGTGTTTGTGTGCGTGTCATGGAATGTGATGTCAGTGACATTATAAACACAGTGGGATGATTTGTTTTTGATTTGCGTGCGAGCTGCAATTCTGAGAGTGAATGAGAGTGTCAGTAACATGATAAGCACTTCGGGGCAATTTTGTCTTCTGTTTGTGTGTGAAAATGAGTGAGAGTGTAAGTGTGACTTTCAGAATATATCAGCAAAACTATAAACACGTTGGGACTAATCCCTCTCATCTGTGTTTATTTTTTTTCTGTTTGAGAGTGTGTGTGTGCGTGTGTGTGTGTGTTTGGTATTGAGTGCATTTGTGACTCTGTGTGTGTGTGCGTGAATGCGAATGCTAGTCTTTGTTTAGGAGTTTGTATGTGTGAGAGAGAGCATGTGTGTGTGGCAGTGACATTATAAATGCAGCAAAAGAATACATCTTGGAATTGTCTGCGAATGCGTTTATGAGTACATGCATTTGTGCACGTGTCGATGTGACTTTTTGAATCATAGAATCATAGAAAGTTTAAGGCACAAATAGAGGCCACTTGGCCTATCGTGTCTGCGCGAGCTGAACAATAAATCTCCACCTATTCTAACCTCACCTTCCAGCATTTGGTTCGTTGCCGTGCTGCTTAGGGTGCTTGAGGTACATATCTAGACTTCCTTTGAAGAAGCTCAGGGTCTCTGCTCCTTCAGGCAGTAATTTCCAGACCCCCACCATCCTCTGGGTGAAACGGTTTTTCCTCATCTCCCCCCTAATCTTTCTACCAAGCACGTTTAATCTATGCCCCCTCGTCACTGACTTCGCTGATAAAGTGAAACGACCCTTCACCTCCACTCTATACAGGCCCTTCAAAATTTTGTACATTTCAATGTGATCTCTCCCCAGCCTTCCCCGTTCCAAGAAAAAACAAACCCAGCCTACCCAATCTTTCCTCATAGCTGTTGTTTATTTTTCCAGTCCTGGCAACATCCTCGTCAATCTCCTCCATACCCTCTCTAGTGCAATTACATCCTTTCTGTATTGAGGTGACCAGGACTGCACACATAGTTCAAGTTGTGGCCTAACCAATGAGTTACACAGTTCCAGCATAACCTCCCCTCTCTTGTATTCTATACCTCGTATAATAAAGGAAAGGATTCCATATGCCTTCTTAACCACCTTATTGACATATCATGCTACCTTCATGGATTTTTGAACATTCACTGCAAGGTGCCTCACTTCCTCTACACTTCTCAGTATTTTCCAATTAATCGTGTATTCCTTTGCCTTGCCTGACCTCCACAAATGCAACATTTCGCAGTTCTCAAAGTTGAATGACATTTGCCACTTTTCTGCGCATCTGACCAGACCATCAATATCTTCTTGCAGTCTGCAGCTCTCCATCGCGCGATCTACCACACGGCCAATCTTTGTGTCATCCGCCAGCTTCTTGATCATGCCCCGTACATTTACGTCCAAATCGTTAATATACACCACAAAAAGCAGGGGATCCAGTACTGAGCCCTGTGGAACGCCACTGGAAACAACCCTCCAGCCGCTAAAACAGCCGTCAAGAATTATCCATTGTTTCGTGCCACTGATCTAGTTGTGTATCCACCTTTCTGCTTTTCCCTGGATCCAATGGGATTTTAACCAGTCTGCCATGTGTGACTGGATGTGTTACTAACATTAGAAACACTGGAAAAACTCCTTGAGGTTTGTGAGTGTGTGTGTCATAGAAACAGCGAAAGCTAGGAGCAGGAGTAAGCCCTTCGGCCCGTTGAGTCTGTACCGCCATTCAATACGATCCTGGCTGATCTTCCAAACTCAGTACCCTGTCCCCACTTTCTCCCAGTATCCCTTGATCCCTTTAGCCATAAGAACGATACTTAACTCTTTCTGGAGTATATTTAATGATTTTTCCCCTACTGCTTTCTCTGGTAGAGAATTCCACAGGTTCAACATTTTCTGGGTGAAGAAATCCCTCCTCATCTCAGCCCCAAATGGCTTACCCCCTGTCCTTGGACCTTGACCCCTGGTCCTGCACTACCCCACCATCGGGAATATCCTTCCTGCATCTAGTCTGTCCAGTCCTGTTAGAATTTTGTAAGTTTCTATGACACCACCTCTCATTCTTCTAAACTATAGCGACGACAAGCCTAATCGACCCAATTTCTCTTCATTCGTCAGTTCTTCCAGCCAAGAATCAGTCTGGTGAACATTCGCTGCTCTCCCTCCATAGCAAGAACATCCTTTCTCAGATAAGGAGACCAAAATTGCACACAATACTCCAGATGCTGTCTCACCAAGGCATCTATAATTGCAGCAACGCATCCTTGCTCCTGTACTCGAATACTCTCGCTATGAAGGCTAGCATGCCATTTTTCCTCTTAACTGTCTGCTGTACACGCATGCTTACTTTCAGCGACTGGTGCACAAGCACACCCAGGTGTCCCTCCACCCCCTCCCCTTTTCCCATTCTATCGCCATTCAGATAATAATCTGCATTTCTGTGTTTTCCACCAAAGTATTTATACATATTATACTGCATCTGCCATGTATGTGGCCACAAATCACACTGGAGCTTCTCTGTATGCTCCTCACAGCTCACGCTCCCTTTGTGTCATCTGCAAACCTGGATATCTTACATTTAATTTCCTCATCTATATCATCTCATCTATATCATTTATATATACTGTGTATAGCTGGGATCCAGCACTGATCCCTGCGGTACCCCACTAGTCACTGCCTGCCACTCGGGAAAAAAACATATATTCCATGTCAGTACCTTACCCCCAATCCCATATGCTTTAATTTTTATTGCTAATCTGTTCTGTGGGACCGTATCAAAAGCCATCTGTAAGTTCAAATACACCACATCCACTGGTTCTCCATTATCTGGTTGAATGGTCAAAGAAAACCAGTAGATATATCAAGCATGATTTCCCTTTCACAAATCCATGTTAAATTTAATGGGTCCTCTCATAGATTTCCAAGTGTTCTGCTATTGCAGTTTTTATAATGGACTCATCCTGTGTCTATGCGAGTTTGTGTTTTTAAGTGTGTATGTATATGTGGATAAGTATGAGCTTATTTTTAATTGTATATGATTGTGCTTTGTGTGTGTGCGTTTGCGCGTGGTGTGTGTGTCTCTCTCTGTCTGTGAGTGAGCACGAGAGTTTGCATCTGTGTCTGTGAGTCTCCAAGAGTGTAACTGTGCGAGTGTGATTGAGTGTGGTCAGTGACGCAAATAACTAAGTGATAAGATTTGTTATGCTCTGTGAGAGTGTGTGTGCAGGTGACACTGCGCGTGTGCGTGTACATATATGATTATGAGTGTGACTGAGTGCGTTAATGACATTATTGACACAGTGGAATCATTCACTGAAGTCTATATGTGTTTGTGCATGTGTGTCTGTGACTGCCTGTGTGTCTGTGTGTGTAATTGCGTGCGTGCGCTTCTGAGTGCGCGTGTGAGTGACATTATTAATACAGTGGTTAGATTCGCTCTTGTCTTTGTGTCTATATGTGTGTGCACGATGCTGCTTGTTACTGTGTATGTCCTTATGTGGTTGTGTGTGTTGTGTGTGTGTGAGGTTCTGAGTATGAGTGTAAGTAAGATTATTATGAAAATGGTAATATTCGCTCTTGGCACGATGTGTGTTTATCTGTGTAAGTGTGCATGTGTGTATGTATGTGTGTGTGTGTGTATGTGAGTGAGCGAGAGAGAGATGACTCTGTGTGTACGTATGAGTCAGTGGCATTAACTCAGTGGCTTTTTGACACAATAGCATGATTCCCTGAAGGCTGCGTGCATTTATGTGTGTGTGTGTGCGCGTGCGTGTGTGTCTGTGCCTGAATGTGTATTTCTCAGCAACATTATCAAAACAATGGAAATACATATTTTCAGGTTTTTGGTTTTTGGTTACATGTTTGGCATTGTTAGCCTGTGAGTGCTTAAACCTGTGTGATTGTAACTGTAGGCATTCGTGTGTACGTATGTCTGTGTTCGTGAGTGTGTATGTTCCCGTGCCTGTGTGTGTGTGTCTATGTGCGGGTTTATGTGAATGCGTGTGCGTACGTGTTTGAGTGAGTGTGAGTTTGTGAATGTGTGATGATTGCGTGTTTGTACGTCAGTGGGAGCGTGTTTCTGTGTGTGTTTGTATGTGTGTGTGTGCATGTGTCTGTCTGTGAGTGAACCTGTATCTGTGCATCTGTGCCTTAAAGTTTATATGAGTGTGACCATGCGGGTGTTGGTTGAGTGTGTCAGTGATGCTATTAACTTCGTGGTAAGATGCATTGACGTGTAATAGTGTGTACCCGTAGGTGACTTTGTGTGTGTGTGTGCGAGTGTATGTTTGTGTGTGTGCCTATGTGTGTGTGTGTGTGTCTGTGTGCATTTGTGAGAGCAACTGAATATGTTACTGACGTTATTTACACAGTAGAAGTATTCCCTGTGGTCTGAGTGTCTTTATTTGTGTGTGTGTGTGTATGTGTGTGTGTGTGACTCCCACTGAATGCGTGTGTGTGTCTGCGTTGACGTATATGTCAACTTGTGCGCATGTTTGATCGTATGTTACTCAGTGACATGAAGAAACATGCCATAGAATTCTGTCAGGATTATGTGTGCACGTTTGGCATGGTGTGTGTGTGTGTCTGTCACTGTATAAGTGTCCATGCCTAAGTGAGTGTGTGTTTGTAAGTGTGCATGATTGTCTCTGTGCTTGTGTGTCCCTGTGTGCGAATGTGTGTCATTAAGTGGGTGGGGGAGTGTGAGTTTGTGAATGTGTGAGTAGTTGCTTCTTTGTATTTCCCTGTGTGTGAGGGAGGCTGGGATTCTGTGTGTATGTGTGTGTGTGTGTGTGTGTGTGTGTGTGTGTGTGTGTGTGTGTGTGTGTATGTATGTGTGTGTGTGTGACAGAGAGAGAGAGAGAGAGCATAAATGTGTCACTGACATCATAAACCCAGCTGGATGATTCCTGTCGTATGTGAATGTGTGTATGTGTCTGTATGATTGTCAGTTTAAATGTGAATTTCTGAGTATGTGAGTTACATTTAATGCACAGTGAGAAGATCCCCGCTAATGTGTGTGTGTGTGTATGTGTGTGTGTGTGTGTGTGTGTGTGTGTGTGTGTGTGTGTGTGTGTGTGCGCGCGTTTGAGTGTGCATTTCTCAGTGACTTTAACAAAGCATTGATTATTTTTTCCAGGTTTATATGTGCATGTTTGGCATCATATGTGAATGTATGTGTGCGAGTGTGTGTTTCTAATTGTAGCATTCATGTGCAAAAATGTTTGCATTTGTGAGTGTGTATAATTGTGTGTGCGTGCGTGCATGAATGTATGTCTGGACATAGCGACGTTTAAGAGGCATCTTGACAAATACATGAATAAGCTGGGAATAGAGGGACATGGTCCGCGGAAGAGCAGAAGGTTTTAGTTTTGATCGGCATCAAGAGCGGCGCAGGCTTGGAGGGCCGAATGGCCTGTTCCTGTGCTGTACTGTTCTTTGCTCTTTGTTGTGTGTGGTTATGAATGTATGAGTGAGCGCGTGTTTGCAGATCTGTATTAGAGTGTGTGTGTGTGTGTGTGTGTGTGTGTGATGGAATGTGATGTCAGTGACATTATATACACAGTGGGATGATTTGTTTTTTTGATTTGTGTGTGAGTTGGAATGTGAGTGTGCATTCCTGAGAGTGAATGTGAGTGTAAGTATCATTATAAGCACCTCAGACCACTTATTCCTGTGTTTGTGTATGAAAATGTGTGAGTGCCTGTGATTGTAAGTGTGATTTGTATAGGATGTCAGTGAAATTATAAACACAGTGGGAAGATAACCTCTAGTCTTTGCGCGTGTGTATTTGTGTTTGCGTGTCTTTGTGACTCGGTGTGTGTGAATGCGAGTGTTAACGCGTGTTTTGGAGTTGGTATGAGAGATGATGTGTGTGTGTGGCAGTGACGTCATCAACAACAGAATGATTCTTATGGCTTCTTGCTGTGAATGTGTGTATCTGTGCGTGCACGTGTGCACGTGTAGATGTGATGTTTTGAGTGGTTGTGTCAGTAACATTATAAACACTGGGAAGATTTCCTGATGGGGTGTGCGTGTGGTTGGCATCCTGTGTGCATGAATACATGTGAGTGTGTGTTTATACGTGCGTGTGTATTTGTGCATAGGTGTGTTCGTGTCTGTGTATGGGTGAGCCTGAGAAGTTGCGAGTTTATCTGTGTGTGACCGTGGGGGTGTGATTGAGTGTGTTAGCGATGCTAGTAACTAAGTGTTAAAGTTTCTTGTTGGCTGTGAAGATATGCGCACAGGTGAATTTGTGTGCGTGTGTGTGTGTGAGAGTCTGCGTGGGTTTCGGAGTGTGATTGAGTGTGCTAATGGTATTAATGATACAGTGGAACGATTCCCTGAGGTCGATCTATGTTTGTCCCACCCCCTCACTATTACAACTGACATTATCTCTCGCCAGTACTACTGATAATTATCCTCACCCAATACGACTCCCTATTTGTTACCTCCAAACATGACCTTTCCTGCGTTCTTTTGAGTTTATCTCATCATACTCTCTGCTGTGCAGATCCTACTTGCAACATATCCCGTTCAGTCGTGCTGTCAGACCCATAATTGTCTGGGTCCAAAATGTCTCAATTTTGAAACTCTAACACCCTTGATCAAATCCTTTCTTGGTTACCCTCCAGTTGTTATATTTTTCTCTTCCTTATCTCGCTAACCTCCTCCCTGCCCGACAGCAGTCCTTAATTTTGTTACCTCCTCCAGTCCCGAAAGCACACTGTATATCAATAACGTCAGTGTGGGAGCAAGGTGTATAATATAAATATCAGGCGACTGCCTGAAATAGAGACATAAAATGCTGAAAATACTTTGTAGCTCTGGCGGCCTCTGTTGAGACAGAGAGAAAGCAGATTTATTGTTTCAGGTCTGTGACCTTTCATCAGATCTTTGCCAATTAGAAATGTAGTACGTTTTAGAAAATGAAGGCTGGTAGATTCGAAGAAGAATAAAATGGAAAGCCTGTGATAAGGTGGAGGGCAGGCAAGATTACACGATAAAAGTTAGATTATAGCTCACGACGTTAATCTTAGGTTTAGTTTAGTTTAGAGATACAGCAACCAAACAGGCCCGAAGGCGCACCGAGTCTGTGCCGACCATGTTGTTGAGTTGTTGAGGTTGTAACCCATTTACGGTTGTTGCTGTCAGTTAGGGGTTATCGGTATGAATAGTGTTTCGGGATTAACATTGGGAGTAAGGTTTGGGTATTTTGCTTGGGGTTAGGCTTAGGTATTCGCATTTGTATGGGGATTAGGCTTATGATTAGCGATTGAATTTCGGGATTTTATTCATGGTTCAGGGTTTGGTGTTTCAGGGTAATGGGTTCCGAATTGGCTCAGGATGTAAGGGTTACAGTAGGGTTTGGGGTTTGTTTTATGGTCATAGAATGGTTTAGGGTAATGATCCATGTAAGGGTTACAGTTAGGGTTTGGGTTATGATTATGGTTATGGTTACAGATATGTTTAGGGTTGGAGTTAGGGTTCGAATTTTGTAGATAGGTTCAGTATTTGGGCCGGGATGGAGCTTTGTTTACAGTTATGTTTAGGCGTATCATTTACATTGGGGTTTCATAAAGGTTTATAATTAAGGCTGCAGTTCGGGTAAGGGTTATAGTTAGCGTCAGGATCGGGGATCTGCTGTGGGTTAGTGTTTGGTTTACAGTGAAAGATAGAGTTACTGTAGGGTTAAGGCTAGTGTTCAGTCTGCAAGCAGGGTGAGGATTCGGGTGAAATTTAGATTTATAGTTCATGTTTGGTTTAGTGTCAGTTAGGTTTAAGGTTGCATTTAGAGTTGGGATCGAGGGACACACAAACACAGCGAGAGATGAAGAAACTGAGAGTGAAATACAGCAACAATGGCTGTTTCTTTCGTTCATTGTACCTGGTAAAGCTTTCCAAGACACTTCACGGGAGCATTATAAAGCAACATGTGATGTAGAGGTGAACTAAAGCTTGGTGAAATAGGTAGTTTTATGGAGTGTTTGAAATGAGGAAAGTGACGTGAAGGTAGATTTAAGGAGTGAATTGCAAACCTTAGCGACCAGAGAGCTGAAAGAACGCCATCTACGGTGGAGAGATTAAATTCTGGGTTTCTCAAGAGGCCAGAATTGGCAGAGCACAGAATACTTGGGAGTTGTCTGAGCTGGAGGCAGTTACAGACATATGGATGGTTGCAGGGACTGGAGGGGTTTAAAGAGATAAGGGTGAGTTCTACTGCTGTAGGAAACCGTCACAGATGTCCCAGGCAACATCACGATCAAGGCCTTTAACAAGGAAAGTGAGGTGGGAGTTAAACGTGGAAGTTTACAATGATGGAGGGATCAAGGTGTTTTTTGAGGAGAGGGTTGATGATGCAGATTTCAAGAAGCGAGGGACAGCTCCTGCGGAGAGCGAATCTGTAACAATATCAGCTTACATGGGGGCCAGTACGGGACTCGTCTCTGTCCATTTGAACATCCACAAAACTGAGTCACCGATGCTATCGATTCTTGTACCGAGCTTGACTCCAGTCCTTTACTCCAAGTCTTGTCTACCCGTCTTAATCCCTCAACTGCGCTTGTCCAGGGAGGAACAGAGAGCAAGAGGAGACACGACAGAATAAAGGATGGGAGAATGGAAGGGAGAGGGACTCAACAAAGCAATTAAAACAATACAAACAATAATAATAAACAATTGGCACAAAATGAATTTCACCGTCTGCTGCATTATGGCTTTTGTAAGAGCAAATTGTTCTTTCTCAGCAGATAGGAGGAGCTTAGAATTGATCCAGTGGAGGTTGGAGAGAGAATGTGGTGGTTGTTTAATCCCCATCCCACAGAGGGGCTCTGACTTCCATCCTGTCCCCTTTCCATCCGGTCCTTCGAAAGCCTCGTCTAGCTTGCTGCCCCACTTCTCTCTGGCGTCTGTAAACTTACCCCCACTCTGACACTTTATTTCCAGTCATCCGGCTGTCGGTCACCTATTTCCATAAGTATTGCAATTATGGACTGAAAACACTGCGACTCACTTCTGGGCTGCTATCTGTTATTTTGTTTATTAATTAATTGAATGATTTCTGTAACAGGAAACTTCAATGCACTCTTGATCTGCTGTCTGAACTTGGACTGTGTTGCCACATAACTAAATGTGTTAGTGCAGCAGCTTAAGTTCATTAGCATCAATCCAGCTCTTTCAAACGTTAATTCAGAATCGTTGTATTCCACGGGATCTGTTCCTGTAATGTTATAATATAAGAATACTTAAACATACACCGACCACAGAAGTATGAAATTGCCGGATATGGTGAATAGTAAAATCACAGACTTCCTTCTGCTCTCCATCTCTGGGTCAATGCGATTTTGTCCCTTGCTCTGACCCCTCAGTCCCTGACGGACTCGACGGGCTACTAAAATGTGTCTGACTGTCAGACCGTTGAGCAACAGAATTAAAACGAATGGGAGCAATGGGGTTGAAATCTTATCAAACCAGTCAAAACCCACCCATCCAGGCTGTATGTAAAAATCTGGATTTGTATAACAATTCCACGGTACATTGTCGATTAGTTCTCCAGGTTCATATGTAAAATAGAAGGGGATGTTTTTTAAACAGAGCAGAATGCATGTTGTTGATAGAACAACAGCCGCAGTTTTCTCCGTGAAATATTTGGTTTTCAGCACATGGCAACAGATGGCCACAAATCTATCAAAGGAGAAAGTAACGGTGAACCAGACAGAACACTCTCTGGCTGCAAGCCTCAGGACAAAGATAACACTACACACGGGGGTAATGTACAGGAAAGATCCCGGGAAATAATAATAACTGATTCGCCACAGAATAACCTCAGTTATGATGACCAGCAGATCCGCCATTGCCATGGCCACCAGATAGCGAGTGGTGCAGATGGAGAGGCCGCACTTTCCCCGGGACAGAATCACAAATGCCAAAATATTAACTGTAAGATAGAGAAGGGAGACAGGACTTGTAGTTAATTGATTAACATTCCCCATACTAGAGTCAGAAGGTAAGGGCAGCATTTTAGCACCAAGGATAACATTGCACCCTCGTGTTATGAGTCAGACAGTCACCACTCCCAGTCACTCTCCTTGGACGTGGACCAGGTTCCAGGTGATAATATCCCTCCCCAATGATTGGGATCATTTGAACAGCGATCAGAGCAGCCGCTACTATCTCCCACTATAGAATTGGCAATTGGACATCCCTGATACCAGCAGAACCCCCATACTCCAAGGTCGTGCCCTGGACCTCCATGCACCTGAGTCCAGCTCCAGAGTCCTCCCTGCCCGAATAGAAACAGTGCCTGTCAATCAGGTGTACTTCTGGCCAGGAAACCCGTCAAGGATAAAATAGGCTGTCTGTGAAGTTAGAACTTTGAAACTCTGCACCCTGATCCCATGCTGGAAGCAACTATGGCAATTGAAACACACACAGAATGTGTCCAGAGGATGTTTAAATGGCTGCAGCCAAATTACAGAGGGAGAGAGAGCATGTAAAATCGCGAAAAGTGGAGAACGTTCGAGTGGAATAGATACTGAGAGTGATGTGTAGACACCAGTGTGGATCAGCTGTGTGCCAGCAGGGGATCCTTGTGAAAAACAGGAGCATTCACGCGCTGCGCTCCCACTGATTCTGACATATATTGTGCTGTTTCAAGCAAAGATGATAGGAGGTCAAGGATGGGGATGTCAGAGTGGGAGTAGGATGCACAATTATTGTGACAAGCGATTAAAAGGTCAGGTTCACCCTTGCAGACTGAAAGAAGGAGTTCAGAAAAGCAATCACCCAATCTGCCTTTGCTCCTTTCGCAATGTCCAAGAGACTCCGCATTGAGATGCAAATACTTTCCCTAAATTGAAATAAAAACGAGGACATCGTTTCTTCACCTGGAATCAATGTTTAGGGTCTGAAAGGGAGGGAGGAGGTAAAAAAGAAATGAATTACATCGCTTGCTCTTGCATAGCAAGTTGTCGGGGAAAGAGGAGCTGATATGGTCACTGAAATCAGAATTTCATTTCTGGTAGTGACTTATCCTCTGTACAATTCTACTGTGACAAACAGTGCGTGGCACAGTGGCGCATTGTTCAATTCTGGGTATTGCCTGTGTGGAGTTTGTAAGTTATCCCTGTATCTGCATGGGTTTCCTCCGGGTGCTCCGGTTTCCTCCCACAGCCAAAGGACTTGCAGGTTGATAGGTAAATTGGCCATTACAAATTCCCCCTAGTATAGGTAGGTGGTAGGGGAATATAGGGGCAGGTGAGGATGTGGTAGGAATATGGGATTAGTGTTCTTTTTCTTTTTTCTTTTGGGCCTCCTTGTCTCGATAGACAATGGATACGCGCCTGGAGGTGGTCGGTGGTTTGTGAAGCAGCGCCTGGAGTGGCTATAAAGGCCAATTCTAGAGTGACAGGCTCTTCCACAGGTGCTGCAGAGAAATTTGTTTGTCGGGGCTGTTGCAGAGTTGGCTCTCCCCTTGCGCCTCTGTCTTTGTTCCTGCCAACTACTAAGTCTCTTCGACTCGCCACATTTTAGCCCTGTCTTTCTGGCTGCCCGCCAATCGGATTAGTATAAATGGGTGGTTAATGGTCGGCACAGACTCGGTGGACCGAAGGCCCTGTTTCAGTGCTGTATCTCTAAATCAAATCAAATACTTCCAGAAATACATGGTCACCTGGGTCAGGCGTTTCACTGTAGTCGCTAACCCACACTCAATATGATTTTACACTGACAGAGATACTCCCACTAACAACGTTACTGCGTTATAATTCACGATATTCCATGTAATGCGATAACTTGTTAATTCATAGATCCCATTTAGACAACTGCAATGGTTATAGTCGCTTACCAGTAGCACCAATGACGGCAAGGATTGTGTAATATGCTTTCACGATGCTGTCAATTGGTTGATGCATTTTCTGTGTGGAGTGATGCGTTCCGTTGTGATGTACAAATCCAGTGATGCACACTGTATTATGCTCTGAGGTGAGAGTCCCCAAAAAGATTTAATTTATACCATGTGGGATCCCAACGGGGATATTTATGTTGCAGCATGGCTCAAACGGTTTTTTAATTGCACAAGCAGATTACATCATCGATATGAGTCAGCGTTGTGATCGAGTATAACTGGTTCTGCTGTTGCCTTGGAAAACTCCAAAACACTGGGCAATTCTGATCACATTAATGAGATAAAGAAAAATAGAAGCTGCATTCATCCAGCAATGAGGTTGTTCTTTCAAACACAAACACTCCAGTCTCTAAATTTCATATAGTTTCAGTGATGTCATTCAATCGACTGTGACGATTAAGTAATTAAACCCCAAATGTTAAAGGTTCTCTTCAGAGTTTTTCTGCTGCACTGTGGAATGCAGCTGCCCTGTTTAACCTTGGACAATCATTTGCGGATTTAGGTGGGTTATTTGTGGCTATGCACTGCAGAATTCAACTAATTGATCATGGCACACTGATAGGGCATATCAATCTAATGCAGCTCCTCAAATTAATACAATAGAACAACTCATGTAACGCAGACCCTAAAATCAACACAGCCCCACCAAACGCTAACGACCCACCAACCAATACCGCCTCTGCAACTAATGCAGCCCTTAAACCAATACTGCCTTCTGATTCGTAAAAATACCTCCAAATAATAGACTATCCACCCAATGCAGCCCATAACACCGATGCAACACTTCCAACTGACAGATATTTAATTTGTAGCACGTCCCTCCGAATGAAACTTATTAAGCTAACACTACCAACTCAAATAATACAGTTCACAAACTCACAATGTTCCTTAAATTCATACAGCTCTTCACAGTAATAAAGCAACTCAATATAATGAAGCACCTCAAGCTAATACATCACTTCCATTGATTACAGTATCTCAGGTAAACACCTCAAATGAAGACACTGGGTTGAATTTTACGAGCTCGCCACCCATCTCGGTGGCGAACTGCCAATATGGCAGCTCGCACGTGTGTTTTTGCTTCGCAGAATAAAGATGGCAGTGTCTCATTTACGTGGGTGGGACCGACTGCTCCACCCGATAGCATGGAGTGGATGGTCAATCCATCCCCAGCAACGGCATCCGGTGCCTCTGGGCAGGCGCGGGCGCCATTTTTAAAGGGCTTCAATTCCTTACATGTAATTTGAATTTTTAACGTTATATACATGTTAAAGCTAAATTGAAAAAAAACATTGACGTTGCTCTCTCACCCCTCCCCCCAATGAACAAATACTTTATTAATTGCCGTCCTCCCCCACAAATTGATCCCCATCTTCCCATAGAAATGTTTACTATTTTTCACCTTTAAGCCCTTCCCACCATCTGCTCACCCAATGGCAACTATTTTCCCCTCTCACCCGTCTCCTGACCTGAAAACGTACCTGCTCCCTGTCACAATCAGTGTGGGTAGATCCGAATGTGCGAGTGTTCCATGAACTGGCTGGAATATGGCAGCGGGACGGCCGATGGGAGCAGGTAGGTCATTAATTCAACAGTTTAAACATTTAAATACTGCTCCTGTCGCCGAGCTGCAGGTGGGCCGCAAAGAGGTCTCTTTGCCCCGGTAATAAGAAAAGGGGCATTCCCGGTGTCGAGGCCGTGACGACCTCTTCCGGAGGCATTTTCCAGGCCACGTAGCTGCGACCGCTCACGTCAGGGGGCAGGTGAAATTCGCCCCAACAACTCAGCGTAATGCAGCTCCTCAAACTAATACAGCATATAGTTATAGAATCAATGACATTTACGGCAATCCTGCGTGTGCCACCCAGGAAAGTGGCCATTTAACCTAATCCTACTTTACAGCACTTGGAGCACAGACCTTTAAGTTTTAGCACCACAGTGTATATCCATTTTTTTGTCATTGCATTAAGTGTTTTTGCTGCTACTACACTTTCAGACAATGATGTCCAGACTCCCACCACCCTTTGTGGCAAAGTAGTCCTCCTCAACTGCCTTATAATCATTTCACCAACTACTTTAACTCTGTGCTCCATGACGTTTGGCCAAGCAGTTAAGGGTAACATTTTATTACCAGGTGCTCTGCTCAATACACTCATAATTGTATGCACCTCAATTACATCTTCCCTCGTCACCCTCTGTTCCAAAGACAACAGTCCCATCTGCCATCTATCCAATGTTTCCTCACCATTGAATTTATCCAGTCCAGCCAGCATTCTCTGTAAGTCTCTTATGTATCCTCTCTCGCGTGAAAACAGGCTATTTGCAATGAGGTAACGAAAAAAAGATGCAGTACTCGAGCTGTGGTCCAGACTGTTCAGCACAGAAAGGTCATAAATAGAGAGCATCGCAAACAGAGGGTAAAAGGTGGGAATTTGCTGCGTGGAAATTCGCAGCACGGAGAAAACTGCTTTTAGTCTCCAATGGCTTAGTGCATCATGTTACAGTAAATATTAAATTTAATCTGCCTGCAACATGAACTAGACCTAATTGTTTTTAATCTGTGGTTTTCTATTTTGCTTAATTATGGTGTGCTGGCCCTGACGGAATAATATTGAGACTGTAGCGCCTGTGACAAATCACATTGAAATGCAGTTACGGCTACAATGTGTGAAGCAAACATTATCACGCAGTACATGAAGAAAGGTGATCGAGTAGATTGTAAAACAACTAACATGTGTCTCACCCCTCAACGTCACTGGAAAGACCTTCGACCATACAACAAAATGCAACCGGAGTCTAAGTGCAGCTTCACAGCAGGTAGATCCATCGTAGGTATAATCTTCTCCCTATGTCAGCTTCTGGAGAAGTGCAAATTGCAGCAAACACCAGTCTACCTTTTTTGTTCCCCTATGCCTTAAAACAAACATTTTACAAGTGAGCAAGAAGGAACTCTTAGAGAATTTGTTTGTCCTCCCAAGCTTTGCTGTCTCATATGGTCTTTCAATAATAACATTCACGGCAACAGTCAGTTCTACGGCTCCACTCCAACTGTTTTGAGGTCATAAATGGTGTTAGACGGCGAAGTGCCTTAGCCCCTACACTGTTTTCTGTCCTCCTGACCTAAGCTTCCCCTTCTGACTTGGAAGGAGTGTCTCTCCACACACGATCAGACGAGAAACTCCTCAATCTAGCAAAACTGAAAGCCAAGACAGAAATGTGCAATGTCCTGATTATAACATTTTGTGTATGCTGATGATGCTCCACTATTTTCCAAGACACAAGGCCAACTCCAAAGGCTGATGGATTGTCTAGCCCATGCGTCTATCATGTTCCCTTTTCCAGTACAGCAAAAATCTGTATTTATGGGATAGGGCGTTGTGTCTCCTCCTGTGATCATACTCAACAACACAGTTGTTGGAAACAGTAATCAAATTCGGCTATTATGTATCTATGGTGACGGACAATACGGCCTTGTCATGAGGAATGCAGCTCACGCATTAGAAATAAAAACAATAAATGCTGGAAATACTCAGCAGGTCTGGCAGCATCTGTGGAGCGAGAATCAGAGTTAACGTTTCGGGTCAGTGACGCATTGGAAAGGCAGCCACCATCAAATAACCAACAATCACTAAAGCAACGAGCATGGAAAATCAACAAACTGACTTGCAGGACCAATTTCCTCATCTACAAGGCCTGTATCCTCAAAACATAGTTGGATGAAGCTGAAGACTGGACAAACTACACCGGCCAAAAAAAAAAACTCTGAATAACGTTCATATCACTGCTTATGATGCATCTTCTGGATCGCTTGGAAAGGCAAAGTCATAAATGAAGTAATCCTTCCCAGGGCAAAAAACAAACAAACATGCTATCACTGATCAAGCACAGAAACGTTGCTGTCTTCGGCACGTGTGCAGGTTGGAGAATGGCTGCTCCCCAAGTATATGCTATAGGATGGAGGTAGACCGCACTAAGGGACCAACAGCCCAACATTCTGGATCAAGGATGCTGTTGAAGAAGACATAAAAGCTCTCAACATCAATCACGACACATGGGAAACTCCAGCTGATGATCAATGCAAATGTTGACAGAAGCAGTAGGCCTGAAATCGTCAGCATTCCGACATTTGGTCACAAAGCCTCCAAACCAGACAAGGCTTTAGCAGAGTTCATCCCGCTGCACTGGCAAGGAAAAACTTCATGTGCATAACTTGTGGTATACATTTTCTTTCCAGAATCAGCTTTGTCCACCATCATACAAGTGCAGCAGATGATTTCATCTGACTTCACCAAAGTTCTGAGGCTGCATTCCGATCATCTCACGGAGAGGAAAGGATGCCAATCAATACAGTAAATGCCACAGCCATTTTGTGCATAACACGCTCCCACAACCAGCAATGTAATCATGACTAATAGAGCTGTAGGAGGTTACGGAGTGAGCAAGGTTTGTAGGGGTTGGAGGAGGTTACAGAGAAAGGCAGGGATGTGACCATGGATTTTCTGAAGGCAAAGAACATAATTTTACAATTGACGCAGTCTGTGTATACAAATGTTGCTTTCCATGACTGGTTCACATAATGAAGAACAGAAGTAATTGTTATCAAAAACTATCTCTGACACATCTGCCCATCTCAGACTATCAATGTTCTTTCTCCCATTCTCAATCGACAAGGAGGTCAAGAGTCAAGATTATGGTGCAATCAACATTGGCCGCCGGAGATGATGAGAACAATTAAGGTTCCCCGATCAATTTCCGACATTGATTGGCATCCTTCCATCTCTGTGAGGAAGGTTTACTCCTGAAGGTATGTGTCACTGTTTCCTCCTTGGTTGGCATCGTTGGAAGTTAAGAGTTAGGTGCAGGAATAGGCAAATCGGCCACAAGAGCCTGCTCTACCCTTCAATAAGATATTCTATCTTCACTCCGCATTTCCACAATATCAATACATCCCTTAGTACCCTTGATTTGCACAACTCACTGTTTCTTAGTCTTGAATATACTCAACGACTGAGCATCCACATCTCTCTGGGTCGAGAATTTCAAAGATTCGTAACCCTTTGAATGAAGAAATGTCTCCTTATCTCAGTATCCAATGGGCATCCGCCTATCCTGAGACTGTGCCCCTGTGTTCCAGATTCCACAGCCAAGGTCTACCTGCCAGCCCTCTTCATAATCTGCATGCCCATTTAGATCACCTGTCATTGTACTAAAATCCCGAGAGTAAAGGCCAAATTTGCACTTATTGTCATCATAGAACTACCGCATGATCCCAGGAACTCATCTAGTTAATTTTTACTGTACCACCTCCAATGCAAGTATATGTGTATATAAGTATGGAGACCAAAACAAAAACTGCAAACAACATTGCAAGTGTCTTCTCATCAAAGCCCTGTGCAATTGCAGCAGGACTTCTATTTCGTGTACTGCAATTCACTTGCAATAAAGGTCAATCTGCTCTTTGCCTCACTGATTGCTTGCTGTATTTGCATGCTGGCTCTATGTTCTCCTTGCATGACTACACAAAGGTCCCTCTGAACATCACCATTTACAAGTTTCACACCTTTTAAAAAAATCTGTTTTGTGATCGAACACCAAAGTGCATAATCTCAAATGGCCACACATGATACTCCATCGACCACCTTGTTTGCTATTCATTTAACATATCTGTATCTCGTTGCAGCTACTCGATGCCCTCTGCGCAGCTTGTATTCCTAGAAAGCTTCAGCCAAGGAACATAAGAAATAGGAGCAGGAGTAGGCCATTCAGCCACACAAGGCTGCCCCGCCATTTAATGTGATCATGGCTTCTCTGTCCCAGGCCTCAACTCGTCTTTCAGTTTTCCTCCGCTATAACCCTCGACTCTCCGAAATTTCAAAAATCTATCTACCTCCTCCTTAAATATATTTGGGGCCCAACCTCCACAACTCTGAGGTAGAGAATTTCAGAGATTCACCGCCCTCTGAGAGTAGAAATGCCTTTGCATCTCAGTTTTAAATGTGTGACCACTTATTCTGTAACTATGACCCCTAGTTCGATATTTCCCCACCAGTGCAAACATCTTGTCAACATCTATCCTGTAAAGCCCCCTTAGAATTTTATATATTTCAATAAGATCACCTCTCAATCTTCTAAACTCCAATGAATAAAGGCCTAAGCTGTTCACTCGTTCTTGGTAAGACAGCAGCTTCATCCCAGGAATCAACCTACTGTACCTTTTTTAAACTGCCTCCAAAGGTAGTATATCCTTCATGAAATACGGGGACCAACACTGTACGTAGTATTCCAGGTGTGGCCTCACCAACACCCTGTGCAGTCGTAACAAGACGTCCCTATTTTTAAACTTTGTAACGTCAGCATGCATTGTTTTCAGCCTATTCATCGAACTCGTTAATGTCCATTGTAAATACCTGAGAATTTGCACTGATGCTTGCAGAATTCGACTAGTTACAGCCTGGCAACTTGAAAATGCCCTGTGTTTCCTTATTTTCTGCTTCCTGTCTCTGAACGAATCCTCTATCGAGGCTAATGTATGAGCACAACATCCATGCGAGCTTATTATGGGCATTAGTCTTTTGTGCGGCAAATGTTTTTTTTGGAAATCCAAGAGTACAACATCTACTTGCGTCACGTTATCGACGCTACTGATGCAAGCATTTTCTGAAAGACTGATGTCATGCTAACTGTCTGCAATTCCCTGCATTGTCTCTTCTTCCATTTTTGAATACAGGCGTTATTTTTGTCAACTTATAATCCTCTGGGGAACTCCACAATCGAGGGAATTTCTGAAAATCTTAAACATGTGCATCCACTATCTCTGTAGCTACCTCTTTAAGAACCCTAGTACGTAGGCCATTAGGTACTGGGGATTATTTTAGTCTCTAAAGTTTCCCCAATGCACTTTTCTTTTCTCCGCTGATATTATTTCCACTGAGTACTTTATTATTATTAGCCATTCAGTGGCCCTCCATTTCTGGTATGTAATCTGGATCCTATGCTGTTAAAACAGACGTAAATTAGTTGTACAATGTCTCTGCCATTTCTTCATTCGTCATGACAATATCTCTTGACCCTCTTTCAAAGGGATCCTCATTTAATTTAGCTACTGTCCTCCTTTATATATATTTGCAAATGTTCGAACATTATGGTTTTATATTGCAGGGTACTTTACTTTCACATGATAATCTATCTTCCATTTTCAGCAAGGCTTCCACCTTTCCCTTCGCACTCTCATTATAATCTCTCACATCAATGAAGATGGTCATATATTTGGTGCCTCCAGCTTTGGTTAGTTGTTTAACTATCGACCACCATTCACGACTAGATATGATAGGACTGCCAGGATAGAGGACTGGTAAGGGATAGGAATGTATTTTGTGAAGGCTATTAGTGAACGAGACGTCTTAACAACAATGCGACAGTTTAATGATCATCATTGTGGAGACGAGCTATCCATTCAAAGAACAAAGAACAGTACAGCACAGGAACAGGCCATTCGGCCCTCCAAGCCTGCGCCGATGCCTGCCTAAACTAAAACCTTCTGCACTTCCAGGGATGGTATCCTTCTATTCCCATCCTATTCATGTATTTGTCAAGATGCCTCTTAAACGTCGCTATCGTACCTGCTCCCACCACGTCCCCCGGCAGCAAGTTCCAGGCACTCACCACCCTCTGTGTAAAGATCTTGCCTCGCACATTCCCTCTAAACTTTGCCCCTCTCATCTGAAACCTATGTCCCCTAGTAACTGAGTTCCACCATAGGAAAAAGCTCCTGACTGTCCACTCTGTCCATGCCGCTCATAACTTTGTAAACCTCTATCATGTCGCCCCTCCACCTCCGACGTTCCAGTGAAAACAATACGCAACATCCTGGAAAGACTCTTCTGTAACCTCTCCAAAGCCTCCACGTCCTTCTGGTAGTGTGGCGACCAGAATTGCACGCAATATTCTAAGTGCGGCCTAACTAATGTTCTGTACAGCTGCAGCATGACCTGCCCATTTTTACACTCTATGCCCGACCGATGAAGGTAAGCATGCCGTATGCCTTCTTGACTACGTTATCCACCTGCGTTGCCACTTTCAGTGACCTGTGGACCTGTATGCCCAGATCTCCCTGCCTATCAAAAATCCTAAGGGCTCTGCAATTTACTGTATACTTCCCACCTGCATTAGACCTTCCAAGATGCATTACCTCACATTTGTCTGGATTAAACTCCATCTGCCATTTCCCTGCCCAAGTCTCCAACCGATCTATATCCTGCTGTCCCCTCTGACAGTCCTCATCACTATCCGCAACTCCACCAACCTTTGTGTCATCCACAAGCTTACTAATCAGACCAACTACATACTTCTCCAAATCATTTATATATACTACAAACAGCAAAGGTCCCAGCACTGATCCCTGTGGAACGCCATTAGTCACATCCCTCCATTCAGAAAAGCACCCTTCCACTGCTACCCTCTGTCTTCTACGACCGAACCAGTTCTGTATCCATCTTGCCAGCTCACCTCTAATCCCGTGTGACTTCACCTTTTGTAACAGTCTGCCATGAGGGGCCTTGTCCAAGGATTTACTGGAGTCCTTATAGATAACATCCACTGCCCTTCCTTCATCAATCATCTTCGTCACTTCCCCAAAAAACTCAATCAAATTAGTGAGACACGAACTCCCCTTCACAAAACTATGCCGCCTCTCGCTAATAAGTTTGTTTGTTTCCAAATGGGAGTAAATCCTGTCCCAAAGAATCCTCTCTAATATATTCCCAACCACTGACGTAAGGCTCACCGGCCTATAATTTCCAGGATTATCCTTGCTACCCTTCTTAAACAAAGGAACAACGTTGGCTACTCTACAGTCCTCTGGGACCTCACCTGTAGCCAATGAGGATGCAAAGATTTCTGTCAAGTCCCCAGCAATTTCTTCTTTTGCCACCCTCAGTATTCTGGGGTAGATCGCAACAAGCTCTGGGGACTTATCTACCTTAAAGCTTTGCAAGAAATCCAACACCTCCTGCTTTTTGATAATGAGATGACTGAGACTATCTACACTCCCTTCATCACTACCAGGTCCAGTATGGCCCCATCCCTCGTTGGACTATCTACATATTGTTTCAAGAAGCCCTCCTGGCTATTCCTTACAAATTCTGCCCCATCAAAGCCCCTAGCACTAAGTGAGTCCCAGTTAGTATAGGGGAAGTTAAAATCACCCACAACTACAACCCTGTTATCTTTACATCTTTCTAAAATCTGTCTACATATCTGCTCCTCTACCTCCCGCTGGCTGTTGGGAGGTCTGTAGAAAACCCCCAACATCGTGCCTGTAACCTTGCCATTCCTGAGCTCCACCCGTATTGCCTCGTTGCATGACCCCTCCGAGGTGGCCTCCCGGAGTACAGCTGTGATATTCTCCTTAACCAGTGATGCAACTTCCCCACCCCTTGTACATCCCCCTCTTTCCCGCCTGAAGCTTCTAAATCCCGGAACATTTAGATGCCAAACCTGTCCTTCCCTCAACCAAGTCTCTGTAATAGCAACAACATCATAGTTCCAAGTACTAATCCAAGCTCTAAGTTCATCTGCCTTGCCTGTTACATTTCTCGCATTGAAACAAATGCACTTCAGACCACCAGTCCCGCTGTGCTCCGCAACATCTTCCTGCCTGCTCTTCCTCTTAATCTTACTGGCCTTATTTACCAGTTCGCCCTCATTTATTTCACTTGCTGACCTACTACTCTGGTTCCCACCCCCTTGCCACACTAGTTTAAACCCTCCCGAGTGACACTCGCAAACCTCGCAGCCAGGTATTTGAGCTCCTCCCGTTTAGATGCAACCCGTCCTTCTTGTGCAGGTCCCATCTGTCCCTGAAGAGATCTCAATGGTCCAGATATCTGAAACCCTCCCTTCTGCACCAGCATTTAAGCCACGTGTTTAGCTGCACTATCTTCCTATTTCTGGCCTCACTGGCACTTGGCACAGCGAGTAATACCGTGATTACATCCACAGAGGTCCTGGCTTCTAACTTTCTACCTAACCCCCTAAGCTCCCCCTCGTCACTCTTCCTGCCTATGTCGGTGTGTACCACAACCTCTGGCTGTTCACCCTCCCCATTCAGATTGCCCCCTGTCCGTTCAGAGACATCCTTGACCCTGGCACCAGGAAGGCAACATACCATCCTGGAGTCTCTTTCACGTCCACAGAAGCGCCCATCTGTGCCCCTGACTGTAGAGACCCTATAACTATTGCTCTTCTGCGTTTTGTCTCTCCCTGCTGAACAACAGTGCCAGCCGTGGTGCTGCTGCTGTTTTCCCCTGATCGGCCATCCCCCCCAAAAGTATCCAAAACGGTATACTTGTTAGAAAGGGGGATAGCCACAAGGTATTCCTGCACTGAATGCCTGCCCCTTCCAGCGGTGACCCATCTATCTGCCTGCACCTTGGGTGCAACCACTTCTCTAAAACTCCTGTCTATGGCGCTTTCTGGCACCTGCATGCTCCTAAATGCATCCAGTTGCCGCTCATACCGATCCATGCGGTCTGTGAGGAGCTGCAACTGGGTACACTTCCTGCAGATGTAGTTGTCCAGAACGCTGGAAGCGTCACGGACCTCCCACATCTCACAGTTGAAGCACTTCACTCCTCTAACTGATATTTCTAGCACTAATTAATTTAAAATGAATAAATGCTTATTAAATCCGTACTAAATTTTTATAATTAACTATATGTTCCCTCGTGCTAGATTCCTGCTATAAATATTCATTGCGAACTAAATACAGTAATCTCATCCCTCTGTTTTAGTTACACTACTTATTAATTAGTTAATTAGGGTTAAATCAATTTTTATCAATGTTTTATTTTCAAATTCAGTAAAAATTCTCTACCAGCAAATCAGGTCATAGCTTTCCTGTGAAGTCTCTTCCAGTTTTTATTTTACCAGAGGTAGGTTTTTTATACTTACCGATCCAGAACTCCGCCCTCCGAGTGTTCTCCCATTCTGCTGTGCTCTGTGGAAGCTCTCGGCTCCCCTCACTCTGAGGACAGGTAGGAAATGAAAGGAGCTGCTCACTCCCTTCTCACCGAACTTCCTCAGTTACCAAACTTCCACTATATCACTTTAATGCAACCCAAGTCAGCACTCTAATGCAAACAAATTCAACACTTTAAGATGGCGCACTTTTATGCTGACTGAATCTCGCCCCTGACAACTGGTTTAAGCCAATTCTCTAATTAACAATGTGCAGCTGCAAGCAGAGCCTGAGTGAACCCTGTCTGAAGCTGGTCTAAAACTCACCTTCACCAACCCGAACAGCAAGTGTTAACTTATTCTGCTAAATAAAAGACAGATTGGATTTAAGATAAAATTTGCCCTTAATTATCCTCAGTTATCAAACTTCCACTATTGCACTCTGATGCAACCCAAGTCAGCACTCCAGTGCAAACCAGATTCATTAATTAGCTAAATTTAAATTCCATCAGATGCTGCAGTGGGATTTGAACTGTTGTCACCAGATCATTAGTCTGGCCCAAGCTTAATAGTCCTGTAACATTGCCACATTTTTTTTCTTTTCCCATTAATTATTAAATTTGACCTGATATGCAATATTCAGGGAATTAAGTTAGAGTTTATTGTTCAGCTGCATGTTCGAAAGACACAAATAAAATGAGTTAATCATTTAATTGGTCACGATCAGGATTTAAAAGCTGGAGCTATTGTTGAATTGAAAATGCTAACTAATAGATGCGTTAAGGCTGTTAAAATTGATTGTAAAATTGGACTTATTAAGAAAAGACACGTGAAGAATTTATTGTTATTTAAATATGATTTAGTAAATACTGCCCCGTTGCATAAAGCTGCAGCTGATTATTCAGTTGAGCTTGGTAGAGTGCACACCAGAAAACAGTTACAATTAATTGTTTAATTGGTCGTGATACCCGTTGCACAGTCGAAATAAGGTTATAGCGCATTGCTCAATTGTATATGATAACCAATGCATAAGGGAATGAAGCTGCCATCAATTGTTCAGTTGCACCTAATAACTAATGCATCGGATATATGTTTACATTTAATTAATTATTATAATTGATAACTGCTGTCCAGAGATGAAATAAAACATTTCAGTTTTCTTTTTTGACAGTTATTTGTTTTATTCGTTACAGTTTTATTGGGTGTGATAAGAATATACTGAGGAATTCGATTACAGTTAATTGTTAGATTAACTTGATACCCTCTGCACGATGGAATAGCGTTGCAGTTGGTTTTACCTTGAATGCAATAACTAATACAGTGGGAAATAAAGTTGCAATTAATTGGTAAAAATGTCAAAATTGAAGAAATACGCTGCGGTGTAAAGTTGCAGTTGTTGTTGTTGTTTCAGTTGAATATAAATAATACACTGTTTAATAAAATCAGTTTATAGTTAAATTGTTCATGTTAACCATTGCATGGTGTATATATCTACCATATTTTTTTATTTGTAAAGGTTAATAAACAGCTTAAGAGAATTACAGTTATTTATAGCTAAAAATCGTAAACAATAGACAGAGAAAAAACGCAGTGCTATTATGTTTGATTGTACACGGGTCAAAAAAAACAGTGAATTGCTTTATTTGATTTTGAGACACAATCCATGGGGAAGCTGGTGTACATTTACATTTAATTGCACAGTAGTTCATGGAAGGTGCAAGATGGCTCCTGGGCTGTAAGCTCCCTTGGAAGGTCCCTTGCTGTTCAACTCTATCCATGGCCGCCTGCTCCCATTCCTCGTGCTTTCTCCCCCAATCTACCCTCTTTAACTGTTTAAACTCCCCTGGCTCTTTAAATCGGATCATTTTAGCCCTAACTAAAAGCTAACAGTTAGGTTTGTTTATGTTACCTGGGCCAGTGCCCTCCCCCACCCACATCTGCACTTTGTTTTCTCAACGAAATTGATCCGGACGAAACTGAAGAGCACAGCTGTCGATACTTTAATGTCCGATCCTGCTGTCTTCACTGTCCAGAGTGTCTGCAGCCACGGCGTGCGGTAAGTCCATTGAGGTGAAGAAGGAGCAGCGGGTCCCGAGGGACGTCTTGAGAAAAGGTGCCCCGAACACCCAAAATATCCATGAGCGGCTCCCCGTCCGCAACGTCAAAGCGCCCGCGGGAGATGGCTTGGAGAGCATCTGCAACGCACTGTCAGCAATGCTGTATGCCTTTATATAAAGCACATCAAATAACCCTGAACAAGTACAATCACCTTTGAAAGCCTGCCAAAAGATGCTTCACAGTGGCGCAGTGGTTAGCACCGCAGCCTCACAGCTCCAGGGACCCGGGTTCGATTCCGGGTACTGCCTCTGTGGAGTTTGCAAGTTCTCCCTTTGTCTGCGTGGGTTTCCACCGGGTGCTCCGGTTTCCTCCCACAAGCCAAAAGACTTGCAGGTTGATAGGTAAATTGGCCATTATAAATTGTCACAAGTATAGGTAGGTGGTCGGGAAATATAGGGACAGGTGGGGATGTTTGGTAGGAATATGGGATGAGTGTAGGATTCGTCTCAATGGGTGGTTGATGTTCGGCGCAGACTCGGTGGGCCGAAGGGCCTGTTTCAGTGCTGTATCTCTAATTTAATCTAAAAAAAACCTCCCGAAGGATGTGGATGAGCTTTCCGGACGTCGATGGTGGGCACTGACCAAATGGCTTATTACCTGCACCCGCTTTCCCCCTTCCCCTTCCCCTTTCCCCCTTCCCCCGCCCCCCATCGCCTTCCCTGCTCCACCCTCTCAGCTCACCCCAACACAACCCCGTCCCAGCCCCCCCGCACCATCTTCCCCCCGCATCCCCTTCCCCTGCATCCCACCCACCCCCTTACAGCCCCCTTCCCCGCTCCCCCTCACGCCCCCCTCCCTCCACCCCTTCCCCTCGCATCCCCTCCTCCTCCCGGCATCATCCTACACCGGTGTAAGGGCCCTAACAACCCCACTGACTTATGGGCGTCTCAGTATAGACCAAGGCTAAGGGAGTAAACCCTAACAGATAATCTGAGCGGAACACCGTAGGCGGTCATCTGTCACCTTTGGCATGTTTCCGGTCAGTTCCTGCAGCCATACCGGTGCCAAACATCGTGAACTGCACTCCTTTGGACCCCACCAGAAAGGCCGTGAGGGGGGTTTTGACAACTGGGCAACTCCCAAACTCCATAAATTCGCCCAGGCATGCGCCAAAGAGAGGGCACTCCATAGTTGCCGAACAGAGACTGAAACAACATGGAAGGCAGCAGTTACGGGTTGTAAGTCCAGATAAATTGGCGCAAAAACTGGGCGCCACGGGTTGCCTTTGTCGGTGGGAGAGGTCATTGCACCTCACTGGACAGCTACCGCCCGCCTCAAACCGGGCAGCCCCCGGTAAATAATGTTCTGTCCCGCCACAGTCTACCTGCTTCAATGGGTGCTTGGAGCTCAGGGTCATTGCCCGAAAGGTGGACTGATACACCGCACCAAACAACATGAAAAAAGGAAAGAAGGTACCAGCCCTTCGCTTTGCAATCTGGAACGTCAGAACTATGTGTGCTGGCCTGTTGGAAGACATTACACAAATCAACGATTCTTGGAAGACCGCCATCATTAACAACGAGCTCAGTAGACTCAATGTAGACATTGCAGCACTTCAGGAAACTCGCCTCCCCACGAGTGGATCTCTAGCAGAGCAAGACTACACCTTCTTGTGGCAAGGCAGGGATCCTGAAGAACCAAGACTGCACGGAATTGACTTCGCCATCAGAAACTCCTTGCTCAGCATGATAGTGCCTCCCTCAAATGGTTCGCAATGTACAATGTCCATCCGACTGCTCACCACCTCTAGTCCAGTACACCTACTCAGCATCTATGCTCCAACACTCTGCTCCCCACTGAAGCTAAAGATCAGTTCTACGATGAACTCCATATCATCATTAGCAGCATCCCCAACACCAAACACCTATTCCTGCTGGGCGACTTTAATGCCAGGGTTGGGGCCGACCATGACTCATGGCCCTCCTGCCTTGGGCGCTATGGCATTGGAAGGAGGAATGAGAACGGGCAGAGACTGCTTGAGGTGTGTACCTATCATAACCTCTGCATCACAACTCGTTTTTCACACTAAACCTTGTTATCAGGTTTCATGGAGGCACCCAAGATCGCGTCATTGGCACCAGCTAGACTTAATTGTCACAAGGCGAGCCGCCTTAAACAGTATTCAAATCACACGCAGCTTCCACAGTGTGGACTGCGACACAGACCACTCCCTCGTGTGCAGCAAGGTTATACTCAGACCAAAGAAGTTGCATCATTCCAAGCAGAAGGGCCACCCGCGCATCAACAGGGACAGAACTTCGCACCCACAGCTGTTACAAAAATTTCTAAATTCACTTGCAACAGCCATTCAAAACACTCCCACAGGGGATGCTGAGACCAAGTGGGCCCACATTAGAGTCGCCATCTGTGAGTCAGCTTTGACCACCTATGGCAAAAGTGCGAAGAGAAATGCAGACTGGTTTCAATCTCATAATGAACAGCTGGAACATGTCATAGCTGCTAACCGCATTGCACTGTTCAACTGCAAGAAAGCCCCCAGCGATTTAACATCCGCAGCACTTAAAGCAGCCAGAAGCACTGCACAAAGAACAGCCAGGCGCTGTGCAAACGACTAATGGCAACATCTATTCAGTCATATTCAGCTGGCCTCGGACACCGGAAACCTCAGAGGAATGTATGATGGCATTAAGAGAGCTCTTGAAGATCGCCCCCCTCAAATCTAAATCAGGGGACATAATCACTGAGCAACGCAAACAAATGTACCGCTGGGTTGAGCACGACCTAGAACTGTACTCCAGGGAGAATGTTGTCACTGAGACTGCCCTCAATGCAGCCCAGCCTCTACCAGTCATGGATGAGCTGGACATACAGCCAACAAAATCGGAACTCAGTGATGCCATTGATTCCCTAGCCAGCGGAAAAACCCCTGGGAAGAACAGCATTACACCTGAAATATTCAAGAGTGCCAAGCCTGCTAGACTCTCAGCACTACACGAACTGCTATGCCTATGCTGGGTCAAGGGAGCAGTATCACAGGACATGCGTGATGCCAATATCATCACCCTCTATAAACTCAAAGGTGACCGTTGTGACTCCAACAACTACTGTGGAATCTCCGTGCTCAGCACAGTGGGGAAAGTCTTTGCTCGAGTCGCTTTAAACAGGCTCCAGAAGCTGGCCGAGCGCGTTTACCCTGAGGCACAGTGTGGCTTTTCTGCAGAGAAATCGAACGTTTACATGCTGTTCTCCCTTCGACAGATACAGGAGAAATGCCGTGAACAACAGATACCCCTCCACATTGCGTTCATTGATCTCAACAAAGCCTTTGACCTCGTCAGCAGACATGGTCTCTTCAGGCCACTAGAAAAGATTGGATGCCCACCAAAATTACTAAGTGTCATCACCTCATCCCATGACAATATGAAAGGCACAATTCAACATGGTTGCTCCTCATCAGAGGCCTTTCCTATCCTGAGTGGCGTGAAACAGGGCTGTGTTCTCGCACCCACACTTTTTGGGATTTTCTTCTCCTTGCTGCTTTCACGTGCCTTCAAGTCCTCTGAAGAAGGAATTTTCCTCCACACAAGATCAGGGGGCAGGTTGTTCAACCTTGCCCGTCGAAGACCGAAGTCCAAAGTACGGAAAGAACTCATCAGGGAACTCCTCTTTGCTGACGATGCTGCTTTAACATCTCACACTGAAGAGTGCCTGCAGAGTCTCATCGACAGGTTTGCGTCTTCCTGCAATGAATTTGACCTAACCATCGGCCTCAAGAAAAAGAACATCATGGGGTAGGACGTCAGAAATGCTCCATTCATCAATATTGGCGACCACGCTCTGGAACTGGTTCAAGAGTGCACCTATCTAGGCTCAACTATCACCAGTAACCTATCTCTGGATGCAGAAATCAACAAGCGCATGGGAAAGGCTTCCACTGATATGTCCAGACTGGCCAGGAGAGTGTGGGAAAATGGCGCACTGTCACGGAACACAAAAGTCCGAGTGGATCAGCTCTGTGTCCTCAGTACCTTGCTCTATGGCAGTGAGGCCTGGACAATGTATGTCAGCCAAGAGCGACGTCTCAATTCATTCCATCTTCGCTGCCTCCGGAGAATACTTGGCATCAGGTGGCAGGACCGTATCTCCAACACAGAAGTCCTCGAGGCGGCCAACATCCCCAGCTTATACACACTACTGAGTCAGCGGCACTTGAGATGGCTTAACCATGTGAGCCGCATGGAAGATGGCAGGATCCCCAAAGACACATTGTACACTGAGCTCGCCACTCGTATCAGACCCACCGGCTGTCCATGTCTCCGATTTAAAGACATCTGCAAACACAACATGAAATCCTGTGACATTGATCACAAGTCGTGGGAGTCAGTTGCCAGCGTTTGCCAGAGCTGGCGAGCAGCCATAAAGACGGAGCTAAAGTGTGGCAAGTCGAAGAGACTTTGTAGTTGGCAGGAAAAAAAGACAGAAGTGCAAGGGGAGAGCCAACTTTGTAACATGCCCGAAAAACAAATTTATCTGCAGTGCCTGTGGAAGAGCCTGTCACTCTAGAATTGGCCTTCATAGCCACTCCAGGCGCTGCTTCACAAACCACTGACCACTTCCAGGTGGTTATCCATTGTCTCTCGAGTTCAGAAGGCCAAAGAAGAAGGAGACGAGTTCATGGAATGAGTTGGTGATTATATGAATGATGAATGAACCTGTCTGCAAAACTATGATGTTTGTTAAATTAGCCTGATAAGGAATACACCAGAAATTAAATTTAATTGTTATATTGGACATTAAAATTAATAAAGTGAAATGAGGGATGGGCACTAAATGCTGGAATAGCCATCGATGCCCACATGCCATGTTACAGGTTTTTTGGGGGAAGGGAAAGCTGCGGTGTGTCTTTATGTCAGCAAAAATATCTGTATTGCTTGAAGAATATGCAAGCCTCCAGAAGGTGAGAAGGTGTATTCTGGTTACCATTGGATACAACCATACAGAATGGGAACCAACCAGTTTAAAATGTACATCCTGGTTGCCTTGGATACAGCCGCTCATAGACTCATCTTAAATGTACAATGTTGCGATTAATTTTGAAACTAGCTCAAAACTGGCTTTGACACAGAGACTGCCCCCCAGCAGATACTAAAAGAAATAGTAGAGCGTTCCCTCTGTCTGCATAAACCCTATTTAATATATTCTCAAAATTCCGAAAAGTCAAGCCAGATTAATTATTTAACAAAGAAACAAATTGTTGATCATTGTTCATTCTTAGAAAAGGAAGAGGGACACTTTGGACGCTGAACTATTCTATTGACTGTGCTACTGTTTTCCCATCAGACAGCTGCAAGGAATTCAAACAGCCTTGACTGTTCCATAGTGGGAGATTACATGTCGGCAAGAGTGTAAAACTAAGTGGACTTTGTTACTTAAAAAAAGGTGTATCTCTTCGTTGTGTTTAGGAATACAGTTTTCTCCAATAAACAGTTCATTTGTTGACCAATAGTTACCTGGTCTGGTTCACTTCATTCGAGGGTTAAAAGATAGTTTAATTCAGTTGTGGTTTTCTTTAATGTGGATAGTTTAAAGTGATATGTTCGGCTTTCTGTGGAGGGACGGGATTGAATTAACAGCGTGTTTTTCCCACCACATTCAGAACCTTATATTTTGATTGGGTGCTTTGTCTTGAGCGGTCGGTCTGAATATATTAATTGGGGGCTTCCTTGTAATTGAATCATATCATAGTTCAGCAGCTCACATTTGTGATGAGAATCAGGCTAATTTGTAGGGCTTGCATTTGCAATCAAATGAGTGGTGCAGTGGTTAGCATCGCAGCGTCACAGCTCCAGCGACCTCAATTTCGTTTTGGGTACTGCCTGTGTGGAGTTTGCATGTTCTCCCTGTGACTGCATGGGCTTCCATTGGGTGCTCCGTTTTCTTCTCACAGCCAAAGACCTGCAGGTTGATAGGTAAATTGGTCATTATAATTTGCCCCTTGTATAGGTAGGTGGTCGGAGAATGGTGGGGATGTGGTAGGGAATATGGGATTAATGTAGGATTAGAATAAAAAGGTGGTTGTTGGGCGGCGGCGGGCCGAAGGGTTTGTTTCAGTGCTGTACCTCTCCATGATTCTAATTACTCGCCTCTGGGGTAACATACTTAATTTGAGGTCAATTGGAAACTCGATTGTTCCGATCTAAATCCAACACTAATAACAGTGAAATTAAAGAGAAAGGAAAAGGTATCCTGTAAAATAAGTTTCAGTCTTTGGCGTTAGTGGTTGCAGAACAGTTTTTGTGAAAACAGAATGTTGCGCTAAGTGACTTGATAACTCTAATGAAGATCAAATTAAAAGTACTGGCAGCGAAATTGTTGTTGGGATTGAATGTTTGTGCTAAAACAAAGCAGACAAAATTGATATAATAGGCTAACATCTGGAATTCTTTATTTCTTTGGCCTCCTTGCCTCCACAGAGAATGAGTAAGCACCTGGAGGTGTTCAATGGTTTGTGAAGCAGTGCCTGCAGTGGCTATAAAGGCTAATTCTGGAACAACAAAGAACAAAGAACAAAGAACAGTACAGCACAGGAACAGGCCATTCGGCCCTCCAAGCCTGCGTTGATCTCGATGCCTGCCTAAACTAACACCTTCTGCACTTCCGTGGCCCATTTCCCTCTATTCCCTTCCTATTCATATATTTGTCAAGATGTCTCTTAAACGTCGCTATCGTATCTGCTTCCATCACCTCCCCTGGCAGCAAGTTCCAGGCACTCACCACCCTCTGTGTAAAAAACCTGCCTCGCACATCCTCTCTAAACTTTGCCCCTCGCACCTTGAACCTATGTACCCCAGTAACTGACTCTTCCACCCTGGAAATAACCTTCTGACTATCCATTCTGTCCATGTCGCTCATAACTTTGTAAACCTCTATCAATTCACCCCTCCAGCTCCGTCGTTCCAGTGAAAACAATCCGAGTATTTCCAACATAAAAGCAAAATACTGCGGATGCTGGAAATCTGAAACAAAAACAGGAAATGCTGGAATCACTCAGCAGGTCTGGCAGCATCTGTGGAAAGAGAAGCAGAGTTAACGTTTCGTGTCAGTGACCCTTCTTCGGAACTGACAAATATTAGAAAAGTCACAGATTATAAGCAAGTGAGGTGGGGGTGGGGCAAGAGATAACAAAGGAGAAGGTGCAGATTGGACCAGGCCACAAAGCTGACCAAAAGGTCACGGAGCAATGGCAAACAATATGTTAATGGTGTGTTGAAAGACAAAGCATTAGTACAGATTAGGTGTGAATACACTGAATATAGAACAGCAGCAAGTGCAAACCTGAAAAAAACCTGAAAAAAACAGTGGGTAAGCAAACTGAACACACTAAGATGAAATGAAATAAATGCAAAAAAAGATAGTAAAAAATGTAAAAAAGAATGTAAAAAAAAGGAAGAAAAAATAACTAAAAATGAAAGTAAAATGGGGGGCTGTCATGCTCTGAAATTATTGAACTCAATGTTCAGTCCGGCAGGCTGTAGTGTGTCTAATCGGAAGATGAGATGCTGTTCCTCGAGCTTGCGTTGATGTTCACTGGAACACTGCAGCAATCCCAGAACACAGATGTGAGCATGAGAGCAGGGGGGAGTGTTGAAATGGCAAGCAACCGGAAGCTCAGGGTCCTGCTTGCGGACAGAGCGGAGATGTTCCGCAAAGCGGTCACCCAGTCTGCGCTTGGTCTCCCCAATGTAGAGGAGACCACACTGTGAGCAGCGAATACAGTATACTACATTGAAAGAACTACAAGTAAATCGCTACTTCACCTGAAAGGAGTGTTTGGGGCCTGGGATAGTGAGGAGAGAGGAGGTAAATGGGCAGGTATTACACCTCCTGCGATTGCAGGGAAAGGTGCCCTGGGACGGGGAAGAGGTGGTGGGGGTAATGGAGGAGTGGGCCAGGGTGTCGTGGAGGGAACGATCCCTTCGGAATGCTGACAGCGGAAGGGAGGGGAAGATGCGACTGGTAGTGGCATCATGCTGGAGGTAGCGAAAATGGCGGAGGATGATCCTTTGGATATGGAGGCTGGTGGGATGACAAGTGAGGACAAGGGGAACCCTGTCACGGCTCTGGGAGGGAAGGGAAGGGGTGAGGGTAGAGGTGCGGGGAATGGGTCGGACACGGTTGAGGGCCCTGTCAACCACAGGGTTGTCAGTTCCGAAGGAGAGTCACTGACCCGAAACGTTAACTCTGCTTCTCTTTCCACAGATGCTGCCAGACCTGCTGAGTGATTCCAGCATTTCTTGTCCGAGTTTTTCCAACCTCTCCTCATAGCTAATGCCCTCCAGACCATGCAACATCCTGTAAAGCTCCTCTGTACCCTCTCCAAAGCCTCCACGTCCTTCTGGTAGTGTGGCGACCACAATTGCACGGGATAAATTTCCACTGAGACAGTTATACCCCTGATCATTGCTATCAGTTATGCACACTTGAAAAAAAAAACGCTTCACATCAGCAGCTTTGACTCTGATGTAAGTAATATGGTGGATAATGCACAAACCTGAAAAAGCCCAGGGTATTATTTTAATTAGGCGTCTCTCAGGAATAAAGCTGAAAGTTGTTTTCATACAGGACTGATTCCGCTATAAAGAACACTTTCATTTACACTTTTTATATAATTGTATTGATCATGTTCACACCTGTTGATTCAATTATAAATGTTATTGATTTGTCTGAAGAGTGCACTCAATCCAGGGACAAACACATACATTTCACTCTGTTCCTCCAGTGTTTCCCAAGGAATATACAAAATTTGAGTCTCTAACCCAAGGACAATTGGGAACCATGTTTAGAATTGCAGCACTGAAATGACTGTGGATGATATTAATGGATGGACACTGAATGTCTCCCATTAACATTCCTTTCTCTGCTATTCCACTGCAGATGTTACCTGTTTATTCTACATTCGTTAGTGAATCCATTAAAATTTGACTTTTTTTCACCGCCTGATTTCATTCTTCCAGTTTACTCTTGACCAGACACCATTCGTATTCCATTAATGTCTACTTATCCAACACTTTGCTGTCCATGTCCATCCCTCAGCTAGTCCTGTGCTCCCATCACCATCTCACTCACTGACCCACATTGGCTCTCATTCCCCAACACTTGAAATTTAAATTATTATTCTTGGGTTGAAATCCCTCCATGGCATTACCTCTCCTCATCCCCAGCAAACCCAACCGTGATCTCTCCATACCTCTGACATTGGCCTCTTTTGATGGGACTGCCCTCGCATGCTTCCATTCTTATTGATCTGACTGTAGTCAGAATGCCTCCAGCAATGGCTACTCTACCGACATCAGCAACTGAGTCCCTGAACTGTCCATTCTCGCCTCCTCCTCTTCCTCATCTACATGCTATCCATTGGCAACATCATCTGCAGACATGGAGTAAGCTTCCACATGTACCTGACAACACCCAGCTCCACCTCTCCAGCATCTCTCCCAACCCTCCACTGCCTCTGTGTTATCAGACTGCAACAATCTGTTTCCCGTGAACTGCAATTGTCACCAATTAAATATGAGTAAGAGTGAAGCCTCCACATTTGGCCCCACCACAAACTCCAAACCCTTGTCACTGATTCCATCCCCCTTCCTCACTGCTGTACCAGGCTGAATATGATGGTTTGTAACCTCTGATCCCTATTCACCCCTCACCTGGGATTCTGACCTCGTATCCTCTCCATCACGAAATTCGCTTTATTTCAACTCAATAGCCTCACCAATCGCCACCCCTACCTCAGCTTATCAGCACCGAAACCCTCAATTACACATTTGACAGCTCCAGACGCTGTGTCCTCTCCTCCAATCTTTCGCCTCTTCATCCTTCTGACACTGACCCCTTCGTGGGACTTTCCTTGCTCATTATCAGTGTTTCCAATCCGATCAGAGTGACAGACTCTACAGCAATGTCGTCTCCTATTCATATCGTTTAAGGATTCCCAAGAATCAATCTTGCTGTATCTCGTCTTGCTCATCCACAAGTTTCCCATTGTTCTCTCATACACAGATATGGGATAAGCTTTGACATGTATGACACCAGCTTTACCCCACGGCCTCTGCTGTAAATCACCCCTCTTTCTCTGCCTTGTTCGTACTCATCTTTAAATCCTTCCGGCCCCCAATGCTTTCAGTGTAATCTCCTACAGCCCTACAATCTCTTCCTCCCCCAACCCTCAGATATTTCTATTATTGTATTGTGTCTGCTTGTGTACCCTACCTCCAATTCTCACAAACCTGGCAACTATACCTTCAGCCATCTCGGACCATACCCCAGAATTCGCTTCTTAATCCTCACCACCTTCCACCGGTCTGCTCCTTTGTCAGTCAAAACATCCATTTCATTTTGACTGAGCTGACGGTCGGTCCTTCCAATATACAGGCTACTGGTCAACTTCTATCTGATTTTCGCATTGTGAAATGCTCTGGGGCATTTTGTAATGTAATAGGCACCATATAAATGAATCTTATTTTTGTTCTGCCTTAGTGTACCCCACTCTCTTCATTCTATAAACTGTAGCCATGTCGTTAGCTGACTGAGGTTTGGCAAACCATTCATAATCCCTTCTCCGTTCCCTCAATAAAAGAGGATAGAGTGCAGGGAGAGGTTTAATTGAAAACAGCGTGAAGTGCTGTGAGAGGCTTCGTTGAAAAGCGTGCGGAGTGCTGGTAGAGCCTTCATTGAAAAGAGCACAGAGTGCAGGCAGAGGCATCTTGAAAAGAACGTGGAGTACGGAGGGAGGCTTCATTGACAAGAGTGTGGAGTGCGAGGAGAGGCTTATTGAAAAGAACATGGAGTTCAAAGAGAGGCTAGCCTCTAGCCTATCCAGTATCCTATCCAATTCAGAGCAACGAGCCCTCCAAAGATAATCAAGTCTGACATCACAGGCAAGCAGGTATGTGATTGGTTGGGGAAGAAGCTAACTGTTTGATGAGTATCAGGTAAGTGGTTAAGGTCTATCCTAATCCTAACGTTTAAAATATTAAAGGCACTAGTGGTAAACTTAATGAAAATGTATAAAAAATAAAATAAAATAAATAATTGAATCAAATAATTAAGTAGTTAATTGAAGCACACACAGGATGGCAGGACAGGTGATGTGTCATGCCTGCAGCAGGTGGGAGATCCTTAATGCCAATGTGATCCAGGGCATACACATCTGCAGTAAGTGTTTGCGGCTCGAAGAGCTACGCTTCGGAGTCATTAAACTGGTGGCCGAATTGCCGACACTGCGGCACAGAGGGAGGGAGAAAGTTACCTCAATACTTTGTACCAGGAGGCGGTCACACCGCGAAGGAGAGGGCCTTCTGATTTGGCGAGTGGTTAGGGACAGGAGAGTGTGGCTGCAGCTGAGGCAGGCAAGGGAACTCAGAGGGCAGGAGTGCAGGAGCCTCAGCCTTTGCGATTGTCCAACAGGTTTGAGGTTCTTTCAGCTTGTTTGGATGAGAGGGTGGATGAGTAACCTGACCATGTTACCATGGCACAGGAAGCCATTCAAGTGGAGGGAGAGAAAAGGAATATAGTGGTATTAGGGGACAGTATAGTTAGGAGGATTGACACTGCTTTGTGCAGCAAAGAGCCAGAGTACAGGCAGCTGTGTTGCTTGCCCGATGCCAGGGGTTGAGACATCTGCTCAGGGCTGGAGAGGAACTTACAGTGGACGGGGAAGGATCCAGTCGCTGTGGTCCATGTAGCTACCAACGGTATAGGCAGAGCAAGGAAAGAGGTTCTGCATAGTCAGTATGAGGAATTACGTGGCAATTTAATAAACAGTACCTCAAAGGTAGCAATCTTTGGATGATTACCTGATCTACGTGCAAATTGGCATAGGGCAAATAAGAATAGAGAAATTAATTTGTGGCTCAAAGACTGGTGTGGTAGAAGTGGGTCCCGGTCCTTGGGACACTGGGACCAGTATTGGGAAAAGTGGTGGCTGTCCCATTAGGATGGTCTACACCTGAACGTGCTGGGGCCGGTATTCTAGTGAGTCACATAACTAGGGAAGTGGAGAGAGTTTTAAACTGAATAGTGGGGGCAAGCGATAAAATTTGGGAAGACATTGCAAATCAAGGATTGGAGACAAGGCGAGAGAGGAGGAAAATTTTATGGGAAATGATAAATAGACCATGACCGAAAGAGAGAGAGGGTACAAACATAAGAGTAAATCAACAGATAAGGCGAGAGGTTACAAAAATAATAAAAGGACAAAACTAAAGGCTCTGTATCTGAATGCACATAACATTAGACAAAAAACAGATGAACTGAGAGAGCAAATAGAAATTAATAAGTACGATCTGATCGCCATTACAGAGACATGGCTGCAGGATGACATAGATTGGGACCTGAACATTGGAGGGTCCATGGTATTTAGGAAGGACTGGAAGCTAGGAAAATGTGGACTGTTGGCTCTGTTGATTAATGATGGTATTAACGCAATAAATAGGGATGGCATAAGTTCAGGAAACCAGGAGGTCGAAGCTGTTTGGGTGGAGATGAGACAGCATCAAGGCAAGAAGTCACTTGTGTAAGTGGTGTACAGGCCACCCAGAATTCACCACACTGCCGGACGGGGTTTAAGGAAGAAATAATGGTAGCCTTCAGAAAGGTAAGACGGTATTCATGGCGGTTGTAACCTACATTTCGATTGGAAAAATCAGATGGGCAGAGGTAGCCTAGATGAGGAATACATAGAATGTTTTCAGGATAATTTCTTGGAACAATACGTTCTGGAACTAGACCTGGTGTTGTGCAGCAAGATAGGATTAATTAAGATGCTCATAGTTAAGGCCCCTCTAGATAGCAGCAATCATAATATGGTTGAATTTTACACTTACTATGAGAGAGAAAAGAGTGGGTCCCCGACCAGTATTTTAAACTTAAATAAGGGCAATTTTGAATTAACTGGCAAATTAGATTAAGGGATAAGTCAATAGAGATGCGGTGGCAGACATTTAAGGGGATATTTCAGAATACACATAATAGATACATTCCAATCAGAAAGAAAAATTCCGAGGTGGTGGAAGGAGAACCCGCCATACGTTGTTGACTAAAATAGTTAAAGATAGTATCAAACGTAAAGAAAATGCATATAATTGCACAAAGATGGGAGACAGGTCAGAAGATTGGAAAGAATATTAAAAAGCACAGCAAAGATTAGGAGCTGTCAGATGAATCGAACAGGTATTTTGCAACGGTCCTCAATATAGAGGATACAGGTAACATCCCAGCATTAGCTATAAGTCAGGATATGGAAGGGAGCAAGGAACTCAGGAAAAGTACAATCACCAGGGAAGTGGTACATTGTTGGAGCTGCTGGCTGACAAGTCTCCGGATCCTGGTCGACTTCAGCCTACGGTGTTAAAAGAAGTGACTAGTGAAATGGCAGATGCATTAGTTTTAATTTTCCAAAATTGCCGATATTCAGGCAAGGTTCTGTTCGACTGGAAAAGAGCTAAAGTAACTTCTTCATTCAAAAAGGGAAGGGGCAGAAAGCAGGAAACTAAAGGCCAATTAGATTAACATCCGTCAGAGGCAAAATGTGAGACACTATTATTAAAGATATTATAGCAGGGCACTTAGAAGGTAATCAGGCAGAGTCAACAAAGTTTCGTTACAGAGAAATCATGTTTGACCAATTTATTGGATTTCTTTGAGGGAGTTACATGTGCTGTGGATAAAGGGGAACCGGTGGACGTATTGTATTTAGATTTCCAAAAGGCATTTGATAAGGTGCCACATCAAAAGTTATTGCAAAAAATAAAAGCTCATGGTGCGGGGGAGTGGGGGGGGGGGCGGGGTGAGGGTGTGTGCGGGTAACATATTAGCATGGATAGAAGATTTGCTACCTGCAAGGAAACAGAGAACAGGCATCAATGGGGCAGTATCTGGTTGGCAAGATGTAACGAGTGATCTGTGCTGGGGCCTCAACATTTTGCAATGTATATAAATGACTTAGATGCAAGGACCGAAAGTATGGTTGCTAAATTGGCTGATAACACAAAGATAGGTAGGAAAGTAGGTTGTGAAGAGGAGATAAGGAGGCAACAAAGGGATGCAGATAGGTGAATTGAATGGATAAAACTCTGGCAGATGGAGTATAATGTGGGAAAATGCGAAGTTGCCCATTTTGGCAGGAAGAATAACAAAGATGAATATTATCTAAATGGTGAGAGATTGCGGAGCTCTGAGATGCAGAAAGATCTGGGTGCCCAAGTGCATGAATCGCAAAAGGTTAGTAAGCAGGTACAGCACGCACTTAGGAAAGTAATAGAATGTTATTGTTTATCGCAAAGGTAATTGAATACAAAAGTAGGGAGGTTATGCTTCAGCTATACAGGGCATTGGTCAGACAATATCTGGGGTACTGTCTAACGTATTGGTCTCCTTATTTAAGGAAGGATGTAAATGCAGTTGTTGGAAGCAGTTCAGAGAAGGTTTACTCGACTGATACCTGGAATGGACTGCTATCTTACGAGGAAAAAGTCTAGGCTGTATTCCAATGGAATTTAGAACAGTAAGAGGCGAATGATTGAAACATATAAGATCCTGAGGAAGTCATGTCAGGATGGATGTGGAAAGGATTTTTCCCCTTGTGGCAGAATTTAGATCCAGAGGCCACTGTTTAGAAATAAGGGGTCGCCCATTTAAGACACAGATGAGGAGACATTTTTCACTCAGAGGGTTGTGAGTCGTTGGAACACACTTCCTCAAAAGGTGGTGCAATCAGAGTCCTTGAATATATTTAAGGCAGAGATGGATAGTTTCTTGATAAGCAGGAGCTGGCTAACCAGCTCGTCAAGCTTGCTCCACCATTCAGTATGTGCATGGCTGAACTGATTTCTCCACAATACCACATACCCCTGATAACCTTTATCGGGGTTATGTGGTCGTGTGGAGTCATCAGTTCAACCATGAACTTACTGAATGGTGGAGCAGGCTCGAGGGGCCGATTGGCCTGCTCCTGCTCCTACTTTGCATGTATCTTTGTTTGTACGTTTGTAATAAATTGCACTCTTTGATCAAGAGTTTGCTCTCTTCTTCTAAAGTTTCCTTGTTTCCTTTGTGCTTGGTTTTCTTCATGTCTCTGTCCATGCTTTTGGGAATGTATATTATTTTAAATAATATACCAAACATATTACGTTTCTAAACGTTGCCAGTTCTGATGAAAGGTCACTGACCTGAAACGTTACCTTTGCTTCTCTTTTCATAGATGCTGCCAGACTTGCTGAGTATTTTCAGCACTTTTTTTTGGTCTTATTTCAGATTTCCGGCACCTGCAGTATTTTGTTTTTATTCTAATGTTATTGTAAACTTGCTCTCGGTGTTCCAGGTAAGTGACGATACCCATTGAAAGTCTGTAAATCTCTGTGAACTGGTCTCTGCTTTTGGTCTGTGACCGATAACGTTACATGTTAATCGATGGGTAAATGTTATACATATACCCGATCAGTGATAGCATTTCATTATATCAAATCTCTTGAAATATCTCTGCAGTTTTATTACATTAAGTGAAGGTTTGTAGCTCACCGTCTTGATGTATTATCAAGTTATTGAATACGACCTCAGCGAAGCAAATTTCTGAGGCAAGGTATTATTGGGAGTATCGGTCACTGTAGAATTTTACTGAGTGTGGGTCTCTAACCGAAGTGGAACAAGTTGGTTCTACTTTGAAATCATTCTTTCAGGTGATGATTTCTCCACTGCACGGAGCTGCCTCCACATGAACACAAGAAATAGCAGTTGGCCTGTCGAGGCTTCTCCGCCATTCAATGAAATCACGGCTGATCGTCGGCTCAAACCCAGTTTCTTGCACACACACCATATCCCTTGCTTTACTGAAACACCAAAAATCAATCTATCCCAGCTGTAAATGTATTCAACGCTGGAGCATCCACAGCCCTCTGCGGCCCCTTATCCTGAGACTGTGCCCCCGTGTTTTAGATTCTCCAATCGGTGGAAACAATCCCTCAGCGTTTACCTTCTCCAGTCCCTTCAGAACCTTGTATATTTCAATGAGCTCGCCTCGCATTCTTCTGAACTCCATAGAATAGTTGCAATTTACCCAGCCTCTTAATATCGCAACACCCCTTCATCCCAGGGATCAATTTAGTGAACCTTCGATGTACCACCTCCCATGCAAATATATATTTTCTTAAATGTGGAGACCAAAACTTGCCCCAGTATTCCAGATGTGGTCTCACCAAAACCCTCTTCAATTGTAGCAAGACGTGTTATATTTCGGCACCCCAATCCCCTTGCAATAAAGACCAATAAACCATTTGCCTTCCTAACTGCTTCTTGCAAATGCATTCTAACATTTTGCATTCTTTGTACGAATGGACCCAGGTCACTTTGAACAGCAGCATTTGCAAGCTTCACACCTTTCAAAAAATATTCGGCTCTTCTATTCTTATGAACTAAGTGAATAACTTCACACTTCCTGACATTATACTCCAACTGCTATCTTTTTGCATACTCACTTAACCTGTCACTATCCCTTTGTAGTTTTTCTCTGTCCTTCCCACAGCTTACCTTCCCACCGAGTTTTGTATCATCAGCAAACTTCATCTAAGTCATTGAGAGATTATAAATAGCTAAGGCCCCAGCACTGATCATTGTGGCACTGCCCTATTCACTGACTACCTATGTGAAAATGCCACATTTATGCCAACTCTTTGCTTCCTGTCGGTCAGCCAATCCTTTATCCAAGCTAATATATTACCCCAAATCCATGACCCCCCAGCTTGCTGTTAAACGTTTGCGAGGTACTGAATCGAATGCCTTTTGGAAAGTCAGGTATACTAGATCTACTATTTCCTCTTGATCTACCCTACTAATTACGTTCTAAAAAAAACTATACAAAATGTTGAACAGGCTTTCCGCTGTGTAAAACCAGGTTGACTTGTTCAAATCATTCGAGGCTTTCCTAATCGCATTGTTCAGACTTCAATAAAAATTGTTCCAGCGTTTTTCCAATGATGATGTTAGGCTAACTGCCCTGTCGTTCACTGTTTCCTCTCTTCCTCCTTTCTTGAAAAGCAGTGTAACATTTGCCAACTTCCAATCTGATGGGACTGTTTCCAAATTGAAAGCATTTTAAACAATCCTAGCTAACGCATCCACTATCTCTGCAGCTATCCCTTTTATAACCCTAGGGTGTGGGCCATCAGATCCTGAGAATTTTTCATACTTTAGTCCTTAAGTTTCTCCAATACTTTTCTCTGTGCTGAAATTAATTTCCTCACTCTTTTTAGTCCGTCTGTATCTGGTATGGAACTTAGGTCTTGCACTGTGAAGACAGACACAGAATATTTGTTCACTGCCACAGTGTTTTCTAAATGTAGTCGGTGACAAAATGATGTTTGCTATTGGTTCAATACATCGTGTAATAAGTGTATAAAGAGAAATGGATTGGTTTTGCTATGTTTCCTATTGAACTGCACCAACTGAAACAGCTATATATATACTGACAGGTAAATAGCATCACAGCACTGTGACAGCATTCTAATCCTCTGGATAATGACGTATTCTTACTCTTAAGTATAATGACTGTAAACACGGTCTGGTGCTGATTAATCCCCTTTGCCAGCACAGACTTGAGAATCTGTGGGTCATGGGTGTTGAATTTTGTTATCTTGCTGTTACACAGGATGTATGTTTGACTGTGGTTAGTGACTATTCCAATTCTGGGACGGATTCTGATATGATGAACCAACTCTTATCTATGAATCAGTCTTTATACATGCAGCCTGCAGTGCTCTCTGCCCTTAGCTCAGTGAGGTGTGTCCCTCCTAGGAGAAACACCTGTAACTGAGAAACATGCATTTTGGGTTTTCATAATGCATTGATATGTTCGGCTGTAGTCAATAATATCATTAGAAAACTGTCAATAATGGAACGAATATTGCATTAATATATATTTCAAAAATTAAACCACTTCAAAATCTGCAATATTATTAATGAAGTGATGAATGGGATTTATAAACACAAGTGACAATATCATCTCCACGTGTTCTTTCCCAAACCAATTTAACATTTTAACATCCTCGATTAGGTCACCCCTCAACCTTCTCTTATGTGGAAAAAAATACCTTTCTAATTGTATTTCTCTTCATTCAGAAATGCTCCCCTGTGCTTTGATCGCATTTCCTTGGTCTTGTTAACATTTCATTCTAATTTAAATCATTTGTGAATCTGTAGTACCAGAAGCCTTTGCTTTTTGATAACTTTATTAATTATCTGTCCCCTTTCTACCTTAATTCTCTTGGAGTTGTTTGATTAATTATTTCAATTGTTTTTTGACAGTTATTACCTCCTCTTTCATATTCCTCTCACTTCTCCAGTCTGTAAATCCTCACCAACTGCTCTATTCTGACCCTACTGTCCCACAACACGTGTATTCTCCTTCCTTCTGAGCTCGGAGCTGCTCTACAGTTGTCCATTTATATGTATGCCCATGTCACTCCGCTCCTCTCTGCTCCAAAGTCCAGTAAACCCAGCTCCCCTTTAACATCATAGCAAATGGGATTTTTCCTGATGCACAGCAGTCGGTTGTTTCTCAGCCAATCTCCCAGGACCGTCTCCCGTGGGTACATTCAGAAGGCGCCAGTTGGAATTTATTACTTTGGCTCCATTCGCTTGTCATTCCCATTGGCATTCCTGTCTTCCTCACTCACTCTGACGCACTCAGGTTTCCTTTTTCACCTCTTTTTCCATTACATTCTTTCGCCCTGAACAGGAAAAAAAAACTACTTTGCTTCTAATTTCAGTCCCTCCCTCACCTTCACATGGTCCATCTCTGACTTTTCCCTTTCCATAGTTCAGCTTCTCTATCTTCATTTCAGGGGAGTGGCAGTCCACAAATATCTACTATAATCCCAGCGACACTCACTTGTTACCATCAAATTTCCTGTAGGAGTCTATTCCATTTCCCCTTTCACCTTCCAAATTAACTGCCTCCACATGCAATGCCAATTCCCCCATGAACAGCTAAAAACAACAGCAAACACATATTTCCATTGTCATAAGAGTTTTTTCCTTTTTAACGAAGAAATCTGTGTGCCTTTAAGACTGGGAAGACAAATACATTCTTTGAACAGTGACTGAATGTTAACCTGGTATTTGAAATGCAGGCTGGAAATTCGTATCCAAGCAACAGGAAGATTTTACGACAGTCTTATGAGATCTGTGTAAAGTTTTTAATTTCAGTTCTGCAGTGTGAAACAAGAGCAAAGACCAGGTAGCAGTGAAATGGGAGCTGTGATTTTCAGATAGACCAGGAAAAGATTTATTCTCTCTGAAAAATAAGCTTTGCGGTCCATGAAAAGAAGTGCTAAATTTAATGTGTTGTTTCAACCTGCCTGCCCATCACATACTGTTTATCAAACTCACCTGGAGAGATATCGAGTGAAATCCGATTATTCGCCTCTGGGATATCTCCACAGTTTGGAATAACCCACCAGACTCTATCAAACAGTTCCAATTTAAAACTTTTTAATCAACCAGTTGACCATTAGTTTTTGAATGTATGTGTGCGTGTGCATGAAGGTTAGGAAGTATAAGGAGTTATAAAATGTGTTCATACATGTAGATTATCTCATTATCGTTTAAAACTTGGTTTACTGCTAAATAGATATTTTTTGTTGTTTAAAGAAACCTGATTTGGTGTGCATTATTCTGGGGGATAAATATAGTGTTTCATTTGGCCAATTACCAGTGGGTGGGAAACTTTACGAATATGCTGTGACAGGTGGAGTTGTGGGACTGAATTCACACTGCATTACTTCCGCCTTGTTCGTGACATCATCCCGTCCTGTCCCCAGCCCATTACAGCACACTGGTTACCACTTCTGTCACCCCCACCTTCCAGGTTCCCTCCATGTCGGGCACCACCTCGTGCAAGCACATTAAATGCAACATAGGGCCTTTCATCCCCTTCCTTCCCACTGTCCAGGGCCCAAATACTCCATCCAGAGGAAACGGGGATTTAATTATGTACCTCTTCTAATGCAGCTAGTGTATTCACTGCAAACTATACAGTCTCCTGCACCTTTGACATTTCAAAATGCTGATTGTGTAATTGCTTTGCTGATCACTTCCTTTAAGCCTGAAAACGGGACACTGAGCTTGGGTCGCTGGTCCTTTCATTTCTAAATTCCGCTCTGACCTCTGGGTCCTCGGCCTCCAGCACTGTTCCTCATTTAAGATCAAAGAGGAATAGCATCGTTGTTTTTTATTGGCCCCTTTACAGTCGAACAGATTCAACGCTGAGATCAACAGCTTCAGATCATAACCAGTGCTATTTTCTCGGATAGCCTGTGCTTGTAATGGATAGTAGCTATACCAGAGTCACTGAAATGAGGTGAAGGACGGTGCTTGGAGTGAGAGTTCCCTATCTCTACACGACCGACTGCCTGGTCCTCATACCAAGAGTCTACCCAACATTCTCCATCACTTTCCTGGGCAAGAGAGGCCTTCTCCTCTTGGCATGTTTTCCTGTGGACCCATTTTTAAAAAAATTTGTCCCAGTCTCCTTGCACCATCAGACAGTTTGTCATTGTATTACTCCTGCCTTCCACTGGATCTCTTTGGTCTCCCTACCCAACTTTTCTCGGAATCTATCATTGCTTCAAAATCTTTAATCTTGAATAACTTCCAGTTCTGATGTAGGTTTATCGAGTTGAAACGTTGGTTGGATTTTTACGCCCGCCCCCTCTCCAGGCTTGGATTTGGAGGAAAGTGGCAAAAGATGAGTTGGGATGGCAGGGGGCTGCTGTGCTCATCGCCTCCCCACCATTGCTGGTATTTAACCAGTGGTGGGGGAGGTGACGGCTGGCATGCCCACCTGAAAGCCAACAGAGTGGTGAATTAATGGCCACTTAAGGGCCACTTCCCAATGCCACTGTTATTTTACCTTGTGGGGAGACTGCCCAGTGCAACAAAGAACAAAGAAAAGTACAGCACAGGAACAGGTCATTCGGCCCTCCATGCCTGCGCCGATCCTGATGCCTGCCTAAACTAACAGCTTCTGCACTTCCGAGGTCCATATCCCTCCATTCCCTTCCTTTTCATGTATTTGTCAAGGTGTCTCTTAAACGTCGCTATTGTATCTGCTTCCACAACGTCCCCTAGCAGCAAGGTCCAGGCACGCACCACCCTCTGTGCAAAACACTTGCTTCGCGCATCCCCTCTAAACTTTGCCCCTCGCACCTTAAACCTATGTCCCCCAGTAACTGAGTCTTCCACCCTGGGAAAAAGCTTCTGACTATCCACTCTGTCCATGCCGCTCATAACTTTGTAAACCTCTATCATGTCGCCCCTCCACCTCCGACGTTCCAGTGAAAACAATTCGAGTTTCTCCAACCTCTCCTCATAGCTAATGCCCTCCAAACCAGGCAACATCCTGGTAAACCTCCTCTGTACCCTCTTCAAAGCCTCCACGTCCTTCTGGTAAAGTGGCGGCCAGAATTGCGCGCAATATTCTAAGTGTGGCCAAACTAAGGTTCTATGCAGCTGCAACGACTTGCCAATTTTTATACTTTTTTCCCCGACCGATGAAGGCAAGCATGCCGTATGCCTTCTTGACTACCTTACCCACCTGCGTTGCCACTTTCAGTGGCCTGTGGACCTGTACGCCCAGATCTCTCTGCCTGTCAATACTCCTAAGGGTTTTGCCATTTACTGTATACCTCCCACCTGCATTAGACCTTTCCAAATTGCATTACCTCACATTTGTCCGAATTAAACTCCATCTGCCATTTCTCCGCCCAAGTCTCCAACCGATCTATATCCTGCTGTATCCTCTGACAATCCTCATCATTATCTGCAACTAGACCAACCTTTGTGTCATTCTCAAACTTACGAATCAGACCAGCTACATTTTCCTCCAAATCTTTTATATATACTACAAACAGCAAAGGTCCCAGCACTGATCCCTGCGGAACACCACTAGTCATATCCCTCCTTTCAGATAATCACCCATCCACTGATGCCCTCTGTCTTCCATGACCGAACCAGTTCTGTACCCATCTTGCCAGCTTCCCTCTGATCCAGCGTGACTTCACATTTTGTACCAGTCTGCCATGCGGGACCTTGTCAAAGGCTTTTCTAAAGTCCATATAGATAACATCCACTGCCCTTCCTTCAGCAATCATCTTCGTCACTTCCTCAAAAACTCAATCAAATTAGTAAGACACGACCTCCCCTTCACAAACCATGTTGTCTCTCGCTAATAAGTTCGTTTGTTTCCAAATGGGAGTAAATCCTGTCCCGAAGAATCCTCTCTAATAGTTTCCCTACCACTGACGTAAAGCCCACCGGTCTATAATTTCCTGGAATATCCTTGCCACCCTTCTTAAACAAAGGAACAACATTGGCTATTCTCCAGTCCTCTGGGACCCCACCGGTAACCAATGAGGATGCAATGATTTCTGTCAAGGACCCAGCAATTTCCTCCCTTGCCTTCCTCAGTATTCTAGGGTAGATCCCATCAAGCCATGGGGACTTATCTACCTTAATGCTTTGCAAGACACCCAACACCTCTTCCTTTTTGATAACGAGATGACTGAGACTATCTGCACTCCCTTCCCGAGTCTCGTAATCCACCAAGTCCTTCTCTTTGGTGAATACTGATGCAAAGTACTCATTTAGCACCTCGCCCATTTCCTGTGGCTCCACACATAGATTCCCATCTCTGTCCTTGAGTGGGCTAACCCTTTCCCTGGTTAACTGCTTTCTCTTTATATATGTAAAAAAAGCCTTGGGATTTTTCTTAATCCTGTTTGCCAATGACTTTTCATGATTCATTTTAGCCCTCCAAACTCCTTGCTTAAGTTCCTTCCTAATGTCTTTATATTCCTCAAGTGCTTCATCTGTTCCTATCCTGTCAGAGCAACAACATCATATTTCCAAGTACTAATCCAAGCTCTATGTTCACCTGCCTTACCTGTTATTCTGCTCGCATTGAAACAAATGCACTACAGACCACCAGTCCCGCTGTGCTCAGCAACATCTTCCTGCCTGCTCTTCCTCTTCGTCCGACCAGCCTTATTTACGATGTCCTCCTCGTTTACTTCACCAGCTGTCCTACCTCTCTGGTTCCCATCCCCCTGCCACACTAGTTTAAACCCTCCCGAATGACGCTAGCAAACCTTGCAGTCAGGATATTAGTGCCCTTCCAGTTTAGATGAAACCCGTCCTTCTTATACAGGTCCCATCTCTCCCTGAAATGAGCAAAATGGTCCAGATATCTGAAACTCTCCCTTCTACACCAGCTGCTCAGCCACGTGTTTAGCTGCACTATCTTCCCATTTCTAGCTTCACTGTCACTTGGCACAGGGAGCAATCCAGAGATTACAACCCTAGAGGTCCTGTTTTTTTAACCTACTACCTAACTCCCTAAACTCCCCCTGCAGGACGGCATCACTCTTCCTGCCTATGTCATTGGTACCGATGTGCACCCTCCGCCTTCAGAAAGCCCCCTGTCCGTTCAGAGACATCCTTGACCCTGGCACCAGGGAGGCAACATACCGTCCTGGAGTCTCTTTCACGTCCACAGAATCGCCTATCAGTGCCCCTGACTTTAGAGTCCCCTATAACTATTGCTCTTCTGCGCTTTGTCCTTCCCTGCTGAACAACAGTGCCAGCCATAGTGCCACTGCTCTGGCTGCTGCTGTTTTCCCCTGATAGGCCATCCCCCCCAACAGTATCCAAAACGGTATACTTGTTAGAGAGGGGGATAGCCCTCGGTGATTCCTACACTGACTACCTGCCCCTTCCATCGGTCACCCATCTATCTGCCTGCACCTGGGTATAACCACTTCTCTCAAACTCCTGCCTATGATGCTTTCCGCCACCTGCATGCTCCTAAGTGCATCCAGTTGCTGCTCCAACCGATCCACGCGGTCTGTGAGGAGCTGCAACTGGGTACACTTCCTGCAGATGTAGTCGCCCGGAACGCTGGAAGCGTCCCGGCCTCCCACATCTCACAGGTGAAGCACCTCGCCCCTTTAACTGTCATTCCTAGCACTAATTAGTTAAGTAATATAAAATAAATAAATACTTATTAATTCCTTACTAAATGATGATACACTTAACTATATTGTCCCTGGTGCCAGATTTCTACAATAAATACTAAATGCAAACTAAGTACAGTAATCGCCTCCCTCTGGTTTAGTTACTCTACATATTAATTAGTTAATTAGTGTTTTAATCAATTTTTATCAGTTTTATTTTCAAATTCGGTACAGATTCGCTACCAGCCAATCTGGTCACAGCTTTCCTGTGACGTCACTTTTTCAGTTTTTTCCCCCCACTCGAGGCAACTTACCGTGGAAACCTCCTCGCCGTCTGGGTGAGCCTGTCTGATCGGACATCCAGTACTCCATGAAGGGCTCCCAGTTGCACGGGCTGCCCTTGTTGGAATAACCCTGGACCTCTCAATGGACTGCCTTCCTCGCCAGGGCTTGGTCGATTGGCCCAGATGAGAGTCCCAATCTCCACTTCTGAGGCCGCGTCCATGGTGCGTCTGTTCTCTGGGTGCAGTCCCAGCTGTGGTCACCACACTCGCTGGAGCTGCCGGCCCTCTGATTGGCTGGTAACCCTTGTAGGTGGGGCATCCTGCCTTAGAGGGGCGGAAGCTCCAAGTGCAGGCAATGAATTGCCTGAGTCAAGCAAAATACAGTTGTGGCTTCCAGGGCCCGGCATGGGCTTTCCAGCCGGTGGGCGAGGCCACTGCATCCTGCTGAAATTTGGCCATTAACTCTGTATCTCTCTCCACAGATGCTGCCTGGTCACTGCTTTTCTATCAGATTTAAAGCAGGCTCAGTATTTTGATTTCGCTCAAATACTTATACCTGAGTATTAACAGCTGCAGATATGTTGCAGGGTGGGAGAGAATGAGGCCAGAGTTTCAGCATGCTATGATGTTTCAATATGAGTCTTTGGATTCCCTACTTGGAGGTAATCCTGAGCGACAGGCTCGGCTTCCAGTCGCACAACGTCGACTGTGGAGCAGGCTGCAGGACAATGTCCTGACTATGATCCCAAGGGGGAGTTGTCCAATCAGGGGCTATCCAACCCCCAACCCCTGGATCTTCTCCTATCCTGAAGGAGTGGTCCCATTCTGCTGGGAGTGATCAATCCCAGGAGAGTCCAACCCTGGAAACTGGGATTGTGCAAATCCCGGGCAGGGCGGAGGTTGATTCAAACCTTGGGGTTTCCGATCCATGAGTCAATAGTGGGGATGTCCTTCCAGGGTTGTGATTCACCCCCAGATCATGGAGGGAATCCAATCTCAGGAGGGAGGAGGCAATTGTCAATTTGTAGTGTCTTTGTATGGAAGGTGGCATCTGTTGGAGAAACCTGCCTCGTCAATGGTAAACCTGCAAAGCAGGTTCAATCAGAGGCTAGAATTCTCATTAAAATAATTAAAATGCTGATCTGTCTCCTGGGTACAGTTGGTGTTTCCCTACTGTTCCTGCTCTGTTAAACGTGCAAGTGGGCAGATTGAGTTCGTGGTTCAAATCTTTAAGTTTTAAACGCTGATCCTATTCCAACCCACCCATTCTTGGTGGTAAAATTGAGCCATTCAGATACGGAGAATGTTTGATCAGTCATTTCCAGTCTCTTTTGTCCTTCTCTCTCTTACAGTTAATTTACTGGCGGTTGTGACCCTGTCCTGGGAAAAGTGCGGACTCTCCAGCTGCACCACGCGTCACCTGGTGGCCATGGCAACAGCAGATTTACTGGTCATTATCATTGATGTCAGTCTGAGGCGGATCAGTTATTATTATTTCCCGGGATCTGTCCTGAACATCACCCCTGTCTGCAGTGTTATATTTGTCCTTAGTCATGCAGCCTCAGACTGTTCTGTCTGATTCACCGTCACTTTGTCCTTCGATCGATTTGTGGCTATTTGTTGCCAGAAGCTGAAAACTAAATATTACACCGAGAAAATTGCAGCTGTGGTTCTAGTAACAAGATGCATTCTGCTCTGTTTAAAAAACATCCCCTTCGATTTTATGTATGAACCTGGAGAGATAGTTGACAACGTACGGTGGTGCTGATACATAAAGTCAGTCTATTATACTGAGCCTGGATGGATAGGATTTGATTACTTTGATTTCGTTTCAGTCCCATTGCTCCCATTCGTTTTCATTCTGTTGCTGAACGCTCTGACAGTCAGACACATTTTAGTGGCCAGTCGAGTCCGTAAGGGACTGAGGGGTCAGAGCAAGGAAAAGAATCGCAGTGACCCAGAGGTGGGGAGCAGGATGAAGTCTGTGATTTTGCTCTTCACCATATCTGGCAACTTCATACTTCTGTGGTTGACTTATGTTATATATTTCACAAATTGTAATATTGCAGGGATATGTCTGGAGGATTACACTGATCCTTTCTATATCGTTGGACACGTTGGGTGGATGCTGCAGGCTATATGTTGCTGCACAAACACATTCATTTATGCGGTGACTCAGCTCAAGTTCAGAGAGCAGGTCACGGATGTGGTGAAATCTTCTGTTACATTAATTACTGGACTAATTAATAAACAAAACAACTGAGAGCAGCCCAGAGGCGGGTCCCAGATTTTTCAGTCCATGAACGTACAGGAGCCAGCAGCAGCGCTGCCTTAGATTGCTGGCTGCTCGGATGGAGGAGGCCGGGTTTAGTTTTGTTTCCCATATTAGCTAATCGTAGTTCTCTCACCTCAGCTTCTGTCAGTCTCTCCCTTAAAATCTCCTGTCATCATTGCTCTCCTCAATAAAACAATCATTGACCTCTCTGTCCGTGGAATCCCCTATCTCCAATATATTATTAATCTCTCAAGACCTTCTGAGAAAAACATGCTTGTCATTCCCTGATGACCATATTTGAATTCCTCTAATCAGATTCCAACCTGCCACAGTTGCAAATTGGCTCTTTTAATCGTCACAAATTGCACCCTCTGTAACCTCAACCTGTCTCCAGCCTTAAACTCAGTTATACTGTAACGACTCTTACAGATATATCACTGACCTCACCTGTTCTTTAATTATCTCTTCATATATTTCACGGACCCCCATTGTACTGTAACTGCACATGCAGATATATCAATCTGCTGACTTTTACTGTAGATACACATAAAGAAATATCACTGACCTCACTTGTGCTGCAACTACCTTTCAGATATATCACTGACCTCACTTGCACTGTAGCTTCCCATCCAGATATATCACTGTCCTCATTTTGTTGTGCCTAACACGCACGTACTCTTAAAGAATACATGAAATCCGATTGGTGAAAGGGATATCAATATTTTATTCACACACTAAATCATCAAGTGCAAGCTCTCCTACTTGCACAGTATCAAAACTCATCAAAGTACAAGCTCTCACTATTTGCACAGGATACTACCCGTCAAGACACGAGGTGATCAGTCTCGGACTGGCTCAGGGTATCTTCTCCAGTGTTCTTCCCTGGAGTTCTCGTACATTCCTCAGTCTCAGTCATGGATTAATTCTTGTTTCTAAGACCCGCCCCTCTTACTTAGTCATAGGGGTCTGGTGTAATGACATAATGATAATTCCTATTTGGCTCAGTGAGAACCTGTTCAAAACCTCACAGTTTCCCATTGTCTATTATGAGTTTAATCATACCTGGTGTCCATGACGACTCCTAGTTTCTGGGATCTTCCTCAATACCTTTTCTATAGTCATATCTACAATTCCTCGGTCATCTGTGTGCTGCGCCCCTTTGTACTCATCCCACTTCAGCACAATGTTCATTGTTGTGTTACTGGCCCCTTTGATTTAATTAAATTCAAATGTGTTTTTGCGATATGTGTTTTTTTATTTATTTGTATTTATTTATTGATACAGCACTGAAACAGGCCCTTCGGCCCACCGAGTCTGTGCTGACAACCAACCACCCATTTATACTAATCCTACATTAATCCCATATTCCTACACCATCCTCACATTTCCTCAATTCCCCTATCACCTACTGATACGAGGGACAATTTATAATGGCCAATTTACCTATCAACCGGCAAGTCTTTGGCTGTGGGAGAAAACCAGAGCACCCAACGAAAACCCACACGGTCACAGGGAGAACTTGCAAACTCGGCACAGACAGAACGCAGAATTGAACCCAGATGGCTGGAACTGTGAGACTGCAGTGCTAACCACTGCGCCGCTGCGCCGCCCATACTAGATGAGTTTTTACTGGGTCTAAAACAACGGATCGGGGGATCTCTGTGTGCAAGCGAGTGTGGATGTCTCCCATTGGCTTGTGCATCAATGCTGGAGACCAAGAAAACACTTGGTTCACATCAAAAGATCTGCACAGCCTAACCCAATATATTAGTGTACTCTCATGCATGTAGCCATTCGCAGAGGTCCACAGCCAGACAGGAACAGCCATCCACCTCTGAGGAGGCAGACCAGTCAGAGAATGCAGCGTCCCAAGACTCTCTTACACCCTCCACCAGCACAGATACTTTCACCTCAATGAGAACATCCTTGGCATCAGAATCAGTGTCACAGTGCAGCACACATGCGCCAGAGCAGCTGGCTAAGGCTGAGACAGCCGAGACCTCTGACAGTCAGTGAAGTGTGTGTGGCCAGGTCCATGCTGAGCCCTAGGATGGTGATCAGACTCTGGTGTCGGCAGCACAGGGCGTACTGGAGTTCCGGAGAGTGATAAGGCAAGATCTGGCAGATATGCCAGGGGTCATACATGGCCATGAGTGGATGATGGAGGAGTCTATCAATGCCATGACTGCTGCCACGTCTCATGCCTATGATCACACGTCTTCCTCATTGAGAGGTTGGCGACATCATGGAGAGCCAGAACACGCAAATGTGCGAAGGCCTGCCCACCATTGACCAGGCCATGAGCTCAATGCAGTAGTGGCAATGCGAGAGAAGGAACAGGAGCTCGGAGGCGTCTGCAGCTCCTGGCCCTTCTCCAGTGAGCAGGGAGGCTCAATGGAGCCTTCAAAGGGAGGAGAACAGTCTGCCATACACTTCTGGGTATTTCCCTCAGGGAGCTCTGTGTGTGGACACCGTCTCCTCAGCAGCTGCGTCATGGAGCCCAGCTCCGGCAGCCACAATACCTGAGGAGAGTCCTGCATCAATCCAGGTCACCCGCAGGCTGCCGGGCCCTTCATGGCCTGGGACAGACTGAGGACGCTCTCCAAAGTCATCAGAGGCCAAGGGTCATCCTCCCACTGGGAGCAGACCGTATAGCAACACACACAAATGTATTAAGAGTATAAAGCCACACTTCGTGTCTCAAGAGAGAAGCTGATATGTTATGTTGCAAATAATTAAAATCTATATATATATATATATTTTGCATCATTAGCCTTCATTGCTGTCGGCCATGATACCATAATTGTGAGCTTCTGAACTCCCCCTTCCCCCTGAGGACGATGCCAATGTGACCACAGCCCTCATTAACATGCCAATGTGATGAGAGTCCTCATTAACATATGACCTACTCTGGTCACTAGCGACATTGCAGCCGCTCGCAAGAGACCACAAATGGAAAGGACATGACAGAGTTGAAGCATAGCAATGGCCGTTTATTTTGCAGTAGAGAACCACACCAAGATGGCTGTAAATGAGTTGTTTTCAAGTAGTCTCTTTCTTCCTTCGTCCACTGCTTAACTGATCGGCCTCCTGACTTCGCACCAGAGGATGTGCCAATTCTGTCGGTGGAGTCACAGATGGTCCTCTGAGCCCAACCTTGATGATGGCTCAGCCTCAGTTCCATCAGGATGAGCAAACAGTCATCACACAGCAGCTTTCCAACCCTATACTGACACCCACCACGATATGCTAAACTCCTTAGCCCCATTGCAAAGTTCCTGGGACCCCAGATTCCTTTGCAGAGCCCCCGGGACCCCAGAAACCCTTGCAGAGTTCCCGGGACACTGGATATCCTATTGCAGAGGCCCTGGAGCTATATTATGAGCTGCTTGCAACTGTGGCAGGGTGGAACCTGTTTAGAGGGATTCAAATCTGGTATCAGGGAACAGCAAGCATGGATTTGTGAGATGGTTATACCTGCAAGGACTTTGGAGTGGAAAGAGATGTTGGAGTTTGGGTGATTCCATGGACAGAGGGGTTATTTTTTTTTATTGAGGAAAGGTGCAATGGCAACAGATTTTAAGGGTGAGACTGACAAAAGCTGAGGAGAAAGAACTGTTTTGGTCTCATGCAATTGTGGCATTGTCGTGCTGAACTAATGGCCACGTAAGGGCCAGTTCCCGGTGCCACTGGTATTTTACCAGCAACAAAGGGGCACCTTGCCATGTGGGGATGCTGCCCTGTAAAACCTGGTGGCCTCCTTTTGGGCTTGGCTGGGGGTGGGTTCTCCTGATAGGACGCCCTGTACCCCATGGACAGCCCAACAGTGGCAGTGGCAATGGCTGGAACAGCCCTGACTGTCACGATAAACCTCTCCGTCCCTGGCTGGTGCCTGTTCGATTGGCCCTGGTGAGTCCTAAACTCTGCTCCTGAAGCCGGCGTCCATGGTGCGTCTTCACACTGAGTGCAGACCCAGAAGTGGTCACCACTCCCCGTGGTGATCTGCGACTGAAGAACTGCTGGCCCTCTGATTAGCCAGTAACTCTTGGAGTTGGGACATCTTGCCTTACAGTGGCAGAAACCCGACTGCAGACAACGGAACCACGGAAAATGCAGTTGCGGCTTGCAGGGCCCGGCAGAGTTTTTCCAGCCGGTGAGGAGGGCCACTGTGTCCCAGTGAAATCCTGGCTGTCAACTCTGTGTCTTTCTCTCTCCCCACAGATGCTGCTTGTTCACTACTTTTATCAGCTTTAAAGTCGTCTCAGTATTTTGATTTTCTCAAATACTTGGACCTGAATATTAACAGCAACAGATATGTTGGAAGGTGGGATACAGTGAGGCTATGATGTTTGAATGTGTGTCTTTGGGTTCCCCTCTCAGAAGTAGGCCAGATAGGCAGGCTTGGCTTCCAGTCGAAACACATGGACAGCGATGCAGGCTGCAGGACAAAGTATGTCCGAACTGTGATCCCGAGGGTGAGTTGTCCAATTATGGGCTATCCAATCCCAAACCCCTGGGAGTCTCCTCCCCTGAAGGAGTTGTTCAGTCCGCTGGGAGCATCCAATCCCAGGAGAAACCAACACAGACACTGGGGTAGTGCAAGTCCCAGGCATTGTGTTGACTGGTTCAACACTTGGGGGCAACCAATCCCAGGAGAACCCAACACAGACACTGGGGTAGTGCAAATTCCAGGCAGAGTGGAGGCTGGTTCAACCCTTGGGGTGTCCTATTCGTAACCTAATAGTGGGAATGTCGATCCAGGGGTTCGATTCACCCCCAGATCATGCAGGGTCTAAAAGGCCTGGGAGGAAGCAGTTGGCTGTCAATTTGGAGTGTCTTTGTGTGGAGGGTAGTGTCTGATGCAGACCATGATTGTTGTCGATGTCGTCGTTTGTATTATAATACATAATAGGAAATAACACTCTATTGAATGTTTACATCTTAGACATTGCTTAGTTACAACAACCTATTTTCGTTGTTCACCTTTATACTGGTCCAGAGAAGAGTGTTGTGGAATATAGGTTATATTGGCTTAATTAGGCAGAATTTAGATATAGTTAATATGTTATACATTTTAGACGTAGAGATTGAATAAATGGTCAGTCTTCAAGATTCACTGACATTCCCCTTTAAGAAGGTCGAGTCAGAATTTTCAATGTCTTTTAAGGTCTCTGTTACAATAGAATGTGAAACCGAAACATCTTTTAAGTTGGGAAGTCCATTTCAGCGTTTCTGTTGACCGGGTCTTTGAAGATAAACACACATTGAAATATCTTGTGTGACATCAGTCAGAAGGAGCAATAAACTTAATTGATAAATGTTGTTAAGATGTAGACAGATCGACTCAGAAGGTTAAAACGATAAATGGAGTAGTACTTACAGGAACAAGAGATCAAGTACACACATTTATAAACATTTTAACCAGATAAATGCTCGCAACTTCAAGAGTAGGGGAATTCCAGCAGAATATTAAGTGAAGATGTTAGTTAATGATACTACCAAATATGGATCTTAAAAGCAGGAAACACACACACAGAAATGTAACGCCTATTTGCTGAAAGGTCAAATGATACCTTACAAACATTATAAACATGAGATTTTCTGAAGCAAAAATTAGAAGTGTTGAATCCTCAACAATACTTCTCACCCTCTGGCGTGCTCGAGGAATTTAAGGTAAAAATTCATTTTAAAATCTGATAAGACATTTCGCAGTAACATTAGCAAGGTTCGACTTTTGGATTCTATGCTAGAAAGAAGATTATGTGTTACATCTCGTAGTAATATTTGATATTGTGATGTACATAGCCACTTAAAAGTGTTCTGCATTTATAATTCTTGAATAAATGCTTAGAAGTTAATAAATCGTCTCATGTAGTGTTCTGCATGCAACTACAAGAACCCCCCTCTCTGTGTCTCTTTCAGTGGAGAGATATGTATTGAAGAGATTTTCCCAGACCCTTATAATATCCAGGATATTTATGACTTACTAAGTCGAAACCAAATTAACTTAATAAACTAAATAATGATTTATTTAAAAAATAGGCTATCCGAATGATGGTAATATTCTCTGTTAATCATTTTTCATTGAGGGAAAACAAGTTCAATTCTTTGGAGCCAAATAAGTGTCTGTAGGGATCTGTTTGGTTTGATCTTAATTAAAGGAGATTCACGGGGAATGTGGTTTAGTCCCTCTAAGGGGTTAAAGTCATAATTCACTTCATGGTGACCAGTTACGGACTCAGCCTCCTCCATCCGAGCAGCCACCAAGCTGAGGCACAGGCGCTGTCGGCCCCTGTACATTCATGCACTGGAAATATTGGGACCGCCGGGGTGCTGATCTCAGTTCTTCAGTTTATTAATTAATTTAATAATTGATATAACCGGATATTTCACCACGTTCTTCACCTGCTCCCTGAACTTGGACTGTGTCGCCCCATAAATAAATGTGTTTATGCAGCAACTTAGAACCTGCAGCATTATTCCAAATTGACCAAAGATATAGAAAGGATCAGTGTAATCCTCGAGATATGTCCCTGTAATATTAGAAGTTAAGAAATATATAACATACATCAACCACAGAAGTATGAAGCAGCTGGATATCGTGAAGAGTAAAATCACAGACTTCCTTCTGCTCTCCATCTCTGGGTCACTGCGATTCTCTCCCTTGCTTTGACCCCTCAGTCCCTTACGGACTCGACTGGCCACTAAAATGTGTCTCACTGTTACAGCGTTGAGCAACAGAATTAAAACGAATGGGAGAACCGGGGTTAAAATAACATCAAACCAGTAAAATCCCTTCCATCTAGGCTCAGTATAACAGCTTGACTTGACATAACAGCCCCACGTTACATTGTCGATTATCTCTGCAGGTTCAAATATAAAGTATGTGGGGATGTTTTGCAAAAAAAGAACAGTGCAGGTTGTTACTAGAACCACAGCCGCTGTTTTCTCGGTGCAATATTTAGTTTTCAGCTTCTGGCAACAAATGGCCACAAATCGATCAAAGGAGAAAGTGACGGTGAACCAGACAGAATAGTCTGTGGTTGCACGAAGTAGGACAAAGATAACACTACACACAGGAGTGATGTTCAGGAAAGATTCCGGGAAATAATGATAATTGATCCGCCACAGTATGACATCAGTGATAATAACTAATAGATCTGCCGTTGCCATGGCCACCAGGTAGCGACTGGTGCAGGTGGAGAGTCCGCACTTCCCCCTGGACAGGATCACAATCGCCAATAAATTACCTGCAAAAGAGAGAAGGGAAAGAGACGGGATTTACTGAACAAGCATTCGCTGTGTCTGAGCCAGAGATGGTGATGTCACTGGACTAGCAATACAGAAGTGGTGATGTCAATGGACTAGCAATACAGAATCCCGGGATAGTGCCTTGGGGGCCAGGGTTTGAATTCCGCCACAGCACTTGCTGAGATTTGAATTCAATTAATAAATCCAGAACTAAAATCTAATCTAATGGTAGCATTGCCAATTGTTGCAAAAACCCAGCTGGTTGACTAATGTCCTTTTGGGAAGGAAATCTGCCATTCTTACCAGATCTGACCTACATGTGACTCCAGACTCACAGCAATGAGATTTTAAATTCCTTCTCAAATGGCCTAGCAATCACTCAGTTCAAGGACAATGGGGGATGGTCAACAGATGCTGGCGCAGCCAGTAATACCCACATCCCGTGAATAAATTTAAAAAACCTCAACATTTAAAATGTGAAAATCTCAACCACCTCCAACCTGCCCACTTGCAGGTTGAACAGAGAATTGACAGGAGGGCAACACCAATTGCACCCAAGAGGTGGGTCAGCATGTTAAATATTTTAATGAGGCGTCAAGTCTCTGATTTAACCTGCTTTGCAGGTTTACCATTGACGGGGCAGGTTTATCCATCAGAGCGTACCCTCCACACAAAGACAATCTGAATTGACAATCACCTGCTTCTTCCCCGAATTTTAATCTCTCCGTGATCTGGGGCTGAATTGAAACCCTGGAGTGACACCTCCATTATTGGGTCATGAATCGGACACCGCAAAGCTTGAACCAGCCTCCATCCTGCCCGGGATTTTCACCAGCCAATTGTCTGCGAAAGGTTCTCCTGGAATTGGATACTCCCAGCGAACTGGGACCACTCCTTCAGGATAGGAGACACCCAGGGGTTAGGGATTGGACAGCCCCCGATCGGACAACTCAACCTGGGGATCATGGATAGGACATACTTGGCCCTGCAGCCTGCTCCACTATCCATGTCATGTGACTGGTGCCCAGTCCTGGAATTGCACTCAGTGTGAAGAGGTACCATGGACGCTGGCCTCAGGAACGGAGCTCAGAGCTCACCAGGGCCAATCGACCAGGCACTGGTGAGGGACGGAGATGTCGATCATGATGGTCAGGGCTGTTCCTGCAAGAGCAGCCCGTACCACTGTTTGGCTGTCCATTGGGTACAGGGCGTCTGTTCAGGAGCCTGCCCCACTAACGCCATCCCAGTCCAAAAGAAGGCCACCAGCTTTTACGGGGCAGCCTCCCCACATGGTAAGGTGTGCTTTCCTTGCTGGCAACATACCACAGGCACCGGGAACTAGCCCTTACGTGGTCATTCGTTCAACACGAAAATGTCTCAATTGGCCGAAGGACGAGCGGACCATGTGCCACCTCCACGCCGCTGCTGGTTAGAATTCAGCAGGGTAATTGATGGGCACGACATCTCTCGCCATCCCAACTGATTTTATGCAGCCCGCCTCACAATCCACTCTTGGCAGAAAATTCCAGCCAACCTTTCACCTCGATAAACCTGCACCAGAACTGCAAATTACTGGAGATTAAAAGTTTTGAAGCAATGATAGGCCCTGAGAAAAGTTGGGTGGGGTGACCTCAGAACAAAGTGTGTGATCCAATGGAGGGCAGGAGTGATTCAATGACAAAGGGTCTGATGGTGCAAGGTGAATGGGACAATTAAAGACAAAGAAGATAGGTCCATAGGAAGAGTAAATGTTTACAGCAGACAACAGAGGAGTATGAACACTTGATTACTATGGCAAAAAGAAGGCGTCCATAGCCTAGTAACGTGACAGAGTAATTTCGATCGACCATACGCATGAGGACCAGCTTGTTGGCCGTCTACAGATAGGTAATCCTCATTCCAAGCACGAGCCCACACCTTATTCCAGTCACACTGGTCTGTACAAGCAGAGGCCATCCGAAAAAATATAGTGGTTCTGATCTGAAGCTTTTCATCTCAGTTTTAACTCCAGCAGGCTGTAAAGGTGCCAGTGCAGTGGTATTGTCACTGCACTCATAACCAAGGGACCCAGGCTATTACTCCGGGGACATGAATTAAAATCCCACCACAGCAAAGGTGTGGCTTGAATTCAATTAATAAAGCTGAAATTCACAGTTAGCTAATTATGGCCATAAAACAATAGTCATAAAAACCCATCTGGTTCTCTAATGTCGTTCAGGGAAGATGTACTTTAGGGCAAGGAATCAGCTCTGCTGTCCTTACCTTCATGCGAGTCCAGACCCACAGCAATGTGGTTGACTCTTAAAATGCCTTCTGAAATGGCCTAGCAAGCCAGTCAGTTGCACAAACACAGACAACGACAATAAGGAACAAAACCAGACGGATCACCTGGCATCGATCTGGGCACCGGAATCATCAAATTGAAACCCAACCCTGCCGATCCTGCAAATTCCTGCTTTCTAACATGTGGGGGCTTGTACCAAAGCTGGGAGAGCTGACCCACAGGCTAGTCAAGCAGCAGCTTGATATGCTCATACACACGGAATCATACCTGACAATGTTCCAGATACAGCCGTAACTGGGTATGTCCTGTGCCACCATAGGTGGCGGCCCAGTGGTATACAGTCGGGAAGGATTTGCCCTGGTAATCCTCAACATCGACTATGGAGCCGCTGAAGTCTCATGGCATCAGGCCAAACATTAGCAAGGAACGATCCTGCTGATTGCCCCTTCACAACCTCCCTCCCCAGCTGATGAGTCATTACTCCTCCATGTTGAATACCGCTTGGAGGAAGCACTGATTTAGGCAAGGGAGCAGAATGTACTCTGGGTGGGGGATTTCAATGTCCATCACCAAGATTGGTTCGGTAGTACCAGTGTTGGTTGATCCCTAAAGGACATGGCTACTTGACTGGGTCTGCGCCTGGTGGTGAGGAAACCAACAAGAAAGAAATACATACTTGACCTCGACCTCACCAATCTGACTGCTGCAGATGCATCTGTCCATGACAGTATTGATAGAAGTGACGACCGCACAGTCCTTGTGTAGTGAAAGTCCCGCCTTCACATTGAGAATAGTCGCCATCGTGTTGTGTGGCACTACCACTGTGCTAATTTGGTTGGATTTCGAACCTATCGAGCAACGCAGAACAGGGCTTCCATGAGGTGCTGTTGGCCATCTGTAGCAGCAGAACTGTACTTAACCATAATCTATAACCTCATGGCCCGACATATGCCCCGCTGTACCATTGCAATTAAGCAGGGGAATCAACCGTGGTTCAATGAAGAATGCAGGAGGGCATGCAAGGAGAAGCACCAGGCATACCTTAAAATGAGATGCCAAGAGGATTTCTTGCGTGCCAAACAGTGTAAGCAGCATGCAATAGACAGAGCTAAGCGATCCCATCATCAATGGATCACATCGAAGCACTATAGTCCTGCCGCATCCATGAATCGTGGTGGACAATTAAACAACTAACTGGAGTAGGTGACTCCACAAATATTCACATCCTCAATTATGGGAGTGCCCAGCACATTCGTGCAAAAAATAATGCTGAAACATTTGCAACAATCTTGAGGCAGAAGTGTCGCTCGGTTGATCCAAATCAGCCTCCTCCTGAAATCACCAACATCAGAGATGCCAGTCTTCAGCAAATTCTATATGCTACAAATGATATCAAGAAATGACTAACGGCACTGGATACTGCAAAGTGTATGGGCCCTGACAACATTCCGGCAATAGCACTGAAGACCTGCGCTCCAGAACTAGTCATGCCCCAAGCCAAGCTGTTCCAGTACTGTTACAACATTGGCATCCACCCAGTAACGTGGAAAGTTGTCCAGGTATATCGTGTACACACAAGGAAGGACAAATCCAACCCGGCCAATTGCCCTGCTTCTGTCCATTCTCGATCATCAGTAAAGTGATGGAAGGTGCCATCAACAGTGCCATAAAGCGGCACTTGCTTCGCAATAACCTGCTCAGTGGCGCTCAGTTTGGGTTCCACCAGGGCTATTCAGCTTCTGACCTCATTACAGCTTTGGGCCAAACATGTACAAAAGAGCTGAACTCAAGAGGTGAGGGCATCAATGCAACATTTAACCGAGTATGGCATCAAGTAGCCGAAGCAAAACTGGAGACAATGTGAATCAGAGGGAAAACTCTCCTCTGGTTGAAGTCATACCTTGCACGAAGGAATATGGTCGTTGTTATGGGGAAGAGGGGGGGGTGGTGGTGAGTGGTAGGGTGGCGGTGGGCAATGATCTCAGCTCCAGGAGATCACTTGCAGGAGCTCATTAGGATAGTGTCCTCTGCGCAGCCATCTACAGCTGCTTCATCAATGACCTCCCTTCAAGCATAAGATCAGAAGTGGGGATGTTCACTGATGATTGCACAATCTTCATCACCATTCACAACTCCTTAAACACCGAAGCAATCCGTGTGGATATGTAGGAAGACCTGGACAATAACCAGGCTTGGGCTGTTAAGTGGCAAGTAACATTCGCCCCACAGAAGTGCCAGCCAATGGCTGCCTCAAGCAAGAGAGAATCCAACCATCTCCCCATGACATTCAATGGCATTACGATTGCTGAATCAACTATCAACATCCTGGGGGTTACCATTGACCAGAAACTGAACGGGAATAGGCATATAAATACAATGGCTACAAGTGGAGCAGTTCAATAAAGCAGCTCCTCACCACCACATTTGCAAGGGCAATTATGGATGGACAGCTGCATCCCAAGAAATAATTTTAAAAGTTGAAAAATACAGTGCTGTTCCTCAATGTACTTTAAAGTTGTATAGTGCAGGTGGCCGAGGATAGGGAGTTCAGAGCGGATGCAAAATTCAACAGGTAAGTGACTGGAGGATCAGAGTCCTGTTGGAAAATTATAGGAAATGTTCAGCAAAGTAATCACTCAATCTGCATTTCCAAATTTCCAAGGTGCAGGAGACTTCATGTTGGGCAGTGAATGCAGTAACTATGTTGGAAGAAGTACACAATTAAAATATATTGGAGTGTTTGGCACCCTGGAATTCAGGCAATGAAAGAGCATCTGCTGCACTTGCATAGGAAGGTGCCAGGCGGGGAAGGGAAACTTGTTGGTGGGCGTTACCGAAGTGTGAACCAGGCTATTGCAAGGGGCGGGAGAGAGGAGTCGAGGAGAAGATGTGTTTAATGTTGGTTTTAGCTGGACATGGTGGAAATGGCAAAGGATGATGTGTTGTTTGTGGAGGCAGTTGAATTGGAAGGTGAGAAGAAGGGCAGAATGGAATAGAGTCAGACAGGAAATGGGATGGGAGAACGTTCATTCACAAATGTGAGGTAATGCATTTTGGAAGGTATAATGCAGGTGGGAGGTATACAGTAAAAGACAGGACCCTGAGGAGTATTGACAGGCAGAGAGATCTGGGCCTACAGGTCCACTGGTCACTGAAAGTGGCAGTGCAGGTGGATAAGGTAGTCAAGAAGGCATACGACATGCTTGCCTTCATCGGTCCGGGCATAGAGTATAAAAATTGGCAAGTCATGTTGCTGCTGTACAGAACCTTAGTTAGGCCACACTTAGAATATTTCGTGCAATTCTGGTCGCCACACTACCAGAAGGACGCGGAGGCTTTGGAGAGGGTACAGAGGAGGTTTACCAGGATGTTGCCTGGTCTGGAGGGCATTAGCTATGAGGAGAGGTTGGAAAAACTCGGATTGTTTTCACTGGAACGACGGAGGTGGAGGGGCGACATGATAGAGGTTTACAAAGTTATGAGCGGCATGGACAGAGTGGATAGTCAGAAGCTTTTTCCCAGGGTGGAAGAGTCAGTTACTAGGGGACATAGGTTTAAGGTGCGAGGGGTAAAGTTTAGAGGGGATCTGCGAGGCAAGTTTTTTCCACAGAGTGGAGTGCCTGGAACTTGCTGCCAGGGGAGGTATTGGAAGCAGTTATGAGAGCAACGTTTAAGAGACATCTTGACAAATATATAAATAGGAAGGGAATAGAGGGATATGGGCCTTGGAAGTGCAGAAGGTGTTAGTTTCGGCAGGCACCAAGATCGGCGCAGGCTTGGAGGGCCGAATGGCCTGTTCCTGTGCTGTACTGTTCTTTGTTCTTTGTTCTTTGTGAGAGTCGGAATGATTATAGTAAATATTTGTTGACAGCCAATCCCCTGAAGTGGGAGAGAGTGGAGGGAGGGAAGGGAAGAGTCAGAGGCGGATCGCGTGATTGTGAGGGAGGAATGGAAATTCGAAGCAAAGTTTCTTCTTTTTCCAGTTCTGGGTGAAAAAATATACTGGAAAAAGCGGAGAAAAAGGAAAGCTGAGTACGTCAGAGCGAGTGAGGGAGAGAGAAATTCCAGTTGGAATAACAAACAAACAGAGCCAAACTCATCAATCCAAATAGCGCCCTCTAAATGTACCCATGGGAGATGGTCGAAGGAAACTGGCTGATAAATGACCTATTGCTATAGTCAGGAAAGATCCTGTCCACTGTGAGTTGAAGGACAGCTCGGGTTTACTCGACTTTGGAGCAGAGAGGGGCGGAGTGACATGGGCCAAAACAGAAATGGACATCTGGAGAGCAATTCCGAGCTCAGAAGGAGCTGTTGTGGGACAGTACCAGAAGAATGGAGCAGTTGGTGAAGATTCATAGACTGAAGAGGTGAGAGGAATATGAGAGGGGAGGAACTAACTGATAAGAATAATTGAAAGAATTCATCAACAACTCAAAGAGATTTAACGTCGAAAGCTGACAGATAACTGATAAAGTTATCAAAGAACAAAGGCTTCCGGGGCTACAAAATCACGAATTATTTAAATTAGAATGAAAGGTTGACAAGACGATGGAAATGTGACTAAAATATAGGGATTCGTTTGTAAAGGAAGAAAAATACAAACTGAAATGTTTTTTTCTCTGTATAAGAGAATGCTGAGGAGTGACCTGATAAAAGTTCGTTAAAATGATTGATAGGTTTGAAGGTACAAGGAATGATAATGCCGCTTGTGATTAAAAACCTCGCTCAGCAATTCATTAATAATATTACGGATGTTACAGTGGTTTATTTATTGAATCAATGCACTATTTATTTCATTATGAACAGTGTACAAATGATATTATTTGCTGCAACTGGAAACCCAAAACCCAAAATGCATGTCCCTCGGTTAATGGTCTTTCTCCTTGCAGGGACACACCTCACTGAGCTCAGGGCAGAAGCACTGCAGGTTGCACATGCAATGACTCTGAATCATAGATAAGAGCTGTTTCGTCAAATCACAATCCATTACAGAATTGGAATATTCGCTAAGCACAGCCAAACATTCATCCTGTGCAACAGCACATTAACAGAATTCAGCACCCACGACCCACAGATTTCAGGACGGTGCTGGGAAAGGATATTAATCAGCACCAGAGAGGGTTTACATTCACGATACTTCGAGTAAGAACAGGTCATGCTCCACAGGATTGGAATACTGTAACAGTGCTGTGCTGCTCTTTACCTGTCAGTAAATAGTTAACATCTCTTTCAGTTTGTGCAGTTCCAAGGAAACAGAACAACATCAATGCATTTCACTTTATACACGTATTAAACAAATCTTCAAACAACCGCAAAAATCATCCATTCGTCACCGATTACATTCATAAAACAAGGAGGCATTGCAAAATGTTTTCGTTCTGTCTCCACAGTCGAAGATATACGTTTCATACCAGAAATAGACGGTAACCTAGGAGCTACAAAAGTGAGGAAATCAAGAAAATTAACATCAGCAGAGAAAATATAATTATTGGAGAAACTTAAGGGACAAAATTCCGACAGAGCTCAGGAACTGCTATCTTGTATCCTAGGATTCTAAAAGAGATAGCTGCAAACATAATGGATACGCTAGGTATGATTTTCCAAATTTCCGTAGATTTGTGATGGTCCCATCAGATTGGAAGTGGCAAATGTTACGCGGCTTTTCGAGGATGGAGGGTGACAGAAACAGTGAACTACATGCCAGTTAGCCTACATCAACATTGGGAAAATGCTGGAGACTATTAGGAATGTATTTTATAATTGGAACAAGTGAACATGGTTTTACTAAAGTAAAATTCTGTGCAGCAAATCTATTAGAAATTTTTGAGGCTGTTACTAGTAGGGTAGAACAAGGAAACCAGTAGATCCAGTGCAGCTGGATTTCAAAAAGCCATTCGATAAGGTGCCATACAAAAGTTTTATAGGTAAGATAAGGGCTCACAGAGTTTGGGCGGAATATATTAGCTTGGATAGAAGATTGGATAACGGTCAGGAGGGAAAGAGTGACGATAAACTGTGCATTTTCAAGCTGGTCGGCAGTGAACAGTGCGGTGCCACAAGGATCAGTGCTGGGGCCTTTGTACAATCTATATTTATGAATTAGATGAACAGGCAGAGATTAATGTATCTACGTTTGATGATGATACGAAGCTAAGTGGATGGTATGCTGTGGGAGGACACAGGAAGGCTGCAAGGAGATAGTGACAGGTTAAGTGAGGCTAATTCTTGGTGGATGAAGGAGCAGTGGGTGACCATTTTGAAGATAGTGACCATAATACAGTTAGATTTAGCATTATTATGGAAAAAGACAACGATAGAACAGGAGTAAAAGTCCTAAATTGGGGGAAGGCAAATTTTACGAGGCTGAGAGGCGATCTGGCGAAAGTGGACAGGAGAAAGCTACTCGAAGGAAAATCAGTGGCAAACCAGTGGGAGGCATTGAAAAGAGAGATTCCATGGGTACAGTGTAAACATGTCTCCACAAAGCAAAAAGGTGGCACTGCCAAATATAGAGCCCCTTGGTTATCTAGAAGCATACAGGATAAGAAAGCAGAAACAGAAAGCTATTGACAGTCGCAAAAATATTTCATACTTTAGAAAGGCTAAAGGCGTGCAGAAAGTGCAGGTATGAAGTGAAAAAGGAATTTAGGAAAGCAAGGAGAGGACATGCAAAAACATTCACAGGTAAAATAAAAGCCCAAAGATGTTTTATATGTACATTAAGAGCAAGTTGATTACTAAGTAAATGTTAAGGCCTATTAGAGATGTACAAGTAAAATTATGCCTGGATGTAGAAGATGTGGGCAAGGTTCTTGATGAGTACTTTGACTCTGTCTTCACAATAGAGAGAAATAATGCAGATATTGCAATTAAAGAGAAGTGTGAATTATTAGATATGATAAGCATAATGAGAGAGGAATTATTAGACGCTCTGACATCCTCGGAAGTGGATAAATCACCACGGCCAAATTGATAGCATCCCGGGCTGTTCAAGGAAACCAGGGCGAAAATGGCGGATATGGATGCTCTGAGGATCATTTTCAAATCCTCACCAGATACAGGCGAGGTATCAGAGGATTTGAGGTCTTTCAACATTGTCTCATTGTTTTAAATGGGTGAGTGCTTTAGGCCAAATAATTATTGGCTGGTCAGCCTGACTTCGGTGTTGGGCAAATTATTGTAATCGATTCTGAGAGATATAAACTATCACTTAGAAAGGCACGGATTAATCAGTGATCGTCACCATGGCTTTGTTAAGGGAAGGTCGTGTCTTACCAACTTAATTGACTATTTTGGGAAAGTAACAAGGAGGATTGATGAGGTAGTGCTGTGCATCCAGTCTGCATGGATTTTTAAAGGCATTTGACAAGGTCCAGGAGGGCGGACTGGTCAGAAAGTGAAAGCCAATGGGATATGGGGAATGTGACAGGTTGGATCCAAAATTGGCTCAGTGACAGGAAACAAACAGTAATTGCTAACGTATGTTTTTTTGTAAATGGAAAGCGGTTTCCTGTGATATTACACAGGGCAGTGTTGGGTCCCCTGCTCTTTGTGGTATATATTAATGATTGGAACTTAAATGCAGGAGGCATGATTGGGAAATTTACAGATGACACAAAAATTGGACGTGTTGTTGACAGTGAAGAGAATAGTTGTAGACTCCAGAATGATATCAATGGTTTGGTTGAGTGGGAAGAAAATTGGCAAATAGAATTCAATCCAGAGATGTGTAAATATTCGGGGAAGGCAAACAGAACCAGGGTATACTCAATAAACGAAAGGTTATTGAGAGGGGTAGAGGAAGTGAAAGAGCTTGGAGTGCATGTCCACTGGTTCCTGAATGTGGCAGGACAAGTAGATAAAGTGGTGAAGAAGGCATATGGAATGCTTTCGTTTATTGGTCGAGTTTTAGAATGCAAAAGTAGGCATCTAATGCTGGAACTGTATAAAACACTGGCTCGGCCACAGCAGGAGTATTGCATACCATATTACAGGAAGGAGAAAATTGCACTGGAGAGAGCACAGTGAAGATTTACAAGAATGTTGCCAGGACTTGGATACTGCAGCTTTGAGGAAAGATTGGACAGGCTATGGCTGTTTCCCTTAGAACAAAGGAGGCTGAGGGGTGACTCAATTGAGGTGTACAAATGTATGAGGGGCCTAGATAGACAGGAAGGACCTGTTTTCCCAAACGGAAATGTCAATTACCAGGGGGCACAGATTTAAGGTGATTGGTATAAGGATTAGCGGGGACATGAGGAAAAGCTTTTTTACCCAGAGAGTGATGGATGTCTGGAATTCACTGCCTGGATGGGTGGTGGAGGCAGAAACCCTCAACTCATTTAAAAGGTAGCTGTATCTGCACATGGAGTTCTGGAACGTGCGAGGCTACGGACCAGGTGCTGGAAGGTATGATTAGAGTCGGCGGCCAGTTTTTTACAGCCGGTGCAGACACGATGGGTCGAATGGCCTCTTTCTGTGTGGTAACTTTTCTATGGCTCTATGGTTCGACCACAAACGACTACAGCCCCTCACATTAATGCAGAACCTCCCACTTATCCAGCCCTTCAATGAAATACAGTCTGTTTAACTGATGCTGCAGCTCAAACTAATGCAGTAGTTCAAAATAAAAGTTTCTCAAACGAATACAGCACCTCAAGCTAATACATTCGCTCATTCCCATATAGTCACTCAAAGGAAAACATCACCTCAGACTAATATCATCCCTGAAGCGAATATAACATCTCAAATTAATGCATTCCCTCAAACTAATTCAGTGCCTCAAACCAAAGCAGCGCCTCACACTAATACATCAGCTGAAAATACTTCTGCCTCTCAAACTAATATATCTACTCGATTTAAGACAGTCATTCAAATTAATGCATCAACTCAAACGAATACAGCACCTCAAACTGATACATTCCTTCGAACTACGACAGTTTCTGAAACTGATGAAGTCTCTCAAACTAATACAGCACCTCAAATAATACGGCACCCCAGATAAATTCAGTCCCTCAAACTAATACAGCATCTCAAGCAAAAACAGCCCATCAAATTAAGACCCAGCCTCATACAAATAAATCTCCTCAAACTAATAACATGTCTCAAACAAATGCATGCCTCAATCTAATATAGCAGCTCCAACTAATACATCACTTCAAACTAATACAGTTATCAAAGAAATACAGTTCCTTAAACGAATACAATCTCTCCAACTAATAGTGAAACTCAAACCGATACAGCACATCAAATTAACAGTCCCTCAAACTAATATAATCCCTCAAACAAAGAATGTCACTCAAAATAATATAGTGCCTCAAACTAATATCGCAACTCAAACTCATGCAGAGCCTCACAGTAAAACATGACCTCAAAATAATAAAGCAATTGTAAATAATAGTCCCCCAAACTAATACAGCACTTCAAATTAATACAGTTCCTCAAACTAATAGTTCCTCAAACGAATATAGCAGCAAGAAATAATACTGTCCCTGAAATGAAGAAAGCACTTCGAACTAAAACAGCACTGAAATTAATATAGTTCCTCAAAATAATACAGCCCCTCAATCTAATACAGTTAGTCAAAATAGTATTTTCTCTCCACACAATACAACAGCACACAATATTCGAGTAAAGGCAATAACTTGATAATACAGCAAGACTGAGCTACAAGTTGAGGCTTAATTTCAGTTGAGGTAAAGTGATAAAATTCAGAGATAATTTGACTTAATGACATGATATCATTGATCGGGTGTCTGTGTAGCAGCTCCCAGTAGATCAACATGTAACTTTATGAGGCATAGACCAAAACCAGAGACCAGCTCACATACAGATTTACACAACTTCAATGGTTATAGTCACTTACCAGGAACACCGACGATGGCGAGGATGATAAAGTATATTTTCTGGACATTGCTAATTGGTTGATGCATTTTTATGCGAAGTCATCTGCCACCTTCGTGCTGCAGACAATCTCTGTGTATTAAGCTCTGAGGTGATACAGTCCCAAAGCCTTTAATTTATACCTTGCAGGAACTCCAAGGAGACATTGAAGTTGCAACTTGCATCAAATTATATATAGATATAAATTGTAAACATATTATGACAGACGAGTTAAGTCCCCGATGTGATGGAATATATTTACTCAAGGCCGGACGGTTCTGATCACATTAATTAACTCGTGATAATTAGAATCTGTATTCTGCCAACAATGTTGATGTTCCTTAAAACACCATCATACACATCTGTATTTCTCATATTGATTCAGTGATGGCTTTCACTCTGCTGTGACTGTTCAGTAATTAAATTTCTAATGTCAGTGTGCCCTGCCAGGGCTGCTATACTGTATTCTAGGATATGGCTGCTCGCTTTAACTGTGACAATTCAGTTAAATAATTAAAGAAGGAAATTGTGCAAATGTGAACTGAAATTGATACAGCCCTGCAAACTCAGATAGCCAATTAAATTAATGTAACCTCTCAAACAAACACAACCTCTCAGTTTAATACAGCACCTCAATCTAATAGTGTCTCAAACTAGTATGTCACCTCAAGTGAACGCAGTCCCTTAATCTAATACAGTCCCTCAAACTAAAGCAGCGCCTCACTCTAATACCTCAGGTAAAACTACTACGGTCTCTGTAGAGTGATACAGTCATAGAGTTATAGAGCACATAAACAGGCCCCTCGGCCCATCGTGTCATCTGCGAACGTACTGATCATACCTCCTATATTCATGTTTAAATCGTTAATGAACACTACAAACAGTAAGGGTCCCAGCACCGATCCCTGCAATACACCACTGGTCACAGGCTTACAATCGCAAAAACAACCCTCGATCATCACCCTCTGCCTCCTGCCAATAAGCCAATTTTTGATCCAATTTGCCAAATTGCCCTGGATACCGTGGGCTTTTTCCATATTAACCAATCTCCCATGCGGGCACCTTATCAAAAGTTTTACTGAAGTCCATGTGGACTACATCAACTTCTTTACCCTTATCTACACATCTAATCACCTCCTCAAAAAATTCAACTAAGTTTGTGAGACATGATCTCACCCTGACAAAGCTATGCTGACTATGCCTGATTAATCCCTGCCTCTCCAAGTGAAGATTCATCCTGTCCTTCAGAATTTATTCTAATAGTTTTCCTGCCACAGATGTTAGACTCACTGACCTGTAATTACCTGGTTTATCCCTGCTACCATTCTTGAATAATGGTACCACATTCGCTGTCCTCCAGTCCTCTGGCACCTCTCCTTTGGCCAGAAAGCAGTTGAAAATTTGTGTCAGAGCTCTTGCTATCTCCTTCCTTGCCTCACATAACAGCCTGGGATACATCTCAACTGGGCATGGGGATTTATCCACATTTAAACCCGTGAAACAGCTAATACTTCCTCCCTTTCAATGCTAATTTGTTCAGATAAATCACAATCCCCCTCCATGATCGCTACACCAACATCGTCCTTCTCCATCGTGAACACAGATGAAAATAAAATAATTCAAAATCATTAAAAACCTCACCTACGTTCCCCGGCTCCACACACAGAGTTTGACATTTTCGTCCCGAATGGGCCCTACCCTTTCAAGGGTGATCCACTTGCCCTTAAAATACGTATAAAATGCCTTGTGTTTTCCTTTATCTTGCGTGCCAGTGTTTTTCATGCCCCCTCATTGCTCTCCTAATTACTTTTTTCAAGTACACCCCCACGCCCCCCCCCCCGCCCCCCGCCCACTTGCTATACTCCTTTCGGGCCTCCACTGTTTTCGACGCTCTGAAACTGTCATCAGCCTCCATTTTTTCCTTATCCAATCCTGTATCTCCCTTGACATCTACGGCTCCATAGAATTATTGGTCGTACCCTTCAGCTTTACGGGAACATGTTGGCCCTGCCCTCTCACTATTTCCTTTTTGAATGACTCCCACTGGTCTGATGTAGTCTTTACTGCAATCAGCTGCCTCCCAGTCCACTTTGCCCTGATCCTGTTTTATCATATTGAAATCGGCCTTCCCCCTATTCAGTGCCTTTATTTCCAGTCCCTCTTTGTCCTTTTCCTTAACGACTTAAATCTTACAGAGTTATGGTCACTATCTCTGAAATGCTCCCCCACCGCCACTTCGACCGCTTGTCTGGTTTCATTCCCGAGGATTAGCCTCACTACCAGCCCTTCTCTTTTAGGACTTTCTACGTCCTGGCTCAGAAAGCTCTCCAGCATGCCGTTTAAGAATGCCTCTCCTTTAAGCCGTTTGCACTAAGACTATCCCAATTAATATTGGGGAAGTTGAAATCCTCTACTATTATTACCCTATTAGTTTTACAGCGCTGTGAGATTTGCCGACATGTCTGCTGCTCTATCTGTCCCTCAAACTAACACATCACCTCAAATTAATCCAGTCACTCAAACTAATACGTCACTTCCAACTAATACATCACCTCAAACTATTAAGGTCTCTCAAAATAATACAGTCATTCAAACTAATACAGCATGGAAAACACAAACAGCCCATCGAATGAATACCCCACCTCATACAAATAAATCTCCTCAATCTAATAAAGTTTGTCAAACTAATACGCACCTCAGTCCAATATAACAGCTCCAATTCAAACATAAACTCAAACTAATCAGCACCTCCAACGAATATATCATCTCAAACTAATACAGTAATCAAACTAACACATCCCCTCAAACTAAATGGCTTCTCAAACGAATGCAGCACCTCGGCCGAATACATTCCCTCATTCTCATAAAATCCCTCAAACTAATGCAGCAGCCCGAACTAATACAGTCCCTCAAGCGAAGACAATGTTTCAAATTAATGCTGACCCACAAACCATCGTTGTCCTTGAAGCTAATGACGTCACTCAAAGTAATACAACGCCTCAAGCTAATACAGAACCTCAACTTAATGTAGGTAATCAAAATTATGCAATAGCGCCAAGAAACATAGTTTCTCCAACTATTAAAGTCCCTCAAACTATTACAGTCCCTCAAATTAATAGTGTCTGAATCTGATAAAGTCTCTCAAAATAATAAAGTCTCTCAATCTAATACATCACCTCAAATTAATTGATCATCTCAAACTTCTACAACATCTCGAACTAATACAGCACCTTCAACTAATAAAGAGCAAAGAACAAAGAACAGTGCAGCACAGGGAAAGGCCATTCGGCCCTTCAAGCCTGCACCGATCTTGATGACTGTCTAAACGAAAGCCTTCTGCATCTCTGGGGTCCGTATCCCTCTATTCCCATCCTATTCATGTATTTATCAAGATGCCGCTTAAACATCACTATCGTACCTGCTTCCACCACCGCCCCCAGCAGCACATTCCAGGCACTCACCACCCTCTGTGTAAAACACTTGCTTCTCACCTCCCCTCTAAACTTTGCCCCTCGCACCTTAAACCAATGTCCCCGAGTAACTGACTCTTCCACCCTGGGAAAAAAAGTTCTGACTATCCACTCTGTCCACGTCACTCATAACTTTGTAAACCTCTATCATGTCGCCCCTCCACCTTTGTCTTTCTAGTAAAACAATCCGAGCTCATCCAACCTCTCCTCATAGCTAATACCATCCAGACCAGGCAACATTCTGGTAAACATCTTCTGTACCCCCTCCAAAGCCTCCACGTCCTTCTGGTAGTTTGTGACCAAAATTGTACACAATATTACAAGTGTGGCCTAACAAAGGCTCTGTGCAGCTGCAGCATTACTTGCCACTTTTTATACTCTATGCCCCAACCTATGAAGATAAGCATGCCGTATGCCTTCTTGACTACCTTATCCACCTGCGTTGCACCTTTCAGTGACCTGTAAACCTGTACGTTCTGATGTCTCTGCCTGTCAATACTCCTAAGGGTTCTGCCATATGCTGTATACTTCCCACCTGTATTAGACCTTCCAAAATGCACTACCTCACATTTCTCTGGATTAAACCACATCTGCCATTTCTCCACCCAAGTCTCCAACAGATCTATATCCTGCTGTATCCTCTGACAATCCTCATCATTATCCGCAAACTCCACCAATCTTTGTGTCATCTGCAAAGTTACTAATCAGACAAGCTACATTTTCCTCCATATCATTTATATATACTGCAAACAGCAAAGGTCCCAGCACTGATCCCTGCCGAACACCACGAGTCACAGCCCTCCATTCGTAAAAGCATCCTTCCACTGCTACCCTCTGTCTTCTGTGAACTAGCCAGGTCTGTATCCATCTTTCCAGCTCACCTCTGATCCCGTGTGACTTCACCTTTTGTACCAGTCTGCCATGAGGGACCTTGTCAAAGGCTTTACTGAAGGCATATGGACAACTATATATTCAGTCCGTTAACACCATTTCTGTTCAAATGCTTTGTCCTTCAACACACCATTAACATATTGTTTGCCTTTCCTCCATGACCTTTTGGTCAGCTATGTGGCCTTGTCCAATCTACACCTTTTCCTTTGTTATCTCTTGCCTCACCCCAAACTCACCTGTGGCATTTTTAATATTTGTCAGTTCCAAAGAAGGGTCACTGACCCGAAACGTTAACTCTGCTTTTCTTTCCACAGATGCTACCAGACCTGCTGAGTGGTTTTAGCATTTCTTGTTTTTATTTCAGATTTCCAGCAGCCACAGTATTTTCCTTTTATTATCCATATAGACAACATCCACTTCCCTTCCTTCATCAATCAACTTCATCACTTACTCAAAAAACTCGATCAGGTTCGTGAGACACGACCTCCCCTTCACAAAACCATGCTGCCTCTCGCTAATAATTCCATTTGTTTCCAAATGGGAGTAAATCCTGTCCCGAAGTATCCTCTCTAATAATTTCCCTACCACTGATGAAAGGCTCACAGGCCTGTAATTTTCTGGATTATCCTTGCTACCCTTCTTAAACAAAGGAACAACATTGGCTATTCTCCAGTCCTCTGGGATCTTACCTGCAGCCAGTGTGGATGCAAAGATTTCTGTCAAGGCCCCAGCAATTTCCTCCCTTGCCACCCACAGTATTCTGGGGTAGATCCCATCAGGCCCTGGGGACTTATCTACCTTAATTATTTGCAAGATGCCCATCACCTAACGTACTACAAGCAGCAAACGTCCCAGCGCTGATCCCTGTGGAACACCACTAGTCACATCCCTCCATTCAGAAAGGCACCCTTCCACTGTTAATAACGTTTGTTTAACTAATACAGTCATTCAGACTAAATCTAATGTAGCAGCTCGAACTAATAAGTCGCCTCAAACTAATACATCACCTCAAACTAATACATCACCTCAAATAACACAGTCCCTCTAACTAATGGGTTTCATAGAACATAGAACATAGAACATTACAGCGCAGTACATGCCCTTCGGCCCTCGATGTTGCGCCGACCTGTGAAACCATCTGACCTACACGATTCCATTTTCATCCATATGTCTATCCAATGACCACTTAAATGCCCTTAAAGTTGGCGAGTCCACAACTGTTGCAGGCAGGGCGTTCCATGCCCCTACTACTCTCTGAGTAAAGAAACTACCTCTCACATCTGTCCTATATCTATCACCCCTCAACTTAAATCTATGTCCCCTCGTGTTTGTCAGCACCATCCGGGGAAAAGGACTCTCATTATCCACCCTATCTAACCCTCTGATTATCTTATATGTCTCTATTAAGTCACCTCTCCACCTCCTTCTCGCTAACGAAAACAACCTCAAGTCCGTCAGCCTTTCATCGTAAGAACATCCCTCCATACCAGGCAACATCCTAGTAAATCCCCTCTGCCCCCTTTCCAAAGCTTCCACATCCTTCCTATAATGAGGTGACCAGAACTGCACGCAAAACTCCAGGTGTGGCCGCACCAGTGTTTTGTGCAGCTGCAGCATGACCTCGTGGCTCTGCAACTCGATCCCCCTACTAATAAAAGCTAACACACCATGTGCCTTCTTAACTGCCCTATTAACCTGGGTGGCAACTTTCAGGGATTTATGTACCTGGACTCCAAGATCTCTCTGCTCATCGACACTACCAAGAATCTTCCCATCAGCCCAGTACTCTGCATTCCTGTTACTCCTTCCAAAGTGAATCACCTCACACTTTTCCGCATTAAACTCCATTTTCCATCTCTCAGCCCAGCTCTGCAGCCTATCAATGTCCCTCTGTACCCTACAACATCCTTCGGCACTATCCACAACTCCACCGACCTTCGTGTCATCCACAAATTTAATAACTCACCCTTCTACACCCTCTTCCAGGTCATTTATAAAAATGACAAACAGCAGTGGCCCCAAAATAGATCCTTGCGGTACACCACTAGTAACTAAACTCCAGGATGAACATTCGCCATCAACCACCACCCTCTGTCTTCTTTCAGCGAGCCAATTTCTGATCCAAAGCTCGAAATCACCTTCAATCCCATACTTCCGTATTTTCTGCAATAGCCTACCGTGGGGAACCTTATCAAACGCCTTACTGAAATCCATATACACCACATCCACGGCTTTACCCTCATCCACCTGTTTGGTCACCTTCTCAAAAAACTCAATAAGGTTTGTGAGGTACGACCGACCCTTCACAAAACCGTGCTGACTATCGCTAATGAACTTATTCTTTTCAAGATGATTATAAATCCTACAGTCTCTCAAACTAACACAGTCCCTCAAACCAATGCAGCACCTCAAATTAATAGTAACTCAAAGAAATATATTAACTCAAACTAATAGAGTCCCTCGATCTAATACAGCCCCTCAAACTAATGCAGTCTATCAAACTAATACATTAACTCAAACAAATACAGTCTCTCAAACTAATACAGGCCCTCAAACTAATAAAGTCTAGGTGGCACAGTGGCGCAGTGGTTAGCACTGCAGCCTCACAGCTCCAGCGACCCAGCTTTGATTCTGGGTACTACTTGTGTGTGTTTGCCAGTTCTCCCTGTGACCGTTTGGGTTTTCGTCGGGTGCTCTGGTTTCCTCCCACAGTCAGAAACTTGCAGGTTGATAGTTAAATTGTCCATTATAAATTGCCCCTAGTATAGGTAGGTGGTCGGGGAATTGTGTGGGTGTGAGAGGGGAAAGGGATTAATGTCGGAATAGCATAAATGGGTGGTTGGTCGTTGTTCACAGACTTGGAGAGCCAAAGGGCCTGTTTCAGTGCTGTATCTCTAAATAAAACAAAAATAAGACATCCCATGAAAGTGATACAAACCCTCAAAGTAAAACAACCTCTCAAACTAATACCGAGCTTCAAAATATGTCAGTATCTAAAACTAATACCGAGCCTAATCTAATGCAACATCTGAAGCTAATACATTAACTCAAACTAATAAATCCACTCAAACTAATACAATCCCTTCAACTGATAAAACAACTAAAATTAATACAGACCTTCAATCTGATACAGATTCTAAAATTAATGCAGCCCATCAAACGAATACAGTCACTCAAAATTATGCATCACCTCAGAATGATACCGTCCCTCGAACTAATGCATCACTTCAAACCAACACAACACCTCAAATTAATACATCACCTTAAACTAATAGATTCTCTCAAACTAATGCAGCTCCTCAAATAATACATCAGCTCAGACGATGACAGCACCTCAAATTAATACGACACGTCAAACTAACAGATTCTCTCAAAATAATACAGCCCCTCAAATTAACACAGTCCGTCAAGCTAATACAGTCTATCAAATGAATACAGCACCTCAAACTAATACAGCAGCTCACACAACGACGGCAGGTCAAATTGATACAGTCCGTCAAACTAATACAGCACCTCCAATGAATACAGTCCTTCAAACGAAGACAATACGTGAGGTTAATACTATACCAGAAGCTAATACATTCCCTCTAACTATTAAAGCTCCTCAAAGTAACACAGTCTATCTAACTAATACAGCAGCTCACTCGAAAGTAGTCTATCAAGCGTCTACAGCACGTCAAATGAATAAAGCACCTCAAACAAATACATCACCTCAAAGTAATACAGCACCTCAACCTAATGCTTCATTTCAAATTATTACAAAACTGCAGACTATCACAGGAGCTGAAACGAATCCATCACCTCTAACTAATACAGACCCCCTAACTAAAACAGCACCTCACACAAATACTTTCTCTCAAACTAATACACCTTCCAAATCAATACAGCCTCTCAAAATAATACAGCCCCTCAACCTAATGTTTCACCTCAAAGTAATACAGAACCTCAAACAAGCACAGCAACTCACACGAATACAGTTTATTAAATTAACACTGGCACCTCAAAGCAATACATCACCTCAAAACAATTTAACAGCTCATACAAACTCGTACATCACCTTACTCTAATATATCACCTCAAACTACTACAGCACCTCAAACCAACACAGGCCTGCACCTTAATACATTTTCTATGACTGACGCAGCTACTCAAACAACTGCAGCAGCTCAAACTCAATCATTTTCTCAATGAAGATGGTATAAATACAGAGGCCTGGGTTCAGCCTGTAAACAGAGTGCTGATTGCAAGCTGGGTGGGGAGATTCGAGTTTAGTGAGTGGCGAGTTCGGTGAAGAGGGGAGGAGGTGCTCCATTTTACTACTTTTTGGACTCCTTTTTTACCCCTCCAATATTTGATTCTTGCTTGGGTGTAGTGGATGGAGCTGGTGGTGAGTACCTGGTAAGCTATTCTACTTATAACAAATAGTCTGTGAAGTTTAGGTATGGTAGGACAGCTCTACCGAGTGGAATGTACAGTCTTTGGCATGTGGGAAGTCATGGACGCACAATGTGTCCTAGACAAACACATCTGAAGGAAGTGACACCGGCTGCAGAAGATTGAGCTCTGGGTTTCAGAACTCGAGTGGCAGCTGGAGTCACTATTACGCATCCGTGAGGTGGAGACCTATGTGGAAAATACATTTAGGGAGGTGGTCTCAACGCAGGTTTGGAACTTGCAAGCCGATGTGAATGGGTGACCACCAGGCAGTCGAAGAGAATCAGGCAGGTGGTGCTGCAGTCCCCTGATATGATCTCATTCGCTAATTGGTTTTCCATTTTGGATACTGGTGAGGCTGATGGTTCATCAGAGGAGTGTAGTCAGAGCCAAGTTTGTGGCACCACAACTGGCTCAGCTGTACAGGAGGGGAGGAAGAAGAGTGGAAAAGCAGTAGTGAAAAGGGCTTCGTTAGTTAGGGGAACAGACAGGCGTTTCTGCAGTGGTAGTGGTGATTCCAGGATGGTGTGTTGCCTCCCTGGTGTCAGGGTCAAGGATGTCATGGAGCAACTGCAGGACATTCTTTTCGGGGAGGGTGAACAGCCAGAGGTCCTAGTCCACATTGGTGACAATGACATAGGGAAGAAGGGGGGATAAGGTCCTGATAGCCGATTTTAGGGAGCCAGAAAGGAGATTTCAAAGCAGGTCCTCAAAAACAGTAATCTCAGGATTACTCTCAGTCCCACGTGCAAGTGAGCACAGGAATAGGATAATTGAGCAATTGAGCACGTGGCTGGAGAACTGATGTAGTAGGGAGGGTATCAGATTTCTGAAGCATTGGGACCGGTTCTGGGGCAGGAGGGGCTTGTGCAAGATGGACGGGTTGCTTCTTAGCAGGGGCGGGACAAATATCCTCACAGGGAGATTTATTAGTGTTGTTGGGGAGTGTTAAACAAAATGGTCAGGGGGATGGGAACCTGAGAGGGGGCTCAGATTGGAATTAAGTAGGAGTATGGGTACCAGGACCAAGTATCAGAGAGGAATGCCAAGGTGCAAAGAACACTGAGAGAGAAAGATAGCACGAGAGTAGGGAATTGTAAATTATAACGTGGGGTCAGAGTAAGGGAGAAAGTAATAAAGTCTGAATCAGGCTTAGTGTGCATGTATGTGAATACATGGAGTTGGTTAATAAGACTGGTGAGGTACTGGCGCAGCTTGCCATGTGGAAAAATGATGTTGTGGCTATAACTGAGACCTGACTCAAAGAAGGGCAGGACTTGGTGTTAAATATTCCTGCATACATGATGTTCAGGAAACGATTGGAAAGGCAAAAAAGGGGAAGGTGGCGGTATTGATTAATGAGAGCATTCCAGTGCTGCAGAAAAGGAATGTTTCAGAGGGGTCGAGGACAGAATCAATTTGGCTGGAGCTGGGGAACAGAATAGGTGCAGTTACAATGCTTGATGTTGCCTGCAGGCAATCAGCTAGTGGGAAGGACGTCGAGGAACAAATTTGCAAACAAATTACAGAGAGATGCAAAAATTATTGGGTAGTTATAACGGGGGACTTTATTTATCCAAATATAGACTGGGATAATAGTCGTAAAAAGGAAGAGAGAGGCAAGAGTTCCTATGGCGTGATCAGAAAAAAATGTACAACCGTTTGTTGCTATTCCAATGCGACAGGAGGCACTGCTGGACTTGGTTTTTGGGAATGAAGTGGGTCAGTGGATCAATTATCAGTAAGAGAGCATTTAGAGGATAGTGATCTTTGTCGCTTAAGTTTAGGCTGACTAAGGAAAAGGATATAGAGCAATCCAGTGTCAGAATCATTAACTGGGGAAATCCAGCTTCAATGGGATAAGAATAGAGTTCGGACGAATAAATTGGAGTCAAAAGCTGGCAGGAAAACTGATAGATGATGAATGGCTACCTTTACAGAAGAGATAGATTGGGTACAGTCAAGGTATGTTCCCTCGAAGGGGAAAAGTAGAGCAAACAAATCCAGAACTCCCTGGATGAAAAACGAGGTAGAGATTACGATTTTAAGAAAAAGTATGCTGATGCCAGATGCCAGATAGAAAATACTATTGATAACCAGGCTGAATACAGAAGGTCCAGAGGGGAAGTGGAAAAGCAAATAAGAGAAGCAAAGATAGAGAGTATGAAAAGAGACTGGCAGCTAGCATTAAGGGAAGTACCAAAGTTTTTGAGAGGAATGTAAAAAGTAAAAAGTTTGTGTTGCCGATTAAGGACCAGAAAGTGGTTTCAGACGAGGAGTCAAAGGGCAAAGCTGAGGTATTAAATGAATACTTTGCATCTGTCTTTACCAAGGAAGAAGATGCAACCCAGGCAATATTGATAGAAAAGGTAAATCAGACACTAGAGGGGTTTGAAACTGATAAATAGGAAGTATTAGATAGTCGTCTGTTTTTAAGGTGGATAAAGTACCAGGTCCAGATGAGATGCATGAAGGGTACTGAGGGAAGTGAGGGTGGAAATCGCAGAGACACTGGCCACAATTTTCCAGTATTCCTGAGACTCAGTTTGGTGCCAGAGAACTGGAGAAATACAAATGTTACACAATTGTTCAAACAAGGGTGCAAATATAAGGCCAGCAACTACAGGCCAGTCAGTGTAACATCAATATATTTGGGACAACAACCAATAGTAGCATGCATAAATCTGAGTTAATTAATGAAAGCCAGCATGGATTTCATAAGGTAAAATCATGTTTAACTCACTTGCTGGAGTTCTTTGAGGAAGTAACAAAGAAGATTAATGAGGACAATGCTGTTGATGTGCTGTGTTTGGACTTCCAAAAGGCATTTGATACAATGCCACACAACAGGTTTGTGAGCAAACCTGTAGCTCATGGAATAAAAGGAACAGTAGCAACATGCATACAGAATTGGCTGAGTGGAAGGAAACAAAGAGTCGTGGTCAATGGATGATTTCCAGGCTAGAGGAAGATTTTTAGTGGAGTTCCCCAGGGATCAGTGCTGTGACCTTTGCTTTTCCTGATATATATTAATGGCCTTGACCTTGGTGTACAGGGCACAATTTCAAAATTTGCAGATGATGCAAAACCTGGAAGCATTTGGAAATGTGAGGAGGATAGAGTATAACTTCAAAAGGACATGGACAAGCTGGAATGGGCGGACAGGTGGCAGATGAAGTTCAATGCAGAGAAATGTGAAATGATTAATTTTGGTAGGAAGAACATGGAGAGACAATGAAGAATAGAGGATATAATTCTAAATGGGGTGCAGGAGCAGAGGGTCCTAGGTGTATTTGTGCATAAGGCATTGAAGGTGGCAGGTCAGGTTGAGAAAGTGGTCAATAAAGCATACAGTATCCTGGCTTTATTAATGGTGACAAAGTGTACAAGAGCTAGAAAGTTATGTTGAACTTGTATAAGACACTACTTTGGCCTCAGCTGGAGTATTGCGTCCAGTTCTGCGCACCGCACTTTAGGAAAAACGTGAGGGCATTGGAAAGTGTACAGAAAAGATTCACGAGAATGGGTCCAGGCATGAAGAACTTTAGTTGTGAAGATAGATTGCAGAAGTTATGATTGTTTTACTTGGAGAAGAGAAAGCTGAGTGGTGATTTGATAGAGGTATTAAAAATCATGAGGGGTCTGGACAGAGTAAATAGAGAAAAACTGTTCCCACTCATGAAAGGATTGAGAACGAGAGGGCACAGATTTAAAGTATTTGGTAAGAGAAGCAAAAATGACATGAGGAAAAATGTTTTCACTCAGTACGTGGTTAAGATCTGGAATGTGCTGCCTGAGAATATGGTGAAGGCAAGTTCAATTGAAGCATTCAAGAAGGAATGAGTCTGTTATATGAAAATGAAGAATGTGCCGGGTTATGAGAAAAAGACAGGAGAATGGAACTGAGGGAATTGCTCTTTCGGAGAGCCAGTGTAGACACGATGGGACGAATGACCTCCTTCTGCACTGTAACGATTCTATGATTCTGTGATACTGTGATCTCAAACGAATGCAGCACTTCATGCTATTTCAGTATCTTAAATTAATACAGCTCCTGAAATTAATACAGCACTACATCTACAACTTCACATTAAACTAATACAATCCCTCAATATAATAAGGCTCTCAAACAAATGCAACACCTCAAACTGATAGAGTCATTCAAACTGATACAGAACTTCAAATACAGCACCTCAAACAAATGCAGACGGTCACACGAATACAGTTCCTTCAATTAATAATACATTACCTGAAATTAATACAGTTAATCAAGCTAATACAGTCTCTCAAGCTATTACATCGCCTCACACTAATACAGCCGCTCAAAATAAGCTTCTCAAGCTAATGCATCACCTCAAAAGAATGCAGTCCCTCAACCTAATACAGTCCCTCAAACTGACACAGACCCTCAAATTAATGCACTCTCGCAAACTAATAAATTACCTCAACCAAACACAGTCACCCAAAGCTACTCACGCTATTTTATTTGTTCATGGGATGTGGACGTTGCTGGCTGGGCCAGCATTTGTTATGCATCCCTCATTGCCCTTGAACAGAGGTCATTTAAGAGTCAACCACATTGCCGTGGATCTGGAGTCACTTGTATGCCAGACCAGATAGCCAAGGCAGAGACCCTTCCCTCAAGGACATTAGTGAACCACAAGGGTGTTACAACAATTGACACTGTTTTCATGGCCACCATTAGACGAGTTTTTAATTCCAGATTTATTAATTGAGTTCAAACTTCATTACCTGCTGTGGTGAGATTTGAATCCAAGTTCCCAGAGAATTAGCCTGGATTATTAATCCAGTGTCACTAGCATTATGCCACATGCCTACCAGAAGCAATGCAGTCTCTCCAAGTACTACATCACACGAATATATCATTTCGAACGAACATCATCCCTCAATCTATTACAGCATCTCAAACTAATACATCACCTCAAACCATTGCAACTTCTCAAATGAAATAAGAATCTCAAACTAATAGAGCACCCCAAATTAATACAGCACCTCAAATCAATACAGTCGCTCAAACCAATACATCATCTCAAACTAATATAGCCTCTCAACCTAATCAAGTCACTCAAACTTATACAACGTCTCCAATTAATACAACACCTAAAACTATTGCAGCCCCTCAACCGAATAGAGTCCCTCCAAATAATATATCATCTTTAACCAATACATTACCTCAAAGTATTTTTTGTTTCATTCTATTTTGGGATCTGGGCATCGTTGGCTCGGCCAGCATTTATTGCCAATACCTAACTGCCCTTGAGAATGTGGTGGTGAGCCGCCTTCTTGAACTGCTGCAGTTCATGGGGCTTGTGTGCACCCACAATGCTGTTAGGAATGGAGTTACAGGATTTTGATCCAGCAACAGTGAAGGAACGGCGATATAGTCCCAAGTCAAGATGGTAGCTTGCAGGATAACTTGCAGGTGATGATGTTTCCATGCATTTGCTGTTCTTGTCCTTCTCGGTGGTTGAGGTTGTAGGTTTGTAAGTTGCTGTCCAAGGAGCCTTGGTGCGTTGCTGCAGTGAACCTTGTAGATGGTACACACTTCTGCCACTATGTGGTGGACAGAGTGAATGTTTGTGGATAGAGTGCGAATCAGGTGTGCTGCTTTGTCTTGGATAGTGTCGAGCTTCTTCAAGCGTGTTGGAGCTGCACCCACCCAGGCAATTGGGGAGCATTCCATCTCACTCCTGACTTGTGCCTTGCAGATGGTGAACAGTATTTGGGGATTCAGGAAGTGCGTTACTCACTGCAGGATTCCTAACCTCTGACCTGCTCTTGTAGTCCTAGTATTTATGCGGCTACTCAAGTTCAGTTTCTGGTCAATGGTAACCCATAGGATGTTGATAGTGGGGGATTCAGCGATGGTAATGTCATTGAATTCCAGGGGAGATTATTGGATTTTCTTCTTGCTTGTGATAGTCATTGTCTGTCCCTTGTGTGGCGCTAATGCCATTTCCCATTTATCAGAACAAGACTGGATATGGTTCAGGTTGAAGGACATGTGCCCCGAGATGGATGAAGATAAATAGATCAAAGGCACACACATAGGGGTTCACTGTACAGACAGTAAGGGGTTAAGTGTAACACACCGAAGGGTGAGCTGTGCTGACCCTAACGGGTAAACTGCAACACACAGAGGAGTGAGCTAACTGAAATTCTGACTCATCAAGAGACTGAGAGAGCCATGCTCAATGGCACAGGTCAACTTCTATTACACAGAACAATTAGTTCCTGCCAGGAATGAAAGGAGAATTCACATCCCAGACAAACTTGGAGCCAGGTATCCATCACAATTGGAAGTGGAATCACACAGCTTTCTGCTGTGTAAACAGCAGAAGCATTGACAATGTCCGTCTCGTCATGTCTCGCCGAGGGAATGGAATAGACCATGGTAACGTGGTGATAAACACCGGACGACTCGACGGAATGGGAACATAATCTGTACCTGTGATATGTATCATCATAAAAGAGGACGAGATCGGTGTGCGGACAGTGCAGAGACCAGTCCTGCAGTCAACACCGGAAATGATCAGTTGTTTGGGTGATTATAAGTTTCAGCCAAATCGTCGAGGGGTTTGTGTTGTGAGGTATTTTCTAAATTTTAATCAACCTTGTATGGGCGTTTGTACTGTGAGATAGTTTTGTTAATCCCGGTCAAATCACAGAGGGGTTGGCACGTGTGGGGGCGTTAGGGTACGGGAGGAGAGGGGCAGTGGATGTTGTGAGTTTAATAAGGGAACAAATCTGAGGTTGAGACAAACACTGTGTCACTGTGTTCTTGTCATTCCTGGAGTCCAAGAACTATAATGAGGAGGAAGGGGAACGGAATCTCTTGCAGATCCTGGCAGGTCGTATCAAACATAAGAAATCAAAAGAAAAGGTGATTTACTGCACTTGCAAAAACAGAACCAAATTCACATCGGGAGGGTTCAGCAGTTAGAAGAGGATAAAAGGAATTCGAGAGTAGGGCAAGTGACAGAGGCTTAGTAAACTGGGTGACAAAAGATTTAAGTAAAGAAAGGTGGGAGGGGAAAGCACAGAAAGAAACTTCAAGCAATGCAATAGAATATCTGCAATGTCACGTCTCCAATTGTAAAATATCGGGAAGGGCTCAGCATGAGGAAAGTGCCTGGAATTTAGAGAGAGTCAACAAGGACAAGGGCCCGGTGAAAGATATAAAGATGGCAAACAGCTTAGCTCAAAATCCGGGATATGAAGAATCGGATCACGGGCCTTGTAGTAAGGAAAATCGTAAGCTGAATCGAGCAATATCCTGGGCCGGGGTATGCCTTGTCTTATGGCACCGGGGAATGCTGGGGAAGACTGGGATGAGGAGAGATAGGCGCCTGACGATGGAACTCAGTAAAGTGAGTGTCAGTCGGTTCCCGAGGTACCGGGACCGCCGAGACTGATGTGCCCCCTGTGACAGCAAAAGTACAATCGGCACCTGGCAGCCGGTAGTCCGTCGCTGTTGCAGAGTGATTACCTGCTCCCCGATAGGTCCCTCCAGTTATCGGAAATGCTGGCCAGTGTGCAGAAGCTGAAGCTTGGAGGAGATGCCTCTGTTTAGTTTGCCAATGTCGAGCAGGTTGGGGGAACGAATAATTGTGACGAGAACAAAATGAAGAAGCCGATATTGCTCTCCCTGGATGGCAGGTTGTAGCAGTCTGTCAGCAACCAGTAAGTTGTGGGGGCGGGGGGGAGAGGGGTGGGTGGTGGGGGGATCACCATGAACGTTTGAATGACGACATTTTAATGGCTGGGATATAACCAAAGCAGCCCATTTTGCAGATTGAGCACACCAGACAGCTGGCAGGCAAGGCGCCCGATGAATTCACCGATGGACTTTGGCCCAAGATGTGAAAGTGAGTGGGGGAAATCTAGCTGAGAAAATTTGATTGGGGCTCTCAGGAATCATTGATTAAGGGTTATACTGGCTAACAGCTTGCAATGGATCACAGCAAGGGCGGTTTGACTGGAGAATGAGACAAATACAGAGTCAGGCGTGCTGAGGAGACTGATTCTGGCTTTGAATCCGACTGGAGGGGGGAAGATAATAAACAAAAGGAGAAGATGCATCGGATGAAGAGAAACTTGGGTGGTAGAAAGGAATGGAAACAAGTACGGGGATGGGGGTGGGGGGTGATCTAATACGGACAGGACACAGTCATGTTTAACTTGTGTGAAAACAGGACACTGGAGCAGAGAGTGCAAGTTCCCAAAAGGGGGGAAACCAGGATACAGGGCTCCCTCAGGCATAGAAATCGTGGGTAGCAGAGGCACAGAAAGAGAGGATAAAAGTCCCAGCGAAACCTCTGGAGGCTACGTTACAGGATATCAGAGGCTAGGACTAGGAAAAGCTGGACACTGCTGTGTGCAGCGAAGGGCCCAGCGTACCCGCACCTCCCCAGTGACGAGGGTCATGGGCAAAGACATGGGAAAACTGGAACTGCCGTGTGCAGCGAAGGGCCCAGTGCTTTCACACCTCCCCAGCAAGTGGACTGGTGGAGTAGCCAGATGACACCGGGGCCTCCAGTACGGTGATTCACTCATCAAATCCGACCACTTACCCCTGGTTGAGCAGAGTCATGATTAAGTTGGTGGGCTTTACCGGTTATGCGCAGACTGGGCTGGGATCCATACCATTGTCTATAGATTTAGGACCCCTTGTCACGAGGTCGGAATGTGACCTGATGAAGTGGGAACATCCCGACACGGGAGTCCTTGGAGCTGATTTCGTGCTGTCCCACTGTGTGATTGTGGATATGAAAAAAACACTGTCTACAGCGGGCAGTGGATTTGAATAAGCCAGAGGAGATCTTCGTCATCCCGAAGAATGAAAACGTGAAAGGTCATGCGTGCAGCATGAAACTGAAGGGAACAATTTGTGAGCAGCATCCAGGCAAAGTATCGAGTGTAATTATCTGGCCATGTGCACCACTCAATCACATGTCTGTGGTAGGATAATGAGGATAGAGGTGAAGTTACATGGGCATCCATTGTCACAACCTCAGCAACGGTAGTGTTTTCCCCAGGAGGCAGAGAAAGACTTGGAATCTGCATTGAACTCCTTGGTGGACCAATAGCCAACGGGTTCTGGTCCATCCCAGTAAGACAGGAGGATCAGTATAAAGTTGCCTTCACATTCGGGAGGTAACAGTAAAGGTGAACGTGTCTCCCACAACGGTCTCACATCATCGATTTTCCACCAATGCATGGCCGATGCCTCAAAGAACTTTAATCAGCTCAGCCAGTTGATACATATGTGGACGACCTTTTATTATTTTCGGGGAATGCAGAGGATGGCGGGTCACCACTGGACGAGCTATTGACTCTGTTGAAGGAAACAGAGTTTAAAGTGGACCCCAGTAAAGCCCAAATTGGACAGGAGAGGTAAAATTCCGAGGATTGACGATGAGGGCAGGGGAAAGAGCTGCAGCTGAGGTGAAAAGGAGGTCAGTTCAGGAACTACCCTCCACAAAGGATGTTTGCGGGGTAAGGTCCTTTCTGGGAATAACGGGTATTGCAGGCCATTCATTAAAGGCTACACAGCGACGCAGCTCCTTTGCTCAGAGTCCTCAGGAAAGGAATGGGATTGGAATGGGATGAGAGTTTACAGGAGGCACTTACCCACCGAAAGGAAAATCTCCGTTCTGCACCCGCACTCGGAGTGGTAAATGGGAATGAGGATTTTTATCTGGAGGTAGCAGCTACTGGGGATAGATTGCATGCAGTGTTGCTGCAGTTGGCCAATGGCCTACTCCTCCCAAGTCCTGATGGATGCAGAACGTGGCTACTCAAATTGGGATGGACATCAGTTGGTGACCTATTCGGCCGCCAAATGCTTCCAATTATTCACGGGCTCACCGTTACTGACCCTACTGACATTCCCCTCCCTGACAACAGATGTTAATGTAAGGTAGGATAAAAGATGGGTCAGTACATAACAACCGCATTGCCCACTGCTGCTTCCCCAAATGAACCTTGGGGTAGACAGACTGGCAGAACCTGAACTTGCTCTGAATATGATCTCCGCAAGGATAGAACATGTCATACAGTGGTGCAGCACTGAAATAGACCCTTTGGCCCAACAAGTCTGTGCTGACCTTCAATGACCCAATTATACTAATCCGACATTAATCCCATATTTCCTACCACAACCCCAACTCCCCTCAACTTTCCTACCAGCTACCGACACGAGGGGCAATTTACAATGGCCAAATTTATCTATCAACCGACATGTCTTTGGCTGTGGGAGGAAACCGGAGCACCCAGCAGAAATCCACGCAATCACAGGGAGAACTTGAAAACTCCACACAGGCAGTACCCAGAACTAAACGCGGGTTGCTGGAGTTGTGAGGCTGTGGTGCTAACGGCTGCACCACTGTACTGCCCAGTGTATGCTCACTGAAAGGTGTGTGGGATGTACATGTGGGTTTTCTTGCCGGGGATCATCCGGCATGGAGAGATACCTATGTGGAGGGGACCAGCACGGTAACAAATAGACAGTGTGGAACAGCGTGTGGAATTTATGACCCGGGGCCAGGAGAAAGAAAGTCATACCACTTCCCAGATCGCAGAGTGCACAACAAGCCGTGCTGGCAGCTGTAGAGTGCGCGGTTACGCACCCCGAGGAGTTCCCAGTTGCCGACACCCGATGCACAGACTCGATGTTCACTTGCTATTCCTGCACCGAATATCTGGCAATATGGGCCAAGCGAGGTTTCAAGTAAGCAGATAACAAACCATTGGTGGCAGCACCACAGATGGAAACAATCCTGGGCATTACAGGTAAAAACAAAGGGGATTATTATATTATGTATCTCACAAACAACTGTGGTCCCAGCACGGATCCCTGTGGAACACCACTAGTCACACGTCTCCATTTTGAGAAACTCCCTTCCACTGCTACTCTCTGTCTCCTGTTGCCCAGCCAGTTCTTTATCCATCTAGCTAGTACACCCTGGACCCCACGCGACTTCACATTCTCCATCAGCCTACCATGGGAACCTTACCAAACGCCTTACTGAAGTCCATGTATATGACATCGACAGCCCTTCCCTCATCAATCAACTTTGTCACTTCCTCAAAGAATTCTATTAAGTTGGTAAGACATGACCTTCCCTGCACAAAACCATGTTGCCTACCACTGATAAGCCCATTTTCTTGCAAACGGAAATAGATCCTATCCCTCATTATCTTCTTCAGCATCTTCCCTACCACTGACGTCAGGCTCACCGGTCTATAATTACCTGGATTTTCCCTGCGAACCTTCTTAAACAAGGGGACAACATTAGCAATTCTCCAGTCCTCCAGGACCTCACCCGTGTTTAAGGATTCAGCAAAGATATCTGTTAAGGCCCCAGCTATTTCCTCTCTCGCTTCCCTCAGTAACCTGGGATAGATACCATCCGGACCTGGGGACTTGTCCACCTTAATGCCTTTTAGAATACCCAACACTTCCTCCCTCCTTATGCCGACTTGACCTGGAGTAATCAAACATCTGTTCCTAACCTCAACATCCGTCATGTCCCTCTCCTCGGTGAATACCGATGCAAAGTACTCGTTTAGAATCTCCCCCATTTTCTCTGCCTCCACGCATAACTTTCCTCCTTTATCCTTGAGTGGGCCAATCCTTTCTGTCGTTACCCTCTTGCTCCTTATATATGAATAAAAGGCTTTGGGATTTTCTTTAACCCGATTTGCTGAAGATATTTCATGACCCCTTTTAGCCCTCTTAATTCCTCGTTTCAGATTGGTCCTACATTCCCGATATTCTTTCAAAGCTTCGTCTTTCTTCAGCCTCCTAGACCTTATGTATGCTTCCTTTTTCCTCTTAGCTAGTCTCACCGTTTCACCTGTCATCCATGGTTCCCTAATCTTGCCATTTCGATCCCTCATTTTTACAGGAACATGTCTCTCCTCAACGCTAATCAACCTCTCTTTAAAAGCCTCCCACATATCACATGTGGATTTACCTTCAAACAGCTGCTCCCAATCTACATTCCCCAGTTCCTGCCGAATTTTGGTATAGTTGGCCTTCCCCCAATTTAGCACTCGTCCTTTAGGACCACTCTCGTCTTTGTCCATGAATATTCTAAAACTTACGGAATTGTGATCACTATTCCCAAAGTAGTCCCCTACTGAAACTTCAAACACCTGGCCGGGCTCATTCCCCAACACCAGGTCCAGTATGGCCCCTTCCCGAGATGGACAATTTACAAACTGCTCTAGAAAACCCTCCTGGATGCTCCTGACGAATTCTGCTCCATCTGGACCTCTAACACTAAGTGAATCCCAAACAATGTTGGGAAAATTAAAATCTCCTATCACCACCACCCTGTTGCTCCTTCATCTATCCATAATCTGTTAACATATTTGTACCTCTATCTCACGCTCGCTGTTGGGAGGCCTCTAGTACAGCCCCAACATTGTTACCGCCCCCTTCCTATTTCTGAGTTCTGCCCATATTGCCTCACAGCTTGAGTCCTCCATCGTGCCCTCCTTCAGCAGAGCTGTGATATCCTCTTTGATCAGTAATGCAACTCCTCCACCCCTTTGACCTCCCTCACTATCCCGCCTGAAGCATCGATATCCTGGGATATTTAGTTGCCAATCATGACCTTCCCTCAACCAAGTCTCAGTAATAGCAATAACATCATACTCCCAGGTACTAATCCAAGCCATAAGTTCATCTGCCTTACCTACTACACTTCTTACATTAAAACAATTGCACCTCAGACCACCAGTCACTTTGCGTTCATCATCTGCTCCCTGTCTTCTCTTTCCCTTAGTCACGCTGACTTCATTATCTAGTTCCTTACAGGCTTTAGTGATGCCCTTCTTACCGTCCACTGACCTCCTCATTTGGTTCCCATCCCCCTGCCACATTAGATTAAACCCTCCCCAACAGCGTTAGCAAACGCACCCCCAAGGACATTGGTTCCAGTCCGGCCCAGGTGTAGACCGTCCAATTTGTAATAGTCCCACCTCCCCCAGAACCGGTCCCAATGTCCCAAAAATCTGAACCCCTCCCTCCTGCACCATCTCTCAAGCCACGCATTCATCCTGATTATTCTTTCATTTCTACTCTGACTACCACGTGGCACTGGTAGCAATCCTGAGATTACTACCTCTGAGGTCCTCCTTTTTAACTTGGCTCCTAACTCCCTAAATTCTGCTTGTAGGACCTCATCCCGATTTTTACCTACACCATTGGTGCCTATGTGCACAACGACAACTGGCTGTTCACCCTCCCCTTTCAGAATGTTCTGCAGTCGATCTGAGACATCCCTGACCCGTGCACCTGGGAGGCAACATATCATTCGGGAGTCTCGTTTTCGACCACAGAACCGCCTATCTACTCCCCTTACAATCGAATCCCCTATGACTATAGCACTTCCACTCTTTTTCCCGCCCTTCCGAACAGCAGAGCCAGTCACGGTGCCATGAACCTGGCTACTGCTGCCTTCCCCTGGTGAGCCATCTCCCTCAACGGTATCCAAAATGGTATACCTGTTTTGGAGGGAGATGACCGCAGGGGACACCTGCACTGCCTTCCTGCTCTTTCTCTGCCTTTTGGTCACCCATTCCCTTTCTCCCTCAGCAATCCTAATCTGTGGTGTGACCAATTCACTAAACGTGCTATCCATGAGCTCCTCAGCAACGCGGATGCTCCAAAGAGAGCCCATCCGCAGCTCCAGAGACGTCATGCGGTCTAACAAGAACTGCAGCTGGACACACCTCCAGCACGTGAAGCAGTCAGGGACATCAGCCGTGTCCCTGAGCTCCCACATTGAGCAAGAGGAGCATTCCACGGTTCTGAGATCTCCTGCCATTTTTAATCTTAAGCTTGACTTAGTCTTAACTTAGATAAATGAAAAAGGAACGAAAAGTTTTTACCAATCCCACGAAAAAAAAATAAATAGAAAAAGCCTGACCTTATCTGCACATCACCGAGTCCTTTTATTTGGTAAGAGGAGGAGGGCGGGTGGGAGCCACTACAAGTGTAGTGTCTCGGGTTCAGCCGCTGCCCAAATATATAGGACTTACTTACCCAGCTGCCACCTCGCTCTCCCTGTCGCCGCTTCAAAAAGAAACTGCTAAAACAAAAAGGTAAGTTTATATAAGTTGCATACTCACTTACCCAGCTGCCACCTCGCTCTCCCTGTCACCGCTGAAAAAAGAAACTGCCAAAACAAAAAGGTAATTTTATATAAGTTGTAAACTCACTTACCCAGCTGCCACCTCGCTCTCACTGTCGCCGCTGTAAACTTACTTATCATGGCCCTTACATTCACATCCATGTCATTAATATAGATGACAAACAACAGAGGGCCGAGCACCAATCGCTGCGGCACACCACCGGTCACCGGCCTCCAATCTGAAAAACTGAAAAATTTTCTCCAAGTGTTGGAGGCCTTACCTTCCAGAACATTAACCACCGCTCGGATCCTGGTGAGGGAGATGTTCACTCGATAGGGACTGTACCAGATAGTGGAATCAGATCAGGGGAGTCATTTCATTGGACGAGTCATGCAGGCCGCCCTGAACCCTCTAGGGATGCAGGGAAAATGGCATGGGGCACACAACCTGCAATCATCCGGTACAGTGGAGAGGATTAACCGGACCAAAAAAGAAAGGCTTAGGAAGGAGATGGGGGAGGAGCCAAAGAAATGGAACAATGTTCTGCCTCTAGTTCTTATGAACAGTAGGGGAAGTCTCTCCAATAGCACAGACATTTCCTGCATGAGGTGATGATCAGATCAGCGATGAGATCCCCGACTCATGTATTGGTGCCCATCCTGACTGAAGCTCATACAGGGAATGTCAACTGGGCTAGTTTTGTAAATGATCGATATGAGACTAACGAAAGTCCATTGGAAAGCAGTGAATAACATTCAGTGAATAGCAGTGAACACCACCAGAAGAATAAAATGTTGTTGGAACCACAGAAAGCACAGGAGAGTTAGCTGGGAGACCCGGTCATGGTCTGAAATTCTGCCAGGTTTGGGCCATTCGAATCACAGTATATGGGGTCCTACAATATGGTGGACAAGGCAAAACCTATGGTATATGCAGTGCAACTTCCAATCTGGATAAACTGGCTCCATATTAAGCAGTGTAAACTCCATGATCCCCAGGAGAAGAGGGCAAAACAGGTCAGGATCCGGGAACAATCATGAGTTTATTCAACGGAAGTCTTCCTCCCATGTTGTGGGATGATAACGACGACCCAGAGAGAGGGCAGTAAGAAGAAGTAGTCGGACACCTCGACCCAGCGTGCCCTGGACTCCTCCTCACACAACAACCCTGAATCACAAGAGGTCCCAACCTGGAAGAAAGGAAAAGGGGACGTGGTAATTGTAGCATTCGGTGTAAATATGTACATAACCTAAGTCTGACCTTTGAAGGAAAACGTCTCACAGAATAACACTGTTTTCTTTTCTTCCTTTTTTACAGAAGCTAGTCGAGCCAAGGACGCAAGATGAAATGCACTCTGTGGCTGGGTGTAGTCAAAGTCCTATCAGAAGCAGGAAAGAGGGATTGAAGGGACATCTTTTACTTATGGATGCATGGGAGAATCCAGGTCTACCATAACACAGAGGGGTAGAACACAGGATACTGACGGGATAGCTGCATCGTTCCAGGAGGGAAACTTGGCTGGGATCAAGTTCCACGAAGTATTCCAATCACACTACTTGCAAATTTGGGGAAGCATTGGTGTCCCGCCCAAAATTAAATATCACAGCCAGCAAGATGTGGGTGAAAGAGGGAAGACAGGTTTTCATAGAATGTCGATGAGCCTCTCCGTGGGCTGGTGGTGGTGGTTACAGAAGGTAGACAAGACGAAGGACGATGAATCCACGGATTTGGAAAGATTGGGGAACGACTCACCCACGCTGCTTGTGGGAACAAAGGAGGGAATGACATTGTGTTGCGACGAGGATGGAAGGAGAAGCAAAGAGATTATATTCGTTCTGGTGGGTCAGAGCAGAAATGCCAGAAGGCAGTTTCTATCGTTTTTAAACGACAACGGCAAGTCCCTGGATCTGTTATGGACTGGATTCAGAGTTTGGATTCTCGTATTGTCCCAGATTCTCCAACTATCCCCAACGCTACTGAACTGGTAGCGCAGAAAAAAATGCCCCCACCAACAGCACCAAAGAACCGGGATAAAGAGGTTAGATACCCCATCATGACACCCGAACCAAGGAATGGATTGGTGCTGATTCCAGACAAGATGTGGTGCCATGATGGGCATTTATGAGGTAGCGTCTGTCATTCTTGACAGTGGTACAGTTGCCCAGGTGCTGCCCAGGTGTTGCCCAGCAGAAACAGAAATGCTGCATGGGAAACAGTTTCAGGAGATGTTCCAACAATTCTATGAGCTGAATTATGGGGATGGAAGTCAGGCGGATTTATACAAATAAGGCGGTAACAGTGACACTGGTTTGAAGAGACAAAAGAGACAATCAATGATGTGGCTACCGTGTTTAATACATGGATGTCACTCGTCAGCAGTGCAGATGATGCCCAGCTGTAAATGCAGGTCAATAACGTAGAGGATCAGTTAAAGAGAATTCTGGAGAAGGGGAATGAGATTGAGGGACAAGAATTATAGGGAGACCAGGTAATGACAGATCACCTACAAAAATACCAGCTGACCTGGAAGCCGTCGCCCAGAGCAGAAACAATTTTTAAAGGAGGACCGAAACATGTTGGAACGGGGTTCCCAACGTGATGCATGTGATATGTACGGTACCTGGTTGCTAAACGAGGGGTATAGTATGTTACAGCATTTGGAGCACGGTTGCATGCCATCAAGGATTAACAACAGACACCTATGAGTTCTGATGTCAATCTCATGAACACGTGCCAGCTACAGTTGGCTTCTGAAATATACCCAGTCCCAATAGACTGTGGCCAGTATCATCCAACTTTGATGGGGATAGTTATGAGAATGCCAGTGATGGGTCAGCCACAGCAGCCAGTTCCGGTAGAACGGGGTGGAAAATATTGGTGTCATTCGAAATGCTATATATGTGCAGAATTGTGGTCCACGCCCCCCGCGCCCCCCACCTCCCGCACTGCCGTACCACCCCCTCCCCCCACCGTATGTGGTTCAGTGGTGGAAATTTCTGACCGGCCCTGATCTGAATGGCTGTCAGGGAAGGGGTGCACATGTCGTGCTGTGTCCATATCACCTGCATGTGTTCGAGTGATCATTATGTGGGTTTGATTCTGAAAGCGCACAACCTATCAACTGTAATATGGAGGTGATAGCTCAGGGCCATGTCCCACCCCAGGTTGCATATGAGGTTAACAGAACCTCTGCAACGAGACAATATCGGCGACACAATGATGCCTGGTTCCCAGTTCATGACTTGACCTTTTGCTTCAGACACCAAATAGAGGTTCAAGTAGCAGAGGAAAGAATTAATCCCGATCTCGGATCAGACCGCATTAAAGCTCACAGTGAGCAATACTTTACCCAACCTCCAGGAATGCATATTCCATTTTGGGTATGATACTCCGCCAGAACCCAAACACTTGAAATAACTGGTGAAGGATGTAGAGCTTTTCCAAAACATTATTATACCCTGGAACAGGAAAACAAGGAAACGACAGATAAGATCAAGGAATTAATTACCTGTCCTTGGGGACATATTGTGCTCAACATTGAGGTTTCTCCTTAGATTCGAATTAAATGGCTTTTCCTTTGTTTGTTCATGAGATGTGGGCGTTGCTGGCTAGGCCAGCATTTATTGCCAATCCCTAATTGTCCATGATAAGGATCTGGTGAGCTGCCTTCTTGAACCGCTGCAGTCCATGTGGGGCAGGTACACCCAGAGTGCTGTTACGAAGGGAGGTCCAGGTATTTTCCCAGCGACGGTGAAGAGACCCCACATAGTTCCAAATGAGGATGATGAGTGGCTTGGAGGGGAAGTTACAGGTGGTTGTGCTCCCATACATCAGCTGCCCTTTTCCTTCTCGGTAGTAAAGGTCGAGGGTTTGTAAGGTGCTTTTTCAGGAGCCTTGGTGCATGGCTGCAATGCATCTTGTAGATGGATACACACTGCTGAAGCTGTGCAACGGTAGTGGAGATTGAAGGTCTGTAGATGGTGTGCCAATCAAGTGGGTTACTTTGTCCTAGATGGTGTCATGCTTCTTGAGTGTTGTTGGAGCTGGCCCCACCCAGGCAATTGGAGAGTATTCCATCACACTCCTGACTTACGCCTTGTAGATGGTGGACAGGCATTGGGGCTTTAGGAGATGAGTTACTCGCAGCAGGATTCCTAGCTTCTGACCTGCTCTTGTAGCCACGGTATTTATATGGCTACTCCAGTTCAGTTTCTGGTCAAGGGTTACCTCCAGGATGTTGATAGTAGGGGATTCAGCGATAGTAATGCCATTGAATGTCAAGGGGAAATGGTTAGATTCTCTCTTGTTGGAGATGGATATTACCTGGCACTTGTATGGCAGAAATGTTACTTGTGACTTATCAGCCCAAGCCTGGATATTGTCCAGGTCTTCCTGCATTTATGGACAGACTGCTTCAGAATCTGAGGAGTTGCGAATGGTGCTGAACATTATGGAATTATCAGTGAACATCCCCAATTCTGACCTTATAATTGAAGGAAGGTCATTAAAATTGTTCAGTTGATTATGGTATTGTATCTGTTTATATTATCATGTAAGATAAAAGAAAAGCAAAAAAGGGGAAAACTAGAAACATTATTTAAAGGGGGACTTTGTGTGATGGAACCTAATTTATAAACTGAACTAAGAAATGTAAGATTTGGCTGAAACCGGTAATGAACTCACAGTCGCAGAAGAATCGAAGGAGGTGATATCTGTAGTGTAAAATATATATTAAAGTGGGGAGAATTGAAGGGCATGACCCCCGAGCTGAAATAATTTAAATGGATGGAAACCATCCACAGGTGTAAACTGTACAACACAGAGAGGTGAGCTGCACATATAGTAAGGGGTTAACTGTAACATACAAATGGGTAAGATAATTGAAACTCTGGTTCATCAAAAGACTGGGAGATTCATTATCATGATCAATGGAAATGGGTAATTGCCGTTACATATCACAATTAGTTCCAGCCAGGAATGAAAGCAGTATTGACATTCCAGTCAACCTCAAAGCCTGGTATCCATCACCAGGTGGGAGGGGAATCACAATGTTTTCTGTTGTGAAAGCAGAAGAGGAATCGACTATGTCCATCCAGCCCTTTCTAGACCAAGGCATGGAATAAACCATGGTGAAGTTGTGCTAAGTGTTGGATGTTTCAGCTGAATGGTAACAGGATCTGTGCCAGTACTATGAATCATCATAAAAGAGGATGGCATCGGAACACAGGTTCTGCAGTCAGGAGAAGTAGGACAGAGACTGGTCACCTCCAGATCCAGGCCTGCAATTAACTCCCGGTAATGACTAGCTGTGGAGGTGATTGTAAGTTTCAGGCAACTGGTTGAGGGGTTTATGTTGTGAGTTATTTCGTAAATTTCAGTCCACCTTGTCTGGGGCTTTGTACTGTGAGGTATTGTTGTTAATTCCGGTCAAATCACAGAGTCGTGGGGAATGGCGGGGCGAATTTTGTGAGTTCAGTAAGCGAGGTTGAGCCAAACCCCTTGTTCTGGTAATTCCTGGTGTCCAAGAACTATTGTAAGAGGGAGCGGGAATGGAATCTCTTACAACACTGTGACCGTGGAATCTCGCTTTTGAATGCCTCCCACTCCTTTGCCGCTGATTTTCCTTCAAGTAGTTGCATCCTGTCCACTTTCGCCAGATTACCTCTCAGCTTCATAACATTTTGTTTCCCCCAATTTAGAACTTTTACTCCCATCCTATCCTTGTCCTTTTCTAGAATAATGCTAAATCTAACTGTACTATGGTTACTAAATCCAAAATAGTCAGCCATTGCTACTTAATCTAATTGGCAGCTTTATTTCCTAAGACTAAATCTAGAATTGTGCACTTTCTCATTGGGCTTCTTACGTGCTGACTAAAAAAGCTATCTTGAATGCAGTTCAAGAATTTTGTACCCTTTGTGTCCTTCACACTGTTTGTATCCCATTATTGCCCTGTTGTTTCTTTTTTTCATTCAGAAACGCACCTACATATTTGTTCTTCTATCTCCGTCTCGCTATTTGGGGGTCTATAGTACACTCCTAGCAATGTGGGCGCCCCTTTTTTCTTTCTGAGTTCAACTCATATGGCCTCATTTGTTGACAAGTGGACTCTGATTGGTAGGGGCATTGCCATGGAGAATGCACCGATTCATTTGATGATTCATTTAGTATATCATCCATCTTCACAGCTTTAATTGCTTCTTTAATCAAAAATGCTGCACAGTCTCCTTTATATCCCCTCTCTATCTCACCTGAAAACTCTTCAGTCATAAATGTTGAGCAGCCATTCTTGCCCCTCTTCATGCCAAATTTCTGTTATGGCAAAGAGATTATGCTGCCATTTGTCTATCTGTGGCCTCGGCTCATTGGCTTTAATAGCTTTACTCTTTGCTTTTAAATGAATACCTTTTAACACTGCCAAATTCCTGTCCTGCACACTTTTAAACTTTGCTTCTTTCAGAGTCACTTCCTAATTTTCTGCCTCCCGTTCCTTGCTCTGTTTTATCCTATCTGGAACAGCCCTCAGGTTCCCATCCCCCTGCAAATCTAGTTTACACCATCTCCAAAAGCACTAGCAAACCATCATGAAGGCCGAACCTGTTCAGTTGTAGACCATCAGGCTTGTACTGGTCCTACCTTCCCCAGGACATGTCCCAATGCCCCAGAAATCTGAAGCCCTCCCTCTTGCATCTCACCAGCCACGGAATCATCTTGCGTATTGTCCTACTTCTATACTCACTGGCACGTGGCCTTGGAAAAAGTCTGGAGATTGCTGCAATTGAGGTCCTGCTTGCTCACCTCTTTTCTAACTCCTTAAACTCAGCATGCTCGACGTCGTCCCTCTTTCTTCCTATATCGGCGGTACCAATGAGCTCTCTGCACTCCTCTTATCGATAGTATATTGTACTCGCCAGATTTTAATCTCTCCAGAAATGGTGGTGGTACTTTCAGCAGTCTAGGCCTTTATTCCACCTCTCGAACTCTCCTTTAGGACGTTTTTTCAAACCCATCTCTCCATGCTGATATCTCCTTGACTTCCTGTAAAGTATTGCTTTAAAACTCTTCTCTGAAGAGCCATTTATCTGTGTTATTATATTAAAGGAGTAAGATAGGATTAAAAAGGTTGGGAATGGCATTCAATTGGAAATTGGAGACGCATGCGATAAAGGAACATCTGTAATTATGGGTGACGTTAACCTGCATATATTTTGGGCCAATCAAATTTGCCACAACACCGTTGAGGAGGAATTCTTGGAGTGCATGCGGGACGTTTTCTGGACCAATAGACTGCGGAACCAACGAGAGAACAGACCAATACCCCAGACTGGGTATTGTGCAATGAAAGAGGAATAATTGACAATCTAGTAATGTGAGATCCCTTGGGGATGAGCGACCATAATATGATAGAATTCTTCATCAAGATGGAGTGTGACGTAGTTGCTTCTGAGACTAGGGTCCTGAATCTTTGTAAAGGAAACTACGAAGGTATAAGGCGCGAGTTGGCAATGACGGATTGGGAAACGTTACTTAAAGGGATGACGGTGGATAGGGAAAGGCAAACATTCAAAGAGAGCGTGGATGAACTGTAACAATTGTTTATCACAGTCTGGCACAAAAGTAAAACGGGAAAGGTAGCCAAACCATGGCTTACAAGGGAAATTAGAGATAGGATTAGATCCAAGGAATAGGCACACTAATTTACCAGGAAGCACAACAGACCTGAGGATTGGGAGCAGTTTAGAATTCAGCAAAGGAGGACCAAGGGATTGATTAAGAAGGGGAAAATAGAGTACAAGAGCAAGGATGTGGGGTACAAAAAACTGACTGCAAAAATTTCTATAAGTATGTGAAGAGAAAAAAAGATTGGTAAAGACAAATGTAGGTCCCTTACAGTCAGAAACAGGGGAATTTATTATGGGGAACAATGAAATGGTAGCCAACTAAACTTTGGTTCTGTCTTCACAAAGGAGGACAAAAATATCATACCAGAATTGTTGGGGAACACAGGACTTAGTAAGAGAGGAACTGAAAGAAATCAGTATTAGTAGAGAAATGGTGTTGGGAAAATTGAAGGGATTAAAGGCCGATAAATCCCCAGGGCCTGTCTGGTATGCATCCCAGAGTACTTAAGGAAGTGGCCCTAGATATAGTGGATGCATTGGTGGTCATCTTCCAAGATTCTATAGACTCTGGAAGAGTTCCTACAGATTGGAAGTCAGCTCATGTAACCACCCTATTTAAAAAGGGAGGTAGAGATAAATCAGGGAATTATAGACAGTAAGTCTCACGCTGGTCGTGGGGAAAATCCTAGTGTCCATTATCAAAGATTTTGTAGCAGAGCACTTAGAGAACAGCGGTAGAATCGGACAGAGTGAGCATGGGTTTACGGAAGGGAAATCATGCTTGGCAAATCTACTAGAACTCTTCGAGGATGTAACTAGTAGGGTTGTCAAGGGGGAGCCAGTGGATTTGGTTGAGTTGGACTTTCAGAAGGTTTTCGACAATGTCCCACATAAGAGATTAGCATGTAAAATTAATGTGCATGGGATTGGGTTAGTATATTGTGATGGATAGAAAGTTGGTTGGCAGAAAGGAAACAAAGAGTAGGGATAAATTGGTGTTTTTCCGAATAGCAGGAAGTGACTAGTTGGGTACTGCAGTGATTATTGCTAGGACCCCAGCTATTCACAATATTCATTAATGATTTAGATGAGGGAACTAAATGTAATATCTCCAAATTTGCAGATGACACAAAACTGAGTGGGAGGGTGAGTTGTGCGGAGGGTGCAAAGAGGCTTCAGGATGATTTGGCCAAGTTGAGTGAGTGGGCTAATGCATGACAGATGCACTATAATGTGGATAAATGTCAGGTTATCCACTTTGGTAGCAAAAAGAGGAAGGCAAATTATTATCTGAAAGGCTATAAACTGAGAGAGGGGAATATACAGCAGGACCTGGGTGTTCTCGTACACCAGTCGCTGAAGGTAAGCATGTAGGTGCAACAGGCGGCAAAAAAGGAAAATGGTATGTTGGCCATCATAGTGAGAGGATTCGAATACAGAAGCGAGGATGTTTTGCTGCAATTATACAGGGCCTTGGTGAGGCCACACCTGGAATATTGTGGGCAGTTTGCGTCTCCTTATCTGAGGAAGGATGTTCTTGCTCTAGAGGGAGTGCAGCGAAGTTTTACCAGACTGATTCCTGGCATAGTGGGACTGACGTATGTGGAGAGATTGAGTCAGTTAGGATTATATTTGTTGGAGTACAGAAGAGTGAGGGGGGATCTCATAGAAACCTATAACATTTTAACAGTTCTTGACAGGGTAGATGCAGGAAGGATGTTGCAGATAGTGGGGGAGTCCAGAACCAGGGGTCATAGTCTAAGGATAAGGGCCTGAGATGAGGAGAAATGTCTTCACCCAGAGAGTGGTGAGCCTGTGGAACTTGCTACCACAGAAAGCAGTTGAGGCAAAAACATTGTATGTTTTCAAGAAGGAGTTCGATATTGCTCTTGGGTTTAAAGGTATCGAAGGGTATGGGGCAAAAGCGGGAACAGGCCTGAGTTGGATGATTAGCCATGATCATAATGAATGGCAGAGCAGGCTCGAAGTGCCGAATGGCACCTATTTTCTTTGTTTCTTTTGGTTTCAGATGCTGCATTACTTTAGGCACTGTATTTGTTTGAGCTACTGAGATATTTTGATGTTCTGTATCAGTTTGATATGTTGTATTGCACTGAAAGTCTGTATGATTTTCAGGGGATAATATTGAGGGTCTGTATTAGTATTAGGGATGTATTATTTTGAGATTCTCGAATAGTTTGAGTGCCTGTATTAGTTTAAGGGACCGTATTAATTTGAGCGACAGAATTATTTTCAGGGACAGTGTTAGTTTGAGGGGCTATATTAGTTTGAGGTACTTTATTATTTGGGGTCTCTATAAGGGTGCGAAGCTGTATCAGTTTGAGGAGCCATTTGCAAAATGTCCTTCTTTAATTACTTAAATGAGTGGTCACAGTTAAAGCAAATGACCACTTCCTAGAATACAGTTTGGCAGCCATGAGAGGGCTCACTAACACGAGGAATTTAATTACTGAATGGTCACAGCAGAGTGAAAGCCATCACAGAATCAATATGAGAAATACAGATGCTTGTGATGGTGTTTCAAGGAACATCAACATTGTTGGGAGAATACAGCTTCTAATTGTCATGAGTGAATTAATGTGATCAGAACTTTCCAGCCTTTGAGTTGTTTGAATTCAATCTTAGTGCTCCATATATCTCATCACAACAGGGACTTAACTTATATATATATATATATATATAAGATATACACACATAGTTTGATGCAAGTTGCAACCTCAATTTCCCCTTGGAGTTCCTGCAAAGGTTAAATTAAAGACTCTGGGACTGCATTGTCTCAGAGTTTAGTGCAGGCAGATTATCTGAAGCACCAAAGTGACAGATCAGTTGATATAGAAAATGCATCAACCGATTAACGGTATCCAGAAAATATATTATGTTATCCTTGCCATCATTGGTGTTCCTGGTAAGTGACTGTAAGCATTGACGTTGTGTAAATCTGTGTGATAGCTGCTTTCTAGATTCACTCTGTGATTGATAACGTTACATGTTGGTCTACTGATAACTATTATACAGATATCTGATCAGTAATATCTTTTCATTCAATAAAATATCCTGAATTATCTCTGCAGTTTTAATACATTGCCTGAAATGAAATTGAGCCTCAGTTTGTAGCTCACAGTCTCGCTGTATTATAAAGTTATTCCCTTTGCTCAAATATTGTGTACTGTTAAATATGACCTCAACACAAGCAGATTTCTAAGAAGAGGTATTACTGCGAGTATCTGTCACTGTGGAATTGTATTGAGTGTGACTCACTAAGCGGAGTGGAACACCTGATCCCAGTGCCCATGTATTACTGGGAGTCTCTGTCGATGAAGATTTGTATTGAGTATGGGTCACTAACTGGAGTGGAACAAGCAGTTTCTACCTTGAAATCATTCTTTTGGGTGATTGATCTCTCCAATGCATGGAATTGCCTCCGTGCTTTATGAATGTCATCGGTGATGAAGGGGATGGCTTTTGCTGTTGGTTGAAGATGATGTTTACTGAGTTTATAAAGGGAATTGCATTGACCTTGCTCTGTTTCTTATTGAACTGCATCAACTGAAACAAATGCTAACAACAAAGATTGCCGGAAACATTCAGCAGATCTGGCAGCATCTGTGGAGAGAAAAGCAGAGTTAACGTTTCAGGTCAGTGACCCTTCATCTCTCAACAGATGCTGCTAGACCTGCTGAGTATTTCCAACATATTTTGCTTTTATTTCAGATTTCCAGCACCTGCAGTGTTTTGCTTTCATTGAAACAGATGTTAACATTTACTGACAGGTTAACAGCAGAACAGAATTGTTGCAGTATTCTAATCCTCTGGATAGTGACTTATTCTTACTCTAAATATAGTGACTGCAAACACCGTCTGGTGCTGATTAATATCCTTCTCCAGCACATTCCTGAGAATCTGTGGGTCACGGGGGCTGCCTTTTGTTATGTTACTGTTGCACAGGATGAATGTTGGGCTGTGGTGAGTGTTGTAGACTGTTGATGCTGTTTTTGAAGCTTGTTCGTGCTTTGTCTACAGAACTCGTGGAGTCTGTGTAGGCCGAAATGATAACTTATTTATTGTATTTACACAACTATATACACTGTTACGACCAGGTGATAAAGGTGTCTCTGGGTCTCTTTCATCTCTTTCAGCCTTCACCTGGTCTAATTGTAACACGATATAATTTTAACCACATTGTGTTTTGAGCTCCCCCTTTGGTGACTCATTATTCACAGCTTTGCAACTTTCAGGCAAAGACATGAGCACACCAGGTTTTCCTAGGTTTATAGAAGAAAAGAGGCATTTAGTAAACCTTAAATATATGCTCTAATATGGTGAATGTCCGCAGATATACAACACACCCACGCTAGAATGCACTAGCTATACACACATGCAAATAAAGCCAGAAAATAGAAGAATAAATAAAATGGAGAGGTTTGAATCAACCTCTGTAGATGTTTATTTTTGAATTCACTGTGCTTCAAGCTCGCCGTAGGGTCCTTGATAGTAGGTAGTATTGCTTTTCGTTAGGTCCCAGTATTCTTCTTAAATCTTGTTCAGTTAGAATGTTTTTCTCTCTTGGGGTTCATACGTCTTCAATGGTTTCCGGGGCAGGTGAAAGCGAGTTGAGAGCAGACAAGAGAGATGCATTTTCCAGTCCAGCAGCAAGCAGTTTTGTGATTTCAAATTCCTTGTTGGAAGATCAAATTCAAAAATCTCCAACAGCCAGTTAGTCATGTGACTAAACTGGTCTGACCACTTCTTCTGTGTATTGGGGAGCAAGGACTGGGTTCCTTGTTACAACACGGTCTGTTTCTATGCGAATGTCTTTCCAGTCAGGAGCTTTCAGTTTTAAGTTTTTAAAGTTCATGTCGTGAAATAATGTGTGCATCTTGGTAGGTGGGGCCCTGCATGACAACATTTTCCTTAAGCATGCCTTGCATGCGCCTGTCATGATACTTCTTCCCAGCCGATGACACATGATGACTATTACATCATTATCACAACTACAGTGGTGGGGTTACCCTCACTGTCTCAAATATTAACCCTTTCAGAGCCTTATAACCCATTAATGACTATTACAAGTCTGTAACGGATTAAGGTTTGAAGAACCAGCTCTATGATTCAGAGTATTTGCACATGTAACGTGCAGTGCTCTCTGCACTCAGCTCATTGAGGTGTGCGCCTGCAAGGAGAGACATCTGTAACTGAGTAACATGCATTTTGGGTTTTCATAATCCATTGATCTATCTGATTGTAGTAAATAATTCCATTAATAAACTGTTAATAATTAAATAAATAGTCCACTGCTTCAATAGACATTGCGCTTCAATATCTGTAATATTATTAATGAACTGGTGAATATGATTTATAAATAGTTTGCAGAGAATTACATAAACATTACGGCACTGCAACTGACTATTCCACTCAACTGGTTTCTGTCTGTCCTTATGCTCCACTTAAGCTTTTCCACATCCCTACCTATCTAGCCCTATCAGCATATTCTTCCAGCCTCTCATGTGCTTTTCTAGATCCCCCCTTAGATTATATTCAGCTCAACTACTCCACATTCTCACCACTCTCTCAGTAAAGAATTCTCTCCAGAATTCCTCCTTGGATTTATTCGTGACTATCCTGAATTTATGAACACCAGGTTTGGAGACCTCAGAAGTAGTGATATCATCTCCACGTGTTCTCCGCCAAATCTATTTCTCATTGTAAGGGCCTCTATTAGGTAATCCGTCAGCCTTCTCTAACCTAGCAAAAAACAGCCACAAGATTTTCTATCTGTCCTGATCGTTATAATTTCTTAAATCTGGTATTATCTTTGTGAAAAAAAATCCTGCTGCAGTGCCTCGATATCCTTCGTGTGATATGAAGTCCGGAACCGTACACAGGACACTGAGTGTGGTATAAACAATGTTTAAATAAACTAAACCTTTTCACTTGTATTTCTCTTCCTTCAGAAATGATTGCCAATGCAGACGGGATCTTTTCTGACCCAGAGCAGTAGGTCCTTTCCCAGCCAATTTCCCTCGACCATCTCCATCGGTACATTCAGAGGGCGCCATTTCGAACTGATTGGCTTGGTCCTGTTTGATTGTCAACCCAACTGGAATTCCTGTCTCCCTCACTCCTTCGGATGGACTCAGGTTCCCCTTTTCACTTTTTCTTCTGCTACATTCTTTCGTTCTGTACTGGAGAAAAAATCGACCTTGCTTCTAATTTCAATCCCCTTTCCTTTCCCTTCTTCGACTTCTCCAGCTCCATTTTATGGAGTTGGCTGTGCAGCGATATGTAACCCTCACAACAAGCCTGATTAAACTTGCTCCCATTTCCTCTCAGAATCTACTCCATTCCCCTTTTCCTTTCCACCGTCCACTTCAATTTTCGCCACATGCAGCACATCATCCTCTGCCATTTCCAGCATGCCCAGCTAAAGCCAACGCCAAACACATCTTCCATTCTTTCCACTCCACTGCCCCTTCCAACACACTGGTTCACACTTCTGTCATCCCCACCATTCAGTTTCCCTCCTCACCCGCACCCTATCGTGCAAGTGCAGTGGATGCAACATCTGCTTTTTCACATCCTTCCTTCCAGCATCCCAAACAATCCAGCCAGGTGAAACAGAGATTGACTTGTGTCCTTCTTCCAATGTAGTTACTGTATTCACTGCCCACCATGCAATCTCTTTTACCTTGGAAATCACGAAATGCGGATTGAGTGATTGCTTTGCTGAACACTTCCTTTAAGGCTGCAGGCCTCCAGTCACTGACCCATTTAATTCTACATCCCAGTCTGACCTCTCTATCCTCGGCCTCCTGCACTGTACCACTTGTAAGCTTATTGATGCTCAGTGCCGTATTTTTTGATTGGCCCCTGTACAACCTGCCTGTCTCAGCATTAGGATTAAAAGCTTCTGATCATAACCACTGCTATTTTCTCAGATGGCCTTGTAATGGATGGTTGCTACGTCAGAGTTACGGGAGTGAGCTGTGGGCTGCTTCTTGGGGTGAGAGTCCCCTATCTGTACACGGCCGACGTCTGGTCAGTGGGAATGCCAGGGTGGGGGGGAATGGGAGGGGTTGTTGCCGTGCCCATCGTCCACCCACCGCCCCCCTGCCCCCTTCAGTATCATACCAGTGGTGGAGAAAGTGGCAGTTGGCCGCCTAGCGGTGTGGCTGTTGAGGCAGTTGTGTGGTGAATGAATGGCCACTTACGGTCACTTCCCTCGGTCACTTGCATTTTACCAGAGATGGAGATGCAAATAACCAAATGGGGAGGTCGGCCAGTCATAACTGGTGGTCTCCTTGTGGGCTGGGATGCTCCCTATCCTTCGGACACGCTGTACTTCTGGTTGGCCTCACAGTGGCTAGGTCGCCCTGGCTGGAACAGCCCTGGCCGTCTCGATCACCCTCCCAGCCTCGCCGGGATCTGGTCGATTGGCCCTGATGAGGCCCGATCTCTGCATCTGAGGCCTGCGTCCATATTGCCTCTTCTCACTGGGTGGATTCGCAGCAGTGACCACCACTCACAGTAGTGCTGCTGTGACTGAAGAGCTACCGGTCTTCTGATTGGTTGATAACTGTTGGAGGTGGGACATCCTGCCTTAGAGGGATGGAAGCCCCGACTGCATGCATTTACTTGCCTGAGCCCTCTAAGTTTCAGCAGTGGCTTCCAGGGCCCCGTGGAGGAATTGAGGCCTGTGGGCGGGACCACACGTCCTGGTGAAATTCCAGCCATTAACTCTGTGTCTCTCGCCACAGATGCTGCCTGTTCAGCGATTTTGTCAGATTTAAAGAAGGCTTGGTATTTTGATTTAACTCAAATGCTTAGACCTGGATATTAACAACAGTAGATATGTTGGCAGGTGGGAGGGAGTGAGGCCAGAGTTGCAGCATCCTATAAAGTGTGCCTTTGTGTTCCCCACTCGGAACTGAGCCTCATAGATAGGATTGACTTCCATTCGCACGATTTTGACAGTGGAGTGGGCCACAGGACAAAGTATGTCCTAACCATGATCTCGAGGGGGAGTTGTCCAATCAGGGCTGTCCAATCCCTCTCCTGAATGAGTGGTCTCAGTCCGCTGGGACTGCCCAATCTCAAGAGAGTCCAATCCTGGACACTGGGGTGGTGTAAGTCACGAGCAAGGTGGAGGTTGGTTCAATACTTCGGGGGGTCCGATCCGTGACGCAATAGTGGGGTTGTTGATCTAGGGTTTCAATTCACCCCAGATCATTGAGGGATTGCAATCCTGGGAGCCGGAGGCGACTGACAATTCAGAGTGCCTTTGTGTGGAGGGTGAAATCTGCCTCGTCAATGGTAAACGTGCAATGCAGGTGAAGTCAGAGGCGTGAAGACTCATTATAATATTGACCAGGCTGACCCGCCTCCTGGGTGTGCATTTGGTGTTCCCCTCCTGTCCCATCTCTTTTAAACCTGCAAGACCTCATGTTGAGAACTTTAACGTTTAAACACTGACACGATTCCAGCCCACCCAGTCTTCATGTTAAAATCGAGCGCTTCCGCTCTGCGTCAGACATGGATACTGTTTAATCACTAAGTTCCAGTCTCTTGTCTCTTCTCTCTCTTACAGTTAATTTACTGGCGATTGTGATCCTGTCCCGGGGAAAGTGCGGACTGTCCACCTGCACCACTCGCTACCTGGTGGCGATGGCAACGGCGGATCTACTGGTGTCATCCTATGCCGGATCAGTTATTATTATTTTCCGGGATCTGTCCTGAACATCACCCCTGTGTGTAGTGTTATCTATGCCCTTCTTCGTGTAGCCACAGACTGCTCTGTCTGGTTCACCATCGCTTTCTTCTTTGATCGATTTGTTGTCATTTGTTGTGTGAAGCTGAAAATTAAATATTGCACCGAGAAAACCGCGACTGTGGTTCTCGCAACAACTTGTATTCTGTTCTGTTTAAAAAACATCCATTTCTACTTTGCATATAAACCTGTTGAGATAATTGACAATGTACCGTGGTTCTGTACTGCGAAGCCAAGCTATTATACTGAGCCTGGGTGGGTGGGTTTTGACTGGTTTGATGGAATTTGAATCCCATTGCTCCCATTTGCTTTAATTCTGTTGCTCAACGCTCTGACAGTCAGGCACATTTTCGTAGCCAATCGAGTCCGTAAGGGACTGAGGGGTAAGATAAAGGTAGAGAATCGCAGTGATCCGGAGATGGAGACCAGAAGGAAGTCTGTGATTTTACTGTCCACTATATCCGGCAGCTTCATACTTCTTTGGTCGATGTATATTATATATTACGCAACTTGTAATGTTGCAGGAATATTTCTCGAGGATGACACTGATCCTGTCTACATTTTTGGACAAGTCGGATTCATGCTACAGTTTCTAAGTTGCTGCACAAACACATTTATTTATGGGCAACACAGTCTAAGTTCAGAGAGCATGAAAGAACGCGGTGAAAGATCTGGTTACATCAATTATTCAATTAATTAATAAGTGAAACAACTGAGAGCAGCCGAGAGGCGGGTCGCAGAATTTCCAATTCATAAATGTATGGGAGACGACAGCCCCAGTGCCGCAGCTTGGTGGTTGCCAGGTTGAAGGAGGATGAGTCGTTACCTGGTGCCCATGTGAGCTGAGAACACTGCTCTCTCCTCAGCTTCTGTCAGTCTCTACCTTAACATCTGCTGTCACGATACCTCTCCTCAATAAAACAACCCTGAATCCACTTGTCAATGGAATGACCCTATCTCCAACCACTCTTTCCTCTCCAAAGTCGAAGCAGGTATTGTCATCGCACAAATCCATGATTCTTGTTTCTGGGTGTGCGGCTTTGAATCCCTCCAATCAGGGTCTGCCTGCCACAGTTGCAAAACATATCGTTACATTCCCAGGGCCTCCGGAAGGGGATCGGATGTCCCGGGGCTCATCAAGTGTATCTGGGGTCCTGGAAGCTCTGCAAGGTGCTCTGGAATCCTGGAGGGTCGCGGGTTTGGAAAGTGCTGTCCAAGGAACCCTTGGTGCATTGCTGAAGGGCATCTTGTAGCTGGTACACACTGCTGCCACTATGCACCAGTAGTGGAGGGAGTGAATGTTTGTAAATGGGGTGCCAATCAAGCGGACTGCTTTGTCCTGGATGGTGTTGAGCTTCTTTTGTGTTGTTGGAGCGGCAGCCATCCAGGAAAGTGAGGTGCGAGTGTCTGTCCTTGAAATCAAGGCAGCATTTGACCGAATATGGCATCAAGGAGCCCCAGAAAAACTGAGGTCAATGGAAATCAGGGGTAAAACCCTCCACTGGCTGGAGACATACCTAGCGCAAAGGAAGATGGTTGTGATTGTTGGAGGTCAATCATCTGAGCTCCAGGACATCACTGCAGGAGTTCCTCAGTGTAGCGTCCGAGGCCCAACCATCTTCAGCTGCTTCATCAATGACCTTCCTTCAATCATTAGGGCAGAAATGGGGGTGCTCGTTGATGATTGTTCAGCACCATTCGTAACTCCTCAGATGCTGAGCAGTCCACGCAGAAATGCAGCAAGACCTGGACAATATCCAGAAATGTGCTGATAAGTGGCAAGTAACATTCAAGCAACACAAGAGCCAGGCAATGACCATCTCCAACAAGAGCAAATCTAACCATCTCCCCTTGACATTCAAAGGCATTATCATCGCTGACTCCCCCACTATCAACATCTTTTTAGAACACTACAGCGCAGTACAGGCCCTTCGGTACTCGATGTTGCGCCGAACTGTGAAACCCTTTGACCCACACTATTCCATTTTCATCCATATGTCTATCCAATGACCACTTAAATGCCCTTAAAGTTGGCGAGTCTACTACAGTTGGAGGCAGGGCGTTCCACGCCCCTACTACTCTCGGAGTAAAGAAACTACCTCTAACATCTGTCCTATATCTATCACCCCTCAACTTAAAGCTATGTCCCCTCGTGTTTGCCATCACCATCCGAGGAAAAAGACTCTCACTATCCACCGTATCTAACCCTCTGTTTATCTTACATGTCTCTATTAAGTCACCTCTCCTCCTCCTTCTCTCCAACGAAAACAACCTCAAGTCCCTCAGCCTTTCCTCGTAAGAACTTCCCTCCATACCAGGCAACATCCTAGTAAATCTCCTCTGCACCCTTTCCAAAGCTTCCACATCCTTCCTATAATGCGGTGACCAGAACTGCACGCAATACTCCAGATGCGGCCTCACCAGAGTTTTGTACAGCTGCAGCATGACCTCGTGGCTCCTAAACTCGATCCCCCTACTAATAAAAGCTAACATACCATATGCCTTCTTAACAGCCCTATTAACCTGGGTGGCAACTTTCAGGGATTTATGTACCTGGACACCAAGATCTCTCTGCACATCTGCACTACCAAGAATCTTCCCATTAGCCCAGTCGGCAGCATTCCTTTTACTCCTTCCAAAGTGAATCACCTCACACTTTTCCGCATTAAACTCCATTTGCCATCTCTCAGCCCAGCTCTGCAGCCTATCTATGTCCCTCTGTACCTTACAACATCCTTCGGCACTATCCACAACTCCACCGACCTTCGTGTCATCCACAAATTTACTAACCCACCCTTCTACTCCCTCACCCAGGTCATTTATAAAAATGACAAACAGCAGTGGCCCCAAAATAGTTCCTTGCTATACACCACTAGTAACCAAACTCCAGGATGAACATTTGCCATCAACCACCACCCTCTGTCTTCTTTCAGCTAGCCAATTTCTGATCCACATCTCTAAATCACCTTCAACTCCATTCTTCCGTATTTTCTGCAATAGCCTACCGTGGGGAACCTTATCAAATGCCTTACTGAAATCCATATATACCACATCCACTGCTTTACCCTCATCCACCTGTTTGGTAACCTTCTCGAAATACTCAATAAGGTTTGTGAGGCACGACCTACCCGTCACAAAACCATGCTGACGATCGCCAATGAACTTATTCCTTTCAAGATGATTATAAGTCCTATCTCTTATAATGTTTTCCAACATTTTACCCACAACCGAAGTAAGGCTCACAGGTCTATAATTACCAGGGCTGTCTCTACTACCCTTCTTGAACAAGGGGACAACATTTGCTATCCTCCAGTCTTCGGGCACTATTCCTGTCGACAATGACGACATAAAGATCAAGGGCAAAGGCTCTGCAATCTCCTCCCTGGCTTCCCAGAGAATCCTAGGATAAATCCCATCTGGCCCAGGGGACTTATCTACTTTCACACTTTCCAAAATTGCTAACACCTCCTCCTTGTGAACCTCAATCCCATCTAGCCTAGTAGTCTGAATCTCAGTATTCTCCTCGACAACATTTTCTTTCTCTACTGTAAATACTGACGAAAAATATTCATTCAAAGCTTCCCCTGTCTCCTCTGATTCCACACACAACTTCCCACTACTATCCTTGATTGGCCCTAATCTAACTCTAGTCATTCTTTATTCCTGATATACCTCTAGAACGCCTTAGGGTTTTCCTTGATACTATCCGCCAATGACTTCTCGTGTCCTCTCTTTGCTCTTCTTAACTCTCCCTTTAGATCCTTCCTGGCTAGCTTGTAACTCTCAAGCGCCCTAACTGAGCATTCACGTCTCATCCTAACATCAGCCCTCTTCTTCCTCTTGACAAGCGCTTCAACTTCTTTAGTAAACCACGGCTCCCTTGCTCGACAACTTCCTCCCTGCCTGACAGGTACATACTTATCAAGGACACGCAGTAGCTGCTACTTGAATAAGCTCCACATTTCGATTGTGCCCATCCCCTGCAGTTTCCTTCCCCATCCTACGCATCCTAAATCTTGCCTAATCGCATCATAATTTCCTTTCCCCCAGCTATGATTCTTGCCCTTCGGTATATACCTGTCCCTGCCCATCGCTAAGGTAAACCTAACCGAATTGTGATCACTATCACCAAAGTGCTCACCTGCATCTAAATCTAACACCTGGCCGGGTTCATTACCCAGTACCAAATCCAATGTGGCATCGCCCCTGGTTGGCCTGTCTACTTACTGTGTCAGAAAACCCTCCTGCACACACTGGACAAAAACTGACCCATCTAAAGTACTCGAACTATAGTATTTCCAGTCAATATTTGGAAAGTTAAAGTCCCCCATAACAACTACCCTGTTACTCTCGCTCCTGTCGAGAATCATCTTCGCTATCCTTTCCTCAGCATCTCTGGACCTATTCGGAGGTCTATAGAAAACTCCTAACAGGGTGACCTCTCCTTTCCTGTTTCTAACCTCGGCCCATACTACCTCAGTAGACGAGTTCTCAAACGTCCTTTCTGCCGCTGTAATACTCTTCTTGATTAACAATGCCACACCCCCCCCCCCCCCTCTTTTACCATCTTCTCTGTTCTTACTGAAACATCTAAATCCCGGAACCTGCAACATCCATTCCTGCCCCTGCTTTACCTATGTCTCCGAAATGGCCACAACATCGAGATCCCAGGTACCAACCCATGCTGCAAGCTCACCCACCTTATTCCAGATGCTCCTGGCATTATAGTAGACACACTTTAAACCAATTTCTTGCTTGCCAGTGCCCTCTTGCGTCCTTGTAACCTTATCCCTGACCTCGCTACTCTCAACATCCTGTACACTGGAACTACAATTTAGGTTCCCATCCCCCTGCTGAATTAGTTTAAACCCCCCCCCCCACCCCCGAAGAGCACTAGCAAATGTCCTCCCCCCACCCCAAGATATTGGTACCCCTCTGGTTCAGGTGAAGACCATCATGTTTGTAGAGGTCCCACCTACCCCAGAAAGAGCCCCAATTATCCAGGAAACAAAAACCTTCCCTCCTACACCATCCCTGCTGCCACGTGTTCAACTCCTCTCTCTCCCTATTCCTCGCTTTGCTAGCGCGTGGCTCGGGCAACAACCCAGAGATAACAACTCTGTTTGTTCTCGTTCTAAGCTTCCACCCTAGCTCCCTGAATTTCTGCCTTTCATCCCCATCTCTCTTCCTACCTATGTCGTTGGTGCCTATGTGGACCACGACTTGGGGCTGCTCCCCTTCCCCCCTAAGGTGCCCAAAAACACGATCCGAGATCTTCGGGACGACCATTGACCAGAAACTGAACTGGACTAGCCATATAAATACCGTGGCTGCAAGAGCAGGTCAGAGGCTCGGAATGCTGCGGCGGCTAACTCACCTCCGGACTGCCCAAAGCCTGCCCACCGTCGACAAGACACAAGTCAGGAGTGTGATGGAATACTCTCCGCTTGCCTGGATGGGTGCAGCTCCAACAATACTCAAGAAGCTCGACACCAACCAGGACAAAGCAGCCTGCTTGATTGGCAAATCATCTGCAAATATTCACTCCCTCCACCACAGACGTACAGTGGCAGCAGTGTGTACAATCGACATGATGCACTGCAGCAATGCACCAAGACTCCTTTGACAGCACCTTCCAAACCTGCGACCTCTGCAAACTAGAATAACAGGGGAATCAAATGCATTCAACACCACCACCTGCAATTTCCCCTCCAAGTCACACACCATCCTGACTTGAAACTATATCACTGTTCCTTCACTGTCGCTGGGTCAAAATGCTGGAACTCCCTTCCTGACAGCACTGTGGGGATACCTACCCCAAATGGACGACAGCGGTTCAAGAAGGCAGCTCATCACCACCTTCTCAAGGGCAATTAGGAATGGGCAATAAATGCTGGCCTGGCCAGCAATGCCTACATCCCACGAATGAATGAATAAAAAGAAATCACATTTGTGTCTCCCATGAAATGATTCTGGACAATGTTGATGTCACTGATGCAGTCTCCAAGCACAGTGCTTCCTGTGGTGAATTGCAGATATGAAAACAAGAAGACTGCAAGAATTTCCACTGGAAGCACAAATTTACAAAATCTACCTTCTATATATCGATCCATTTTAATTTTATTTCTGGAAAATAATTTTAGAACAATTTGAACAGCAACCCACAGCTACATGACTTGGTCAATAATGAGGTCATGCCCAGCAGCTCACGTGACAGCTGGAGCCACAAGGCATCACAACTAGATTTATGACTGGCTTAACACCAGGAATCGTGTCAGAATGTCTTTTCAAATAAAGCTGTTGCTGCCTGAAAACACAACAGTTAATCTTTGCACTTCGCTGTGAGGAGAGTGGGAGAGAAATTTACAAAACTAAATCCTTCAACAAAATCGTTCAAAAACCATTAAGATGGAAATCCTGAGAGGGAAAGTCGAGTTTATTTTATTGAGGACACTGCTGCTGGAATTTCATTGAACAGCAGAGGAATCAGGTGAAGAAGACGAGTAAATTAACATCAGAGAACGGGTCAACATCAAAACTGGATCAGCTGTTGAGATCAATGAGTAAAGGCTGAGAGCTCCGTGCTGTCGTTGATCATCAGTCCATCAAGTGGAGATATTGTCTGAATAAAGTAATACGTTTCGAACAGATTTTATTGAACTGAGTTGAGTAGACAAGTCATTGAAGAACAAGTAAGTCAAGTTTGAAGTTTTTTTTGGAAAAGTTTTAGTTTATTGTGACGTTGAATTCGAACAAACTAGAACTATATTGAAAATGAGATGATGATTGAAAAACAAACTTCTACTTTAGGGGAAACAAAGTCGAGCAATTCATTCACAAACAAGAAGTCGAGTGAACCGAGAGGGCTCAAACACAGAAATAATGAATTGCTGAACAGGGTGAACTGCAAACGGAGCGAATAGTTACAATGTGGATTTGCAGGGAGTGGGAATTAGGTGAAGATGGGAAGGAGCTGCTGTGTAACCTAAACCGTAGGACAACTGCAGAAGTACAAGATGGCAGGAATGGAGCTCGCTAAGTAATGAGAACTTTAGATAAACAGACAGTTCGTTTCAATAAATTGTTTGGACATTTGAGAGCCATTGTCTGCACATCCTGTGCCACGTAGGAACTCCAAATGAGGTTAGTGATAAATGTTAGATTCAAAATGCAGTACAGAACCAAGCAGAATACAGAAAGTACAGAGAAGAGCTGAAAAAGGAGATCAGATCAGTAAGGGAGTGTATTTGTAAGGTTTCGCAGGTAACATAATCGGGAACACTGAAGTCTTTTACCAACACATGGAGAGTCAGTGAAAGGATGGACTGATTAGGAAATCCTGTGGAGGCAGAGGGCATAGCCAAGGTACTAAATGAGTACATTGCATCTGTCATCACAAAACGAGTGGATGCTTCAAATGTCCCAGTAAATGACGAAGTGGTGGAGAAATTTTAATTGATCAAAATAGAGCAGCCAATTTTCAGGTTGACTGCGCTCATAGTAGAAAAGGCTGCCTCCTGGGCTACTGAGGGAATTAGTAGCAGAGATAGAGTAGTCTTGAGCCACAATCTTTCAATCCTCCTTGGATATGGGAAAGACACCAGAGAACTAGAGAGGTACTCATGTTAAAGAGAGTTAAACCTTGTAACTGCAGACCATTTATTCCACAACATCATATTTCCATGTGGTTACCTGCACCTGTAGCTCACCAATCTTATTTACCACACTGTGCATATTCATAAACATGCACAATAAATCTAATTTAGACTTTATTGCATTCCCTTTCACTCTGACCCCACTTATTTCCTACTCGAGTGAATTCCCTCTCTTTCCTTTCTCTGTACACCGTGGTTGTCCTCTCTAATATTACTTCCTGCTTCCCACACTTCTGCCAACATCATGTAAACTCTCCCCCAATAGCACGAACAAAACGCCCTACAAGGGTATTGGTCCCATCTCTGCTCAGGCACAACCCACCTAGTCTGTACAGGTCCTGCCTCCCCTAAAAGTAATAGCAATGCCGCAGTAATCTAAAGCACTCGCTCCTGCACAATATTTCCAGCAATGCATTCGTCTGCTCTTACCTCTTATTTCTATACTAACTTGCACGAATGACTGTGAGTAACCCATAGATAACTTCTGTCGAGGTACTGCTTGCTCGTTTCTTTCCCAGCTCCCTGGAAGTTGCCTCAGCCCTCTTTCTATATGTGGTGCTGGTACCGATCTGGACCATGACTGCTGGCTGTTCTCAACACCTCCCCCCCTCCCCCCACGCACCCGCTCAGAGTGCTCTACAGCCACTGAATCACACACTTCACCTTGGCACCAGGAAGGCAATAATCCATCCTGGATTCACGTCTGAGTCCGCAGAAATCCCTGTTTATTCCCTAACTACAGAATCTCCTATGAAAATTGCTTTTCAAATCTTCCTCCTGCCCTCCTCCCCCCTGGTTTTCTGTGCCAGCCGTGATGCATGGATTAGACCCAGGCTGCACACCCCAGAATGGAATTCTGATTGGTGTGTGAGTTGCACTCAGGGGACTCCTGCACTACCTGTCTGCTCTTTCTTTACTGTTTGGCAGCCATCCATTCCCTCTCTGCCTGCTTACCCTTAAGTGGCGGGGTGACCACTTCGATAAACGTGCTATCCACAAATCTCTCAGCCCAGCAGATGCAACACGGTGGTGCCAGTTGCTGCTCAAGCTCCGAAACCCCTATCTTGAGCTGACTACACATCCTGCACTTGTGGATACCCAGGGGATGAGAAGTGTCCTGGAGTGTCCACATGTATCAGGATGTGCACTCCACGGGCCTGAACTGCCTGCCATACCTCTGTGCATTAGACTATTGAACTTTCTACTCAAATAAAAAAGATAAAATTTTACTTAACTCCATTTTCCCACACAATCCCCATATCCCTCGATTCCCTTAGAGACTGGAAATCAAACGATATCACTCTTCAATATCCTCAATTACTGACCATCCATAACTCTCCCAGGTAGACTGGAATGAGGAGAAATGTCTTCCCTCATTGGGTTGAGAATCTTTGGAATTCTCAACTCCAGATTGTTGTGATGCTCAGTCGGTGTGTATATTCCATGGTGAGATCCATGGATTTTTGGAGTCTAAGCGAATGAAGAGATATGGGGATGAGGCAGGAAAATGGAGTTCAGGCCAAAGATCAGCGAGGATCTAACTGAATGGCGGAGCAGGATTGAAGCCAATAATCACAAGACGTTGATGAACAAATAATGCTGAAATTACCATCAACCCAGAGAATAACTCGAGTGAAGAATCTGAGTCATCAAATAATTCTTTCAAAGTACAAAAGAAGGAGGAGAATCGAGAAGCCTCAAAGCCTCAAACCCCTTTGAAAGAAGAAAAACGCGTTATGGCAGACCTGTAAAAAATACTAGAACGGTTAACAATCTGAAAGGGAATTCAGAGACACGAGGAGAGATGTAAGATAATGCAATACAGGATAGTTATAGGACAGAGTATGTAAATAATCTGTAAGCATCATCACGGAAAGTGCTGTAAGAGAACTTGTACAGAACCTCGGGTAGAGTGTAAATGGAAGCCCTAGATGCAAGACGTATATAAATAAACTCCTGTTCCTGTAACCATTAGCTTCTTCAAATTTCCCTGCTCAGCCTTAATAGCTATTAGAAAACATAGAACATAGAAAAATACAGCACAGAACAGGCCCTTCGGCCCACGATGTTGTGCCGATCCTTTGTCCTCTGTCAAGGACAATTTTAGAATATGGCAGCTACCAGCACCAGTTTAACATTTCATTCATTTTATTTGCGAATGTGTTACTTAAATTGCAAATGAAGTTGATCACTTGTAAATGTATTCCCTGTGTATTGTTTATCATATTCTAATCTAATAATTAACTGTAATTTTATGCATCGGTGTATCATTTATCATATCAAACCTAAATATATCAAATGTTAACTCTCATAACCGATGTATTGGTTATCATATTCAATTGAACAGTTAACTCTATCTTTATTCCCCTGCATTTCAGTTATCTGACCTAATCCAACAATTAACCGAAGCTTTATTCAATTGTGCATTGGTCAGCAAGACCAATTTAACAATCAGATGAAATCTTACTCCTCCTCCGTGAAAGGGTAAACAAGCACTATTTCACAATGTGTCACTTTATTCCTGCAGGTACTACTTATCTGGCCCAATTTAACTATTAATAGTACGTCAATTCCATTGTGCATTGGTAACCAAGCCCAATCTAACAACAATGGGAACTTAATTGCACTGATTTGGTTTGGTTATCAAGCCCAAAATAATAATTATCTGTAACCTTTGTCCTTTGTGTATGAAGTGACAAGCTCAATTTTACAGTTAGCTGTAACTTTAATACACTGTGCTTCAGCTATTAACACCAATTTAGCTGCATAGCATCAGACCTAATATAACAATTCACTGCAACTTTATTACACTAGGAAGCAGTTAATATGTCCAATTTAACATTCAGCTGTTTTTTTTATTCACTCACGGATGTGGGCGACGCTGGCCAGGCCAGCATTTATTGTCCATCCCTCATTGCCCCTGAGAATGTGGTGGTGAACTGCCTTATTGAAAAGCTGCAGTCCATGTGAAGTAGGTACACCCACAATGTTGTTAGGAAGAGAGTGCCAGGATTTTTTCCCTGTGATAGTGTAGGAACGGTGATATAGTTCTAAGCCAGCATGGTGTGGGAGGGGAGGGGAACTTGCACGTGGTGGTGTTCCCATGCATTTGCTTCCCTTGTTATTCCAGTTGGTAGATGTCACGAGTTGAAAGATGCTGTCCAAGGAGACTTGGTGCGTTGCTGCAGTGCATCTTGTAGATGGCAGAGACTGCTGCTACTTTGCATTGGTGTTGGAGGGAGTGAATCTTTCTGAATGGTGTGCCAATCAAGCGGGCTGCTTTGTGCTGGATGGTTTTGACCTTCTTGAGTGTTGTTGGAGCTGCACCCATCTAGGCAAGTGAAGAGTATTCCATTACTGTTGCGGGGAGGCGGTGGCATAGTGGTGTTGTCAGTGGACTAGTAACCCAGAGACCCAGGGTATTGCTCTGGGGGCATGGGATCAAATCTGACCACAGCAAAAGGTGAAATTTGAATTCAATGAAGAAATCTGGAATTAAAAAGCTAGTCTAATGATGGCCATGAAGGCATTGTCGATTGTTGCAAAAAGCCATCTGGGTCACTAATGTCCTTTAGGGTAGGAAATCTGTTGTCCTTACCTGGTCTGGCCTACATGTGACTCCAGACCCACAGCAATGTGGTTGACTCTTACTTTCCCTCTGAAACCTTTTCAAGGGCAATTAGGGATGGGCAATAAATGCTGGCCAGCGATGCCCACTTGTGCCTTGCAGATAGTGGACAGACTTCGGGGAGTCAAGAGGGGAGTTACTCACCGGATGATTCCTGTCCTTCTAACCATGGCTTTTATATGGCAACAACAGTTCAGTTTCTGGTAAATGGTAACCCTGAGTATCTTGATAGTGGGGTAATCAGCAACTGTAATGTCATTGACTGTCAACGGGAAATGGTTAGATTCTGTATTGTTGGAGATGGTCATTGCCTAGCACTTGTTTGGTGCGAGTGTTACCTTCCACTTACCAGCCCAAGCCTGGATATTGTCCAGTTCTTGCTGCATTTCTGCAAGGACTGTTTCAGTATCTGAGGAGTCGGGAATGGTGCTGAACGTTGTGCAATCATCAGCGAACATCCCCATTTCTGACTTAATATTGAAGGAAGGTCATTAATAAAGCAGCTAAAGATGGTTGGGCCTAAAACCCTACCCTAAGGAACCCCTGCAGTGTTGTCCTGGAGCTGAGATGATTGACCTTCAACAACCACAACCTTTGCACTCAGTATGACTCCAACTAGCAGAGAGTTTTCCCCCGGAGTTCCATTGACTTCAGTTTTGCTAGGGCTCCTTGATCCCGTACTCGGTCAAATATTGCATTTATGCCAAGGGCAGTCACTCCCATCTCACTTCTTAAGTTCAGTTCTTTTGTCCATGTTGGAAACAAGACTAATGAGTTCAGGAGCTGAGCGGCCATGGCGAAACCCAAAATGATGATCACAGAGCAGGTTATTGCTAAGCAAGTGCCGTTTGATAGCACTGTCGATGACACCTTCCATCACTTTATTGATGATTGAGAGAAGACTGATTGGGCGATAACTGGCCGGGTTGGACATGCCCTGCATCTTGTGTACAGGACATACCTGGGCAATTTTCCATATTGCCAGGTAGATTCCAGTGTTGTAGGTGCACTGGAACAGCTTGGCCAGGGGTGTGGCAAGTTATGGAGCACAGGTCTTCAGTATATTGCCGGAATGTTGTCAGGACCCAATTTCTTTGCAGTATCCAGTGCGTTCTGTCATTTCTTGATATCACTTGGAATGAATCGAATTGGCTGAAGTCTGGCAGGTGTAATGCTGGGGAATTCAGGAGGAGGCCGAAATGAATCATCAACTCGGCATTTCTGACTGAAGGTTATTGCCCAACGTATTGCTAATCAGCCCAGCTCTAGCAATTAACTGTACTTTTGTGCACATGAGTGCTGTTTTTCCTGACCAAATTAACAATGAACTTTTTTCATTAGTCAGTGAATCTGCAACTGAACAATTACTTGTAACTTTATTCCCCTAAGTACTGCATATCAGAAACCAATATCCCAATCAACTGTGATTCTATGCCATGTGTAAAATTTATCACATCAAATTTAAATAACTGTAACATTTTCCCCTGTGTATTGCTAAGATAGAACATAGAACATATAACATTACAGCGCAGTACAGGCCCTTCGGCCCTCAATGTTGCGCCGACCTGTGAAACCATCTGACCTACACGATTCCATTTTCATCAATATGTCTATCCAATGACCACTTAAATGCCCTTAAAGTTGGCGAGTCTACTACTGTTGCTGGCAGGGCGTTCCACGCCCCTACTACTCACTGAGTGAAGAAACTACCTCTGACATCTGTCCTATATCTATCACCCCTCAACTTGAAGCTATGTCCCCTCGTGTTTGCCATCACCATCCGAGGAAAAAGAGTCTCACTATCCACCCTATCTAACCCTCTGATTATCTTATATGTCTCTATTAAGTCACCTCTCCTCCTCCTTCTCTCCAACGAAAACAACCTCAGGTCCCTCAGCCTTTCCTCGTAAGACCTTCCCTCCATACCAGGCAACATCCTAGTAAATCTCCTCTGCACCCTTTCCAAAGCTTCCACATCCTTCCTATAATGTGGTGACCAGAACTGCACGCAATACTCCAGGTGCGGCCGCACCAGAGTTTTGTACAGCTGCAGCATGACCTTGTGGCTCCGAAACTCGATCCCCCTACTAATAAAAGCTAACACACCAATTGCCTTCTTAACAGCTTTATTAACCTGGGTAGCAACTTTCAGGGATTTATGTACCTGGACACCAAGATCTATCTACTCATGTACACTACCAAGAATCTTCCCATTAGCCCAGTACTTTGCATTCCTGTTACTCCTTCCAAAGTGAATCACCTCGCACTTTTCGCATTAAACTCCATTTGCCATCTCTCAGCTCAGCTCTGCAGCTTATCTATGTCGCTCTGTAACCTACAACATCCTTCGGCACTATCCACAACTCCAGCGACATTCGTGTCATCCGCAAATTTACTAACCCACCCTTCTACACCCTCATCCAGGTCATTTATAAAAATGACAAACAGCAGTGGCCCCAAAACAGATCCTTGCGGTACACCACTAGTAACTAAACTCCAGGATGAACATTTGCCATCAACCACCACCCTCTGTCTTCTTTCAGCTAGCCAATTTCTGATCCAAAGCAATAAATCACCTTCAATCCCATACTTCCGTAGTTTCTGCAATAGCCTACCGTGGGGAACCTTATCAAACGCCTTACTGAAATCCAAATACACCACATCCATGGCTTTACCCTCATCCACCTGTTTGGTCACCTTCTCAAAAAACTCAATAAGGTTTGTGAGGCACGACCTCCCCTTCACAAAACAGTGCTGACTATCTCTAATGAACTTATTCTTTTCAAGATGATTATAAATCCTATCTCTTATAATGTTTTCCAACATTTTACCCACAACCGAAGTAAGGCTCACAGGTCTATAATTACCAGGGCTGTCTCTACTACCCTTCTTGAACAAGGGGACAACATTTGCTATCCTCCAGTCTTCGGGCACTATTCCTGTCGACAATGACGACATAAAGATCAAGGACAAAGTCTCTGCAATCTCCTCCCTGGCTTCCCAGAGAATCCTCGGATAAATCCCATTTGGCCCAGGGGAGTACCTATTTTCACACTTTCCAAAATTGCTGACACCTCCTCCTTGTGATTAGTTAGAACTAAACTGAAATTCTCAAACTGCAAGTAAATTATAGTGTTCAATTTGAGCATTAAATTCAGCTATGTAACACATGCACTAGTTATCATGTCCAATTTTACAACTATCTCTGGCCTTATTCCATGTGTATTGTATCAAACCCCATATAACTGTATCTTCATTGGCTGTGCATCCGTAATCAAACAGAACAAAGAACGAGATAACATTCTAATCTGTACATTAGTTATTCCGTCAAATGTCATAATTAACAGTAACTTTGTTCCCCTCTATACTGATTATCATATCCAATTAAACACTTAATTGGAACATCATTCCCCAGTGTGCTTTTCATCAAGGGCAATGTAAAAATTAACTGCTACCTTACCCCCCATGTACAAGTTATCAATCACAATTTAACAATAACTGTAATCTTATTCCATTGGTTACCAAGGCCAATTTAGGAATACTTTTGAAATTAATTTCGCCACCTATTGTGAGCAAGCAGAATATAATAATGAACTGTCATTTACTATCCTGCATAGTAGTTATCAGGCTGAGATTTTCTGACCCCCAGCCCCTGCCCAGCATCCAGGATTTTGGCAGGTGGTGAGTGAGGGGAGGGCGGCTGAAAATGCCTCCAGAAGAGGCCGCCATTAACCCGAATGAAGGGAAGGCCCGGCCTGATATTGCCGGCGGCGACGATGACTCATAGCATCTTGCTCAGTGACGGGAAACCTATATCAATATATAAATTAATTAAAATAAAGAAATTAATTACCGTTACACTCCCGTCGGCTGCCCTGGTGCAATCTTCATGCTGGTGCCCGGCACTCCTGTGCCTTGCGATCCCCATCCAGAGAACTGAGGTGGAAGGCTGGTGGGAGTGGGGAGCAGATCAGTTTCTCAGTGCGCGGTTGGTGGGGTGGAGGCACGGGAGCTGGATCAAAGTCATATGCTTGGTGCCGGGGATGGTGGGAAGGGTTGTAGAATGCACTATGGGGGTTAGGTCAGGTGGACAGGGTAAGTGGTTTGGGGGCAAAATGGCAAGTAATTAATTCTATGTCTATTGGGCAGGTGAGAGAGGGGCAAGATAATTTTTTTTTAGAGCAATGTATCTTTAAATATTGAAATTGAAATGCAGGGCTTAAAGCTCTTTAAAATGGTGTCAGCACCTGGGCACATGCAGCTGATACCATTGCCAGGGACAGTTTGCCCCCTCCACATAATCGGGGTTGACAGTCCGCCCAGGCTATTTAAATAAGCCGCTGCACTTCACATCACGACAACTCCGTGCTGAGCGGCCCACAGGGGTGGGCCGCCATTGTTAAAGCAGCGGGAGTGTAAATTTCAACCCGTCCTGTCCGATTTAACACTTAACTATTAATTTATGTCTCTCTGTCTTGCTTATCAATTTAATAATTTCGGTCAGCTTTGTATCCATGCGCACTCGTTTTCTCAATCAATGTAACAATTAACTAATATCACTAGCCAGTGTATAAAACATCCAGCAATTAACTGTCACTTTATTCCACTGAGTGCCAAGTATCAAGAATTATTCTATAATTAACTGTAACCTTATTCCCCTATGCATTTTTGTCGACCCCAATTAACAATTAACAGTAAATTTATTCTTCTGTGTTTGGTTATCATTTTCAATTAAACAATTAACTGCACCCCCGTGCGTTGGTTATGAAGCCCGATATAACAATTAACTGTTGCTTTCTACCCTGCATTCCAGGTATAATGTCCAATTTACATTTCACTGTAACCTTATTCCCTGCTGCATTGCTTATCAGGCCCAGTTTAAGAATTGCATCTAGCTATGTTCCCATGTGCATTCGTTATCTCAACCAATGTAACGATTCACTCATTTCATTACTCAGTGTATAAATAATTGAACAATGAGCTGTAATTATATTCCCTGTCTATTGGTTATCATGTCCAGTTTAACAATTACCTGTCATCTTATTACCCTCTGTATTGGGTATCATGTCCAATGTAAATCTAACTGTAACTTCATTGCTCCGTGCATCAGGTATCAAAAACAATTTAACAATTAGCTCTAAATGCATTCCCTGTACGTTAGTTACCAAGCACAATGAAAATAATTCTAACCTTTCAATGCAAAAACTGGCCATGTGCTGGTTAATGAAGAAACTAACTATAGACTGCAGGAAGCTATCAATGGACTAGTCAGGAGGGCAGAACAGTGACAAATGAAATTCAATCCATAGAAATGTGAGATAATGCACTGGAGAAGGTGAACAAGACAATGGAATACACAATAAATGGTAGGATGCTGAGAAGTGTAGAGGAACAGAGGGACCTGTTCTACATCTCTATGATCCACAGATCCCTGAAGTTGGCTGGACAGGAATAGAATATAAGAGCTGGGAAGTTATGCTGGATGTGTATAAAACTTGGTTCGGCCAAAGCTGGAGCACTGCGAGTAGTTCTGGTCGCCACACTATAGGAAAGATGTGATTGCACTCGAGAAGGTATGGAGAAGATTTACGAGGATATTGCCTGTATTGGAGAATTATCGTGGAAACGATTGGGTAGGCGAGGGCTATTTTTCTTTGGAATGGAGGAGGCTTCATGGAGACCTAAATACATTTTATAACGTTAGGACGTTCCAAAGTGCAGAGGAAGCCCCTATTCCTGTTGTTTGAGGGAGCCAGAATCGGGCTATTAAGTTTAAGATACGAGTTAAGTGGTTTATTACGGATTAGGCCCAACCATCTTCAGCTGCTTCATCAATGACCTTCCTTCCATCATAAGGTCAGAAGTGGGGAGGTTCGCTAATGATTGCACAATGTTCAGTACAATTTGTGAATCCTCACATACTGAAGCAGTCCGTGCAGAAATGCAGCAAGGCCTGGACAATATCCAGACTTGGTCTGATAAGTGGCAAGTAACAGTTGCTCCACAAAAGGAAACGACCATCTCCAACCAAAGAGAATATAACCATCTCCCCTTGACATTCAATGGCATTACCATTGCTGAATCCTCCACGATCAACATCCTAGGGGCTACCATTGACCAGAAACTGAACTGGAGTATTCATATAAGTACTGTGGCTGCAGGAGCAGATCAGAGGCGAGGTGTACTGCGGGGAGAAACACACCTCCTGACTCCCCAAAGCCTGTCCACTATCTACAAGGCATAACTCAGGAATTTGATGTAATACTCTCCAATCTTTCCCCACGACTGAAATTCTCCAGTACAGGAAATATCTCGGTAAATCTTCTCCATACCCTCTCTCATGCAATCACATCTTTCCTATAGTGTGGCGACAGAACTGCTCATAGTACTGAAGATTTGGCCTAACCACTTTTTGTACATTTCCAGCATAACTGGATGGGTGAATCTCCAACAACACTCAAGAAGATCGACACAATCCAGGAAAAAGCAGCCCGCTTGATTGAACACCATTCGCAAACATTCACTCCCACCAACACTAATGCACATTCGTACCATCGATAAAATACAACGCAGCAGAGCACCAAGGCTCCTTCGACAGCACCTTCAAAACCCACGACCTCCAGCAACTAGAAGGACAAGGGCAGCAAATGCATGGGGACATCACCACTTGCAAGTCACCCTCACGGTCACACGCCATCCTGATTTGGAACTATATCGCCGTTCCTTCACTGTCGCTGGGTCAAAATCCCGGAACTCCCTCCCCAACAGCACTATGAGTGTACCTACCCCACATGGACTGCAGCGGTTCAAGAAGGCAGCTCACCATCACCTTCTCAATGGCATTTAGGGAATGGCAATAAATGTTGGCCTAGCCAGGGATGCCCAAATCCCTTGAATGAATGAAACAAAATTCGAGGGACTTTTCCTTTTATACAGAAGAGGGCAGAGTTGTAGAACTCACTGCCTGAATGGTTGATCGAGGCAGAATCCCGCATAAATTTAAAAACTATGTGGCTATGCATTTGAACTGCTGTAACCTGCAAGGCAATGGATCAAGAGCTGGAAAGGGGGATTAGGCTGGATGGCTCCTCGTGAGCCAGCGATGACACGATGGGCCAAATGATCACCTTCCATGCTGTAAGTTTCTGCGGTTCTGTGATTCTTATACCCTGTGCATTTTAAGGTTGTTACTGGTGTATTAATTATGAAACTCAAAAAATAATTAATTGTAATCTTGTTCCCTGTGCATTAATTATCATGCCAATTTAACAATTAACAGTTACTTGATTCTGCTGTGTTTGGTTATCGTTCCCAATTCAACAATTAACTGTAACTATATGTGCCAGTGCATTATTTATCATATAAAATTTTAGTAATACTTTTCCCTTGTGTGTTCATTAACATGACCGATTTTATAATTATTGGCAATGTCGTTAACCTGTATAACAATTCCGGTGTCGACGTTCACCATTAATTGCTGCTGTGCATTCAGTGCAGTCATTATAAAAATCAAGTAAACAACTGCTTTATTTCATTAGCTAGTGTTCTTGTTATGTGCAATTGAACAATTAAATGTAAATATATCTCCCAACATCTTACTTATTTAAAACATAAATCACTGAATTTATGGCCCTATGCATCAGTTAGAGCGCTGAATTTCGGCGCAGTTTCAAGATGGCAGTCTGCCTGTGCGGATTGACCATTGTGGAGTCGCTGTGGTATTCAACGTGGCAGCGCACTTACATGGAGGGAATGGACCGTCTGCTCTTGATGGCGTACAGGGGGCGGGCGTGCCGCCCCGGCAATGCAATCCAGCACCACTGCACAGGCGCAGGCGCAGGCGCCATTTTTAAAGGGCTTCAGGTCCTTCATTTCACTTTCATGTTTGAAGTGACTGCTTTTGCAAAATATAAAAACAAACATTTTACTCACACTTCCAATGCCCTCTCCCATTCCCCCATTGAAACATCAGTTTATTATTTTTCCTCAGGCCCAAAAAAAGTAGATTTTCGATTGTGGTCTCCCCACACCAAACCTTCTTCACTTTCACTTTCACTTTCAACCCCTTCCCACCATCCACTCAACCAATAGTGTTCAGTGTTGCTGCTCGGCCCTACCCTGAAAAATCACTCCTTCCCTCTCCCCACCAATATCGGGCCTCGGATCTCCGAACAGAGATCTGAAGTTCCGGGACTTTAGACAACCGGCCGGAATGTCGGCGTGGGGCGACCATTGCCATGAGGTAAGTCGTTACTGGGGACCCTGGAAAATACTTTCAGTCTAGGCCCGCCACACAGCTCGATGCCGAGAAGGCCCCAGCCGATATTACCATCGGTGAAGGGCTTCAGGGTGGACCTCAGCCCACCACTCGGCGGAGGAGACTTAATTTATAAATTTAAATAAATGATAATTCAAGAAATAATTACCTCCCTTTCCATGACGGCTGTCCCACACCAGTATTCTAGCCAGTGGCCCTAAGGCTCTCACCCTCGGATCCCTGTTCGGAGACTGTTGGGGAAGGGGGCGAATTGCATTTTTCGGGGCATAAATGGAGCAGTGAGGAACGCTGTTCATACTGGTAGCAGAGATGCTGGGAAGGGGTTGAGGGTCAACGATAATGACGTTCAAGTTAGAAAGTTTGGGAACGCAATAATTGATTTTTTTAGGCAGGGATAGGGCAATGTATATAATAAATACTCAATGGGTTTGGGGAGAGGGGATTCAATGTGACATTGGAATTTTACTTCCATTTTTAGGCCAACGAGACCTTTAAAAATGTAAATTCAACTGAAAGGCTGGAAGCCCTTTAAAAATGGTTCTGATGCCTGCGCGATGGTGCCGGACGCTATTGCCGGGCATGAAGTGCCCGTCCCCGATGACGTAGAAAGTCGGGGTTTCCGCCCCCTCCATGTAAACGAGTTGACTTGCAAAACGTCACAGCAGCTTGGCTGTGCGCAAGGAGCCGTGCATTTGTTTGAAGCTCGATGCCGAGATCGGAGACCGAGTGAAATACAGCCCCGGGCTACTCTGTCCAATTTTACAAATAACTGTAACTTTATTCCCTTGTGCTTTGGTTAACATATTCAATTTAATAAATGTTACCTTAGTCCCCGGTACATTGTTATAAAGCTCACTATATCAATTATGTTTAATTTTAGGCATGATATTAGCATATTGATATTAGCATATTAAATTTAAATTAAACCATTTTTCCCTTCGATTGTGCTTCATATGTCCAATTTAATAATTAACTTCAGCTGTTGCCCTTGCATCCTTATCACAACACATTTAATGATTAATTTTATGAGCTGGTGCCTTTGTTACATGCAATGTAACAATTAACTGCAACTTTATACACCGTGCACTAGTTATTATGTCCAATTTTCATTGTTCCCTTGTACATTGCTTGTCTTGTCGAATTAAACAAATAATTGCAATTCATTCATCTGTAAAGTATCACCCCAATATAACCACTGTCTCTATCCTTATACCCTGTTTATGAGTTATCAAGCCGAATTTTAAATTAATAGGAACGTTATTTCATCGTGTATCAGTTAGCAACCGAAATTTGACAAGTAATTGCATCTTTATTCATCTGAACATTGTTTTAAAAAACCCATGAAAAGAATTAAATCTAACGTTATGTCATGTGTACTAGTTATCATGACAAATTAACAATTAAGTTTCAATTTATTCTCCTCTGTTTGTTTATCGTGTCCAATTAAATTATTAATTGTAATCTTATTCCCATGTACACCAGATATCATGTAGAATTGTACAAATAACGCAACCTTATTCCCATGTGTATTGTATCAAGCCCCGGATAACATTTAGCTGTAACTTTATTAACTGTAGATTAGTTATGAAGCACAGTAAATAAGTAATTTGAACATTATATACTGTGCATTAGTTAATAGGTACAATTTAACAATTAACAGTAAGTTTCTTCGCTCATCAATTGATTATCATGTCCAATTAAAAGATTAACTGTAACCATTTTCCTCTGTTTATTAGTTTCTATATGTGGAGGTGGTAGTGTCGTGGCAATGTCACTGGACTACTATTCCAGAGGTGTAGGATCGTCCGCTGGGGACATGGTTTCAAATCCTAACATAGCAGATGATGAAAATTGAATGCAATTAATCAATCTGGAATTTTAAAAATCTAGTCTAATGGTGACCATGAAGTTATTGTCAATTGCTGTACAAACCCATCTGGTTCACTAATGTCTGTTATGGAAAGAAATTTGTCATGCTTACCTGATCAGGTCTACATGTGCCTCCAGACCCACAGAAATGTGGCTGGCTCTTAATACCCTCTGAAATGGTCTAGCCAGCCACTCAGTTCAAGGGCAACTACGGATGGACAATAAATTCAAGCCGAGGCAGCAATGCCCACATCCCATGAAGAAATGTTGAAAAATCAATTTTTATGACTAACACAACTTTATTCACCTGTAGTTAGTTACCATATCCTATTAAGCAATTAAATGCTATCTTATTCCCTGTATATTATTTTGAAACCCAATGTAACAATTATTTATAATTTAATGCACCAGTGTATTATTTATCATATCAGATTTAAATTGAAGTAATTTTTTCCCCTTGAGTGTTGCCTAATATGTTCAATTCACCAATTTACTGTTACAGCGCATTGACTAACATATCCAATCTAACAAATGAAAAATTAACCCCATGCCTCCTAAACATGACCAAAATAAGGCTTAGCTGTTTGTGTTAGTGTCCCTGCTACATGCAAGTTATCAATTAAATGTAACCTAATGTGCTGTTTTTTTCTATGGATAGAGAAGCAGAGTTAACGTTTCGGGTCAGTGACCCTTCTTCGGGTCACTGACCCGAAACGTTCACTCTGCTTCTCTTTCCACAGATGCTGTCAGACCTGCTGAGTGATTCCAACATTTCTTGTTATTGTTTCAGATTTCCAGCATCCGCAGTATTTTGCTTTTATTATTATATTGCTGTTTTTTCTAGTTGCTTTATAAATTTGACAATTAGCTGTAATTTCTACTCCCGTGTATTGCTTGGCATTACCAATTTAACCATTAATTGTAATTTACTTAACTGTCTATGACATATCAGGATTAACTTAAGTATTACTGTAACATTATTCCCTTGTACTTGCATTTCAGTTCCCAATTTTACAACCAACTGTAGCTTTATAACCCATGTCCTCATTATCAAGGTCAATTTAACAGTTAACTAATTTTATTAGACAGTGTATTTGTTACATTCACTTGAACACCTGACTGCAGCATCATTCCATGTATTGGTTATAAAGCCTAATTGAACGTTTAACTGCAGTTGCATTCCCCTGTACACTTTTTGTCAAGCTCAATTTAATAATTAACTCTAAATTTATCCACCGTGTATTGTTTATTCAGCCCAATATAACAAGTAACTAACTTTATACCCTGTGTACTATTAAGCGTGCCCCAATGTAACAAATAACTGCAATTTTATTCCCATGCATATTGTTTATCAAGCCCAATTAACTGTAATTTTATACTCACATATATGATTAATTAAATCCAATTTAACTATTAAGTGTAACTTTACTGCCTGGATATTGGTTATTAAGCACACATTGACAATTAAGACTCACTATATATTCTCTGGGCTGCATGTTACCAGCCCCTCGACGTCAGAGGATGAGGATCTGGCGACCACATTGGAATCACTTTGAGGGGGTACCCCATATGTGGTGCACTGGCTCGCCTCCTCAATCTCAGGGTTCGTTGGATAGGTGTCAAGGTTAGGAGCTGCTAGCACTAGGAGGATAACAGGAATAGGATGTCCACTGAAGCCGGCTGCTGGTCATCTTTGAGCAGAGTACAGAGATGTGTCATCACCCTCTCTACATGTGCAGTCACCTCTGACACTGGTGCTCTGACATACACTGGGATGTTATATAGGGCCTGTAAATGCTCGGCGTTCTTTAGTAGCGAGCTCCCCTTGGAGGCTTCTACGTGGGCTGCATCTGCCTGGTTGTTTTGCCTGTGGCGCTAATGGATCCCGCGGAAGAGTGGGCCACACAATCTCGGCTGAGCCATACCCATTACCATGTGATAAATTACGCTATTCGAAGGTTCCTAACAGGGCAGGTATTGTTGTTGACGGGTACATCAGATGCTTTCATGGATCAAATTTGGGGCATGGTATGGCATTGCCCATCTTAGCTCACAAGAATAGTGGCACAGCATGACCACATAAAGATGATCCCAGCTACATCAATTTGTCCCACCAGCCAAATAACCTTTACACTCCTACATTTTCTGGCTCCCTCCCCACACACAGGGTGACTCGAGTGTCATTGCTTCTCCACGTGCACAAACAAACGATGACACAGAGCAGACACCATTTATCGAGGGAGGGTATGAAATACCTGCATTCATGCCTGCAGAGATTTTCCAGCAAAATTTCCCTCTCACCACCTCCCTTCAAATATGCACTATGTCCCCTGGAAACCGCCACCCCCCCACACACACCTTCGTTTCACTATGCACTTGTGCCCTCCTGTAATCCCATACACTCTCCCACCTCCCTTCAGTGTGCACTTGTGCCGATCCCCCCTCCCACCTCTCTTCCAGTATGCAGTTGTGCCGCTGTTAACCCATTCCCCCTCCCACCTCTCTTCCAGTATGGACATGTGCCCGCTGTAATCCATTCCCCCCTCCCACCTCCCTTCCAGTATACAGAGTTGAAACCCCGGTATATCCAGACTTACTTGCACTGTGAGCGAGTACTCATATGTCCCATTGGCTTGACATATTTGTGAACGGGGCAAGAAGTGACAGCCACCCGTTCAGTGAAAAATGCGGACGTATGGAGTGACGGGCGGTGGGATACAGAACCAGGAAAGGTCAGTAGCGCTTTACATACGGTAATTGTGCTGCGGCAGCCGAGATGTCAGGGGCAGTACCGAGGTCCCCCCGCCCCCCCCCCACCCCAGCCACCAGGAAAATGCAGCGGGGCCTTCTCAGCCTCCTTCTGGGGCCTGTTTCTCACAAAGGATGACCGCCGAAGTCATCTAGAGCCAAAGAGCGTTCAGATCAACAGCATACCTCCAGTCAGGCTATTAGCACTCAGGTTTTCCTGAGAATGGGCACTTGCAAACGTTTAAAGAGAACATGCGGACAGAAATAGGAATGCATGGGTGTCACTGCAATGTGAATACGTCATCCACTAAATGTTCTTCACCAACATGGGTGTCTTTTTTCTATGAATGATGTGTGCCAGCATTTCACGCCTCATCCCTTTGCACCGTCGGCCTTTCAGGAATGCCAATGTATGTAATAACATCATTGCATACCACTATTACTCATCTGCATCCAAGGATTCTTTGGAACGACTGTGCTCTCCCAGGAAGTACCCGGAGCAGGGGCAGTCTCCATGCCCCTGGCCCTTCTCTCACCTTGCTCATTGGATGTCATGGCTGTGGCAAGGGCTTGCAGTTCAGCGTATATTAATTTATTCTGACACTCCAAGAGGGCCGCCACTGCCTTAGTGGATGAGTGCAGACACTCATATGCCTGGGACATGACAGCTGTCATGCCCTGGATGGGCTCCCTAAAGGTCAGATCCAAACTGTGCTTGGCCTGTGGTATCTCCACCTGCTGTTGACAGTATTTATTCATCAATTCCAGCATTCCCTGTGCTGCCAACAGCAGAGGGTCATCAGTAGGCTGTGGCTCAGCATGGGTCGGGCCACTCACAGGCCTCGGCTGTTTCAGCCTTAGTCAGCTGCTTGGGCGCACGTACTGTGCTCTCACCAGATTGTGACCCACACTCTAACGCCGAACGCATACCCACCGAGTTGTTAATATCTACTCTGGTGGAGATGCCTTCGTGTCCTGGGATGCTACTTCCTCGGAGGCTGGCTCTTCTCCAAGGTGAGGAAAGTAACCCGTGCAGCCCTGGTCGGCTCTGATCTTTCACCTGGAGGACACAATGGGAAGAAGATAGCGTCAGCCTTGATGTACCACATTTCACAATTAAAGCAGAACTGAAATTCCACATTGATCATCTTTCATATCAATTCAACATCTGGCCATCATGGACCACGATGTCTACTTGAAGAAATGAGTGTGGTGACTGGCCTCGTCCATTTTACAGTGTCCATTAGCCTTTGTATGTTGGTTCGGCCGCCACTGGTGCGGGATGCTTCCCTGCAATTACGGGCCCTCTTCACCTGGAGGAACAAGGAGGCAGATACAACGGATGGCATTTCAACATTCAAGCTCTTACCTTCCGACAGCGGAGCTGAGAGGAATGGAGCAGTCCTGTGGGGAGAACGCTGAGAGTGGAGCATTTAAATCGAATCCAAGGATCGAGGCCCAGTCTCTTACCTTCCCGGAGTGGAGAGCAGTCAGACCTCTTACAGCGGGCCTTGGTTTTGCAAAGAAAGCCAACAGTGACGTCAAAGGAGAGCGGCAAGGTGATTGGTTTTTGAGCAGCAGCTGTTAGTGCATTGAAATATCTTTAAAAAATAAGGGGAAAGTATTTTTTGTTGAAAAAAATATCTCTGGTGATAAGGTGAGTACTGCGAAAGTGTTGTTTTTAAAGTACTTTAGATCAGAGTGGGTGGAACAAGGCCCCTAGTGTAATTAGTTTTTTTAAATTAAGGGAGCAACTAATTAACCTAAGGGTAAGCCATGGCAGGAGAGCTCAGCCCCGTGATCTGCTCCTCCTGCGCTATGTGGGAAATCAGGGATGCGTCCTGTGTCCCTGACGACCATGTGTGCAGGAAATGTATCCATCTGCAGCTACTGGCTACCAACATTACAGAGCTGGAGCTGCGGGTGATTCACTGTGTAGCATCGACGATGCTGAGGATGTCGTGGATAGCACATTTCATGAGGAGATCACACTGCAGGTAATGGCTACGCAGACAGAAAAGAGATGAGTGACCACCAGATGGAGTAGTAGGCACAGGCAGGTAGTGCAGGAGTCCTCTGTGGCCATCCACCCCCCTCAAACAGAAATACCACTTTGGATTCTGTTGCGGAGGGATGACCTCCCAAGGGAAAGCAGCAACAGCCAAGTCCATGGCACCGTGGAGATCTCTGCGGCACAGCAGAGGTGGAAAGGAGATGGAAGAGCTCTCGTGATAGGGGATTCTATCGTAAGGGGTGCAGGTACGCGTTTATGTGGCCACAAACGAGACTCAGAGGATGGTATGTTGCCTCCCTGGTGCTCGAGTCATGGATGTCTCGGAAAGACTGCAGGACATTCTGAAAGCGGAGGGTGAGCATCCAGCGGTCGTGGTCCATATTGGTACTCACGACATCAGCAGGAAGAGAGATGAGGCCCTGCAAAGTGAATATAGGGAGTTAGGTAGAAGGTTAAAATACAGGACCTCGAGGGTTGTAATCTCAGAATTACTCCCAGTGCCACGTGCTAGTGAGGGTTGGAATAAGAGGATTCGGCAAATGAATGCGTGGCTGAAGAGCTGGTGTTGGCGGGAGGGCATCAGCTGCTTGGATCATTGGGATCTCTTCTGGTGCATAGGTGACCTGTACAAGAAGGACAGGTTGCATCTAAACTAGAGGAGGACCAATATCCTTGTGAGAGATTTGCTAATACTATTCGGGAGGGTTTATTCTAGTCTTGCAGGGGAGTAGGACACAAAGTAGTAGTCTCTACGATGAGGTAGTTGAGGCAAATGTAGAGGTTAAAGCAAGCAGGTCAAGTAGGCTGACCGAGCAGGGGCAGGACAGGGAGTGTGGAATGTCTGGTAGGCTAAACTGCATTTAGTTTAATGCAAGAAGCCTTACAGGTAAGGCAGATGAACTCAGAGCATGGATTGGTACATGGGATTGCGATATCATAGCTATGACGGAACCGTTGTTGAGGGATGGGCAGGACTGGCAGCTCAATGTTCCGGGGTAACGATCCTTCCGGCGTGACAGAGGTGGAGGTAAGAGAGGAGGGGGAGTTGCACTATTGATTAGGGAGGACATCACGGCAGTACTTAGATAGGATATCCTGGGGCAAATGTTCAGCGAGGCCATATAGGTAGAACTTAGAAATAAGAAAGGATAATCACTTTGATGGGATTTTACAGTACCCCCAATACTCAGAGGGAAGTGGACGAGCATGTATGTAGGGAAATCACAGATAGGTGCAGCAATAGGGTTGTAATAGATGGTGACTTGAAGTTCCCTAATATCGCCTTAGTGATAAGGGATCAGATGGGGAAGAATTTGTTAAGTGTGTCCAGGGTAGTTTTCTGAAGCAGTATGTGCATGGCCCTACTAGGGATGGGGTTACACTCAACCTCCTCTTAAGAAATGAGGAAGGGTAGATTGTTGATGTGTCAGTGGGGGAACTCTTTGGGGCCAGTGACCATAACTCTATCAGCTTCAAGATATTTATGGAAAAGGAAAGGACTGATCCTCAAGTTGAAGTCCTAAATCGGGGGAAGGCTATTTTCGATGGCATCAGACAGGAAATCACAAAAGTTGAATGGGAGAGGCTGGTTACAAATAAAGGGACGTCTGGCAACTGGGAGCCTTTTATAAGTGAGATCGGAAGAGTTCAGGGCAGGCATGTTCCTGTTAGATGGAAGGGCAAGGCTGGCAGGCAGGTTTAGGGAACATTGGTTGACGAGGGATATTGAGGGTCTGGTCAGGACAACAACGGAGGCATATGTCAGGTATAGGCAGCTGGGATCGAGCAAGTCCCCGGAGGAGTATAGGGAAAAGTGGAAAGGTCCTGGGGAAAATTGATGTACAGAGTGATTTGGGTGTTCAGGTCCATTCTTCCCTGAAGGTGGCAACGCAGGTCAATAGAGTGGTCAAGAAGGCATACGGTATGCTTTCCTTCATCGGACGGAGTAATGAGTACAAGAGTTGGCAGGTCATGTTCCAGTTGTTTAAGACTTTGGTTCGGCCACATTTGGAATACTGCGTGCAGTTCTGATCACCACATTACCAAAAGGATGTGAATGCTTTGGAGAGGGTGCAGAGGAGGTTCAACAGGATGTTGCCTGGTATGGAGGGCGCTCGCTATGAAGAGAGGTTGAGTAGATTAGGATTATTTTCATTAGAAAGACGGAGGTTGAGGGGGGACCTGATTGAGGTGGACAAAATCATGAGAGGTATAGACAGGGTGGATAGCAAGAAGCTTTTTCCCAGAGTGGGGGGATTCAATTCACGAGTTCAAAGTGAAAGGGGAAAAGTTTAGGGGGATATGCGTGGAAAGTTCTTTATGCAGAGGGTGGTGGGTGCCTGGAACGCGTTGCCAGCGGAGGTGGTAGACACGGGCACGATAGCGTCTTTTAAAATGTATCTAGACAGATACATGAATGGGCAGGAAGCAAAGAGATACAGACCCTTAGAAAATATGCGACAGGTTTAGATAGAGGATCTGGATCTGCGCAGGCTTGGAGGGCCGAAGGGCCTGTTCCTGTGCTGAAATTTTCTTTGTTCTTTGATGTCGAACTACACTTAAGAGGGAAAGTGGAGGGCGAAAAGGGGCCATGATATTTCCCTGGCAGATAAGATAAAGGAGAATCCTAAAAAATTCTATAAGTATATTAAGAGTAAAAGGGTAGCTAGGGAGAGAGTAGGTCCCATGAAGGATCAGTGTGGGAATCTACGTGTGGAGCTACAGGTAATCGGCGAGGTCTTGAATGAATTATTCTCGTCTGTATTTACCGTGGAGAAGGTCATGGAAGCTCCTGAGTTCAATGTAGGGAACAGCGATATCCTGGAGCATATCAACATTACAAAGGAGGAGATGTTGGAGGTTTTGAAGCGCATTAAAGTGGATAAATCACCAGGGCCTGATCAGGTGTATCCTATGGGAAGCAAGGGAGGAGATTGCTGGGGCCCTGGCAGAGATTTCTGCATCATCATTAGCCACGGGTGAGGTACCGGAAGACTGGAGGATAGCTAATGTTGTGCCTTTATTTAAGAAGGGCAGCCGGGATAAGACAGGAAACTGCAGGCCGGTGAGCCTTACATCAGAGGTGGGAAAGTCATTGGAAGGGATTCTGAGAGACAGGATCTTTATGCATTTGGAAAGGCATGGCCTGATTAGGGATAGTCAGCATGGCTTTGTGTGTGGGAAATCATGTCTCACGAATTTGGTTAAATTTTCGAGGAACTGACCAAGAGGATTGACGGTGGACGATGGAAGTTATCGACATGGACTTGAGCAAGTCCTTTGCCAAGTTCTCGCATGGTAGGCTGGTCCACAAGGTTCGAACACATGGCACCCAGGGTGAGCTAGGAAATGGGATACAAAATTGTTTTGGCGATAGGAGGCAGAGGGTGGTAATGGAGGGTTGTTTTTCAGATTGGAGGCCAGTGACCAGTGGTGTGCTGCTGTGAATGACTTGGATGTGAATGTAGGGAGCATGATTAGTAAGTTTGCAAATGACACCAAAATTGGTGGTATAGTAGACAGTGAAGAAGGTTGTCTTTTGTTACAACAGGATATAGATAAACTGGGAAAGTGGGCAAGGGATAGATTTGATTTATTGATTTGATTTGGAATTTAATGCAGACGTGTGAAGTGATGTATTTTGGGAAGTTCTACCATGGAAGACATATACAGTGAATGGCAGGGCCCTGGCGAGTGTTGTTGAGCAGAGAGTCCTTGGAGTGCAAGTACATAGTTCCCTGAAAGTAGCAACACAGTAGCGACATTTAAGAAGGCGTATGGCATGCTTGGCTTCATCAGCCGAGGCATGGGACGTCATGTTACAGTTGTAGATAACGTTGTTTCGGCCGCATTTGGAATACTGTGTGCAGTTCTGGTCGCTGCACTACAGGAAAGATGTGATGAAGCTGGACAAGGTGCAGAAATGATTCACAAGGATGTTTCCTGGTTTGGAGGGCTTGAGTAATAAAGAGAGATTGGATAGGCTGGGTCTGTTTTCCCTGGAGTGAAGGAGGCTGAGAGGGGACATGATAGAGGTATATAAAATTATGAAAGGCATAGATAGGGTAGATAGCCAGAGTCTGTTTCACATGGTTTGGGTGACTAAAACTAGAGAGCATAGATTTAGGGTGAGAGAGCGGAGGATTAAAGGGGATCAAAGGGGTAAATGTATCACACAAAGAATAGTGGGTTCTGGAATGAGCTGCCAGAGGAGGTGGCGGAGGCAGCAACAGTAGCGACTTTTAAGAGGCATCTGGACAGGTACTTGAATGAGCAAAGAATAGAGGGATATGGAATTAATGCAGGCAAGTGGGATTAGTGTAGATAGCCATTATGGTCGGCATGGACGCGGAGGGCCTCTGGGCCTGTTTCTCTGCTGTACAACTCGATGACTTTTTGACTCTATTACAGCACGACACATGTCAAACGGAGGGTGCTGGCCACAAAGGTGGGGGATGCTTGGTGTGCACTACAGATTGAGGCAGTCATCTAGGTACCATTCCCTGAGGACCGGACAAGGGCACGTTCTGTCATTCATTGCAGCATTCATGGCACTTCATTCTTCCCTGCCCAACCTCCCGTTCTTTGGCATGGCAGTGGCACATATGTGCCAGTCTGTGTCGGTGCACCCAATTTCAATGGAGCCCTGATAGACATTGGCACTTACTCTTATGCTCATGGCACGTTGTTCATTTTTTGCGGCATTGCACCCACTCGCAATGGATGGCAACATGGTTTTTTTCTTAAATTCATTCAAGGGATGTGGGAGTCGCTGGCCAGGCCAGCATTTATTGCCCATACCTAATTTCCCTTGAAGAGGTGGTGGTGAGCTGCCTTCTTGAACCGCTACAGTATATGTGGGGGAGGGACAACCACAGTGCTGTTAGGAAGGGAGTTACAGGATTTTGACCCAGCGACAGTGAAGGAACGGCGATATAGTTCCAAGTCAGGATGGTGTGCGACTTGGAGGGGAAGATGCAGATGGTGGTGTTCCCATGTATTTGCTCCCCTTGTCCTTCTGGTTGGTAGAGGTCGCGGGTTTGGAAGATGCTGTCGAAGGAACCTCTCTGCATTGCTGCAGTGCATCTTGTAGATGGTACACACTGCTGCCACTGTGCGACAGTGGTATAGGGAGTGAATGTTTGTAGATGGGTTGTAAATCAAGCGGGCTGATTTGTCCTGGATTGTGTCGAGCTTCTTGAGTGTTGTTGGAGCTGCACCCATCCAGGCAAGTGGAGAGTATTCCATCGCACTCCTGACTTGTGCCTTGTAGATTGTGGACAGGCTTTGGGGCGTTAGGACGTGAGTTACTCGCCTCAGGATTCCTAGCCTCTGACCTGCTCTTGTAGCCACGGAACTTATATGTCTACTCCAGTTCAGTTTTCGGTCAATGGTAGCCCCTAGGATGTTGATAGTGAGGGATTCAGCGATAGTAATGCCGTTGAATGCAAAGGGGAGATGGTTATATTCTCTCTTGTTGGAGATGGTCATTGCCTGGCACTTGTGTGGCGCGCATGTTACTTGCCACTTATCAGCCCAAGCTTGGATACTGTCTAGGTCTTGCTGCATTTCTGCACAGACCACTTCAGCATCTGAGGAGTCGCGAATGGCGCTGAACATTGTGCAATCATCAGCGAACATCCCCACTTCTGACCTTATGATTGAAGGAAGGTCATGGATGAAGCAGCTGAAGATGGTCGGGCCGAGGACACTGCCCTGAGGTACTCCTGCAGCAATTTCCTGAAGCTCAGATGATTGACCTCCAACAACTACATCCATCTTCCTTTGCGCGAGGTCTGACTCCAGCCAGCGGAGGGTTTCCCCCTGATTCCCATTGACTTCAGTTTTGCTAGGGCTCCTTGATGCCATACTGGGTCAAATGTTGCCTTGATGTCAAGGGCAGTCACTCTCACCTCACCTCTTGGGTTTAGCTCTTTTGTCCATGTTTGAACCAAGGCTGTAATGAGGTCAGGTGCTGAGTGGCCCTGGCAGAACCCAAACTGAGCATCACTGAGCAAGTTGTTGCTAAGCAAGTGCCGCTTGATGGCACTGTTGATGACACCTTCCATCACTTTACTGATGATTGAGAGTAGACTGATGGGGCGGTAGTTGGCCGGGTTAGATTTTTCCTGCTTTTTGTGTGCAGGACATACCTGGACAATTTTCCACATTGCAGGGCAGATGCCAGTGTTGCAGCTGCACTGGAACAGCTTGGGTAGGAGAGTGGCAAGTTCTGGAGCACAGGTCTTCAGTACTATTGCCGGAATATTGTCAGCCCCCATAGCTTTGCAGTATCCAGTGCCTTCAGTCGTTTCTTGATATCACGTGGAGTGAATCGAATTGGCTGACGTTTGGCATCTGTGATGCTGGGGACTTCAGGAGGAGGCAGAGATGGATCATCAACTCGGCACTTCTGGCTGAAGATTGTTGCAAATGCTTCTGCCTTATCTTTCGCACTGATGTGCTGGGCACCCCCATCATTGAGGATGGGGATATTTGTGGAGCCACCTCCTCCAGTTAGTTGTTTAATTGTCCACCACCATTCACGGCTGGATGTGGCAGGACTGCAGAGCTTAGATCTGATACGTTGGTGATGGGATCGCTTAGCTCTGTCTATTGCATGCTGCTTATGCAATTTGGCATGCAAGTAGTCCTGGGTTGTAGCTTCACCAGGTTGTCACCTCATTTTGAGTTATGCCTGGTGCTGCTCTTGGCAGGCCTTCTTGCACTCTTCATTGAACCAGGGTTGCTCTCCTGGCTTGATGGTAATGGTAGAGTGGGGGATATGCAGGGCCATAAGGTTACAGATTGTGGTTGAGTACAATTCTGCTGCTGATGGCCCACTGCACCTCATGGATGCCCAGTTATGCATTGCTAGATCTGTTTGAAATCTATCCCATTCAGCACGGTGATTGTGCCACACAACACGATGGACGGTATCCTCAATGTGAAGGCGGGACTTCGTCTCCACTAGGACTGTGCGGTGGTCACTCCTACCAATACTGTCATGGACAGATGCATCTGTGGCAGGCAGATTGGTGAGGACGAGGTCGAGTAGGTTGTTCCCTCGTGTTGGTACCCCCACCACCTGTTGCAGACCCAGTCTCGCAGCCATGTCCTTTCGGACTCGACCAGCTCGTTCAGTAGTGGTGCTGCCGAGCCACTCATGCTAATGGACATTGAATTCCCTCACCCAGAGTACATTTTCTACCCTTGCCACCCGCAGTGCTTCCTCCAAGTGCTGTTCAACACGGAGCAGTACTGAGTCATCAGCTGAGGGAGGGTGGAAGGTGGTAATCAGTAAGAAGTTACCTTGCCCATATATGACCTGATGCCTTGAGACTTCATGAGGTCCGGAGTCGAAGTTGAGGACTCCCAGAGGCAACACCCTCCCTACTGTATACCACTGTGCCACCACCTCTGCTGGGTCTTTCCTGCCAGTGGGACAGGATGTACCTGGGGATGGTGATGGCAGTGTCTGGGACATTGTCTGTTCGGTATGATTCCGTGAGTACGACTATGTCAGGCTGTTGCTTGACCAGAATGTGGGACAGCTCTCCCAAGTTTGGCACAAGCCCATAGATATTAGTAAGGAGGACTTTACAGGGTCGACAGGGCTGGGTTTGCTGTAGTCGTTTCGGGTGCCTAGGTCGATGCCGGGTGTTCCGTCCGGTTTCATTTGTTTTTATAGACTTTGTAGCAGTTAGTTACAACTGAGTGGCTGGCTAGGCCATTTCAGAGGGCATGTAAGAGTTAACCACATTGCTGTGGGTCTGGAGTCACATGTAGGCCAGACCAGGTAAGGACAGCAGATTTCCTTCCCCAAAGGACATTAGTGAACCAGATGGATTTTTACAACAATCGACAATGGTTTCATGGCCATCATTAGACCAGTTTTAATTCCAGATTTTTATTAAGTTTAAATTCCACCTTCTGCTGTGGTGGGATTCGAACCCATGTCCCCAGAGGGATACCCTGGGTCTCTGGGTTCCTAGTCCAGTGATACTACCACTATGTCACCGCCTACCCTCCACTGCCACCTCGCGCCAGGCTGCCTTGGTGAGGCTGGAGGGCCTGTTCCTCCAATCACTGAACCGTGGTGCCACCCTCGCACGACCCTCTGTTTCCATGCAGGTCGATTTCTTTTATGACTGGTGGAACAATCTTCTGACTCCTCTGTAGTTATAAGCATTGCTGCTGTGCTGGCTGCACTTTAAAAAAAGGGCCCCAGCAGATGATTATCAGGTGTTTCGGCTTCCATCACGTTTTTGTCTGTCCCGCCCTCCCCGCCTCACGTTACGGAGGGCGGCTGCTATGATAATGATACCCCGCACGTAATATCAGAGGTGTTCAGCTGCGGCAGCTGAGTGCAGGCATGCCACTGAGCTCCGAGCATGCTGCCGTGAGATTAATTCAGCCTGATGTGCCAGGTTCACAATGTGGAATGCTTGCTGGTCTTTTGTCTGAGAATTGCTTCTCTCGGAGTCTTGCCTCTGGTCTGTTTCACCGTGGAATTTGTGCGTCAGCTTGCATTTACGCAGGTCTCTGGATTTTCTGTGACTGCTGATGTCCTGTTGCTGCGCCTGTCTTCTGTTTGCTTGCATCTTACTGTGACTTCTGAATGCGTCTTTGGAGCCAGACGTCTTGCATACGCAGGCCAGTGTCCTTTTGCACAGCACGCCTTGCAGAGGTCTTTAATTGCAGGACACTTTTGTGGTAAGTGGGACCAACCAAAATTACCACATAGCTTGCTTTCTTGCTCTTTTCGACCTGTTTATCATGCTGATACTGTTTTTTGCACAGAGTGTTTGGAGTACTGCAGCAAATGGCAGACAATACAAAGCCATTGTAGTTGGAACAAAGCACCTCCAAGCACTAGGTTGTGTTAAGACTTGTTCTATGACTCTGCACTGTTTCCCCCTTGATGGAACTCTCTGTTATTTAGATTAGCTGTTGGAGTGAGAGAAGAAGGTGTTTAATAGTACTCTGCATTTATCTTGTTTCCAGCACTTAAGCTGTTTCCATAGCTGTCAAATAGGCAGCTGTCAATTGATTTTCTTTTGTAAGAGTTTCTTTTTGCAGCACAGAAGCTGATCTGTTTAAACAGCTGTTCACTAGGCAGATCAATTTTTGTAACGTTTGTTTATGTTCTTCACCCTTGAGTGGTTTAATGGTATTTTTATTGCCGTGGCTGCGTGAATGAAATCTCTTCTTCACGGTCGAGTGATTTAATCAGTTATTTAAACTTTATCTTCGTGGATTAGGGCTCTTCAGTGATTGGAGTTTTCCCATGATTTTTTGCAATCCTGTACATGTGTCGAACTCGAACAGCCTGGGCGAAGGTCGAGTCTGTCCCTTTTTTAATTATGGAGCCTTTGCAAAAAAAAAACAAATCTGTCAAGCACTTCGAAGCATGTTTTTTTTCAAACAATTATTTCCCGATTTACTTGCAACCTGTCGTTCTGTGCTCTATCTTCTACAGCTTGAGGTTAGTTATTTTTTTTTCTTCACTGAGACACTTTTTTTAAACTTTCTCTCTAGTGGCTGGAGGAAGATCGTTTTACCTGTGGCCTTCAGATTGGACTTTTTTTTCTCTCACTCACAGCTGCCACTATGTAATGTTTATGTTGTCTGATGCAATGTAAATGAGATGGGTGGAGCCCAGTTTGATGGCAATCTCAAGTTTTTTTTTCTTTTCTTTACAGTTAGTCGATTATATACAGTAGAGAACAACCTACATACTGAACCTATCTCTGGGTGTTACAATTGCAGTGTGACTATAATCCTCTAGTCACATGACTGCATTCTGGTACTTAGCTCATTAGCATACTAATATCTTAAAGGGACATCACTCTTAAAGGCCACCACACAACAACGATGATTTTTTTCAAATAAAGATGTCGCTGCTTGAAAACACAGCTGTTAATAATTCCACTTCACCATGAGGAGGGCTCGGGAGAAATTTACAAAACTAAATCCTTTAACAAAATAGATCATAAACCAATAAAATAGAAATCCTGTGAAGGAAGGTAAAGTTATTGCTTGATTGGAACTTCATTGGACAGCAGAGAAATCGGAGCAGAAGATGAGTAAATCCACACCAGAGAAGAGGTCAACATCAGAACAGGATCAATGCTGGTGAAGATCAATGAGTAAAGGATGAGAGCTCCATGCTCTCGCAGATCATCAGTTCATCAAGTGGAGATACTATCTGGATAAAACAATCTGTTTCGGACAGATTTTACTTAACGAGGTTGAATAGACAAGTCATTGAAGAACAAGTAAGACAACGTTCCAGTTCTTTTCTTTTTTGAAAGGTTACAGTTTGTTGCGATATTGACTTCAAACAAACTAGAATTATAGTGAAAGCAGATTGATAACTAAGGAGAAAAATGGAGCAATAAAGTGGAGCAATTAAATCACAAACAAGCTCATGAGTGAACCAAGAGAGCTCAACCACAGAGAGGGAACGGTTAAACAGAATGAATTGCAAACGGAATTAAAACTTTAGAATGTGTATTTGTTCAGGGTAGGAATTAGATGGAGAGGGGGAAGGAGCCGCTCTGCAATTTAAACCGAGTGGCAGCAGTTGAAGCACATTAGCAAGTAGTGCAGCACTCGAAGGAACGAGAAATTTAATGAAATAGATAGTTAATTTCAGTAAAATGTTGGAACAGTTGCCTGCACATCCTGTGACATTTGGGAACTCCAAAGGAAGTTAGTGATAAATGTCAAATTCATACTGCAGTGGAGAATCAAAGTAGAGAGGAGAGCGGAAAAAGGAAATTGGATGACCAAAGAGAATGTTTGAGTAAAGATTAGCAGGTAACATAACTGAGAACACCGAAGTATTTTACCAACATATGGACAGTCAATGAAACGGTAGCCGATGGCAGAACTTGTGGAGGTAGAGGGAATGGCTGAGGTAGTAAATGCATCTGTCATCACAAAACTTGTGGATGCTGCAAATGTCCCAGGAAAGGAGGTGGTGGAGAAATTGGAGCAGATGAAAATAAAGAGGAGACAATTACAATGTTGGCAATGCTCACAGTAGAAAAGTCGGCCTGTCTTGATGAGCTGCATCCTGGGTTGTTGAAAGAATTAACGGTGGAAATAGAGGAGAATCGAGCTGCAATCTTTCAGTCCTCCTTGGATATGGAAATGATGCCAGAGAACTGGAAAGTTGCTAATGTTAATTAGTAAAAACAGAGAGGGATAAACCCAATAACTACAGACCATTTAGTCTAATGAGAGTAGAGAGGAGATTTACAAGAATTTTGCTAGGTTTTGAAAGTTGTAGCTATGAGGAAAGATTAGATAGACTAGGGTTGTTTTCCTTAGAACAGAGGAGATTGAAAGGTGACTTAATTGAAGTGTACTGAATTATGAGCAGTCTAAAAAGAGTAGACATAAAGGACCTGTTCCCCTAGCGGAGAGGTCAATTACTAGGGGGCACATATTTAAGGTGAATAGTAGAAGAATTAGAAGGGACATGAGGAAAAACATTTTTACCCAGAGGGTGGTAGGTGTCTGGCATTTGCTACCTGAATCGGTGGTGGACTCAGAAACCCTCAACTCATTTTAAAATGTACCTGGACATGCACCTGAAGTGCTGTAACGTGCAAGGCAACAGACTAGGTGCAGGAAGGTGGGATTTGATTGGGCAGCTAGTTTTTTCAGCCAGTGCAGTCACGATACACTGAATGGCCTCCTTCTGCGCTGTACCTTTCCTATGGTTGCATGGTTCGATGTCATTGTTGGAGAAGCATTTAGAGACAATAATCCAGAGCAAAATTAACTGTGACTTGGCAGAACGTGGGCTGATAAATAACAGCTAGTATAGATTGGTTAACAGAAGATTGTGTAAGAAATACGGAGGTTCTTTCATGAAATTTCAGAGGTAGTTGAACAGGGTAGTGAGGATGTTTATATATTTTATGAGATGTGAACATTGGTGGCATGACCAGAATTTATTGCATATCCTAGTGGCCCCTGAGAAGGTGGTGATGAGCAGCCTTCTTGAACCACTGCAGTCCATCTGCGGCGGGTACGCCCACAGTGATGTTAGGGAGATAGTTCCAGGGCTTTGACCCAGCAACAGTGATAGACCAGCGATATATTTCCAAGTCAGTATGGTATGTGGCTTCCAGGGGAATTGCTGATAGTGATGTTCCAAATAAGTCTTCTGCCCTTGTCATTCTAGGTGGTCGTGGGTTTGGAAGGTGCTGTCGAAGGAGGCATGGTCAGTTGCTACAGTGCATCCTGTATATGGTACACACTGCTGCCATTGTTCTTCAGTGGTGGAGGGATTGAATGTTAGAGGTAGTAAATGGTGTGCCATCACCCGCGCTGCTTTGTTCTACGTGGTGCTGAGCTTGCTCAGAATTGTTGGTGTTGCACCAAGCAAGTGGCGAGCATTCCATTACAATCCTGACTTGTGACGTGTAGTTGGTGTACAGTCTTTGGGGAGTCAGGAGGTGCGTTACTTGCTGCAGAATTCCCAGCCCCTCCCCTGTAGGCACTATATTTATGTGGCCGCTCAAGTTCAGTTTCTCGTCAATTGTAACCCTCAGGATGTTGGGGGTGGGTCATTCAGGAATGGTAATGCTGCTGAATGTCACGGGAGGATGGTTAAATTCTCTCTTGCTGGTGATGGTCATTGTCTGGCACTTGTGTAATGCAACTGTTAGTTGCCACTAATCAGCCCAAGCCTGAATGGTTAATGGTGGATAACAGTATCTGGAGTCAAAGAGTCAAAGAGTCATTATGGCATAGAAGGAGACCATTAGGTCAATAGAGTCGGTGGCAGCTCCCGTCACTGCCATTACCTCACTCTATCCCCATAGCCCGTCAAGTGTATTTCCCACAAATTCCCATCCAATTTTCTTTTGAAATCATTGAGCGTCTCCACTTCCACCACCCTTGTAGACAGCGAGTTCCAGGTCATTACCACACGCTGAGTAAAAAAGTGCTTCTTCACATTCCCCTGCACGTCTTGCCCAAAGTCTTAAATCTGTGTCCCTTCATCCATGTAGCATCAACTAATGGAAACATATTAGAATTAGAAGAATTAGAATTAGAACATTACAGCGCAGTACAGGCCCTTCGGCCCTCAATGTTGCGCCGACCTGTGAAACCATCTGACCTACACTATTCCATATTCATCCATATGTCTATCCAATGACCACTTAAATGCCCTTAAAGTTGGCGAGTCTACTACTGTTGCAGTCAGGGCGTTCCACGCCCCTACTACTCTCTGAGTAAAGAAACTACCTCTGACATCTGTCCTATATCTATCACCCCTCAACTTAAAGCTATGTCCCCTCGTGATTGCCATCACCATCCAAGGAAAAAGACTCTCACTATACACCCTATCTAACCCACTGATTATCTTATATGTCTCTATTAGGTCACCTCTCCTCCTCCGTCTCTCCAACGAAAACAACCTCAAGTCCCTCAGCCTTTCATCGTAAGACCTTCCCTCCATACCAGGCAACATCCTAGTAAATCTCCTCTGCACCCTTTCCATAGCTTCCACATCCTTCCAATAATGCGGTGACCAGAACTGCACGCAATACTCCAGGTGCTGTCTCACCAGAGTTTTGTACAGCTGCAGCATGACCCCGTGGCTCCGAAACTCGATCCCCCTACTAATAAAAGCTAACACACCATATGCCTTCTTAACAGCCCTATTAACCTGGGTAGCAACCTTCAGGGATTTATGCACCTGGACACCAAGATCTCTCTGTTCATCTACACTACCAAGAATCTTCCAATTAGCCCAGTACTCTGCATTCCTGTTACTCCTTCCAAAGTGAATCACCTCGCACTTTTCCGCATTAAACTCCATTTGCCATCTCTCAGCCCTGCTCTGCAGCCTATCTATGTCCCTCTGTACCTTACAACATCCTTCGGCACTACCCACAACTCCACCGATCTTAGTGTCATCCGCAAATTTACTAACCGACCCTTCTACACCCTCTTCCAGGTCATTTATAAAAATGACAAACAGCAGTGGCCCCAAAACAGATCCATGCGGCACACCACTAGTAACTAAACTCCAGGATGAACATTTGCCATCAACCACCACCCTCTGTCTTCTTTCAGCTAGCCAATTTCTGATCCAAAGCTCCAAATCACCTTCAACCCCATACTTCCATATTTTCTGCAATAGTCTACCATGGGGAACCTTATCAAACGCCTTACTGAAATCCATATGCACCACATCCACTGCTTTACCCTCATCCACCTGTTTGGTCACCTTCTCGAAAAACTCAATAAGGTTTGTGAGGCACGACCTACCCATCACAAAACCGTGCTGACTCTCTCTAATGAACTTATTATTTTCAAGATGATTATAAATCCTGTCTCTTATAACCTTTTCCAACATTTTACCCACAACCGAAGTAAGTCTCACAGGTCTATAATTACCAGGGCTGTCTCTACTCCCCTTCTTGAATAAGGGGACAACATTTGCTATCCTGCAGTCGTCCGGCACTATTCCTGTCGACAATAACGACATAAAGATCAAGGACAAAGGCTCTGCAATCTCCTCCCTAGCTTCCCAGAGAATCCTAGGATAAATCCCATCTGGCCCAGGGGACTTATCTATTTTCACACATTCTAAAATTGATAACACCTCCTCCTTGTGAACCTCAATCCCATCTAGCCTAGTAGCCTGAATCTCAGTATTCTCCTCGACAACATTTTCTTTCTCTACTGTAAATACTGACGCAAAATATTCATTTAACACTTCCCCTATCTCCTCTAATTCCACACACAACCTCCCACTACTATCCTTGATTGGCCCTAATCTAACTCTAGTCATTCTTTTATTCCTGATATCCCTAAAGAAGCCTTAGGGTTTTCCTTGATCCTATCCGCCAATGACATCTCGTGTCCTCTCCTTGCTCTTCTTAGCTCTCCCTTTAGATCCTTCCTGGCTAGCTTGTAACTCTCAAGCGCCCTAACTGAGCCTTCACTTCTCATCCTCACATAAGCCTTCTTCTTCCTCTTGACAAGCGCTTCAACTTCTTTAGTAAACCACGGCTCCCTCGCTCGACAACTTCCTCCCTGCCTGACAGGTGCATACTAATCAAGGACATGCAGTAGCTGCTCCTTGAATAAGCTCCCCATTTCGATTGTTCCCATCCCCTGCAGTTTCCTTCTCCATCCTACGCATCCTAAATCTTGCCTAATCGCATCATAATTTCCTTTCCCCCAGCTATAATTTTTGCCCTGCGGTATATACCTGTCCCTGCCCATCGCTAAGGTAAACCTAACCGAATTGTGATCACTATCACCAAAGTGCTCACCTACATCTAAATCTAACACCTGGCCAGGTTCATTACCCAGTGCCAAATCCAATGTGGCATCGCCCCTGGTTGGCCTGTCTACATACTGTGTCAGAAAACCCTCCTGCAAACACTGGACAATAACTGACCCATCTAAAGAACTCGAACTATAGGATTTCCAGTCGGTATATTCCTTTTCTACCTGATCTAAAACTGTTATAATCTTGTCCACCTCTATCACATCTCCCATAAATCTCTTTAGCTCCAAGGATAACAGCTCCATCTTCTCCGACTGAATCTTGAAGAGGAAATCCCTCATCCCTTGGACCTCTCTGGAATAATATCCATTGCATCTTCACCATTGGGCTTGTGAAACACAAAATTCACTTTAATTGTCTTGCATTTGCTGATAAACATTAAACTCACAGGCTGTTCCCGTTAATTGTTACAAGCAGTAACAAACAGATCGAGCATGTCTGACTGCTCCCAGATGTAGAAAATGATTCAGTTTAGGTAAAATGACACAAGTCAAATGTTCACTCAGCACCGAGAGAGTCAAAAATCAGGGAAAGGGCAGTAGGAATGAAAGAATGAGTTAAATACGAGGAATATAAATATTTCCCATCCTTAATGTTTCTCCATTCAACTTCTTCAGTGCTGTGTTAATAATTTCACTGTAAATGATAGAACTGCAGAATTGGAACATCAGAACATAACAAATAGCAGCACTAGTAAACAATACGGCTCTGCCATTCAGTAAGGTTATGGTTTATCTTCTGTCTCAACACTGCTTTCCTGCCCACTCCTCATATCCCTTAGTGCCTTGAGAGATGAAAAGTCTGTCTACCTCAGTCTTATTTATACTAAACAATGTCCAGCACCATTCACGACTCCTCAGATACTGAAGCAATCCATGTAGAAATGCAGCAATACCTTAAAATATCCAGGCTTGGGCTGATAAGTTGCAAGTTGTTTTTGCGCCACACGAGTGCCAGGCAATGACCATGTATAACAAGAGAGAATCTAACCATCTTCCCTTCATCTTCAATGGCATTGCCATCGCTGAATCCCCCACTATCAACATCCTGGGTTTACCATTGACCAGAGACTGAACTGCAGTAGACATATAAATACTGTGACTGCAACAGCAGGTCAGAGGCTACGAATCCTGCGGTGAGTAATTCACCTCCTAACTCCCCAAAGCCTGTCCACCATCTGCAAGGCACAATCAGGAGTGTGATGGAATATTCCCAACTTGCCTGGATGTGTGCAGCTCCAACAGCACTCAGGAAGCTCGGCACCATAAAAGACAAAGCAGCCCGCTTGATTGGCACCCCCTTCACAACCATTCACTCCCTCCACCACCGAAGCACAGTTGCATTAGCACTTACCATCGAATAGATGCACTGCAGCAAGGCATCAAGGCTCCTTAGACAGAACCTTCCAAACACGCAACCTCTACCGGCTAGAAAGTCAAGGGCAGGAGATGCATGGGAACACAACCTGCAAGTTCACCCCCGCACCCTCGCTCCCAAGCCACACACCATCCTGACTTGGAAATATATCGCCGTTCCTTCACTGTCATTGGGTCCAAATCTTGGAACTCGTCTCCTAACAGCACTGTGGGGGTTCCTACCCCACATGGACTGCAGCGGTTCAAGAAGGCAGCTCAGCACCACCTTCTCAATGGCAATTAGGAATGGACAATAAATGCTGGCCTGGCCAGCAATGTCCACAGCTGATGACCGAATAAAAAAAAATGTTCTGATCCGTTAGTTGTAGGTTAGCGAGTGCATGCTGCTCTAGCCGTCTGGTATGCAAGCAGCGTTTGGTTGTGGCTTTATCAGGCTGATACCTCAATTTTTGGTACGCCTTGTGCTGCACCTGGCAAGCCCTCTTGCATTCTTCATTGAACCAGCGTTGGTCTCCTGGCTTGATGGTAATGGCAGAGTGGGGGATATGCCGGGCCATGAGGTTACAGATTGTGGTTGAATACAATTCTGCTGTTGCTGATGCCAAGTTTCAGTTGCTAGATCTGTTCGAAATCTATCCAATTTAGCACCGTGATCGTGTCACACAACACAATGGAGGGTATCCTCAATGTGAAGACAGGACCTCGTATCCACAAGAATTGCACGGTGGTCACTCCTACCAAGACTGTCATGGACAGGTGCATCTGCAGTAGGAAGATTGTTGAGGACGAGGTCAAGTAGGTTTTTCCCTATATTTAAATGGAAAGTGACTGCCAAAATAACCAGAAGTGACATGGTGGGGGGGGGGGGGGGGAGATTTGTCACAGACAGCTGCCGTGATCTGAAATGAATTGCCTGTAATTGTGGTGGAAGCAGATTCAAACTAACTTTCAAAAAGGATATGCAGAGGGAAACATTAACAGGACTGTTGGAAATAGCAGAGCAGTGGGATTAATTGAACAGCTCTACTAAAGAGACAGCACAGGCATGATGGGCTAAATGGCCTCCTTTTGCATTCTATCATTCTGTAATTCTTTGAACATAACATTTGTATTATTCCCTGTGACTTGGACAGGAATGGAATCCCGATGCCAAATACTTTAAGTACCAGGCTGAATCCAACTGAACAATTCTGCCGTCTATTTTCACAGGGGCTGATCCTCACTTGGTTCTTCAATCTGACATTCTGCATTAGGGGTGTGGGACCTGACAGGATCCCGGAGCTCATTATGTGAATTTTGTGCAGATGATATCTGAATATTATCTTGTCTTTGGGCCACTTTTAATAAGATCCATGAATATTTGCTTCTATCGGCCTTGATCACACACGGCTTTTCCCTGTCTCATTCATTTGTTATTCTTTACAATCTAGAAAGTGTTAGTAATCAGAGCTCACCACCAAATCCTCGGCACAGAGACCCCGGTCTGTTACCCTGTTGATCCATGACACTCTTTATAAACTCAGAAAACTGCGGTGCAGTTTGGGACCTGAAGTTAAATACATGGAAGACTTTCTAGAAATGTCATCTCATGGAGTGTATTACTGACCCCACAGAGCAGGACCGGTCCAGGCTCCAGCCCCAAACTGTGCTACGTTAGCTGATGTCACCTGGTGTGATAGCGAGTCACACAGAGCAGCAAAGGGCTTGGTTGTATTCATGGACTGTGTCGACTTAACAGATCCCACGCAGTGTGTTGCGGAGCCTATGGGTCATACTGAGGGATGTAGGTTCATCTCACAAAGTGAGACCCACAAAGTACAGGAAATTCCCAGGCTCCATCCCAGGACTGTTGTATTTTACTTCACGGTATGGTACAGAGACCCACAAAGCAGGACAGGCACAAGTACCGTCCCCAGCCTATGCTGAATGAGCTGATCTGACCTGGTTGGCACTGAACCACAATCATGAGACGATGGGCTGAGGCTCCCTGGCATGTGAGGTGTGAGTTATTCTCATTTGATGAGACACTTAGCATAATATAGAGGAGAAAGGGCCTGTGCTCAGTTAACTGATCTCACCGAGTGAGCTACTGAAATCCACACACAGAGCAGAATGTGCGTAGGCCTAACCCCAGCCTGTGTTCAATTGGCTGATCTCATCTAAAAAAGCTTTTGATAAGGATTCACACAAGAGGATTCTGTGCAAGATTAAAGTCTCTGGTATTAATGGTAATATATTGAGCTGGATGGGAACTAACTGGCAGGACATAGGCAGAAAGTAGTTACAGATGGATCTGGATCTGTTTGGAGACCAGTCACCAGTGGTGTCCCACAAAGTCAGTGTTGGGTCTGTTGATCTTTACGATTTTTATTAATGATCCAGATGTAGGTATAGGGGACGCGATCTGTAAATTTACAGGTGATACAAAGATCTGTGCGAGTGTTCAGACTGATCTTTGTGTGTTGAGAGATTGGGTTCATGACTGACAAATGATGTTTAGTTGGTACAATTGTTTCTGTGACCGAAGAGAGTGAGCATTGGTATTTCTCACGAAAGACTAAAAGAAGTCTGGTCAGAAGTTGTGGGTTTGAATCCTAGCTTAGCCGCGGCTGCAGTGGCCTCATGGCCTAATGGGCAAAGTGTCTCGTCTCACTATGAATCCTGATCTTATCAGAAGGCTGGAGGTTCAAGGCTGCTACGGAGTATAGTGGTAGCGTGACTAATCATAATCTAGAAACCCTAATTAACACTTGAGGGATGTGAGTTTAAATGCCATCACTGTCGCTGGTGACATTTAAGTTAAATTGATGAATAAATCTGGAATTTAAAAGCTGATCACTGTCATAATGACCATAAAACAACCAGTTTGTTGGAAAAAAAACATGTCGTTCACTAATGCCCTTTAGGGAAGAAAATCGGCCATCCTTATCCAGTTTGGCCTCCATGTAATTCCAGTCCCACAGCAATGTGATTGACTCTTAACTGTTCCCTGAAATGGCCCAGCAAACCATTTCGTTGTGAGGAACGATGACAGTAAAAGTTAAATAATAATAAAACCGGACAGGCCACCCAGCATCGCCTGAGGCATCAGACATGACAACAGAATGCCCGGCCCCTGTAAAGTCCTCCTCATGGACATCAGGGGACTTGTGCCAAAGTTGGGAGAGTTGACCCACAGACTAGTCATGCAACAGCCTCACATGGTCAGATCCTCCATCAACATCCCTACCTATGTCCTGTCTATCGGCAGGATGGTGCCACAAGAGGTGGAAGCGCAGTGGTATACAGTTGGGAGGGATTTGCCCTGAAGGTCTTCAACATTGACTCTGGACCCCAGGAAGTCACATGATGTGACAGAGGCGGCACAGTGGCGCAGTGGTTAGCACCGCAGCCTCACAGCTCCAGCGACCGGGGTTCAATTCTGGGTACTGCCTGTGTGGAGTTTGCAAGTTCTCCCTGTGTCTGCGTGGGGTTTCCTCCGGGTGCTCCGGTTTATCCCCACATGCCAAAGACTTGCAGGTAGATAGGTTAATTGGCCATTATAAATTGCCCTTAGTATCGGTAGGTGGTAGGGAAATATAGGGTCAGGTAGGAATATGGAATTAGTGTAGGGTTAGTATTAATGGGTGGTTGATGGTCGGCACAGACTCGGTGGGCCGAAGGGCCTGTTTCAGCGCTGTATCTCTAAACTATGTCAGGTCAAACATAGGCAAGGAAACCTATTGCGATGATTCAGTACTCCTCCATGTTGCACATGACGTAGAAGAAGCACAGAGGATAGTAAGGGCACAGAACGTACTCTGGGTGGGGGAACTTCAATTTCTATCACCAAGCATAGCCCGGTAGCAGCACTACTGAACGATCTGGCTTAGTCCTAAAGGGCACAGGTACCGGACTTGCAGTAAGTGCCGAGGGAACCAACTAGACATAAAAACCTGTTTTACCTCACCCTCACCAATCTACCTATTGTAGATGCATCTTTCCATGACAGTATTGGTTGGAGTGACCACTGAACAGTTCTTGTGAAGACGAAGACCCAATTTCACAAAGAGGATAACATTCAGCGGGTCAGGCAGCATCTGTGGAGAAAGAAGCAGAGTTAATGTATCAGGTCAGTGATGCTTCATCGGAATTGGAGGAGCAGGCTTACAGATATCCCATCCTCAATGATGGGTGAGACCAGTACATCAGTGCAAAAAGCAAGACTGATGTATTTGCAGCCATCTTCCACTAGAGGTCCCAAGTGGAAGATCCATTTCAGACTCCTCCTGACGCTCCCAGCATCACAGACTCCATGTCATATGAGGAAACGACTGAAGGCACTGGATACTGCAAAGGCTGTGGGAACTGACATCATCCCAGCAGTAGTGCAGAAGATCTGTGCTCCAGAACTGACTGCACCCATACCCAAGCTGTTACAGTACAGTTGCAACACTGGCGTATACCCAAACATTGCACCATAGAATCAGACACAAATCACGGCACAGAAGGGGGAAGCCCATCGCGTCTGCGCCAGCCAAAACAACTAGCCGCCCAATCTAATCCCAGCTTCTAGCACCTGATCCATAGCCTTGCTTCAATTGCATTCCCAGGTACCTTTTAAACGAATTGAGGGTTTCTGACTCCACCACCGGTCCTGGCAGCGAATTCCAGACACCCACCACTCTCTGGGTGAAAAATGTGTTCCTCATGTCCTGTCTAATCCTTCTACCATTCACCATAAATATGTGCCCCGTGGTAACTGACCTCTCCAAGAGGTGAAAACTGGTACTTCTTGTCTACTCTTTGTTCATCAATTAAGTCACCCCTCAGCCTCCTTGTTGTAAAGAAAACAACTCTAGCCTATCCAATCTTTCCTCATAGCTGCAGCTTTCAAGCCCTGGCAACATTCTTGTAAATCTTCTTTGTACACTTTCCACAACAATTATGTTCTACCTGCAATATGGTGACCAGAACTGGACACAATACTCCAGCTGTGGCATAACAAGCGTTTTATGCAGTTCCAGCGTTACATCCCCGTTTTTGTATCCTATACTTCAGCTAAGAAAGGAAAGCATTTCATATCCCTTCATCACCACTCTATATGTCTGTCTTGTCATCTTTAGGGTCATGTGGGCATGTGCTCCAAGGTCTCTCACTTCTTCTACCCCTCTCAATATCCTCCGTTTATTGTGCATTCCCTCACGTTATTAACCCTCCGAAAAGCATGACCTCACACTTCTCTGGATTGAATTCCATTTGCCACTTTTCCACCTATTCAATCAGACCATTGATATAATTCTGGAGTCTTCAGCTATCCTCTTTACTGTCAACTAGACGGCCAAATTTTCTGTCATTGGCAAATTTCCCAATTATGCCTGCCACATTTAAGTCCAAATCATTAATATGCACCACTAAAAGCAAGGGATCCAACACTGAGCCGTGTGGTACGCGACTGGAAACTGCTTTCAACTTACAAAAACAACCGTGAATACTATCCTTTGTTTCCTGTCCCTGAGACAATTCTGCATCCAACCTGCCACATTTCTCTCAATCCCACGGGTGTTCATCCAGTCTGCCATGCGGGACCTGGTCAAATGCCTTACTAAAATCCTTATAGACCACATTCACTGCACTACCCTCATAAATCCTCCTTGCTACTGCCTCAAAAAACTCAATGAAGTTAAAAGACATGAACTTCCCCGAACAAATCCATGTTATCTATGCCTGATTAATCCGTGCCTTTCTAAGTGTCAGTGTATCCTATCCCTCTGAATTGATTCTGACAAATTACCCATCACCAAGGTCAGACTGACTGACCTATAATTATTTGGTCTATCCCGTGCAAACTTTTTAAACAATTGTACAACGTTCACTGACCTCCAATCATCTGGTACCTGGCCTGTACCTAGTGCGGGTTTGACGATGATCCTCAGTGCATCTACTATTTCCTCCCTCGCTTACTTTAACAAGCTGGGATGCAATCCATTCGGCCCTGGAGATTTATCCTCTTTCAAGTATGTCAAACCCTCTAGTATTCCTCTGCCATTATGCGAATCATATCTAATATTTCACACTCCTCCCGTTTGTCTGCATCAATCCTCCACTTTGTGAAGACGGAGAAACATGCAGGAAAAACCCTGCACACATCTTCTGCATCCATGCATAAGTTTCCTTGTACAGCTCTGGCCCTACACTTTCCTTAGTTATCCCCTTGCTCTTAATGTGCTGACAAAACATCTTTGAGTTTTCCTTGATCGTTCCTGCCAATAATTTTCTATGTCCTCTCTCTGCTACTCTAATTTAATTTTTTACTTCATTTTCTATACGCCTCTAGGCGTTCTAAAGTATTAAGATTTATTTGGTCGTTATAAGCTTTTTTTTCTGCTTTACCTTACCCTGTAAGCTTCTAGCTAACCAGGTGGCTCTAGATTTGGCCATACCACCCTTTGTCTTTGTGGAGACATGCCTGCACTGTACCTGTAGCATCTCGCTTTTGAATTCCTTCCACTGGTTTGCCACTGATTTTCCTTCAAGTAGGTGCATCCGGGACTTTCGCCAGGTCACCTCATAATTTCGTAAAAATTTGCCTTCCCCCTATTTAGAACTTTTGCTCCTGTATTATCTTTGTCCTTGTCCATGATTATACTAAAATTCACTATATTATGGTCACTATTTCCAAAATAGTCACCCACTGTCACTTCATGCACTTGCCCAGCTTCATTACCGAAAACTAAATCTAGAATTGAGCCCCCTCTCTTTGGGCTTGTTACGTGCTGGTTAAAAAAGTTCTCTTGAACACAGTTCAAGAATGTCGTACCCTATGTGCCCTTCACACTTTTTGCATCCCAGTTGATATTGGGGTAGTTGAAATCCCCAACTATTATTGCCTTTTAAGTTTTGCACTCAAAGATGTGCCCGCATATTTGTTTTTCTATCTGTATCTCACTATTTGAGGGTCTACAGTACACTCCTAGTAGTATGGCTGCCCATTTTTTAATTTCTGAGCTCCATCATATGTTGTCATTTGATGATTCATTTAGCATATCAGCCCTCCTCAAAGCTGTTATCGATGCATTAAGTAATAATGCTTCACCCCCTACCTTTTATCCCCCTCTCTATCTCGCCTGAAGACTCAATATCCAGGATGTTGAGCTTCCATTCTTTCTCCTCTTTAAGCCAAGTTTCCATGATGGCAATGATATTGTCTTGTCGTGCGCCTATCTTTGCCGTCAGCTCATTGCTTTACTTTCTATACACCTTGCATTGAAATAAATACATTTTAACACTACGAAGTTCCTGAGGTGCTGCACACTTTTTAACCTTTCATTCTTCTGTCCTTCAGAGTCACCCGCAAATGTTCTGCCTCCTGTTCCCTGCCCTGAAATTGTACTATCTAAGACTGAGCTCAGCTTCCCATCCCCTGCCAAACTAATTTAATCCATCCCCAAAAGCACTCGCAAACCTTCCTGCAAGGATATTTGTCCCAGTCCCGTTCAGGTGTAGATCATCCTCCAGTACAGGTCCCACTTTCCCCAGAACCAGTCCCAATGCCCCAGAAATCTGAAGCCCTCCCTCCTCCACCATATTTCCAGCCACGCCTTCATCTGATGTATTTTCCTATTTCTCTTCTCACTAGCACGTGGCCTTGGGGGTAATCAGGTGATTACTACCTTTGAGATCCTGCTTGCTAATCTCGTTCCTAACTCACTAAACTCAATCTGCAGGGCCTCGTCCCTCCATCTTCCGAAAACATTGGTACCAATGTTGGTACCACGACCTCTGGCTGTGCAACATTGCCCTCTAGAATGCTCTGTAGCATCTCGATTATATGCATGACCCTTGCATGAGGGACACATCATACCATCCTGGAATCATGTCTGCGAACAGAGAAATGCCTATCTGTTTCCCTAACCATAGAACCCTCTATCACAATTGTGCTCTTACTTCATCAATGACCTTCCTTAAATCATGAAGTCAGAAGTGGTGTTCAGCACCATTTGTGAATCCTCAGATACTGAAGCATTCCGTGCAGAAATGCAGCAAGACCTGGGAAATATTCAGGCTTGCGCTGATAAGTGCAAGTAACATTCATGCCACACAAGCGACAGACAATGACCATCTCCAACAAGAGAGAATCTAACCATCTCCCCTTGAAATTCAATCGCATTACCATCGTTGAATCCTCCACATCATCATCCTGGCGTTTACCACTGACCAACAGCTTAACTGAACCAGCCATATAAATACTGTGGCTACAATAGCAGGTCAACGGCTGGCGCTTCTGTGGTGAATAACGCACCTCCTGACTCCCCCAAGACTCTCTATCATCTAACAAGGCACAAGTCATGAGTGTGATGGAATTCTCAATACTTTCCTGGCTGAATGCAGCTGCAAAAACACTCAAGAATGTTGGCACCATACAGGACACCCGATCCACCACCTTCAACGTTCACTCCCTGCACCACGGGTGCACAGTGGCAACAGCGTGTACAATCTACCAGATGCGCTGCAGCAACTCAGCTAATCCCCTTCGACGGAAACTTCCAAACCCCTGACCTCTACCACCGGGAAGGACAAGGTCATCAGTTGCATGGACACACCACCAAATTCTCCTCCAAGCCACACTGCATGCTGATTTGGAACTGTATCGCCATTCTTTCACTGTCGCTGGGTCAAAGACCTGGAACTCACTTCCTGACGGCACTGTGGCTTTATCTACCCCACATGGATTGTAGTGGTTCTGGAAGGTGGTTCAACAACGAAGGTCACATCCCATGAAAGAATAGAAGAAAATTGCAGTGTTATTCATGTGGGCCGAGAAAATATTCAATTTTCATCCATCCTTCAGAAAAAAAAACATTTAGTATGCTGTTGAAAGAAAAATATCTGGGTGTTCCAATGCACAGAGAATAGTGGACCTTGGAACAGTTTGCGATCTCATGAGGTAGTCACTCATTCACTGTATCTCTGAGTCTATCTGTCTGTCTGTCTCTCTCTCTCTGCCACTATCTCTCCATATTTTACTTTTTGCTTCTCTTGTATGCTTTGTCTCTGCATTTCTCTGTTTGCCTCAAGCTCCCTCTCTTTATCTCTGTTTCTCTTTCTGCCTTTCTCTGTCTCTATCTCAGCATTTCCCTCTGTCCCAGTTCTTGTGTTTCTTGCTCTCTGTATCTCTGTTCTCTTTGATATGACTCTCTTCTTCTGCTCTTCCTCTTTGGTGTTGTGCTGTGTAACCCCACCTCTGATGTGGAGACTGACAATCAATTCCCCAGCAAGGGGATTTTAAAATAGCAAAGTCATTCTTGTTCCACATTATCGAATATTGAAGGTTTTAAAGTACATGGCTTTAGGAATTAAGTGCAAAAACAAGGCAATTATGCTAAACCTTCATGAAACACTAGTCAAGCATCAGCTGGTGAATTGAGTTTAATTCTAAACAGCACACTTTATGAAGGATATCAAGGCCTGCGCGAGGGTTCCAATGGTATGGTAGCTAGGATGCTGGACTCCAGTTGCGTGGAGAGACTGGAGTCTTTGAGCTTGTTCTGCTTGGAGGTGAGAAGACTAAGAGGAGATTTGATAGAATTATCTAAATTTAGGAATTTGTTTGATAGAATAAGTTAGAAGAAACTGCTTCCCGTGTGTGAGACAAGGTGAGAAGGGGTCTCGTGGTTCCCTCTCTGTCTTTTCACGGTTCAACTGTAATAGTGTTTAATTTTAGAAACACCGTGTTTTTCGCTCCCCCTTCCTGAATCCTTGTTCACTGCTCCAATTGTAAGGCAAATAAATCAGACAGATTTCCTTAGATATGAACCAGAAAGGTGCAAGTTTATGAATCGTAAACCCAAATTCGGTTAACGACTGCGAACATGCAACACAGCCACACTAGCATGCATACACGATAAATACACACGCAGATAGAGACAGGAAAAGTAGAAAAGAGTAAAGGGGAAAACTTTGAGGCAATAGCTGGGTTATGATTACAGTCCTTTGAGTTCAACGTCGAGTCTTTGGTTGCTGGTAAGTCTTGCTGTCGTTGGGGCCCAGTTCACACTTCAACTTGTTTCGATGTTTCAATCTTTTCTGTCTTGAGGTTGACATGTCTTCCGTGGTTCCTGCTTGGGAGAAAGTGAGAGAGACAGCCAGGAGAGAGGAGCTTCACTGTTCCAGCTTCAGTTGCAAACTCTAGTCTAAATTCAAACTGTTCTGTGTCTCCTTCAAAGGCCTGGACCAGCCGATTCGTCGTGTGAACAGCTGGTTTAACCAGTCCTCTCTTGTTGGATTGTATCATCTTAGCAGTCCTTGGATGCGCTTCCTTACACATTCAAAGTCTGGTGATCAAAGCCCCTTTGCATTAATTGGATCACAAGCACCGTTTCTTACTTTGCAAATGTCCTCCAGTCAACAGTCTGGTGATCTCTTTAACAAGTCATTTCTTCACTCCAGCAACAGGTTAAAATCAATGTTCATAGGATTTTAGATTAGAGATACAGCACTGAAACAGGCCCTTCGGCCCACCGAGTCTGTGCCGAACATCAACCACCCATTTATACTAATCCTACACGACTCCCATATTCCTGCCAAACATCCCCACCTGTCCCTATATTTCCCTACCATCTACCTATACTAGTGACAATTTATAATGGCCAATTTACCTATCAACCTGCAAGTCTTTTGGCAGGAAACCGGAGCACCCGGAGAAAACCCACGCAGACACAGGGAGAACTTGCAAACTCCACACAGGCAGTACCCGGAATCGAACCCGGGTCCCTGGAGCTGTGAGGCTGCGGTGCTAACCACTGCGCCACTGTGCCGCCCTGTGCCTCATTCCTGGTAGGTGGAGATCTGCATGACAAGCGGCAGGAATGTCGGTAATCAGTGAATCGTGCAAATTATTTATTTACTGACAGTTTGCCGTGGGCCACTGTTGAAAGAAGATTTGCATTTTACATTTTCATGTCTTCATTCGGGCTAGGGTGAAATGATATGGGTAGCGAGGGCGAAAGTAACAGAGAGAAAGGAAGAGTTAGTCAGAGAAACAAAGGACGGGCTGGGATATATCAATAGAATGAGGCACTTCCGTGTATTGTGCAACATAGTATCATAGAAAGAGACTGAGGGAGAGGCAGATAGAGAGGCAAGGACTGAGAGAGTGAGAAAGGATAAACGAGTAAGCAGAAGAGGAAAACGGAGTGATCCAAATACAGAAATGAGGAGAAAGCGATAGAGAGGGACAGAGCAGCAGAGAAACAGATAGGGACGGACACAGCTACAGGGGCAGAGATAGATAGAGACACAGATTGAGACAGAGTGAGAAAAATAGAGACTAGCCATATGATGGAAAACGCTTATTATGGGATGGTTAGTTTGGTGATCCATGTGATGGCCTCCTGAGACCATTAGGGCAGCAATAAGGTGCCACCCTCAACAGAACGCATTGAGCAGGTTGTTGTGGTGTGTTCCATGGTCTGGGGCATCCTTCACCTTCCACGGATGGACCAGGTGGCCCCATCATCCATGCTGAGTGCAGGTTTGCTTGACAGCTGCCCACTGTCTTCGAGGAAAGTTGTGGCCTGGGATCTGTGCTTTGGGGTCAGTGATGAGGTGATGGTATTTTAATGATCCATGTGTTCCATGATTTATTCCATCTGGGTAGTGGGTTGAAACCTGCAGCATGAATATTAACTGCTATTTCCGAGAATGACCTGTGTAATTTTAAACATAGGGCTGAAATTTGTCACCTCACTGGGATCGGGATGGGCGGCGGGATGGGCCGGAATATCAGGATGGAAGGCGCCGGGACAGAAGCCCGACATCTTCACTTCACATTCTGATGTTTCTAGGTGTGGACACCCAGCGGAAGCACCTCGCACTGACACGTGGCGGGCAGGTAATTCAACCACTCAGGGCTTCAGAGACTCACCAGGTATCAAGAGATGGTGAGCTAGCAGAAGGTCAGTTCTGGATACAAACTGAAGCCATCCGAAATCCTAGCAGGGTTTGGCAGGGAGGGTGGGGCAAGATCTGAGTCAGCAATCTCAATCGGAATACGGGAAAAGTTGCCAGAACTGCAGTGACATACGACCAGAGTGCCATCTCGGAGCTGGCACTTGTGTAGGCAGAGTGGGGGGAGGGAGTTAAAAGGCCCTGGGGACTGAGTGAATCCACATTCCATAGGCCTCTCACTCAGATTTTTCATCTTCAAGTGAGGACGGGTATCATAGAGTGAGGGCGTTGCAGCCACGGGCAGTGTGGCAACATAAACCAGGGGGGCATCAGGATTGTCAGCGTCATGGGAGCATGGAGGAGAAGGGAACAGAGGGGCTCACACCCAGCCTCGTGTGCGTAGAACAGTTTACCCACCACAGGGGTTCTACCATCCAAGTCTCAGCTACCTTCAGATGTCGGAGCAGGATTGTTGCCTGAAATTCCACCTTTCCAGCGAGGATATCATAGAGCTGTGTGCCATGATGGAGGACGTGCTGAGCTCCATGAGAAGTGGTAGGCACCCAATGCCTGTGGCACTGAAAGTCACACTGACACTGCATTTTTACGCTTTAGGAACATTCCCGGGATCTACTATAGACATGAGCTGAATCTCCCAGTTTGTGGCTCATTGCTGCATTAAGATGGTCACCAATTCCATGTTTAAGAGGGACAGCCAGTACGTGTGCTTTCACACCCATCCAGACAGGCTATTAAGACCGTCGGATTGCGCGCCATCGCTGGATTCCCTCAGGTACAGGGTGTGATCAACTGCACACATGTGACCAATACTTCTCCCACAGACCAGGCTGCAGCCTTCATCAACAGGAAGGGCTTCCACACGATCAGTGTGCAACTGGTCGGTGTCCACTGCAAGTGCTCCCTGCAGGTGTGTGCACAGTTCCTGGGAGCAGTCATGATACCTACAGACTAAGCGCGAACCTTCAGGGATGGATACTGGATGATATTTTCTGCCCATTGAAGACGTGGCTACTGACAATTGTGAGGAACCCTAGCACTGCTTCAGAGGAGAAGTACAACACCTGCCATTGGACAAATCGCGTGACCATTGAGCAGGCCATTGGACTTCTGAAGATGTGGTTCAGGTGCCGTAGATCTGGGTGGAACCATTCAGTGTGCCCCAGCAAGGTTCTCGTGCATCGTTGTGGTGTCCTGTACACTGCACAACCTGGCGCTACAAAGGGCAGAGCAATTGAACAACGAGTATATCATGCAGTGCAATTTATACACCGATGAAGAGTAGATGGAGGAAGATGATGAAATGGCGTAGGATACTGAAGAACTCCCGAGATCACAGGCAAGGCGCCACGAGTTACATGCAAGGGAGTCTCAGGATGCGTTAATGAAGGCACAGTTCAGATGATCCTTAGTGACAGATCCATGCAATTCAATAAAGCTTCAGCACTCTGCAACCCTATTACTGCTTCCTTCATTTACTTACCATTTACCTGCACCCAGTAAGATATCAGACTGCAGCATGGGGAATGCATCGACCTCACGTGGTGTGATCCCACCTTTGACAGAGCCAGGGTGCTCCTGTAGTTCCAGCGGCCCACAGGGGATACAAGAAAATCTCCTGCCTATATTGGCGAATTCAAAAATTGCTACTTTCCATTGTTCCAAAAATATTCACCCATGAAGCCCCTGTGCAGCTCGATGCTCTTCTTAAATCTCTTATATTTGCTTCTACACGGTGTTCCCTCGCACTGTCAGCTGTGGTGGAGGAAGGTACGGACCTTACTGCCCAATGCCCTGGAATGACGTGGGTCTTCTGCCTATGTGTGCCTGACCCCTGGGGACTGAGTGAACCCACATGACATAGGCCTCATTCACTCAGTTTCTGGGTCCTCCAGTGAGAAGGGCTTTCATGGAGTGAGAGAGCAGCACACATGGGCAGTGGGGCAACAGGAACCAGGGGGGCTCATGAGCGTTAGGGTTAGCTAATTCGCGTTGCTAATGACTCCAGAAGCATTTCATTAGCCCGAGGCTCAGCATCGTCCTGGTCTCCCACAGTCCGCTGAGGATCAGTGGTCTCGGCTGTCACAGCCTCCGTCAGCTGCTCATGTGTGTATGTGATGTGCTCACCATATTGTGATCCCAGATCAACTGACAATTGATAAACACTGATTTGAGAGTATGTGTGCTGGTGCAGGGCGAGGGGGAGTGATGGGCCAGTGCATTCTTTGAGGCTCCCTCCTCCTTCTCAGAGGTGTACTGCTGTCCCTCGGTCCCTGGACCTGTCGGCTCTGCGTGAGATAGATTAATTAAAGTTGTTGCGACTGATGGATAGGTTTGTCCCGATGAGGCAAGGAAGGGATGGTAGGGTGAAGGAACCTTGGATGACAAGAGATGTGGAACAGCTAGTGAAGTGGAAGAAGGAAGCTTACTTAAGGTTGAGGAAGCAAAGATCAGACAGGGCTCTAGAGGCTTGCAAGGTAGCCAGGAAGGAACTGAAGAATGGACCGAGGAGAGCTAGAAGAAACATGAAAAAGTAGGATTAAGGAAAATCCCAAGGCGTTCTACACTTATGTGAGGAACAAGAGGATGGCCAAAGTGAGGGTAGGGCCGATCAGGGATAGTGGAGGGAACTTGTGCCTGGAGTCGGAGGAGGTAGGGGACGTCCTAAATGAATACTTTGCTTCAGTATTCACTAGTGAGAGGGACCTGGTCGTTTGTGAGGACAGCGTGAGACAGGCTGATATGCTCCAACAGGTTGATGTCAAGAGGGTTCGAATTGCTGGAAATTTTGAAAGACATGAGGACAGATAAGTCCCCGGGGCCAGACGGGATATACCCAAGGATATTACGGGAAGCGAGGGAAGAGATTGCCGCGCCTTTGGCGATGATGTTTGCCTCCTCACTGTCCACTGGAGTAGTACCAGATGATTGGAGGGTGGCAAATGTTCAAGAAAGGGAATAGGGATAACCCTGGGAATTATAGACCAGGCAAATTATTGGAGAGGATTCTGAGAGACAGGATTTATGATTTTTTGGAAAGGCATAGTTTGATTAGAGATAGTCAGCATGGCTTTGTGAGGGGCAGGTCATGCCTCACAAGCCTTAATGAATTCTTTGAAGACGTGACAAAACACATTGATGAAGGAAGGGCAGTGGATGTGGTGTATATGGATTTTAGCAGGGCGTTTGATAAGGTTCCCCATGGTCGGCTCATTCAGAAAGTAAGGAGGCATTGGATACAGGGAAAGTTGTCTGTCTGGACAGAGAATTGGCTGGCCCATAGAAGACAGAGGGTGGTAGTAGATGGAAATTATTCAGCATGGAGCTCGGTGTTCCACAGGGATCTGTTCTGGGACCTCTGCTCTTTGTGATCTTTATAAATGACTTGGATGAAGAAGTGGAAGGCTGGGTTAGCAAGTTTGCCGATGACACGAACTTGCTGTAGCTGTGGATGGTGTGGAAGGCTGTTGTCGGTTGCAACGGGACATTGACAGGATGCAGAGCTGGGCTGAGAAGTGGCAGATGGAGTTCAATCTGGAAAAGTGTGAAGTGATTCATTTTGGATGGTCGAATTTGAATGCAGAATACAGGCTTAAAGATAGGATTCTTGGTAGTGTGGAGGAACAGAGGGATCTTGGGGTTTATGTCCAATGATCGGTAAAAGTTGCCAAACAATTTGATAGTGTTGTTAAGAAGGCGTATGGTGTGTTGGCTTTCATTAACAGGTGGATTGAGTTTAAGAGCCGCGAGGTTATGCTGCAGCTCTATAAAGCCCTGGTTAGACCACACTTGGAATATTGTGTTCAGTTCTGGTCGCCTCATTATCGGAAGGATGTGGACGCTTTAGAGAGGGAGCAGAGGAGATTTACCAGGATGCTGCCTGGACTGGAGGGCATGAATTACGAAGATAGGTTGAGGGAGCTATGGCTTTTCTCATTGTAACGTAGAAGGATGAGAGGTGACTTGATATAGGGGTACAAGATGATGTGAGGCATAGATAGAGTGGATAGCCAGAGAATTTTTCCCAGGGCGGAAAGGGCTATCACCAGGGGGCAAAGTTTTAAGGTGATTGGAGGAAGGTTTCGGGGAGAAGTCAGTGGTAGGTTCTTTACCCAGAGAGTGGTGGGTGCGTGGAATGCACTGCCAGCGGTGGTAGTAGAAACAGATACATTAAGGACATTTAAGCGACTCTTGGATAGGTCCATGGATGATATTAGAATGAAGGGTATGAAGGTAGTTTGATCCTAGAGTAGTTTGAAGGTTCGGCACAACATCGTGGGCCGAAGGGCCTGTACTGTGCTGTACTGTTCTATGTTCTATTTTCGAAAGGCGAATGCACATTCCATCACTCTCTTCATTGTGTCTCCAGTCCTTCAGCAAAAACACATTCAACTTAACAAAAGCCAACAGTTTAAAGCCCAAAAGTCGATAATGCAAAAAAGCCGTTTATCATGGTGATTTTTCAGAAATTGGCCAAAACATTTGGCTCCCAGCATTCCACGGGAACTTGGCAGTGGACTGAAGAAAAAACCTTGAAACCCAAACATCGACGCAATGAGTGACTTCTTCAATATTCCAATCGACAGATGGCAGAGGCAATTAAGTCATATGATGAAATGTGTCCATCCAAGATTTGAATAATTTGTTTCAACCTTTTGATTGCTGTGAACTGCTATAGAACTGTAAATAATACTGACAGGCTTACGAGTTATGGAACCACCACGTCTAGTTGTGCCCCCACATTCCTTCGAAACGCTAATCTCAAAGAATTGTTTAATTGGAGTGAAGTCTGATGATGTTGATAAAACTGAATCTTCATGATTAAAACACGTTTGAATATCAATGGACTATTCATGAGCCCAGGATGTATAATATTATTATCTGTAAGAAGGCACAGATTTGGGAAAGGGTTTGTGGCAATCATTGTCCTGGCTTTTACTGCCCACCCCTCCAACCCAACGACGTTGTGGTGGGAAGCGCTATAAAATGCCTCTGGGAGAGGCCCACCACAGGAGGTCCCGGGACTATATTGCCAGAGGTTCCATGGCGTCCCTCCACCCCGCTGCGTGGCAATGGGAGCCACATTTACATATGTTCATACATGTAAATAAATACATTAATGAACTTACCTGGTCCCGCCGGCTGTCCTGCTCTGATATTGCCATCGGCGCTGGCACCTGCACGCCATCCATTCTCCAACTAGTGAAGTATGGTGGAACACTGGTAGGGAGAGGGAAGAAGGTGAGTATATCTGTGCGCAAGAGGGCAGCAGGTTTAAACTTATCTCATTTGTCCAAGGTTGATGGGATGGGGTAAAGTTAAAATTTTGTGACCTTTGTTGTGGGTGGGGTGCGGGAGGAGGGGAAGGTCAGGTACACTAGGTGCCTATTTTAATGGAAAGATAGGGCAGTAAATGACATGTAAGTTTAATGGGGAGGTGCGGGAGGGGCTGCGAATATTTATGTTATTATTTGTAATGCATTTTCATGACATGTGTCTTGAAAACTTTAAAATAATTGCAAAGGCTTTGAAAATGGCGCCGGCGCTCGCACAGTCGCACCTGATGCGGATGCCGAACGGATCTCCCTCCCCTTCCACTTCATCAGGTGCTGCACGCGGTCCGCCCCAGCTATGTGAACGTGCCGCTGCTTATGGGACACACTGCTGCCACTGTGCGTCGGTGGTGGAGGGAGTGAATGTTGAAGATGGTGGATGGGACGCCGATCAAGCGGGCTGCTTTGTCCTGGATGGTGGTCGAGCTTCTTGGATGATGTTGGAGCTGCACCCATCCAGGCAAGTGGAGAGTATTCCATCACACTCCTGACTTGTGCCTTGTAGATGGTGGACAGGCTTTGGGGAGTCAGGATGTGAGTTACTCACCGCAGAATTCCCAGCCTCTGACCTGCTCTTATAGCCACAGTATTTATGTGGCTGGTCCAGTTCAGTTTCTGGTCAATGGCAACCCCCAGGATATTGATAGTGGAGGATTCAACAACGGTAATGGCATTGAACATCAAGGGGAGATGGTTAGATTCTCTCCAGGTCTTGCTGTATGTGGACACGGGACCTCTTCAGTATCTGAGGCATTGTGAATGGAATTGCTGTAAGTACGTCCCATACAGACTGCATCTGTATAACATCCTTACTCATCTCTTGAGTCAATGCAACATGAACGAGCCCCCCAGAAAGTCTTGATCTTCTGTGTTCTTATATTTGAACAGTACTTGTACTTGCAGACAGACAACCAATCTGACAACTGGTCTGTTGGGCTAGAATAAGGCTATGGACCTCTGTTGGGGTCGCAGATGTTTATAGAGTCATAGCCATACAAGTATTAGGGCGCAGAAGGAGGCCATTCAGCCCATTTGAAAAATCCAGTCAGCCCCACTCCCCCCCCACCCCCCGCTCTATCCCCATAGCCCTGCAAGTTTATCGCCCTCAAGTGTCCGTCCAACTTTTTTACACAACGAGTGGTTCGGATTTGGAATGCGCTGACTGATAGGTGGAGACAGATTCAGTGGAAGCCTTCAAAAGGGAATTGGATAAATACTTGAAGGAGAAAAAACTGTGGGGATGCGGGGAAAGTGCAAGGGGTGCGGGGACAAATTGGATTGCGCTTTGACAGAGCTGGCACAGATTCAAGGGGCCAAATGGCCTCCTTTTGTCCATTACTGTTGCTTGGTGCAATGATTAACCAACGAGTGATGCCAAGCTTTGCTTTCATGAGCAAGGGATTTTGAGGCAGCTTAAGGGGTGTCCGCAGTTTGGAGGTCCTGGGGGAACAAATATTGCGATAACTCTAGATTTCCAAACAGAATGGAGGAGGGATCGGTGACAACAGGAATCTCTGTCGGAGACCGTGCGTTTCAATTATGTCTTCCTGCAGCAATGCCAGCTGATCCTTAAAACACGGAGCGGTCATCCTGTGAGTGATCTTCCCGGGAAATGTACACCCCTGGATGATAACTGAGGATGTTTGGCCTGGGCTCCTACAATTGGCAGTGAATATCTAAGATAATTTTTGCGATCATCTAAGCCCAGGTTTCTATGTGTTTAAGATAATTGGTCAAAGAACCAGAGGACGGAGAGGAGGTGATTTTTTTTTAATGCAGCGAGTTGTTGTGATCTGGAACGCGCTGCCTGAAAGGGCGGCGGAAGCAGATTCAATAGTAACTTTCAAAAGGGGGAACTGGATATGTAATTGGACGAGAAAGAATTGCAGGGCTATGGGCGAAAGAGCAGGCGAGTGGGATTAATTGGATAGCCCTTTCAAAGATGGGCTGAATGGCATCCTCCTTGCTCTATCATTCTGTGACTTGTGCTGGGTTAGTTGAGCTGGGCTAGCGAAGAGAGAGAGAAATCATCTGGGTCCCTCCTGATGTCCAATCCAGCGTCCACTGGTGGATTGGACAGGACCCGCTGTGATAATGCCCCACAGTGAAAAAGTTTGTCAAGATTCCCTAAGAGTTATGGAGTCTAAACAGCACAGAAGAAGGCCATTTGGCCCTTCAGTGCCAGCTCACTGTAGAGCAATCCAGTCAGTGCCGCTGCCCCTGCTCTACCCCTGTAGCCCTGCCAGTTTATTTCTCTCAAGTGCCCAATCAATTTCCTTTTCAATTCATTCATCGTCTCCGCTTCCACTAGTCTCGTGGGCAGCGAGTTCCAGGTCATTAACACCCGCTGTGTAAAATAGTTCTTCCTCACATCCCCCCTGCATCTCCTGCCCAAAACCTTCAATCTGAGTCCCCTAGTCCTTGTACCATCAACTAATGGGAACAGCTTTTCTTTGTCGACCTTATTTACCTGCCATTATCTTGTACACCTCTTATCAAATCTCCCCTCAGTCTCCTTTGCTGCAGGGAGAACAACCCCAGCTTCTCCAAACTAACCTTGTAGCTAAAATCCCCTCATCCCTGGAACCATTGTGGTAAATCTCCTCTGCACCCTCTCAAGGACCCTCACCTCCTTCCTTTGGCGACCAGCCGTGGATATACATTAAGGAAAAGAATGGGGAGGAAACTGGAAACACTTTAAACAACAACAAAGGTCCATATCTTTCTGTCAGCGCCGATCTCCCCTAGCAATTTAGTGATTAATGGCTTGGAAAAAAGATTCATCAGGCATTTGAAAGGCAATTTCATTTAAATGACTTCAATTCAGTACTTCGTGGTTAACAATAATATCAATTCAGCAGAATTCGAAAACATCTCTTCCAGTGGGAATTATTGGCCCCTCTCTGATGTGCCAACAGCCTGGCTCAAGTTAATTAATTTTCAATGTGATGTGTGCGCCAATGGATTGGAGGCCCCCGTAGCTGTGAGCCCCCACACTAAGCATAAATATTTTTAACCGCGTCCTGACCAGACTGGTGACGACTCCGCATTGCTCATGTCTGTAAGCAATGGGTTTCTGTCTTAAGGGCAACGTTTGGACAGCTCGCCAGCCGCCTCGGCAGGTCTGTGTTTGGCATCGTCAACCCAACCGCAAGGCAAAAATCTTCAGAATATGACGTGGCCAAACTGAGATTACAAACACTTAAAGAGAACCCATCGCAGAAACCAGGGGCCATTTAACCCAGCAACTGTATTCTTTTAGATTCATATTCGGTGTATCTTTAAGAGCACCAGGACTAAGAAGTAGGGGCAGGGGTGGGCCATTCGGCCTCTCGGGTCTGCTGCACCATTCAATAACATCATGGCTAATCCACCTCAACTCTACCCACCCACATTATCCCCGTATTCCTTCATTCCCTTCGTACCCAAAAATCTATCGATTTCAGTCTTGGATATACTCAACGACTGAATATTCACTGACCCCCTGGGGTAGAGAAATCTCTTTGAGTGAAGAAATCTCTCCCCATCTCCGCCCTAAATGGCCGACCCCTTATTCTGATTCTGTGTCCCTGTGTTCTACTCTCTCCAGCCCGGGGGGAAACATACTCCTTCTGTCTACCCCGTCAAGCCCCTGAAGAATTTTATATGTTTCAATGAGATCGCATCTCATTCTTCCAAACCCGAGGGATATATAGGCCTCGTCTACTCAATCTCTCCTCACAGGACGATCCCTTCATCCCTGGAATCAGTCTTGTGCACCTTTGTTGCACTCCCTCGAGGGCATGTACATCCTGCTTTAGGCAAGGAGGTGAAAACTGCACACCCTTCTCCATGTGTGGCCTCAACATGCCCCATGCAATTGCACTCTCTTCCGTCTTGTACTCCAAAACCTTGACAACAAAAAGCTAACATACCACTTGCCTTCCTAATTGCATGTGAATGTTCTGTGACCCATTGACTAAAACACCTTGGTCCCTCCGAATATACAGGTTTCCCCAGCTCTCGCCATTCCAAAAATATTTTGCATTTTTTTCCCTTCCAAAGCGGATGACTTAACGCTTGGCCACATTGTATTCCATCCACCATGCTCTTGATCCACATACCCCAGCAGCCTCTTTACTTCCTCCTCACTGTTTATTTTCTCACCTGGCTTTGTTGCCCTCGTAGTTTAAACCTTCCCCATGAAACGCGAGTTTGTATTTTGATCCCATTGACATCTGACCTCTGTCCTTTGTCCTTGCATGCGCCAGCACCCTCCAGGTTACTGCTGCCACATTGAAGGAGAATTTTCTCCTGTCCCCTTGTCCTGCTGAATAGGACAGAAGGAAAAACATGTCTTTTCGAGAATCCTAGCTCTAATCTCCACCCTCTGTTTCTCCGTTATAAACTTTCTGATCTATTTTATCAGTAATACGATCGTCAGCTCTTTTGATCTTCCCTCTCTTTATCCACTCAGCTCCAAATATTCCATCTCATATGTTCCTTTGTACTTCCCCTGCATCAAAGTCAAGACATTGTCCCATCGTTTTCCATCCAAAATCCTTCTTTTTAGATCTTCAAAGCAGCCGACTGCCTCATCCCCACCAGCCTACTAAGATCTCGCTGGTTTCAAATGTACTTGTTCTGTGTTCATCTTCGAGCAGAGTAGGCTAAGAAGAGATTTAATAGAGATGTTTAAAACCATGAGGGGTTTAGACAGAGTAAATAAAGAGAGACTGTTTCCTGTGGCTGAAAGGTCGATAAGCAGAGGGCACGGATTGAAGGCGATTGGCGGAAGAACTAGAGGTGACAGGAGGAGAAACCTTTTTTACCCAATGAGTGGTTAGGATTTGATATGTGCTGCCTGATAGGTGGAGACGGATTCAATCGGAGCCTTCAAAAAGGAGTCGGATAAATACTCGAAGGGCGAAAATTTGCAGGGATGTGGGGAAAGTACAGGGGGTGGGGGGGCGGGGAGCGGAGAGGCTCGAACTGGATTGCACTTCGAAAGAGCCAGCACAGACCCGATGGGCCGAGTGGCCTCCTTCTGTGCTCTGCCGTTCCAGGATTCTCCGAGTTCCGAGCAGGAGGTTGTTTGACCCTTCAGGGGGAACGGACTCGGGAATTGTGAGTGCTGATTGAGATGTTTGTCGGTGTTGGCCCATGTGTTTTTTTTTTGGTTCACCCCTGCACAAACTGCCTCCAATCTCGTTTCGAAAGGCTTTGCACAGCGAAGCGAGTTTTGTCGCCAAGTGAAGCGAGTCACCGTGCCCACTGGATGATGCCAAGCTATAAATGTTGCCTTCAGGAGAACGTTTTCCAAATACTGCGACAGCGTTCAGCACGAAGGCACACATGAGGAGTTTGCGGGTGCTTCGCCACGGCCTGTCAGCGTGAGGATGGCTCAGGGGATAGCTAACAAACATTGTTTACAATGCGCCAGAGGCGGGTCAGAAGGGACCATTCAGCCCATCGTGTTCGTGCAGGCTGAAAAAGAGCATTCCAGTCGAATCCAACTTTCCAGCCCTTGGCCCTTAGCCCTGTAGGTTACAGCACTACAAGTGCGTATCCAAGTCCGTTTTAAAAACAATAAGGGTTTCTGCCTCTACCTCCCTCATAGTTCTACACGCCTCAATTAAACTCCCTATCAGCCTCCACAGTTCCGAAGAAAACAACCCATCCAACCATTCTTCAGAGCTAAAACTCTCCATTCCTGGCACATGCCGATAAATCTCCTCTCTCGGATGATCATGTCCTTGATTATCTATATGGGGTTCAGGTGTAGTCAGCGATGGCTGAAGCTTGGCGGACTTTAAAAGGAGCATTTTGAAGTGTCCCAAGACACGTCGAGGGCCAATTGTCCCAGCAACAAGCGGTGGGGACTGTAATTATTTTCCAACTCAACAGGGTGAAGAACATAAGTTGGCAGGTAACAGAGCACATTGCTGCAGCAAGTGTCAGCGAGACCTGGTGGTTGCTTACAGAAGGTCCTGGTGTTGGAAGTTCCCTTTTGAGTGAGATGTTATCTGCCCGTTCAAGTGAGATGAAAGCTCCTTGAACTCTTAAGTGTCAGTGCCATCACCTATCTCTCGCTCCCATGCCACCCAAATAGATGAACTCACGATTGATGCTGTTGGGATTTTGCTGAGTGCAAATTGCTTGTCACGTTTGCTTATGCAGGAACAATGGTTATGATTTCCGAATAATTAATTGGCTGGAAAACGCATTGGGACATCTGAGGATGTTCAGTGTTAAATGCAAGTTCTTTTCCCAAAGCAGTCACCTATTGCTGGCATTGACGTCTCTCTGGTAAGATAGAGCACGGATAGAGGCAGAGTTAAGCTCCTCAAACAACATCCCAATAATTTGTCGGTTGCACATTGAGTGAAGAAGCCTGTGCGCCTGCGGGCAGATTCCACTTGGTAGTCTCCATAAGTGAGGATGTCAGTTTTAGCCTCAATTATTGCGACATGATGGCAAGCTTGGCCTTTTGGAGCTGCACGCACGGGAAACTGGGTTGAGCGCGCCTCAAATTCTCAATGAGAAAATAGTTAGAAATGCGGCGGATGCGGTGTACATGGACTTACAGACTTGAAATTTGAGGTTGCTTTTGTTTAAATAGAGGCAGTTAAGGGGTGATGTGAAAGGTGGATTACGAATCACGACAGGATGGGACGGAGTCGATGGAAACCGATTGTTTGCAGTGACTGGGAGGTGTAGAGTGAGGGGAAATTGAGACGATTACACATTGATGCCGGGGCAAGAGAGGAGGAGAAACAGTTTTACGCAGAGAGTTATGAGGCCGTGGAATTACTGATTAAGATGGAGACCTTGGGTAGGGTTTCTGCCCAAGATGGGGGCGAGTACAGAGGCTGGAATGGCTCGGAAATTCCCCGGGTGGCAAGCACATCAAGATGGAGGGGTCCCCTCTCTCTCTTACCTGAAGTGCAGGCTTCATCTCCCTCTGAGCTGGAGGGCCTCCTATTGGCTCTCCAGCTTCGAGAGCCTGCCCGCTGTACTTCATTGGATGGCGAGCCCCCTCCCCGCCCGGGCCACTAATTGGCCAACTCGGGGAACATCACTGCCAAGTGACAGCTCCTGACATAGTCGTGACCCCCATTTGACCAAAGATCCTGCCCTCTGTAGGTTAGCTAAGTGGCTGGAGCAAAGAGAGATGGAGAGATGTGGAAACTGGGTGGGCCCATGAGATGACAACCGTAACTTGTGTAGATGATAAATACTAAGACAGGCTGCATTGCAAGATCCTTTTAATTAATAGAGGAATCAATTGACCCTTATGGCAAAATGCCAGATGTGAAAGATAATGAACATGTACTTGCATTTATATAGCGACTTTACGATAGAGAAAACCTGCCAAGGCACTTCACACAGCTGTAAGCAGGTCATTGATCCAAAGGAGGGGTTTATTATTTCGTGCATGGGACGTGGGCATCGCTGGCAAGGTCCATCATTTATTGCCCATCCCTCATTGCCCTTGAGAAGGTGGTGGTGAGCTGCCTTCTTGAACGGCTGCAGACCATGTGGGGTAGATGCACACACAGTGCTGTTAGGAAGGGAGTTCCAGGATTTTGACCCAACAACAGTGAAGGAACGGCCGATATAGTTCCAAGTCAGGATGGTGTGTGACTTGGAGGGGTATTTGCAGGTGGCAGTGTTCCCATGCGTCTGCTGCCCTTGTCCTTCTAGATGGTAGAGGTCACGGGTTTGGACGGTGCTGTTGAAGGAGCCTTGGTGAGTTGCTGCAGTGCATCTTGTAGATGGTACACACTGCTGCCACTGTGCATCGGTGGTGAAGGGAGTGAATGTTGAAGGTGGTGGATGGAATGCCGATCCACTGGGCTGCCTTGTCCCGGATTGTGTCGAGCTTCTTGAGTGTTGTTGGAGCTGCACCCATCCAGACAATTGAAGAGTGTTCCATCACACTCCTGACTTGTGCCTTGTAGATGGTGGACAGGCCTTGGGGAGTCAGGATGTGAGTTACTTGCTGCAGAATTCCTAGCCTCTGACCTAGCTCTTGTCGCCACAGTTTGTGGCTGCTCCAGTTCAGTTTCTGGTCAATGGTAACCCCCAGGATGTTGATAGTGGTAATGCCATTGAACATCAAGGGGAAATGTTAAGATTCTCTCTTGTTTGAGATGGTCATTGCCTGGCACTTGTGTGGCGCGAATGTTACTTTCCACTTATCAGCCCAAGCCTGGATATTGTCCAGGTCTTGCGGCATTTCTACACAGACTGCATCATTGTGTAATCATCAGTGAACATCCCCACTTCTGACTTCATGATTGAAGGAGGGTCATTGATGAAGCAGCTGAAGATGGTTGTGTCTAGGACACTAAGACACTGAGGAACTCCTGCAGTGATGTCCTGGGACTGAGATGATTGATCTCCAACAGCCTATTTCCTTTGTGCGAGGTATGACTCCAACCAGTGGAGAGTTTTCCCCCTGATTCCCATTGACTCCAGTTTTGCTGGGGCTCCTTGATGCCACACTCGGTCAAATGCTGCCTTGATGTCACTTCAGCTGTTTTGTCCATGTTTGAACGAAGGCTGTAATGAGGTCAGGAGCTGAGTGGCCCTGGTGGAACCCAAAGTGAGCATCACTGTGCAGGTTATTGCTAAGCAACTGCCGCTTGATTGCACCATCAAGACAACTTCCATCACTTTACTGATGATTGAGTGTAGACTGATGGGGCGGTAATTGGCGGGGTTGAATTTGTTCTGCTTTTTGTGTATAGGACATACCTGGCAATTGTTCCACATTTTGTTGGGTAGATGCCAGTGTTGTCGCTGTACTGGAACAGCTTGGCTAGGAACGTGGCAACGTCTGGAGCACAGGTCTTCAGTACTATAGCCATAATATTGTCAGGACCCATAGCCTTTGTAGTATCCAGTGCCTTCAGCCATTTCTTGATATCACGTGGAGTGAATCGGATTGGCTGAAGGTTGGCATCTGTGATGCTGGGGACTTCAGGAGGAGGCCGAGATGGATCATCAACTCGGCACTTCTGGCTGAAGATGTTTGCAAATGCTTCTGCCTAATCTTTCGCACTGATGTGCTGGGCGCCCCCATCGTTGTGCATGGGGATATTTGTGGAGCCACCTCCTCCAGTTAGTTGTTTAATTGTCCACCACCATTCACGACTGGATGTGGCAGGACTGCAGAGCTTAGATCTGATCCGTTAGTTGTGGGATCGCTTAGCTCTGTCTATTGAATACTGCTTCCGCTGTTCAACATGCCAGTAGTCCTGTGTTGTCGCTTCACTGGGTTGACACCTGATTTTTAGGTATGCCTGGTGCTGCCCTCTTCAGTGAACGAGGGTTGGTCTCCTGGCTTGATGGTAATGGAAGAGTGGGGGATCTGCTGGGCCATGAGGTTACAGATTGTGGTTGAATACAGTTCTGCTGTTGCTGATGGCTCACAACGCCTCATGGATGCCCAACTTTGAGTTGCTAGATCTGTTCGAAATCTATCCCATTTAGCACGGTGGTAGTGCCACACAACACGATGGTGGGTGTCCTCTTTGTGCGGTGGTCACTCCTACCAATACTGTCATGGACAGATGCATCTGCGATAGGTAGATTGATGAGGACGAGGTCCCTCTTGTTGGTTGCCTCACCACATGCCACATACCCTGTCTAGCAGCTATGCCCTTTCGGACTTGGCCAGCTCGGTCAGTAGTGGTACTACTGAGCCACTCTTGGTGATAAACATTGAAGTCCCCCACCCAGAGTATATTTTTAACATGGAGAAAACATGCCAAAGCACTTCACAAAGGTCTAAGCAGATCATTGACCCAAAGGAGGTTTTTCTTGGATGGGATGTGAGGTTTGCTGGCTAGGCCCAGCATTTATTGCCCATCCATATTTGCCCTTGAGAAGGTGGTGGTGAGCTGCCTTCTTGAACCGCTGCAGTCCGTGTGGGGTAGGTAGACCCACAGTGCTGTTAGGGAGGGAGTTCCAGGATTTTGACCAGCGACAGTGAAGGAACGGCGATATAGTTCCAAGTCAGGACGGTGTGTGGCTTGGAGGGGAACTAGCAGGTGGTGGTGTTCCCATGCGTCTGCTGCCCTTGTCCTTCGAGGTGGTAAAGGTCGCGGGTTTGGAAGGTGATGTAGAAGGAGCCTTGGTGCTTTGCTGCAGTGCATCTTGTAGATGGTACACACTGCTGCCACTGTGCATCAGTGGTGGAGGGAGTGAATTTAGAAGGTGGTGGATGGGGTGCCAATCAAGTGGGCTGCTTTATCCTGGATGGTGTTGAGCTTCTTGAGTGTTGTTGGAGGTGCACCCATCCAGGCAAGTGGAGAGTATTCCATCACACTCCTGACTTGTGCCTTGTAGATGGGGGACAGGCTTTGGGGAGTCAGATGTCAGGATGGGTACAGGTCAGAGGGTGAATTTTACAATGGGTCTTAAAGGAGGGAAACAGATGTGGAGACTATGGGAGTCACACCCCAGTGTATGGGCCAAAACAGCTGACGGCATGGCTCGAGGCTAAATGGCCTGGCACCGTTCCTCATGGTGGGGTGAAAGGAGGAGAGACTGGGGTCCAAGGGATCGAGAGTTTGGGTGTTTGTAGAGTTCGAAGAGGTTACAGAGATAGGGAGGCATCCAAACATGAGGAGGATAATTTTTCACTGGAAGCATTTTTAAAAATTTGTTTGCGGGATGTGGGCCTCACTGGCTAGGCCAGCATTTATTGCCCATCCTTAATTGCCCGTGAACTGAGTGGCTTGCTAGGCCATTTAAGAATCAATCACATTGCTGTGGGTCTGGAGTTTCATGCAGGACAGACCAGGAAAAGATTAGTGAGCCATATGGGTTTTTACAACGATTGTGTATGGTCATCATTAGACTAACTTTTTAAATTCCAGATTTATTGAGTGAGTTCAAATTCTACCATTGGCCATGGTGGGATTTGAACCCATGTCCCCAGAGCATTAGCCTGGACTCTGGATTACTTGTCCAGTGACACTACCACTAAGCCACCGCTCTTTCCCATTGGGGGACCGCAAGCTAATGCTGGCCACTCAGGGTTACCCCACATATATTGGAATGATATCTCAAAAGTACTATTCTTCCTTGCATAACACCATTTTCTGTCTCTGATATTCTGGTTTGGAGAAGACAGCCTGAAATATTGGCGAGAATTTGCATTAATGCAGCAATTACATCGCGCTCCAGAATGTGATAAAATGCTGCAAGCGTTTACAGCAATATGAATAGAAATGCAGAAAAGATTTCCAAGTGTTCTCCATTACTTCCCCTCATTAATACAGTCACCTTGGAGACGTCACCGAGGTGAAAACTGAATGCCAGCGAGAGTAATTTAGAGGAGGTGACCAAAGGCAGAGAATCATTGAATTGTAGAATAGTACGGTGCAGAAGGAGGCCATCGAGCCGGCCCGACTCTTTCGGAGTGCAATCCAGTTAGTCCCACTCCCCACTTCTCACCTCCCCACCCCGCTCTTTCCCCACATCCCTGCATTTTTTTTTCTGCTCCAAGTTTTTATGCAATTCCCTATTGAAGGCTCCGATTGAATCTGCCTTCACCTATCAGGCAGCGCGTTCCAAATCCGAACCACTCGTAGCAGTTCCAAGGTTTCCCCTCCTGTCGCCTCTGGTTCTTTTCACCAATCGCCTTCGATCTGCGCCCACTGGTTATCGACCCTTCAGCCACTGAAACAGTGAGAGTGGGGATTTTGGAGTTGATACGTTAAGGGTCAAGGAGGCAGTGGAGGTTGAATCAGTAGGACAATAGAAAGCAGTTTTGCATTTATCTGGTGACAGATGGACAATCTCTCTGCAACAATCGATGATTGCTCTTGGCAAAGATAAAACCACTGAGGCTGAAACATGCTTTGTCTCCATCGATGAAGTAATCAGGTTGAATTATTGCCAGTGACTGAATGTTAAAGGGACGTCCATGTATTAATGGAGAGAAGAGTAACTCACCTTGCAGTACATTAGGGAGAAGTTTATTGTGAGCATGACCCAGTTTTTCACCCGTGCTGCGCTTGAACTGGGAGTAGTTATAGACTGAAGTCCGGTGGGAGCTTTGATCTGCAGTTGACCCATGATCTGCTTGACCTGGGAGTGTTTGATGCAATTGATACCCCGGCATGTAACCCTGTGTTTTGCAATCCTTAACCTCGTGTTCGTATCCCTTCATGGTCTCACTCCTCCCTCCCTATCTCTGTAACCTCCTTCAGCCCTGCAACCCTCCGAGATCTCAGCACTCCTCTAGTTCGGGCCTGTTCAGCATCCCCCAATTTTAACCGCTCCACCATTGGCGGCCGTGCCTTCAGATGCCTGGGGGCCCCAAAGCTCTGGAATTCTCTCCCTAGACCTCTGAATTCTGATGAAAGGTCGCAGACCTGAAACGTGAGCTGTTTCTCTCTCCACACACTGTCAGACCTGCTGTTTATTACCAGCGCTTTCTGTTTTTATTTCAGATTTCCAGAATCCTCAGTATTTTGCTTTTTATTGCAGAAATGTGGGTTGTATTCCCTGGAATTTAGTAGGTTAAGGGGTGATTTGATCAAAGATTTCAAGATATTAAGGAGAACTGATAAGGTCAATAGAGTGAAACTACCTTTCAGGAGTGAAATTAGGAAACAATTTTACACACAAAGAATCATAGAATATTTAAGGCACAGAAAGAGGCCACTTGGCCCATCGTGTCTGTGCTGGCCATAAAACGAGCCACCAGTCTAATCCCACTTTCCAGCGTTTGGTCTGTAGCCCTGTAGGTTATGGCACTTGAGGTGCCTATCCAGACACCTTTTCAATGAATTGAGGGTTTCTGCCTCGAATACGCTTTTAGGAAGCGAGTTCCAGACCCCCAACACACTCTGGGTGGAAAAAAAACTTTTCCTCATCTTTCCTCTAATCTTTCTACCAATCAGGTTAAATCTATGCCCCCTAATCATGGACTTTCTGCTCAGGTAAATAGTCCCTTCACATCCACTCTATCCCTCACAATTTTGTACATTTCAAACAGATATCCCCTCAGCCTTCTCTGTTCCAAGGAGAACAACCGCAGCCTATCCAATCTTTGCTCATAGCTGCATTTTTCCAGTCCTGGCAACATCCTCGTAAATCTCCTCTGTACCCTCTCTAGTGCCGTTACATCCTGTCTGTAATGAGGTGACCAGAATTGCACACAGTGCTCAAGTTGTGGCCGAACCAATGAGATAAACAGTTTCAGCATAACCTCCCTGCTCTTATATCCTATACCTCAGCGAATAAAGGAAAGGATTCCATATGCCTTCTTAACCACCTTATCGACCTCTCCTGCTACCTTCAGGGATCTGTGAGCATTCACTCCAAGGTCCCTCACTTCCTCTACACCTCTCAATATTTTCCCATTAATTATCTATCCCTTTGCCTTGTTTGACCTCCCCAAATGCATTACCTCACACTTCTCCGGGTTGAATTCCATTTCCCACTTTTCTGCCCATCTGACCAGACATCAATATCTTCCTGCAGCCTCCAGCTATCCTCCTCACTATGTACCACACGGCCAATCTTTGTGTCGTCTGCAAACGTCTTGATCATGACCCCCACATTCACGTCAAAGTCGTTAATATTGAGCCCTGCGGAACGCCACAGGAAACAGCCCTCCGGTCGCAATAACAGCCGCCAACCCTTTGTTTCCTGCCACTGAGCCAATTTTGTATCCACCTTGCTGCATTTCCCTCGATCCCATGGTATTTTATTTATTTAACTCATCTGTCAAGCGGGACCTTGTCAAAAGCCTTGCTAAAATCCATGGGCCAATCAAGGATAGTGGTGGGAAGTTGTGTGTGGAATCAGAGGAGATAGGGGAAGTCTTAAATGAATATTTTTCGTCAGCATTTACAGTAGAGAAAGAAAATGTTGTCGAGGAGAATACTGAGATTCAGACTACTAGGCTAGATGGGATTGAGGTTCACAAGGAGGAGTTGTTAGCAATTTTGGAAAGTGTGAAAATAGATAAGTCCCCTGGGCAAGATGGGATTTATCCTCGGATTCTCTGGGAAGCCAGGGAGGAGATTGCAGAGCCTTTGTCCTTGATCTTTATGTCGTCATTGTCGACAGGAATAGTGCCGGAAGACTGGAGGATAGCAAATGTTGTCCCCTTGTTCAAGAAGGGGAGTAGAGACAGCCCTGGTAATTATAGACCTGTGAGCCTTACTTCGGTTGTGGGTAAAATGTTGGAAAAGGTTATAAGAGACAGGATTTATAATCATCTTGAAAAGAATAAGTTCATTAGCGAGAGTCAGCACGGTTTTGCGAAGGGTAGGTCGTGCCTCACAAACCTTATTGAGTTTTTCAAGAAGGTGACCAAACAGGTGGATGAGGGTAAAGCAGTGGGTGTGGTGCATATGGATTTCAGTAAGGCATTTGATAAGGATCCCCACGGTAGGCTAGTGCAGAAAATACGGAAGTATGGGGCTGAAGGTGATTTGGAGCTTTGGATCAGAAATTGGCTCGCTGAAAGAAGACAGAGGGTGGTGGTTGATGGCAAATGTTCATCCTGGAGTTTATTTACTAGTGGTGTACCGCAAGGATCTGTTTTGGGGCCACTGCTGTTTGTCATTTTTATAAATAACCTGGAAGAGGCTGTAGAAGGGTGGGTTAGTAAATTTGCGGATGACACGAAGGTCGGTGGAGTTGTGGATAGTGCCGAAGGGTACAGAGGGACATAGATAGGCTGCAGTGCTGGGCTGAGAGATGGCAAATGGAGTTTAATGCGGAAAAGTGTGAGGTGATTCACTTTGGAAGGAGTAACAGGAATGCAGAGTCCTGGGCTAATAGGAAGATTCTTGGTAGTGTAGATGAACATCTTGGTGTCCAGGTACATCAATCCCTGAAAGTTGCTACCCAGGTTAATTGGGCTGTTAAGAACGCATATGGTGTGTTAGCATTTATTAGTAGGGGGATCGAGTTTCGGAGCCACGAGGTCATGCTGCAGCTGTACAAAACTCTGGTGAGACCACACCTGGAGTATTGTGTGCAGTTCTGGTCACCGCATTATAGGAAGGATGTGGAAGCTTTGGAAAGGGTGCAGAGGAGATTTACTAGGATGTTGCCTGGTATGGAGGGAAGGTCTTACGAGGAAAGGCTGAGGGACTTGAGGTCGTTTTCGTTGGAGAGAAGGAGGAGGAGAGGCGACTTAATAGAGACATATAAGATAATCAGAGGGTTAGATAGGGTGGATAGTGAGAGTCTTTTTCCTCGGATCATGATGGCAAACACGAGGGGACATAGCTTTAAGTTGAGGGGTGATAGATATAGGACAGATGTTGGAGGTAGTTTCTTTACTCAGAGAGTAGTAGGGGCGTGGAACGCCCTGCGAGCAACAGTAGTAGACCCGCCAACTTTAAGGGCATTTAAGTGGTCATTGGATAGACATATGGATGAAAATGGAATAGTGTAGGTCAGATGGTTTCACAGGTCGGCGCAACATCGAGGGCCGAAGGGCCTGTACTGCGCTGTAATGTTCTAATTCTAATGTAGACCACATCGACTGCACTACCCTCATCTATCTTCCTTGTTACTTCTTCTAAAAATGTGATTAAGTCGGTCAAACAAGATCTTCCCTTAACAAATCCACGCTGACTATCCTCGATTAACCTCTGCCTTTCTAAGTGACAGTCTATCCAGTCTCTCAGAATAGATTCCAATAATTCGCCCACTACTGAGATTAGACTGACTGGCCTGTAATATTCGGTCTCTCCCTCGCTCCCTTTTTAAACAGAAGTACAACGTTCGCAGCTCTCCAATGCTCCGGTGGCACACCTGAATCCAGTGAGGACTGGAAAATGATGGTCAGAGCATCTGCCATTTCCATCCTGGCTTCTTTTAACAGCCGGGGGTACATTTCATAGAGTTATACAGCACAGTACAGGCCCTTCAGCCCATCATGTCTGTGCCGGCCATCAAGCACCTAACTATTCTAGTCCCATTTTCCAGCATTTGGCCCATACTCTTGTATGCTGTGGCATTTCAAGTGCTCATCTAAATACTTCTTAAATGTTGTGAGGGTTCGTACCTCTACCACCCCTTCAGGCAGTGTATTCCAGATTCCAACCATCCTCTGGGTGAATTTTCTTTTTCTCAAATCCCCTCGAAACCTCTTGCCCCTTACCTCAAATCTATGCCCCCTGGTTATTGACTCCTTTGCTAAGGGAAAAAGTATCTTCCTATCTAACCTATCAATGCTCCTCATAATTTTGTATACCTCAATCATGCCCCCCCCCCCCCCCCCGTCATCCTTCTCTGCTCTAAGGAAAACAACCCTAGCCTTTTCAGTCTCTCTTCATAGCTGAAATGTTCCACCCCAGGCAACATCCTGGTGGATCTCCTCTGCACCCTCTCCAGTGCAATCACATCCTTCCGATAGTGTGGTGACCAGAACTGTACACAGTACTCCAGCTGTGGCATAATTAGCGTTTTATACAGCTCCATCATAAACTCCTTGCTCTTATATTCTATGCCTAGGCTAATAAAGGCAAATATCACATATGCCTTCCTAACCACCTTATCTACCTGTGCTGCTGCCTTCAGTGATCTATGGACAAGTACACCAAGGTCCCTCTCACCCTCTGTACTTCCTAGGGTCCCTTGCCTTGTTAGTCCTCCCAAAATGCATCACCTCACACTTCTCAGGATTAAATTCCATTTGCAACTGCTCTGCCCATCTTTCCAGCCCATCTATTTCGTCCTGTAATCTAAGGCTTTCCTCCTCACTATTTACGACACCACCAGTTGTCGTGTCATCTGCGAACTTTTTGATCATACCTCCCATATTCACGTCAAAGTCATTAATATACACTACAAACAGCAAGACTCCCAGCACCGATCCCTGCGGTACACCACTGGTCACAGGTTTACAATCGCAAAAACAACCCTTCACCAGTGCCCTCTGTTTTCTGCCAGCAAGCCAATTTTGGATCCAATTTGCCAAATTGCCCTGGATCCCATGGGCTCTTACCTTCTTAGCCAACCTCCCATGCAGGACCTTATCAAAAGCCTGACTGAAGTCCATGTAGACTACATCTACTGCTTTCCCCTCATCTACACATCTAGTCACCTCCTCGAAAAATTCAATCAAGTTAGTTCGACACGATCTCCCCCTGACAAAGCCGTGCTGACTATCCCTGATTAATCCCTGACTCTCCAAGTGGAGATTAATCCTCTCCCTCATAATTTTTTTTTCCAATAGTTTGCCAACCACTGATGTTAGACTCACCGGCCCGTAATTACCTGGTTTATCTCTGCTACCCTTCTTGAATAATGGTACCACATTCACTGTCCTCCAGTCCTCTGGCACCTCTCCTGTGGCCAGAGAGTATTTGAAAATTTGTGTCAGGGCCCCTGCAATCTCCTCCGTTGCCTGACATAACAGCCTGGGATACATCTCATCTGGGCCTGGGGATTTATCCACTTTTAAGCCCGCTAAAACATCTAACACGTCCTCCCTTTTATGGTCAAGTATATCGCAATCCCCCCTCCCTAATCTCTACACCTACATCGCACTCTCCACAGTGAAAACAGATGAAAAGTAATCATTTAAAACCTCAGCTATGTCCTCCGGCTCCACACACAGATTGCCACTTTGGTCCTTAATGGGCCCTACTCTTTGCCTGGTTATCCTCTTGCCCTTAATATACTTGTAAAATGCCTCAGGATTTTCCTTTATATTGACCGCCAATGTTTTTTCATGTCCCCTCTTGGCTCTCCTAATTACTTTTTTAAATACTCCCCTACACTTTCTATACTCCTCTGGGGCCTCCGCTGTTTTGAGCACTCCGAATCTGCCATAAACCTCTTTTTCTCCTGATCCAATCCTCTATATCCCTTGACATCCAGGGTTCCCTGGACTTGATGGTCCTACTCTTCACCTTAACGGGTACATGTTGACTCTGAGCCCTCACTATTTCGTCTTTGAATGACTCCCACTGGGCTGATGTAGACTTTCCTACAAGTATCAGCTCCCAGTCCACTTTGGCCAGATCGTGTTTTATCAAATTGAAATCAGCCTTCCTCCACTTCAGTACTTTTATTTCTGGTCCATTTTTGTCCTGTACCATAACTACCTGAAATCTTAGAGTTATGGTCACTATCCCCAAAATGATCCCCCACTGATACTTCTACCACTTGTCCAGCTTCATTCCTTAAGATTAGGGTTAGTACTGCCCCTTCTCTTGTCGGACTTTCGTACTGGCTCAAAAAGCTCTCCTGTATTAATTTTTAGAATTCCGCCTCCCTTAAGCCTTTTGCACTAAGACTATCCCAGTTGATATTAGGTAAGTTGAAAGCTCCTACTATTATTACCCTATTATTTTTACACCTCTCTGAAATTTGCCTGCATATCTGTTCCTCTATATATCCCTGACTGTTTGGAGGCCTGTAGTACATGCCCAACCAAGTGATTGCCCCCCTTTTGTTCTCACGTTCTACCTATATGGCCTCATTTGAGGAATCTTCGAATATATTATCCCTCCTTACTGCAGTAATTGACTCCTTGATCAACAGTGCAATACCACCTTCTCTTTTATCCCCTCCCCTATCACGCCTGAAGATTCTGTACCCTGGAATATTGAGTTGCCAGTCCTGCCCCTCCCTCAGCCATGTCTCTGTGATGGCAATAACATCATGTGCGACACAGTGGCACAGTGGTTAGCACCGCAGCCTAACAGCTCCAGCGACCTGGGTTCAATTCTGGGAACTGCCTGTGTGGAGTTTGCAAGTTCTCCCTGTGTCTGCGTGGGTTTTCTCCGGGTGCTCCGGTTTCTTCCCACAAGCCAAAGGACTTGCAGGTTGTTAGATAAATTGCCCCTAGTATAGGTAGGTGGAAGGGAAATATAGGGACAGGTGGGGATGTGGTAGGAATATGGGATTAGTGTAGGATTAGTATAAAAGGGTGGTTGATGGTCGGCACAGACTCGTTGGGCTGAAGGGCCTGTTTCAGTGCTGTATCTCTAAACTAAATAATCCCATGTGCTAATCAATGCCCTCAATTCATCTGCCTTATTAGTCCGACTCCTTGCATTAAAGTCTATGCATTCCAGCCTTGCATTTTTCACTTGTGCCTTAACAGGTCTATATTTGCTCTGCCTTCCAGATTGACTTAGTTTCTCTTCGATATTTGACTTTGCATCACCCCCTACTGTACCTGCACTCGGTATCCCATCCCACTGCCAAATTAGTTTAAACCCCCCCAACAGCACTAGCAAACCTCCCAGCAAGGATGTCGGTCCCGTTCCGGCTCAGACCCAGCGATCCAGGAACCTAAAGCCTTCCCTCCTGCACCATTTCCTCAGCCACGCTCTATTCTCCTATTCCTACACTCGCTAGCACGTGGCAACAGGGAGTAATCCAGCTCAATCCATATAGCCTCATTTCTTCTGGCCCTTGTTATTTCTCAACTTTCAAGAATGATAATCCCATCAATACTTCCTCCCTCCCTATGTTTATCACATCCAATACTTCACACCCCTCTTCCTTAATTACAATGCCTGCATCATACCCCTCTTTTTGTGAAGACTGAAGCAAAGTATTCATTAAGAGCCATACCAACATCTTCTGCCCCTGCAAAAAGACCTTTTTGGTCTTTTATGGGCCCTACTCTTTCCTTAGTTATCCTCTTAATGTATTGATAAAACATCTTTGGGTTCACCCTGATTTTGCGTGCCAATATTCTTTCATGCACTCTCTTTGATTTCCTAATTTCCTTTTTGATTTCTCCCCTCCACTTCTGATACACCTCTCGGCTTTCTGTCGTATTGAGTTCTCAGTGTCGGACATAAGCTTTCCTTTTCTGCCTTATCTTACCCTGTGAGCTCCTTGACATCCTTGGGGCTCCAGATTTGGCGTCTCACCTTTTTTCTTTGCGGGAACATGTTTCCTCTGAACCTCTTGAATCTCCCCTTTGAATGCCTCCCACTGCTCTGACACTGATTTCCCTTCAAATAACTGTTTCCAGTCCACTTTTGCTAAATCACTCCTCAGCTTAGTAAAATTTGCCTTGCCCCAGTTGAGAACTCTAACTCCTGTTCGACCTCTGTCCCTTTCCATAATTATGTTAAAAATGACTGAATTGTGATCACTATTACCAAAATGCACTCCCGCTGCCACTCCTTACACCTTCCCATCTTTATTTCCTAAAACTAAGTCCAAAATGGTGCCCTCTTTTGTTGGCCTTGTCACATACTGTCCAAAATAGTTCTCCTGAATGCACCTCAAGAACTCTGCTCCCTCAATGCCTTTCATGCTAAAACTATCCCAGTTAATATTGGGCTAGTTAAACTACTATTACTCCCCTATTGTTCTTGCACTTCTCAAAGATTTGCCGACATATCTGCTCTTCTATTTCCCGATGACTGGGGGGTTTATAGTACACTCCCAGCAGTGTGACGTACCCATTTTTTTGTTCCTTAGCTCAATCCATGTGGCATCATTTGATGAACCTTCCATAATATCATCCCTCCTCACAGCTGTAATAGTTTCTTTGACCAAAATTGCCAGTCCCCCTCCTTTTTCATCCCCCTCCCTAATGTGTCTGAAAACCCTGCAACCCGGAACATTGAGCTGCCATTCCTGTCCCTCCTTCAGCCATGTTTCTGTAATAGCTATGATGTCATACTGCCACGTGTCTATCTGTCCCCTCAGCTCATCTGCTTTATTTGCTATACTGCTTGCATTGAAACAGATACCCCTGAGCACTGCCAAACACTTTTTTATTTTCTCACCTTTGTTTCCTCTGCCTTCCAGACCCATCCACTAACCTTCTGTCTTCCATTTTCATTTCTGATTTTGTCCCAACTTATTCTATCCCCAGGTCCCCATCCCCCTGACAAACTAATTTAAACCCTCCCCAACAGCACCAGCAAAACGTCCCGCAAGGAACTCAGTCCTGTCTCTGTTTGGCTGCAACACGTCTGGCCTGTACAGATCCCATCTCCCCCAGAGCCGGTCCCAATGTCCCAGGAATCTTGTCCGAGCATGACTCACGTGGAGCACATCCCATCGGAATAGCTCTCTCCTTCCGCAGTACCGGTGTCAATGTCCCATCAATTCTAACCCATTTCTCGCAAGCCAATCTTTGAGCAACACATTTACCTCTTTAATCTTATTGACCCTGTGCCAATTAGCTCGAGGCTGAGGTAGTAATCCTGAGATTATTACCTTTTTGGTTCTGCTTTTTAATTTAGCGCCTGGCTGCTCATATTCTCTCAGCAGAACTTGTATCCTCGTTCCACCTAAATCGTTACTACCTACGTGGGCCATGACAACTGGATCTTTCCACTCCAGGTTCCTCTGTGGCCCAGATGAGATATCCCAAACCCTGGCACCAGGTAGGCAACACAGCCTTCGGGACTCTCGATCCTGGCCAGAGAGAGCAGCGTAATGCCCCTAACTATACTATCCCCAATTACGACTATATTTCTCTTTTCTCTCCACATTTTAATGGCCCTCTGTGCCACGGTGAATTTTTTCATCTTCCCTACAGTCACTGGTCTCGTCTACACATGGAGCAAGTATCTCGAACCTGTTGGACAAAGATAAGGGCTGAGGCTCCTGCAACATTATCTCCTGGATCTCTCTACCAGCCTCACTCATAGTCACACCCTCCTGTCCCTGAACACTGGCCGAATTCAAGGTAGTTAATCTAAGAAGTGTGACTGTCTACTGATACAGTGCGTCCAGTTAACTCTTCCCCTCCCTGATGTGTCGCAGTGTCTGAAAATCAGACTCCATCTCATCAACTCTGAGCTGGAGTTCCTCGAGCAACCAACACTTTCTCCAGATGTGGTCACTAGAAACCATAATGGGGTGCATCAGCAACCACATCATGCAGGTACAACACAACGCCTGGCCCTGATCTCTATTTTAGTTAATTAGATTTTAATATGTTTTTAGCATTTCTGACTGGTCTTTAGTTTTTAATCTGTAAAATATTTCTACTATTCTCCTTTAATCTGAAATCAACTGAGACGAGGTAATTCAAGTTATCAGTTACTTACCAACCAATGAACTTATGGTTTTCCTGTGATGTCACTCTTTGTTTTTCACTCTGTTTTTACACCCTTAAAATAACCCAAAATTAGATTATTTACACTAGGAACCTTGATTCCCTAACATAAATGCCTACTATATTAAAAAAGAACTGCAGACCTTTCTCTTTAGTTACTTACCAATCTATTTAGAGTTATTCCCGAACGACTGTAACTCACAAACCAATCACCTTGCAGCTTTCCTGTGATGTCATTGTTGATTTTTTTTTTCAAAACTCAGGCGCGCCTGGACTGCTCTCGGAACAGGTCCGACTGCTCTCCGCCTTTCTCACCGAAGATGTGGACACAGCTTCTACAGCCACTAAATCTGGAAAGGCCACTGGGATCGATAGCATCTGCATAGAGTTCTTCAAGAACCAGTGTCCAAATGGATTGCCAAACCCGCCTCCTACATACTTGAAACTGTGATAGTCACAGTTCTCTGTCGTCATTCCACTGTCCTTGTCATCTGAAAGCCATGAAAACCAGCCCACAATCCCAAAAGTTACAATGCTATCTCCATTCCCTCCACGGTCGACAAGGTGGCAGAACAGCTCATTCTTAAAAAATGAAACGGATTTTAGAAAGCGCTCTCCCAAACCTTCAGAGAAGGAAGAAGCTGCTCCAGCCAGATCTTGCACACAAACTACCAGCATTGAGGCAGGGTTCCAGAAGCAGCTGAAAGCTGCAGCTGACTTCATAGGCTTGCCATCTGTTCACGACCTTGTCTGTAGTGAAGGCCTGCTACTGAAGCTTTCAACAATCATTCAATGCCACAAAACTCTTCGGCTTATCAACACTCTGATGAGCAACCACAAGTTCTGCGCTGATCTTGCTGATAAGACCAGGTGAACACTGACGCGCAGCAACAGTATGCCCAAGGATTCGTTGCTTCCAATGGTCTTTTTCCACATCTATGGCTGTCATGCCCGCACTAAATGCATGAAATACGTCCATGCTGATGGTAGATCAAATGGTGTCTCAGGAATCATTGCTAGATTAAGAAGAAATTACAGTCACCAGAGGCCAGGGGCTAACAGAATACTCTGCATGAATCTTATGTCTTCATCCCAATCCAGAAAATATCTATAGTGGTGTCGGAGTTCTTTCTGAGCAATAATGCCACTGGGAAAACTGAACGTGCCCCACTTTGGAAGTGAACTTACCCATGACCCCATCCAAATACCTGGGGAACACACTGGATAAAACAACAAAGAACAAAGAACAAAGAAAATTACAGCACAGGAACAGGCCCTTCGGCCCTCCATGCCTGCACATTTCCAGATCATCCATCTAAACATGTCGCCTATTTTGTAAGGGTCTGTATCTCTTTTCTTCCTGCCCATTCATGTATCTGTCTAGATACATCTTAAAAGACGCTATCGTGCCCGCATCTACCACCTCTGCTGGCAACGCGTTCCTGGCACCCACCACCCTCTGTGTAAAGAACTTTCCATGCATACCCCCCTAAACTTTTCCCCTCTCACTTTGAACTCGTGACCCCTAGTAATTGAATTTCCCACTCAGCGAAAAAGCTTCTTGCTATCCACCCTGTCTATACCTCTCATGATTTTGTACACCTCAATCAGGTCCCCCCTCAACCTCCGTCTTTCTAATGAAAATAATCCTAATCTACTGAACCTCTCTTCATAGCTAGCGGCCTGCATACCGGGCAACATCCTGGTGAACCTCCTCTGCACCCTCTCCAAAGCATCTACATAAGAATCTCTCCTATCAGCCACATCTCATCAATATTGTCCAAAAAGCAAAAACCAGGGAGCAACTGCTATTTAGTCATGCTGGAACGTCATGGGAGCGCAGCAGTGGTTCCAATGTATTTTTCAGCACCATAGGGCGGCACAGTGGCGCAGTGGTTAGCCCCACAGCCTCACAGCTCCAGCGACCTGGGTTCAATTCTGGGTACTGCCTGTGGAGTTTGTAAGTTCTCCCTGTGTTTCCGTTGGTTTCCTCCGGGTGCTCCGGTTTCCTCCCACCTGCCAAAGACTTGCAGGTTGACAGGTTAATTGGCCATTATAAATTGCCCCTAGTATAGGTAGGTGGTAGGGAAATATAGGGGCAGGTGGGGATGTAGTAGGAATATGGGATTAGTGAAGGATTAGCATAAATGGGTGGTGGTTGATGGTCGGCACAGACTCGGTGGGCCGAAGGGCCTGTTTCAGTGCTGTATCTCTAAAAAAAATACTGCTCTGCCTCATTGACGTGCAGTAACCACATCAAGATTATGACCTGCAGCTGAACTCTGCCTTGAAAACTGTTTCAGGGATGCTTAAGCACAATGGAAAGCCTCACAATACTGTCACTCGCCAAAATGCCATCGTGCTCCATGAGATGGAAGAAATCACGAGGAACACCGAGCTTCCCAATCACGAAGACATACAAAACCTACAAAAAGACACTGAAAAGCACAGCTGCTGATATTCTTGCATCCAATGTATTCATTCAAACAACATTCCAAATATATGGAATCGTGGGGCGGATGCAGCGTTGAAATAAAAGCAGCTGATCACTGACCCAGCATCAGAGTTCAATGGCTTCGCCCTCCCTCGAAGACAGTGGACAGCACACACCCAAGAAAATACAGGGCACCATGAAAGGCGACCACCTGCTGGTGAAGTGGCAGAAGATGAATTACTCGAAGTGTGATTGTGACCATGAGTCCAAGACCATGCAAAGCATTATATCAAACTGCCCACTAAGACCTGTTGCAGAAGTCATCTCATTACCCTACTCTACTTCCCATGATGTCATTAAATTGATAGCAAATCTAGACACCCCGTTATACGCCTTTGTCCCTCTTGCAAAGTAGTAGAAACACTTCTCCAGTGAGAATCTGATGACACAACACGTACAATCTTGCAGTACCACAATAGTGGTATTTCCACCAGGGAATATACAGCGCGATTTGAAATCTGAAAAAAAAAAGTTCGTCACATGTCGATACTTTGTAGGAGGATCGACCTTAGTAACTAACACAATGATGGTACAGCAAGAAGTGTCTACCAGGTGTGACCAAAGGTATTCTAGCAGTGCTGAAGCATGTGATAGTGGTGTTCCGAGTGTGATAAGGATGCTCAGTGTGTGCTAGGTGAGGCATACATGTGCTAGGGGATGGGACTACTGAGCCAGGGATACGCAAGTGTGTGATACGGGCGTCTAACAGGGTGAACGTGGATGGCAATAGCGAGCTGGAGATGTGCACATTGTGCTATGCGTGTGCAAGCGTATGACACGGGTGCCGAAGAGCGTGATCGCGTGTCCAAGCGTGGGCGAGGGCTGCCTAAATGCGTGATTGCTGGGCCCAGAGCGTACTAGATGTTCCCACAGTGTGATAGACGTGCCAAAGAGTGTTGTGCGTTTCCCAACAGTGTACTCATTGATGGCAAAAATTTACTAATGGTGTCCAAGAATGTGCTGGGGTACCCAAGAGCGTGCTAATTTGCCCAACTTCGTGCTTGGAGTGCCCAGATGGTGCCAGGTGTGCCCAAGAAGGTGCTGGGGCGGCCCGAAAATATTGTAGAGGCGCCCAACAGTGTACTAGGAGTGCCCAAGATTGTCCGCGCGGTACCCAAGAGTGTACTAGGTGATGGAAAGTGCGTGCTATGAGGGCCCACAATCTTCTGGGTTCACAGGAGTGTGCTGGGTGCCAAAGAAAGTGATCAGTGTGCCCAGAGTATGCTAGGTCTACCCAAGGGTGTCTGCTAGAGAATGACAAGAGTGTAATACAGGTGCCCAAGAGTGTGATTGCAGTGAGCAAGTGTGTGATAGGGACACCGAAGAGTGTTAAATGTGTGCTCAAGAGCATAGTAGGCGTGACTGAGAGTGTGCTAGGCGAAGTCAACAGTGTACAAGCGGTGACCAAGCATGTGCTCGGGTTTTCAAAACATTTGCTAGGGGATGACAAATGTATACTAGGGTGCCCAAGTGCGCTTTCAGTGCAGAGTGTGCTCGGAGTAAGCAACTGTGTGATAGTGGTGCCCAAGAGTTTGTTAGGACTGCCCTAGAGGTTTCTAGGTGTGCCCAAGTGTGTTCTAGGTTTGTCCAAGAACATTGCTAGTGGATAGAAAGAATGTCATAGGTGTGTCCAGGAGCGTGCTGGAGTGCCCAAAATTGTTAAAGGAGCACCAAGGAGTGTACTAGAGGTGACCAAACATGTTCTCGGGGATGGCAAGTGAGTGCGAGGGTGTCCAAGTGTCTGCAATGGTGCCCAAGAGTGCGCTAGCTTGCCTGAATGAGTTCTTGGTGTGCACAGAGCGTGCCATGTATGCCCAACAATGTGATAGGCTTGCCCAGGTGTGTTCTGGTGGTGCACAAGTGTGTGCTGGAGATGCTCACGTTTCTACAATGGGTGCTCAAGTGTGTACTATGGTGCGCAAATGTGTACTAGGCATGGCGAAGACTGTACTAGGTGAAGGCAAGTCTGTGTTAGCAATGACCAGTATGTGCTAGAGTTGCCCAAGGGTGTGGTAAGGATGCTCAGGTATGAAATAGGCGGACACGCGAGTGTACTAGGCGTGCCTAGAAGAGCTCTTGTGGTTCCCAGGGTGTGATAGGGGTGACAAAAGGTGTTCTGAGCTGCAGAAGAATATACTCAGCGATGAAACAATTGTGTTAGTGGTGTCCAAGAGTATACTGGAGTGCACAAAATTGTAATAGGGGAGCCCAGTTTGTGATAGAGTGAGCCCAAGTTCGTGCTAGGGGATGGCCAGAATATGGGAGATGTGTCCAAGAGGGTGATGGTGTGCCTAAAAGTGTTGTAGAGGTGCGCAAGTGTGTGCTAAATATGCCCAAGCGTGTACTACGGGTGCCCAAGTGAGTGATAGAGGTGTTAGGAGTGTGATAGCGGTGGCCAAACGTGTGCCAGGGGATGGCTGGATTGTGATAGGGTATCCAAGTTGGTGCTAGAGGTGACAAAGTGGGGACTAGTGTTGCCCAAATGTGTCTCTGTTGTGTGCAGAGTATGCTTAGTATGCCCCAAATAGTGTCATTGAGCTAGGATATGGCAGCAGTGCGATAGGGGTGCCCAAGCGTGTGATATGGTTGCAGAAGTGTGTCCTCGGAGAGATAGGTGATGACAAGTGTGTGCTGGGAGTGGGCAGATATTGCTAGGGTTGCCCAAGCGTGTGATGGTGGTGCCCCAGAGATTGATGGCTGCAAGAAAAGTGTTCTAGGGGTGCCTAGTGTATGTAAGAGGTGCCAAAGAGTTTGCTCTGTGTGCCTAGAGTGTGATAGGTGTGAAGAAGAGTGTATTAGGTGTGCCCAAGACTGTGGTAGGAGATGGCATGAGCCTGCGATGAGAGTCCAAGATAGTGATAAAATGCCCAAAAGTGTACTTGGAGTGCCCAAATGTGTGCTTGAAATGCTCAAGGAGGTGGTTGGAGCACCCCGCGTGTGTTAGAGATAATCAAGTTGGGGATACGTGTGACCAAGTATGTGCCAGGTGAAGGTAAGTGTAAGTTACGGGTAAACAGATTGTGAAAGGTATACTCAGATGCATGTCAGGGGTGCCCAAGAGTGCGTTAGATGTGCCCACGAATACTAGCGATGCCCATAGTGTACTAGATGTGCCCAGTGTGTAATAGAAGTGCCAAGGAGAGTTCTCAGTATACACAGAGTGTATCCAAGTGTATGCTAGGAGTGAGCAAGTGTGTGACGGCCTACGCAAGGGCATGGTGGTGCTGGCCAAGAGCATGCTAGGCATGCCCAGGTATGTGATATGGGTGAGCAACCGTGCGATAGGGGTAATTGACTGAGTGATAGGGGTTACCAACTGTGGAATAGGGGTTACCACTGGTGTGCTAGGGGTTACCAACTTTGTAATAGAGATTTTCAGAGTGTGAGTGATGTGCCCAAGAGTATACAAGGGGTGCCCATGTGTGTTCTAGCTGTGACCAACAGTGTGAAGGTGGGTGGCAATAGTGTGATACAGGTTGGTAGAAGTGTGCTAGGGTGTCACATTCGTGCTAGGAGTACCCAAACCTGGGATAGATCTGCCCGATGTGTGTTTGATAGGCCCAAGTGTTAGCTAGGTGCGCACAAGAGTGTTCTGGGATGACCAGCAGTGTACTGGGGAAGGCAAGAGATTGCTAGTGGTGCCCAAGAGTGTGTTAATGTTCACAAGAGCTTGTTCCATGTGACCAAGAGTGAAATAGAGATGCATAAGTATATACTAGTGGTACACAGAACGTTCCAGGTGTTCCCAAGGGGGTACGAGGGTAGTCCAGAGCGTACTATGGGTGCGCAAATGTGTGATAGTGCTGCCGAGAGTGTTATAGGGGCACCCAAACATGTGCTAGAGATTGGCAGGAGGGTCCTTGGGTGTCAGCAGCGTGCTAGATGTAATGAGAAATAGTCTAGGGATACCCAAATGTCTGCTTGCTCTGTCCATACTGTGGTCGTGTGCCCAAGAGTGAACTATGGGATGGCTATAGTGTGATAGGTATGCCCAATCACGTGCTAGGGTTGTGAGGTGTGTCCTAAGGGTATCCAAGAATGTGTTAGGTGACGGCACATGAGCGATAGGACTGCCCATATTGTGATAGAGTTGTCTAAGTATTTGATAGAGGTGAACAAGAGTTAGCTAGGCGGGTACAAGTGCATACTAAGAGTGCACAGAGTATAATAGGGGAGCCAACTGCATGCTGGGGAGCCCAAGAGTGTACTAGGGATTCCCAAGAGTGTACTAGTGGTGCCCAGAGTGTGTTCAACGGGGGTCCAAGAGTATTTTAGGTGGTACAGACATGTGCTAGGGGATTAAAGGAGTGTGTTAGGGTGTCCAGGTGTGTGCTAGGTCTACCTGAAACTGGGCTCAGGTTGCACAAATATCTGCTTGGCATGACCAAGAGTGTACTAGGTGCTGGCAGGTGAGTGTTAGGAGTGCCCAGAATGTGGTAGGGTTGCCTAAGTGTGTGATAGGCATTACTATGAGTGTGCTGGTGGTTCCCAAGAGTCGTCTAGGGGTGCCTAAATGTGTAATAGGGTTGTCCAGAGTGTATTAAGCTGTCAAACAGTGATTTGGGGTGCCCGAGAGTGAACTCGTTGTTGGCACGATTTTGCCAATGGTGTCCCAGAGACTGGTGGGGTACCCAAAAGTGTTTTAGGGTTGCTCAAGCGTCTGTTAGAGTTGGCCATGTGTTTTCACGTGGCCAAGAATGCGAAAGGTGCAACTAAGAGAGTAATAGCGCATGATGGCAAGTGATAGGTGTGCCCTAGCATGTGCAAGGTTGCAAAGGTGTGTCCTAGGGTGATCAAGAGTGTCATAGATGATGGAAGATGTGTGCTCGGTGATGACAAATGCGTACTAGGAGTACCCAGAGTGTGATAGGTGTGTCCAGGCAGGTGCTAGGTTTGGTTGAAAGTATGGGAGAGGCCCAAGCATGTGCTGGGGGTGTGCAAGTGTGTACTCGGGGTGAACAAGAGTGTGCTAGGACTGACCAAGAGTGTAAGAAGGGTGATCAAGGGTGTGCTAGGGAATGGCTAGAGGTGCCCAAGTGGTTGCTAGGGGAGAACCAGTATGTGATCAGTGTGCCCAAGAGGGGGCTGGGGTGCCCAGAGTTTGATAGGGGTGAACATGTGTGTGCTGGGGACGGCCAACGTTTGATAGGGCTGCGCAAGAGAGTGATAGGGGTGCGCAGGAGTGCAATAGGCGTGCCCAATGGTGTGCCAGTAGAGCCAAAGAATGCGGTATTGATGCCCAGAACTGCCCTACAGGTGCCCAAGAGTTTGCTAGGTGTGCCCAAGTATGAACTGAGGTTACTCAAGGGTGTGCTCCGGATGACTGGAGTATGAAAGATGTGACCGAGAGTGATAAGGGTGGCGAGAGTGTGTGACAGGTTGGCAAGTGTGGGCTAGAGGACTGCAAGAGTGTGCTTTCGGTGCCCAGGTGTATGCTTGGGGATGGCAAGTGTGTGACACTAGTGCCCACATATGTGTGAGGGGATGGCAAGTATGTGAAAGGGCTACTCAATAGTGTGCTGGAGTGCCTACGAGTGTGACATATGTGATAAAGTGTGTACTAGGAGTGGGCTTGAATGTGATTTAAATGCCCAAGAGTGTGCCAGGAATGCCCAATTACGTGCTATTGTTGCCCAAGACCGTGATAGCGGTGCCCAAGAGTGATCCAGGAATGATAGTAAGTGGCTAGTCGTGCCAAAGAGATTGCTAGAAGATGTCAAGAGGGTAATGGGGTGCCCAACAGGGTGCAAGGTGTTGGCAAGTGCGTGCCTGCGTGCCCAAGGGAGTGACTGGTGTTGGAAACTGCATTTTCGGGAGGGGAAGAGTGTGCCAGTGTTGCCCAAATGTGTGATAGGAGTGCCCAAGTGTGTGATAGGTAATGGCAATAGCTGTCTAGGTGTGCACGAAGTGTGCTAGCGGATGACAAGAGTGTGATGGGGTGCCAAGGAGCATGCTAGACATGGCCAAGAGTCATGGTGCTCGGAGATGGCAAGAGTCTTCTATAGGTGCCCAAAAGTGTGCGATGGGATGATAAGAGAGTGCTGGGTGAGCCCAAGAGTGTGATAGGGGATGGTGAGAGTATGGCAGCTGCACCAAGAGAGTGCCAAGTGTGCTCAAAAATGTGTCCGGATGAGCCGTGGATGGAAAACGTATCCGAAGGTGCCCGGTATGGTGCTGGGCTAACCACGTGTGTGTAAGTGGTGCCCAAGAGCATGCCAGGGGTTCCCAAGTGAGTTCTATGGGTGCCCAGAGTGTGCTGGGGATTGCAACAGGGAGGTAGGTGTGTCAAGATTGTGATGATGTGCCCAAGTGCATGCTAGGAGATGACAAGTGTGTGATATAGGTGTCAAATGTGTCCTATGGGATGGCAAGTGTAGAACAAAGGTGCCCAAGAGAGCACCAGGTGTGCTCAAGCGTGTGCTAGCAGTTGACAAGAGTTTAGTAACGATGCCCACGAATGGCTAGGGGATAACAAGCATGTGCCAGGGCTTCTGAGGGAATGCCAGGTGTGCCCAAGAATATGCCAGGAGTGTCCACTAGTTTTTCAGTCGATGGCAAGAACGTGCCAGGGGTGCCCAAGTGTGTGTTAGGTGTGCCCAAGCGTATGTTAGTCGACGGCAATATTATGCTAGAAGTCCACAGAATGTGCTATGGATGGCAAGGGTGCATTAGGGGTATCAAAGAGAGTGCTGGACGTGTCTAACAGTGTTTCAGGGAATGGAAAGAGTGCCCTGGAGATTACCAGAGTGTCCTAACGGTTCCCAAGAGTATAATAGGTGTGTGCAAGAGCATGCTAAGGGTGACCAGAATTGACTAGGGGTGATGAAGAGAATGATAGGTGTGCCTAATGTGTCTAGGAGCATTCAAGAGAGTGGCAACGGGAGTCCAAGTGTGTGATTGTGTGCCAATGTGTATGCTCATTGCACCAGGAATGTGCTAAGGGTGCCCCAGAGTATGCTAGGTGTGCCCAAGAGTGTGCTAGCGGGTGGCTAGGTTAGATAGTTGTTCCCAAGTGTATACTCAGTGTGCCAAGAATGTAATAGGGGTCCCAAAGAGTGTCGTAGAGTGCCCAAAAGTGTGATAGGGGATGGTATGCATGTGCTGGGGTACGCAGAGTGTACTAGGGATGGCGAAACGTGCTCGTGGCGCCCAAGAGTCTGATAAGTGTGTGCAAGAGCACGCTTTTGGGCACTCCAACACAATTGTTGTGGCCCCTATCACATTCTGGGTACACTGAGCACACTCTTGGGCACCCCAGTAGCACTCTTGGGCACCCCAGCACACACTTGTGGCCAGAATGCACTTGGAGTGCATTCCAACATGGATACAAGAGCAGGTCAGAGGCTAGAAATCCTGTGGCGCGTAACTCACCTCCTTCCTCCCCAAAGCCAGTCCACCATCTGCAAGGCACAAGTCAGGAGTGTGATGGAATACTGTTCACTAACCTGGATGGGCGCAGTTCCAACAACACTCAAGAAGCTCGACACCATCCAGGACAAAGCAGCCCGCTTGATTGTCACCACATTCACAAACATTAACTTCCTCCACCACCGACGCACAGTGTCAGCAGTTTGTACCATGAAAAAAAGGATGCCAGAAGAGCCCAGATTGTGCTATGCTTGTACAAGTGTAAATTAAGTGTGCCCAAATGAGCGTTCGGTGTCCCCAGAGTCTGCTAGAAGCGCTCAAAGGCGTAATTGTGTAACAAAGGGTGTGGCAGTCGATGGCAAGTGTGTCCTGGGGGGCCAAGAGACTGTTGGGGATTCCCAGGAGCATACTCTGAGTTCTCAAGTGTGTTCTACAGCTGCCCAGAGTGTGCTCAGTAATGTCAAGAGCGTACTACGTGTAACCAAGTGTGTGCTAAGGGTAATCAAGAGTGTACCAGGGATGCCCAGTGAGTGCTAGGACTGCCTAGTGTGATAGGGGTGCCCAGGTGTGAAATAGGATGCCCAAGTGAGTGATAGTGGTGACCAGGTGAGTTCTAGGGGTGTAATGGAGCATGTTAGGTGTGCACAAAAGAGTTGTTCGGGATGGCAGGAGTGTGCTAGTATGTCCAAGTGTGTGCTATCAGGGACCAAGAGTGGAATACATGCCCAAATGTGTACTTGGTATGCCCAGAGTGTGTTAGGTGTGCCAAGAAGGTGCTGAGTTGCCCAAGAGTGAATTAGGGAACGATAATATTGTGATAGTGGTTCCCAAGTTAGTTTTGATGACTGCAGCTTTTAGTTTGCTTTTAGTTTTGGTGACTGCAGCTTTGACAGTAGCGAAGGTGCGAGAGCGAGCTTACAGCTGGGAAGTCAATTTCAGTGGACGTTTAAAAGTTAATTCCCTTTTGTTTTCGGAGGACCAGGGGACTGCGGGGTAAGTAAAAACTATATATTTGGGTGGTTTAAAATCTCTTTCTTTTAGTTTTGGTGACTGCAGCTTTGACAGTAGCGAAGGTGCGAGAGCGAGCTTACGGCTGGGAAGTCAATTTCAGTGGACGTTTAAAAGTTAATTCCCTTTTGTTTTCGGAGGACCAGGGGACTGCTGGGTAAGTAAAAACTATATATTTGGGTGGTTTAAAATCTCTTTCTTTTAGTTTTGTTGACTGCAGCTTTGACAGTACCGAAGGTGCGAGAGCGAGCTTACAGCTGGGAAGTCAATTTCAGTGGAAGTTTATAAGTTAATTCCCTTTTGTTTTCGGAGGACCAGGGGACTGCTGGGTAAGTAAAAACTATACATTTGGATGGTGGTTGATTTGTTGGGAATTTAGAATAGAGGGAATGGAAGTTAAGGCAGTTGTATGTTCCTCCAGCAGAATGTGGGAGGTAAGGGTCGCCAAGGGTGTCCCTGCTGACTGCATCTGCGGGAAGTGCACCCAACTCCAGCTCCTCGAGAACCGCGTTAGGGAACTGGAGCTGGAGCTGGATGAACTTCGGATCATTCGGGAGGTGGAGGGGGTTATTGAGAGGAATTATGGGGAGGTAGTCACACCTCAGGTAAAAGAAGTAGGTAGATGGGTTACCGTCAGGGGAAGAAGAGGGAACCAACAGGCAGTACAGGGATCCCCTGTGGCCGTTTCCCTCAACAACAGGGATACCGTTTTGGAAACTGTTGCGGGGGATGACTTACCAGGGGTAAGCAATGGGGTACAGGTCGATGGCACAGAGTCGGTCCCTGTTGCTCAGAAGTGAAGGGGGAAGAGGAGCAGAGCATTAGTCACTGGGGACTCCATAGTTAGGGGAACAGATAGGAGGTTCTGTGGGAACAAGAGAGACTCACGGTTGGTATGTTGCCTCCCAGGTGCCAGGGTTCGTGATGTCTCGGATCGTGTTTTTGGAATCCTTCAGGGGAAGGGGGAGCAGCCCCAAGTCGTGGTCCACATAGGCACCAACAACGTAGTTAGGAAGAGAGATGGGGATTTAAGACAGAAATTCAGGGAGCGAGGGTGGAAGCTTAGAGCGAGAACAAACAGAGTTGTTATCTCTGGGTTGTTGCCCGTGCCACGTGATAACCCTGCCCCAGAGAGAGAGGAGGTGAACACGTGGCAACAGGGATGGTGCAGGAGGGAGGGTTTTGGTTTCCTGGATAATTGTGGGTCTTTCTGGGTTAGGTGGGACCTCTACACACGGGATGGTCTTCACCTGAACCAGAGGGGTACCAATTTCCTGGGGGGGGAGATTTGCTAGTTCTCTTCGGGGGGGTTTAAACTAATTCAGCAAGGGAATGGGAACCTAAAATATAGTGCCAGTGTACAGGATGTTGAGAGTAGTGAAGTCAGGGATAAGGTTACAAGGACGCAAGAGGGCACTGGCAAGCAGGAACCTGGTTTAAAGTGTGTCCACTTCAACGCCAGGAGCATCTGGAATAGGTGGGTGAGCTTGCAGCATGGGTTGGTAGCTCGGATCTCGATGTAGTGGCCATTTCGGAGACATGGGTAGAGCAGGGGCAGGAATGGATGTTGCAGGTTCCGGGATTTAGATGTTTCAGTAAGAACAAAGCAGATGGTAAAAGAGGGGGGGGGCGGTGTGGCATTGTTAATCAAGAAGAGTATTACAGCGACAGAAAGGACCTTTGAGGACTCGTTTGCTGAGGTAGTATGGGCCGAGGTTAGAAACAGGAGAGGTGAGGTCACCCTGTTGGGACTCTTTTATAGACCTCCAGATAGTTCCAGAGATGCAGAGGAAAGGATAGCGAAGATGATTCTCGACAGGAGCGAGAGCAACAGGGTAGTTGTTATGGGGGACTTTAACTTTCCAAATATCGACTGGAAATACTATAGTTCGAGTACTTTAGATGGGTCAGTTTTTGTCCAGTGTGTGCAGGAGGGTTTTCTGACACAATATGTAGACAGGCCAACCAGGGGCGATGCCACATTGGATTTGGTACTGGGTAATGAACCCGGCCAGGTGTTAGAGTTAGATGTAGGTGAGCACTTTGGTGATAGTGATCACAATTCGGTTAGGTTTACCTTAGCGATGGGCAGGGATAGGTATATACCGCAGGGCAAAAATTATAGCTGGGGGAAAGGAAATTATGATGCGATTAGGCAAGATTTAGGATGCGTAGGATGGAGAACGAAACTGCAGGGGATGGGAACAATCGAAATGTGGAGCTTATTCAAGGACCATCTACTGCGTGTCCTTGATAAGTATGTCCCTGTCAGGCAGGGAGGAAGTTGTCGAGGGTTTACTAAAGAAGTTGAAGCGCTTGTCAAGAGGAAGAAGAAGGGTTATGTTAGGATGAGACGTGAAGGCTCAGTTAGGGCGCTTGAGAGTTACAAGCTAGCCAGGAAGGATCTAAAGGGAGAGCTAAGAAGAGCAAGGAGAGGACACGAGAAGTCATTGGCAGATAGGATCAGGGAAAACCCTAAGGCTTTCTACAGTTATTCAGCAATAAAAGAATGACTAGAGTTAGGTTAGGGCCAATCTAGGATAGTAGTGGGACGTTGTGTGTGGAATCAGAGGAGGTAGGGGAAGTGTTAAATGAATATTTTGCGTCAGTATTTACAGTAGAGAAAGAAAATGTTGTCGAGGAGAATACTGAGATTCAGACTACTAGGCTAGATGGGATTGAGGTTCACAATTAGGAGGTGCTAGCAATTTTGGAATGTGTGAAAATAGATAAGTCCCCTGGGCCAGATGGGATATATCCTAGGATTCTCTGGGATGCTAGGGAGGAGATTGCAGAGCCTCTGTCCTTGATCTTTATGTCGTCATTGTCGACAGACAATGCCGGAAGACTGGAGGATAGCAAATGTTGTCCCCTTGTTCAAGAAGGGGAGTAGAGACAGCCCTGGTAATTATAGACCTGTGAGCCTTACCTCGGTTGTGGGTAAAATGTTGGAAAATGTTATAAGAGACAGGATTTATAATCAACTTGAAAATAATAAGTTCATTAGCGATAGTCAACACGGTTTTGTGAAGGGCAGGTCGTGCCTCACAAACCTTATTGAGTTTTTCGAGAAGGTGACCAAACAGGTGGATGAGGGTAAAGCAGTGGATGTGGTGTGTATGGATTTCAGTAAGGCGTTTGATAAGTTTCCCCATGGTAGGCTATTGCAGAAAATACGGAAGTATGGGGTTGAAGGTGATTTCGAGCTTTGGATCAGAAATTTGCTAGCTGAAAGAAGACCGAGGGTGGTGGTTGATGGCAAATTTCATCCTGGAGTTTGGTTACTGGTGGTGTACCGCAAGGATCTGTTTTGGGGCCACTGCTGTTTGTCATTTTTATAAATGACCTGGAAGAGGGTGTAGAAGGGTGGGTTAGTAAATTTGCGGATGAAACGAAGGTCGGTGGAGTTGTGGATAGTGCCGAAGGATGTTGTAGGGTACAGAGGGACATAGATAGGCTGCAGAGCTGGGCTGAGAGATGGCAAATGGAGTTCAATGCAGAAACGTGCGAGGTGATTCACTTTGGAAGGAGTAACAGGAATGCAGAGTACTGGGCTAATGGGAAGATTCTTGGTAGTGCTGGATGAATAGAGAGATCTTGGTGTCCAGGTGCATAAATCCCTGAAGGTTGCTACCCAGGTTAATAGGGCTGTTAAGAACGCATATGGTGTGTTAGCTTTTATTAGTAGGGGGATCGAGTTTCGGAGCCACGAGGTCATGCTGCAGCTGTACAAAACTCTGGTGAGACCGCACCTGGAGTATTGCGTGCAGTTCTGGTCACCGCATTATCGGCAGGATGTGGACGCTATGGAAAGTGTGCAGAGGAGATTTACTAGGATGTTGCCTGGTATGGAGGGAAGGTCTTACGAGGAAAGGCTGAGGGACTTGAGGTTGTTTTCGTTGGAGTGAAGGAGGAGGAGAGGTGACTTAACAGAGACATATAAGATAATCAGAGGGTTAGATAGGGTAGATAGTGATAGTCTTTTTCCTCGGATGGTGATGGCAAATACGAGGGGACATAGCTTTAAGTTGAGGGGTGATAGATATAGGACAGATGTCAGAGGTAGTTTCTTTACTCAGATTTGTAGGGGCGTGGAACGCCCTGCCTGCAACAGTCGTAGACTCGCCAACTTTAAGGGCATTTAAGTGGTCATTGGATAGACATATGGATGAAAATGGAATAGTGTAGGTCAGATGGTTTCACAGGTCGGCGCAGCATCGAGGGCCGAAGGGCCTGTACTGCGCTGTAATGTTCTAATTCTAATTCTAACTCTAATTCTAATTCCAAGGGGGCACTATGTTTGTCCAGAGAGTGTTGGTGTGCCGGATAGTGCAGTGGGGTAGCAAGAGTGCATTCGGCAATGGCAAGAGTGAGCCTGTTGTGTCCAAGTGTGTGATGGGGAGAGCAAGAGTGTGCTGGGGAGCCCGGTATGTGCTCGGGGTGACTAAGAGCGTGTGCCATGGATGTACCAGGGTTGTCCAAGAGTGTATCTGGTGAATGACAATAGTGTGCTGCAGGTGCCCACGAGTGTGATCGTAGTGCTAGTGCGAGTGGCAACCAACGAGTTTTCTAGATGTTTCCAAGAGCGTTCTAGGTGTACTCAAAAGTATTCAAGGGGTGCCCAAGTGTTTGTTAGAGGTGGCCAAGGAAGTGCTTGATTTTGCCAGTGTGTAGTAGTGGTGCCCAAGTGTGTGCTAGGGGATGGCAGGTGGCTGCTGGTAGTGCCAAGAGTGTGCTAGGGTTGTTCAAGTGTGTATTAGCGGTGAAAAGGTGAGAGATGGTGTGCTCGAAAGTGTACTAGGGCTGCCCAGAGAGTGATAGGGGTTATCAAGGGTGTTCTAGTATTGCACAAGAATGTGCGAGATGTGTTCAAGTCGGTACGAGCGGTGGTCAGAGTGTGATTGTGGTAGCCAAACATGTGCTAGCTGATGGCAGGAGTGTGCTTGGTGTCCAAGAATGTGATCGAGGTGACAAAGTGGGATCTAGGGTTGCCTACATGTTTACTGTTGCCCAGGAATGTGCCATGTGTGCCCAAGAGTGAGATAGGGGATGGCAGCAGTGTAATAAGGGGTGCCCAAGCGGGTGCTAGGTTTGCAGAAAGATGTCCCAGGGGTGCAAAAGAGTGTACTAGGTGAGCCCAAGAGTGGGCTAGAGTTGCTCAAATGTGTGCTTGGTGTGATCAGAGGGTGATAGGGGTGTCTAAGCATGTACTGTGGGTGCCCAGGAGTGCACTACAGCTGCAGAAGAGAGTGTTAGGTGATGGCTACTGTGTGATTGGTGGTACGGGAATGTAACAGGGGTGCCCAAGAGTGTGTTACGGGTAACCAAGAGTGCGATGGGGGTTTCCAAGGGTGCAGTAGATGTGCTCAAGAGTGCGCTGGGTGTATTAAAGTGTGGGATAGCGGTGCCCCAATGTGTTAATGGCGTGCCCAGATGGTTCTATGGGTGCCCAAGAGTGTGGCAGTGGTGCCTGGCATGTAACGGCGTGCCCAAGAGAGTACTAGGTGCGCCCAAGACAGTACTCGGGCACGACCAAGGGTATGCTAGATGATGGCAAGTGTGTGCTAGCAGTTTCGAAAATGTAATATGGGTGCCCAAGAGTGTAGTACGGGGACCAAGAGTGTGATGGGTGTACCCAAGAGTGTACAAGGGAAACCCAATAGAACTTTATGGGTGTCCAGCGTATGATGGGGGTGTTTGACCAAGAGAGTTATAGGGCTGACTAACAGTCGACAAGGAGATTGCAGGAATGTGAAAGCTGTGTCCAAGAGTGTGGTAGGGTGCCCAAAAGCGTTCTATGGCTGTCCAAGTATGTGTTCGAGGTGGCCAAGGGAGTGATCGGTGTGCCTAAACTGTATTCGGTGTGCCCAAGTGTGTGTTTGGAGACGGCAAGTGTGAGATAGGTGTGCCCAGATTATGCGAGTATTGTTCAGGTGTGTGCTAAGATTGCACAAGAGTGCGATATAAGTGCCCAAGAGTATAACAGGGGAGTTCAGAGTGAACTAGCCGTACCCAAGGGAGTACTAGGGCAGCCCAGAGCATACTAGGGTTGCCCAGGTGAGTGCTGGGGTGCCCAGAGTGTGATAGATGTGCCAAACATGTGCTGGAGATTGGCAGGGGTGTGCTAGGGTGTCATGTCTGTGATAGGCGTGACTAAGAGTGAGGTAAGGCCGTCCAAATATGTGCTTGTTGTGCCCTTAGAGTGCTCGTGTGGCCAACAATCTGATCAGTGTGACAAAGAGTATGCTAGTGGATGACAGCATGTGATAGGGGTGCCCAAGCTTGTGCAAGGTGTGCAGACATGTATCCGAAGGTGCCCAAGCATGTACCAGGTGATGGTATATGCCAATATTGTGCTAGGTTATCCAAGTGTATACTAGGTATGCGCAGAATGTGAGCGTGGTAGGACTGTCGAACTATATGTTAGAGGGGTCCAAGAGTGTGATAGAGATGCCCGTCTGCATGCTAGGTGTGACCCAACATGTGATAGGGCATGGCAAGAGTGTACTCAGGTGTTCGATTGTGTACTAAGGTGCCCAAGACGGCTAGTTTTGCCTAAATGTGTGTTTGGTGGGTGCAAGAGTGTAATAGGTGTGCCCAAAGAGGTGCGAAACTGTGCACTAGGGGATGGCAAGAGCTTGCAAGTGGTGTCCAAGAGGATGCTGATGTGCACAAGTGAGTCATATGTGTGCCCAAGAGTGTGATAGAGGTGCACCAGAGTGTACTAGAGCTGCCCAGAGTGTCATAGGGGTGTCCAAGCATGTACTATAGATTAGCAGGTGCGTTCTAGGGTGTCAAATGCGTGCGAGGGGTGATGAAGAGGGGGCAAGCGTTGCCCAAATGTCTGCTTGTTTTGCCCATACTGTGTTTGTGTGCCCAAGAGTGTGAAAGGATATCCCTAGAGTGAGCTATTATATGTCAGCAGTGTAATAGGTGTGCCTGAGCATGTGCAAAGTTGCAGAACTGTGCCCCAGGGGTGCCCAAGTATGTGCTCGGGTTGTCCATATGTGTGCTAGGGTGTCCACGTGTGTGCTAGGGCTGTCCACGTGCATGAAAGAGGTGACCAAGTGTACACTGGTGCATCCAAGTGTGTGCTAAGGATGACCAAAGTAGTATAAGGTTGCGCAAATGCATGCTTGTCGATCCCACAGCTGCTCTTCTGCCTATCAATGTGCCAAGGAATGGAAGCAGGTGCTAGGGGTTCCAAAATATGTGAAATGGTTGCAGACGTGTTTCCTACTGTGCCCAAGCGTGTGCTAGCTGATTGCATGTGTGATAGGAATGCCTAGATTGTGCTCGGTTTCTCCACGTGTCGAGTAGGGGTGTGCAGAGTCCGCTAAGGGTGACCAGGTGTAGCCAAGAGTTTATTAGAGATGCTCAAGTGTGTGACACGGATGCCTAGAGTGTGTTGGTTGGGGCTAAACATCTGTTCGGGGATGGCAGCAGTTTGTTAGAGGTAAATAAACATGTGCAAGCATTGCAGAAGTGTGTACTACGCGGGTGCTTCCGAGTATACTGGGGAAGCCCAGAGTGAGTTCAAGGAGTGCCCAAGAGCGTTCTAGCGGAGGCCAAACATGTGCTGGGATGGGAGTAGTGCGCTATGCTATGCAAGTTTCTGGTAGAGTACCCAAGAGTGTAATAGGGGTAACGAACATGTGCGAGGGGATGGCAGGAGTGTGCTAAGATGTCCAAGTTTCGCCTAGAGATGCCCAAGTGTGTGCTTGCTGTGCCCAAGAATGCGCCATGGGTGCTTAAGAGTGAGCTAGGGAATGGCAGCAGAGTTATAGGGGGGCACACACTTGCCATGATCTATGACACTCTTGGGCACCCAGAGTTTCAACTTTTGTCGCCTTAGCTTAGTTTAGAGATACAGCACTGAATCAGGCCCTTCGGCCCACCGAGTCTGTGCCGACCATCAACCACCCATTTTATACTAATCCTGCACTAATCCCATATTCTTACCCATCCCCAACTGTCCCTATATTTCCCTACCACCTACCTATAATAGGGGCAATTTATAATGGCCAATTTACCTACCAACCTGCAAGTCTTTTGGCTGTGGGAGGAAACTGGAACACCTGGAGAAAACACACGCAGACACAGGGAGAACTTGCAAACTCCACACAGGCAGTACCCAGAATCGAACCCGGGTCGCTGGAGCTGTGAGGCTGCGGTGCTAACTCTGCACCGCTGTGCCACCCTACGTTTGCGAAGGCAGCGAAAGTGTGTCCTCGGGGTGTCCAAGAATGTCATAGATGATGGCATGTGTGCGCTCGGAGTACCCAGATTTTTCTAGGGGTGGCCAAGCGAGTAATAGGGGTACCATGAGTACGATGGGATGCACAAACCTGTGCTATAGGTGCCCAGTGTATGCTAGAGGTGTCAAACAGTATGCTCAATGTACCCAGAAAGTAATAGGGGTGCAGCATAGTGTGCTCTGTGTGTCCACGTGTGTTCCAAGGGTGCCCAAGAATGTGCCATGCGTACACAAGAATGAGATACGGGATGGCAGCAGTGTGATAATGGTGCTCGAGCATGTGCTAGGGTTACAGAATTGGATCATGTGTTGCCCAAAGTGTGCCAGTTGATGGAACATGTGCGCAAAGAGTGCCCATGTTGTGCTAGGGTTGCCCAAACGTGTGATAGTAGTGTCCAAATGTGTGCTGGGGTGCACAGAAATATTCTAGTGGTGTTCCATGTATGCTAGTGTTCCCAAAGTGCGTGCTCAGTGCGCACCGATTGCGATAACGCGTGCCAGGTGTGTTGAAGTGTGTTCTAAGTGTGTTCAAGCATGTGCAAGGAGATGGCAGGGGTGTAATAAGAGCGCCCAAAATAGTACTGGAGTGCTGAAAAGTGTTCTAGGGGTGCCCAGTGTCTGATAGTTGTACCAAAGAGAGTGATCAGTTTTACCAGAGTGTGCGAGGTCTGTCCAAGAGTGTGCTAGGAGTGAGAAAGTGTGTGTTAAGGATGCCCAAGACTGTGCTACGCATTATCAAACATGTGCCAGGAGATGGAAAGCATGTGCCAGGGCGTCCAAAGGTCTGCTCGTGCTGCCCAAGAGTGGGCCATGTTGCCCAAATGAGTAATTGGTGTGCCCTGAGCGTGATAGCTGTGCCAAGAAGGTGCTAGGTCTGCCTACGAGTGCGATAGATGTGCCCAAGAGTGTACTGGGGATTCCCAGAGTGAGTTCAAGGGGTGCCCAAGATTGTTCTAGCGGTGGCCAAACATGTGCTAGGGATGGGAGTAGTGCGCTATGGTATGCAAGTTTCTGGTAGGAGTACCGGAGAGTGTAATAGAGGTAACCAAACATGTGCGAGGGGATGGCAGGAGTGTGCTACGATGTCCAAGTTTCGGCTAGCGATGCCCAAGTGTGTGCTTGCTGTGCCCAAGAATATGCCATTGGTGCTTAAGAGTGAGCTAGGGAATGGCAGCAGGGTTATCGTGGTGCAGACACTTGCCATCATCTATGGCACTCTTGGGCACCCCGAGTTTCAACTTTTGACGCCTTAGCACATGTTTACTAAGGCGGCAAAAGTGTGTCCTCGGGGTGCCCAAGAGTGTCATAGATGATGGCATGTGTGCGCTTGGAGTACCCTGATTTTTCTAGGGCTGCCCAAGCTATAATAGGGGTGCCATGAGTGTGATGGAATACACAAACGTGTGCCATAGGTGTCCAGTGTATGCTAGAGGTGTCAAAGAGTATGCTCAATGTACCCAGAAAGTAATAGGGGTGCAGCATAGTGTGCTCTGTGCATCCACCTGTGTTCCAAGGGTGCCCAAGAATGTGCCATGCTTACGCATGAATGAGTTACAGGATGGCAGCAGTGTGATAATGGTGCTCGGGTTACAGAATTGTATCATGTGTTGCCCAAAGTGTGCTAGTTGATGGAACATGTGAGCAAAGAGTGCCCAGGTTGTGCGAGGGTTGCCCAAACGTGTGATAGTGGTGTCCAAATGTGTGCTGGGGTGGACAGAAGTATGCTAGTGGTGTTCCATATATGCTAGTGGTCCCAAAGTGCGTGCTCAGTGCGCACAGATTGTGATAGAGTGTCAAAGGTGTGCTGAAGTGTGTTCTAAGTGTGTCCAAGCATGGACAAGGAGATGGCAAGGGTGCAATAAGACAATCCAAGAATGTACAGGAGTGCTGAAAAGTGTTCCAGGGGTGCCCAGTGTGTGATAGTTGTACCAAAGAGAGTACTCAGGTTTACCAGAGTGTGCGAGGTCTGTCCAAGATTGTGCTAGGAGTGAGCAAGTGTGCGCTAAGGATGCCCAAGACTGTGCTACGCATTATCAAACATTTGCCAGGGGATGTAAAGTGTGTGCCAGGGCGTCCAAAGGTCTGCTTGTGCTTCCCAAGAGTGGGCAATGTTGCCCAAATGTGTTATTGGAGTGCCCAGAGCGTGATAGGTGTGCCAAGAAGGTGCTAGGTCTGCCTACGAGTGCGATAGAGGTGCGCAAGTGTGTACTCGGCGTGCCCAAGAGTCTACTGCATGCCCAACAGTTTACTAGAGATGTCCGAGAGTGTGCTAGGTGATGGCAGCTGTGCGCTAGGACTGCCCAGAATGGTCTAGAGTTCCCCAAGAGTGTGGAAGGGTTACTAGGTGCGGGATGGGAGAAGCCAAGTGTGCACTAGGGGTGCCCAAGTGTGACTTGTAGCGCCCAGAGGATGATAGTTTTGCCGAAGGGTGTTCTGGGGTGACAACGAGTGTTCTTATGTCTCCAAGAGTGTACTAGGGGATGGCAAGAGTGCGCCAGTGGTTTCCAACTGTGTACTGAGGTTCACACGAGTGTGCTACAGGAGCCCCGTGTGTACTAGAGGTGACAAAGATCGTGCTCAGTTTGCCCAAGAGTGAACTACGGTTATCCAAGTCTGTACTAGGGATGGCAAATGTGTGTTAGGAGTGCCCTGAATGGTTTCCAGTTGCCCATGTGTGTGGCAGGGATGCCCAGAGAGAATATGTGTGCCCAAGAGATTACTTCGGGATGGCATGAGTGTGCCAGTGGTGTCCATGGCATGCTAGGGGTGCCCAAGAGTGTTCTCGGTGAGCCCACGAGTGTTTTAGGTGTGCCCATGAATGTTCTAGCTGATAGCAACAGCGTGATTGGTGTGTTCAACCGTGTTCTGTTGTGCCAAAAGTGTTCTAGGGGTGTCCAGGTGTGTAGGATGGGTGACCATGTGTGTGCTAGGGGTGATCAGAGTGTGCTCAGGTAGTTCAGACGCATGCTAGGGGTGTTCAAGCGTGTAGTAGACGTGCTATGAGTGTGATAGATGTGCCAAAGAATGTGATCAGTGTGCACAGATTGTGATAGGGCTGACCAAGCCTGCATTAGAAAATAACAACGGTCTGCTACATGTCACTAAGAGTGTACTGGATGTGAGCAAGTCTTTGCCTGGGGTGTCCAAGAGCATACAAGGAGTGCCCAAGAATGTTCCAGGTGTGCACCAGTGAGTGCCAAGGGAGGCCAGTGTGTGATAGAGGTGCCAAAGCGCATGCTCAGTTTTCCCAGAGCGTGTTAGGGCTGTCCAACAGCAGACTGGAGAAGGAAAAGAGTGCTCTCCTGGTGCCCAAGATTGTGACAGAAGTGCCCAATTCTGCTAGTGTTGTTCAGTGTGTGAAACCAGCGACCAAGTGTGAATTAAGGGCACCCAGAGTGTGCGAGATATGCCCAATCTGTGATAAAGGTACCATGGAGAGTAATCAGGTTTCCCAGGACGAACTAAGGTGTCCAAGACTGAGATAAAGAATGACAAGAGTAGTCTACGGGTGCCCACTTGTGTGATAGGAGTGAGAAAGTGCGCGATAGGGGTTTCAAGACTGTGATGGGGGTGATCAAGCATGTACTAGCCTGTCCAAGTGTCTGCTAGGGCTGCCCAAGTGTGGGTTAGTTTGCCAAAATAGTGCTCGAATGCCTAGACTGTGCTAACTGTGGCAAGGAAAGAGCTAGGACTGACCGAGAGTGTGGTAGACGTGGCCAAGAGAGTGATGGGAGTGCCCAAGGGTGTGCTAGGTGATGGCAAGTTTGTGGTAGGAGTGCCCAGATTGTGCTTTTAGTACCCAGGTTGTCCAAGTGTATGCTATGCCTGGGCAGAGTGTAATAGTGGTGCCCAAGAAGGTGATAGCAGCGACAAGGAAGTGTGGCCAAACATGTGCTACGGTGTCCAATTTTGTAATAGGGGTGCCCAAGACTGGGCTCGCATTTGTGCAAATTGTAACTGGTGTGCCCAAGTGTGTACTTGGCATGGCTAAATGTGTTCCGGGGTGCCTAGAGTGTTATGGTGTGACTAAACATGTGCTAGAGATTAGCAGGAGTGTGCTAGGGTGTCATGTGTGATGGGGTGCCGAAGAGTGAGTTAGGGTTGCCCAAATGTATGTTTATTGTGTCCATACTGTGCTTGTGTTCCCAATAATTATATAGGGGTGCCCAATATTGAGATGTGGGATGGCAGCACGGTGATAGGAGTGTCCAGCATGTGCGTGGGATGCAGAAGAGTTGTCCAAATGTGTGCTAATGATGCACAAGCGTGTACTTGCGAATGACAAGAGTGTGCCAGTTGTGTCCAAGAGTGTACTATGGGTGCCCAGAATTTGCTTTGTGTGACCAGTGTGCAGCAGAGGTACCAAAGAGTGTGTTCAGTTTGCTCAGAATGTGCGAGTTATGTCAAATAGCATGCTAGAGAATGACAAATGTGTGTTACAAGTGCCCAAGTGTTTTTTAGGAGTAAGTAAGTGTGTGCTGGGGGTCCAAAGAGCATGCAAGGGTTGACCAAAAGTGCTCTTGGTGTGCACAGGAGTGTTCTATCTGTGATAGAGTGTGTGATTGAGGATGGAAAGAGTGTAATAAGCGTGTCCAAGAGAGTGCTGGTGCGCCCAGAAGTCTTTTAGGGATGCCCGAGTGTCATAGAGGTGGCCAAGGGGATGCTTGAAGTACTCAGAGTGACATGGGGCGCCTAAGTGTGTGTTAGGTGATGGTAAGAGTGTGCCTAGCGTTCCCAGAATGTGTGAGGGTTGTTCAAGAGTGTGCTAGCAGTGTCCAGGGGTGTACTAGGGGTACCCAGAGTGTGCTAGGGATGCTCATGGGCGTTATTGGAGTGTCCAAGAGTGCACTAGGAATGACCAAGTGTGCGATCGGTGTGCTCAGAATGTGCTAGGGAATGGCAGGACTATGATAGGGTGTCCAAGTGGATGCTCGGAGGGCCAAAGTGGGGGCTGGGGTTGACCAAATATGTGCTTGCTTGGTGTGCCCAGGAATGTGCCATGGATGCCCAAGTGTGAGCCAGGAGATAGCAGCGGCATGCTAGGAGTGACCAGAGTGTGATAGGGTGGCAGAAGTGCCTAGTCGTGGTGCCCATCAGTGATGGTAAGAATGCAGTGGTGGTTTCCAGATTGAGATAGCTTTGACCAAGCATGAGTTATTGGTATCCAAACTTGTCCTGGGGTGCACAAAAGCGTGATAGGGCAGGCCAGTGCATGTACCAAATAGAGTGGTCAGCATGCCCAGAGTGTGACAGGCATGAGCAAGAGTGTACTAGGAGTGCCCAGAGTGTGCTGGGGATGCTAAACTGTGTCAAAGGGACGCTGAAGTGTGTGCTTGGGGATGGCAGGTGTGTACTCGGGTGTCCAAGTGGTTGATAAGTGTGAAAACGTGGGGGCTAGGGTTGCCCAAATGTGTGCTTCTTGTGCTCAGAATGTGCCAGAGTGCCCAAGATGGTGGAATGGGGACCCAAGAGTAAGCTAGGGGTTGGCAGTCGTGAAATAGGTCTATCCAAGCACGTGCTTGGGTAATATCCTGTTTGGTCTTCCAAAAAAAAACCCGACCCGAACCCGACAGAATCAAATCCGACCCGAGCCTGTCCTGACCCGAGTCCACCCGGTATTTCCCGCGACCGACCCAACCCGACTCGACTATCAGTTCACTTACCTTACGTTTTTCACTTTGCTGTTGAACTGCACAAGGTTAAAATAACTGTTACAAAACCAGTTGTCTCGTCCTAAAAATAAATTAACAGTGGAGCCACTTACCAGTGCTCGAGCATGTCCGACCCGAGCCCGACCCGGCCCGAATGCCAGACCTGGAAGTGAAACCCGACCCGAACCCGACAGATGTTGTTCGGTCCTGCCGGACTGGGTCGAGCAGCAGGCCTTTATGCTAATGTGGCAGACGGGTGTCCTCGCGGTGCTCAAGAGTTTGCTAGGTGATGGCAAGCGTGCGAAAGGAGTGCCCAGTTTGTGCTAGGGCTGCCCAAGCGTGTGCTGGTGGTGTCCAAGAGTGTGATGGGGTGCACAGAAGTGCACTAGGGATAATCAATGTATGCTAGATGTGCCAAAGCGTGTATTCGGTGTGTCCAGAGTGTGATAAGTGTTCAGAGTGTGATGGGTGCGACCAAGTGTGTTCGAACGGTGCCCAAAAGCGTGGTAGGAGATGGCAAGAGTGTTTCGTGGTATCCAAGCGAGTGCTGGAGTGCCCAAATGTTCTAGAGATGGCCAAGTGTTAGCTTGAGTTTCCCAGTGAGTATTAGGGATGCCCAAATGAGTACGATGAGTACCTAACAGCGTGGTAGCGCTGACCAAGAGCGTGCTGGGCCTATCCAAGAGTGCACTAGGAGTGAGTAAGTGTGTGATTAGGGGGTCAAGAGTGTGGTAGGGGTAACGAAGCATGTGCTAACGAATGGCAAGTGTGTTTTAGGGTGTCCAAGTGTCTGCTAGGGGTGCCCAAGTTTAGGCTAATTTGTCCAAATAGTGCTTGGAGTGCCCAGCATTTGATAGGTGTGCCCATGAATGTGCTGGGTGTGCAAAGTATGTAGCAGTGGTGCCCAAGAGTGTGATGGGGTGCCCAGGTGGGCCCTAGGTGTGCTCAGACTGTGAAAGGTTTCTCCAAGAGTTTGTTAGAGAATGACAAGTGTGTGCTACAGGTGCCCAAGAGTGTGATAGCAGCAAGCAAGTGTGTGATAGGGGTGCCCAAGTAGATGCTAGGTGTGTCCGAGAAAGTATTAGGGGAGCACAAGTGTGTACCAGGGGTAATCAGGGTGTGATAGGTGTGGGCAAACATGTTCTAGGGGAAGGCAGGAGTGTGCTAGGTATCGACGAGTATAATAGAGGTGCTAAAGTGGGGAGTTAGGCTTGCCCAGTGAGTGCTCTGTGTGCCCCAGGCTGTGCCATGGCTGCCCAAGAATGTGATAGTTGATGGAAGCAGTGTTTTAGGGGTTCAGACGTGTGTCCTAGGGGTGCCCAAGAACACAGGAACACAAGAAGTAGGAGCAGAAGTGGACCATTGGGCCCATCGAGCCAGCTCCAATATTCAATCCGCTCATGGCTGATCTTGGGCTTCAATTCCACTTTCCTGCCCACTCCCCATATCCCTTGATGCCCTGCAAGACCAAAAATGTATCTATCCCAGCCTTTAATGTATTCAACGATGGAACGTCCACAACCCTCTGGAGGAGAGAATTCCAAAGATTCGCAAGCCAATTAGTCAAGTATTTTTTCCTCATCTCAGTCCTGAATGATTGACGCCTTATCCTTAGACTGTGTCCCGTATTCTAGATTCCTCGACCAGTGGGAACAATCTGTCAACTTCGAACCTATTAAGCCCTTTCAAGATCTAAAAAGTCTCAATTAGATCGCCCAGTGTATGCCTTGGGGGCACCTGAATGCACTTCGAGACCCCAGCACACACTTGGATGCGAGTAGCTCCCTTTATCATTCTCTAGCACACTCTTGGACAACGCTATGACTGTCTGGGCACACTGAGCACTGTCTTTGGCAACGCTATCACACATTGACCTCCCCTAGCACACTCTTGTGTGCACAATGACACTCTTGTACACCACTGGCAAACGCACTATTGCCATCTCCAAGTACACTCTGGGGCACTCCAGAAGACTATTCAGCACCCCTATTTCAGTGTGGGGACACCAAGCGCACTCTTGGACGCACCCAGAACATTCTATCTGACGGAACACACCCTTGCTATCACCTAGCACCTCTTGGGCGCACCGAGCTCGCACTGGGCACTCCAAGCACCCATTTGGGTAACTGGCCCCTCTTTGGCACCCCAGCACACATTTGCCAGCCCCTAACAGATGGTTGCTCACAGCTTTTACAGTCTTGTGCACCACAAGCACACGCCAGCTCACTCTTGGACAGACAAGCACAAACCTCTGTACACCGCTTACACTCTGGGCAAACGTAGCACACTCATTGGCACCTCTTACATACACGGGGTATCTCTAGAACACTTTTGTGTACGCCAACAAACTTTGGATACCAGGATCACATGTTTGTACATCCCTTGCACAAGCTGGGCACTCCTAGAACATACTTGCCATCACCTAGCTCAGTCTTGAAGTTGTTCACTTTAGTCATAAAAAAAGAAACGCAGAATATTCTTAAACGGTGTGAAACTTGTAAGTGTGGATGTACAGAGAGACTTGTGGGTGCTCGTAAGAGGAACTCACAAAGCTGGCATGTGGCTATTAAGAAGGCAAATGGTATGTTGGCCTTTATTGCAAGTCGATTACAGTACAGGAATAAATAAGTCTTACTAAAATTGTACTGGGATTTAGTGAGACCACACCTGAAATACTGTGTGCAGTTTTGCTTTATACATTTAAGAAAGGATATACTTGCACTGGAGGCAGTGCAGCGAATATTTACTTGATTGGTGCCTGCAATGAGTGGATTGTCTGATGATGAGAGGATGAGTACATTGGGCCTGCATTGTCTGGAGCTCAGAAGAATGAAAGGCGATCAAATTGAGAGGTGCAAGATTCTGAAAGGTTTTGACAGGGTAGAAGCTGAGAGATTGTTCCCTCTGGTCTGGGAATCTAGAACACGGGACACAGTCTCAGGATAAGGCATCAATCATTCACGACTGAGGTGAGGAGAAATTACTTCATACAAAAGCTTGTGAATCTTTGAAATTCTCTACCCCAGAGGGTTGTGGATGCTCTATCATTGAATATATTTAAGGCTGGGATATATAGACTTTTGGTTGCAGGGAATCAAGGGATATGGGGAGTGGGCAGGAAAGTGGAATTGAAGCCCAAGATCAGCCATCATGGCATTGAATGGTGGAGCAGGCTCGATGAGCCATATGGTCTACCTTTGCTGCTATTTCTTGTCTTCTTGTGTTCTTGGGCACCCTGGAGACACTTCTTCATCCCTATCACACTGCAACCATCCCTGTCATACTCTTGGGCACACATGGCACGTTCTTGCGCACACCGAGCACATACTGGCGGCAACAAGCACACTTTCGGGCAACTCTAGCCGCCACTTTGGTACCCCAAGTATACACTTGGACACGCTAGTACAATCCTGCCATCCTCTAGCAAATGCTTGCCATCCCTATCACACTCGGAGCACACCTAGTACACCCTTGGGCACAACTAGCAAACCATTGAGCACCCCTGTCACTCTCTGTGCATCCCTATCGCACCATTTTTCACTTCTATCACACTCTTGAACAAACCTAGCACAATCTGGGTACTCCTATCACACACTTGCCATTATCTAGCACACACTGGGGCAAACCTAGAACACGTTTTGGCACCCCAGTACTCCCTCGGATACCCGTAGTACACTCTTGCCATCCACTAGCATGCTCTAGGAGCACCCAGAACAGTCTTGGGCACATCTACAACACTCTTTGTCATCCCTATGACACACGTCCCTCCCTGGCACACTACTGCCAATCTCTAGCACTTATTTGGGCACCCCTAAAAAAACTCTGGGCACCTCTATCACACAGTTGGGCACCCCGAGTGAACTCTGGCCTACCCTATCACACCCTTGAGCACATCTAGCATGCTCTGGTCAAATTTATTACACTTTGCACCTCTATTACACGCTTGGACAGTCTTATGACGCTTTTGTGAACGCCAGCACACTCTTGGACAACACTGGCGCACTCTTACCTTCCCATGTACACCCTTGGGCTGCCCAGAATTAACTTCAGCACCGCTAACACACTCTTCGGCAGCCCCAGTACATTCTGGGCTCTCCTTGCACTCAGTTGCCATTACCTAGCACACATTTGGGCACACCTATTACAGACCTGGGCACTCCGAGTACAGAATTGGGCACACCTATCAAGCTCTTTGGCAACACTAACACACATTGTCTCGCTCCTAGCACACTCTTTCACATCTGTAGCACACTCTTGTCATTCTCCATTGCAGTCTTGGACAACCCGAGCACACTTTGGGAACACTGAGTACCCTCTTCGGCATCACAATCAGTCACTGGGCTATCTTAGGACACTCTTGCTTACCCCAAAACACTCTTGGACACCACCGGTACACTCTTGCCATCCCTGAGTACTCTCGTGGGCACACCACAGCCGTCTTTGGTATCCCAATGACATTTGGGGCACCCCAAGTGCACTCTCAGGCAGCTCTAGTGCACTATTGGGCAAAACTAACACTCTCTGTACACCCTCACAGTGGCGCAGTGGTTAGCACCGCAGCCTCACAGCTCCAGCGACCCGGGTTCAATTCTGGGTACTGCCTGTGTGGAGTTTGCAAGTTCTTCCGGTGTCTGCGTGGGTTTTCTCCGGGTGCTCCGGTTTCCTCCCACAAGCCAAAAGACTTGCAGGTTGGTAGGTAAATTGGCCATTATAAATTGCCCCTAGTATAGGTAGGTGGTCGGGAAATATAGGGACAGGTGGTTGTGGTAGGAATATGGGATTAGTGTAGGATTAGTATAAATGGGTGGTTGATGGTCGGCACAGACTCGGTGGGCCGAAGGGCCTGTTTCAGTGCTGTATCTCTAAAACTAAAAAACCTTGACCCTCCCAATTGCACTCTTGGGCATCCCAGAACACACATCAGAGCTCCTTAAAAATTCTTGGGCACATCAAGCGCATGCTTGGGCATATCTAGTACACTCTTGAGCTGCCATAACACTCACTTGGGCACCTCTCCCACACTCTTGGGCAATGCTGGAACGTTCTGGTCACTACCAACAGTTGCCATCACCTAGCACACACTTCGGCACGCCGAGTACACTCTCGTGCACTCCTAGTACACTCTTGAACACCACTACTATACACGTAGTCACCCCATCACATTCCTGGACGCTCCGAGCACAGATTTGGACAAACTATCCCCCTCTTCGGCACCCCAGTACACATTTGGGAACCCTACCAAGCACTTGAACAACCCTAGCGCAATCTTGGCACTCCTATAACGCACTTGTCTTCACTTAGCAACCACGTGGTCACACCTACACACTGGGAACACTGACCACAAGCTTTGGCACCTCCAGAATGCACTGGGCACCTGTAGCACACTTCCGTACTCCCCGATACACGCTTGGATACCACAATCACACGCTTGGGCAACACTAGCACAATCTGGGCACTCTTATCACACCCTTGACATCACCTAGTACACACTAGGATACACTTCTACAACGTTAGTACACGTTTGGGCACCGCTGTGACACAACTGGGCAGCCCTGTCACATCCTGGGCAACCCTAGTATACTTATGGGTACCTCTATTACACTATTGGACATCCCTATCATTCTCTTGAACATACCTTCCGCACTCTTGCCATCCCCTTGCACATGCATTTGGGAACTCCTCGAACGCTCTTGGATACACCTAGTAGGCATATGGTCACCCTTATTACACTCTTGCGTAGCTGCAGCACACGTTTGTCATTCTCTATCAAACCCTTGGATACTGTGGGCACACTAAAGGCAGTCTTTGATAACTCTACGACGCACTGGTTACCCCATCACACTCCAGGCACCCCTGGTACAAAGCTGGGCACCCCTAGAAAACTCTGGGATACCCTAGCACACCCTTGGGCACATCTATCACACGCTGGGCACCTCTGGTATACACTTGGGCAACTCTATTACACACTTGGGCAACTCTATCACTCTCTTGACAATACTAGCACAATCTAGGCAATCGTGGCACACACTTGCCATCTCCTAATGCACACTTCTGCACACCTAACACACTCAAGGCACTCAATCAACCCCTTGCCCACCTCTAGCACACACTTGCACACCTGTAGAACACTTCTGGGCATGCCATCAGACACGTGCACAGAACTGGCACAATGTTGCCATCGCCGAGTACACTGTTCGGCACCTTATCACACTCTGGGCAACCTAGCGCACACGTGGGCATCCCTACTACACTATTGGTCACCCTTATTGCACTTTTGGTCACCCTGAGCACAAACTTTCCGTCACCTAGCATACTCTTGTTCACCCCGAGGACACACTTCTGAAACCCTTGCACATGCTTGAACACCCTTAGCAAACGGCTGCCATCCCCTAGCTCATATTTGGCGACCTCTATCACGTTCGTGGGCACTCTTAGCATACACTTCTTCACCCCTATCACACACGGGGCACCCCTGGTGCTCACAAGGCCACCTGAAGTGCACTTTTGGCATTCTCCAGAACACCTTTGGATAACCTAGCACACTCTGGGCACACTGATCACGCTCTTGGACACCTACCAAAATCTTGCTACACGTTAATACATGTTTGGTCACAGCTAGTGTACTCTAGACATCCCTAGCACTCGCATGGTCACCCCTCTCACACTCTGCGCACCACTAGCATACACTTGGAAATCTCGGCATCCAGAAGATATGTGCCATCACCTAGAACATTCTTTGGAACATTAGGACACACTTCTTCGACTCTTTCACATGCGTGGGTATACCTTTCACCTGCTGCCATCCCCGATCACACTCTTGGTCAGACGAGCACTCTATGGGCACAGGAAGCACATCTGGTCAACCTTAGCGTACTCTTGGGCAGCCCGAGTAAATCTTTAATAAAAACAAGAAATGCTGGAACCACTCAGCAGGTCTGGCAGCATCTGTGAAGAGGGAAACAGAGTTAACGTTTCGGGTCAGTGACCCTTCTTCAGAACATTAACTCTGTTTCCCTCTCCACAGATGCTGCCAGACCTGCTGAGTGGTTCCAGCATTTCTTGTTTTTATTTCAGATTTCCAGCATCCGCAGTATTTTGCTTTTATCTTAGTAAATCTTTGACGTCCTAGCACACGCCTGCCAACCTCTACCACATGGTTGGACACCACTATCACACCCTGGGCACTCCTATTACATACCTGTGCTCACGCAGTACCCTCTCGGCTAACCGAGCACACCCTTGGAATCCTCTTGCACACTCCGTGTACCCTGGGTACTTGGGCATCTCTATCTCACTCCTGGGCACATTGATTATAATCTTGCATAATGCTAGCACAATCTGCGCACTCCTATCACTCACTTGCCATCTCCTAACACACAGTTGGGCACACCTAATACATTGTAGGCAAACGAACACCTCCGTGGCCGCCTTTAACACACGCTTGGTCACCCCGACAACACTCTTCGGAACCTGTAGAACACTCTTGTCATTCTTTATCACACTCTTGGACAACCCTCACACACTCTGGGCAAACCGAGAACGCTCTTTCTTTCCCTCTAGCACACACTGGGCTCCACTAGCACACACTTGCCAAACGCGAGTACACTCTTGGCACACCCAGTACACACTTGGGCACCCCTATCACTCACTTGGGCATCCTTAGTACCTTTTTGGTCACACCTTGCACACTCTGGACACTCCAACACACATGTAGGCAAACTAACCCACTCTTGGACAGCGCTAGCAGACACTTAGGCACTTAAGCATACACTTCCCACCCCCTAGCAGATTTCGGTCACTCCTCACACAGTCTTGGGCATACTTAGCACACACTGGCTCACTCCTAGCAAACCTTGGACACCCTTAGCAAACACTTGTCATTCTCTAGCACACTATGGGAAAACTGATCACTCCCTTTGGAACATCTATCACTAACTGGTCTCCCCTATCACACTCTTGGGCACCCATCCTACACTCTTGGTGACACCGATCACGCACCTGAACAACCGTAACACAATCTACGTATTCCTATGCACATTTGTCTTCTCCTAGCACACACTGGGCACACCAAAGTCTCCCTTGGGCACCTCTATAACACATTCCAAGCACACAGTAGGACAAAGTAAGCTTGGTCACACATGGCACCATCTTGGGCACGTCGATCACTCTCTGGGCATAACAAGCACTCATCTGGGGAGCCTTAGTCCCCACATTGTCTGTCGAGAACACAACTGGACACCCTATCACACTCCTGCCATCACCTAGCACATGTTCGGTCGCCCCAATCACACCCTGAGCACACCTATTACACACTTGGTAACTCCACGTACAAACTTAGGCACCACAGCACAACCGTGGGCACCCCTAGCATACTATTGAACAGCGCAATCACTATCTGGGCACACTGGTCACTCCCTTTGACACCGCTATCACATCCTGCCATCCCCTAGCACACTCTTGGGCATACCTAACCCACTCCTGACAGCCTTCGCAAACTCTTGGCATACAGAGCGCTCTTTTTGGCACCACTATCAAACACTGGGCTCCCTGTGCACACTTTTGTGCAACCCAGGACTCTTGGACGCCACTGGCACACTCTTGCCATTCTAAGTACACTCTTTTGCACTTCAACATCCTACAGCACTTTGGACACCTCTAGTACACTCTTCGTGGTCCCCAGCACACACTTGCACATCCATATCAGTCTCTTGGGGAATCCCAGCACATTTTGGGCACACCTATCACACACTTGCCATCACTCAGCACACTCTTGTGCAACCCTAGAATGCACTTGGGCAGCCCTTGTACTCTCTTGTGCATCACCAGCACATACCTGGGCACCTCTACGATACTCTTGGGCAAACCTAGCACCTTCTTGGCGCACATATCAAACTCTGGGCACACCTATGACTCTTTTGCGAAAGCCAGCACACTCCTGGGCACACCTGGGGGACACTTGGGCACACTAGCACACACTTGCCATCTCTAGCATATGTTTGGTCACCCATATAACACACTTACAGTCTCCTAGAACAGTCTTGAGCAAACCTATCACAATCTTCTGCATGTCTATCACATGCGTAGGCACCCGAGCACTCACCTGGGTACACCTAGAACTATTTTGGGCACCCGTAGCATGCACTTAGCCACCCCAGTACACAGTTGGGCACTCCTAGCATACACTGGGCAAGCCTAGCGCACTCTTATTCACTGAGCACACTCCAGGGCACCACTAGCAAACTCTTGACATTCCCAGGTACACTCTTTGGCACCCCTAGTACACACTTGGGCTCACCAGCACGACTTGGGCATGGCAACCACACATTTGGTCAAACATCGCCAAGTCTTGTGTACCCCTTTCACACACATGGACAACCCCATCACACTCTTGAACAACCATCGCACAATCTAGGCACTCCAGCACCCACTGTCCATCACTAATGACACTCTTGAGCACGGCGACCCCATTCTGGACACAGCGAGCACCTCCTTGAAGACCTCTGTAACATACTTTGGCACACGTTGAACACTTTTGGGTACCTCATCACCCTATTTGACACATCTTTCACACTCTTGCTATCCCCTAGCACACGCTTCGGCACAACTGGCATGCTCTTGGGAACCCCTAGAATATACTTGATTATTCTGAGCACACTCTTGCATCCAGGTATCACCCTGTTGCCATTCTCCATCACACGTTATTGGACGACCCTAGCCAACTCTGGGCACACTGATCACTCTCTTTGGTATTGTAGCACACACTGGTCTCTTCTAGCACACTCTTGTGCTCCATATCACACACTTGAACACCACTGATACACTTTTGCCATTCCTCAGTATGCTCTTTGGCACCCTATCATATTCCAGTTACATCAAGCACACTCTTGGTTACCCCTAGTACAGTCTTGGGCGACCATAAAGCATTCTGAGCAATCCAAGCACACACTTTCTATCACCTAGTACAGTCTTGGGCAATACAAGTACACTCTTGGGCATCCTAAAACACTCTCGGCCACCTCTACCACGCATTTGGGCACCCCTATCACATACATGCATACACCTATTACACTCTGGGCCTTCTGAACACATATTTGGACAAGTTATCCCACTCTTAGCATCCCGATCAGAGACTTGCCATCACCTAGCACACACTGGGCTTCCCTAGTGCACACTTGGACACAAGTGGCACACTCTTGCTAACCCCCAAATACGCTCTTGGGCACCCCAGAACACACTTCAGCACACCATCACACACTTGGACAACCAATTTGCACTCTTGGGCACCACTATTGCTCTCTTGGGCACCTCCAACACACACCTGGGCAGACCTAATACGCTCCTGGGCAAGCTTAGAACATTATGGGCACTGCTAACACATACTTTCCATCCTCTATCACACGCTTTGGCACCCCTAGAACACTATTGGGCACCCCAGTATAATCTTGGGCACACCTAGCACTCATTTGCTCACACACAGCACACTCTTGGGGACGCGTAGCACACTCTTGTCATTCTCTGTCACATTCGTGGACAGAACTAGCATTCTCTGGGCACACTCATCACTCTCTTTGGCACATCTGGCATGTACCAGACTCCCTAGCACATACTTGATTTCACCTAGCACCCCCTTGGGCAACACTAGTAAACACTTGGTTACCACTGGTAGACACTTGGGTAGCTCCCTCACACTCCTGGTCACGTCTAGCACACATTTGCTAACTACTAGCACACTCTAGAGTACCTGTGGCACACACATGTCATTCTCTAGCACACTCTTGGACAACCCTATCAAAATCTGGGTAAACTGATCACTCTCTGTGGCACCTATATCACACACTGGGCTCCCGTAGAACAACTTGTACACCCCATTACATTCTTGGGCACCACGTTCACACTATTGCCATCACCGAGTAAACTCTGGGCATCCCAAATGCATTCTGGGGCATACCTAGTATACACTTTGACTGCTGCATGATACACTTCTACACGCCTATCACTCTCTTGAACAACCCTAGGACATTCTGGACACTACTAGCACACACTTGCCATCACCTAGTACACTCTCGGGCAACCTTAGTGCACTCTTGGGCACCCCAGGACACTCTTGCGAACACCCTATGACCCACTTTGGCAACTCTACCACACTCTTGGGCAGCAGTAGGGCCTTCTTGGCAACCTTATTACACTCTGGGCACTCCGATAACACATTTGGGCAAATAAGCCCACTCTTGGGCAGCCCTTAGCAGACAATTTGACACAGAGTGCACACTTGCACCCTAGCACTTGTTTGGTCACCTCTAGCACAGTCTTGGTTACCCCAGAAAACAGTTGCTCACACGTAGCACACTTATGGGCACGCATAGAACACTTTTATCATTCTCTAGCACACTGTTGCACAGCCCTATCACATACTGGGCACCACTAGTACACTCTTGGGCACCCCTATCACTCACTTGAACAATCCTAGCACAATTTGTGCACACCTATCGCACACTTGCCTTCACCTTTCACACTTGGGCATGCCTATCCTCTATGGGTACACGGATCACCCAGTTCTCCAACTCTAGCATGCAGTTGGGCAACCCTAAATCCCTATTGGTCACCCCATCACTCAGTTGGACATATCTAACATACTCTTCCCATCCCCTAGCACACTCTTTCCATCACCGATCGCCCTCTTGGGCACCTCTAGCATGCTCGTGGACAATCCTAGCACACGCTTGATCACTCCTATCACACACTTGTCATTCTCTAGCACACACTTGGAAAGACCTATCACACTCTGGGCACATTTATCACACTCTTTGGCGTATCTGGCACACACTGGGCTCCCCTGGCACATTCTTGTGCACCTCAGTACACTTGGACACGACTGGCACACAGTTACCATCCATGAGTACAGTCTGAGGCACACCAGAACATTATTCATCCACCATATCACCATCTGGGCACAGCTTTCAAACTCTTGGGCACCATATTATACTCTTGTGCAACACTGGAACAATCTGGACACTCCCATCATACACTTGCCATCACCTAGTACACATTCGGGCACTTCTATCACTGTCTTGGGCACTCGTAGTGTACTCTGGATCACCCGTACCACACACTTCTCATGCCCTAGCACACTCTTGGACAACCTTATTAAACTCTTGCCACACTGAGCACTCTCTGGGCACAACAAACACATTTGGGCAATCCTATCCCCCACTTTGCCACACCTAGCACACACTTGGATACCCTATCGAATTCTTGCCATCCCCTTGCACATGTTTGGTCACCTTGAGCACCTTGTTGTGCACCGCTCGTACCCACATACTCACTCCATCGCACTATTGGACACACCCATCACACTCTTGGGCACATCCAGCACACTCCAGCACTCCGAGCAAAAGTTAGGGTAAAGTGGCCCACATTTGGGCAGCGCTAGTACACACCTGGGCACCCCTAGTACATTCTTAGGCACTTGTCGCACACCCTTGACATTCTCTAGCACATTTTTGGACAGTCCTATCACACTTTCGGCACACAGATCACTCTCTTTGGCACCTCTATCACAAATGAGCTCCTCTGGCACATTACTGTGCACTCCATCACACTCTTGGACACAACTGGTACACAGTGGCCATCCACAAGTGCACTCTTGGGTAGCCCAGAACATTATTTGTCCCACTTATCACCATCTAGTCACCCCTACCACATTCTTGGGCACACCTAGAGAATTCTGGACACTCCTAGCACTCATCTGCTTCGCTCCTAGTACACTCTTTGGCACCCCTAGTACAGTCTTGAGCACATCTAGTACACTCTTGGGCATCCTTGGCACGCACTTGCTTACTCCTAGTATACTCTTGGTTAACCCTAGCACACACGTATCATCTCCAGCACACTCTTGGACAGTCCTAATACACTCTGGGCACACTGATTACACTTTTTGTCACATCTATTACACCCTGGGCACTTCGATTACACTCTGGGTACCCCTAGTACAATTTGGGCATCCCTCGAACACTCTTAGCCCCTTCCCCCACAGATCACACTTATACAACGCTAGCACAATGTGGACTCTCCTAGCACACACCAGCCTTCACCTAACACACACTTGGGCAGCCCTAAAACTCACTGGGCATTTAGAGCATTCTCCTGGGCACCCCTAGAACACATTTGAGCACTCCATTACTCTATTAGATACCCTATAGCACTCTTGCCATTTCCAGTTACACTCTTGGGCATACTTTGAACACTGTTTGGCACCCCTATGACACTCTGGGCACAGTAAACATAATCTTTGGCAACTCCAGCATACACTGGGTGGACCGAGAACACCTTTATGCACCCCATCATACTCTTGGACACCACTGCAACTCAATCAGGCGCTTGGGCATACCTAGTACACTTCTGCCATCCCCTTGCTTAGTCATAGGCACACATGGCACATTCATCGGCGGTACACCGAGCGGTCTCTGGGCACAATAAGCACACCTTTGGGCAACCGTAGCCCGCACTTTGGCAGCCCTATCGCAAACTTAGATACACCATTAAACTCCTGCCATCCACTAGCACAGGTTTGGCCACCCCTATCACACTCTGACAACGCCTAGTGCACACATAGTCTCCCCATCAAACACTTGGTCACACCTAGCAGACACTTGGATATCCTTAGTACATGCTTATGCACAGCTATTACAATCTTGGGAACACCATCACTCTAGCACATTCTTCGGCGCACCTAGAACATTCTTGGGCACACCAAATACAAGCTTGGGAACACCTAGAACATTATTTGGCACACCTAGAATGCTCTCAGCACACCTGGAACGATCTTGAGCAGCCCTTGCAAGCTCTTGGACAGCACTAGCACACATTTGCCATCCCTGATGATACTCTTGGGCACCTCAGAATACTTTTCAGCAACTTATCACGCTCTGGAAACTCCACTCACTCTCCTGGACACCTCTAGTACACTCTTGGGTGTCCCTACCATACTCTTGTGCAAACCTACAACGTTCTGCGTGCTCCGAGCGCACAATTGCCATCACCTAGTACACTTTTGGGCACCCTTCGTACTCTCTTGGGCTCCCCTAGTATACTCTTGGGCACAGCCAGCGCACCTTTTAGCACCACTGTCACACACTTGTACGCCCCTATTACCTCCTTGGGCACACCTATTACACTTTGGGCAGAGGGTGACACTCTATCACCTTGTTAAGCAAACTAGCCCACTCTTGGGCACTTCTAGCATTCACCTGGACACCCTAACTTACACTTGGCATTCCCTAGCACATTTTTGGTCGTCTGTATCACATTCTGAGCTCCCCATCACACTTTTGTGCACCCCAGCATCCGCTTGGACACCACTAGTACACTCTTGTCATCCCCAGTACACTCTTGAGCACCTCAGAACACCCTTCACCACCCCATCACACTCTCAGAACACCGAGCATAGTCCTAGCCACACCTAGTATACATTTGCGCACCCCTACTCCACACCTGGGCACCCCTTTAACACACTTGGGCAACCCTAGCACATTCTGGTCACTGTTAGTAAACATTTGCCATCACCTAATACAGTCGGGCGCCCATAGTACACAGTATGGCACCCCTAGTAGACATTTGGGCATCTCCAGCACACTTTTGAGCACCACCAGAACACACCTGGGCACTCCCATCACCTTCTTGGGCATACCGATCACGCATTTGAGCACACCCAGCACCCATTTGGGCAAACTAGTCCACTCTTGGGCTCTCCTGGCAGAAACTTGGATATGGCAGCATGCACTTGCCATGCCCTAGCACATGTTTGGTCAGCCTTATCACACTCTTGGGCACCCCTAGAACTATGCTGGGCATCCTCAGCATTCTCTTGAACCCACGTAGCACACTCTTGTCATCTCTAGCACAGACTTGGGCACACCTAGAGCACTCTTGGGCAAACGTATCGCGTTCTTCGGCACCCCTAACATGCTCTTGGGCACCCTGAGTACACACTTGCTTCACTCCTAGCACACCCTGGGTACGCTGAGCACACATTTGGGAAAATCATCCCATTGTCATGCACATATAACAGACACTTGGACACCCTAGTACAAACTTGCCATCCCCTAGCACGCACTTGCTCACTCCTACCACTCTCTTGAGTACACGTATCAACCCCTTTTCATTTTCTAGCATACACTCTTGGACAACCTGAGCACACCACTCTGAACATACTGAACACTATCTTTGGTCACTGTAGCATGCACTGGGCTCGCTATCACACTCTTGTGCACCCTTTCACACTCTTGGACACCAATGGCACAGTGTTACCACCCCCGAGTATACTCGTCGGCACCCCACAACACTCTTTGGCACCACTATCATACTCTGAGCACGCCAAGCACTGACCTGGGCACCACGAGTACAACCCATGGAACCTAAAACACTCTTAGGAAACCCTCCATTATTCTGCGCACTCCAATCACACTCTTGCTATTGAGTATTATTTATTTTATTTTTATTTTTATTTAGAGATACAGCACTGAAACAGGCCCTTCGGCCCACCGAGTCTGTGCCGACCATCAACCACCCATTTATACTAATCCCACACTAATCCCATAGTCCTACCACATCCCCACTTGGCCCTATTTTCCCCCACCACCTACCTACACTAGGGGCAATTTATAATGGCCAATTTACCTATCAACCTGCAAGTTTTTGGTGGTGGGAGGAAACCGGAGCAGCCGGCGAAAACCCACGCAGACACAGGGAAAACTTGCAAACTCCACACTGGCAATACACTCTTGGTCACCACTGCCACACTCTTAGGCACCCCAGCAGCTTCTTTGGCACATTTACCATACTCTGAGCACTTCACGAACACATTTGGGCAAACAAGCCAACTCTTGTCAACACCTATTAGACACGTGGACACCCTACCACACACTTGGTTACACATATAATACGCTTATCATTTTATAGCACACTGTTGGGTAGACAGAGCACGCACTGGGCACACTGATCACTCTCTTTCACACATCTATCACACACTGGGATCCTCTAGCACACTCTTATTCACACCATCACACTCTTGGACACCAGTAGCACACTCTTGCCAACCCGATTTCACTCCTGGCCCCGCCAAGAAGAAACTTTAGCACCCCCAGCATGCTCTGGAAACCCAAGCACACACTTAGGCACACCTAGTATCCTCCTGGGCTGCCTGATCAGACACTTGGGTACCCCTACCACAGTCTTGAGCAACCCCAGAATATTCTATCACTCCTAGCACATACTTGCTATCACATAGTACACTCTTGGGCACCTTTTGTACGCTCCTGGGAACCCCCATCAGACTATTGATCACCACTACTACACTCTTGGGCACCCAAATCACCTTCTTGGGCACACCTAGAGCATTCTGGGCTCTCCAAGCACCCATTTGGGCAAAATAGCCCGATCGTGGGCACCCCTACCTGACACTTGAACTCGCACACTCTTGCCATCTCCTAGCGCATATTTGGTCACACCTAGCACACTCTGGGCACCCCGAGTGCACTCTTGGGTACTTCTATTACACAGTTGGGCACACCTATTAGACACTTCAACAACCCTACCACTATCTGGGTACTCCAAGAACACACTTGCCATCATCTATGAAACTCCAGGGCAGCCGGAGGACACACTTTTACCACGTTATCACACGCTAGGGTACCCCTATAGCTCTGCTGATCTATTTCGCTCTTAAGCACCCATAGCTCATTCTTGGGCTCACCAAGCAAACATTTGGGCACAACAATCAGACGTTTGGGCATTCCTAGCCGACACCTGGGCATCCTAGCACACACCAGCCATCCACAAGCAGATGTTTGGCCACCCCTATCACACTCTGAGCAGAACACTTGCCATCTCCTAGAACAGTCTTGGGCATACCTTGCACACATTTCTGCACCCCATTACACACACTTCTGCACCCCATTACACACTTGTACACCAGTAGCAAACTGTTACCATCCCCATGTACACTCTTAGTCACTATGGTACACACTTGGTGAAACCTAGGACAATCGTGGATACTCCTACAACACACTTGGAAACCCTAGCATACTACTCCCACCACATAGCACATGCTTGGCCACACCTACTGCACTCTTGGGCACACCTAGAACACCTCTGCAACCCTTGCACATGCTTGGGCACCCCTAGCAACCTATCGCTATCCCCTAGATCACTCTTGGTCACCGCTATCATGTTCTTGGGCTCTCTTGGCACATTCTTCTTCGCCCCTGTCACACACTGGACACCCCCAGAGCTCACATGTGCGCGCTTAGAACACTCTTGGGGACCGAAAAGCACACTTGGTCACCACTAGCAAACGCTTGCCATCACTAGTACACTGTTGGGATCCCGAGAATACTCTCTGTCACACCTATGACACGCTTGGTTACAACAGGCACACATTTGTGCAAAAGCAGGCCAGTTTGGGGAACCCCTGTCACTGACTTGGACACCTTAGCACACACTTACCATCCCTTATCTCATGTTTCGCCACTGCAAGCACATTCTGGGCATCCCTAGTACACACTTGGGCACCCCTAGTACCATCTTTGCCACCCCAAGCATACACTCGGTCACCCCAGCACACTCTGTGCGCCCCTACTCTACAATTGGACAAAATTAACACAATCTAGCCACTCCTAGTACACACGAGCCATCAGCTTGCACAGTCCTGGGCATCGTAGGAGACACTTCTGCAACACTTTCAAATGTTTTGGCACCAATAGCACTTGTTGCATCCCCTGTCACACACTTGGGCAGATGAGCACCTATAAGCACGACAAGCACACATTTGGGCAACCTTAGCCCACGCTGGGAATTCTGAGTAACCTCTTGGGTGCACCAGCACACCCGTGGCTACTCCTAGCACACACGTGGACAAACGTGGCATTCTTGGCCACCCCGAGGACTCATTGCTGCAGCCTTGCACATTCTTGGGCACACCTAACACCTGCTGCCATCCAATGTTCACTCTTGGGCCATTCTAGCATACTGTTGGGCAGACGAGCATAGTATAGGCACAACAAGCAGACATTTGGGCAATCCTAGCCCACTCCTCGAAACCCCTCTCACACATTTGACACCCTAGTACACTCCTGCTAATCTCTAGCGCATGTTTGGACAACCCTTAACACTCTGGGCACCCCAACACGCATTTGGTCATTCCTAGTAAACTCTGGGCTGCACGAGCGGACACTTGGGCACCTCTGCATTGCACTGGCCACCCCTAGTACACTCTAGGGCACAGCTAGTACACTCTTGGGCACTCCAAGTACACACTTTAGCAGCTCTAACCTAATCTTGGATGCTCCTACGACACATATGGACACCTTAGCGGACTACTCCCATCCCCTAGCCCATGTTTGGCAATACCTAGAACCCTCCTGGGCACCCCTCGAACACAATCTGGGCACCCCTAGTAGTCTCTTGGGCACTTCTAGATCACTTTTGGGCTCGCCAGCACATTCTTAGACACACCTTTCACATTCTTGCCATCCTGCTGCACACTCTTGGTCATCCCTATAACTTTTCAGCACATCCGTACTCTCTTCTGCACACATATCACACTCTGGACACCCATATCACACAGTTTGGTCACCTCCAGAACTTGGGTTGGCTTTGCATGCTCTTGTGACCCCTAGCAGACACTTACTCACCCCTAGCACACTCTTGGGCACCTGTAGCACACTCTTGTCATTCTCTAGCTTACACTTAGACAACCCTAGCACCATCTGAGCACACTGAGCACTCTCTTTCGGACCTCCGTCACACGCTAGGCACTGTTAGGACAATATTGTGCACCCCATCACACTCGGACACCACTAGCAAACTCTTGGCGTCCCCCAGAGTCTCGTGGTTGCCCCAGAACACTCTTTGGCACCCCGATCATTATCTAGGCACCCCCCGTGTATTCTTGGGTATCCCTTGCACACTATTGAGTACCCCAAGCACGCTCTTGGTCCCCCATTACACTCTTGGGCACCCATATTTCATTACCAGAACTCCTAGCACACACCTGCTTTCACCTAGCACACTATTGGTGATGCCCTAGTACACTCTTTGGCACCCTGATTATACGCTTGGCCACTGGTACCTCACTCTTGGGCATGCCTATGACGATCTGGACACACCAATCACACATTTCGACACCCTTATCCCACTCTTAAACACACCTGGTGCACACTTGGGCACCACGAGTACACTCTTGGGTACCCCATCACACTCTTGGTTACCCCAACCACACACTTGGGCACCCCTACTATTTTCCCGGCACCCCTATCACACAGTTGCCATCACCCAGCACACTCTTCTGCACACGCAGTACACTCTTAAGCACACCCAGTACGTGCTTGTGGAACCACTATCGCTCTCTTGGGCACCCCGAACACACTCTGGGCACATCAAGCAAGCATTTGGCCAACACTAGCCCATTCATCGACGCACGTAGTTCACTCTTGAGCACCCCAGGCCATACTTCTGCAACATTAGCACCCACTTCGTTACCCTTAGCACACTGCTGCCATCCTCTGTCTCTTTCTTGGGCAAGCATGGCACATTATTGGGAACAGCAAGTACACATGTGAGCAAGCCTAGTGCCCACATTGGCACACCTATCACCCACATGGACACCCAAGCACACTCCTGTCATCACCTAGCACATGTTTTGCAACCCCTATCACACTCTGACCACGCCTAGCATAGACTTCAAAACATCTCGCACACGCTTGGACAACACTATCACACACTTGCTCACTCCTAGCACACTCGGGGCACGTATATCACATTTTTATTATTCTCTTGGACAACCAGAGCACATTCTGGGCACACTTAATACTCTCTTTGTTACCTGCAGCAAATACTGGGCTCCCATAGCACACTGTTGTTCACCACATCACACACTTGGGCACAACTATCACACTCTTGCCATTGACGAGTGCACCATCGGGCACCCCACAACACTCTTCAGCGCATCAACCCACTGTGGGCACCTATAACACTCTTGCCATCTCCTAGTACATTCTTCGGCATACATTTCACCCACTTGCCATCCGCGAGCACTCTCTTACCATTCTGTAATGCGCTCCTGCCACCCCATTGCTCTCTAAGGCACACCACTCTCCCTCTTCTGCACATATAGCAAAAAACTTGCCAGCCCAAGCACAAGAGTGAGCAATGCTGGCACACACTTGTTCACGCCTGGCGCCATTGCGGACACCCCATCACATTCTTGGGCATCCTTATCTCATTCCTGGGCATGTATAGCACACTTATCCAATCCTCTAGCATGCTCCTGGGCACTCCTATGCAGCTCTTGGTTTTCTCTAGGATCACCTCGGCACCCTGATCACACGCTTGGGCCCTGCATTACTCTTTTGACAACTCTTTCCACACTCTTTGGTACCCCATTACACTTTTGTGCACACCAAGCAGACTCTGGGCACACTGAATACACATTTTGGCAACTGTGGTATATTGCTGGGCACACCTATCAAACTTTTGGGCACCCCTAATTCACACATGTACAAGCATAGAACAATCGGGGTCCTCCGAGTACACACTTGGAAACCCTTATCACACTCTTGTCATCACCTAGCACATGTTTCAGCACACGTAGTACACTTTGGATAACCCTATCACACGCTTGTTAAGTCCTATAACACTATTCGGCACCCCTGTTATGCTCTTGGGGACGTCTAGCATGCGCTTGGGCACATCTAACACATTCTAGGCATGCCAATCACACTCTTGGGCACCTCAATCACACTATTGTACACACTTAGGAGCCCCTATCTAACTCTAGCCATCCCCTATCACGCTCCTGGGCACACTTAGCATGCTCTTGGGCACCCCTATCACATTCTGGGCACACTCTTCGACACCCCATCATCACTCTTGGACTCCCATAGCCCACACTTGCCATCCCATATCACAATCTTGGGCATACCATGATCACTCTTAGTCACAACAAGCATACTCTTCCCACCCGCCTCCTCCAACACATTCTGGGCACCCCTAGCGTGCTCTTGTGCACACTTAGCACACACTTGAGTACACCTTCACACTCTTGGGCACCACTATCATACTCTGGGAACCTCAGAACATTCTTGCCATTCCCCAAAACACCCTAGAACATATTTATCACCTTCTTGCGAACGTCCAACACCCTTCTGTCATCTCTTATCACACACTTGGGCACACCAAGCATAAAGTGGGCACCCCCATCACCCTCCTGGCCACGCCATCACAGTCGTGTGCACCTTTATCACACTTTTGGACACGCCTGACACACCTTTTGACAACCCGAGCACATATCCAGGCACCCCGGCACGCACTTGGCCACCCCATCACACTCTTGGGCTTCCCTCGTACATTATTAGACCCGCTGTACACTGTTGCCATCTCCTAGCACATCCTTGGGTACACCATTACATTTTAGGGCCCACGTAGCAGACTCTGCGCACACCAAAGACACTCTTCGGCAACCATAACACACTCTTGGGCAACCTTAATTCACACTTGTACAACAATAGCACAATTCGAGCTCTCCAAGCACAATTTCTTTAAATTCATTCATTGGATGTAGGCGTCGCTGGCTAGGCTAACGTTTATTATTCATCCCTAATTACCCTTGAGAAGGTGGTGGTGCACTGCCTTCATGAAGCGCTGCAGTCCATGTAGGGTAGGTACACCCACAGTGCTGTTAGGAAAGGAGTTCCAGGATTTTGACCCAGTGACAGTGAAGGAACGGCGATATAGTTCCAAGTCAGGATGGTGTGTGGCTTGGAGGGGAACTTGCAGGTGATGGTGTTCCCAACTATCTGCTACCCTTGTCCTTATAGGTGGTAGACATCGTGGGTTTAGAAGGTGCTGTTTAAGGAGCCTTGGTGCGTTGCCTCAGGGCATCTTGTAGATGGTACACACTGCTGCTTCTGTGTATCGGTGGTGGAGGGTGTAAATATTTGTGAATGGGGTGGCAATCAAGTGGCTGATTTGTCCTGGATGGTGCCGAGCTTCTTAAGTGTTGTTGCAGCTGCACCATTCCAGTCAAGCGTAGAGTATTCCATCACACTCCTGGCTTGTGCCTTGTAGATGGTGGACAGGCTTTGGGGAATCAGGAGGTGAGTTACTCGCCTCAGGATTCCTAATTTCTGACCTGCTCTTGTAGCCACGGCATTTATATGGCACTTGAACATCCTTAGTGCACTTTTACCATCACCTAGCACATATTTCAGCATCCCTAGTACACTTTGGGTACCCCAGCATACTCTTGTATTCCCCTTGTACACTTTCCGGCACCCTACCATACTCTTTGGGACACCAGTACATTCTAGGCACACTGAGCACACTCCTGGGAGCCACCATTATATTTTGGGTTCACCAGCAGACACTTGGGAACCCCTAAATAACTCTAGCCATCCGCTAGTATACGCCAGGGCACACCTAGCATGCGCTTGGGCAACCCTATCACATTTTGGTCACACTGATCGCTTTGGCACATAAGCACAATCTTGGACTCCCCTAGCCCACTCTTATCATCCCCTATCACACTCTTCGTTACTCCTACAACACCCTTAGGCACACCAGGCATACATTTCATTACCCCTAGTCCATTCCGGTGACCTCGAGCATGCTCTTGCACACACCTATCACACTATTGGGCACCACTAGTACATTCTGGTAATCTCTGGGACACTCTTGCCTTCCTTGAGATACTCTACGTTAGCGGGAATGAATCTAGAAGAATCACTGGACACTCAGGTCTGCTCCAATGTCAAACAGTTTATTTAGTTACGCCAGCGGGGAGCAGGTCACTGGTCTGTCCAGATGCCTCTCCACCGAACAAAGGGAAATCATCCATTCTTATACATTTTTCACACAGTTACTCAGCCCATCCTGGCTGGACATGGTCCAATCATAACGGTTATTGATTACATACATTACACATATTACCAATTAGATTACTCATTAGGCATCATGTGGCTACGTGATCAGCTCCCAGCAAGACCCTGATCATCTTGTGATGTTCCCCAGATACCCTTATCAACTATCCTTGAGTCTTCACAATGAATCCGTCTGCCTTTATCAAGCTTGCATTCCTGATTGATTCGTGCAGTCTGCAGTTACACAAAGCAGCTGTCTTACACACTGATATGAGGGGCCCTCCTTGGTCAGGCTAATTGCCTGTGCTAAGCAGTACCATGCTCAAGGCTGCAAGCTAACTAACTTGTCCCACAATGCTTTGGGTAATACTCCATTTTGTAACAATATGTGGCTATACTTTCAACTTGTATATGATTATATATATGCATATATATATATATAAATATATATATATATAGATAGATATTCACTAGGATTATATGAATCTACTTACTGTAATAACATTTAAACATTACAATGTTTGCTGCAGATGCCTCTGTGCTTGGGAGCGTCCTTCAACAATCCCCCCTTTCGGTAGGAGACTAACCCTAGTCTCCTCAACCGACACTACTTATTATGTTGCTTTTTATTTTACTCACCCGGTATTCCCTGCCTCGAACGTGCTGGCCAGTTACGTGATTTCAGGAATTCCGGTCGCATTATATCAAATTAATGTGATCCACCTGACTTGGCCCTTTAGATAGACAAATTGTCTCCCTTGCCTTTGCTCTGGTTTCCATCCTCCTTCGTTGTACATATTTCCTGCATGATCGGCGGGCCAGTATGCCCCATGCTCTGGCCAGGATCAACTGTATCCCTACCAGTTCGTGTGATACTATCTAAATCCAGGGGTGGATGTTTACATTCATCCCCCAATCCTAAATCTTCTTCCACCAACTCTGGTTCTTCAATTCTGTATCAGTATCTTTCTCCAGATTTTAGATTTTTGTCTGCAGTTGGTGGTGAAGCTTAACGGATTGACCCATCCTGAGCCTTAATTCCCTTAATACTTCAGCCAAGTGTGGGATGGGGGCTTGTTCTGGCTCCTCATAATCCTGCAGGTGGTCATGATCGGTGAAGTTAATGGCCTCGGTACCTCTGCGCCGAACCTGGATAATTTGGGCTTACCCTATAGAGACTGGTCATATGGGTGTAAAGCAAAAATTAGAAAATGTGATCGGGCATTGTAGATTATTGTAGCGGTGTGAACTTTCTGTGGTGGAAACGCAGTATTTCCCTTTACCTCCGTCGCCTGTTCTTGCAAAATGCTTTGGGGCAGGTATGATATCTACGACACAACCATCAGTTCGATTAAACCCACATTCATCCAATTCTCCCTGTCCCAACGGGTGGGGACATGTTGTAATAACTCCCCTCTGCTAGCATCCCGTAAGGATATTCCATATAGTGTGTTATTCCTAAGTATGGCACAGACTTCAGTTCGATAGTATCGAAGGGAGGTGTTGCCCCGTACAACTCCAATGTTTTCCAATTGGTAGCAGGAAAATGGCCCAGAATCCCGCGTGACTACAGGGATCAACAGGACTATCCCCACTCCGGTAGCTTTGCCCAATTCGCTGTCTGGGATCACTGGATATAGTCTGGTAAGTCCTTTCAGCGTAAGTTGTCCAGTTTCCCTTTACTCTCTGCTAGTCGAGCTAAATGTGAGCTGCCTATCCAGTCGGGCACCTCCCCCCTTTGGATCTGATCGAGATTGTGTCGTATTTGTCCCACCATCGATAAGCCACAAGCGTGGCAGAGTTGTCCCTGCCTTAGTTTCCCGGCATCTTCCTTTTCTCTATCTATGAGGTGATTGATGGTCTTGGCGTGGGCTTCTAATATCGTAATCCAATCTAACTGTATTCCCATGCCCTCTTCTCCCAGAGTAGCCTCATCCATCTGATTTCCTTCGGCTCTCTCTAAGAATTCCTTCATTAATCCTTTAAGTCGTTCTACCTTTTCATTTAGACCTTGTATGTCCAGTGAGTTTATGACGGAAGTACCAGTATTGAATCCGGTAGCAACATCGTTAGCTATTCCCCATTTTGTTCTACAAAGCTGATCCTGACCTCGAAATCTAGTAGCACCCATGGCATCGGCAGCCTGCTGCATTACAATCTTACTTAATACACGATACATATTTCTTACCTGTTCCGTACAATATCATGGCATTTGCATCCCTGAGATATTGACCAGGACAGGCACAATCTCATGTTTAACATTATCATGCAACGCTTCCCCTGGGCTCGATGTACCCACACACTTCCATGTTCCTTTCAACTTTCCTTATCATCTGTAGCCCAATGGGAGGGGCACAAACAATTCCAAGTCACAGCGCTCAGATACCCCTTCCCCTTTCTGTCTGGTCACGCAGTTAGCATGGTCATCTGTGGAACACAGTACACATACTGCATCTTTGCCCGGATTCACCGTAAGCCATGCAGTCAAGTAGGTTTACTCACCGTTATACACTTCCCATCGAACATGTTGTGCAATGCCCCATAGTTCATTTATCCATATTAATACTCCTTTCATTAATCCGTTGTGCATCCATTACCGGGTATTTGTTCTTCCTCTCCGGATATTAGCATCAGGCCCCACAACCACTGCAGTCCGGTTCTTTCCCATTCGCCACGAGTGATGATATCTGTAATTTAAACATACTGCCCTGGTGGTCACCAGGTGTTAGTACTTGTCTATGTTGTGAGTATCCCCCGATGAGAGATACATGTCTACCTGTGGGGACCGTACATGTGCTGGGGAATCCAGGAGTTAATTTATATTCTTATCATCTCTATTCTTTCGAAATTATCTGTATGGTCCCGTCACGATCGGGCTTCGTTCTCCACAATCCTTGATCAGTTCGTAGCCCATCTAATAATAATCCAAATGCCTATCAATACTACCATTATTCCCAGCTCTCCGAGTAGTCCATTCTCAAGTGTATTCTTCCATTCCCGGTATCTCTTTACGTACCAGTTGGTGTTTATTTCGGAGTCCATCATTTGCTGTTGTCTTTATATACCTTCAGTTGGGACCAATGATTCCATCGGCCCTTCCCTTTACTTTGTCTCCCACAACAGGCACCTTTGTCTGTTCCTCTTTCATGTTTCTATGGAACCTCCTGCCTCACCTTGTGCAGTTGCCTGCACAACTCCTTTAAACATATTTTAACACTTTCTCTTGCGGGTCCTATTTCCTCACTACCTGCTATGACATTCCCTGGCAACCTCATTGCCCTTCCTGTCATTATTAAGGTGCTTAATTTATCCTGATTATTATAAAGGCATTTTCTGTATGTGAGTTGTCTCACTGCACTGGCTGCATTAAACATTTCATGCCATGCTGTTTCTCAAGTCAGTAAACATGTTTTAGACCCGTTCGTCAGGTGATCTTGTCAAAAGATCAAAAATGGCCAGAGTTTCAAATGTAACTCTCCTAAAAACTCATATCTCCAAGAGAAAACTGACAATTGCCAGTCTTATCTACACTTTCCTGACTTTCACTGTAAAATTCTAGATTTCTTGGAAATTTCGCACGATATTATTTTAGCTGTTTGAATTCTAATTTCACCATTTGTTTATACCCAGAATTCCTTTATTAGCTCTTGCATCAGCCAGATCTAATTGCCAATTCCTATTAATTATAATTCTATTTCATTTTGAGCCCTGGAGAACCTTTACAATCAATATTCATAATTCCTTAAAACAGAAATCAAACATTTCCATTTGAATCCAGGCATTGCTATATATTGTTTTTTTTAAATCTTTGATGACATTTTAATTCCTTAAATAACTTGCCAAATTAAACTTGATTTTCGACATCTCAGATTATTCCAAATTCAAATAACAGTAAATTTCCCTTTGAATGCTTTAAATAACCACTCATATCAATTTAATTTTATTTATCGATTCCAATTTCATATGCCCAGACTTGGTGATATTGCATTTTTTTTAGTAAAGACAGAAGTGCTTGCAACTATTTCTCCTTCTCAAGCACTTTGTCTCATTGATAAAGACATTTGCAGCAAGGTTAATTTTTTGCTTGTCTCCAAATGGGCGGAGAAAAGCATTCTCTGCTGCGTCCCTTTACGTAACCCTTTTTTTCTAATGGAAAAGAACTAAACTCCATTTTAAATGTTTTTTTTGGCATCCTTAGGATTTTCAAACAACAAAATCTTTTGCAACATTATCAACTTCAAAGGAAACCATCTCCATCAGGAAAGACAGCATTTTAGATTAAATTCCAATTGTTTCCAAACTTTTAGCATCTTTTGTAAGATCCAGGGATTTTTTTTTATAGCAAAGATGATTCCAAATTCCAATCCACTGCAATAAGTATTTAAAAATCAAAACTGCCGATGTTATATGAGCGAGTCCTATGTCCGGAACTTATGACTCCCCCAAACTCGACATGCTAAACTTGAAAGTTCGTTGTGGTTGCAAATGACAGTTCCAGTTTTTTTTCAACTAAACAGGTCAATTAACCTTAACAGTATTAATTTAATTCAGACTTATTAACTTATAATACTTATTAACTACACACAGAACAGAATAGCACGTGCTTTTTTTAAAGATCGGTAAATTACGTCATTTTTCTTCTTTCTTCAGGCGCCTTTTCAAATGACTGTAATAAAACCAAAAACTAAAGAAAAAATTATTTAACATTCTTACAACAAAAGACTTAACACCATCTCCTGACACAAACTTTAATCTTTCCCATTATTTCCTTTGCTTCTCCTTCTCTCCCTTAAGACAATATTCAATTCCTGACATTTGCGACTTAAAACAGTCAGTAAAACATGTCTTTAATTTAAACTCCAAAAAACTAGAACAGATTTTCAACTGGAACTCCAATTAAAGCAGGAGTTGTAAAGTTCAAATTGGATTTCTGCCAAACATCTTCAGACCTTCAAGGCTGAAGCTTATCTCTTAGAAAATTGTTCATTGCCTTTTCACAGTTGCAAAACCAACTTTTAAAATCAAAATACAATTTTAACTTAAATCGAAATGAACACACTCAACAATCAGTTTTCTCACCCATTCAATGACAAACAACTTAATAGACTCATGCTTTCAACATTAAAGCCAGACAACAAAGTGTTAACGACAGTCAGTTCCACAGAACACAAGCTGTACATCCTAGACATTCAATTCATTCGTGGACGCTTCCAACATTCACACATTTGAATCAAAGACACAGTAACTTGTTTTTACTCTCAAACATAGTATTTTATGTCGCTCTTCCATAAACTTAGTGAATGCTTTTCTTCTTTTTGTCACCAACCCTGGCACATGCTTGCCATTCCTTATCACATTCTTGGGCACTCCTTCTGCATTCTTGCCATCTCCAATCACACTATTGGGCACACCTGGCGCTCTTTTGGGCACACCTATTACACACTTGCCATCCAATAAGACACGTTTGACACCGATATCACTCATTTGCCATCTCCTGTCACCCTCTTGAGCTCCCCATCACAATCTTGACACACCTATCGCACTGTTGCGATCCCCTAAAAGACTCTGGGCGCCCTTAGCATTCACTTGGTAACCCGTAGCGTGCACTTGGGTTACCACTAATTTACACATGTTCACCCCAGTACACTCCTGGGCATGTTAGGAAACGCCTTCCATCGCCGGCACACTTGGGCACATACGTGGGCACACCTGGCCCTCTCTTGGCACACTCTCACCATCCCCTATCATACTTTTTGGCACCCCATCACACAATCGAGCAACCCTGGCACACTCTTGCCTTCCCTACAAAGCACTTTCCCACACCTGTCACTCTCTTTGGCACGCTGGCACACACTTGCCAAATCCGAGCACGACATTGGGCAGTCCTATTACCGTCTTTCCACCTCCTCGCAATCTCTTTGGAACCACGACCACACTTTAAAGCATTCCTGGCACACTCTGGCGCTCTCAAGATCCTGGGCACCAATATCACGCACTTGGGCATTCCTGGCACACTATTGGGCAAACCTATCACTCTCATGGGTACTCCTAGCAAACACCTGGTCACACCTGTCACACTCTTGGGCACCTCATCACACTTTTGGGCACCCCTTTTACACACGTGCTATCCCCTTACATATTCCTGGGCACTCTTGGCACACGCTTGCCATCCCCTAACATACTCCTGGGCACCTGGAGCATACTCTTGTCGTCTTCTGCCTACACTTGCCAACTGGTCACACACTCCTGCCACCCCTGGCTCTCGCTTGGTCGCACATATTACTATCCAGGCATCCCAAGAACACGCTTGAGCAATCTCAGCTCATACTGGGGCACACCTAGCAAACTCTTGGGCGCCCCAGGACACTTCCCGGCACCACTAATGCATTCTTGTGCTCCACTAGCACACTCCTGGGCACCCTTATTACACTCTTGCGCACAACTAACACAGCCTTGCGCACCACTACCAAACGTTCACCGATCCAGCACACACTTGTTTACCCCTATCACACTACGGGCACCCTTATCTCACACTTGCACACCCTTAGCACATACTTGTCCTCCCCTAGCAAACACTTGGGCACCTTTCGTCATCCCCCAGCACACCCTTGGGCAGCATCCAGCACACTCTTGGGCAGCCCACTTACACGCTTTGGCAGTCCAAGCACACTCTTGGGCATACCAAACACACTGTTCAGCACGCCTAACATGATGGTCACGCATTTCATACTGTTGTCACTCCTAGCACAAACTTGTGCATGCCTATCACACTCTTGGGCACCCCATCACACGCTTGGCCAAACATCTAACACTCTTGGGCCGTCCATGCATACGGTTGCCATTCCCTTACAGACTCTTGGCAATGCCAGCACTCACTCGGGAACCACTGACACACACTAGGGCTCTCCTAGCACACTCTTGAGCACTCTATCTCACAGTTATGCTCCCATGCACACTCTTGCCATCCCCTTGTACATAATAGGTCACCCTGAGCTCACATAGGTGGGCACCCCAATTACACTCTTGGACTACCCTAGCACATTCGTTCCATCTCCTATCATACTCTTGGCACGCCTAGCTCTATCTTGGCACCCCTAGCTCTCTCTTGAGAACGCCGATCACAATCTGGAGCACAGCTAACACATGCTTGGGGAAACCTAAACCCTCTTGTGTACTCCTTCCACACACTTTTCATCCCCTAGTAGACACTTGGGTACCTCGAGCACAATCTTGCTATCTGGTAAGATACTCTTGCTACACCTAGCCCTCGTTTGGGCACCACAAACCTACCTTGGACACCGCATTCACCTCCCGGCACGCCTATCACGCCCTTGAGCACCCTTAGCTCATACTTGTGCATCTACCGAACACGTGGGCACCCCATCACTCACTTGGGCACCTCTATCACAGTCTTGGACACAGCTAGCCTACAATTGGGCACACATAACACACTCTTGGGCGCTCCCAAGCCAACATTTGCCATCCCCAGCAGACACTGATTCACCCTATCACAATTTTGGGGCCCCTTATCACACAATTGGGCACCATTATCACATGCTTCAGCACCTCTAGCAAACTGTTTGTCACATCTAGTACACTCGGACATTGCTTCACAAACTCTTGTGCATTCTTGTCACTCTCTTGCACACCCCTGGCTGACACTTGGGCCATGCTGCCAAATGCCATTTCCTAGCACTTCCTGGGCACACATAACATGCTCGTGCCATGCCTTAGCACGCTCTTGCCATACTCCATCACACACCTTGGGCACACCTACCACCCTCTTGGGAAAATCTAGAACAATCTGGGGACTCCCAGCACGCACTTGCCATCACCAGGTACACACTAGGACACGCCAAATACACTCTGGGCACGCCAAGTACACTTTTGGACACACCCAGCACACTCTTGCACACCACTACCACACACTTCGGCACACTGATCACTCATTTGGATAAACAAACACACTCTTGGGCACCCCTAGCAGACAGTAGACACCCTAGTACACACTTGTCAACTCCTAGCATATGTTTGGTCACCTTTACCTTCCTCTTGGGTATCTCTAGAAGACATTTGGCCTGCCCAGTAATCTCTTAGACACAACTATTACACTCTTGACGACTCCTAGCATACTCTTGGGCATACCTAGAAAACTCTTGGGCACACCTAGAGCACTCTTGGGCAGCGTTAGCATGCGCTTGGGCAGGCCTTTCACACACTTGCTACTCCTAGCAGGCTCAGGGCACACCAAGCACTCATTTTGGCAAACCAGCCCCATCTCGGGCACCCGTAGCAGACACCTGGACATCCTGGCACACATTTGCCATCCCCTAGCACATGTTTGGTGAATCCTAGCACAATATTAGGCACCCCAAGCACAATGTTGCCATCCCATAACATACTCTTGGGCACACCTAGAATGCTCTTGGTCACGCCTAGCATGCTCTTGGGCAGACCTACAACATATTTGCGCACCTGTAGCATACCCTTGCCATTCTCTAGCATGCATTCTTGGACAAATCTAACACACTCTGGACACACTGATCACATTGTTTGGCACCTCTAGCATACACTTGTCAATCCAGCACACTTTTATTCACCCCAGCGCACTCTTGGATAACACTAGCATGCGATTGGGTAACTCCTGCACAAGCTGGGCACGCTAAACACACACGTACCATCACCTAACGCACTCTTGGGGACCCCTACAACACAGTTCTACAACGCTGGCACACAATCGGGCACCGCTAGTACACTGCTGCCATCACTCTTAGACACACATGGCACGTACTTGGGCACAACAAGCATGTTCTTGGGCACACCGAACATACATTGGGGCAACCCTAGCCCACACCTTGGCACACCTAGCACGACCTGGATGCCCTAGCACACTGCTGCCATCCTCTAGCGCATGTTCGGTTACCCCTGTCACAGTCTGGCAACCACTAGGGCGCACCGAATACACTCTTAGGCGCACCGAAGATGCTCTTGTATACAACTATCACACTCTGGAAAGCACGAGTAGTGCTGGACATGCATATTACACAATTGAGCACCCTTATCAAACGCTTGAACAATCTTAACACAATCTGGGCACAACTTGCACATATTTGCCATCATCTAGCATGAATTTGCGCACTCCCACTGCACTCTGGGCGCAACGAATACATAATTGACCACCTTTATCACACACTTGGGCACACCACAAATATATTTGGACCCACCATCACGCTCTTGGACAGACCCATCACCCTCTTGCCATCCTTTATCACAATCTTTGGCACCCCTAGAACATTCTTGGGCACGGTAGCACCAACGTTCTCACTCCCAGTCGACACTTGGATACCGAGAGCACATTCATGTCGTTCTCTAGCACACTCTTGGACACTCCAGGTACACTGATCACTCTCTTTGTCACCTCTATCACACACTGGGCTCTCCGAGCACGCTCTTGTGCAACTCAGCATATCTTGGACATCACTGGCAGACTCTTCCCATCCCAAGTGCACTCTTGGGCACACCATAACACTCTTTGATACCCTATTTCACTCTGTTCACCCCAATTACGTTATTGGGCACCTCTAGTACACCGTTGAGCACCCACATCACATACTTGGGCAACACTACCAACCTCCTGGTCAGCCCTGGCACTTCAGGGATCTCCTAGATCACACTTTCCATCATGCAGCACACACTTGAGCAAGCCTAGTACACACTTGGGTACCCCTAGTACACTATTGTGTACACCCAACATGCCCTTGGGCAACTCTACCACTCTCTTGCAAAACCTGAACAGTTTGGGGGCACGCCTAGCACGCTCTGGGTACTCTGACCACACATTTGAGAAAAGTGGCCCACACTTGGGCACCCCTAGCAGGCACTTGAACACGGTAGCACGCATTGCCATCTCATAGCACACGGTTGCTCACCTTATCACAGGCACAGAGGCAGACAGATAGACAAACACATGCACACACACACCAATCCGAAACCCAGGAACTAAGGCAGACAGATAGACAAACACACACACAGACACCGATCAGACCCCAGGCAATGAGACAGACTGATATACAAACACACACAGACACCGATCAGACCCCAGGCACTGAGGCAGACAGATAGACAAACACACACAAACACCGAGAAGACCCCAGGCACTGAGGCAGACAGAAAAACAAACAGATCGAATCGTTCACAGGTACTGAAGCAGACAGATAGACAAATACACACGCACACCGATCAGACCCCAGTCACTGAGGAAGACAGATATACAAACAAATACACTGACCGATCAGACCCCAGGCACTAAGGCAGACAGACTGACAAACACACACACAGAAACTGATCAGACCACGGCCACGGAGACAGACTGATATACAGCACACAGAGACAACGATCAGACCCTAGGCACAAAGGCAGACAGAGAGACAATCACACACAAACACCGATAATATCCCTGGCACTGAGGCAGACAGATATACAAACGCATCGATTGGACCCCAGGCACTGAGGCAGACTGATAGAAAAACACACACAAACAGCGATCAGACACCAGGCACTGAGATAGACAGATATACAAACACACACAGACACCGATCAGACACCAGGCACTGAGGTAGACAGATAAAGAAACGGACACACACACCGATCTGACCCCAGGCACTGAGACAGACAGTTATCCAAACACACACAAACACCAATCAGACACCAGACACTGAGACAGACAGATAGACAAACAAAGACACACACCCATCAGACCCCAGGCACTAAGGCAGACAGATAGGCAAACACACACACACACACCGATCAGTCCCCATACACTAAGGCAGACAGATAGACAAACACACGCACACACACACCAATCCGAAACCCAGGAACTAAGGCAGACATATAGACAAACACACACAAACACCGATAAGACCCCAGGCACAGAGGCAGACAGAAAAACAAACAGATCGAATCGTTCACAGGCACTGAAGCAGACAGATAGACAAATAGACACACACACCGATCAGACCCCAGTCACTGAGGAAGACAGATATACAAACAAATACACAGACCGATCAGACTCCAGGTATTAAGGCAGGCAGATATGCAAACAGACACACACAACGAGCAGACCCCAGGCACTGAGACAGACTGATATACAAACACACACAGACACCGATCAGACCCCAGGCACTGAGGCAGACAGATAGACAAACACACACAAACACCGATAAGACCCCAGGCACTGAGGCAGACAGAAAAACAAACAGATCGAATCGTTCACAGGCACTGAGGCAGACAGATAGACAAATACACACACACACCGATCAGACCCCAGTCACTGAGGAAGACAGATATACAAACAAATACACAGACCGATCAGACCCCAGGCACGAAGGCAGACAGATGTACAAACACATACAAACACCGATCAGACCCCAGGCACTAAGGCAGACAGATAGGCAAACACACACACACACCGATCAGACCCCAGGCACTAAGGCAGACAGATAGACAAACACACGCAAACACACACCAATCCGAAACCCAGGAGCTAAGGCAGACAGATAGACAAACACACACACATATACCGATCTGACCCCAGGCACTGAGACAGACAGTTATCCAAACACACACAAACACCGATCAGACACCAGGCACTGAGACAGACAGATAGACAAACAAAGACACACACCCATCAGACCCCAGGCACGAAGGCAGACAGATAGGCAAACACACACACACACACCGATCAGTCCCCAGGCACGAAGGCAGACAGATAGACAAACACATGCACACACACACCAATCCGAAACCCAGGAACTAAGGCAGACAGATAGACAAACAAACACACAGACACCGATCAGACCCCAGGCAATGAGACAGACTGATATACAAACACACACAGACACCGATCAGACCCCAGGCACTGAGGCAGACAGATATACAAACACACACAAACACCAATAAGACCCCAGGCACTGAGGCAGACCGAAAAACAAACAGATCGAATCGTTCACAGGCACTGAAGCAGACAGATAGACAAATACACACGCACACCGATCAGACCCCAGTCACTGAGGAAGACAGATATACAAACAAATGCACAGACCGATCAGACCCCAGGTACTAAGGCAGGCAGATATGCAAACAGACACAAACAACGAACAGACCCCAGGCACTAAGGCAGACAGATGGACAAACACACACACACATACCGATCAGAAACCAGGCACTGAGGTAGACAGATAAAGAAACGGACACACACACCGATCTGACCCCAGGCACTGAGGCAGACAGATATACAAACACACACGCACACCGATCAGACCCCAGGCACTAAGGCAGACAGATGGACAAACACACACACACACCGATCAGACCCCAGTCACTGAGGAAGACAGATATACAAACAAATACACAGACCGATCAGACCCCAGGTACTAAGGCAGGCAGATATGCAAACAGACACACACAACGAACAGACCCCAGGCACGAAGGCAGACAGATGGACAAACACACACACACATACCGATCAGAAACCAGGCACTGAGGTAGACAGATAAAGAAACGGACACACACACCGATCTGACCCCAGGCACTGAGACAGACAGTTATCCAAACACACACAAACACCGATCAGACACCAGGCACTGAGACAGACAGATAGACAAACAAACACACACACCCATCAGACCCCAGGCACTAAGGCAGACAGATATACAAACACACACGCACACCGATCAGACCCCAGGCACTAAGGCAGACAGATGGACAAAAACACACACACACCGATCAGACCCCAGGCACTAAGGCAGACAGATAGGCAAACACACACACACACCGATCATACCCCAGGCACTGAGGCAGACAGATAGACAAACACACGCACACACACACCAATCCGAAACCCAGGAACTAAGGCAGACAGAGAGACAAACACACACACAGACACCGATCAGACCCCAGGCACTGACACAGACTGATATACAAACACACACAGACACCGATCAGACCCCAGGCACTGAGGCAGACAGATAGACAAACACACACAGACACCGATCAGGCCCCAGGCACTAAGGCAGACGGACATACAAACACATCGATTAGACCCCAGGCACTGAGGCAGACAGATATACAAACAAACACACACACCGATCAGACCCCAGGCACTAAGGCAGACAGATAGACAAATGCAAACATATACCGATCAGACACCAGGCACTGAGACAGACAGATATACAAACACACACACTCACCGATCAGACACCAGGCACTAAGGATCGACAAATATACAAACACACACACACATACCGATCAGACACCAGGCACTGAGGTAGACAGATAAAGAAACGGACACACACACCGATCTGACCCCAGGCACTGAGACAGACAGTTATCCAAACACACACAAACACCGAACAGACACCAGGCACTGAGACAGACAGATAGACAAACAAAGACACACACCCATCAGACCCCAGGCACTAAGGCAGACAGATAGGCAAACACACACACACAAACCGATCAGTCCCCAGGCACTAAGGCAGACAGATAGACAAACACACGCACACACACACCAATCCGAAACCCAGGAACTAAGGCAGACAGATAGACAAACACACACAAACACCGATAAGACCCCAGGCACAGAGGCAGACAGAAAAACAAACAGATCGAATCGTTCACAGGCACTGAAGCAGACAGATAGACAAATACACACACACACCGATCAGACCCCAGTCACTGAGGAAGACAGATATACAAACAAATACACAGACCGATCAGACTCCAGGTACTAAGGCAGGCAGATATGCAAACAGACACACACAACGAACAGACCCAAGGCATTAAGGCAGACAGACTGACAAACACACACACAGACACCGATCAGACCCCAGGCACTGAGGCAGACAGATAGACAAACACACACAAACACCGATAAGACCCCAGGCACTGAGGCAGACAGAAAAACAAACAGATCGAATCGTTCACAGGCACTGAGGCAGACAGATAGACAAATACACACACACACACCGATCAGACCCCAGTCACTGAGGAAGACAGATATACAAACAAATACACAGACCGATCAGACCCCAGGCACTAAGGCAGACAGATGTACAAGCACACACACACACCGATCAGACCCCAGGCACTAAGGCAGACAGATAGGCAAACACACACACACTCCGATCAGTCCCCAGGCACTAAGGCAGACCGATAGACAAACACACGCACACACACACCAATCCGAAACCCAGGAGCTAAGGCAGACAGATAGACAAACACACACACAGATACCGATCAGACCCCAGGCACTGAGACAGACTGATATACAAACACACACAGACACCGATCAGGCCCCAGGCACTAAGGCAGACAGACATACAAACACATCGATTAGACCCCAGGCACTGAGGCGGACAGATATACAAACAAACACACACACCGATCAGACCCCAGGCACGAAGGCAGACAGATGTACAAACTCACACACACACCAGTCAGACACCAGGAACTGAGGCAGACAGATAGACAAACACACACAAACACACCGATCAGAACCCGGGCACTGAGACAGACAGATATACAAACACACACACACACACCGATCAGACCCCAGGCACTCAGGCAGATAGATATACAAACACACACACACCAATCCGAAACCCAGGCACTGAAGATGACAGATAGACAAACACACACACAGAAACTGATCAGACCACGGCCACTGAGACAGACTGATATACAGCACACAGAGACAACGATCAGACCCCCGGCACAAAGGCAGACAGAGAGACAATCACACACAAACACCGATAATATCCCTGGCACTGAGGCAGACAGATATACAAACGCATCGATTGGACCCCAGGCACTGAGGCAGACTGATAGAAAAACACACACAAACAGCGATCAGACACCAGGCACTGAGATAGACAGATATACAAACACACACAGACACCGATCAGACCCCAGGCACTCAGGCCGACAGTTATACAAACACATCGATTAGACCCCAGGCACTGAGGCAGACAGATAGACAAACACACACAAACACCGATAAGACCCCAGGCACTGAGGCAGACAGAAAAACAAACAGATCGAATCGTTCACAGGCACTGAAGCAGACAGATAGACAAATACACACACACACCGATCAGACCCCAGTCACTGAGGAAGACAGATATACAAACAAATACACAGACCGATCAGACCCCATGTACTAAGGCAGGCAGATATGCAAACACACACACACAACGAACAGACCCCAGGCACTCAGGAAGACAGACTGAGAAACACACACACACACACCGATCAGACACCAGGCACGAAGGCAGACAGATAGACAAATGCAAACATATACCGATCAGACACCAGGCACTGAGACACAGATATGCAAACACACACACTCACCGATCAGACACCAGGCACTAAGGCAGACAGATATACAAACACACACACACATACCGATCAGACACCAGGCACTGAGGTAGACAGATAAAGAAACGGACACACACACCGATCTGACCCCAGGCACTGAGACAGACAGTTATCCAAACACACACAAACACCGATCAGACACCAGGCACTGAGACAGACAGATAGACAAACAAAGACACACACCCATCAGACCCCAGGCACTAAGGCAGACAGATAGGCAAACACACACACACACACCGATCAGTCCCCATACACTAAGGCAGACAGATAGACAAACACACGCACACACACACCAATCCGAAACCCAGGAACTAAGGCAGACATATAGACAAACACACACAAACACCGATAAGACCCCAGGCACTGAGGCAGACAGAAAAACAAACAGGTCGAATCGTTCACAGGCACTGAAGCAGACAGATAGACAAATACACACACACACCGATCAGACCCCAGTCACTGAGGAAGACAGATATACAAACAAATACACAGACCGATCAGACTCCAGGTACTAAGGCAGGCAGATATGCAAACAGACACACACAACGAGCAGACCCCAGGCACTGAGACAGACTGATATACAAACACACACAGACACCGATCAGACCCCAGGCACTGAGGCAGAGAGATAGACAAACACACACAAACACCGATAAGACCCCAGGCACTGAGGCAGACAGAAAAACAAACAGATCGAATCGTTCACAGGCACTGAGGCAGACAGATAGACAAATACACACACACACCGATCAGAACCCAGTCACTGAGGAAGACAGATATACAAACAAATACACAGACCGATCAGACCCCAGGCACGAAGGCAGACAGATGTACAAACACATACAAACACCGATCAGACCACAGGCACTAAGGCAGACAGATAGGCAAACACACACACACACCGATCAGTCCCCAGGCACTAAGGCAGACAGATGGACAAACACACGCACACACACACCAATCCGAAACCCAGGAGCTAAGGCAGACAGATAGACAAACACACACACATATACCGATCAGACCCCAGGCACTGAGACAGACTGATATACAAACACACACAGACACCGATCAGACCACAGGCACTGAGGCAGACAGATAGACAAACACACACAGACACCGATCAGGCCCCAGGCACTAATGCAGACAGACATACAAACACATCGATTATACCCCAGGCACTGAGGCAGACAGATATACAAACAAACACACACACCGATCAGACCCCAGGCACTAAGGCAGACAGATATACAAACTCACACACACACCAGTCAGACACCAGGAACTGAGGCAGACAGATAGACAAACACACACACACACACCGATCAGACCCCAGGCACTCAGGCAGATAGATATACAAACACACACACACACACACCAATCCGAAACCCAGGCACTGAAGCTGACAGATAGACAAACACACACACAGAAACTGATCAGACCACGGGCACTGAGACAGACTGATATACAGCACACAGAGACAATGATCAGACCCCCGGCACAAAGGCAGACAGAGAGACAATCACACACAAACACCGATAATATCCCTGGCACTGAGGCAGACAGATATACAAACGCATCGATTGGACCCCAGGCACTGAGGCAGACTGATAGAAAAACACACACAAACAGCGATCAGACACCAGGCACTGAGATAGACAGATATAAAAACACACACAGACACCGATCAGACCCCAGGCACTCAGGCCGACAGTTATACAACACATCGATTAGACCCCAGGCACTGAGGCAGACAGATAGACAAACACACACAAACACCGATAAGGTCCCAGGCACTGAGGCAGACAGAAAAACAAACAGATCGAATCGTTCACAGGCACTGAAGCAGACAGATAGACAAATAGACACACACACCGATCAGACCCCAGTCACTGAGGAAGACAGATATACAAACAAATACACAGACCGATCAGACTCCAGGTATTAAGGCAGGCAGATATGCAAACAGACACACACAACGAGCAGACCCCAGGCACTGAGACAGACTGATATACAAACACACACAGACACCGATCAGACCCCAGGCACTGAGGCAGACAGATAGACAAACACACACAAACACCGATAAGACCCCAGGCACTGAGGCAGACAGAAAAACAAACAGATCGAATCGTTCACAGGCACTGAGGCAGACAGATAGACAAATACACACACACACCGATCAGACCCCAGTCACTGAGGAAGACAGATATACAAACAAATACACAGACCGATCAGACCCCAGGCACGAAGGCAGACAGATGTACAAACACATACAAACACCGATCAGACCCCAGGCACTAAGGCAGACAGATAGGCAAACACACACACACACCGATCAGACCCCAGGCACTAAGGCAGACAGATAGACAAACACACGCAAACACACACCAATCCGAAACCCAGGAGCTAAGGCAGACAGATAGACAAACACACACACATATACCGATCTGACCCCAGGCACTGAGACAGACAGTTATCCAAACACACACAAACACCGATCAGACACCAGGCACTGAGACAGACAGATAGACAAACAAAGACACACACCCATCAGACCCCAGGCACGAAGGCAGACAGATAGGCAAACACACACACACACACCGATCAGTCCCCAGGCACGAAGGCAGACAGATAGACAAACACATGCACACACACACCAATCCGAAACCCAGGAACTAAGGCAGACAGATAGACAAACAAACACACAGACACCGATCAGACCCCAGGCAATGAGACAGACTGATATACAAACACACACAGACACCGATCAGACCCCAGGCACTGAGGCAGACAGATATACAAACACACACAAACACCGATAAGACCCCAGGCACTGAGGCAGACCGAAAAACAAACAGATCGAATCGTTCACAGGCACTGAAGCAGACAGATAGACAAATACACACGCACACCGATCAGACCCCAGTCACTGAGGAAGACAGATATACAAACAAATGCACAGACCGATCAGACCCCAGGTACTAAGGCAGGCAGATATGCAAACAGACACACACAACGAACAGACCCCAGGCACTAAGGCAGACAGATGGACAAACACACACACACATACCGATCAGAAACCAGGCACTGAGGTAGACAGATAAAGAAACGGACACACACACCGATCTGACCCCAGGCACTGAGGCAGACAGATATACAAACACACACGCACACCGATCAGACCCCAGGCACTAAGGCAGACAGATGGACAAACACACACACACACCGATCAGACCCCAGTCACTGAGGAAGACAGATATACAAACAAATACACAGACCGATCAGACCCCAGGTACTAAGGCAGGCAGATATGCAAACAGACACACACAACGAACAGACCCCAGGCACGAAGGCAGACAGATGGACAAACACACACACACATACCGATCAGAAACCAGGCACTGAGGTAGACAGATAAAGAAACGGACACACACACCGATCTGACCCCAGGCACTGAGACAGACAGTTATCCAAACACACACAAACACCGATCAGACACCAGGCACTGAGACAGACAGATAGACAAACAAACACACACACCCATCAGACCCCAGGCACTAAGGCAGACAGATATACAAACACACACGCACACCGATCAGACCCCAGGCACTAAGGCAGACAGATGGACAAAAACACACACACACCGATCAGACCCCAGGCACTAAGGCAGACAGATAGGCAAACACACACACACACCGATCAGACCCCAGGCACTGAGGCAGACAGATAGACAAACACACGCACACACACACCAATCCGAAACCCAGGAACTAAGGCAGACAGAGAGACAAACACACACACAGACACCGATCAGACCCCAGGCACTGACACAGACTGATATACAAACACACACAGACACCGATCAGACCCCAGGCACTGAGGCAGACAGATAGACAAACACACACAGACACCGATCAGGCCCCAGGCACTAAGGCAGACGGACATACAAACACATCGATTAGACCCCAGGCACTGAGGCAGACAGATATACAAACAAACACACACACCGATCAGACCCCAGGCACTAAGGCAGACAGATAGACAAATGCAAACATATACCGATCAGACACCAGGCACTGAGACAGACAGATATACAAACACACACACTCACCGATCAGACACCAGGCACTAAGGATCGACAAATATACAAACACACACACACATACCGATCAGACACCAGGCACTGAGGTAGACAGATAAAGAAACGGACACACACACCGATCTGACCCCAGGCACTGAGACAGACAGTTATCCAAACACACACAAACACCGAACAGACACCAGGCACTGAGACAGACAGATAGACAAACAAAGACACACACCCATCAGACCCCAGGCACTAAGGCAGACAGATAGGCAAACACACACACACAAACCGATCAGTCCCCAGGCACTAAGGCAGACAGATAGACAAACACACGCACACACACACCAATCCGAAACCCAGGAACTAAGGCAGACAGATAGACAAACACACACAAACACCGATAAGACCCCAGGCACAGAGGCAGACAGAAAAACAAACAGATCGAATCGTTCACAGGCACTGAAGCAGACAGATAGACAAATACACACACACACCGATCAGACCCCAGTCACTGAGGAAGACAGATATACAAACAAATACACAGACCGATCAGACTCCAGGTACTAAGGCAGGCAGATATGCAAACAGACACACACAACGAACAGACCCAAGGCATTAAGGCAGACAGACTGACAAACACACACACAGACACCGATCAGACCCCAGGCACTGAGGCAGACAGATAGACAAACACACACAAACACCGATAAGACCCCAGGCACTGAGGCAGACAGAAAAACAAACAGATCGAATCGTTCACAGGCACTGAGGCAGACAGATAGACAAATACACACACACACACCGATCAGACCCCAGTCACTGAGGAAGACAGATATACAAACAAATACACAGACCGATCAGACCCCAGGCACGAAGGCAGACAGATGTACAAGCACACACACACACCGATCAGACCCCAGGCACTAAGGCAGACAGATAGGCAAACACACACACACTCCGATCAGTCCCCAGGCACTAAGGCAGACCGATAGACAAACACACGCACACACACACCAATCCGAAACCCAGGAGCTAAGGCAGACAGATAGACAAACACACACACAGATACCGATCAGACCCCAGGCACTGAGACAGACTGATATACAAACACACACAGACACCGATCAGACCACAGGCACTGAGGCAGACAGATCGACAAACACACACAGACACCGATCAGGCCCCAGGCACTAAGGCAGACAGACATACAAACACATCGATTAGACCCCAGGCACTGAGGCGGACAGATATACAAACAAACACACACACCGATCAGACCCCAGGCACGAAGGCAGACAGATGTACAAACTCACACACACACCAGTCAGACACCAGGAACTGAGGCAGACAGATAGACAAACACACACAAACACACCGATCAGAACCCGGGCACTGAGACAGACAGATATACAAACACACACACACACACCGATCAGACCCCAGGCACTCAGGCAGATAGATATACAAACACACACACACCAATCCGAAACCCAGGCACTGAAGATGACAGATAGACAAACACACACACAGAAACTGATCAGACCACGGCCACTGAGACAGACTGATATACAGCACACAGAGACAACGATCAGACCCCCGGCACAAAGGCAGACAGAGAGACAATCACACACAAACACCGATAATATCCCTGGCACTGAGGCAGACAGATATACAAACGCATCGATTGGACCCCAGGCACTGAGGCAGACTGATAGAAAAACACACACAAACAGCGATCAGACACCAGGCACTGAGATAGACAGATATACAAACACACACAGACACCGATCAGACCCCAGGCACTCAGGCCGACAGTTATACAAACACATCGATTAGACCCCAGGCACTGAGGCAGACAGATAGACAAACACACACAAACACCGATAAGACCCCAGGCACTGAGGCAGACAGAAAAACAAACAGATCGAATCGTTCACAGGCACTGAAGCAGACAGATAGACAAATACACACACACACCGATCAGACCCCAGTCACTGAGGAAGACAGATATACAAACAAATACACAGACCGATCAGACCCCATGTACTAAGGCAGGCAGATATGCAAACACACACACACAACGAACAGACCCCAGGCACTCAGGAAGACAGACTGAGAAACACACACACACACACCGATCAGACACCAGGCACGAAGGCAGACAGATAGACAAATGCAAACATATACCGATCAGACACCAGGCACTGAGACACAGATATGCAAACACACACACTCACCGATCAGACACCAGGCACTAAGGCAGACAGATATACAAACACACACACACATACCGATCAGACACCAGGCACTGAGGTAGACAGATAAAGAAACGGACACACACACCGATCTGACCCCAGGCACTGAGACAGACAGTTATCCAAACACACACAAACACCGATCAGACACCAGGCACTGAGACAGACAGATAGACAAACAAAGACACACACCCATCAGACCCCAGGCACTAAGGCAGACAGATAGGCAAACACACACACACACACCGATCAGTCCCCATACACTAAGGCAGACAGATAGACAAACACACGCACACACACACCAATCCGAAACCCAGGAACTAAGGCAGACATATAGACAAACACACACAAACACCGATAAGACCCCAGGCACTGAGGCAGACAGAAAAACAAACAGATCGAATCGTTCACAGGCACTGAAGCAGACAGATAGACAAATACACACACACACCGATCAGACCCCAGTCACTGAGGAAGACAGATATACAAACAAATACACAGACCGATCAGACTCCAGGTACTAAGGCAGGCAGATATGCAAACAGACACACACAACGAGCAGACCCCAGGCACTGAGACAGACTGATATACAAACACACACAGACACCGATCAGACCCCAGGCACTGAGGCAGAGAGATAGACAAACACACACAAACACCGATAAGACCCCAGGCACTGAGGCAGACAGAAAAACAAACAGATCGAATCGTTCACAGGCACTGAGGCAGACAGATAGACAAATACACACACACACCGATCAGAACCCAGTCACTGAGGAAGACAGATATACAAACAAATACACAGACCGATCAGACCCCAGGCACGAAGGCAGACAGATGTACAAACACATACAAACACCGATCAGACCACAGGCACTAAGGCAGACAGATAGGCAAACACACACACACACCGATCAGTCCCCAGGCACTAAGGCAGACAGATGGACAAACACACGCACACACACACCAATCCGAAACCCAGGAGCTAAGGCAGACAGATAGACAAACACACACACATATACCGATCAGACCCCAGGCACTGAGACAGACTGATATACAAACACACACAGACACCGATCAGACCACAGGCACTGAGGCAGACAGATAGACAAACACACACAGACACCGATCAGGCCCCAGGCACTAAGGCAGACAGACATACAAACACATCGATTATACCCCAGGCACTGAGGCAGACAGATATACAAACAAACACACACACCGATCAGACCCCAGGCACTAAGGCAGACAGATATACAAACTCACACACACACCAGTCAGACACCAGGAACTGAGGCAGACAGATAGACAAACACACACACACACACCGATCAGACCCCAGGCACTCAGGCAGATAGATATACAAACACACACACACACACACCAATCCGAAACCCAGGCACTGAAGCTGACAGATAGACAAACACACACACAGAAACTGATCAGACCACGGGCACTGAGACAGACTGATATACAGCACACAGAGACAATGATCAGACCCCCGGCACAAAGGCAGACAGAGAGACAATCACACACAAACACCGATAATATCCCTGGCACTGAGGCAGACAGATATACAAACGCATCGATTGGACCCCAGGCACTGAGGCAGACTGATAGAAAAACACACACAAACAGCGATCAGACACCAGGCACTGAGATAGACAGATATACAAACACACACAGACACCGATCAGACCCCAGGCACTCAGGCCGACAGTTATACAACACATCGATTAGACCCCAGGCACTGAGGCAGACAGATAGACAAACACACACAAACACCGATAAGGTCCCAGGCACTGAGGCAGACAGAAAAACAAACAGATCGAATCGTTCACAGGCACTGAAGCAGACAGATAGACAAATACACACACACACCGATCAGACCCCAGTCACTGAGGAAGACAGATATACAAACAAATACACAGACCGATCAGACCCCAGGCACGAAGGGAGACAGATGTACAAACACATACAAACACCGATAAGGCCCCAGGCACTGAGGCAGACAGAAAAACAAACAGATCGAATCGTTCACAGGCACTGAGGCAGACAGATAGACAAATACACACACACACCGATCAGACCCCAGTCACTGAGGAAGACAGATATACAAACAAATACACAGACCGATCAGACCCCAGGCACGAAGGCAGACAGATGTAGAAACACATACAAACACCGATCAGACCCCAGGCACTAAGGCAGACAGATAGGCAAACACACACACACACCGATCAGTCCCCAGGCACTAAGGCAGACAGATAGACAAACACACGCAAACACACAACAATCCGAAACCCAGGAGCTAAGGCAGACAGATAGACAAACACACACACATATACCGATCAGACCCCAGGCACTGAGACAGACTGATATACAAACACACACAGACACCGATCAGACCACAGGCACTGAGGCAGACAGATAGACAAACACACACAGACACCGATCAGGCCCCAGGCACTAAGGCAGACAGACATACAAACACATCGATTATACCCCAGGCACTGAGGCAGACAGATATACAAACAAACACACACACCGATCAGACCCCAGGCACTAAGGCAGACAGATATACAAACTCACACACACACCAGTCAGACACCAGGAACTGAGGCAGACAGATAGACAAACACACACAAACACACCGATCAGACCCCAGGCACTGAGACAGACAGATATACAAACGCACACACACACACCGATCAGACCCCAGGCACTCAGGCAGATAGATATACAAACACACACACACACACACCAATCCGAAACCCAGGCACTGAAGCTGACAGATAGACAAACACACACACAGAAACTGATCAGACCACGGGCACTGAGACAGACTGATATACAGCACACAGAGACAACGATCAGACCCCCGGCACAAAGGCAGACAGAGAGACAATCACACACAAACACCGATAATATCCCTGGCACTGAGGCAGACAGATATACAAACGCATCGATTAGACCCCAGGCACTGAGGCAGACTGATAGAGAAACACACACAAACACCGATAAGACCCCAGGCACTGAGGCAGACAGATAGACAAACAAACACACGCACCCATCAGACCTCAGGCAATAAGGCAGACAGATAGACAAACACACACACACACCGATCAGTCCCCAGGCACTAAGGCAGACAGATAGACAAACACACGCACACACCAATCAGGCCCCAGGAACAAAGGCACACAGATGGACAAACACAGGAACACACCAATCAGACACCAGGCACTGAGACAGACAGTTATGCAAACACACACACACATCCATCAGACCCCAGGCACTCAGGCAGACAGATATACAAACTAACACATACACCGATCAGACCCCAGGCACTGAGACAGACAGATATGCAAACACACACAGACACCAATCAGACCCCAGGCACTAAGGCAGACTGATAGACAAACACACACAAACACCGATAAGACCCCAGGCACTGAGGCAGACAGATAGACAAACACACACACACCAATCCGAAACCCAGGCACTAAAGCAGACAGATAGACAAACACACACACAGACACCGATCAGTCCACAGGCAATGAGACAGACTGATATACAAACACACACAGACACCGATCAGACCCCAGGCACTGAGGCAGACAGATAGACAAACACACACATACCATTCCGAAACCCAGGCACTAAAGCAGACAGATAGACAAACACACACACAGACACCGATCAGACCCCGGCACTGAGACAGACTCTTATACAAACTCACACAGACACCGATCAGACCCCAGGCACTGAGGCAGACAGATAGACAAACACATCGATTAGACCCCAGGCACTGAGGCAGACAGATGGACAAATAGACACAAACACCGGTAAGATCCAAGGCACAGAGGCAGACAGATATACAAACACATCGTTTAGACCCCAGGCACTGAGGCAGACAGATAAACAAACACACACACACACCGATCAGACACCAGGCACTGAGGAAGACAGATATACAAACAAATACACAGACCGATCAGACCCCAGGCACGAAGGCAGACAGATGTACAAACACATACAAACACCGATAAGGCCCCAGGCACTGAGGCAGACAGAAAAACAAACAGATCAAATCGTTCACAGGCACTGAGGCAGACAGATAGACAAATACACACACACACCGATCAGACCCCAGTCACTGAGGAAGACAGATATACAAACAAATACACAGACCGATCAGACCCCAGGCACGAAGGCAGACAGATGTAGAAACACATACAAACACCGATCAGACCCCAGGCACTAAGGCAGACAGATAGGCAAACACACACACACACCGATCAGTCCCCAGGCACTAAGGCAGACAGATAGACAAACACACGCACACACACACCAATCCGAAACCCAGGAGCTAAGGCAGACAGATAGACAAACACACACACATATACCGATCAGACCCCAGGCACTGAGACAGACTGATATACAAACACACACAGACACCGATCAGACCACAGGCACTGAGGCAGACAGATAGACAAACACACACAGACACCGATCAGGCCCCAGGCACTAAGGCAGACAGACATACAAACACATCGATTATACCCCAGGCACTGAGGCAGACAGATATACAAACAAACACACACACCGATCAGACCCCAGGCACTAAGGCAGACAGATATACAAACACACACACACACACCGATCAGACCCCAGGCACTCAGGCAGATAGATATACAAACTCACACACACACCAGTCAGACACCAGGAACTGAGGCAGACAGATAGACAAACACACACAAACACACCGATCAGACCCCAGGCACTGAGACAGACAGATATACAAACACACACACACACACCGATCAGACCCCAGGCACTCAGGCAGATAGATATACAAACACACACACACACACACACCAATCCGAAACCCAGGCACTGAAGCTGACAGATAGACAAACACACACACAGAAACTGATCAGACCACGGGCACTGAGACAGACTGATATACAGCACACAGAGACAACGATCAGACCCCCGGCACAAAGGCAGACAGAGAGAGAATCACACACAAACACCGATAATATCCCTGGCACTGAGGCAGACAGATATACAAACGCATCGATTAGACCCCAGGCACTGAGGCAGACTGATAGAAAAACACACACAAACAGCGATCAGACACCAGGCACTGAGATAGACAGATATACAAACACACACAGACACCGATCAGACCCCAGGCACTCAGGCCGACAGTTAGACAAACACATCGATTAGACCCCAGGCACTGAGGCAGACAGATGGACAAATAGACACAAACACCGGTAAGATCCAAGGCACAGAGGCAGACAGATATACAAACACATCGTTTAGACCCCAGGCACTGAGGCAGACAGATAAACAAACACACACACACACCGATCAGACACCAGGCACTGAGGAAGACAGATATACAAACAAATACACAGACCGATCAGACCCCAGGCACGAAGGCAGACAGATGTACAAACACATACAAACACCGATAAGGCCCCAGGCACTGAGGCAGACAGAAAAACAAACAGATCAAATCGTTCACAGGCACTGAGGCAGACAGATAGACAAATACACACACACACCGATCAGACCCCAGTCACTGAGGAAGACAGATATACAAACAAATACACAGACCGATCAGACCCCAGGCACGAAGGCAGACAGATGTAGAAACACATACAAACACCGATCAGACCCCAGGCACTAAGGCAGACAGATAGGCAAACACACACACACACCGATCAGTCCCCAGGCACTAAGGCAGACAGATAGACAAACACACGCACACACACACCAATCCGAAACCCAGGAGCTAAGGCAGACAGATAGACAAACACACACACATATACCGATCAGACCCCAGGCACTGAGACAGACTGATATACAAACACACACAGACACCGATCAGACCACAGGCACTGAGGCAGACAGATAGACAAACACACACAGACACCGATCAGGCCCCAGGCACTAAGGCAGACAGACATACAAACACATCGATTATACCCCAGGCACTGAGGCAGACAGATATACAAACAAACACACACACCGATCAGACCCCAGGCACTAAGGCAGACAGATATACAAACACACACACACACACCGATCAGACCCCAGGCACTCAGGCAGATAGATATACAAACTCACACACACACCAGTCAGACACCAGGAACTGAGGCAGACAGATAGACAAACACACACAAACACACCGATCAGACCCCAGGCACTGAGACAGACAGATATACAAACACACACACACACACCGATCAGACCCCAGGCACTCAGGCAGATAGATATACAAACACACACACACACACACACCAATCCGAAACCCAGGCACTGAAGCTGACAGATAGACAAACACACACACAGAAACTGATCAGACCACGGGCACTGAGACAGACTGATATACAGCACACAGAGACAACGATCAGACCCCCGGCACAAAGGCAGACAGAGAGAGAATCACACACAAACACCGATAATATCCCTGGCACTGAGGCAGACAGATATACAAACGCATCGATTAGACCCCAGGCACTGAGGCAGACTGATAGAAAAACACACACAAACAGCGATCAGACACCAGGCACTGAGATAGACAGATATACAAACACACACAGACACCGATCAGACCCCAGGCACTCAGGCCGACAGTTAGACAAACACATCGATTAGACCCCAGGCACTGAGGCAGACAGAAAAACAAACAGATCGAATCGTTCACAGGCACTGAAGCAGACAGATAGACAAATACACACACACACCGATCAGACCCCAGTCACTGAGGAAGACAGATATACAAACAAATACACAGACCGATCAGACCCCAGGTACTAAGGCAGGCAGATATGCAAACACACACACACAACGAACAGACCCCAGGCACTAAGGCAGACAGACTGACAAACACACACACACACACCGATCAGACCCCAGGCACGAAGGCAGACAGATAGACAAATGCAAACATATACCGATCAGACACCAGGCACTGAGACAGACAGATATGCAAACACACACACTCACCGATCAGACACCAGGCACTAAGGCAGACAGATATACAAACACACACACACATACCGATCAGACACCAGGCACTGAGGTAGACAGATAAAGAAACGGACACACACACCGATCTGACCCCAGGCACTGAGGCAGACAGATATACAAACACACACGCACAGCGATCAGACCCCAGGCACTAAGGCAGACAGATGTACAAACACACACACACACCGATCAGACCCCAGGCACTAAGGCAGACAGATAGGCAAACACACACACACACCGATCAGTCGCCAGGCACTAAGGCAGACAGACAGACAAACACACGCACACACACACCAATCCGAAAGCCAGGAGCTAACGCAGACAGATAGACAAACACACACACAGGCACCGATCAGACACCAGGCACTGAGACAGACTGATATACAAACACACACAGACACCGATCAGACCCCAGGCACTGAGGCAGACAGATAGACAAACACACACATACACCGATCAGGCCCCAGGCACTAAGGCAGACAGACATACAAACACATCGATTAGACCCCAGGCACTGAGGCAGACAGATATACAAACAAACACACACACCGATCAGACCCCAGGCACGAAGGCAGACAGATATACAAACACACACACACACCAGTCAGACACCAGGAACTGATGCAGACAGATGGACAAACACACACAAACACACCAATCAGACCCCAGGCACTAAGACAGACAGATAGACAAATTACAGCAAACACCGATCAGGCCCCGGGCACTGAGACAGACAGATATACAAACACACACACACACACACCGATCAGACCCCAGGCACTCAGGCAGATAGATATACAAACACACACACACACACACCAATCCGAAACCCAGGCACTGAAGCTGACAGATAGACAAACACACACACACACACCGATCAGACCCCAGGCACTCAGGCAGATAGATATACAAACACACACACACACACACCAATCCGAAACCCAGGCACTGAAGCTGACAGATAGACAAACACACACACAGAAACTGATCAGACCACGGGCACTGAGACAGACTGATATACAGCACACAGAGACAACGATCAGATCCCCGGCACAAAGGCAGACAGAGAGACAATCACACACAAACACCGATAATATCCCTGGCACTGAGGCAGACAGATATACAAACGCACCGATTAGACCCCAGGCACTGAGGCAGACTGATAGTAAAACACACACAAACAACGATCAGACACCAGGCACTGAGATAGACAGATATACAAACACACACAGACACCGATCAGACCCCAGGCACTCAGGCCGACAGTTATACAACACATCGATTAGACCCCAGGCACTGAGGCAGACAGATAGACAAACACACACACACAGACACCGATCAGACCCCAGGCACAGAGACAGACAGATATATAAACACACACAGACACCGATCAGACCCCAAGCACTAAGGCAGACAGATAGACAAACACATCGATTAGACCCCAGGCACTGAGGAAGACAGATAGACAATCACACACAAACACCGATAAGGCCCCAGGCACAGAGGCAGACAGAAAAACAAACAGATCGAATCGATCACAGGCACTGAGGCAGACAGATAGACAAATACACACACACACCGATCAGACCCCAGTCACTGAGGAAGACAGATAAACAAACAAATACACAGACCGATCAGACCCCAGGTACTCAGGCAGGCAGATATGCAAACACACACACACAACGAACAGACCCCAGGCACTAAGGCAGACAGACTGACAAACACACACACACACCGAACAGACACCAGGCACTGAGACAGACAGATATACAAACACACACACTCACCGATCAGACCCCAGGCACTAAGGCAGACTGATATACAAACACACACACACACATACCGATCAGACACCAGGCACAGAGGTAGACAGATAAAGAAACGGACACACACACCGATCTGACCCCAGGCACTGAGGCAGACAGATATACAAACACACACGCACACCGATCAGACCCCAGGCACGAAGGCAGACAGATGTACAAACACACACACACACACCGATTAGACCCCAGGCACTAAGGCAGACAGATATAGAAGAAGACAAACACACCGATCAGACCCCAGGCACTGAGGCAGACAGATATAGAAGAAGACAAACACACCGATCAGACCACAGGCACTGAGGCAGACAGATATACAAACACACACACACACCAATCCGAATCCCAGGCACTAAGGCAGGCAGATAGACAAACACACACACCCACCGATCAGTCCCCAGGCACTAAGGCAGGCATATAGACAAACACACGCACACACCAATCAGGCCCCAGGAACAAAGGCACACAGATGGACAAACACAGGAACACACCGATCAGACACCAGGCACTGCGACAGACAGTTATACAAACACACACAAACACCGATCAGACACCAGGCACTGAGACAGACAGATAGACAAACAAACACACGCACCCATCAGACCTCAGGCGATAAGGCAGACAGATAGTCAAACACACACACACACCGATCAGTCCCCAGGCACTAAGGCAGACAGATAGACAAACACACGCACACACCAATCAGGCCCCAGGAACAAAGGCACACAGATAGACAAACACAGGAACACACCGATCAGACACCAGGCACTGAGACAGACAGTTATGCAAACACACACACACACACCCATCAGACCCCAGGCACTCAGGCAGACAGATATACAAACAAACACATACACCGATCAGACCCCAGGCACTGAGACAGACAGATATGCAAACACACACAGACACCAATCAGACCCCAGGCACTAAGGCAGACTGATAGACAAACACACACAAACACCGATAAGACCCCAGGCACTGAGGCAGACAGATATACAAACACATCGATTAGACCCCAGTCACTGAGGCAGACAGATAGACAAACACACACACACCAATCCGAAACCCAGGCACTAAAGCAGACAGATAGACAAACACACACACAGACACCGATCAGTCCACAGGCAATGAGACAGACTGATATACAAACACACACAGACACCGATCAGACCCCAGGCACTGAGGCAGACAGATAGACAAACACACACATACCATTCCAAAACCCAGGCACTAAAGCAGACAGATAGACAAACACACACACAGACACCGATCAGACCCCGGCACTGAGACAGACTCTTATACAAACTCACACAGACACCGATCAGACCCCAGGCACTGAGGCAGACAGATAGACAAACACATCGATTAGACCCCAGGCACTGAGGCAGACAGATGGACAAATAGACACAAACACCGGTAAGATCCAAGGCACAGAGACAGACAGATATACAAACACATCGTTTAGACCCCAGGCACTGAGGCAGACAGATAAACAAACACACACACACACCGATCAGACACCAGGCACTGAGGTAGACAGACATAGAAGAAGACACACACACCGATCAGACCACAGGCAGTGAGGCAGACAGATATACAAACACAGACACACCAATCCGAATCCCAGGCACTGAGGCAGGCAGATAGGCAAACACACACACACACCGATCAGTCCCCAGGCACTAAGGCAGGCAGATAGACAAACACACACATACACCAATCCGAATCCCAGGCACTAAGGCAGGCAGATAGACAAACACACACACCCACCGATCAGTCCCCAGGCACTAAGGCAGGCATATAGACAAACACACACACACACCAATCAGGCCCCAGGAACAAAGGTACACAGATAGACAAACACAGGAACACACCGATCAGACACCAGGCACTGCGACAGACAGTTATACAAACACACACAAATACCGATCAGACACCAGGCACTGAGACAGACAGATAGACAAACAAACACACGCACCCATCAGACCTCAGGCACTAAGGCAGACAGATAGACAAACACACACACACACCGATCAGTCCCCAGGCACTAAGGCAGACAGATAGACAAACACACGCACACACCAATCAGGCCCCAGGAACAAAGGCACACAGATAGACAAACACAGGAACACACCAATCAGACACCAGGCACTGAGACCGACAGTTATGCAAACACACACACACACCCATCAGACCCCAGGCACTCAGGCAGACAGATATACAAACAAACATATACACCGATCAGACCCCAGGCACTGAGACAGACAGATATACAAACACACAGAGACACCGATCAGACCCCAGGCACTAAGGCAGACTGATAGACAAACACACGCAAACACCGATAAGACCCCAGGCACTGAGGCAGACAGATGTACAAACACATCGATTAGACCCCAGTCACTGAGGCAGACAGATAGACAAACACACGCACACCAATCCGAAACCCAGGCACTAAAGCAGACAGATAGACAAACACACACACAGACACCGATCAGTCCACAGGCAATGAGACAGACTGATATACAAACACACACAGACACCGATCAGACTCCAGGCACTGAGGCAGACAGATAGACAAACACACACATACCATTCCGAAGCACAGGCACTAAAGCAGACAGATAGACAAACACACACAGACACCGATCAGACCCCAGGCACTAAGGCAGACTGATAGACAAACACACGCAAACACCGATAAGACCCCAGGCAATGAGACAGACTGATATACAAACACACACAGACACCGATCAGACCCCAGGCACTGAGGCAGACAGATATACAAACAAACATATACACCGATCAGACCCCAGGCACTGAGACAGACAGATATACAAACACACACAGACACCGATCAGACCCCAGGCACTAAGGCAGACTGATAGACAAACACACGCAAACACCGATAAGACCCCAGGCACTGAGGCAGACAGATATACAAACACATCGATTAGACCCCAGTCACTGAGGCAGACAGATAGACAAACACACGCACACCAATCCGAAACCCAGGCACTAAAGCAGACAGATAGACAAACACACACACAGACACCGATCAGTCCACAGGCAATGAGACAGACTGATATACAAACACACACAGACACAGATCAGACCCCAGGCACTGAGGCAGACAGATAGACAAACACACACATACCATTCCGAAGCCCAGGCACTAAAGCAGACAGATAGACAAACACACACACAGACACCGATCAGACCCCAGGCACTGAGACAGACTCTTATACAAACTCACACAGACACCGATCAGACCCCAGGCACTGAGGCAGACAGATAGACAAGCACATCGATTAGACCCCAGGTACTGAGGCAGACAGATGGACAAATAGACACAAACACCGTTAAGATCCAAGGCACAGAGGCAGACAGATATACAAACACATCGCTTAGACCCCAGGCACTGAGGCAGACAGATAAACAAACACACACACACACCGATCAGACACCAGGCACTGAGGTAGACAGACATAGAAGAAGACACACACACCGATCAGACCACAGGCACTGAGGCAGACAGATATACAAACACACACACACCAATCCGAATCACAGGCACTAAGGCAGGCAGATAGGCAAACACACACACACAACGATCAGTCCCCAGGCACTAAGGCAGGCAGATAGACAAACACACACACACACCAATTAGGCCCCAGTAACTAAGGCAGACAGATAGACAAACACAGGAACACACCGATCAGACACCAGGCACTGAGACAGACAGTTATACAAACACACACAAACACCGATCAGACACCAGGCACTGAGACAGACAGATAGACAAACAAACGCACGCACCCATCAGACCACAGGCACTGAGACAGACAGATATGCAAACACATCGATTAGACACCAGGCACTGAGGCAGACAGATAGACAAACACACACAGACACAGATCAGGCCCCAGGCACTGAGACAGACAGATATACAAACACACACAGACACCGATCAGACCCCAGGCACTCAGGCAGACAGATATACAAACAAACACATACACCGATCAGACCCCAGGCACTGAGGCAGACAGATAGACAAACACACACACACCATTCCGAAACCCACGCACTAAAGCAGACAGATAGACAAACACACACACAGACACCGATCAGACCCCAGGCACTGAGACAGACTGATATACAAACTCACACAGACACCGATCAGACCCCAGGCACTGAGGCAGACAGATAGACAAACACATCGCTTAGACCCCAGGCACTGAGGCAGACAGATAAACAAACACACACACACCGATCAGACACCAGGCACTGAGGTAGACAGATAGACAAACACACACACACACCGATCAGACACCAGGCACTGAGGCAGACAGATATACAAACACACGCACACCAATCCAAATCCCAGGCACGAAGGCAGGCAGATAGACAAACACACACACACACCGATCAGTCCCCAGGCACTAAGGCAGGCAGATAGACAAACACACACACACACCAATCAGGCCCCAGGAACTAAGGCAGACAGATAGACAAACACAGGAACACACCGATTAGACACCAGGCACTGAGACAGACAGTTATACAAACACACACAAACACCGATCAGACACCAGGCACTGAGACAGACAGATAGACAAACAAACGCACGCACCCATCAGACCACAGGCACTGAGACAGACAGATATGCAAACACATCGATTAGACACCAGGCACTGAGGCAGACAGATAGACAAACACACACAGACACAGATCAGGCCCCAGGCACTGAGACAGACAGATATACAAACACACACAGACACCGATCAGACCCCAGGCACTCAGGCAGACAGATATACGAACAAACACATACACCGATCAGACCCCAGGCACTGAGGCAGACAGATAGACAAACACACACACACCATTCCGAAACCCACGCACTAAAGCAGACAGATAGACAAACACACACACAGACACCGATCAGACCCCAGGCACTGAGACAGATTGATATACAAACTCACACAGGCACCGATCAGACCCCAGGCACTGAGGCAGACAGATAGACAAACACATCGCTTAGACCCCAGGCACTGAGGCAGACAGATAGACAAACACAGGAACACACCGATTAGACACCAGGCACTGAGACAGACAGTTATACAAACACACACAAACACCGATCAGACACCAGGCACTGAGACAGACAGATAGACAAACAAACGCACGCACCCATCAGACCACAGGCACTGAGACAGACAGATATGCAAACACATCGATTAGACACCAGGCACTGAGACAGACAGATAGACAAACAAACACACGCACCCATCAGACCTCAGGCACTGAGACAGACAGATATGCAAACACGTCGAGTAGACCCCAGGCACTGAGGCAGACAGATATACAAACACACACAGACACCGATCAGACCCCAGGCACTAAGGCAGACTGATAGACAAACACACACAAACACCGATAAGACACCAGGCACTGAGGCAGACAGATATACAAACACGTCGATTAGACCCCAGTCACTGAGGCAGACAGAGATACAAACAGACACGCAAACCGATCACACCCCAGGCACTAAGGCAGAAAGATGTACAAACACACACACACACAACGATCAGACCCCAGGCACTAAGGCAGACAGATATACAAACACACACGCACACCGATCAGACCACAGGCACTAAGGCAGACAGATATACAAACACACACACACACACCGATCAGACCCCAGGCACTAAGGCAGACAGATAGACAAACACACGCACACACCAATCAGGCCCCAGGAACAAAGGCAGACAGATAGACAAACACAGGAACACACCGATCAGACACCAGGCACTGAGACAGACAGTTATACAAACACACACACACACCCATCAGACCCCAGGCACTCAGGCAGACAGATATACAAATAAACACATGCACCGATCAGACCCCAGGCACTGAGACAGACAGATATACAAACACACACAAACACCGAAAAGACCCCAGGCACTGAGGCAGACAGATATACAAACACATCGATTAGACCCCAGTCACTGAAGCAGACAGATAGACAAACACACACACACCAATCAGAAACCCAGGCACTAAAGCAGACAGATAGACAAACACACACACAGACACCGATCAGTCCACAGGCACTGAGACAGACTGATATACAAACACACACAGACACCGATCAGACCCCAGGCACTGAGGCAGACAGATATACAAACACACACAAACACCGAAAAGACCCCAGGCACTGAGGCAGACAGATATACAAACACATCGATTAGACCCCAGTCACTGAAGCAGACAGATAGACAAACACACACACACCAATCAGAAACCCAGGCACTAAAGCAGACAGATAGACAAACACACACACAGACACCGATCAGTCCACAGGCACTGAGACAGACTGATATACAAACACACACAGACACCGATCAGACCCCAGGCACTGAGGCAGACAGATAGACAAACACACACACACCATTCCGAAACCCAGGCACTAAAGCAGACAGATAGACAAACACACAATCAGACACCGATCAGACCCCAGGCACTGAGGCAGACAGATAGACAAACACATCGATCAGACCCCAGGCACTGAGGCAGACAGATAGACAAACACATCGCTTAGACCCCAGGCACTGAGGCAGACAGATAAACAAACACACACACACACCAATTAGGCCCCAGTAACTAAGGCAGACAGATAGACAAACACAGGAACACACCGATCAGACACCAGGCACTGAGACAGACAGTTATACAAACACACACAAACACCGATCAGACACCAGGCACTGAGACAGACAGATAGACAAACAAACGCACGCACCCATCAGACCACAGGCACTGAGACAGACAGATATGCAAACACATCGATTAGACACCAGGCACTGAGGCAGACAGATAGACAAACACACACAGACACAGATCAGGCCCCAGGCACTGAGACAGACAGATATACAAACACACACAGACACCGATCAGACCCCAGGCACTCAGGCAGACAGATATACAAACAAACACATACACCGATCAGACCCCAGGCACTGAGGCAGACAGATAGACAAACACACACACACCATTCCGAAACCCACGCACTAAAGCAGACAGATAGACAAACACACACACAGACACCGATCAGACCCCAGGCACTGAGACAGACTGATATACAAACTCACACAGACACCGATCAGACCCCAGGCACTGAGGCAGACAGATAGACAAACACATCGCTTAGACCCCAGGCACTGAGGCAGACAGATAAACAAACACACACACACCGATCAGACACCAGGCACTGAGGTAGACAGATAGACAAACACACACACACACCGATCAGACACCAGGCACTGAGGCAGACAGATATACAAACACACGCACACCAATCCAAATCCCAGGCACGAAGGCAGGCAGATAGACAAACACACACACACACCGATCAGTCCCCAGGCACTAAGGCAGGCAGATAGACAAACACACACACACACCAATCAGGCCCCAGGAACTAAGGCAGACAGATAGACAAACACAGGAACACACCGATTAGACACCAGGCACTGAGACAGACAGTTATACAAACACACACAAACACCGATCAGACACCAGGCACTGAGACAGACAGATAGACAAACAAACGCACGCACCCATCAGACCACAGGCACTGAGACAGACAGATATGCAAACACATCGATTAGACACCAGGCACTGAGGCAGACAGATAGACAAACACACACAGACACAGATCAGGCCCCAGGCACTGAGACAGACAGATATACAAACACACACAGACACCGATCAGACCCCAGGCACTCAGGCAGACAGATATACGAACAAACACATACACCGATCAGACCCCAGGCACTGAGGCAGACAGATAGACAAACACACACACACCATTCCGAAACCCACGCACTAAAGCAGACAGATAGACAAACACACACACAGACACCGATCAGACCCCAGGCACTGAGACAGATTGATATACAAACTCACACAGGCACCGATCAGACCCCAGGCACTGAGGCAGACAGATAGACAAACACATCGCTTAGACCCCAGGCACTGAGGCAGACAGATAGACAAACACAGGAACACACCGATTAGACACCAGGCACTGAGACAGACAGTTATACAAACACACACAAACACCGATCAGACACCAGGCACTGAGACAGACAGATAGACAAACAAACGCACGCACCCATCAGACCACAGGCACTGAGACAGACAGATATGCAAACACATCGATTAGACACCAGGCACTGAGACAGACAGATAGACAAACAAACACACGCACCCATCAGACCTCAGGCACTGAGACAGACAGATATGCAAACACGTCGAGTAGACCCCAGGCACTGAGGCAGACAGATATACAAACACACACAGACACCGATCAGACCCCAGGCACTAAGGCAGACTGATAGACAAACACACACAAACACCGATAAGACACCAGGCACTGAGGCAGACAGATATACAAACACGTCGATTAGACCCCAGTCACTGAGGCAGACAGAGATACAAACAGACACGCAAACCGATCACACCCCAGGCACTAAGGCAGAAAGATGTACAAACACACACACACACAACGATCAGACCCCAGGCACTAAGGCAGACAGATATACAAACACACACGCACACCGATCAGACCACAGGCACTAAGGCAGACAGATATACAAACACACACACACACACCGATCAGACCCCAGGCACTAAGGCAGACAGATAGACAAACACACGCACACACCAATCAGGCCCCAGGAACAAAGGCAGACAGATAGACAAACACAGGAACACACCGATCAGACACCAGGCACTGAGACAGACAGTTATACAAACACACACACACACCCATCAGACCCCAGGCACTCAGGCAGACAGATATACAAATAAACACATGCACCGATCAGACCCCAGGCACTGAGACAGACAGATATACAAACACACACAAACACCGAAAAGACCCCAGGCACTGAGGCAGACAGATATACAAACACATCGATTAGACCCCAGTCACTGAAGCAGACAGATAGACAAACACACACACACCAATCAGAAACCCAGGCACTAAAGCAGACAGATAGACAAACACACACACAGACACCGATCAGTCCACAGGCACTGAGACAGACTGATATACAAACACACACAGACACCGATCAGACCCCAGGCACTGAGGCAGACAGATATACAAACACACACAAACACCGAAAAGACCCCAGGCACTGAGGCAGACAGATATACAAACACATCGATTAGACCCCAGTCACTGAAGCAGACAGATAGACAAACACACACACACCAATCAGAAACCCAGGCACTAAAGCAGACAGATAGACAAACACACACACAGACACCGATCAGTCCACAGGCACTGAGACAGACTGATATACAAACACACACAGACACCGATCAGACCCCAGGCACTGAGGCAGACAGATAGACAAACACACACACACCATTCCGAAACCCAGGCACTAAAGCAGACAGATAGACAAACACACAATCAGACACCGATCAGACCCCAGGCACTGAGGCAGACAGATAGACAAACACATCGATTAGACCCCAGGCACTGAGGCAGACAGATGGACAAATAGACACAAACACCGATAAGATCCCAGGCACAGAGGCAGACAGATATACAAACACATCGATTAGTCGCCAGGCACTGAGGCAGACAGATAGACAAACACACACACACACACCGATCAGACACCAGGCACTGAGGTAGACAGATAGACAAGCACACACACACACCGATCAGACACCAGGCACTGAGGTAGACAGACATAGAAGAAGACACACACACCAATCAGACCACAGGCACTGAGGCAGACAGATATACAAACACACACACACCAATCCGAATCCCAGGCACTAAGGCAGGCAGATAGACAAACACACACACACACCGATCAGTCACCAGGCACTAAGGCAGGCAGATAGACAAACACACACACACACCAATCAGGCCCCAGGAACTAAGGCAGACAGATAGACAAACACAGGAACACACCGATCAGACACCAGGCACTGAGACAGTCAGTTATATAAACACACACAAACACCCATCAGACCTCAGGCACTGAGACAGACAGATATGAAAACACATCGAGTAGACCCCAGGCACTGAGGCAGACAGATAGACAAACACACACAGACACCGATCAGGCCCCAGGCACTGAGACAGACAGATATACAAACACACACAGACACGGATCAGACCCGAGGCACTCAGGCCGACAGATATACAAACACATCGATTAGACCCCAGGCACTGCGGCAGACAGATAGACAAACACACACAAACACCGACAAGACCCCAGGCACTGAGGCAGACAGATAAACAAACAAATCTATCTGACTCCAGGCACTGAGGCAGACAGATATACAAACAGACACGCAAACCGATCACACCTCAGGCACTAAGGCAGACAGATGTACAAACACACACACACACAACGATCAGACCTCAGGCACTAAGGTAGAAAGATATGGAAGCAGACACACACACCGATCAGACCACAGGCACTGAGGCAGACAGATATACAAACACACACACACCAATCCGAAACCCAGGCACTAAGGCAGACAGATAGACAAACACACACACACACCGATCAGACACCAGGCACTGAGGTAGACAGATATAGAAGCAGACACACACACCGATCAGACCACATGCACTGAGGCAGACAGATATACGAACACACACACACCAATCCGAAACCCAGGCACTAAGGCAGACAGAAAGACAAACACAGGAACACACCAATCAGGCCACAGGAACTAAGGCAGACAGATAGACAAAAACAGGAACACACCGATCAGGCACCATGCACTGAGGCAGACAGATAAACAAACACACACACACACACCGATCAGACACCAGGCACTAAGGCAGACAGATATGCAAACTCACACACACACCAATCAGAACCCAGGCACTGAGGCAGACAGATAGACAAACACCCACAGACTCCGATCAGACCCCAGGCACTAAGGCAGACAGATATACAAACACATCGATTGGACCCCAAACACTAAGGCAGACAGATATACAATCACACACACACACACCGATCAGACCCCAGGCACTAAGGCAGACAGTTAGACAAACACACACACAGACACACCGATCTGACCCCATGCACTGAGGCAGACAGATATGCAAACACACACAAACACCGATCAGACCCCAGGCACTGAGACAGAAAGATATACAAACACACACAGACACCGATCAGACCCCAGGAACTAAGGCAGACAGATATACATACACATCGATTAGACCCCAGGCACTGAGGCAGACAGTTAGACAAACATACACACAGACACACCGATCTGACCCCATGCACTGAGGCAGACAGATATACAAACACACAGACTCACCGATCAGACCCCAAGCACTGAGACAGACAGATATACAAACACACTCATACACCGATCATACGCCAGGCACTAAAACAGACAGATAGACAAACACACACACACACCGATACCACCCAAGGCACTGAGGCATACAGATAGACAAACACACACAAACACATCGATTGGACACCAGGCACTGAGGCAGACAGATAGACAAACACACACACACAGACACCGATCAGACCCCAGGCACAGAGACAGACAGATATATAAACACACACAGACACCGATCAGACCCCAAGCACTAAGGCAGACAGATAGACAAACACATCGATTAGACCCCAGGCACTGAGGAAGACAGATAGACAAACACACACAAACACCGATAAGAACCCAGGCACTGAGGCAGACAGATATACAAACACATCGATTAGACCCCAGGAACTGAGGCAGAGAGATATACAAACACATACACACACCGATCAGACACCAGGCACTGAGGCAGACAGATACAGAAACAGACACACACACCGAGAAGACCCCAGGCACTGAGGCAGACAGATATACAAACAAATACGCAGTCCGATCAGACCCCAGGCACGAAGGCAGACAGATAGACAAACACACACACACACCGATCAGACCCAAGGCACTGAGACAGACATATATACAAACACACAAACACACAGAAATCAGACCCCAGGCACTAAGGCAGTCAGATAAACATACACATCGTTTGGACCCCAGGCGCTGAGGCAGACAGATATACATACAAACACACACACCGATCAGACCCCAGGCACTGAGGCAGACAGATATACAAACACATCGATTAGACCCCCGGCACTGAGGCAGACAGAGAGACAAACACACACAAACACATCGATTGGACACCAGGCACTGAGGCAGACAGATAGACAAACACACACACACAGACACCGATCAGACCCCAGGCACAGAGACAGACAGATATATAAACACACACAGAAACCGATCAGACCCCAGGCACAGAGGCAGACAGTTATAAAAAACTCACACACACACCAATCAGTCCCCAGGCATTGAGGCAGACAGATAGACAAACACACACAAACACCGATCAGACCCCAGGCACTAAGGAAGACAGATATACAAAAAGACACTGACACAGATAAGACCCCAGGCACTGAGGGAGACAGATAGACAAACACGCAAACACACCAATTAGACAACAGGCACTGAGGCAGACAGATATGCAAGCAAATACACAGACCGATCAGAAACCAGGCACGAAGGCAGACAGATAGAAAAACTCACACAAACACCGATCAGACCCCAGGCACTGACACAGACAGATATACAAACACACACACACACACACACACACAAATCAGACCACATGAACTCAGGCAGACAAATATACAACCACATCGTTAGACCCCAGGCACTGAGGCAGACAGATAGACAAACACACACACACACCAATCAGACCCCAGGCACTAAGGCAGACAGTTAGACAAACACACACACACACACCGATACCACCCAAGGCACTGAGGCATACAGATAGACAAACACACACAAACACATCGATTCGACCCAGGCACTGAGGCAGACAAATAGACAAACTCACACACACACCAATCAGTCCCCAGGCACTGAGGCAGACAGATAGACAAACACACACAAACACCGATCAAACCCCAGGCACCAAGGAAGACAGATAGACAAACACACACAAACATCGATAAGACCCCAGGCACCGAGGCAGACAGATATACAAACACATCGAATCGACCCCAGGCACTGAGGCAGACAGATAGACAAACACACACACACAACGATTAGACCCCAGGCACTGAGGCAGACAGATATACTAACTCACACACACACCAATCAGACCCCAGGCACCAATGCAGACAGATAGAGAAACACACACAAACACTGATAAGACCCCAGGCACTGAGGGAGACAGATAGACAAACAGGCAAACACACCAATTAGACCACAGGCACTGAGGCAGACAGATATACAAACAACTACACAGACCAAACAGACACCAGGCACGAAGGCAGACAGATAGACAAACTCACACAAACACCGATCAGACTGCAGGCACAAAGGCAGACAGATAGACAAATACACACACACACACAAATCAGACCCCAGGCACTCAGGCAGACAGATATACAAACACACACACACACCGATCAGTACCCAGGCACTAAGGCAGACAGATATACAAACACACACACACCCATCATACCCCAGGCACTAAGGCAGACTGATAGATGAACACACACAAGCACCGATCAGACACCCAGCAATAAGGCAGACGGATAGACAAACACACACGTGCACCGATCAGACCCCAGGCACTGAGGCAGACAGATATACAAACAAATAGGCAGTCCGATCAGAGCCCAGGCATGAAGGCAGACAGATAGACAAACACACACAAACACCGATCAGACCCCAGGCACAAAGGCAGACAGATAGACAAACACACACACACACCGATCACACCCAAGGCACTGAGACAGACATATATACAAACACACAAACACACATAAATCAGACCCCAGGCACTAAGGCAGTCAGATATACATACACATCGTTTGGACACCAGGCGCAGAGGCAGACAGATATACAAACAAACACACACACCGATCAGACTCCAGGCACTGAGCCAGACAGATATACAAACAGATCGATTAGACCCCAGGCACTGAGGCAGAAAGATAGACAAACACACACAAACAACGATAAGACCCCAGGTACTGAGACAGACAGATATACAAACAGACACAGACACCGATCAGACCCCAGGCACTGAGGCAGACAGATATACAAACAAACACACACACCGATCAGACCCCAGGCACTGAGGCAGACAGAAATACAAACACATCGATTAGACCCCAGGCACTGAGGCAGACAGATAGACAAACACATACAAACAACGATAAGACCCCAGGTACTGAGGCAGACAGATATACATATACATCCTTTAGACCCCAGGCACTGAGGCAGACAGATAGACAAACACACAAACACACCGATCAGACACCAGGCACGAAGGCAGACATATATACAAATCCACACACACACCAATCAGAACCCAAGCACTGAGGCAGACAGATAGACCATCACCAACAGACACCCATCAGACCCCAGGCACTAAGGCTGACAGATAGAGAAACACACACAAACACCGATAAGACCCCAGGCACTGAGGGAGACAGATAGACAAACACGCAAACACACCAATCAGACAACAGGCACTGAGGCAGACAGATTTTCAAACAAATATACAGACCGATCAGAAACCAGGCACGAAGGCAGACAGATAGACAAACTCACACAAACACCGATCAGACCCCAGGCACAAAGGCAGACAGATAGACAAATACACACAGACACCGATCAGACCCCAGGCACTGACACAGACAGATATACAAACACACACACACACACACACAAATCAGACCACATGCACTCAGGCAGACAGATATACAAACACACACACACACACCGATCAGTCCCCAGGCACGAAGGTAGACAGATATACAAACAAATGCACAGAACGATCAGACCCCAGGCACTAAGGCAGACAGATATACAAACACGTCGATTAGACCCCAGGCACTGAGGCAGACAGATATACAATCACACACACACACCGATCAGACACCAGGCACTAAGGCAGACAGTTAGACAAACACGCACACCCCGATCTGACCCCAGGCACTGAGGCAGACAGATATACAAACACACACAAACACCGATCAGACCCCAGGCACTGAGACAGAAAGATATACAAACACACACAGACACCGATCAGACCCCAGGAACTAAGGCAGACAGATATACATGCACATCGATTAGACAGCAGGCACTGAGGCAGACAGATAGACAAACACACACAAACACCGAGAAGATCGCAGGCACTGAAGCAGACAGATATACAACCACGTCGTTAGACCCCAGGCAGTGAGGCAGACAGATAGACAAACACACACATGCACCAATCAGACCCCAGGCACGAAGGCAGACAGATAGACAAACACACACACACACACCGATACGACCCAAGGCACTGAGGCAGACAGATAGACAAACACACACAAACACATCGATTAGACCCCAGGCACTGAGGCAGACAGATAGACAAACACACACAAACACCGATCAGACCCCAGGCACTGAGACAGACATATATACAAACAGACACAGACACCGATCAGACCCCAGGCACTCAGGCAGACAGTTATACAAACACACACAAACACCGATCAGATCCCAGGCACTAAGGAAGACAGACAAAAACACACAAACTTCGATAAGACCCCAGCACCGAGGCAGACAGATATACAAACACATCGAATCGACCCCAGGCACTGAGGCAGACAAATAGACAAACAAACACACACACCGATTAGACCCCAGGCTCTGAGGCAGACAGATATACAAATACACAAACACACCGATCAGACACCAGGCACTAAGGCAGACAGATATACAAACTCACACACACACCAATCAGATCCCAGGCACTGAGGCAGACAGATAGACTATCACCAACAGACACCGATCAGACCCCAGGCACTGAGGGAGACAGATAGACAACCACATCGTTAGACCCCAGGCACTGAGGCAGACAGATCGACAAACACACACACACACCAATCAGACAACAGGCACTAATGCAGACAGATAGACAAGCACAGGCACACACCGATCAGACAACAGGCACAGAGACAGACAGATATACAAACACACAGACACACGGATCAGAACCCATGCACTGAGACAGACAGATATACAAACAGACTCAGACACCGATCAGATCCCAGGCACTAAGGTAGACAGATAGACAAACACACACACACACCGATACCACCCCCGGCACCGAGGCAGACAGATATACAAACACATCGAATCGACCCCAGGCACTGAGGAAGAAAGATAGACAAACACACACACACACACACACCAATTCGACCCCAGGCACTGAGGCAGACAGATATACAAATGCACAAAAACACCGATCAGACACCAGGCACTAAGGCAGACAGATATACAAACTCACACACACACCAATCAGAACCCAGGCACTGAGGCAGACTGATAGACCATCACGAACAGACACCGATCAGACCCCAGGCACTAATGCAGACAGATAGAGAAACACACACAAACACCGATAAGACCCCAGGCACTGAGGGAGACAGATATACAAACACATCGAATAGACCCCAGGAACTGAGGCAGACAGATAGACAAACAAACACACACACCGATCAGACCCCAGGCACTGAGGCAGACAGATATACAAACACATCGATTAGACCCCAGGCACTGAGGCAGACAGATAGACAAACACATACAAACAACGATAAGACCCCAGGTACTGAGGCAGACAGATATACATATACATCCTTTAGACCCCAGGCACTGAGGCAGACAGATAGACAAACACACAAACACACCGATCAGACACCAGGCACGAAGGCGGACATATATACAAATCCACACACACACCAATCAGAACCCAAGCACTGAGGCAGACAGATAGACCATCACCAACAGACACCCATCAGACCCCAGGCACTAAGGCTGACAGATAGAGAAACACACACAAACACCGATAAGACCCCAGGCACTGAGGGAGACAGATAGACAAACACGCAAACACACCAATCAGACAACAGGCACTGAGGCAGACAGATTTTCAAACAAATATACAGACCGATCAGAAACCAGGCACGAAGGCAGACAGATAGACAAACTCACACAAACACCGATCAGACCCCAGGCACAAAGGCAGACAGATAGACAAATACACACAGACACCGATCAGACCCCAGGCACTGACACAGACAGATATACAAACACACACACACACACACAAATCAGACCACATGCACTCAGGCAGACAGATATACAAACACACACACACACACCGATCAGTCCCCAGGCACGAAGGTAGACAGATATACAAACAAATGCACAGAACGATCAGACCCCAGGCACTAAGGCAGACAGATATACAAACACGTCGATTAGACCCCAGGCACTGAGGCAGACAGATGTACAATCACACACACACACCGATCAGACACCAGGCACTAAGGCAGACAGTTAGACAAACACGCACACCCCGATCTGACCCCAGGCACTGAGGCAGACAGATATACAAACACACACAAACACCGATCAGACCCCAGGCACTGAGACAGAAAGATATACAAACACACACAGACACCGATCAGACCCCAGGAACTAAGGCAGACAGATATACATGCACATCGATTAGACAGCAGGCACTGAGGCAGACAGATAGACAAACACACACAAACACCGAGAAGATCGCAGGCACTGAGGCAGACAGATATACAACCACGTCGTTAGACCCCAGGCAGTGAGGCAGAAAGATAGACAAACACACACATGCACCAATCAGACCCCAGGCACGAAGGCAGACAGATAGACAAACACACACACACACACCGATACGACCCAAGGCACTGAGGCATACAGATAGACAAACACACACAAACACATCGATTAGACCCCAGGCACTGAGGCAGACAGATAGACAAACACACACAAACACCGATCAGACCCCAGGCACTGAGACAGACATATATACAAACAGACACAGACACCGATCAGACCCCAGGCACTCAGGCAGACAGTTATACAAACACACACAAACACCGATCAGACCCCAGGCACTAAGGAAGACAGACAAAAACACACAAACTTCGATAAGACCCCAGCACCGAGGCAGACAGATATACAAACACATCGAATCGACCCCAGGCACTGAGGCAGACAAATAGACAAACAAACACACACACCGATTAGACCCCAGGCTCTGAGGCAGACAGATATACAAATACACAAACACACCGATCAGACACCAGGCACTAAGGCAGACAGATATACAAACTCACACACACACCAATCAGAACCCAGGCACTGAGGCAGACAGATAGACTATCACCAACAGACACCGATCAGACCATAGGCACTGAGGGAGACAGATAGACAACCACATCGTTAGACCCCAGGCACTGAGGCAGACAGATCGACAAACACACACACACACCAATCAGACAACAGGCACTAATGCAGACAGATAGACAAGCACAGGCACACACCGATCAGACAACAGGCACAGAGACAGACAGATATACAAACACACAGACACACGGATCAGAACCCATGCACTGAGACAGACAGATATACAAACAGACTCAGACACCGATCAGATCCCAGGCACTAAGGTAGACAGATAGACAAACACACACACACACCGATACCACCCCCGGCACCGAGGCAGACAGATATACAAACACATCGAATCGACCCCAGGCACAGAGGAAGAAAGATAGACAAACACACACACACACACACACCAATTCGACCCCAGGCACTGAGGCAGACAGATATACAAATGCACAAAAACACCGATCAGACACCAGGCACTAAGGCAGACAGATATACAAACTCACACACACACCAATCAGAACCCAGGCACTGAGGCAGACTGATAGACCATCACGAACAGACACCGATCAGACCCCAGGCACTAATGCAGACAGATAGAGAAACACACACAAACACCGATAAGACCCCAGGCACTGAGGGAGACAGATATACAAACACATCGAATAGACCCCAGGCACTGAGGCAGACAGATAGACAAACAAACACACACACCGATCAGACCCCAGGCACTGAGGCAGACAGATATACAAACACATCGAATAGACACCTGGCACTGAGGCAGACAGATAGACAAACACACACAAAAACCGATCAGACCCCAGGCACTGAGACAGACAGATCTAGAAACAGACACAGACACCGATCAGACCCCAGGCACTAAGGCAGTCAGTTATACAAACTCACACACACACCAATCAGTCCCCAGGCACTGAGGCAGACAGATAGACAAACACACACAAACATCGATAAGTCCCCAGGCACCGAGGCAGACAGATACACAAACACATCGAATCGACCCCAGGCACTGAGGCAGACAGATAGACAAACACACACAAACAACGATAAGTCCCCAGGCACCGAGGCAGACAGATATACAAACACATCGAATCGACCCCAGGCACTGAGGCAGAAAGATAGACAAACACACACAAACAACGATAAGACCCCAGGCACTGAGGCAGACAGATAGACAAACACACACAAACAACGATAAGTCCCCAGGCTCTGAGGCAGACAGATATGCAAACACCTCGAATCGACACCAGGCACTGAGGCAGACAGATAGACAAACACACACAAACATCGATATGTCCCCAGGCACCGAGGCAGACAGATATACAAACACATCGAATCGACCCCAGGTACTGAGGCAGACAGACAGACAAACACACACAAACAACGATAAGACCCCAGGTACTGAGGCAGACAGATATACAGATACACCGTTTCGACCCCAGGCGCTGAGGCAGACAGATAGACAAACAAACACACACACCGATCAGACCGCAGGCACTGAGGCAGACAGATATACAAACACACACACACACCGATCAGTCCCCAGGCACTAAGGCAGACAGATAGACAAACAAACACACACACCGATTAGACCCCAGGCACTGAGGCAGACAGATATACAAACACACACACACACCGATCAGTCCCCAGGCACTAAGGCAGACAGATATACAAACAAATGCACAGAACGATCAGACCCCAGGCACTAAGGCAGACAGATAGACAAACACACAAAGACACCGATCAGACGCAAGGCACTAAAGCAGACAGATGGACAAACACACACAAACACCGATAACTCCCCAGGCACTGAGGCAGACAGATATACAATCACATCGATTAGACCCCAGGCACTGAGGCAGACAGATAGACAAACACACAGAAACACCGATCAAACCCCCGACACTAAGGGAGACAGATATACAAACAAATGCACAGAACGATCAGACCCCAGGCACGAAGGCAGACAGAGAACAAACACGTCGATTCGACTCCAGGCACTGAGGCAGACAGATAAACAAACACACACACACACCGATCAGACACCAGGCACTAAGGCAGACAGATATACAAACTCACACACACACCAATCAGAACCCAGGCACTGAGGCAGACAGATAGACAAACACCCACAGACACCGATCAGACTCCAGGCACTAAGGCAGACAGTTATACAAACACATCGATTTGACCACAAACACTAAGGCAGACAGATATACAATCACACACACACACCGATCAGACCCCAGGCACTAAGGCAGACAGTTAGACAAACACACACACACACACCGATCTGACCCCATGCACTGAAGCAGACAGATAGACAAACACACACAAGCACCGATCAGACTCCAGGCACTGAGACAGAAAGATATACAAACACACACAGACACCGATCAGACCCCAGGCACTGAGACAGAAAGATATACAAGCACACACAGACACCGATCAGACCCCAGGAACTAAGGCAGACAGATATACATACACATCGATTAGACCCCAGGCACTGAGGCAGACAGATGGACAAACACACACAAACACCGATAAGATCGCAGGCACTGAGGCAGACAGATATGCAACCACATCGTTAGATCCCAGGCACTGAGGCAGACAGATATACAAACACACAGACTCACCGATCAGTCCCCAAGCACTGAGACAGACAGATATACAAACGCACTCATACACCGATCATACCCCAGGCACTGAGGCAAACAGATATACAAACACACAGACTCACCGATCAGACCCCAAGCACTGAGACAGACAGATATACAAACACACTCCTACACCGATCATACCCCAGGCACTAAAACAGACAGATAGACAAACACACACACACACCGATACCACCCAAGGCACTGAGGCATACAGATAGACAAACACACACAAACACATCGATTGGACACCAGGCACTGAAGCAGACAGATAGACAAACACACACAAACACCGATCAGACCCCAGGCACTGAGACAGACAGATATACAAACAGACACAGACACCGATCAGACCCCAGGCACTCAGGCAGACAGTTATACAAACTCACACACACACCAATCAGTCCCCAGGCACTGAGGCAGACAGATAGACAAACACACACACACAGACACCGATCAGACCCCAGGCACCGAGACAGACAGATATATAAACACACACAGACACCGATCAGACCCCAAGCACTAAGGCAGACAGATAGACAAACACGTCGATGAGACCCCAGGCACTGAGGAAGACAGATAGACAAACACACACAAACACCGATAAGAACCCAGGCACTGAGGCAGACAGATATACAAACACACGAAGACATAGATCAGACCCCAGGCACAGAGGCAGACAGATATACAAACACACACACACAACGATCAGACACCAGGCACTAAGGAAGACAGATCTACAAACACGTCGATTAGACCCCAGGCACTGAGGCAGACAGATATACAAACACACACACACACCGATCAGTACCCCGGCACTAAGGCAGATAGACAGACAAACACGCAAACACACCAATTAGACAACAGGCACTGAGGCAGACAGATATACAAACAAATACACAGACCTATCAGAAACCAGGCACGAAGGCAGACAGATAGACAAATACACACACACACCGATCAGACCCCAGGCACTGACACAGACAGATATACAAACACACACACACACACACAGACAAATCAGACCCCATGCACTCAGGCAGACAGATATACAAACAAACACACACACCGATCAGTCCCCAGGCACTAAGGCAGACAGATATACAAAAAATGCACAGAACGATCAGACCCCAGGCACGAAGGCAGACAGATATACAAACACGTCGATTAGACCCCAGGCACTGAGGCAGACAGATAAACAAACAGACACACACACCGATCAGACACCAGGCACTAAGGCAGACAGATATACAAACACACTCATACACCGATCATACCCCAGGCACTGAGGCAGACAGATATACAAACACACAGACTCACCGATCAGACCCCAAGCACTGAGACAGACAGATATACAAACACACTCATACACCGATCATACCCCAGGCACTAAAACAGACAGATAGACAAACACACAAACACACCGATACCACCCAAGGCACTGAGGCATACAGATAGACAAACACACACAAACTCATCGATTGGACCCCAGGCACAGAGACAGACAGATATATAAACACACACAGACACCGATCAGACCCCAAGCACTAAGGCAGACAGATAGACAAACACGTCGATTAGACCCCAGGCACTGAGGAAGACAGATAGACCAACACACACAAACACCGATAAGAACCCAGGCACTGAGGCAGACAGATATACAAACACACGAAGACATAGATTAGACCCCAGGCACAGAGGCAGACAGATATACAAACACACACACACAACGATCAGACACCAGGCACGAAGGAAGACAGATCCACAAACACGTCGATTAGACCCCAGGCACTGAGACAGACAGATACACAAACACACACACACACCGATCAGTACCCCGGCACTAAGGCAGATAGACAGACAAACACGCAAACACACCAATTAGACAACAGGCACTGAGGCAGACAGATATACAAACACACTCATACACCAATCAGACCCCAGGCACGAAGGCAGACAGATAGACAAACACACACACACACACCGATACCACCCAAGGCACTGAGGCATACAGATAGACAAACACACACAAACACCGATCGGACTCCAGGCACTGAGACAGAGAGATATACAAATTCACACACACACCAATCAGTCCCCAGGCACTGAGGCAGACAGATAGACAAACACACACAAACACCGATCACACCCCAGGCACCAAGGAAGACAGATAGACAAACACACACAAACATCGATAAGACCCCAGGCACCGAGGCAGACAGATATACAAACACATCGAATCGACCCCAGGCACTGAGGCAGACAGATAGACAAACTCACACAAACACCGATCATCTGCAGGCACAAAGGCAGACAGATAGACAAACACACACACACACACACACAAACCAGACCCCAGGCACTCAGGCAGACAGATATACAAACACACACACACACCGATCAGTACCCAGGCACTAAGGCAGACAGATATACAAACACACACACACCCATCATACCCCAGGCACTAAGGCAGACAGATAGACAAACACACACAAACACCGATCAGACCCCAGGCACTAAGGCAGACAGATACACAAACTCACACACACGCCAATCAGAACCCAGGAACTGAGGCAGACAGATAGACAAACACCAACAGACACCGATCAGACCCCAGGCACTAAGGCAGACAGAATACAAACACGTCGATTAGACCCCAGGCACTGAGGCAGACAGATATACAAACACACACACACACCGATCAGACACCAGGCACTGAGGCAGACAGATATACAATCACACACACACACCGATCAGACCCCAGGCACTAAGGCAGACAGTTAGACAAACACACACACACACACACACCGATCTGACCCCATGCACTGAGACAGAAAGATATACAAACACACACAGACACCGATCAGACCACAGGAACTACGGCAGACAGATATACATACACATCGATTAGACCCCAGGCACTGAGGCATACAGATAGACAAACACACACACACACCGATAAGATCGCAGGCACTGAGGCAGACAGATATACAACCACATCGTTGGACCCCAGGCACTGAGGCAGACAGATAGACAAAACACACACACACACACCAATCAGACCCCAGGCACTAAGGCAGACAGTTAGACAAACACAGGCACACACCGATCAGACAACAGGCACAGAGACAGACAGATATTCAAACACACAGACACATCGATCAGACCCCATGCACTGAGACAGACAGATATACAAACACACTCATACACCAATCAGACCACAGGCACTAAGGCAGACAAAATGAACAAACACACACACACACCGATACCACCCAAGGAACTGAGGCATACAGATAGACAAACACACACAAACACATCGATTGGACCCCAGGCACTAAGGCAGACAGATAGACTAACACACACAAACACCGATCAGACCCCAGGCACTGAGGCAGACAGTTATACAAACTCACACACACACCAATCACTCCCCAGGCACTGAGGCAGACAGATAGACAAACACACACAAACACCGATCAGACACCAGGCACTAAGGAAGACAGATAGATAAACACACACAAACATCGATAAGACCCCAGGCACCGAGGCAGACAGATATACAAACACATCGAATCGACCCCAGGCACTGAGGCAGACAGATAGACAAGCACACACAAACAACGATAAGACCCCAGGTACTGAGGCAGACAGATATACATATACATCGTTTAGACCCCAGGCGCTGAGGCAGACAGATAGACAAACACACACACACACCGATTAGACCCCAGGTACTGAGGCAGACAGATATACATATACATCGTTTAGACTCCAGGCGCTGAGGCAGACAGATAGACAAACACACAAACACACCGATCAGACACCAGGCACGAAGGCGGACATATATACAAACTCACACACACACCAATCAGAACACAGGCACTGAGGCAGACAGATAGACCATCACCAACAGACACCCATCAGACCCCAGGCACTAAGGCAGACAGATAGAGAAACACACACAAACACCGATAAGACCCCAGGCACTGAGGGCGACAGATAGACAAACACGCAATCACACCAATTGGACAACAGGCACTGAGGCAGACAGATATACAAACAAATACACAGACCGATCAGAAACCAGGCACGAAAGCAGACAGATAGACAAACTCACACAAACACCGATCAGACCCCAGGCACAAAGGCAGACAGATAGACAAATACACACACACACCGATCAGACCCCAGGCACTGACACAGACAGATATACAAACACACACACACACACACACACAAATCAGACCGCATGCACTCAAGCAGACAGATATACAAACACACACACATACACCGATCAGTCCCCAGGCACTAAGGCAGACAGATATACAAACAAATGCACAGAACGATCAGACCCCTGGCACTATGGCAGACAGATATACAAACACGTCGATTAGACCCCAGGCACTGAGGCAGACATATATACAAACACACACACACACACCGATCAGACACCAGGCACGAAGGCAGACAGATACACAAACTCACACACACGCCAATCAGAACCCAGGAACTGAGGCAGACAGATAGACAAACACCCACAGACACCGATCAGACCCCAGGCACTGAGGCAGACAGATATACAAACACGTCGATTAGACCCCAGGCACTGAGGCAGACAGATATACAAACACACACACACACACACCGATCAGACACCAGGCACTATGGCAGACAGATATACAATCACACACACACACCGATCAGACCCCAGGCACTAAGGCAGACAGTTAGACAAACACACACACACACACACACACCGATCTGACCCCATGCACTGAGGCAGACAGATATACAAACGCACACAAACACCGATCAGACCACAGGCACTGAGACAGAAAGATATACAAGCACACACAGACACCGATCAGACCACAGGAACTATCAGACAGATATACATACACATCGATTAGACCCCGGGCACTGAGGCAGACAGATAGACAAACACACACACACACACCGATAAGATCGCAGGCACTGAGGCAGACAGATATACAACCACATCGTTGGACCCCAGGCACTGAGGCAGACAGATAGACAAACACACACACACACCAATCAGACCCCAGGCACTAAGGCAGACAGTTAGACAAACACAGGCACACACCGATCAGACAACAGGCACAGAGACAGACAGATATTCAAACACACAGACACATCGATCAGACCCCATGCACTGAGACAGACAGATATACAAACACACTCATACACCAATCAGACCCCAGGCACTAAGGCAGACAGATAGACAAACACACACACACACCGATACCACCCAAGGAACTCAGGCAGACAGATATACAAACACACACACACACCGATCAGTCCCCAGGCACTAAGGCAGACAGATATACAAACAAATGCACAGAACGATCAGACTCCAGGCACTAAGGCAGACAGATATACAAACTCGTCGATTAGACCCCAGGCACTGAGGCAGACAGATATACAAACACACACACACACCGATCAGACACCAGGCACTAAGGCAGACAGATATACAAACACACACACACACCAATCAGAACCCAGGCACTGAGGCAGACAGATAGACAAACACCCACAGACACCGATCAGACCCCAGGCGCTAACCGGACAGATAGACAAACAAATACACAGACCGATCAGACCCCAGGCACTGAGGCAGACAGATGGACAAACATACATGCACACACACACACACCGTTCAGATCCCCGGCACTAAGGCAGACAGATAGACAAACACACACACAATCATCTATCTGACCCCAGGCACTGAGGCAGACAGATATGCAAACACACACACACACACCGAACAGACACCAGGCAGTGAGGCAGACAGTTACAGAAACAGACACACACACCGATAAGACCCCAGGCACTGAGACAGACAGGTATACAAACACACACAGACTCCGATCATACCCCAGGCACGAAGGCAGACAGATATACAAACACACACAAGCACCGATCAGACCCCAGGCACTGAGGCAGACAGATATACAAACACATTGATTAGACACTAGGCACTGAGGCAGACAGATAGACAAACACACACACACATCGATCAGACCCCAGGCACTGAGGCAGACAGATATGCAAACAAAAACACAGTCCGATCAGACCCCAGGCACGAAGGCAGACAGATAGACAAACACACCCACACACACACACACACACACACACCGATCAGATCCCCGGGACTGAGGCAGACAGATAGACAAACACACATGCACACACCAATCAGACCCCAGGCACTAAGGCAGACAGATAGACAAACACGCACACACCGATCAGACACCAGGCACAGTGGCAGACAGATATAAAGTCACACACACACACCGATCAGACCCCAGGCACGAAGGCAGACAGCTAGACAAACACATACACACTCCGATCAGATCTCAGGCACTGAGACAGACAGATATACAAACACACACACACACACATCAGACAAAAGGCACTAAGGCGTACAGATTGACAAACAAATACACAGACCGATCAGACACCAGGCACGAAGGCAGACAGATACACAAACAAACACACACACACACAAACCAATCAGATCCCCGGCACTGAGGCAGACAGTTAGACAAACACACACGCACACACCAATCAGACCCCAGGCACTAAGGCAGAGAGATAGACAAACACACGCACACACCGATCAGACACCAGGCACAGTGGCAGACAGATATACAGTCACACACATACACCGATCAGACCCCAGGCTCTAAGGCAGACAGTTAGACAAACAGACACACACACACCGATCTGACCCCAGGCACTGAGGCAGACAGATATACAAACACACGAAAACATAGATCAGACCCCAGGCACAGAGGCAGACAGATAGACGAACACACACACACACCGATCAGACCTCAGGCACTGAGACAGACAGATATACAAACACACACACACACAAATCAGACCCCAGGCACGAAGGCAGGCAGATATACAAACACACACACACACCGATCAGTCCCAAGGCACTAAGGTGGACAGATATAAAAATAAATACACCCACCGATCAGAACCCCGGCACTAAGGCAGACAGATACAGAAACAGACACACACACCGAAAAGACCCCAGGCACTAAGACAGACAGATATACAAACACACACAGACACCGATCATACATAGGCAATAAGGCAGACAGAAAGACAAAAGCACACTAGCAGCGATCAGACCCCCAGAACTAAGGCAGACGGATAGACAAACACACACGTACACCGATCAGACCCCAGGCACTGAGGCAGACAGATATACAAACAAATACACAGTCCGATCAGACACCAGGCACGATGCAGACAGATAGACAAACACATACACACACACCGATCAGGCCCCAGGCACTGAGACAGACATAAATACAAACACGCACACACACACAAATCAGACCCCAGGCACTAAGGTGGACAGATATGCAAACAAATACACAGGCCGATTAGACCCCAGGCACTAATTCAGACAGATAGACAAACACACATACACACCGATCAGGCCCCCGGCACTGAGGCAGACAGATAGACAAACACACACACACACACCAATCAGACCCCAGACATTAAGGCAGACAGATAGACAAACACACACACAATGATCTGACCCCAGGCACTGAGGCGGACAGATAGACAAACACACGAACACATAGATCAGACCCCAGGCCGAAGTCAGACAGATAGACAAACACACAGACACACAACAATCAGACCCCCGGCACTCAGGCAGACAGATGGACAAACACACACGCACACCGATCAGACCCCAGGCTCTGAGGCAGACAGATATACAAACACACACACCGATCAGAACCCAGGCAATGAGGCAGACAGATATACAAACACATCGATTAGACCCCAGGCACTGAGGCAGACAGATAGACAAACACACACAAACACAGATCAGACCCCAGGCATTGAGGCAGACAGCTATGCAAACACGTCGATTAGACCCCAGGCACTGAGGCAGACAGATATGCCAACACACACACACACACACCGATCAGACAGCAGGCACTGAGGCATATAGATACAGAAACAGACACACACACCGATAAGACCCCAGGGACTAAGACAGACAGACAAACACACACAAGCACCGATCAGACCCCAGGCACTGAGGCAGACAGATATACAAACACATCGATTAGACCCCAGGCACTGAGGCAGACAGATAGACAAACACACACAAACACCGATCAGACCCCAGGTACTAAGGCAGACAGATAGACAAACACACACACACTCCGATCAGATCCCAGGCACTGAGACAGACAGATTTACAAACACACACACACACATCAGACCCCAGGCACTAAGGCGGACAGATAGACAAACACACACACACTCCGATCAGACCCCAGGCACGAAGGCAGACAGATAGACAAACACACACACACCGTTCAGATCCCCGGCACCAAGGCAGACAGATAGACAAACACACACACCAATCAGACCCCAGGCATTAAGGCAGACAGATAGACAAACACACACACACACACACACCAATCAGACCCCAGTCACTGAGGCAGACAGATATACAAACACACGAACACATAGATCAGACCCCAGGCACTCAGGCAGACAGATAGAAAAACACACACACACACAACAGTCAGACCCCCGGCACTCAGGCAGGCAGATAGACAAACACACACACACACACACCGAACAGTCCCAAGGCCCTAAGGTGGACAGATATACAAACAAATACACCCACCGATCAGAACCCCGGCACTAAGGCAGACAGATGCAGAAACAGACACGCACACCGATAAGACCCCAGTCACTGAGACAGACAGATATACAAACAAACACAGACAGCGATCATACCCCAGGCAATAAGGCAGACAGTTAGACAAACACACCCAAGCACCGATCAGACCCCCGGCATTAAGGCAGACGGATAGACAAACACACACACACCGTTCAGATCCCCGGCACCAAGGCAGACAGATAGACAAACACACACACCAATCAGACCCCAGGCATTAAGGCAGACAGATAGACAAACACACACACACACACACACCAATCAGACCCCAGTCACTGAGGCAGACAGATATACAAACACACGAACACATAGATCAGACCCCAGGCACTCAGGCAGACAGATAGAAAAACACACACACACACAACAGTCAGACCCCCGGCACTCAGGCAGGCAGATAGACAAACACACACACACACACACCGAACAGTCCCAAGGCCCTAAGGTGGACAGATATACAAACAAATACACCCACCGATCAGAACCCCGGCACTAAGGCAGACAGATGCAGAAACAGACACGCACACCGATAAGACCCCAGTCACTGAGACAGACAGATATACAAACAAACACAGACAGCGATCATACCCCAGGCAATAAGGCAGACAGTTAGACAAACACACCCAAGCACCGATCAGACCCCCGGCATTAAGGCAGACGGATAGACAAACACACACGTACACCGATCAGACCCCAGGCACTGAGGCAGACAGATAGACAAACAAATACGCAGTCCGATCAGACCGCAGGCACGAAGGCAGACAGATAGACAAACACTCACAAACACCGATGAGACCCCAGGCACATACGCAGACAGATAGACAAACACACACACACACACCGATCAGACCCCAGGCACTGAGACAGACATAAATACAAACACGCACACACACACAAATCAGACCCCAGGCACTAAGGTGGACAGATAGACAAACAAATACACAGACCGATTAGACCCCAGGCACTAATTCAGACAGATAGACAAACACACACACACACCGATCAGGCCCCCGGCACTGAGGCAGACAGATAGACAAACGCACACACACACACCAATCAGACCCCAGGCATTAAGGCAGACAGATAGACAAACACACACACACAACAACGATCTGATCCCAGGCACTGAGGGAGACAAATATACAAACACACGAACACACAGATCAGACCCCAGGCACTAAGGCAGACAGATGGACAAACACACACGCACACCGATCAGACCCCAGGCTCTGAGGCAGACAGATAGACAAACACACACACACACACACCGATCAGACCCCAGGCACTGAGGCAGACAGATATACAAACACATCGATTAGACCCCAGGCAGTGAGGCAGACAGATAGACAAACACACACAAACACAGATCAGACCCCAGGCGTTGAGGCAGACAGCTATACAAACACGTCGATTAGACCCCAGGCATTGAGGCAGACAGATAAACAAACACACACACACACACCGATCAGACACCAGGCACTGAGGCAGATAGATACAGAAACAGACACACACACCGATAAGACCCCAGGCACTGAGACAGACAGATATACAAACACACACAGACACCGATCATACCCCAGGCACTAAGACAGACAAATAGACAAACACATCGATTGGACCCCAGGCACTGAGACAGACACTTATACAAACACACACAGACACCGATCATACCCCAGGCACTGAGGCAGACAGATATCCAAACACATCGATTAGACCATAGGCACTGAGGCAGACAGATAGACAAACACACACACACATCGATCAGACCCCAGGCACTGAGGCAGACAGATAGACAAACACACACAAACACCGATCAGACCCCAGGCACTGAGGCAGACAGATGGAGAAACACACACACACTCCGATCAGATCCCAGGCACTGAGGCAGACAGATATGCAAACAAAAACACAGTCCGATCAGACCCCAGGCACGAAGGCAGACAGATAGACAAACACACACACACACACACACACACCGATCAGATCCCCGGGACTGAGGCAGACAGATAGACGAACACACACACACACCGATCAGACCCCAGGCACTGAGGCAGACAGATATGCAAACAAAAACACAGTCCGATCAGACCCCAGGCACGAAGGCAGACAGATAGACAAACACACACACACACACACACACACCGATCAGATCCCCGGGACTGAGGCAGACAGATAGACAAACACACATGCACACACCAATCAGACCCCAGGCATTAAGGCAGACAGATAGACAAACACACGCACACACCGATCAGACACCAGGCACAGTGGCAGACAGATATAAAGTCACACACACACACCGATCAGACCCCAGGCACGAAGGCAGACAGCTCGACAAACACATACACACTCCGATCAGATCTCAGGCACTGAGACAGACAGATAGACAAACACACACACACACATCAGACAAAATGCACTAAGGCGTACAGATTGACAAACAAATACACAGACCGATCAGACACCAGGCATGAAGGCAGACAGATACACAAACAAACACACACACACACAAACCAATCAGATCCCCGGCACTGAGGCAGACAGTTAGACAAACACACACGCACACACCAATCAGACCCCAGGCACTAAGGCAGAGAGATAGACAAACACACGCACACACTGATCAGACACCAGGCACAGTGGCAGACAGATATACAGTCACACACATACACCGATCAGACCCCAGGCTCTAAGGCAGACAGTTAGACAAACAGACACACACACACCGATCTGACCCCAGGCACTGAGGCAGACAGATATACAAACACACGAAAACATAGATCAGACCCCAGGCACAGAGGCAGACAGATAGACGAACACACACACACACCGATCAGACCTCAGGCACTGAGACAGACAGATATACAAACACACACACACACAAATCAGACCCCAGGCACGAAGGCAGGCAGATATACAAACACACACACACACCGATCAGTCCCAAGGCACTAAGGTGGACAGATATAAAAATAAATACACCCACCGATCAGAACCCCGGCACTAAGGCAGACAGATACAGAAACAGACACACACACCGAAAAGACCCCAGGCACTAAGACAGACAGATATACAAACACACACAGACACCGATCATACATAGGCAATAAGGCAGACAGAAAGACAAAAGCACACTAGCAGCGATCAGACCCCCAGAACTAAGGCAGACGGATAGACAAACACACACGTACACCGATCAGACCCCAGGCACTGAGGCAGACAGATATACAAACAAATACACAGTCCGATCAGACACCAGGCACGATGCAGACAGATAGACAAACACATACACACACACCGATCAGGCCCCAGGCACTGAGACAGACATAAATACAAACACGCACACACACACAAATCAGACCCCAGGCACTAAGGTGGACAGATATGCAAACAAATACACAGGCCGATTAGACCCCAGGCACTAATTCAGACAGATAGACAAACACACATACACACCGATCAGGCCCCCGGCACTGAGGCAGACAGATAGACAAACACACACACACACACACCAATCAGACCCCAGACATTAAGGCAGACAGATAGACAAACACACACACAATGATCTGACCCCAGGCACTGAGGCGGACAGATAGACAAACACACGAACACATAGATCAGACCCCAGGCCGAAGTCAGACAGATAGACAAACACACAGACACACAACAATCAGACCCCCGGCACTCAGGCAGACAGATGGACAAACACACACGCACACCGATCAGACCCCAGGCTCTGAGGCAGACAGATATACAAACACACACACCGATCAGAACCCAGGCAATGAGGCAGACAGATATACAAACACATCGATTAGACCCCAGGCACTGAGGCAGACAGATAGACAAACACACACAAACACAGATCAGACCCCAGGCATTGAGGCAGACAGCTATGCAAACACGTCGATTAGACCCCAGGCACTGAGGCAGACAGATATGCAAACACACACACACACACCGATCAGACAGCAGGCACTGAGGCATATAGATACAGAAACAGACACACACACCGATAAGACCCCAGGGACTAAGACAGACAGACAAACACACACAAGCACCGATCAGACCCCAGGCACTGAGGCAGACAGATATACAAACACATCGATTAGACCCCAGGCACTGAGGCAGACAGATAGACAAACACACACAAACACCGATCAGACCCCAGGTACTAAGGCAGACAGATAGACAAACACACACACACTCCGATCAGATCCCAGGCACTGAGACAGACAGATTTACAAACACACACACACACATCAGACCCCAGGCACTAAGGCGGACAGATAGACAAACACACACACACTCCGATCAGACCCCAGGCACGAAGGCAGACAGATAGACAAACACACACACACACACACACACACACACACACACACACCGTTCAGATCCCCGGCACCAAGGCAGACAGATAGACAAACACACACACCAATCAGACCCCAGGCATTAAGGCAGACAGATAGACAAACACACACACACACACACACCAATCAGACCCCAGTCACTGAGGCAGACAGATATACAAACACACGAACACATAGATCAGACCCCAGGCACTCAGGCAGACAGATAGAAAAACACACACACACACAACAGTCAGACCCCCGGCACTCAGGCAGGCAGATAGACAAACACACACACACACACACCGAACAGTCCCAAGGCCCTAAGGTGGACAGATATACAAACAAATACACCCACCGATCAGAACCCCGGCACTAAGGCAGACAGATGCAGAAACAGACACGCACACTGATAAGACCCCAGTCACTGAGACAGACAGATATACAAACAAACACAGACAGCGATCATACCCCAGGCAATAAGGCAGACAGTTAGACAAACACACCCAAGCACCGATCAGACCCCCGGCATTAAGGCAGACGGATAGACAAACACACACGTACACCGATCAGACCCCAGGCACTGAGGCAGACAGATAGACAAACAAATACGCAGTCCGATCAGACCGCAGGCACGAAGGCAGACAGATAGACAAACACTCACAAACACCGATGAGACCCCAGGCACATACGCAGACAGATAGACAAGCACACACACACACACCGATCAGACCCCAGGCACTGAGACAGACATAAATACAAACACGCACACACACACAAATCAGACCCCAGGCACTAAGGTGGACAGATAGACAAACAAATACACAGACCGATTAGACCCCAGGCACTAATTCAGACAGATAGACAAACACACACACACACCGATCAGGCCCCCGGCACTGAGGCAGACAGATAGACAAACGCACACACACACACCAACCAGACCCCAGGCATTAAGGAAGACAGATAGACAAACACACACACACAACAACGATCTGATCCCAGGCACTGAGGCAGACAAATATACAAACACACGAACACACAGATCAGACCCCAGGCACTAAGGCAGACAAATGGACAAACACACACGCACACCGATCAGACCCCAGGCTCTGAGGCAGACAGATAGACAAACACACACACACACACACCGATCAGACCCCAGGCACTGAGGCAGACAGATATACAAACACATCGATTAGACCCCAGGCACTGAGGCAGACAGATAGACAAACACACACAAACACAGATCAGACCCCAGGCGTTGAGGCAGACAGCTATACAAACACGTCGATTAGACCCCAGGCATTGAGGCAGACAGATAAACAAACACACACACACACACACCGATCAGACACCAGGCACTGAGGCAGATAGATACAGAAACAGACACACACACCGATAAGACCCCAGGCACTGAGACAGACAGATATACAAACACACACAGACACCGATCATACCCCAGGCACTAAGACAGACAAATAGACAAACACATCGATTGGACCCCAGGCACTGAGACAGACACTTATACAAACACACACAGACACCGATCATACCCCAGGCACTGAGGCAGACAGATATCCAAACACATCGATTAGACCATAGGCACTGAGGCAGACAGATAGACAAACACACACACACATCGATCAGACCCCAGGCACTGAGGCAGACAGATAGACAAACACACACAAACACCGATCAGACCCCAGGCACAGAGGCAGACAGATGGAGAAACACACACACACTCCGATCAGATCCCAGGCACTGAGACAGACAGATAGACAAACACACACACACATCAGACGCCAGGCACCAAGGCGGACAGATAGACAAACAAATACACTGACCGATCAGACCCCAGGCACTAAGGCAGACAGATAGACAAACACACACACACACACACACGCACCGTTCAGATCCCCGGCACAAAGGCAGACAGATAGACAAACACACACACACACACACCAATCAGACCCCCGACATTAAGGCAGACTGATAGACAAACACACACACACACAACGATCTGACCCCAGGCACTGAGGCAGACAGATATACAAACACACAAACACATAGATCAGACCCCAGGCACTCAGGCAGACAGATAGAGAAACACACACACACACACCAATCAGACCCCATGCATTAAGGCAGACAGATAGACAAACACACACACACCGATCAGACACCAGGCACTGAGACAGACAGATATACAAACACACACACACACACAAATCAGACCCCAGGCACTAAGGCAGGCAGATATGCAAACACACACACACCGAACATACCCCAGGCACTAATGCAGACAGATAGATAATCGCACACAAACACCGATCAGACCCCAGGCACTGAGGCAGACAGATAAACAAACAAATACGCAGTCCGATCAGACCCCAGGCACGAAGGCAGACAGATAGACAAACACTCACAAACACCGATCAGACCCCAGGCACAAAGGCAGACAGATAGACAAACACACACACACACACCGATCAGACCACAGGCACTGAGACAGACATAAATACAAACACGCACTCACACACAAATCAGACACCAGGCACTAAGGTGGACAGATATACAAACAAATACACAGACCGATTAGACCCCAGGCACTAATTCAGACAGATAGACAAACACACACACACACTGATCAGGTCCCCGGCACTGAGGAAGACAGATAGACAAACACACACACACACACCAATCAGACCCCAGGCATTAAGGCAGACAGATATACAAACACACACACGCACACCGATCTGACCCGAGGCTCTGAGGCAGACAGATATACAAACACACACACACACACCAATCAGACCCCAGGCATTAAGGCAGACAGATAGACAAACACACACACGCACACCGATGTGACCCGAGGCTCTGAGGCAGACAGATATACAAACACACACACGCACACCGATCAGACCCCAGGCACTGAGGCAAACAGCTATGCAAAGACATCGATTGGAACCCAGGCACTGAGGCAGACAGATATGCAAAAACACACACAAGCACCGATCAGACCCCAGGCACTGAGGCAGACAGATATACAAACACATCGATCAGACTTTAGGAACTGAGGCAGACAGATAGACACACACACACACACACATCAATCAGACCCCAGGCACTGAGGCAGACAGATAGACAAACACACACAAACACCGATCAGACCCCAGGCACTAAGGCAGACAGAGAGACAAACACACACACACACATCGATCAGACCCCAGGCACTGAGGCAGACAGATAGACAAACACACACAAACACCGATCAGACCCCAGGCACTAAGGCAGACAGATAGACAAACACACACACACTCCGATCCGATCCCAGGCACTGAGACAGACAGATATACAAACACACACACACACATCAGACCCCAGGCACTAAGGCGGACAGATAGACAAACAAATACACAGACAGATCAGACCCCAGGCACTAAGGCAGACAGATAGACAAACACACACACACCGTTCAGATCCCCGGCACTGAGGCAGACAGATAGACTAACACACACACACACAACAATCAGACCCCAGGCATTAAGGCAGACAGATAGACTAACACACACAAACACAACGATCTGACCCCAGGCACGGAGGCAGACAGATATACAAACACACGAACACATAGATCAGACCCCAGGCACGACGTCAGACAGATAGACAAACACACACACACACAACAGTCAGACCCCCGGCACTCAGTCCGGCAGATAGACAAACACACACACTCACACCAATCAGACCCCATGCATTAAGGCAGACAGATAGACAAACACACACACACACACCGATCAGACACCAGGCACTGAGTCAGACAGATATACAAACACACACAATCACACAAATCAGACCCCAGGCACTGAGGCAGGCAGATATACAAACACACACATACACCGATCAGTCCCAAGGCACTAAGGTGGACAGATATACAAACAAATACACACACCGATCAGACCCCCGGCACTAAGGCAGACAGATAGACAAACATACACACACACACCGATCAGACACCAGGCACTGAGGCAGACAGATACAGAAACAGACACGCACACCGATAAGACCCCAGGCACTGAGACAGACAGATATACAAACAAAAACACACACCGATCATACCCCAGGCACGAAGGCACACAGTGAGATAAACGCACACACACACACCGATCAGACACCAGGCACTGAGGCAGACAGATACAGAAACAGACACGCACACCGATAAGACCCCAGGCACTGAGACAGACAGATATACAAACAAAAACACACACCGATCATACCCCAGGCACTAAGGCAGACAGATAAATAAACGCACACAAGCACCGATCAGACTCCCGGCACTAAGGCAGTCGGATAGACAAACACACACGTACACCGATCAGACCCCCGTCACTGAGGCAGACAGATATACAAACAAATACGCAGTCCGATCAGACCCCAGGCACGAAGGCAGACTGATGGACAAACACTCACAAACACCGATGAGACCCCAGGCACAAAGGCAGACATATAGACAAACACAAACACACACACCGATCAGACACCAGGCACTAAGGTGGACAGATATACAAACAAATACACAGACCGATTAGACCCCAGGCACTAATTCAGACAGATAAACAAACAAACACACACACTGATCAGGCCCCCGGCACGGAATCAGACTGATAGTCAAACACACACACACACACCAATCAGACCCCAGGCATTGAGGCAGACAGATAGACAAACACACACACACACACAACGATCTGACCCCAGGCACTGAGGCAGACATATATACAAACTCACGAACACATAGATCAGACCCCAGGCCCTAAGGCAGACAGATAGACAAACACACACACACACAACAATCAGACCTCCGGCACTCAGGCAGACTGATGGACAAACACACACGCAAACCGATCTGACCCCAGGCTCTGAGGCAGACAGATATACAAACACATCGATTAGACCCCAGGCACTGAGACAGACAGATATACAAACACACACACACACAAATCAGACCCCAGGCACGAAGGCAGGCAGATATACAAACACACACACACACCGATCAGTCCCAAGGCACTAAGGTGGACAGATATAAAAATAAATACACCCACCGATCAGAACCCCGGCACTAAGGCAGACAGATACAGAAACAGACACACACACCGAAAAGACCCCAGGCACTGAGACAGACAGATATACAAACACACACAGACACAGATCATACATAGGCAATAAGGCAGACAGAAAGACAAAAGCACACTAGCAGCGATCAGACCCCCAGAACTAAGGCAGACGGATAGACAAACACACACATACACTGATCAGACCCCAGGCACTGAGGCAGACAGATATACAAACAAATACGCAGTCCGATCAGACACCAGGCACGATGCAGACAGATAGACAAACACATACACACACACCGATCAGGCCTCAGGCACTGAGACAGACATAAATACAAACACGCACACACACACAAATCAGACCCCAGGCACTAAGGTGGACAGATATGCAAACAAATACACAGGCCGATTAGACCCCAGGCACTAATTCAGACAGATAGACAAACGCACATGCACACCGATCAGGCCCCCGGCACTGAGGCAGACAGATAGACAAACACACACACACACACACCAATCAGACCCCAGACATTAAGGCAGACAGATAGACAAACACACACACAATGATCTGACCCCAGGCACTGAGGCGGACAGATAGACAAACACACGAACACATAGATCAGACCCCAGGCCTAAGGCAGACAGATAGACAAACACACAGACACACAACAATCAGAACCCCGGCACTCAGGCAGACAGATGGACAAACACACACGCACACCGATCAGACCCCAGGCTCTGAGGCAGACAGATATACAAACACACACACCGATCAGAACCCAGGCAATGAGGCAGACAGATATACAAACACATCGATTAGACCCCAGGCACTGAGGCAGACAGATATACAAACACACGAACACACAGATCAGACCCCAGGCACTAAGGCAGACAGATAGACAAACACACACACACAACAATCAGACCCCCGGCACTCAGGCAGACAGATGGACAAACACACACGCACACCGATCAGACCCCAGGCTCTGAGGCAGACAGATAGACAAACACACACACACACACACACTAATCAGACCCCAGTCACTGAGGCAGACAGATATACAAACACACGAACACATAGATCAGACCCCAGGCACTCAGGCAGACAGATAGAAAAACACACACACACACAACAGTCAGACCCCCAGCACTCAGGCAGGAAGATAGACAAACACACACACACACACACCAATCAGACCCCATGCATTAAGGCAGACAGATAGACAAACACACACACACACCGAACAGACACCAGGCACTGAGACAGACAGATATACAAACACACACACACACAAATCAGACCCCAGGCACTAAGGCAGGCAGATATACAAACAAATACACACACACCGATCAGACACCAGGCACTGAGGCAGACAGATACAGAAACAGACACGCACACCGATAATACCCCAGGCACTGAGACAGAAAGAGATACAAACACACACACACACCGATCAGACCCCAGGCACTAAGGCAGACAGATATACAAACAAATACGCAGTCCGATCAGACCCCTTGCACGAAGGCAGACAGATAGACAAACACTCACAAACACCGATGAGACCCCAGGCACAAAGGCAGACAGATAGACAAACACACACACATGCACCGATCAGACACCAGGCACTGAGACAGACAAATACACAAACACACACACACACACAAATCAGACCCCAGGCACTAAGGCAGGCAGGTATACAAACACACACACACACCGATCAGTCCCAAGGCCCTGAGGTGGACAGATATACAAACAAATACACCCACCGATCAGACCCCCGGCACTAAGGCAGACAGTTGCAGAAACAGACACGCACACCGATAAGACCCCAGTCACTGAGACAGACAGATATACAAACAAACACAGACAGCGATCATACCCCAGGCAATAAGGCAGACAGTTAGACAAACACACCCAAGCACCGATCAGACCCCCGGCATTAAGGCAGACGGATAGACATACACACACGTACACCGATCAGACCCCAGGCACTGAGGCAGACAGATAGACAAACAAATACGCAGTCCGATCAGACCGCAGGCACGAAGGCAGACAGATAGACAAACACTCACAAACACCGATGAGACCCCAGGCACATACGCAGACAGATAGACAAACACACACACACACACCGATCAGACCACAGGCACTGAGACAGACATAAATACAAACACGCACACACACACAAATCAGACCCCAGGCACTAAGGTGGACAGATAGACAAACAAATACACAGACCGATTAGACCCCAGGCACTAATTCAGACAGATAGACAAACACACACACACACCGATCAGGCCCCCGGCACTGAGGCAGACAGATAGACAAACGCACACACACACACCAATCAGACCCCAGGCATTAAGGCAGACAGATAGACAAACACACGCACACAACAACGATCTGATCCCAGGCACTGAGGCAGACAAATATACAAACACACGAACACACAGATCAGACCCCAGGCACTAAGGCAGACAGATGGACAAACACACACGCACACCGATCAGACCCCAGGCTCTGAGGCAGACAGATAGACAAACACACACACACACACACACCGATCAGACCCCAGGCACTGAGGCAGACAGATATACAAACACATCGATTAGACCCCAGGCACTGAGGCAGACAGATAGACAAACACACACAAACACATATCAGATCCCTGGCATTGAGGCAGACAGCTATACAAACACGTCGATTAGACCCCAGGCATTGAGGCAGACAGATATACAAACACACACACACACACCGATCAGACACCAGGCACTGAGGCAGATAGATACAGAAACAGACACACACACCGATAAGACCCCAGGCACTGAGACAGACAGATATACAAACACACACAGACACCGATCATACCCCAGGCACTGAGACAGACAAATAGACAAACACATCGATTGGACCCCAGGCACTGAGACAGACACTTATACAAACACACACAGACACCGATCATACCCCAGGCACTGAGGCAGACAGATATCCAAACACATCGATTAGACCATAGGCACTGAGGCAGACAGATAGACAAACACACACACACATCGATCAGACCCCAGGCACTGAGGCAGACAGATAGACAAACACACACAAACACCGATCAGACCCCAGGCACTGAGGCAGACAGATGGACAAACACACACACACTCCGATCAGATCCCAGGCACTGAGACAGACAGATATACAAACACACACACACATCAGACGCCAGGCACCAAGGCGGACAGATAGACAAACAAATACACTGACCGATCAGACCCCAGGCACTAAGGCAGTCAGATAGACAAACACACACACACACACACACACACACGCGCACCGTTCAGATCCCCGGTACGAAGGCAGACAGATAGACAAACACACACACACACACCAATCAGACCCCCGACATTAAGGCAGACTGATAGACAAACACACACACACACAACGATCTGACCCCAGGCACTGAGGCAGACAGATATACAAACACACAAACACATAGATCAGACCCCAGGCACTCAGGCAGACAGATAGAGAAACACACACACACACACCAATCAGACCCCATGCATTAAGGCAGACAGATAGACAAACACACACACACCGATCAGACACCAGGCACTGAGACAGACAGATATACAAACACACACACACACACAAATCAGACCCCAGGCACTAAGGCAGGCAGATATGCAAACACACACACACCGATCATACCCCAGGCACTAATGCAGACAGATAGATAATCGCACACAAACACCGATCAGACCCCAGGCACTGAGGCAGACAGATATACAAACAAATACGCAGTCCGATCAGACCCCAGGCACGAAGGCAGACAGATAGACAAACACTCACAAACACCGATCAGACCCCAGGCACAAAGGCAGACAGATAGACAAACACACACACACACACCGATCAGACCACAGGCACTGAGACAGACATAAATACAAACACGCACTCACACACAAATCAGACACCAGGCACTAAGGTGGACAGATATACAAACAAATACAGAGACCTATTAGACCCCAGGCACTAATTCAGACAGATAGACAAACACACACACACACTGATCAGGTCCCCGGCACTGAGGAAGACAGATAGACAAACACACACACACACACCAATCAGACCCCAGGCATTAAGGCAGACAGATATACAAACACACACACGCACACCGATCTGACCCGAGGCTCTGAGGCAGACAGATATACAAACACACACACACACACCAATCAGACCCCAGGCATTAAGGCAGACAGATATACAAACACACACACGCACACCGATCTGACCCGAGGCTCTGAGGCAGACAGATATACAAACACACACACGCACACCGATCTGACCCGAGGCTCTGAGACAGACAGATATACAAACACAGACACGCACACCGATCAGACCCCAGGCACTGAGGCAGACAGCTATGCAAAGACATCGATTGGAACCCAGGCACTGAGGCAGACAGATATGCAAACACACACACAAGCACCGATCAGACCCCAGGCACTGAGGCAGACAGATATACAAACACATCGATCAGACTTTAGGAACTGAGGCAGACAGATAGACACACACACACATCAATCAGACCCCAGGCACTGAGGCAGACAGATAGACAAACACACACAAACACCGATCAGACCCCAGGCACTAAGGCAGACAGAGAGACAAACACACACACACACATCGATCAGACCCCAGGCACTGAGGCAGACAGATAGACAAACACACACAAACACCGATCAGACCCCAGGCACTAAGGCAGACAGATAGACAAACACACACACACTCCGATCCGATCCCAGGCACTGAGACAGACAGATATACAAACACACACACACACACACATCAGACCCCAGGCACTAAGGCGGACAGATAGACAAACAAATACACAGACAGATCAGACCCCAGGCACTAAGGCAGACAGATAGACAAACACACACACACACACCGTTCAGATCCCCGGCACTGAGGCAGACAGATAGACTAACACACACACACACACAACAATCAGACCCCAGGCATTAAGGCAGACAGAAGAACTAACACACACAAACACAACGATCTGACCCCAGGCACGGAGGCAGACAGATATACAAACACACGAACACATAGATCAGACCCCAGGCACGACGTCAGACAGATAGACAAACACACACACACACAACAGTCAGACCCCCGGCACTCAGTCCGACAGATAGACAAACACACACACACACACCAATCAGACCCCATGCATTAAGGCAGACAGATAGACAAACACACACACACACACCGATCAGACACCAGGCACTGAGTCAGACAGATATACAAACACACACAATCACACAAATCAGACCCCAGGCACTGAGGCAGGCAGATATACAAACACACACATACACCGATCAGTCCCAAGGCACGAAGGTGGACAGATATACAAACAAATACACACACCGATCAGACCCCCGGCACTAAGGCAGACAGATAGACAAACATACACACACACACCGATCAGACACCAGGCACTGAGGCAGACAGATACAGAAACAGACACGCACACCGATAAGACCCCAGGCACTGAGACAGACAGATATACAAACAAAAACACACACCGATCATACCCCAGGCACGAAGGCACACAGATAGATAAACGCACACACACACACCGATCAGACACCAGGCACTGAGGCAGACAGATACAGAAACAGACACGCACACCGATAAGACCCCAGGCACTGAGACAGACAGATATACAAACAAAAACACACACCGATCATACCCCAGGCACTAAGGCAGACAGATAAATAAACGCACACAAGCACCGATCAGACTCCCGGCACTAAGGCAGACGGATAGACAAACACACACGTACACCGATCAGACCCCAGTCACTGAGGCAGACAGATATACAAACAAATACGCAGTCCGATCAGACCCCAGGCACTAAGGCAGACTGATGGACAAACACTCACAAACACCGATGAGACCCCAGGCACAAAGGCAGACAGATAGACAAACACAAACACACACACCGATCAGACACCAGGCACTAAGGTGGACAGATATACAAACAAATACACAGACCGATTAGACCCCAGGCACTAATTCAGACAGATAAACAAACAAACACACACACTGATCAGGCCCCCGGCACGGAATCAGACTGATAGTCAAACACACACACACACACCAATCAGACCCCAGGCATTGAGGCAGACAGATAGACAAACACACACACACAACGATCTGACCCCAGGCACTGAGGCAGACAGATATACAAACTCACGAACACATAGATCAGACCCCAGGCCCTAAGGCAGACAGATAGACAAACACACACACACACAACAATCAGACCTCCGGCACTCAGGCAGACTGATGGACAAACACACACGCAAACCGATCAGACCCCAGGCTCTGAGGCAGACAGATATACAAACACATCGATTAGACCCCAGGCACTGAGGCAGACAGATAGGCAAACACACACAAACACAGATCAGACCCCAGGCATTGAGGCAGACAGCTATACAAACACGTCGATTTGACCCCCGGCACTGAGGCAGATAGATATACAAACACACACACACACACCTATCAGACACCAGGCACTGAGACAGATAGATACAGAAACAGACACACACACCGATAAGACCCCAGGCTCTGAGACAGACAGATAGACAAACACACACAAGCACCGATCAGACCCCAGGCACTGAGGCAGACAGATATACAAACACATCGATCAGACCCTCGGCACTGAGGCAGACTGATAGACAAACACAGACACACATCGATCGGACCCCAGGCAATAATTCAGACAGATAGACAAACACACACACACACCGATCAGGCCCCCGGCACTAAGGCAGACAGATAGACAAACACACACACACACACCAATTAGATCCCAGGCATAAAGGCAGACAGATAGACAAACACACACACACACACCAATCAGACCCCCGGCATTAAGGCAGACAGATAGACAAACACACACACACACACAACGATCTGACCCCAGGCACTGAGGCAGACAGATATACAAAGACACGAACACATAGATCGGACACCAGGCACTAAGGCAGACAGATAGACAAACACATACACACACAACAGTCAGACCCCCGGCACTCAGGCAGGCAGATAGACAAACACACACACTCACACCAATCAGACCCCAGGCATTAAGGCAGACAGATAGACAAACACACACACACACAACGATCTGACCCCAGGCACTGAGGCAGACAGATATACAAACACACGAACACATAGATCGGACCCCAGGCACTAAGGCAGACAGATAGACAAACACACACACACACAACAGTCAGACCCCCGGCACTCAGGCAGGCAGATAGACAAACACACACACTCACACCAATCAGACCCCAGGCATTAAGGCAGACAGATAGACAAACACTCACAAACACCGATGAGACCCCAGGCACAAAGGCAGACAGATAGACAAACACAAACACACACACCGATCAGACACCAGGCACTAAGGTGGACAGATATACAAAAAAATACACAGACCGATTAGACCCCAGGCACTAATTCAGACAGATAAACAAACAAACACACACACTGATCAGGCAACCGGCACGGAATCAGACTGATAGTCAAACACACACACACACACCAATCAGACCCCAGGCATTAAGGCAGACAGATATACAAACTCACGAACACATAGATCAGACCCCAGGCCCTAAGGCAGACAGATAGACAAACACACACACACATACAACGATCTGACCCCAGGCACTGAGGCAGACAGATATACAAACTCACGAACACATCGATCAGACCCCAGGCCCTAAGGCAGACAGATAGACAAACAAACACACACACAACAATCAGGCCCCCGGCACTCAGGCAGACAGATGGACAAACACACACGCACACCGATCAGACCCCAGGCTCTGAGGCAGACAGATATACAAACACATCGATTAGACCCCAGGCACTGAGGCAGATAGATATACAAACACACACACACACACACCTATCAGATACCAGGCACTGAGGCAGATAGATACAGAAACAGACACACACACCGATGAGACCCCAGGCTCTGAGACAGACAGATAGACAAACACACACACACACACACCTATCAGACACCAGGCACTGAGACAGATAGATACAGAAACAGACACACACACCGATGAGACCCCAGGCACTGAGGCAGACAGATATACAAACACATCGATCAGACCCTGGGCACTGAGGCAGACAGATAGACAAACACAGACACACATCGATCAGACCCCAGGCAATAATTCAGACAGATAGACAAACACACACACACACACCGATCAGGCCCCCGGCAATAAGGCAGACAGTTAGACAAACACACACACACACACCAATTAGACCCCAGGCATTAAGGCAGACAGATAGACAAACACACACGCACACCGATCAGACCCTAGGCACTGAGGCAGACAGCTATACAAACACGTCGATTAGACCCCAGGCACTGAGGTGGACAGATATACAAACAAATACACACACCGATCAGACACCCGGCACTAAGACAGACAGATAGACAAACACACACACACACACCGATCAGACACCAGGCACTGAGACAGATAGATACAGAAACAGACACACACACCGATAAGACCCCAGGCACTGAGACAGACAGATAGACAAACACACACAAGCACCGAAAAGACCCCAGGCACTGACGCAGACAGATAGACAAACACACACACTCACACACACACACACACACACACCGTTCAGATACCCGGCACTAAGGCAGACAGATAGACAAACGCACACACACACACCAATCAGACCCCAGGCATTAAGGCAGACAGATGGACAAACACACACACACACAACGATCTGACCCCAGGCACTGAGGCAGACAGATATACAAACACACGAACACATAGATCAGACCCCAGGCACAAAGACAGACAGATAGACAAACACACACACACACAACAGTCAGACCCCCGGCACTCAGGCAGGCAGATAGACAAACACACACACTCACACCAATCAGACCCCAGGCATTAAGGCAGACAGATAGACAAACACACACACACACACCGATCAAACACCAGGCACTGAGACAGACAGATATACAAACACACACAATCACACAAATCAGACCCCAGGCACTAAGGCAGGCAGATGTACAAACACACACACACCGATCAGACACCCGGCACTAAGACAGACAGATAGACAAACACACACACACACACCGATCAGACACCAGGCACTGAGACAGATAGATACAGAAACAGACACACACACCGATAAGACCCCAGGCACTGAGACAGACAGATAGACAAACACACACAAGCACCGAAAAGACCCCAGGCACTGACGCAGACAGATAGACAAACACACACACTCACACACACACACCGTTCAGATACCCGGCACTAAGGCAGACAGATAGACAAACGCACACACACACACCAATCAGACCCCAGGCATTAAGGCAGACAGATGGACAAACACACACACACACAACGATCTGACCCCAGGCACTGAGGCAGACAGATATACAAACACACGAACACATAGATCAGACCCCAGGCACAAAGACAGACAGATAGACAAACACACACACACACAACAGTCAGACCCCCGGCACTCAGGCAGGCAGATAGACAAACACACACACTCACACCAATCAGACCCCAGGCATTAAGGCAGACAGATAGACAAACACACACACACACACCGATCAAACACCAGGCACTGAGACAGACAGATATACAAACACACACAATCACACAAATCAGACCCCAGGCACTAAGGCAGGCAGATGTACAAACACACACACACACCGATCAGTCCCAAGGCACTAAGGTGGACAGATATACAAACAAATACACACACCGATCAGACACCCGGCACTAAGACAGACAGATAGACAAACACACACACACACACACCAATCAGACACCAGGCACTTAGGCAGACAGATACAAAAACAGACACGCACACCGATAAGACCCCAGGTACTGAGTCAGACAGATATACAAACACACACAGACACCGATCATACCCCAGGCACCAAGGCAGACAGATAGATAAACGCACACAAGCACCCATCAGACTCCCGGCACTAAGGCAGACGGATAGACAAACACACACGTGCACCAATCAGAACCCAGGCACTGAGGCAGACAGATATACAAATAAATACGCAGTCCGATCAGACCCCAGGCACGAAGGCAGACAGATAGACAAACACTCACAAACACAGATGAGACCCCAGGCACAAAGGCAGACAGATAGACAAACACACACACATGCACCGATCAGACCCCAGGCACTAAGGTGGACAGATATACAAACAAATACACAGACCGATTAGACCCCCGGCACTAATTCAGACAGATAAACAAAAATACACACACACTGAATAGGCCCCCGGCACGGAGGCAGACAGATAGACAAACACACACAAGCACCGATCAGACACCAGGCACTGACGCTGACAGATAGACAAACACACACACTCACACACACACACACACACACTGTTCAGATCCCCGGCACTAAGGCAGACAGATAGACAAACGCACACACACACACCAATCAGACCCCAGGCATTAAGGCAGACAGATAGACAAACACACACACACACAACGATCTGACCCCAGGCACTGAGGCAGACAGATATACAAACACACGAACACATAGATCAGACCCCCGGCACTCAGGCAGGCAGACAGACAAACACACACACACACACCAATCAGGCACCAGGCATTAAGGCAGACAGATAGACAAACACACACACACACACCGATCAAACACCAGGCACTGAGACAGACAGATATACAAACACACACAATCACACAAATCAGAAGCCAGGCAATAAGGTGGACAGATATACAAACAAATACACACACCGATCAGACACCCGGCACTTAGGCAGACAGATACAAAAACAGACACGCACACCGATAAGACCCCAGGCACTGAGACAGACAGATATGCAAACACACACAGACACTGATCATACCCCAGGCACTAAGGCAGACAGATAGATAAACGCATACAAGCACCGATCAGACTCCCGGCACTAAGGCAGACGGATAGACAAACACACACGTACACCGATCAGACCCCAGGCACTGAGGCAGACAGATATTCAAACAAATACGCAGTCTGATCAGACCCCAGGCACGAAGGCAGACAGATAGACAAACACTCACAAACACAGATGAGACCCAAGGCACAAAGGCAGACAGATAGACAAACAGACACACACACACACCGATCAGACCCCAGGCACTGAGACAGACATAAATACAAACACGCACACACACACAAATCTGACCCCAGGCACTAAGGTGGACAGATGGACAAACAAATACACAGACCGATTAGACCCCAGGCACTAATTCAGACAGATAGACAAACACACACACATACACCGATCAGGCCCCCGGCACTGAGGCAGACAGATAGACAAACGCACACACACACACCAATCAGACCCCAGGCATTAAGGCAGACAGATAGACAAACACACACACACAACAACGATCTGATCCCAGGTACTGAGGCAGACAAATATACAAACACACGAACACACAGATCAGACCCCAGGCACTGAGGCAGACAGATAGACAAACACACACACACAACAATCAGACCCCCAGCACTCAGGCAGACAGATGGACAAACACACACGCACACCGATCAGACCCCAGGCTCTGAGGCAGACAGATATACAAACACACACACACACACACCGATCAGACCGCAGGCACTGAGGCAGACAGATAGACAAACACACACAAACACAGATCAGACCCCAGGCATTGAGGCAGACAGCTATACAAACACGTCGATTAGACCCCAGGCATTGAGGCAGACAGATATACAAACACACACACACACACCGATCAGACACCAGGCACTGAGGCAGATAGATACAGAAACAGACACACACACCGATAAGACCCCAGGCACTGAGACAGACAGATATACAAACACACACAGACACCGATCATACCCCAGGCACTAAGACAGACAAATAGAGAAACACATCGATTGGACCCCGGGCACTGAGACAGACAGGTATACAAACACACACAGACACCGATCATACCCCAGGCACTGAGGCAGACAGATATCCAAACACATCGATTGGACCATAGGCACTGAGGCAGACAGATAGACAAACACACACACATCGATCAGACCCCAGGCACTGAGGCAGACAGATAGACAAACACACACAAACACCGATCAGACCCCAGGCACTGTGGCAGACAGATGGAGAAACACACACACATTCCGATCAGATCCCAGGCACTGAGACAGACAGATATACAAACACACACACACATCAGACGCCAGGCACCAAGGCGGACAGATAGACAAACAAATACACTGACCGATCAGACCCCAGGCACTAAGGCAGACAGATAGACAAACACACACACACACACCAATCAGACCCCAGACATTAAGGCAGACTGATAGACAAACACACACACACACAACGATCTGACCCCAGGCACTGAGGCAGACAGATATACAAACACACAAACACATAGATCAAACCCCAGGCACTCAGGCAGACAGATAGACAAACACACACACACACAACAGTCAGACCCCCGGCACTCAGGCAGGCAGATAGACAAACACACACACACACCCCAATCAGACCCCATGCATTAAGGCAGACAGATAGACAAACACACACACACCGATCAGACACCAGGCACTGAGACAGACAAATATACAAACACACACACACACACAAATCATACCCCAGGCACTAAGGCAGGCAGATATGCAAACACACACACACACACCCATGATTCCCAAGGCACGAAGGTGGAATGATATACAAACACACACACACAGATCAGACCCCAGGCACTAAGGCGCACAGATAGACAAACACACTCTCACACAACGATCTGACCCCAGGAACTGAGGCAGACAGATATACAAACACACGAACACACAGATCAGACCCCAGGCCCTAAGGCAGACAGATAGACAAACACACACGCACACCGATCAGACCCTAGGCACTGAGGCAGACAACTATACAAACATGTCGATTAGACCCCAGGCTCTGAGGCAGATAGATAGACAAACACACACACACACGCCGATCAGACATCAGGCACTGAGACAGATAGATACAGAAACAGACACACACACCGATAAGACCCCAGGCACTGAGACAGACAGATAGACAAACACACACAAGCACCGATCAGACCCCAGGCACTGAGGCAGACAGATAGACAAACACACACACTCACACACACACACACACCGTTCAGATCCCCAGCACGAAGGCAGACAGATAGACAAACACATACACACACAACAGTCAGACCCCCGGCACTCAGGCAGGCAGATAGACAAACACACACACTCACACCAATCAGACCCCAGGCATTAAGGCAGACAGATAGACAAACACACACACACACAACGATCTGACCCCAGGCACTGAGGCAGACAGATATACAAACACACGAACACATAGATCGGACCCCAGGCACTAAGGCAGACAGATAGACAAACACACACACACACAACAGTCAGACCCCCGGTACTCAGGCAGGCAGATAGACAAACACACACACGCACACCGATCAGACCCCAGGCTCTGAGGCAGACAGATATACAAACACATCGATTAGACCCCAGGCACTGAGGCAGATAGATATACAAACACACACACACACACACCTATCAGACACCAGGCACTGAGACAGATAGATACAGAAACAGACACACACACCGATGAGACCCAGGCTCTGAGACAGACAGATAGACAAACACACACACACACACACCTATCAGACACCAGGCACTGAGACAGATAGATACAGAAACAGACACACACACCGATGAGACCCCAGGCACTGAGGCAGACAGATAGACAAACACACACACTCACACCAATCAGACCCCAGGCATTAAGGCAGACTGATAGACAAACAATCACAAACACCGATGAGACCCCAGGCACAAAGGCAGACAGATAGACAAACACAAACACACACACCGATCAGACACCAGGCACTAAGGTGGACAGATATACAAACAAATACACAGACCGATTAGACCCCAGGCACTAATTCAGACAGATAAACAAACAAACACACACACTGATCAGGCAACCGGCACGGAATCAGACTGATAGTCAAACACACACACACACACCAATCAGACCCCAGGCATTAAGACAGACAGATATACAAACTCACGAACACATAGATCAGACCCCAGGCCCTAAGGCAGACAGATCGACAAACACACACACACACACCTATCAGACACCAGGCACTGAGACAGATAGATACAGAAACAGACACACACACCGATGAGACCCCAGGCTCTGAGACAGACAGATAGACAAACACACACACACACACACACCTATCAGACACCAGGCACTGAGACAGATAGATACAGAAACTGACACACACACCGATGAGACCCCAGGCACTGAGGCAGACAGATATACAAACACATCGATCAGACCCTGGGCACTGAGGCAGACAGATAGACAAACACAGACACACATCGATCAGACCCCAGGCAATAATTCAGACAGATAGACAAACGCACACACACACACCGATCAGGCCCCCGGCACTAAGGCAGACAGTTAGACAAACACACACACACACCAATTAGATCCCAGGCATTTAGGCAGACAGATAGAAAAACACACACACACACACCAATCAGACCCCAGGCATTAAGGCGGACAGATAGACAAACACACACACACACAACGATCTGACCCCAGGAACTGAGGCAGACAGATATACAAACACGCGAACACACACATCAGACCCCAGGCCCTAAGGCAGACAGATAGACAAACACACACGCACACCGATCAGACCCTAGGCACTGAGGCAGACAGCTATACAAACACGTCGATTAGACCCCAGGCACTGAGGCAGATAGATAGACAAACACACACACACACACCGATCAGACACCAGGCACTGAGACAGATAGATACAGAAACAGACACACACACCGATCAGACCCCAGGCACTGAGACAGACAGATAGACAAACACACACAAGCACCGAAAAGACCCCAGGCACTGACGCAGACAGATAGACAAACACATACACTCACACACACACACACACACCGTTCAGATACCCGGCACTAAGGCAGACAGATAGACAAACGCACACACACACACCAATCAGACCCCAGGCATTAAGGCAGACAGATAGACAAACACACACACACACAACGATCTGACCCCAGGCACTGAGGCAGACAGATATACAAACACACGAACACATAGATCAGACCCCAGGCACAAAGACAGACAGATAGACAAACACACACACACACAACAGTCAGACCCCCGGCACTCAGGCAGGCAGATAGACAAACACACACACTCACACCAATCAGACCCCAGGCATTAAGGCAGACAGATAGACAAACACACACACACACACACCGATCAAACACCAGGCACTGAGACAGACAGATATACCAACACACACAATCACACAAATCAGACCCCAGGCACTAAGGCAGGCAGATGTACAAACACACACACACACCGATCAGTCCCAAGGCACTAAGGTGGACAGATATACAAACAAATACACACACCGATCAGACACCCGGCACTAAGACAGACAGATTGACAAACACACACACACACACACCAATCAGACACCAGGCACTTAGGCAGACAGATACAAAAACAGACACGCACACCGATAAGACCCCAGGCACTGAGACAGACAGATATACAAACACACACAGACACCGATCATACCCCAGGCACCAAGGCAGACAGATAGATAAACGCACACAAGCACCCATCAGACTCCCGGCACTAAGGCAGACGGATAGACAAACACACACGTACACCGATCAGAACCCAGGCACTGAGGCAGACAGATATACAAACAAATACGCAGTCCGATCAGACCCCAGGCACGAAGGCAGACAGATAGACAAACAATCACAAACACAGATGAGACCCCAGGCACAAAGGCAGACAGATAGACAAACACACACACATGCACCGATCAGACAGACCCCAGGCACTAAGGTGGACAGATATACAAACAAATACACAGACCGATTAGACCCCCGGCACTAATTCAGACAGATAAACAAAAATACACACACACTGATCAGGCCCCCGGCACGGAGGCAGACAGATAGACAAACACACACAAGCACCGATCAGACACCAGGCACTGACGCTGACAGATAGACAAACACACACACTCACACACACACACACACACACACACACACTGTTCAGATCCCCAGCACTAAAGCAGACAGATAGACAAACACACACACACACACCAATCAGACCCCAGGCATTAAGGCAGACAGATAGACAAACACACACACACACAACGATCTGACCCCAGGCACTGAGGCAGACAGATATACAAACACACGAACACATAGATCAGACCCCAGGCACTAAGGCAGACAGATAGACAAACACACACACACACAACAGTCAGACCCCCGGCACTCAGGCAGGCAGATAGACAAACACACACACTCACACCAATCAGACACCAGGCATTAAGGCAGACAGATAGACAAACACACACACACACACCGATCAAACACCAGGCACTGAGACAGACAGATATACAAACACACACAATCACACAAATCAGACGCCAGGCAATAAGGTGGACAGATATACAAACAAATACACACACCGATCAGACACTCGGCACTAAGGCAGACAGATAGACAAACACACACACACACACCAATCAGACACCAGGCACTTAGGCAGACAGATACAAAAACAGACACGCACACCGATAAGACCCCAGGCACTGAGACAGACAGATATGCAAACACACACAGACACCGATCATACCCCAGGCACTAAGGCAGACAGATAGATAAACGCATACAAGCACCGATCAGACTCCCGGCACTAAGGCAGACGGATAGACAAACACACACGTACACCGATCAGACCCCAGGCACTGAGGCAGACAGATATTCAAACAAATACGCAGTCCGATCAGACACCAGGCACGAAGGCAGACAGATAGACAAACACTCACAAACACAGATGAGACCCCAGGCACAAAGGCAGACAGATAGACAAACACACACACACACACACACCGATCAGACCCCAGGCACTGAGACAGACATAAATACAAACACGCACACACACACAAATCTGACCCCAGGCACTAAGGTGGACAGATGGACAAACAAATACACAGACCGTTTACACCCCAGGCACTAATTCAGACAGATAGACAAACACACACACATGCACCGATCAGGCCCCCGGCACTGAGGCAGACAGATAGACAAACGCACACACACACACCAATCAGACCCCAGGCATTAAGGCAGACAGATAGACAAACACACACACACAACAACGATCTGATCCCAGGCACTGAGGCAGACAAATATACAAACACACGAACACACAGATCAGACCCCAGGCACAAAGGCAGACAGATAGACAAACACGCACACACAACAATCAGACCCCCGGCACTCAGGCAGACAGATGGACAAACACACACGCACACCGATCAGACCCCAGGCTCTGAGGCAGACAGATATACAAGCACACACTCACACACCGATCAGACCCCAGGCACTGAGGCAGACAGATATACAAACACATCGATTAGACCCCAGGCACTGAGGCAGACAGATAGACAAACACACACAAACACAGATCAGACCCCAGGCATTGAGGCAGACAGCTATACAAACACGTCGATTAGACCCCAGGCATTGAGGCAGACAGATATACAAACACACACACACATACCGATCAGACACCAGGCACTGAGGCAGATAGATACAGAAACAGACACACACACCGAGAAGACCCCAGGCACTGAGACAGACAGATATACAAACACACACAGACACCGATCATACCCCAGGCACTAAGACAGACAAATAGACAAACACATCAATTGGACCCCAGGCACTGAGACAGACAGGTATACAAACACACACAGACACCGATCATACCCCTGGCACTGAGGCAGACAGATATCCAAACACATCGATTAGACCATAGGCACTGAGGCAGACAGATAGACAAACACACACACACATCGATCAGACCCCAGGCACTGAGGCAGACAGATAGACAAACACACACAAACACCGATCAGACCCCAGGCACTGAGGCAGACAGATGGAGAAACACACACACACTCCGATCAGATCCCAGGCACTGAGACAGACAGATAGACAAACACACACACACATCAGACGCCAGGCACCAAGGCGGACAGATAGACAAACAAATACACTGACCGATCAGACCCCAGGCACAAAGACAGACAGATCGACAAACACACACACACACACACACGCACCGTTCAGATCCCCGGCACGAAGGCAGACAGATAGACAAACACACACACACACACACCAATCAGACCCCCGACATTAAGGCAGACTGATAGACAAACACACACACACACAACGATCTGACCCCAGGCACTGAGGCAGACAGATATACAAACACACAAACACATATATCAGACCCCAGGCACTCAGGCAGACAGATAGACAAACACACACACACACAACAGTCAGACCCCCGGCACTCAGGCAGGCAGATAGACAAACACACACACACACACCAATCAGACCCCATGCATTAAGGCAGACAGATAGACAAACACACACACACCGATCAGACACCAGGCACTGAGACAGACAGATATACAAACACACACACACACACAAATCAGACCCCAGGCACTAAGGCAGGCAGATATGCAAACACACACACACACACCCATGATTCCCAAGGCACGAAGGTGGAATGATATACAAACACACACACACAGATCAGACCCCAGGCACTAAGGCAGACAGATAGACAAACACACACACGCACCGTTCAGATCCCCGGCACGAAGGCAGACAGATAGACAAACACACACACACACACCAATCAGACCCCCGACATTAAGGCAGACTGATCGACAAACACACACACACACAACGATCTGACCCCAGGCAGTGAGGCAGACAGATATACAAACACACAAACACATAGATCAGACCCCAAGCACTCAGGCAGACAGACAGACAAACACACACACACACAACAGTCAGACCCCCGGCACTCAGGCAGGCAGATAGACAAACACACACACACACCAATCAGACCCCATGCATTAAGGCAGACAGATAGACAAACACACACACACACCAATCAGACCCCATGCATTAAGGCAGACAGATAGACAAACACACACACACCGATCAGACACCAGGCACTGAGACAGACAGATATACAAACACACACACACACACAAATCAGACCCCAGGCACTAAGGCAGGCAGATATGCAAACACACACACACCCATGATTCCCAAGGCACGAAGGTGGAATGATACACAAACACACACACACCGATCATACCCCAGGCAGTAATGCAGACAGATAGATAATCGCACACAAGCACCGATCAGACCCCAGGCACTGAGGCAGACAGATATACAAACAAATACGCAGTCCGATCAGACCCCAGGCACGAAGGCAGACAGATAGACAAACACTCACAAACACCGATCAGACCCCAGGCACGAAGGCAGACAGATAGACAAACACTCACAAACACCTATCAGACCCCAGGCACAAAGGCAGACAGATAGACAAACACACACACACACACCGATCAGACCACAGGCACTGAGACAGACATAAATACAAACACGCACTCACACACAAATCAGACACCAGGCACTAAGGTGGACAGATATACAAACAAATACACAGACCGATTAGACCCCAGGCACTAATTCAGACAGATAGACAAACACACACACACACTGATCAGGTCCCCGGCACTGAGGAAGACAGATAGACAAACACACACACACACACACCAATCAGACCCCAGGCATTAAGGCAGACAGATATACAAACACACACACGCACACCGATCTGACCCGAGGCTCTGAGGCAGACAGATATACAAACACACACACACACACCAATCAGAACCCAGGCATTAAGGCAGACAGATATACAAACACACACACGCACACCGATCTGACCCAAGACTCTGAGGCAGACAGATATACAAACACACACACGCACACCGATCTGACCCGAGGCTCTGAGACAGACAGATATACAAACACACACACGCACACCGATCAGACCCCAGGCACTGAGGCAGACAGCTATGCAAAGACATCGATTGGAAACCAGGCACTGAGGCAGACAGATATACAAACACACACACACACACCGATCAGACACCAGGCACTGAGGCAGATAGATAGACAAACACACACACACACACCAATCAGACCCCCGACATTAAGGCAGACTGATAGACAAACACACACACACACAACGATCTGACCCCAGGTACTGAGGCAGACAGATATACAAACACACAAACACATAGATCAGACCCCAGGCACTCAGGCAGACAGATAGACAAACACACACACACACAACAGTCAGACCCCCGGCACTCAGGCAGGCAGCTAGACAAACACACACACACACACCAATCAGACCCCATGCATTAAGGCAGACAGATAGACAAACACACACACACCGATCAGACACCAGGCACTGAGACAGACAGATATACAAACACACACACACACACAAATCAGACCCCAGGCACTAAGGCAGGCAGATATGCAAACACACACACACACACCCATGATTCCCAAGGCACGAAGGTGGAATGATATACAAACACACACACACAGATCAGACCCCAGGCACTAAGGCAGACAGATAGACAAACACACACACACACACACACACACGCACCGTTCAGATCCCCGGCATGAAGGCAGACAGATAGACAAACACACACACACACACACCAATCAGACCCCCGACATTAAGGCAGACTGATAGACAAACACACACACACACAACGATCTGACCCCAGGCACTGAGGCAGACAGATAGACAAACACACACAAACACCGATCAGACCCCAGGCACTGAGGCAGACAGATGGACAAACACACACACACTCCGATCAGATCCCAGGCACTGAGACAGACAGATATACAAACACACACACACATCAGACGCCAGGCACCAAGGCGGACAGATAGACAAACAAATAGACTGACCGATCAGACCCCAGGCACTAAGGCAGACAGATCGACAAACACACACACACACACGCACCGTTCAGATCCCCGGCACGAAGGCAGACAGATGGACAAACACACACACACACCAATCAGACCCCCGACATTAAGGCAGACAGATATACAAACACACACACACATAGATCAGACCCCAGGCACTCAGGCAGACAGACAGACAAACACGCACACACACAACAGTCAGACCCCCGGCACTCAGGCAGGCAGATAGACAAACACACACACACACACACCAATCAGACCCCATGCATTAAGGCAGACAGATAGACAAACACACACACACCGATCAGACACCAGGCACTGAGACAGACAGACATACAAACACACACACACACACAAATCAGACCCCAGGCACTAAGGCAGGCAGATATACAAACACACACACACCCATGATTCCCAAGGCACGAAGGTGGAATGATATACAAACACACACACACCGATCATACCCCAGGCAGCAATGCAGACAGATAGATAATCGCACACAAGCACCGATCAGACCCCAGGCACTGAGGCAGACAGATATACAAACAAATACGCAGTCCGATCAGACCCCAGGCACGAAGGCAGACAGATAGACAAACACTCACAAACACCGATCAGACCCCAGGCACGAAGGCAGACAGATAGACAAACACTCACAAACACCGATCAGACCCCAGGCACAAAGGCAGACAGATAGACAAACACACACACACACACCGATCAGACCACAGGCACTGAGACAGACATAAATACAAACACGCACTCACACACAAATCAGACACCAGGCACTAAGGTGGACAGATATACAAACAAATACACAGACCGATTAGACCCCAGGCACTAATTCAGACAGATAGACAAACACACACACACACTGATCAGGTCCCCGGCACTGAGGAAGACAGATAGACAAACACACACACACACACCAATCAGACCCCAGGCATTAAGGCAGACAGATATACAAACACACACACGCACACCGATCTGACCCGAGGCTCTGAGGCAGACAGATATACAAACACACACACACACACCAATCAGACCCCAGGCATTAAGGCAGACAGATATACAAACACACACACGCACACCGATCTGACCCGAGACTCTGAGGCAGACAGATATACAAACACACACACGCACACCGATCTGACCCGAGGCTCTGAGACAGACAGATATACAAACACACACACGCACACCGATCAGACCCCAGGCACTGAGGCAGACAGCTATGCAAAGACATCGATTGGAAACCAGGCACTGAGGCAGACAGATATACAAACACACACACACACACCGATCAGACACCAGGCACTGAGGCAGATAGATAGACAAACACACACAAGCACCGATCAGACCCCAGGCACTGAGGCAGACAGATATACAAACACATCGATCAGACGCTAGGAACTGCGGCAGACAGATAGACACACACACACACACACACATCAATCAGACCCCAGGCACTGAGGCAGACAGATAGACAAACACACACAAACACCGATCAGACCCCAGGCACTAAGGCAGACAGATAGACAAACACACACACACACACATCGATCAGACCCCAGGCACTGAGGCAGACAGATAGACAAACACACACAAACACCGATCAGACCCCAGGCACTAAGGCAGACAGATAGACAAACACACACACACTCCGATCCGATCCCAGGCACTGAGACAGACAGATATACAAACACACACACACACACACATCAGACCCCAGGCACTAAGGCGGACAGATAGACAAACAAATACACAGACAGTTCAGGCCCCAGGCACGAAGGCAGACAGATAGACAAACACACACACACACACCGTTCAGATCCCCGGCACTAAGGCAGACTGATAGACAAACACACACACACACAACAATCAGACCCCAGGCATTAAGGCAGACAGATAGACAAACACACACAAACACAACGATCTGACCCCAGGCACTGAGGCAGACAGATATACAAACACACGAACACAGAGATCAGACCCCAGGCACGACGGCAGACAGATAGACAAACACACACACACACAACAGTCAGACCCTCCGCACTCAGTCAGCCAGATAGGCAAACACACACACACACACCGATCAGACACCAGGCACTGAGACAGACAGATATACAAACACACACAATCACACAAATCAGACCCCAGGCACTGAGGCAGGCAGATATACAAACACACACACACACCGATCAGTCCCAAGGCACTAAGGTGGACAGATATACAAACAAATACACACACCGATCAGACCCCCGGCACTAAGGCAGACAGATAGACAAACATACACACACACACCGATCAGACACCAGGCACTGAGGCAGACAGATACAGAAACAGACACGCACACCGATAAGACCCCAGGCACTGAGACAGACAGATATACAAACAAAAACACACACCGATCATACCCCAGGCACTAAGGCAGACAGATAGATAAACGTACACACACACACCGATCAGACACCAGGCACTGAGGCAGACAGATACAGAAACAGACACGCACACCGATAAGACCCCAGGCACTGAGACAGACAGATATACAAACACACACACACACCGATCATACCCCAGGCACTAAAGCAGACAGATAGATAAACGCACACAAGCACCGATCAGACTCCCGGCACTAAGGCAGACGGATAGACAAACACACACGTACACCGATCAGACCCCAGGCACTGAGGCAGACAGATATACAAACAAATACGTAGTCCGATCAGACCCCAGGCACAAAGGCAGACAGATAGACAAACACAAACACACACACCGATCAGACTCCAGGCACTAAGGTGGACAGATATACAAACAAATACACAGACCGATTAGACCCCAGGCACTAATTCAGACAGATAAACAAACAAACACACACACTGATCAGGCCCCCGGCACGGAATCAGACTGCTAGTCAAACACACACACACACACCAATCAGACCCCAGGCATTAAGGCAGACAGATAGACAAACACACACACACACACAACGATCTGACCCCAGGCACTGAGACAGATAGGTACAGAAACAGACACACACACCGATAAGACCCCAGGCACTGAGACAGACAGATAGACAAACACACACAAGCACCGAAAAGACCCCAGGCACTGACGCAGACAGATAGACAAACACACACACTCACACACACACACACACACCGTTCAGAACCCCGGCACTAAGGCAGACAGATAGACAAACGCACACACACACACACCAATCAGACCCCAGGCATTAAGGCAGACAGATAGACAAACACACACACACACAACGATCTGACCCCAGGCACTGAGGCAGACAGATATACAAACACACGAACACATAGATCAGACCCCAGGCACAAAGGCAGACAGATAGACAAACACACACACACACACAACAGTCAGACCCCCGGCACTCAGGCAGGCAGATAGACAAACACACACACTCACACCAATCAGACCCCAGGCATTAAGGCAGACAGATAGACAAACACACACACACACACCGATCAAACACCAGGCACTGAGACAGACAGATATACAAACACACACAATCACACAAATCAGACCCCAGGCACTAAGGCAGGCAGATGTACAAACACACACACACACCGATCAGTCCCAAGGCACTAAGGTGGACAGATATACAAACAAATACACACACCGATCAGACACCCGGCACTAAGGCAGACAGATAGACAAACACACACACACACACCAATCAGACACCAGGCACTTAGGCAGACAGATACAAAAACAGACACGCACACCGATAAGACCAAAGGCACTGAGACAGACAGATATACAAACACACACAGACACCGATCATACCCCAGGCACCAAGGCAGACAGATAGATAAACGCACACAAGCACCCATCAGACTCCCGGCACTAAGGCAGACGGATAGACAAACACACACGTACACCGATCAGAACCCAGGCACTGAGGCAGACAGATATACAAACAAATACGCAGTCCAATCAGACCCCAGGCACGACGGCAGGCAGATAGACAAACACTCACAAACACAGATGAGAACCCAGGCACAAAGGCAGACAGATAGACAAACACACACACATACACCGATCAGACCCCAGGCACTAAGGTGGACAGATGTACAAACAAATACACAGACCGATTAGACCCCCGGCACTAATTCAGACAGATAAACAAAAACACACACACTGATCAGGCCCCCGGCACGGAGGCAGACAGATAGACAAACACACACAAGCACCGATCAGACACCAGGCACTGACGCAGACAGATAGACAAACACACACACTCACACACACACACACGCACCGTTCAGATCCCCGGCACTAAGGCAGACAGATAGACAAACGCACACACACACAGCAATCAGACCCCAGGCATTAAGGCAGACAGATAGACAAACACACACACACACAACGATCTGACCCCAGGCACTGAGGCAGACAGATATACAAACACACGAACACATAGATCAGACCCCAGGCACTAAGGCAGACAGATAGACAAACACACACACACACACCAATCAGACCCCAGGCATTAAGGCAGACAGATAGACAAACACACACACACACACACACCGATCAAACACCAGGCACTGAGACAGACAGATATACAAACACACACAGACACCAATCATACACCAGGCACTAAGGCAGACAGACAGATAAACGCATACAAGCACCGATCAGACTCCCGGCACTAAGGCAGACGGATAGACAAACACGCACGTACACTGATCAGAACCCAGGCAATGAGGCAGACAGATATACAAACAAATACGCAGTCCGATCAGACCCCAGTCACGAAGGCAGACAGATGGACAAACACTCACAAACACAGATGAGACCCCAGGCACAAAGGCAGACAGACAGACAAACACACACACATACACCGATCAGACCCCAGGCACTAAGGTGGACAGATATACAAACAAATACACAGACCGATTAGACCCCCGGCACTAATTCAGACAGATAAACAAAAACACACACACACTGATCATGCCCCCGGCACGGAGACAGACAGGTAGTCAAACACACACACACACACCAATCAGACCCCAGGCATTAAGGCAGACAGATAGACAAACACACACACACACACAACGATCTGACCCCAGGCACTGAGGCAGACAGATAGACAAACACACACACGCACACCGATCAGACCCCAGGCACTGAGACAGACATAAATACAAACACGCACACACACACAAATCAGACACCAGGCACTAAGGTGGACAGATATACAAACAAATACACAGACCGATTAGACCCCAGGCTCTAATTCAGACAGATAGACAAACACACACACACACACCGATCATGTCCCCGGCACTGAGGAAGACAGACAGACAAACACACACAGACACACCAATCAGACACCAGGCATTAAGGCAGACAGATAGACAAACAGACAGACACACAACGATCAGACCCCAGGCCCTAAGGCAGACAGATAGACAAACACACACACGCACACCGATCAGACCCCAGGCTCTGAGGCAGACAGATATACAAACACACACACACACACCGATCAGACCCCAGGCACTGAGGCAGACAGCTATGCAAAGACGTCGATTAGAACCCAGGCTCTGAGGCAGACAGATATACAAACACACACACACACACACCGATCAGACACCAGGCACTGAGGCAGATAGATGGACAAACACACACAAGCACCGATCAGACCCCAGGCACTGAGGCAGACAGATATGCAAACACATCGATTAGACCCGAGAAACTGAGGCAGACAGAGAGACACACACACACACACACACACATCGATCAGACCCCAGGCACTGAGGCAGACAGATAGACAAACACACACAAACACCGATCAGATCCCAGGCACTAAGGCAGACAGATAGACAAACACACACACACTCCGATCCGATCCCAGGCACTGAGACAGACAGATATACAAACACACACACACACATCAGACCCCAGGCACTAAGGCAGACAGATAGACAAACACACACACACAAACACACACACACACACCGTTCAGATCCCCGGCACTAAGGCAGACAGATAGACAAACACACACACACACAACAATCAGACCCCAGGCATTAAGGCAGCCAGATAGACAAACACTCACACACAACGATCTGACCCCAGGCACTGAGGCAGACAGATATACAAACACACGAACACATAGATCAAACCCGAGGCACTAAGGCAGACAGATAGCCAAACACACACACACACACCAATCAGACCCAATGCATTAAGGCAGACAGATAGACAAACACACACACACACACCGATCAGACCCCAGGCACTGAGGCAGACAGCTATATAAACACGTCGATTAGACCCCCGGCACTGAGGCAGATAGATATACAAACACACACACACACACCTATCAGACACCAGGCTCTGAGACAGACAGATAGACAAACACACACAAGCACCGATCAGACCCCAGGCACTGAGGCAGACAGATATACAGACACATCGATCAGACCCTCGGCACTGAGGCAGACAGATAGACAAACACAGACACACACAACAATCAGATCCCAGGCATTAAGGCAGACAGATAGACAAACACACACACACACACACCAATCAGACCCCAGGCATTAAGGCGGACAGATAGACAAACACACACACACAACGATCTGACCCCAGGAACTGAGGCGGACAGAAATACAAACACACGAACACACAGATCAGACCCCAGGCCCGAAGGCAGACAGATAGACAAACACACACGCACACCGATCAGACCCTAGGCACTGAGGCAGACAGCTATACAAACACGTCGATTAGACCCCAGGCACTGAGGCAGATAGATAGACAAACACACACACACACACCGATCAGACACCAGTCACTGAGACAGATAGATACAGAAACAGATACACACACCGATAAGACCCCAGGCACTGAGGCAGACAGATAGACAAACACACACACTCACACACACACACACACACACACACACCGTTCAGATCCCCGGCACTAAGGCAGACAGATAGACAAACGTGCACACACACACCAATCAGACCCCAGGCATTAAGGCAGACAGATAGACAAACACACACACACACAACGATCTGACCCCAGGCACTGAGGCAGACAGATATACAAACACACGAACACATAGATCAGACCCCAGGCACTAAGGCAGACAGATAGACAAACACACACACACACAACAGTCAGACCCCCGGCACTCAGGCAGGCAGATAGACAAACACACACACTCACACCAATCAGACCCCAGGCATTAAGGCAGACAGATAGACAAACACACACACACACACCGATCAGACACCAGGCACTGAGACAGACAGATATACAAACACACACACACACCGATCAGTCCCAAGGCACTAAGGTGGACAGATATACAAACAAATACACACACCGATCAGACACCCGGCACTAAGGCAGACAGATAGACAAACACACACACACACACACCAATCAGACACCAGGCACTTAGGCAGACAGATACAGAAACACACACGGACACCGATCAGATCCCAGGCACTGAGGCAGACAGATATCCAAACAAATACGAAGTCCGATCAGACCCCAGGCACGAAGGCAGACAGATAGACAAACACACACACATACACCGATCAGACCCCAGGCACTAAGGTGGACAGACATACAAACAAATACACAGACCGATTAGACCCCAGGCACTAATTCAGACAGATAAACAAACACACACACACACTGATCAGGCCCCAGGCAATAAGGCAGACAGATAGATAAACGCACACAAGCACCGATCAGACTCCCGGCACTAAGGCAGACGGATAGACAAACACACACGTACACCGATCAGACCCCAGGCACTGAGGCAGACAGATATACAAACAAATACACAGACCGAATAGACACCAGGCACTAATTCAGACAGATAAACAAACACACACACACACTGATCAGGCCCCTGGCACGGAGGCAGACTGATAGTCAAACACACACACACACACCAATCAGACCCCAGGCATTAAGGCAGACAGATAGACAAACACACACACACACACACAACGATCTGACCCCAGGCACTGAGGCAGACAGATATACAAACTCACGAACACATGGATCAGACCCCAGGCCCTAAGGCAGACAGATGGACAAACACACACGCACACCGATCAGACCCCAGGCTCTGAGGCAGACAGATATATAAACACACACACACACACCGATCAGACCCCAGGCACTGAGGCAGACAGATATACAAACACATCGATTAGACCCCAGGCACTGAGGCAGACAGATAGACAAACACACACAAACACAGATCAGATCCCAGGCATTGAGGCAGACAGCTATACAAACACGTCGATTAGACCCCCGGAACTGAGGCAGATAGATATACAAACACACACACACACACCTATCAGAAACCAGGCACTGAGACAGATATATACAGAAACAGACACACACACCGATAAGACCACAGGCTCTGAGACAGACAGATAGACAGACACACACAAGCACCAATCAGACCCCAGGCACTGAGGCAGACAGATATACAAACACATCGATCAGACCCTAGGCACTGAGGCAGACAGATAGACAAACACAGACACACATCGATCAGACCCCAGGCAATAATTCAGACAGATAGACAAACACACACACACACCAATCAGATCACAGGCATTAAGGCGGACAGATAGACAAACACACACACACACACAACGATCTGACCCCAGGCACTGAGGCAGACAAATATCCAAACTCACGAACACATAGATCAGACCCCAGGCCCTAAGGCAGACAGATAGACAAACACACACACACACAACAATCAGACCCCCGGCACTCAGGCAGACAGATGGACAAACACACACGCACACCGATCAGACCCCAGGCTCTGAGGCAGACAGATATACAAACACATCGATTAGACCCCAGGCACTGAGGCAGACAGATAGGCAAACACACACAAACACAGATCAGACCCCAGGCATTGAGGCAGACAGCTATACAAACACGTCGATTAGACACCCGGCACTGAGGCAGATAGATATACAAACACACACACACACACCTATCAGACACCAGGCACTGAGACAGACAGATAGACAAACACACACAAGCACCGATCAGACCCCAGGCTCTGAGGCAGACAGATAGACAAACACACACAAGCACCGATCAGACCCCAGGCACTGAGGCAGACAGATAGACAAACACATCGATCAGACCCTCGGCACTGAGGCAGACAGATAGACAAACACAGACACACATCGATCAGACCCCAGGCAATAATTCAGACAGATAGACAAACACACACACACACCGATCAGGCCCCCGGCACTAAGGCAGACAGATAGACAAACACACACACACACACCAATTAGATCCCAGGCATTAAGGCAGACAGATCGACAAACACACACACACACAACGATCTGACCCCAGGAACTGAGGCAGACAGATATACAAACACACGAACACACAGATCGGACCCCAGGCCCTAAGGCAGACAGATCGACAAACACACACGCACACCGATCAGACCCTAGGCACTGAGGCAGACAGCTATACAAACACGTCGATTCGACCCCAGGCACTGAGGCAGATCGATAGACAAACACACACACACACACACCGATCAGACACCAGGCACTGAGACAGATAGATACAGAAACAGACACACACACCGATAAGACCCCAGGCACTGAGACAGACAGATAGACAAACACACACAAGCATCGATCAGACCCCAGGCACTGAGGCAGACAGATAGACAAACACACACACTCACACACACACACACACACCGTTCAGATCCCCGGCACAAAGGCAGACAGATAGACAGACGCACACACACACACCAATCAGACCCCAGGCATCAAGGCAGACAGATAGACAAACACACACACACACAACGATCTGACCCCAGGCACTGAGGCAGACAGATATACAAACACACGAACACATAGATCAGACCCCAGGCACAAAGGCAGACAGATAGACAAACACACACACACACAACAGTCAGACCCCCGGCACTCAGGCAGGCAGATAGACAAACACACACACTCACACCAATCAGACCCCAGGCATTAAGGCAGAAAGATAGACAAACACACACACACACACCGATCAAACACCAGGCACTGAGACAGACAGATATACAAACACACACAATCACACAAATCAGACCCCAGGCACTGAGGCAGGCAGATATACAAACACACACACACACACCGATCAGTCCCAAGGCACTAAGGTGGACAGATATACAAACAAATACACACACCGATCAGACACCCGGCACTGCGGCAGACAGATAGACAAACACACACACACACACACCAATCAGACACCAGGCACTTAGGCAGACAGATACAAAAACAGACACGCACACCGATAAGACCCCAGGCACTGAGACAGACAGATATACAAACACACACAGATACCAATCATACCCCAGGCACTAAGGCAGACAGATAGATGAACGCACACAAGCACCGCTCAGAATCCCAGCACTAAGGCAGACGGATAGACAAACAGACACGTACACCGATCAGAACCCAGGCACTGAGGCAGACAGATATACAAACAAATACGCAGTCCGATCAGACCCCAGGCACGAAGGCAGACAGATAGACAAACACTCACAAACACAGATGAGACCCCAGGCACAAAGGCAGACAGATAGACAAACACACACACACACATCGATCAGACCCAAGGCAATAATTCAGACAGATAGACAAACACATCGATCAGACCCAAGGCACTGAGGCAGACAGATAGACAAACACAGACACACATCGATCAGACCCCAGGCAATAATTCAGACAGGTAGACAAACACACACACACACACCGATCAGGCCCCCGGCACTAAGGCAGACAGATAGACAAACACACACACACACACCAATTAGATCCCAGGCATTAAGGCAGACAGATAGATAAACGCACACAAGCACCGATCAGACTCCCGGCACTAAGGCAGACGGATAGACAAACACACACGTACACCGATCAGACCCCAGGCACTGAGGCAGACAGATATACAAACAAATACACAGACCGAATAGACACCAGGCACTAATTCAGACAGATAAACAAACACACACACACACTGATCAGGCCCCTGGCACGGAGGCAGACTGATAGTCAAACACACACACACACACCAATCAGACCCCAGGCATTAAGGCAGACAGATAGACAAACACACACACACACACACAACGATCTGACCCCAGGCACTGAGGCAGACAGATATACAAACTCACGAACACATGGATCAGACCCCAGGCCCTAAGGCAGACAGATGGACAAACACACACGCACACCGATCAGACCCCAGGCTCTGAGGCAGACAGATATATAAACACACACACACACACCGATCAGACCCCAGGCACTGAGGCAGACAGATATACAAACACATCGATTAGACCCCAGGCACTGAGGCAGACAGATAGACAAACACACACAAACACAGATCAGATCCCAGGCATTGAGGCAGACAGCTATACAAACACGTCGATTAGACCCCCGGAACTGAGGCAGATAGATATACAAACACACACACACACACCTATCAGAAACCAGGCACTGAGACAGATATATACAGAAACAGACACACACACCGATAAGACCACAGGCTCTGAGACAGACAGATAGACAGACACACACAAGCACCAATCAGACCCCAGGCACTGAGGCAGACAGATATACAAACACATCGATCAGACCCTAGGCACTGAGGCAGACAGATAGACAAACACAGACACACATCGATCAGACCCCAGGCAATAATTCAGACAGATAGACAAACACACACACACACCAATCAGATCACAGGCATTAAGGCGGACAGATAGACAAACACACACACACACACAACGATCTGACCCCAGGCACTGAGGCAGACAAATATCCAAACTCACGAACACATAGATCAGACCCCAGGCCCTAAGGCAGACAGATAGACAAACACACACACACACAACAATCAGACCCCCGGCACTCAGGCAGACAGATGGACAAACACACACGCACACCGATCAGACCCCAGGCTCTGAGGCAGACAGATATACAAACACATCGATTAGACCCCAGGCACTGAGGCAGACAGATAGGCAAACACACACAAACACAGATCAGACCCCAGGCATTGAGGCAGACAGCTATACAAACACGTCGATTAGACACCCGGCACTGAGGCAGATAGATATACAAACACACACACACACACCTATCAGACACCAGGCACTGAGACAGACAGATAGACAAACACACACAAGCACCGATCAGACCCCAGGCTCTGAGGCAGACAGATAGACAAACACACACAAGCACCGATCAGACCCCAGGCACTGAGGCAGACAGATAGACAAACACATCGATCAGACCCTCGGCACTGAGGCAGACAGATAGACAAACACAGACACACATCGATCAGACCCCAGGCAATAATTCAGACAGATAGACAAACACACACACACACCGATCAGGCCCCCGGCACTAAGGCAGACAGATAGACAAACACACACACACACACCAATTAGATCCCAGGCATTAAGGCAGACAGATCGACAAACACACACACACACAACGATCTGACCCCAGGAACTGAGGCAGACAGATATACAAACACACGAACACACAGATCGGACCCCAGGCCCTAAGGCAGACAGATCGACAAACACACACGCACACCGATCAGACCCTAGGCACTGAGGCAGACAGCTATACAAACACGTCGATTCGACCCCAGGCACTGAGGCAGATCGATAGACAAACACACACACACACACACCGATCAGACACCAGGCACTGAGACAGATAGATACAGAAACAGACACACACACCGATAAGACCCCAGGCACTGAGACAGACAGATAGACAAACACACACAAGCATCGATCAGACCCCAGGCACTGAGGCAGACAGATAGACAAACACACACACTCACACACACACACACACACCGTTCAGATCCCCGGCACAAAGGCAGACAGATAGACAGACGCACACACACACACCAATCAGACCCCAGGCATCAAGGCAGACAGATAGACAAACACACACACACACAACGATCTGACCCCAGGCACTGAGGCAGACAGATATACAAACACACGAACACATAGATCAGACCCCAGGCACAAAGGCAGACAGATAGACAAACACACACACACACAACAGTCAGACCCCCGGCACTCAGGCAGGCAGATAGACAAACACACACACTCACACCAATCAGACCCCAGGCATTAAGGCAGAAAGATAGACAAACACACACACACACACCGATCAAACACCAGGCACTGAGACAGACAGATATACAAACACACACAATCACACAAATCAGACCCCAGGCACTGAGGCAGGCAGATATACAAACACACACACACACACCGATCAGTCCCAAGGCACTAAGGTGGACAGATATACAAACAAATACACACACCGATCAGACACCCGGCACTGCGGCAGACAGATAGACAAACACACACACACACACACCAATCAGACACCAGGCACTTAGGCAGACAGATACAAAAACAGACACGCACACCGATAAGACCCCAGGCACTGAGACAGACAGATATACAAACACACACAGATACCAATCATACCCCAGGCACTAAGGCAGACAGATAGATGAACGCACACAAGCACCGCTCAGAATCCCAGCACTAAGGCAGACGGATAGACAAACAGACACGTACACCGATCAGAACCCAGGCACTGAGGCAGACAGATATACAAACAAATACGCAGTCCGATCAGACCCCAGGCACGAAGGCAGACAGATAGACAAACACTCACAAACACAGATGAGACCCCAGGCACAAAGGCAGACAGATAGACAAACACACACACACACATCGATCAGACCCAAGGCAATAATTCAGACAGATAGACAAACACATCGATCAGACCCAAGGCACTGAGGCAGACAGATAGACAAACACAGACACACATCGATCAGACCCCAGGCAATAATTCAGACAGGTAGACAAACACACACACACACACCGATCAGGCCCCCGGCACTAAGGCAGACAGATAGACAAACACACACACACACACCAATTAGATCCCAGGCATTAAGGCAGACAGATAGACAAACACACACACACACCAATCAGACCCCAGGCATTAAGGCGCACAGATAGACAAACACACACACACACAACGATCTGACCCCAGGAACTGAAGCAGACAGATATACAAACACACGAACACACAGATCAGACCCCAGGCCCTAAGGCAGACAGATCGACAAACACACACGCACACCGATCAGACACTAGGCACTGAGGCAGACAGCTATACAAACACGTCGATTCGACCCCAGGCACTGAGGCAGATAGATAGACAAACACACACACACACCCCGATCAGACACCAGGCACTGAGACAGATAGATACAGAAACAGACACACACACCGATAAGACCCCAGGCACTGAGACAGACATATAGACAAACACACACAAGCATCGATCAGACCCCAGGCACTGAGGCAGACAGATAGACAAACACACACAAGCATCGATCAGACCCCAGGCACTGAGGCAGACAGATAGACAAACACACACACTCACACACACACACACACACCGTTCAGATCCCCGGCACTAAGGCAGACAGATAGACAGACGCACACACACACACCAATCAGACCCCAGGCATCAAGGCAGACAGACAGACAAACACACACACACACAACGATCTGACCCCAGGCACTGAGGCAGACAGATATACAAACACACGAACACATAGATCAGACCCCAGGCACTAAGGCAGACAGATAGACAAACACACACACACACAACAGTCAGACCCCCGGCACTCAGGCAGGCAGATAGACAAACACACACACTCACACCAATCACACCCCAGGCATTAAGGCAGACAGATAGACAAACACACACACACACACACCGATCAAACACCAGGCACTGAGACAGACAGATATACAAACACACACAATCACACAAATCAGACCCCAGGCACTGAGGCAGGCAGATATACAAACACACACACACACACCGATCTGTCCCAAGGCACTAAGGTGGACAGATATACAAACAAATACACACACCGATCAGACACCCGGCACTGAGGCAGACAGATAGACAAACACACACACACACACACCTATCAGACACCAGGCTCTGAGACAGACAGATAGACAAACACACACAAGCACCGATCAGACCCCAGGCACTGAGGCAGACAGATATACAGACACATCGATCAGACCCTCGGCACTGAGGCAGACAGATAGACAAACACAGACACACATCGATCAGACCCCAGGCAATAATTCAGACAGATAGACAAGCACACACACACACCGATCAGGCCCCCGGCACTAAGGCAGACTGACAGACAAACACACACACACACACAACAATCAGATCCCAGGCATTAAGGCAGACAGATAGACAAACACACACACACACACACACCAATCAGACCCCAGGCATTAAGGCGGACAGATAGACAAACACACACACACACAACGATCTGACCCCAGGAACTGAGGCAGACAGAAATACAAACGCACGAACACACAGATCAGACCCCAGGCCCGACGGCAGACAGATAGACAAACACACACGCACACCGATCAGACCCTAGGCACTGAGGCAGACAGCTATACAAACACGTCGATTAGACCCCAGGCACTGAGGCAGATAGATAGACAAACACACACACACACACCGATCAGACACCAGGCACTGAGACAGATAGATACAGAAACAGATACACACACCGATAAGACCCCAGGCACTGAGGCAGACAGATAGACAAACACACACACTCACACACACACACACACACACACACACCGTTCAGATCCCCGGCACTAAGGCAGACAGATAGACAAACGTGCACACACACACCAATCAGACCCCAGGCATTAAGGCAGACAGATAGACAAACACACACACACACAACGATCTGACCCCAGGCACTGAGGCAGACAGATATACAAACACACGAACACATAGATCAGACCCCAGGCACTAAGGCAGACAGATAGACAAACACACACACACACAACAGTCAGACCCCCGACACTCAGGCAGGCAGATAGACAAACACACACACTCACACCAATCAGACCCCAGGCATTAAGGCAGACAGATAGACAAACACACACACACACACCGATCAGACACCAGGCACTGAGACAGACAGATATACAAACACACACACACACCGATCAGTCCCAAGGCACTAAGGTGGACAGATATACAAACAAATACACACACCGATCAGACACCCGGCACTAAGGCAGACAGATAGACAAACACACACACACACACACCAATCAGACACCAGGCACTTAGGCAGACAGATACAGAAACACACACGGACACCGATCAGATCCCAGGCACTGAGGCAGACAGGTATCCAAACAAATACGAAGTCCGATCAGACCCCAGGCACGAAGGCAGACAGATAGACAAACACACACACATACACCGATCAGACCCCAGGCACTAAGGTGGACAGATATACAAACAAATACACAGACCGATTAGACCCCAGGCACTAATTCAGACAGATAAACAAACACACACACACACTGATCAGGCCCCAGGCACTAAGGCAGACAGATAGATAAACGCACACAAGCACCGATCAGACTCCCGGCACTAAGGCAGACGGATAGACAAACACACACGTACACCGATCAGACCCCAGGCACTGAGGCAGACAGATTTCCAAACAAATACACAGACCGAATAGACACCAGGCACTAATTCAGACAGATAAACAAACACACACACACACTGATCAGGCCCCTGGCACGGAGGCAGACTGATAGTCAAACACACACACACACACCAATCAGACCCCAGGCATTAAGGCAGACAGATAGACAAACACACACACACACACAACGATCTGACCCCAGGCACTGAGGCAGACAGATATACAAACTCACGAACACACACCGATCAGACCCCAGGCACTGAGGCAGACAGATATACAAACACATCGATTAGACCCCAGGCACTGAGGCAGACAGATAGACAAACACACACAAACACAGATCAGATCCCAGGCATTGAGGCAGACAGCTATACAAACACGTCGATTAGACCCCCGGAACTGAGGCAGATAGATATACAAACACACACACACACACCTATCAGAAACCAGGCACTGAGACAGATATATACAGAAACAGACACACACACCGATAAGACCACAGGCTCTGAGACAGACAGATAGACAGACACACACAAGCACCAATCAGACCCCAGGCACTGAGGCAGACAGATATACAAACACATCGATCAGACCCTCGGCACTGAGGCAGACAGATAGACAAACACAGACACACATCGATCAGACCCCAGGCAATAATTCAGACAGATAGACAAACACACACACACACCAATCAGGCCCCCGGCACTAAGGCAGACTGATAGACAAACACACACACACACACCAATCAGATCACAGGCATTAAGGCGGACAGATAGACAAACACACACACACACACAACGATCTGACCCCAGGCACTGAGGCAGACAGATATCCAAACACACGAACACATAGATCAGACCCCAGGCCCTAAGGCAGACAGATAGACAAACACACACACACACAACAATCAGACCCCCGGCACTCAGGCAGACAGATGGACAAACACACACGCACACCGATCAGACCCCAGGCTCTGAGGCAGACACATATACAAACACATCGATTAGACCCCAGGCACTGAGGCAGACAGATAGGCAAACACACACAAACACAGATCAGACCCCAGGCATTGAGGCAGACAGCTATACAAACACGTCGATTAGACCCCCGGCACTGAGGCAGATAGATATACAAACACACACACACACACCTATCAGACACCAGGCACAGAGACAGACAGATAGACAAACACACACAAGCACCGATCAGACCCCAGGCACTGAGGCAGACAGATAGACAAACACACACAAGCACCGATCAGACCCCAGGCACTGAGGCAGACAGATAGACAAACACATCGATCAGACCCTCGGCACTGAGGCAGACAGATAGACAAACACAGACACACATCGATCAGACCCCAGGCAATAATTCAGACAGATAGACAAACACACACACACACCGATCAGGCCCCCGGCACTAAGGCAGACAGATGGACAAACACACACACACACACCAATTAGATCCCAGGCATTAAGGCAGACAGATAGACAAACACACACACACACAACGATCTGACCCCAGGAACTGAGGCAGACAGATATACAAACACACGAACACACAGATCGGACCCCAGGCCCTAAGGCAGACAGATCGACAAACACACACGCACACCGATCAGACCCTAGGCACTGAGGCAGACAGCTATACAAACACGTCGATTCGACCCCAGGCACTGAGGCAGATAGATAGACAAACACACACACACACACCGATCAGACACCAGGCACTGAGACAGATAGATACAGAAACAGACACACACACCGATAAGACCCCAGGCACTGAGACAGACAGATAGACAAACACACACAAGCATCGATCAGACCCCAGGCACTGAGGCAGACAGATAGACAAACACACACACTCACACACACACACACACACCGTTCAGATCCCCGGCACTAAGGCAGACAGATAGACAGACGCACACACACACACCAATCAGACCCCAGGCATCAAGGCAGACAGATAGACAAACACACACACACACAACGATCTGACCCCAGGCACTGAGGCAGACAGATATACAAACACACGAACACATAGATCAGACCCCAGGCACTAAGGCAGACAGATAGACAAACACACACACACACAACAGTCAGACCACCGGCAGTCAGGCAGGCAGATAGACAAACACACACAAACACAGATCAGATCCCAGGCATTGAGGCAGACAGCGATACAAACACGTCGATTAGACCCCCGGAACTGAGGCAGATAGATATACAAACACACACACACACACCTATCAGAAACCAGGCCCTGAGACAGATATATACAGAAACAGACACACACACCGATAAGACCACAGGCTCTGAGACAGACAGATAGACAGACACACACAAGCACCAATCAGACCCCAGGCACTGAGGCAGACAGATATACAAACACATCGATCAGACCCTCGGCACTGAGGCAGACAGATAGACAAACACAGACACACATCGATCAGACCCCAGGCAATAATTCAGACAGATAGACAAACACACACACACACCAATCAGGCCCCCGGCACTAAGGCAGACTGATAGACAAACACACACACACACACCAATCAGATCACAGGCATTAAGGCGGACAGATAGACAAACACACACACACACACAACGATCTGACCCCAGGCACTGAGGCAGACAGATATCCAAACACACGAACACATAGATCAGACCCCAGGCCCTAAGGCAGACAGATAGACAAACACACACACACACAACAATCAGACCCCCGGCACTCAGGCAGACAGATGGACAAACACACACGCACACCGATCAGACCCCAGGCTCTGAGGCAGACAGATATACAAACACATCGATTAGACCCCAGGCACTGAGGCAGACAGATAGGCAAACACACACAAACACAGATCAGACCCCAGGCATTGAGGCAGACAGCTATACAAACACGTCGATTAGACCCCCGGCACTGAGGCAGATAGATATACAAACACACACACACACACCTATCAGACACCAGGCACAGAGACAGACAGATAGACAAACACACACAAGCACCGATCAGACCCCAGGCACTGAGGCAGACAGATAGACAAACACACACAAGCACCGATCAGACCCCAGGCACTGAGGCAGACAGATAGACAAACACATCGATCAGACCCTCGGCACTGAGGCAGACAGATAGACAAACACAGACACAAATCGATCAGACCCCAGGCAATAATTCAGACAGATAGACAAACACACACACACACCGATCAGGCCCCCGGCACTAAGGCAGACAGATAGACAAACACACAAACACACACCAATACACACACACCGTTCAGATCCCCGGCACTAAGGCAGACAGATAGACAGACGCACACACACACACCAATCAGACCCCAGGCATCAAGGCAGACAGATAGACAAACACACACACACACAACGATCTGACCCCAGGCACTGAGGCAGACAGATATACAAACACACGAACACATAGATCAGACCCCAGGCACTAAGGAAGACAGATAGACAAACACACACACACACAACAGTCAGACCCCCGGCACTCAGGCAGGCAGATAGACAAACACACACACTCACACCAATCACACCCCAGGCATTAAGGCAGACAGATAGACAAACACACACACACACACCGATCAAACACCAGGCACTGAGACAGACAGATATACAAACACACACAATCACACAAATCAGACCCCAGGCACTGAGGCAGGCAGATATACAAACACACACACACACACCGATCAGTCCCAAGGCACTAAGGTGGACAGATATACAAACAAATACACACACCGATCAGACACCCGGCACTGCGGCAGACAGATAGACAAACACACACACACACACACCAATCAGACACCAGGCACTTAGGCAGACAGATACAAAAACAGACACGCACACCGATAAGACCCCAGGCACTGAGACAGACAGATATACAAACACACACAGACACCAATCATACCCCAGGCACTAAGGCAGACAGATAGATGAACGCACACAAGCACCGCTCAGAATCCCAGCACTAAGGCAGACGGATAGACAAACACACACGTACACCGATCAGAACCCAGGCACTGAGGCAGACAGATATACAAACAAATACGCAGTCCGATCAGACCCCAGGCACGAAGGCAGACAGATAGACAAACACTCACAAACACAGATGAGACCCCAGGCACAAAGGCAGACAGATAGACAAACACACACACACATCGATCAGACCCCAGGCAATAATTCAGACAGATAGACAAACACATCGATCAGACCCTAGGCACTGAGGCAGACAGATAGACAAACACAGACACACATCGATCAGACCCCAGGCAATAATTCAGACAGGTAGACAAACACACACACACACACCGATCAGGCCCCCGGCACTAAGGCAGACAGATAGACAAACACACACACACACACACCAATTAGATCCCAGGCATTAAGGCAGACAGATAGACAAACACACACACACACCAATCAGACCCCAGGCATTAAGGCGCACAGATAGACAAACACACACACACACAACGATCTGACCCCAGGAAAAGAAGCAGACAGATATACAAACACACGAACACACAGATCAGACCCCAGGCCCTAAGGCAGACAGATCGACAAACACACACGCACACCGATCAGACCCTAGGCACTGAGGCAGACAGCTATACAAACACGTCGTTTCGACCCTAGGCACTGAGGCAGATAGATAGACAAACACACACACACACACCGATCAGACACCAGGCACTGAGACAGATAGATACAGAAACAGACACACACACCGATAAGACCCCAGGCACTGAGACAGACAGATAGACAAACACACACAAGCATCGATCAGACCCCAGGCACTGAGGCAGACAGATAGACAAACACACACAAGCATCGATCAGACCCCAGGCACTGAGGCAGACAGATAGACAAACACACACACTCACACACACACACACACACACCGTTCAGATCCCCGGCACTAAGGCAGACAGATAGACAGACGCACACACACACACCAATCAGACCCCAGGCATCAAGGCAGACAGATAGACAAACACACACACACACAACGATCTGACCCCAGGCACTGAGGCAGACAGATATACAAACACACGAACACATAGATCAGACCCCAGGCACTAAGGCAGACAGATAGACAAACACACACACACACAACAGTCAGACCCCCGGCACTCAGGCAGGCAGATAGACAAACACACACACTCACACCAATCGGACCCCAGGCATTAAGGCAGACAGATAGACAAACACACACACACACACCGATCAGACACCAGGCACTGAGACAGACAGATAGACAAACACACACACTCACACCAATCACACCCCAGGCATTAAGGCAGACAGATAGACAAACACACACACACACACCGATCAAACACCAGGCACTGAGACAGACAGATATACAAACACACACAATCACACAAATCAGACCCCAGGCACTGAGGCAGGCAGATATACAAACACACACACACACACCGATCAGTCCCAAGGCACTAAGGTGGACAGATATACAAACAAATACACACACCGATCAGACACCCGGCACTGCGGCAGACAGATAGACAAACACACACACACACACACCAATCAGACACCAGGCACTTAGGCAGACAGATACAAAAACAGACACGCACACCGATAAGACCCCAGGCACTGAGACAGACAGATATACAAACACACACAGACACCAATCATACCCCAGGCACTAAGGCAGACAGATAGATGAACGCACACAAGCACCGCTCAGAATCCCAGCACTAAGGCAGACGGATAGACAAACACACACGTACACCGATCAGAACCCAGGCACTGAGGCAGACAGATATACAAACAAATACGCAGTCCGATCAGACCCCAGGCAATAATTCAGACAGGTAGACAAACACACACACACACACCGATCAGGCCCCCGGCACTAAGGCAGACAGATAGACAAACACACACACACACACACCAATTAGATCCCAGGCATTAAGGCAGACAGATAGACAAACACACACACACACCAATCAGACCCCAGGCATTAAGGCGCACAGATAGACAAACACACACACACACAACGATCTGACCCCAGGAACTGAAGCAGACAGATATACAAACACACGAACACACAGATCAGACCCCAGGCCCTAAGGCAGACAGATCGACAAACACACACGCACACCGATCAGACCCTAGGCACTGAGGCAGACAGCTATACAAACACGTCGATTCGACCCTAGGCACTGAGGCAGATAGATAGACAAACACACACACACACACCGATCAGACACCAGGCACTGAGACAGATAGATACAGAAACAGACACACACACCGATAAGACCCCAGGCACTGAGACAGACAGATAGACAAACACACACAAGCATCGATCAGACTCCAGGCACTGAGGCAGACAGATAGACAAACACACACACTCACACACACACACACACACACACACCGTTCAGATCCCCGGCACTAAGGCAGACAGATAGACAGACGCACACACACACACCAATCAGACCCCAGGCATCAAGGCAGACAGATAGACAAACACACACACACACACCGATCAGACACCAGGCACTGAGACAGACAGATAGACAAACACACACACTCACACCAATCACACCCCAGGCACTAAGGCAGACAGATAGAAAAACACACACACACACACCGATCAAACACCAGGCACTGAGACAGACAGATATACAAACACACACAATCACACAAATCAGACCCCAGGCACTGAGGCAGGCAGATATACAAACACACACACACACACCGATCAGTCCCAAGGCACTAAGGTGGACAGATATACAAACAAATACACACACCGATCAGACACCCGGCACTGCGGCAGACAGATAGACAAACACACACACACACACACCAATCAGACACCAGGCACTTAGGCAGACAGATACAAAAACAGACACGCACACCGATAAGACCCCAGGCACTGAGACAGACAGATATACAAACACACACAGACACCAATCATACCCCAGGCACTAAGGCAGACAGATAGATGAACGCACACAAGCACCGCTCAGAATCCCAGCACTAAGGCAGACGGATAGACAAACACACACGTACACCGATCAGAACCCAGGCACTGAGGCAGACAGATATACAAACAAATACGCAGTCCGATCAGACCCCAGGCAATAATTCAGACAGATAGACAAACACTCACAAACACAGATGAGACCCCAGGCACAAAGGCAGACAGATAGACAAACACACACACACATCGATCAGACCCCAGGCAATAATTCAGACAGATAGACAAACACATCGATCAGACCCTAGGCACTGAGGCAGAGAGATAGACAAACACAGACACACATCGATCAGACCCCAGGCAATAATTCAGACAGGTAGACAAACACACACACACACACCGATCAGGCCCCCGGCACTAAGGCAGACAGATAGACAAACACACACACACACACCAATTAGATCCCAGGCATTAAGGCAGACAGATAGACAAACACACACACACACCAATCAGACCCCAGGCATTAAGGCGCACAGATATACAAACACACACACACACAACGATCTGACCCCAGGAACTGAAGCAGACAGATATACAAACACACGAACACACAGATCAGACCCCAGGCCCTAAGGCAGACAGATCGACAAACACACACGCACACCGATCAGACCCTAGGCACTGAGGCAGACAGCTATACAAACACGTCGATTCGACCCTAGGCACTGAGGCAGATAGATAGACAAACACAAACACACACACCGATCAGACACCAGGCACTGAGACAGACAGATAGACAAACACACACAAGCATCGATCAGACCCCAGGCACTGAGGCAGACAGATAGACAAACACACACAAGCATCGATCAGACCCCAGGCACTGAGGCAGACAGATAGACAAACACACACACTCACACACACACACACACACCGTTCAGATCCCCGGCACTAAGGCAGACAGATAGACAGACGCACACACACACACCAATCAGACCCCAGGCATCAAGGCAGACAGATAGACAAACACACACACACACAACGATCTGACCCCAGGAACTGAAGCAGACAGATATACAAACACACGAACACACAGATCAGACCCCAGGCCCTAAGGCAGACAGATCGACAAACACACACGCACACCGATCAGACCCTAGGCACTTAGGCAGACAGCTATACAAACACGTCGATTCGACCCTAGGCACTGAGGCAGATAGATAGACAAACACACACACACACACCGATCAGACACCAGGCACTGAGACAGATAGATACAGAAACAGACACACACACCGATAAGACCCCAGGCACTGAGACAGACAGATAGACAAACACACACAAGCATCGATCAGACCCCAGGCACTGAGGCAGACAGATAGACAAACACACACAAGCATCGATCAGACCCCAGGCACTGAGGCAGACAGATAGACAAACACACACACTCACACACACACACACACACCGTTCAGATCCCTGGCACTAAGGCAGACAGATAGACAGACGCACACACACACACCAATCAGACCCCAGGCATCAAGGCAGACAGATAGACAAACACACACACACACAACGATCTGACCCCAGGCACTGAGGCAGACAGATATACAAACACACGAACACATAGATCAGACCCCAGGCACTAAGGCAGACAGATAGGCAAACACACACACACACAACAGTCAGACCCCCGGCACTCAGGCAGGCAGATAGACAAACACACACACTCACACCAATCAGACCCCAGGCATTAAGGCAGACAGATAGACAAACACACACACACACACCGATCAGACACCAGGCACTGAGACAGACAGATATACAAACACACACACACACCGATCAGTCCCAAGGCACTAAGGTGGACAGATATACAAACAAATACACACACCGATCAGACACCCGGCACTAAGGCAGACAGATAGACAAACACACACACACACACCAATCAGACCCCAGGCACTTAGGCAGACAGATACAGAAACACACACGGACACCGATCAGATCCCAGGCACTGAGGCAGACAGATATACAAACTCACGAACACATGGATCAGACCCCAGGCCCTAAGGCAGACAGATGGACAAACACACACGCACACCGATCAGACCCCAGGCTCTGAGGCAGACAGATATATAAACACACACACACACACCGATCAGACCCCAGGCACTGAGGCAGACAGATATACAAACACATCGATTAGACCCCAGGCACTGAGGCAGACAGATAGACAAACACACACAAACACAGATCAGATCCCAGGCATTGAGGCAGACAGCTATACAAACACGTCGATTAGACCCCCGGAACTGAGGCAGATAGATATACAAACACACACACACACACCTATCAGAAACCAGGCACTGAGACAGATATATACAGAAACAGACACACACACCGATAAGACCACAGGCTCTGAGACAGACAGATAGACAGACACACACAAGCACCAATCAGACCCCAGGCACTGAGGCAGACAGATATACAAACACATCGATCAGACCCTAGGCACTGAGGCAGACAGATAGACAAACACAGACACACATCGATCAGACCCCAGGCAATAATTCAGACAGATAGACAAACACACACACACACCAATCAGGCCCCCGGCACTAAGGCAGACTGATAGACAAAAACACACACACACACCAATCAGATCACAGGCATTAAGGCGGACAGATAGACAAACACACACACACACACAACGATCGGACCCCAGGCACTGAGGCAGACAGATATCCAAACTCACGAACACATAGATCAGACCCCAGGCCCTAAGGCAGACAGATAGACAAACACACACACACACAACAATCAGACCCCCGGCACTCAGGCAGACAGATGGACAAACACACACGCACACCGATCAGACCCCAGGCTCTGTGGCAGACAGATATACAAACACATCGATTAGACCCCAGGCACTGAGGCAGACAGATAGGCAAACACACACAAACACAGATCAGACCCCAGGCATTGATGCAGACAGCTATACAAACACGTCGATTAGACCCCCGGCACTGAGGCAGATAGATATACAAACACACACACACACACCTATCAGACACCAGGCACTGAGACAGACAGATAGACAAACACACACAAGCACCGATCAGACCCCAGGCACTGAGGCAGACAGATGGACAAACACACACAAGCACCGATCAGACCCCAGGCACTGAGGCAGACAGATAGACAAACACATCGATCAGACCCTCGGCACTGAGGCAGACAGATAGACAAACACAGACACACATCGATCAGACCCCAGGCAATAATTCAGACAGATAGACAAACACACACACACACCGATCAGGCCCCCGGCACTAAGGCAGACAGATAGACAAACACACACACACACACCAATTAGATCCCAGGCATTAAGGCAGACAGATAGACAAACACACACACACACCGATCAGGCCCCCGGCACTAAGGCAGACAGATAGACAAACACACACACACACACACCAATCAGACACCAGGCACTTAGGCAGACAGATACAAAAACAGACACGCACACCGATAAGACCCCAGGCACTGAGACAGACAGATATACAAACACACACAGACACCAATCATACCCCAGGCACTAAGGCAGACAGATAGATGAACGCACACAAGCACCGCTCAGAATCCCCGCACTAAGGCAGACGGATAGACAAACACACACGTACACCGATCAGAACCCAGGCACTGAGGCAGACAGATATACAAACAAATACGCAGTCCGATCAGACCCCAGGCACGAAGGCAGACAGATAGACAAACACTCACAAACACAGATGAGACCCCAGGCACAAAGGCAGACAGATAGACAAACACACACACACATCGATCAGACCCCAGGCAATAATTCAGACAGATAGACAAACACATCGATCAGACCCTAGACACTGAGGCAGACAGATAGACAAACACAGACACACATCGATCAGACCCCAGGCAATAATTCAGACAGGTAGACAAACACACACACACACACCGATCAGGCCCCCGTCACTAAGGCAGACAGATAGACAAACACACACACACACACCAATTAGATCCCAGGCATTAAGGCAGACAGATAGACAAACACACACACACACACCAATCAGACCCCAGGCATTAAGGCGCACAGATAGACAAACACACACACACACAACGATCTGACCCCAGGAACTGAAGCAGACAGATAGACAAACACACGAACACACAGATCAGACCCCAGGCCCTAAGGCAGACAGATCGACAAACACACACGCACACCGATCAGACCCTAGGCACTGAGGCAGACAGCTATACAAACACGTCGATTCGACCCTAGGCACTGAGGCAGATAGATAGACAAACACACACACACACACACCGATCAGACACCAGGCACTGAGACAGATAGATACAGAAACAGACACACACACCGATAAGACCCCAGGCACTGAGACAGACAGATAGACAAACACACACAAGCATCGATCAGACCCCAGGCACTGAGGCAGACAGATAGACAAACACACACAAGCATCGATCAGACCCCAGGCACTGAGGCAGACAGATAGACAAACACACACACTCACACACACACCGTTCAGATCCCCGGCACTAAGGCAGACAGATAGACAGACGCACACACACACACCAATCAGACCCCAGGCATCAAGGCAGACAGATAGACAAACACACACACACACAACGATCTGACCCCAGGCACTGAGGCAGACAGATATACAAACACACGAACACATAGATCAGACCCCAGGCACTAAGGCAGACAGATAGACAAACACACACACACACAACAGTCTGACCCCCGGCACTCAGGCAGGCAGATAGACAAACACACACACTCACACCAATCAGACCCCAGGCATTAAGGCAGACAGATAGACAAACACACACACACACACCGATCAAACACCAGGCACTGAGACAGACAGATATACAAACACACACAATCACACAAATCAGACCCCAGGCACTGAGGCAGGCAGATATACAAACACACACACACACACCGATCAGTCCCAAGGCACTAAGGTGGACAGATATACAAACAAATACACACACCGATCAGACACCCGGCACTGCGGCAGACAGATAGACAAACACACACACACACACACCAATCAGACACCAGGCACTTAGGCAGACAGATACAAAAACAGACACGCACACCGATAAGACCCCAGGCACTGAGTCAGACAGCTATACAAACACGTCGATTCGACCCTAGGCACTGAGGCAGATAGATAGACAAACACACACACACACACCGATCAGACACCAGGCACTAAGGCAGACAGATAGATGAACGCACACAAGCACCGCTCAGAAACCCAGCACTAAGGCAGACGGATAGACAAACAGACACGTACACCGATCAGAACCCAGGCACTGAGGCAGACAGATATACAAACAAATACGCAGTCTGATCAGACCCCAGGCACGAAGGCAGACAGATAGACAAACACTCACAAACACAGATGAGACCCCAGGCACAAAGGCAGACAGATAGACAAACACACACACACATCGATCAGACCCCAGGCAATAATTCAGACAGATAGACAAACACATCGATCAGACCCTAGGCACTGAGGCAGACAGATAGACAAACACAGACACACATCGATCAGACCCCAGGCAATAATTCAGACAGGTAGACAAACACACACACACACACCGATCAGGCCCCCGGCACTAAGGCAGACAGATAGACAAACACACACACACACACACCAATTAGATCCCAGGCATTAAGGCAGACAGATAGACAAACACACACACACACCAATCAGACCCCAGGCATTAAGGCGCACAGATAGACAAACACACACACACACAACGATCTGACCCCAGGAACTGAAGCAGACAGATATACAAACACACGAACACACAGATCAGACCCCAGGCCCTAAGGCAGACAGATCGACAAACACACACGCACACCGATCAGACCCTAGGCACTGAGGCAGACAGCTATACAAACACGTCGATTCGACCCCAGGCACTGAGGCAGATAGATAGACAAACACACACACACACACCGATCAGACACCAGGCACTGAGACAGATAGATACAGAAACAGACACACACACCGATAAGACCCCAGGCACTGAGACAGACAGATAGACAAACACACACAAGCATCGATCAGACCCCAGGCACTGAGGCAGACAGATAGACAAACACACACACTCACACACACACACACACACCGTTCAGATCCCCGGCACTAAGGCAGACAGATAGACAGACGCACACACACACACCAATCAGACCCCAGGCATCAAGGCAGACAGATAGACAAACACACGAACACATAGATCAGACCCCAGGCACTAAGGCAGACAGATAGACAAACACACACACACACAACAGTCAGACCCCCGGCACTCAGGCAGGCAGATAGACAAACACACACACTCACACCAATCAGACCCCAGGCATTAAGGCAGACAGATAGACAAACACACACACACACACCGATCAAACACCAGGCACTGAAACAGACAGATATACAAACACACACAATCACACAAATCAGACCCCAGGCACTGAGGCAGGCAGATATACAAACACACACACACACACCGATCAGTCCCAAGGCACTAAGGTGGACAGATATACAAACAAATACACACACCGATCAGACACCCGGCACTGAGGCAGACAGATAGACAAACACACACACACACACACCAATCAGACACCAGGCACTTAGGCAGACATATACAAAAACAGACACGCACACCGATAAGACCCCAGGCACTGAGACAGACAGATATACAAACACACACAGACACCGATCATACCCCAGGCACTAAGGCAGACAGATAGATGAACGCACACAAGCACCGCTCAGAATCCCAGCACTAAGGCAGACGGATAGACAAACACACACGTACACTGATCAGAACCCAGGCACTGAGGCAGACAGATAGACAAACAAATACGCAGTCCGATCAGACCCCAGGCACGAAGGCAGACAGATAGACAAGCACTCACAAACACAGATGAGACCCCAGGCACAAAGGCAGACAGATAGACAAACACACACACACATTCATCAGACCCCAGGCAATAATTCAGACAGATAGACAAACACATCGATCAGACCCTAGGCACTGAGGCAGACAGATAGACAAACACAGACATACATCGATCAGACCCCAGGCAATAATTCAGACAGATAGACGAACACACACACACACAGCGATCACGCCCCCGGCTCGAAGGCAGACAGATAGACAAACACACACACACACACACACCAATCAGATCCCAGGCATTAAGGCAGACAGATAGACACACACACACACACACAACGACCTGACCCCAGGCACTGAAGCAGACAGATATACAAACACACGAACACATAGATCAGATCCCAGGCCCTGAGGCAGACAGATATACAAACACGCACGCACACCAATCAGACCCTAGGCAATGAGGCAGACAGATAGACAAACACAGACACACATCGATCAGACCCCAGGCACTAATTCAGACAGATAGACAAACACACACACACACACCAATCAGATCCCAGGCATGAGGGCAGACTGATAGACAAACACACACACACGCACCAATCAGACCCCAGGCATTAAGGCAGACAGATAGACAAACACACACACACACAACGATCTGTCCCCAGACACTGAGGCAGACAGTTATACAAACAAAACACACACACACCAATCAGACCCCAGGCACTGAGGCAGACAGATAGACAAACACACACGCACACCGATCAGACCCCAGGCTCTGAGGCAGACAGATATACAAACAAAACACACACACACCAATCAGACCCCAGGCACTGAGGCAGACAGATATCCAAACACATCGATTAGACCGCAGGCACTGAGGCAGACAGATAGACAAACACACACAAACAGAGATCAGACCCCAGGCATTGAGGCAGACAGCTATACAAACACGTCGATTAGACACCAGGCACTGAGGCAGACAGATATACAAACACACGAACACATAGATCAGACCCCAGGCACAGAGGCAGACAGATATACAAACACGCACACACACCAATCAGACCCCAGGCATTAAGGCGCACAGATAGACAAACACACACACACACAACGATCTGACCCCAGGAACTGAAGCAGACAGATATACAAACACACGAACACACAGATCAGACCCCAGGCCCTAAGGCAGACAGATCGACAAACACACACGCACACCGATCAGACCCTAGGCACTGAGGCAGACAGCTATACAAACACGTCGATTCGACCCCAGGCACTGAGGCAGATAGATAGACAAACACACACACACACACCGATCAGACACCAGGCACTGAGACAGATAGATACAGAAACAGACACACACACCGATAAGACCCCAGGCACTGAGACAGACAGATAGACAAACACACACAAGCATCGATCAGACCCCAGGCACTGAGGCAGACAGATAGACAAACACACACACTCACACACACACACACACACCGTTCAGATCCCCGGCACTAAGGCAGACAGATAGACAGACGCACACACACACACCAATCAGACCCCAGGCATCAAGGCAGACAGATAGACAAACACACACACACACAACGATCTGACCCCAGGCACTGAGGCAGACAGATATACAAACACACGAACACATAGATCAGACCCCAGGCACTAAGGCAGACAGATAGACAAACACACACACACACAACAGTCAGACCCCCGGCACTCAGGCAGGCAGATAGACAAACACACACACTCACACCAATCAGACCCCAGGCATTAAGGCAGACAGATAGACAAACACACACACACACACACCGATCAAACACCAGGCACTGAGACAGACAGATATACAAACACACACAATCACACAAATCAGACCCCAGGCACTGAGGCAGGCAGATATACAAACACACACACACACACCGATCAGTCCCAAGGCACTAAGGTGGACAGATATACAAACAAATACACACACCGATCAGACACCCGGCACTGAGGCAGACAGATAGACAAACACACACACACACACACACCAATCAGACACCAGGCACTTAGGCAGACATATACAAAAACAGACACGCACACTGATAAGACCCCAGGCACTGAGACAGACAGATATACAAACACACACAGACATCGATCATACCCCAGGCACTAAGGCAGACAGATAGATGAACGCACACAAGCACCGCTCAGAATCCCAGCACTAAGGCAGACGGATAGACAAACACACACGTACACCGATCAGAACCCAGGCACTGAGGCAGACAGATATACAAACAAATACGCAGTCCGATCAGACCCCAGGCACGAAGGCAGACAGATAGACAAACACTCACAAACACAGATGAGACCCCAGGCACAAAGGCAGACAGATAGACAAACACACACACACATCGATCAGACCCCAGGCAATAATTCAGACAGATAGACAAACACATCGATCAGACCCTAGGCACTGAGGCAGACAGATAGACAAACACAGACATACATCGATCAGACCCCAGGCAATAATTCAGACAGATAGACGAACACACACACACAGCGATCACGCCCCCGGCACGAAGGCAGACAGATAGACAAACACACACACACACACACACCAATCAGATCCCAGGCATTAAGGCAGACAGATAGACAAACACACACACACACAATGACCCGACCCGAGGCACTGAAGCAGACAGATATACAAACACACGAACACATAGATCAGATCCCAGGCCCTGAGGCAGACAGATATACAAACACGCACGCACACCAATCAGACCCCAGGCATTAAGGCGCACAGATAGACAAACACACACACACACAACGATCTGACCCCAGGAACTGAAGCAGACAGATATACAAACACACGAACACACAGATCAGACCCCAGGCCCTAAGGCAGACAGATCGACAAACACACACGCACACCGATCAGACCCTAGGCACTGAGGCAGACAGCTATACAAACACGTCGATTCGACCCCAGGCACTGAGGCAGATAGATAGACAAACACACACACACACACCGATCAGACACCAGGCACTGAGACAGATAGATACAGAAACAGACACACACACCGATAAGACCCCAGGCACTGAGACAGACAGATAGACAAACACACACAAGCATCGATCAGACCCCAGGCACTGAGGCAGACAGATAGACAAACACACACACTCACACACACACACACACACCGTTCAGATCCCCGGCACTAAGGCAGACAGATAGACAGACGCACACACACACACCAATCAGACCCCAGGCATCAAGGCAGACAGATAGACAAACACACACACACACAACGATCTGACCCCAGGCACTGAGGCAGACAGATATACAAACACACGAACACATAGATCAGACCCCAGGCACTAAGGCAGACAGATAGACAAACACACACACACACAACAGTCAGACCCCCGGCACTCAGGCAGGCAGATAGACAAACACACACACTCACACCAATCAGACCCCAGGCATTAAGGCAGACAGATAGACAAACACACACACACACACACCGATCAAACACCAGGCACTGAGACAGACAGATATACAAACACACACAATCACACAAATCAGACCCCAGGCACTGAGGCAGGCAGATATACAAACACACACACACACACCGATCAGTCCCAAGGCACTAAGGTGGACAGATATACAAACAAATACACACACCGATCAGACACCCGGCACTGAGGCAGACAGATAGACAAACACACACACACACACACACCAATCAGACACCAGGCACTTAGGCAGACATATACAAAAACAGACACGCACACTGATAAGACCCCAGGCACTGAGACAGACAGATATACAAACACACACAGACACCGATCATACCCCAGGCACTAAGGCAGACAGATAGATGAACGCACACAAGCACCGCTCAGAATCCCAGCACTAAGGCAGACGGATAGACAAACACACACGTACACCGATCAGAACCCAGGCACTGAGGCAGACAGATATACAAACAAATACGCAGTCCGATCAGACCCCAGGCACGAAGGCAGACAGATAGACAAACACTCACAAACACAGATGAGACCCCAGGCACAAAGGCAGACAGATAGACAAACACACACACACATCGATCAGACCCCAGGAACTGAAGCAGACAGATAGACAAACACACGAACACACAGATCAGACCCCAGGCCCTAAGGCAGACAGATCGACAAACACACACGCACACCGATCAGACCCTAGGCACTGAGGCAGACAGCTATACAAACACGTCGATTCGACCCTAGGCACTGAGGCAGATAGATAGACAAACACACACACACACACACCGATCAGACACCAGGCACTGAGACAGATAGATACAGAAACAGACACACACACCGATAAGACCCCAGGCACTGAGACAGACAGATAGACAAACACACACAAGCATCGATCAGACCCCAGGCACTGAGGCAGACAGATAGACAAACACACACAAGCATCGATCAGACCCCAGGCACTGAGGCAGACAGATAGACAAACACACACACTCACACACACACCGTTCAGATCCCCGGCACTAAGGCAGACAGATAGACAGACGCACACACACACACCAATCAGACCCCAGGCATCAAGGCAGACAGATAGACAAACACACACACACACAACGATCTGACCCCAGGCACTGAGGCAGACAGATATACAAACACACGAACACATAGATCAGACCCCAGGCACTAAGGCAGACAGATAGACAAACACACACACACACAACAGTCTGACCCCCGGCACTCAGGCAGGCAGATAGACAAACACACACACTCACACCAATCAGACCCCAGGCATTAAGGCAGACAGATAGACAAACACACACACACACACCGATCAAACACCAGGCACTGAGACAGACAGATATACAAACACACACAATCACACAAATCAGACCCCAGGCACTGAGGCAGGCAGATATACAAACACACACACACACACCGATCAGTCCCAAGGCACTAAGGTGGACAGATATACAAACAAATACACACACCGATCAGACACCCGGCACTGCGGCAGACAGATAGACAAACACACACACACACACACCAATCAGACACCAGGCACTTAGGCAGACAGATACAAAAACAGACACGCACACCGATAAGACCCCAGGCACTGAGTCAGACAGCTATACAAACACGTCGATTCGACCCTAGGCACTGAGGCAGATAGATAGACAAACACACACACACACACCGATCAGACACCAGGCACTAAGGCAGACAGATAGATGAACGCACACAAGCACCGCTCAGAAACCCAGCACTAAGGCAGACGGATAGACAAACAGACACGTACACCGATCAGAACCCAGGCACTGAGGCAGACAGATATACAAACAAATACGCAGTCTGATCAGACCCCAGGCACGAAGGCAGACAGATAGACAAACACTCACAAACACAGATGAGACCCCAGGCACAAAGGCAGACAGATAGACAAACACACACACACATCGATCAGACCCCAGGCAATAATTCAGACAGATAGACAAACACATCGATCAGACCCTAGGCACTGAGGCAGACAGATAGACAAACACAGACACACATCGATCAGACCCCAGGCAATAATTCAGACAGGTAGACAAACACACACACACACACCGATCAGGCCCCCGGCACTAAGGCAGACAGATAGACAAACACACACACACACACACCAATTAGATCCCAGGCATTAAGGCAGACAGATAGACAAACACACACACACACCAATCAGACCCCAGGCATTAAGGCGCACAGATAGACAAACACACACACACACAACGATCTGACCCCAGGAACTGAAGCAGACAGATATACAAACACACGAACACACAGATCAGACCCCAGGCCCTAAGGCAGACAGATCGACAAACACACACGCACACCGATCAGACCCTAGGCACTGAGGCAGACAGCTATACAAACACGTCGATTCGACCCCAGGCACTGAGGCAGATAGATAGACAAACACACACACACACACCGATCAGACACCAGGCACTGAGACAGATAGATACAGAAACAGACACACACACCGATAAGACCCCAGGCACTGAGACAGACAGATAGACAAACACACACAAGCATCGATCAGACCCCAGGCACTGAGGCAGACAGATAGACAAACACACACACTCACACACACACACACACACCGTTCAGATCCCCGGCACTAAGGCAGACAGATAGACAGACGCACACACACACACCAATCAGACCCCAGGCATCAAGGCAGACAGATAGACAAACACACGAACACATAGATCAGACCCCAGGCACTAAGGCAGACAGATAGACAAACACACACACACACAACAGTCAGACCCCCGGCACTCAGGCAGGCAGATAGACAAACACACACACTCACACCAATCAGACCCCAGGCATTAAGGCAGACAGATAGACAAACACACACACACACACCGATCAAACACCAGGCACTGAAACAGACAGATATACAAACACACACAATCACACAAATCAGACCCCAGGCACTGAGGCAGGCAGATATACAAACACACACACACACACCGATCAGTCCCAAGGCACTAAGGTGGACAGATATACAAACAAATACACACACCGATCAGACACCCGGCACTGAGGCAGACAGATAGACAAACACACACACACACACACCAATCAGACACCAGGCACTTAGGCAGACATATACAAAAACAGACACGCACACCGATAAGACCCCAGGCACTGAGACAGACAGATATACAAACACACACAGACACCGATCATACCCCAGGCACTAAGGCAGACAGATAGATGAACGCACACAAGCACCGCTCAGAATCCCAGCACTAAGGCAGACGGATAGACAAACACACACGTACACTGATCAGAACCCAGGCACTGAGGCAGACAGATAGACAAACAAATACGCAGTCCGATCAGACCCCAGGCACGAAGGCAGACAGATAGACAAGCACTCACAAACACAGATGAGACCCCAGGCACAAAGGCAGACAGATAGACAAACACACACACACATTCATCAGACCCCAGGCAATAATTCAGACAGATAGACAAACACATCGATCAGACCCTAGGCACTGAGGCAGACAGATAGACAAACACAGACATACATCGATCAGACCCCAGGCAATAATTCAGACAGATAGACGAACACACACACACACAGCGATCACGCCCCCGGCTCGAAGGCAGACAGATAGACAAACACACACACACACACACACCAATCAGATCCCAGGCATTAAGGCAGACAGATAGACACACACACACACACACAACGACCTGACCCCAGGCACTGAAGCAGACAGATATACAAACACACGAACACATAGATCAGATCCCAGGCCCTGAGGCAGACAGATATACAAACACGCACGCACACCAATCAGACCCTAGGCAATGAGGCAGACAGATAGACAAACACAGACACACATCGATCAGACCCCAGGCACTAATTCAGACAGATAGACAAACACACACACACACACCAATCAGATCCCAGGCATGAGGGCAGACTGATAGACAAACACACACACACGCACCAATCAGACCCCAGGCATTAAGGCAGACAGATAGACAAACACACACACACACAACGATCTGTCCCCAGACACTGAGGCAGACAGTTATACAAACAAAACACACACACACCAATCAGACCCCAGGCACTGAGGCAGACAGATAGACAAACGCACACAAGCACCGCTCAGAATCCCAGCACTAAGGCAGACGGATAGACAAACACACACGTACACCGATCAGAACCCAGGCACTGAGGCAGACAGATATACAAACAAATACGCAGTCCGATCAGACCCCAGGCACGAAGGCAGACAGATAGACAAACACTCACAAACACAGATGAGACCCCAGGCACAAAGGCAGACAGATAGACAAACACACACACACATCGATCAGACCCCAGGCAATAATTCAGACAGATAGACAAACACATCGATCAGACCCTAGGCACTGAGGCAGACAGATAGACAAACACAGACATACATCGATCAGACCCCAGGCAATAATTCAGACAGATAGACGAACACACACACACAGCGATCACGCCCCCGGCACGAAGGCAGACAGATAGACAAACACACACACACACACACACCAATCAGATCCCAGGCATTAAGGCAGACAGATAGACAAACACACACACACACAATGACCTGACCCGAGGCACTGAAGCAGACAGATATACAAACACACGAACACATAGATCAGATCCCAGGCCCTGAGGCAGACAGATATACAAACACGCACGCACACCAATCAGACCCCAGGCATTAAGGCGCACAGATAGACAAACACACACACACACAACGATCTGACCCCAGGAACTGAAGCAGACAGATATACAAACACACGAACACACAGATCAGACCCCAGGCCCTAAGGCAGACAGATCGACAAACACACACGCACACCGATCAGACCCTAGGCACTGAGGCAGACAGCTATACAAACACGTCGATTCGACCCCAGGCACTGAGGCAGATAGATAGACAAACACACACACACACACCGATCAGACACCAGGCACTGAGACAGATAGATACAGAAACAGACACACACACCGATAAGACCCCAGGCACTGAGACAGACAGATAGACAAACACACACAAGCATCGATCAGACCCCAGGCACTGAGGCAGACAGATAGACAAACACACACACTCACACACACACACACACACCGTTCAGATCCCCGGCACTAAGGCAGACAGATAGACAGACGCACACACACACACCAATCAGACCCCAGGCATCAAGGCAGACAGATAGACAAACACACACACACACAACGATCTGACCCCAGGCACTGAGGCAGACAGATATACAAACACACGAACACATAGATCAGACCCCAGGCACTAAGGCAGACAGATAGACAAACACACACACACACAACAGTCAGACCCCCGGCACTCAGGCAGGCAGATAGACAAACACACACACTCACACCAATCAGACCCCAGGCATTAAGGCAGACAGATAGACAAACACACACACACACACACCGATCAAACACCAGGCACTGAGACAGACAGATATACAAACACACACAATCACACAAATCAGACCCCAGGCACTGAGGCAGGCAGATATACAAACACACACACACACACCGATCAGTCCCAAGGCACTAAGGTGGACAGATATACAAACAAATACACACACCGATCAGACACCCGGCACTGAGGCAGACAGATAGACAAACACACACACACACACACACCAATCAGACACCAGGCACTTAGGCAGACATATACAAAAACAGACACGCACACTGATAAGACCCCAGGCACTGAGACAGACAGATATACAAACACACACAGACACCGATCATACCCCAGGCACTAAGGCAGACAGATAGATGAACGCACACAAGCACCGCTCAGAATCCCAGCACTAAGGCAGACGGATAGACAAACACACACGTACACCGATCAGAACCCAGGCACTGAGGCAGACAGATATACAAACAAATACGCAGTCCGATCAGACCCCAGGCACGAAGGCAGACAGATAGACAAACACTCACAAACACAGATGAGACCCCAGGCACAAAGGCAGACAGATAGACAAACACACACACACATCGATCAGACCCCAGGCAATAATTCAGACAGATAGACAAACACATCGATCAGACCCTAGGCACTGAGGCAGACAGATAGACAAACACAGACATACATCGATCAGACCCCAGGCAATAATTCAGACAGATAGACGAACACACACACACAGCGATCACGCCCCCGGCACGAAGGCAGACAGATAGACAAACACACACACACACACACACCAATCAGATCCCAGGCATTAAGGCAGACAGATAGACAAACACACACACACACAATGACCTGACCCGAGGCACTGAAGCAGACAGATATACAAACACACGAACACATAGATCAGATCCCAGGCCCTGAGGCAGACAGATATACAAACACGCACGCACACCAATCAGACCCTAGGCAATGAGGCAGACAGATAGACAAACACAGACACACATCGATCAGACCCCAGGCACTAATTCAGACAGATAGACAAACACACACACACACACCAATCAGATCCCAGGCATGAGGGCAGACAGATAGACAAACACACACACACGCACCAATCAGACCCCAGGCATTAAGGCAGACAGATAGACAAACACACACACACACAACGATCTGTCCCCAGACACTGAGGCAGACAGTTATACAAACAAAACACACACACACCAATCAGACCCCAGGCACTGAGGCAGACAGATAGACAAACACACACGCACACCGATCAGACCCCAGGCTCTGAGGCAGACAGATATACAAACAAAACACACACACACCAATCAGACCCCAGGCACTGAGGCAGACAGATATCCAAACACATCGATTAGACCGCAGGCACTGAGGCAGACAGATAGACAAACACACACAAACACAGATCAGACCCCAGGCATTGAGGCAGACAGCTATACAAACACGTCGATTAGACACCAGGCACTGAGGCAGACAGATATACAAACACATCGATTAGACCCCAGGCACTGAGGCAGACAGATAGACAAACACACACAAATACAGATCAGACCCCAGGCATTGAGGCAGACAGCTATACAAACACGTCGATTAGACCCCAGGCACTGAGGCAGACAGATATAAAAATACACACACACACACCGATCAGACACCAGGCACTGAGGCAGACAGTTGCAGAAACAGACACACACACCGAAAAGACCCCAGGCACTGAGACAGACAGATATACAAACACACACACATGTACGCCAACACACACGCACACACACCGATCAGAACCTTTGCACTGAGGAAGATAGATATACAAACACGCACACGCAGACACAGATCATAACCCAGGGCCTGAGTTAGACACAAAAGCACACGCGCAGAGCCCAGGACGGGTGCCAGATACACACAAACACAAGCATGCACACTCACACACAGATACATACACACAGACACACACACAAACACACACACACACACACAGATAAGTACACACAGGGACATGTACACACACACACACACAGAAATCATATCCCAGGCCCTGAGCCACACACACACGCCCACACACAGAACCCAGGACGAGTGCCAGATGCAACAAACACACACACACACTCACACACACACACACACACACACACACACACTCCACAGCCAAGGCTCTGAGATATATATACACACACAGACACACGCTCACACCACAACAATTATCATTCCTGGCTGGCGCAAAAATAAAACCAGAAAAATGGCTCAACCGTGGCTCACAAAAGGAATTAGGGATAATACTCAATCCAAAGAGGAGGCATATAAAATTGCCATAAAATGCAGTCAGTCTGAGGATTGGGAGCAGTTTAGATTTCAGTAAAGGACGACAATCAGGTTGTTTAAGTGGGTGGAAATAGAGAATGAGACTAACCTTACAGGGAACATATAAACCGACTGTAAAAGCTTCTCTTACTGTGTGAAGACAAAAAGCTCAGTGAAAATAAATGTAGGTCCCTTACGGTCAGAAACGGGGGAAATTATAATGGGGAACAAAGAAATGGCAGAACAACGAAACACATACTTTGGTTCTGTCTTCACAAAGGAAGACATAAGTAACCTGCAAGAAATGTTAGGGAGCCAAATGTCTAATGAGAGGGAGGAACGAAAGGAAATCAGCATTGGTAAAAAAAAAAAAAGTGCGAGGGTAATTAATGGAGTTAAAGGCTGACAAATTCCCAGGGACTGATAATCTGCATCCCAGAGTACAAAAGGAAGTGACCCTGGAAATAGTGGATGCATTGATCATCTCCCAAATAGCTATAGACTCCAGAGCAGTTCCGACAGATTGGAGGGTGGCAAATGTAACCCCACTATTTAAAAAAGGAGGGAGAGAAAAAAATAGTGAACTACAGACTAGTTAGCCTTACATCAGTAGTGGGGAAAATGCTGGAGTCTATTATAATGGATGTGATAGCAGAATACCTGGGAAGCAGAAACAGGACTGGACAAAGTCAGCATGGGTTTACGAAAGGGCAATCATGTTTAACAAATCGAGTGGAGTTTTTTTTGTGGATGTAACTAGTAGAATAGACAAGGGAGAACCAGTGGATGCGTTGTATTTGGATTTTCAGAAGGCTTTTGATAAGGTCCCACGGAAGAGGTTACTGTGCAAAATGAAGGCACATGGGATTGGGGGCAATATACTGCCATGGACTGAGAACTGGTTGGCAGACAGGAGACAGAGAGTAGGACTAAATGGGTCTTTTTCCGGGTGGCACGCAGAGACGAGTGGGGTACCACAAGGATCGATTCTCGGGTCCCAGCTATTCACAATATATATTACTGACCTGGGTGACGGAACTAAATGTAACATTTCCAAGTTTGCAGACGGCACAAAGCCAGGGGGGAATGTGAGCTGTGAGGAAGATGCAAAGAGACTCTAATGTGATTTGGACAAGTTGGGTGGGTGGGCAAATGCATGGCAGATGCAGCATCATGTGAATAAATGTGAGGTTATCCACTTGGTTGTAAAAACAGAAAGTCAGATTATCTGAACGGTGATAGATTGGGAAAGGGGGAGGTGCAACGTGACCTGGGTGTACACCAGGCACTGAAAGCAACCATTCAGGTGCAGCAAACAGTTTGGAAGGCAAATGGGCTGTTGGCCTTCATTGCAAGAAGATTTGAGTACAGGAGCAAGGATGTCTTAGTGCAGTTATACAGGGGTTGTTGAGACCATATCTGGAGTATTGTGTGCAGTTTTGGTCTCCTTCTCTGAGGAAGGATGTGTTGGCCATGGAGGGAGTGCAAAGAAGATTTACCAGGCTGATTCCTGGGATGGCAGGATTAACGGATGATGAGAGAGTGGATTGACCACGCGTATATTCACTAGAGTTTAGAAGAATGAGAGGGGACCTCATTGAAACGTATCAAATTCGAACAGGACTAGACAGGCTAGATGCAGGGAGGATGTTCCCGATGGCTGGGGAGTCCAGAACCAGGGGTAACAGTCTCAGGATGCGGGGTATGCCATTTAGAACCAAGATGAGGAGAAATGTCATCACTCAGAGGGTGGTGAACATGTGGAGTTCTCGATCACAGAAGGCAGTGGAGGCCAAGTCTTTAAATATATTCAAGAAGGAGATAGATATATCTATTTATGCCAAAGGGATCATGGGATATGGGGAGAAAGCAGGAACAGGGTACTGAACTAAACGATCAACCATGATCGTGTTAGAATGGCGGAGCAGGTCCGAACGACAGAATGGCCTACTCCTGCTCCTATTTTCGATGTTTCTGTGAATATATTTAATGCTGAGATGGACTGATGTTGGTGGTGATCAGCGGATAAAGGCAGCAGGTCAGGAAAGTGAAGACCAACATCAGCCATGATCAAACTAAATGGTGGAGCAGGCTCGACGTGTCCTGACGTCTATTCCAGCTCCTATTTCCTATCTTCTTTATATCTAATATCATCCTGTCAACCTCCCTGTTACCTTCACCAAGGTCATGACATCCTTTTGGAAGTGAAGGTGCTCGAAAGGTGTGCTGCTATGTTTCTAAGATCCATCCCTCGCCTGTAAAGAATGAGAGGTTTATCACAGGTAACAGCACAGAGCCCCAGACACAAAGCATAGGAAGATCGCAGGCCCAATTTACAGCCTGTGTACAATGAGATGTTTATCACCAGTACAGAGCCCTACCCGCAGAGCACAGGGAGATCCCAGACATCATTTCCAGCCTGTGCTTTGTGAGCACAGGAAGATCCCAGTCTCCATCCCCAGCCTGTGCTGCGTTTCCCCAACCCTACCCTCTGTTCACTGTGGGTGATTTTACCTCACTGTTCATGTGGACTCAATTTATCCATCTCCTGTATCACTATCAGTGTGTCGGCCATCTTCAATGTGTGAGATATGGGAATGGGGCAGAATAGACGGTTCACTCAGGTACACCTAGACCGACTGCAAGAGGGAGAGGAGCTAATTAAATAGATATAACTTAAGGTATGTACCCGTGTGGTACTGAGATTCAAACATAGCACTGTAAGATCCCAGGCTCCACTCCACGCTTTGCAGAGTGATCTCGCCCAGTGTGGTACTGAGCTCCAGACACTGATCTAAGGAAGATCCCAGCCTATGCAGAGTGAACTGATCACACAGAGTATGACACTGATTACAGCACAGAGCGCCGGAAGATCCCACGCTCCATTTTTGGCCTGTGCTGTATGAGCACCTAACCCAACATATAAAAACTGACTCAAGTTAAGAACTCAGAACAAAGCAGCTGAATGCTCAGACAGCCAGAGAGAAACAGTGGTAGCATGCGAAAAATATTTACACAGTTGCAGACTGTGCAGAAACACTCACTCACTTGTTTATTAGAATTTCAAATTGTATCCAAAATTGGCTCGTGGCAGGAGGCAGAGGTTAATGATCGAGGGTTGTTTTTGTGATTGGAAGCCTGTGACCAATGGTGTACCACAGGTATCGGTGCTGGGGCCCTTGTTGTTTGTGGTGTATATTAATGATTTAGACGTGAATACAGGAGTAATGATCAGCAAGTTCACAGATGAGACAAAAAATGGTGGTGTCGTAAATAGTGAGGAGGAAATCCTTAGATTTTAGGACGATATGGATGGGCTGCTAAGATGGGCAGAGCAGTGGCAAATGGAATTTAATCCTGAGAAGTGTCAGGTGATGCATTGTGGGATGACTAACAGGGCAAGGGAATATACAAGAGATGTTAGGATCCTAGGAAGTACAGAGGGTCAAAGGGACCTTGGTGTACTTGTCCATTGATCACTGAAGGCAGTAGCACAGGTAGATAAGGTGGTTTGGAAGGCATATGGGATACTTGCCTGTATTAGCCGAGCTAAAGAATATAAGAGCAGGGAGGTTATGATGGAGCTGGATAAAACTCTAGTTAGGCCACAGCTGGAGGACTGTGTACAATTCTGGTTGCCACACTATAGGAAGGATGTGATTGCACTGGAGAAGGTACAGAGAAGATTCACCAGGATGTTGCCTGGGCTGGAGCATTTCAGCTATGAAGAGAGTCTGATAAGGCTAGGATTGTTTCACTGAGAGCAGAGAAGGCTGAGGGGGGACCTGATTGAGGTACACAGAATTATGTGGGGCATTGATAGGTGAGATAGAAAGAAACGTTTCCCCTTAGCTGAGGGATCAATAACCAGGCAGCATAGATTTAAGGAAAGGGGGAGGCGATTTAGAAGGGATTTGAGGATTTTTTTCATCCAGAGGCACAACATTTAAGAAGTATTTAAATGAGCACTTGAAATGCCATAGCATACAAGAATATGGTCCAACTGCTGGAAATTGGGATGAGAATAGATAGCTTGATGGCCAGCACAGACATGATGGGCCGAAAGGCCTGTTTTGGACCGGAATAACTCTATCACTCTCTGACATTAATAAGGTAGAATTCATTTTCAATCCATATAACTATAAAGTCTGACCACATTTTCCCTGAGAAATGATGATTTTAGGTTGTCATGGAGCAGTCACTGATCGGTTCATTGGACGCCTGATTTGCAAACAAAGTATTCCTGCTCTGAGACTCTCACCTGACAACATCATATTACTGACAGTCAGATAAACACAGCAGTATCAGTAGAACACGGTATATTAAAATAGAAATATGAAGGAGGGACACACAGGCAAACAAATAATGCAATCCCTGTCACTACAAACATCAAACTGTCTGATTGGAGAAACATCAGATGTGACACTGAGACAGGTAAACTGAACTGTTTAACAGCATGGATTAGGGTCAATGATGAAAAAAAAAATTCGCTGCACTGTGAAACAAGTTCCTGCTTCTCAAAAAATGCTTTTTAAAAGTAATGTCTCAGAAAATGAGAACGTATTCCAACCTCATTCTTTATTAAGTTGAATAATGGATAATGATTTATATCTGAGTTAGTGACTGCAGGGAGAGTCCTTTCGACTGAAACAGTGTCAGTTCAGTGTCAGGTACACACAGATACTGAAATAGATTCTCATCCGTGTCCCTGTGGCTCAAAGAGATTCAACAAAAAAAAAGAAATTGAAATCACATCACCACAAAGAACAGACTGTCCACAAAGTAACTCGAGAGAATCTTCCATCAAAGGTTATGAGGGAGTGACTGTAAAGCACATTTAGGAAAATCATCATTAAAAATAAAACTTTCAATGGACAATTATTTGTGAATTTAAATAAGGGCTGGTCACAATTCTTCTTCAGAGAAATGTCAAGCCAAATAATAAAGAACTGACCATAAATCACCTACGGAACAATCTCTGTCCAATTATTGAAGGACAGACCGTATATCACCTACAGAGCAATCACTGTCCAATTATTAAAGGACTGACAGTAAATCACCTACAGAACAATCACTGTCCAATTATTAAATGACTGACCTGAAATCACCAACAGAACAATCACAGTCCAATTATTAAATGACTGACCTGAAATCACCAACAGAACAATCACAGTCCAATTATTAAAGGACTGACCGTAAATGACCTCAGAACTATCTCTGTTCAATTATTAAAGAACTAAACGTAAATCACCAACAGAACAATCACAGTCCAATTATTAAAGGACTGACCGTAAATGACCTCAGAACTATCTCTGTTCAATTATTAAAGAACTAAACGTAAATCACCGACAGAGCAATCACTGTCCAATTATTAAAGGACTGACCGTAAATCACCTACAGCGCAATCACTCTCCAATTATTAAAGGACTGACCGTAAATCACCTACAGAACAATCACTGTCCAATTATTAAAGGACTGACCAGAAATCACCGACAGAACAATCTCCATCTGAATAACAAGGAATGGTCCATAAATCTCCTGTGAAACAATTTTGAGTTATATATTAAGAGAATGATCATAAATCTTCATTGGAGGAGTTTCTACACCTGTGATGACTGAGCTGTTCTCACCTGGTATGGTACCGAGCCTCGCTCAAGGGACAGGAAGATCCCAGGCTCCATTCCCTGACTGGCACATTAACCTGGTCTCACCTGCTGTGATACTGAATCCCACACAATGAACAGGAAGATCTCAGGTTCCATTCCCACCCTGTGTTGTGCGGTACTGAGCTCGATGCTCAAAGAGAAGACAAGCGCCATGGCCCATCCCCGACCGATGCTGAGTTGGCCTCCTACTCTATTGTATGTTATCATTGGGTGATCTTACCTCACTGCAGAGTGTATCGAAGCCACGCCTCCTCAATCTCCTGCATCAATACAGCCGCTCATCTAACTTGCTGGTGTTTCTTGTGGGGACAGGAACAGGACATTCTTCTCAGTCAGGAATTCCCAGATAAACTGCAAGACAGAGAGGCAGCAATTTGACTCACACAACGAGAGGTACGTAACCAGTGTGATACTGGCTCACACACTGACCAGGAAGATCCCAGGCCGCAACCTCACCTGGAATGACAGCAGCAAAGAATCCTGAAAGGACAGACAGAAGCCATTCAGCCCCTCCTGTGCACGCTATGTAAGAGAAACAGAGCTGAACATTCTCCCCATTACTTTCTCCATAGACCTCCAACTTTGTTGCTTCTTCAGATAATATTCCGATTCCCTATTGAAAGCCCCGATTGAATCTGCCTCCACCACACTCTCATGCAGTTCCTTACAGATTCTAACCAATCACTGCAGAAATAGCTTTTGCCTCTTGTCACCATTGGTTCTTTTGTCATTCCCTTTAACCCCTTGCCCTCTGTTTCTCGCCTCTTCCACCAATGGGAACAGTTTCCCTATATTTTCTCTGCCGAGACCCCCTCATGACTTTGAACACTATTATCAAATCTCCTCTCAACCTTCTCTTCTCGATGGAGCCTCAGCTCCTGCACACCCTTTACAATTGTAACTTTTATATTATGTTGCCTCTCACTGTTCTTCCTAACTAAATGAGTCACCACACAATTCTCTGCATTAACTTCCATCTGTCACGTGTCTGTTCATCCCACCAGCCTGTCTATATCCTCTTGAAGTTTCTCACTATCCGCTTCACAGTTCACAATAATTCCAAGTTTTGTGTCATGTGTGAAACTTAAATGTGTCCTGTCTAGGTCATTAATAACTGATCCTAATATCAGTACCTTGGGAACTTCACCATATAATCTTCCTCCAATCTAAATTACAACAGTTCATCACAACACTCTGTTTCTTCTCACTCAGCCCATTTCCAATCCTTTCTCCTTCTGTCCTTTTAATTCCATGGGGTGCAGTTTTGCTGGTAATTCTATTACGTGTCACTGAACCAAACACCTTTTGGAAATCCAGATACACCATATCAAAAACATTCCCCTCAATAACCCTTCCTGAAACGTGCAGCTTGAGGATCTATCCCCAGCCTGTGCTGTTAACTGTTCTCAGGCAGTGTGTCACTGAACACCATAAACACAGAACAGGTAGATCCCGGGCTCCATCCCCAGCCTGTGCTGATTGAGATGCTCTCACATAATGTGGTACTGATCCCCACTCCCAGAGTACAGGAAGATCGCAGGCCCCATTCATGACCTCTGCTGAGTTCACACGCTGTTGTACCAGTTGTTATCAGTGTGTGATCTTACCTCACTGTGGAGTGGAAGGAAGGCTGCAGTTCTCCATCTCCTGTATCACCACCAGCAGCTCATCCAACTTGAGTGTGTGTGATGTAAGGACAGGATCCGGACATTGTGATCAGTAAGGAACTTTCAGACCCACTGCAAGAGAGAGAGAGAGAGAGGCAGCAATTAGAACTACACAATGAGGGCTAACCACACGGTACGGTACTGAGCCCAATACAGAGCAAAGGAAGATCCTGACTCCATCCCAAGCCTGTGCTGAGTGAGCTGTTCTCAGCCAGTCTGGTACTGAGCCCCATCCGCAGAGCACAGGAAGATCCCAGGCTCCATCCCCAGCCTGTGCTGCGTTTCTCCCTACTGTACCCTCTGTTCACGGTGGGTGATTTTACCTGACTGTGGTGTGTATGAAGACTCAATTTATCCTTCTCCTGTATCACAGTCAGTGTGTCTTCAATTTCATAGACTGATAGTTATACAGCACAGAAACAGACCCTTCGGCCCATCATGTATGTGCCGGCCATAGCGCACCTATCTATTCTAATCCCATTTTCCAGCACTTAGCTGTAGCCTTGTATGCTATGGCGTTTCAAGTGCTCATCTAAATACTTAAATGTTGTGAGGTATCCTGCCTCTGCCACTCCTTCAGGAAGTGCGTTCCAGATTCCAACCACACTCTGGGAGATATTTTTTTCCTCAAATCCCCTTTAAACCTCCGATCCCTGGCCTTAAATCTATGCCCGGTTATTGACCCCTCTGATAAGGGGGTCTAACATATCAATGCCCCTCAGAATTTTGTACACCTCAATCATGTCCCTCCTCACAATTTCCTGCTCCACAGACAACAACCCCAGCCTTTTCAGTCTCTCTTCATCGCTGAAATGTTCCAGCTCAGGCAACATCCTGATGAATCTTCTCTGACCGTCTGCACTTTCTAGGGTCCTACCATCCATTTTATATCCCCCTGTCTTGTTAGTCCTCCCAAAATGCATCACCTCACACTTCTCAGGGTTAAATTCCATTTCCACTGCTCCGCCCATCTTATGAGCCCATCTGTATCGTTCTTTAATCTAAGGCTTTACTCCTCACTATTTATGACACAACTAATTTTCGTGTCATCTTGGAACATACTGATCATACCTCCTATATTCGCGTCTAAATTATTAATGTACAGTAAAAACAGCAAGGGTCTCAGCACCGATCCCTGTGGTGCTCCACTGGTCACAGGGTTCCAATCGCAAAAGCAGCCCTCGCCCATTACCTTCTGCCTCCTGCCACAAAGCCATTTTTGGATCCAATTTGCCAATTTGCCCTGCATCCCATGGGCTCTTACCTTCTTAAACAATCTCCCATGCGGGACCTTATCAAAAGACTTACTGAAGTCCAAGTAGACTACATCAAGTACTTTACCCTGATCTACACATCTTGTCACCTCCTCGAAAAATTCAAATCAAGTTCGTCAGACCCGATCGCCCCCTGACAAAGCCATGCTGACTATCCCTGATTAATCGCTACCTCTCCTACTGGAGATTAATCCTGTCCCTCAGATTTGTTTCCAATAGTTTTCCAACCGCTGTTAAACTCACTGACCTGTAGTTATCTAGTTTATCCCTGCTGCCCTTCTTAAATAAGGGTACCGCATTCGCTGCCCTTCAGTCCTCTTGTACCTATCCTGTGGCAAAAGAGGATTTGAAAATTTGTGTCAGAGGCCCTGCAATCTCCTCCCTTGCCTCAGATAACAGCCTGGGAGACATTTCATCTGGGTCTGCGAATTTATCCTCTTTTTAGCCCGCTAAAACTGCTAATACTTACTCCCTTTCAATTATAATATGTTCAAGTATGTCACAATCCCCCTCCCTAATCTCGACATCGACATTGTCCTTCTCACAGTGAACACCGATGAAAAGTAATCATTTAAAACCTCACCTATGCTGTCCGGCTACACACACAGATTGCCACTTTGGTTTCTTAACGGGCCCTACTCTTTCCCTGGTTATCTTCTTGCCCTTGACATACTGATAAAATGCCTTAGCATTTTCTGTTATCTTGCCTGCCAGTGTATTTTCATGTCCCCTCTTTGCTCTCCTAATTACTTTTTTAAGTACCCCACTACACTTTCTATACTCCTCTCGTGCCTCCGCAGTGTTCAGCACCCTGAAACTGCCATCAGCCTCCTTTTTGTCCTGATCGAATCCTCTACAGACCTTAACATCCAGGGTTCCCTAGGCCTGTTAGTCCTACCCTTCACCTTAACGGGTACATGTTGACTCTGAACTCTCACTATGTCCTCTTTGAATGACTCCCACTGATCTGATGTCGACTTTCCTACAAGTAGCTGCTCTCAGTCCACTTTGGCCAGATCCTGTTTTACCATCTTCAAATCGGCCTTCCCCCAACTCAGTATCTTTATTTTAGTCTTTGTCCTTATCCATAGTCAGCTTAAATCTTACAGAGTTATGGTCACTATCCCCGAAATGCACCCCCAGTTGTCCAGCTTCATTCCCTAGGATTAGGTCCAGCACTGTCCTTCTCTTGTCGGACGTCCGATGTACTGACTCAAAAAGCTCTCCTGTATGCATTTTAAGAATCACACCCTCTTTAAGCCTTTTTCACTAAGACTATCCCAGTTGCTATTGGGGAAGTTGAAATCCCCTACTATTATTACCCTATTATTTTTAAACCTCTGAGAATTGCCTACACATCTGCACCTCTATCTCTTTACTGACTGTTTGGAGGCCTGCAGTACACTCGCAGCCAAGTGATTGCCCCTTTTTGTTTTTTATGTTCTACCCATTTGGCCTCATTTGAGGAACCTTCTAAGATATCATTCCTCCTTACTGCAGTTATTGACTCCTTTATCAACAGGGCGAAGCCACCTCCTCTTGTACCCACTCCCCTGTCGTGCCTGAAGATTCTACACCTTGGAATATTGAGCTGTCAGTCCTGCCCCTCCCTCAACCATGTCACAGTGATAGCGATAATATCGCAATGCCATGTGCTAATCAACGCCCTCAAGTCATCTGCCTTACTAGTAAGACTCCTGTCATTGAAATAGATGCAATCCAACCTTGTATTTTTCCCTTGTGCCTTATCAGGTCTATATTTGCTCTGCGTTCCAGGTCGACTCACATTCCATTCCATATTAGCTTCTACTGTACCTGCACTCTGTATCTCACCCCCTTGTCAAATTAGGTTAACCACACACCCCCCTGCCCACAAAAAAAGCACTAGCAAAACTCCCAGCAGGGATGTTGGTCTCGTTCAGGTTCAGGTGCAACCCGTCCAACTTGTACGGGAACCACCTTTGACAAAAACAGACCTAGTGATCCAGGAAGCTAAATCCCTCCCTCCTGCAACATCTCCTCAGCCACACATTCATCTGCTCTATCCTTCTATTTCTAAACTCACTAGCATGGGGAACCAGGAGTAATCCAGAAATTACAACCTTAGAGGTCCTGCTTTTTAATCTACTTCCTATCTCCCTGAGCTTTTGTTGCAGGACCTCACCCCTCTTTCTACCCATGCCGTTAGTACCAATGTGTACCACGATCTCTGACTATTCACCCTCTCCCTTCAGAATGCCCTCCGTGACATCCTTAACCCAAGCACCAGGGAGGCAACAAAGAATCCTGGAGTCTCATTTACTGCCACAGAAACGCCTGTCTGTTCCCCCAGTGTGTGTGATATGGGAATGCGGCAGATCAATCTGCTCACTCAGGTACACCCAGACTGGCCTGTGCTTTGTTTCTCCCTACTCTACCCTCTGTTCACTGTGGGTGATTTTACCTCATGAAGACTCGATTTATCCATCTCCAGTATCGCTGTTGGTGTGGCAGCCATCTTCAATGTGTGAGATATCTGAATGGGGAAGATCAATCTGTTCACTCAGGTACACCCAGAATGACTGCAAGAGAGAGAGGCAAGAATTAGATGGATATAATTCAAGGTATGTACCCAGTATGGTACTGAGTTCCACACAGAGCACAGGAATATCCCAGGCTCCATTACAGGCCTTTGCAGAGAGAACTCATCGCACTCAGTGTGGTACTGAGTTCCACACACAGTGCTCAGGAAGATCCCAGCCTGTGCAGCGTGAACAGATCTCACAGAGTATGGTACTGCGCAGCGCACATAGCACAGGACGATCTCAGGCTCCATTCTTGGCCTGTGTTTAATGAGCACCTAAAACAACATGTATAAACTAACTCAGGTAAAGAACTCAGAACAAAGCAGCTAAATGCTCAGACAGCTGGAGACAAACAGTGATATCATGCGATAAATATTGACACAATTACATACTTTTCAGAAACATTCACTCACTTGTTTAATAGAATTTCAAATTGGAGCCAAAATTGGCTTCCTGCAAGGAGGCAGAGGGTGATGGTCGAGGGTTGCTTCTGCGAGTGGAAGCCTGTGACTAATAATGTGCCACAGGGATCGATGCTGGGAACCTTGCTGATTGTAGTGTACATTAATGATTTAGACGTGAATATAGGAGGCATGATCAGTAAGATCACAGGTGAGACAATAATTGGTGGTGTTGTAAATAGTGGGGAGGAAATCCTTAGATTACAGGACGATATAGATGGGTTGGTAAGATGGGCGAAGCAGTGGCAAATGGAATTTAATCCTGAGAGGTATGAGGTTCGTCCTCCCAAAATGCATCACAAGGCAAGGGAATATACAATGGATGGCAGGACCGTGGGAAATGCAGAGGGTCAGAGGGACCTTGGTGTACTTGTCGACAGATCACTGAAGGCAACAGTGCAGGTAGATTATGTGGCTAGGAAGGCATATGAAATACTTGCTTTTAACAGAATATAAGAGCAGGGATGTAAGGATGGAGCAAGAGTGATCGGTTCATTGGACGCCTGATTTGTAAACAAAGGATTCCTGTTCTGAGACTCACATCTTGCAACATCCTATTACTGACAATCAGATAAACACAGCAGTATCAATAAAACACGGTATATAAAATAGAAATATGAAGGAGGGACACACTGAACAAACAAATAATGCAATCCCTGTCACTCCAAACATCAAACTGTCTGATTGGACAGCCCTAAGAGGTGACACGGAGACAGGTCAACTGACCTGTTTAACTGCATGGATCAGGGTCAATAATGAAAATTCAATTCCCTGCAGTGGGCAAAAAGTTCCTGCTTCTCAGAAAAAACCTGCTTTTTAAAGATAATTTCTCACAAAATGAGAACTTATTCCAACCTTATTCTTTATTAAGCTGAATAATGGATAATGATTTATATCTGAGTTAGTGATGGCAGGGCGATCCCTTTCGACTAGAACAGTCTCAGCTCAGTGCAAGGTACACACAGAGACATAAATAGATTCTCATCTGTGTACCTGTGGCTCAAAGAGATTCCACAAGTCACAGAAATGGAAATCACATCAGCACAAATAAGGGAATGTCCACAAACTAGCTCAAGAGAAATCGCCATCACAACTTATGAGGAACAGCCTATAAAGCACCATTTTAAATAAATCTTCCAATGGACAATTATTTCTGCATTTACATGATAAGGGTCTGTTCACAATTCTTCTTCAGAGAAATGAAAATCACCTACAGAACAATCACTGTCCAATTATTAAAGGACTGACCGTAAATCACCTACAGAACAATAAATGTCCAATTATTCAAGCACTGACCGTAATCCACCGACAGAACAATATCCATCGAATAACAAGGAAGGGTCCATAAATCTCCTCTGAAACAATTTTGAGTTATATATTAAGGGAATGATCATAAATCTTCATTGGGGCAGTCTCTACAGTTGTGCAGTTCTCACCTGGTATTATACTGAGCCTCACACAAGGAACAGGAAGATTCCAGGCTGCACTCCCAGCCTGTGCTGATTTTATCTATTGTGATACTGAGCCCCACACAGTGAACAGGACGATCCCAGACTCCATCTCCCTCCTGCGCTATGTAACACTGAACTCTATGCTCAAGGAGCAGACAAGCTCCAAGTCCCTTCCCCGACCGCTGCTGAGTTGGGCCCCTGCTCCATTGTATGTTATCAGGGGGTGATCCTACCTCACTGCAGAGTGTATCGAAGGCTCGGTTCCTCAATCTCCTGCATCAATACAGCCGTTCATCCAACTTGCTGATGCTTCATTTGGGGACAGGATGAGGACATTCTGCTCAGTCAGGAATTCCAAGACTAACTGCAAGACAGAGAGGCAGCAATTAGACTCACACAATGAGAGGTCAGTGTGATACTGGGTCACACACACAGTGCAGGAAGATCCCAGGCACTATCCCTACCCTGAACGATAGCAGCAAAGAATGCTGAAAGGACAGATAGAGGCCATTCAGCCTCTCCTGTCCATACTATCTATAGAAGAGATACACAGCTGAACCCTCTCCCCAGTACTTTCTCCATAGCACTCCAACTTTGTTTAATCTTTAGATAAAATGCCGATTCACTACTGAAAGCCACGATTTGAAGCTGCCTCCACCACACTCTCAGGCAGTTCCTTACAGATTCTAACCAATCACTGCACAAATAGCTTTTGCCTCTTGTCACCATTGGTTCTTTTGTCATTCACCTTAACTCCATGTCCTCTGGATCTCGCCTCTTCCACCAATGGGAACAGTTTCTCTATATTTCGTCTGCCGAGACCCCCTCATGACTTTGAACACTTCTATCAAATCTCCTCTCAATCGTCTCTTCTCCAAGGAGATCTGTCCCAGCTTCTCTAACCTATCCACATAACTGAAATCTCTCATCCCTGGAACCATTCTTGTAAATCTTTTCTGCACCCTCTCGAAAGCTTGCACATTCTTCCGAAAGTGTGGTGCCCAGAACTGAACACAATACTCCCAGTTGATGCTGAAACAGTGTTCTATCAATGTTCACCATAACTTCCTTGGTTCTGTACTCTATGCTCTCACTGATAAAGCCCTGTATCCAATCTGCCGTTTTAACCACTTTCCCAACCTGCCCTCCCATGATTTGTGTATATATACCCTGTCCACCCTCAGCTCCTGTACACCCTTTACAATTGTATATTTTGTACTATATTCCCTCTCCCTGTTCTGCCTAACAAATAAAATCGCCTGACTCTTCTCTGCATTAAATATTAGCTGTTACGTGTCTGTTCATCCACCAGCCTGTCTATATCCTCTTGAAGTCCCTCACTATCATCCTCACACTTCACAATAATTCCAAGCTTTTTGTCATGTGTGAAAATTAACAACGAGTCCTGTCTGGATCATTAATAACTGATCCTAACCTGGGAACTGCGCTATATATCTTCCTCCAGTCTCACTAACAACAGTTCATCACAACACTCTGTTTCCTCTCACTCAGCCTATTTCCTATCCTTTCTGCTTCTGTACTTTTATTCTATGGGCTGTAGTTTTGCTGGTAATTCTTTTACATGTCACTGGACCAAACACCTTTTGAAAATCCAGATACACCACATCAAACACATTCCCCTCAATAACGCTTCCAGAAACGTACAGCTCGAGCTCATCCAGCTGACCACACTTCATGTAAATGTGTTCAAAGGCACAATATATACGGGAAATCTATACAGAGCACAGGAAGATCCCGGGCTCCATCCCCAGCCTGAGCTCATTGAGCTGCTCTCACATAATGTGCTGCTGATCCCTATTCCCAGAGTACAGGAAGATCCAAGGCCCCATTCCCGGCCTCTGCTGAGTGAACACCCTGCTGTACCAGTTGTTATCAGTGTGTGATCTTACCTCACTGTGGATTGGATGGAAGGCTGGAGTTCTCCATCTCCTGGATCACCAGCAGCAGCTCATCCAACTTGAGTGTGTGTGATGTGGGGAAAGGATCCGGACATTGTGATCAGTCAGGAACTCCCAAACCCACTGCAAGAGAAAGAGAGGCAGCGATTAGAACCACACAATGAGGGCTAACCACGCGGTACGGTACTGAGTCAATACAGAGAACAGGGAGATCCCAGGCTCCATCTCCAGCCTGTGCTGAGTGAGCACAGTAAGATCCAGACTCCATACCCAGCATGTACCGAGTGAGCTGTTCTCAGCCAGTCAGGTACTGAGCCCCTCCCACAGAGCACAGGAAAATCCTCGGCTCCATCCCCAGCCTGTGCTGTGTTTCTCCCGACTGTACCCTCTGTTCACAGTGGGAGATTTTACCTCACTGTGGTGTGTATGCAAACTCGATTTATCCTTCTCCAGTATCACTGTCAGTGTGTCTTCAATGTCATAGATTGAGAGTTATACAGCACAGAAACAGGCCCATCGGCCCATCATGTCTGTGCTGGACATCAAGTACCTATCTAATCTCATCCCATATTTCCAGCACATGGCCTGTATCCTTGTATAATATGGCCTTTCAAGTGCTCATGTAAATACTTAATTGTTGTAAGGGTTCCTGCCTCTACTACCCCTTCAAGCATTTTATTCCAGATTCCAATCACCTTCTGGGAGATTTTTTTCCCTGAAATCTCCTTTAAACCTCCGGTCCCTGACCTTAAATTTATGCCCCTTGGTTATTGACCCCTTTGATAAGGGAAAAAGTTTTTCCTATCTGACTTATCAATGCCCCTCATAATTTTGTATACCTCAATCATGTCCCCCCTCAGAGTTTTCTGCTTCCCGTAAACAACGCTAGCCTTTTCAGTCTGTCTTCATCGCTGAAATGTCGCAGCCCAGGCAACATCCTGGTGAATTTCCTCTGACCTTCTGCACTTTCTAGGGTCCTACCATCCATTGTATATTCCCTTGCCTTGTTAGTCCTCCAAAAGTGCATCATCTCACACTTCTCAGGATTAAATTCCATTTCCCACTGTTCCACCCATCTTACCTGCCCATCTATCTCGTCCTTTAATCTAAGGCTTTCCTTCTCACTATTTACGACACAACTAATGTTTGTGTCATCTGCGAACTTACTTATCATACCTCCTATATCCACGTCCAAATTATTAATGTACACTACAAACAGCAAGGTCCCAGCACTGATCCCTGAGGTGCACCACTGGTCACAGGCTTCCAATTGCAAAAACAGCCATCGCCAATTACCCTCTGCCTCCAGCCACTAAGCCAATATTGGATCCTATTTGCCAAATTGCCCTGGATCCCATGTGCTCTTACCTTCTTAACCAATCTCCCATGTGGGACCTTATCAAAAGCCTTACTGAAGTCCATGTAGACTACATCAACTGCTTGACCCTCATCTACACATCTGGTCACCTCCTCGAAAAATTTAGTCAAGTTAGTCAGATACGATCTCCCCTTGACAAAACCATGCTGACAATCCCTGATTAATCCCTGCCTCTCCAAGTGGAGATTAATCCTGTCCCCCAGAATTTTATTCCAATAGTTACCCAACCACTGATGCTAGACTCACAGACCTGTATTTAACTAGTTTATCCCTGCTACCCTTCTTAAATATTCGCTGCCCTCCAGTACGCTGGGACCTCTGCTGTGGCCAAAGAGGATTTGAAAATTTGTGTCAGAGCACCTGCAATCTCCTCCCTTGCCTCAGAACACAGCCTTGGATACCTTTCATCTGGGACTGGGGATTTATCCACTTTTAGCCCACTAAAACAGCTAATACTTACTCCCTTTCAATGTTAATATGTTCAAGTATATCACAATCCTCATCCCCAATCTCTACACCTACATCGTCCTTCTTCATAGTGAACACCGATGAAAAGTAATCATTTAAAACCTCACCTATGCCCTCGGGCGCCAAACACAGTTTGCCACTTTGGTACCTTAATGGGCCCTACTCTTTCCCTGGTTATCCTCTTGCCCTTGACATACTGAGAAAATGCCTTCGGACTTTCCTTGAACTTGCCTGCCAGTGTTTTTTCATGTCCCCTCTTCCCTCTCCTAATTACTCTTTAAGTACCCCCCTACACTTTCAAAACGCCTCTAGTGCCTCCGCTGTTTTCAGCACTCTGAATCTGCCATAAGCCTCCTTTTCTTCCTGATCCAATCCTCTATATCCCTTAACATCCAGGGTTCCCTGGGCCTGTTAGTCCTTTGCTTCACCTTAACGGGTACATGTTGACTCTGAACTCTCACTATTTCCTCTTTGAATGACTACCACTGATCTGATGTCGACTTTCTTACAAGTAACTGCTCTCAGTTCACTTTGGCCAGATCCTGTCTCATCATCTTAAAATCGGCCTTCCCCCAATCCAGTCCCTTTATTTTCGGTCCGTCTTTGTCCTTGTCCATAATTACCTTAAATCTGACAGAGTTCTGGTCACTATCCCCGAAATGCTCTGCCACTAACACTTCTACCACTTGTCCAGCTTCATTCCCTGGGACGTCCTTTCTCTTGTAGGACGTCCGATGAACTGGCTCAAAATGCTCTCCTGTATGCATTTTAAGGATTCCTTCCCATTTAAGCCTTTTTTCACGATGACAATCCCAGTTGATATTGGGGAAGTTGAAATCCCCTACTATTATTACCCTATTATTTTTGCACCTCTGAGATTTGCCTCCATATCTGCTCCTCTATCGTTCCCTGACTGTTTGGAGGCCTGTAGTACATTCCCAGCCGTGTGAGTGCCCCCTTTTTGTTTTAAAGTTCTACCCATATGGCCTCATTTGATGAACCTTCTATGATATCATCCCTTATTACGGCAGTAATTGACTCCTTGATCAGCAGTGCAATGCCACCTCCTATTTTACCCCCACGCAACCCACCCACCCAAAAGCCGTCACGCATGAATATTCTATACCCTGGAATATTGAGCTGCCAGTCCTGCCCCTCTCTCAACTATGTCTCTGTGATAGCAATAATATCACAACGCCATGTGCTAAACAATACCCTCAATTCATCTGCCTTACTATTAAGACTCCTGTCATTGAAATCGATACAATCCAACCTTGCACCTTTCCCTTGTGCGTTACCAGGTCTATATTTTCTCTGCCTTCCAGGTCGACTCACTTTCTGTTCAATATTACCCTCTACTGTACCTCCATTCTGTATCCCACCTCCTTGCCAAATTAGGTTACCACGCCCCCCCCCCCCCCCGCCACCCACCCCATCCCCCCAAAAAAGCACGAGCGAACCTCTTGGCAGGGATATGGGTCCCGTTCCGGTTCAGGAACAAACTGCCCAACTTGGACAGGGCGCACCTTTGCCAAAAACAGACCTAGTGATCCAAGAAGCTAAAGCCCTGCCTCCTGCACCATCTCCTCAGCCACACATTCGTCTGTTCTAACCTCCTATTTCTAAACTCACGAGCATGTGACACCGGGAGTAATCCAGAGATTGCAACATTAGAGGTCCTGCTTTTTAGTCGGCTACCTAGCTCCCTAAGCTCTTGTTGCAGGACCTCACCCCTCTTTCTACCCATGTCGCTGGTACCAATGTGTACCACGATCTCTGACTATTCACCCTCTCCCTTCAGAATGCCCTCCGTGACATCCTTGACCCTAGCACCAGGGAGGCAACATACAATCCTGGAGTCTCATTTGCTGCCACAGAAACGCCTGTCTGTTCCCCCAGTGTGTGTGATATGGGAATGGGGCAGATCAAATGCTCACTCTGGTACACCCAGACTGGCCTGTGCTGTATTTCTTCCTACTCTACCCTCTGTTCACTGTGGGTGATTTTACCTCCTGAAGACTCGATTTATCCATCTCCAGTGTCACTGTCAGTCTGTCGGCTATCTTCAATGTGTGAGATATCGGAATGGGGAAGATCAATCAGCTCACGCAGGTACACCCAGACTGACTGCAAGAGAGAGAGGTAAGAATGAGATGGATATAATTAAAGATATGGACCCAGTCTGGTACTGAGTTCCACACAGAGCACAGGAAGATCCCAGGCTCCATTCCTGGCCTTTGCAGATTGAACTGATCTCACGCAATGTGGCACTGAGTTCCACACACAGTGCTCAGGAAGATCCCAGCCTGTGCAGCGTGAACTGATCTCAACGAGTACGGCACAGAGGAACTGATCTCACAGAGCACAGGACGATCTCAGGCTCCATTCTTGGCCTGTGATTAATGAGCACCTAACATAACATGTATAAACTGACTCAGGTTAAGAACTCAGAACAAAGCAGCTAAATGCACAGACAGTCGGAGAGAAGCAGTGATATCATGCGATATATAGTTACACAGTTACAGACTGTTCACAAACACTCACTCACTTGTTTATTCGAATTTCAAATTGGATCCAAAATTGGTTTAATGGCAGGAGGCAGAGGGAGATGGTCGAGGGTTGTTTTTGTGTGTGGAAGCCTGTGACCAGTGCTGTACCACAGGGATCGATGCTGGGAACCTTGCTGTTTATCGTGTACATTAATGATTTAGACGTGAATATAGGAGGTATGATCAGGAAGTCCACAGATGAGACAAAAATTAGTGGTGCTGTAAATAGTATGGAGGAAATCCTTACATTACAGGACGATATTGATCGGCTGGTAAGATGGGCGGAGCAGTGGCAAATGGAATTGAATCCTGAGAAGTGTGAGGTGATGCATTTTGGGAGGATTGAGAAGGCAAACGAATAAACAATGGATGGTAGGACTCTAAGAAGTACAGAGGGTCAGAGGGACCTTGGTGTAGTTGTCCGCAGATCATTGAAGGCAGCAGTGCGGGTACATAAGGTGGCTAGGAAGGCATATGTGATACTTGCTTTTAATCGTCGAGGCACAGAATATAAGAGCACGGATGTAATGATGGAGCTGCATAAAACGCTAGTTTGGCCACAGCTGGAGGACTGTGTACAGTTCTGGTCACCACACTGTCGGAAGGTTTTGATTGCACTGGAGAAGGTGCAAAGGAGATTCATCAGGACGCTGCCTGGGCGGGAGCATTTCAGCTACGAATAGTGACTGGAGAGGCTAGGGTTATTTTCCTTAGAGCAGAGAAGGCTGAGGGGGTACCTGATTGGGGTATACAAAATTATGAGGGGCATTGATAGTTTAGATAGGAAGAAACGTTTCCCCTTCACTGAGGGATCAATAACCAAGGAGCATAGATTTAAGATAAGGGGCAAGAGATACAGACGAGATTTGAGGAAAGTTTTTGTTTCACCTAGAGGGTGGTTGGAATCTGGAACACACTGTCTGAAGGGGTGGTAGAGACAGGAACGCTCACAACATTTAAGAAGTATTTAAATGAACACTTGAAACGCCATAGCATACAAGGCTACAGGCCAAGTGCTGGAAAATGGGATTAGAATAGATAGGTGCATGATGGCCGGCACAGACATGTTGGGCCGAAAGGCCTGTTGCTGAGTTGAATAACTATCAGTTTATGACATTCATAAGGTAGAATTCCTTTTCAATCCATATAACTGCAAAATCTGACCACATTTTCTGCGAGAAATCATGTTTTTAGGTTGTCGTGGAGCAGACAGTGATCGGTTCATCGGGCGCCTGATTTGCAAACAAAGGATTCCTGCTCTGCGACTCTCACCTTACAACATCATATTACTGACAGTTAGTGAAACATGGCAGTATTAATAGAACATGGTATAATAAATTAGAAATATGAAGGAGGAACATACTGAACAAACATACAATGCCATCCCTGTCGCTTCAAACATCAAACTGTCGGATTGGACAATCCTAAGGGGTGACACTGAGACAGGTAAACTGACCTGTTTCACTGCATGGGTCAGGCTCAATAGTGAAAATTCAATTCCCTGCAGTGGGGGACAAGTTCCTGCTTCTCATAAAAAGTCTGCTTTTTAATGGTAATGTCTCACAAAATGAGAACTTATTCCAACCACATTCTTTATTAAGCTGAATAATGGATAATTAATTTTTTTCTGAGTTGGTGACTGCAGGGAGAGCCCTTTCTACTGGAACAGTGTGAGCTCAGTGTCAGGTACACACAGATACAGAAATAGATTCTCATCTGTGGCTGAAAGAGATTCCACAAATCACAGAAATGGAAATCACATCACCACAAAGAAGGGAATGCCCACAAAGAAGCTCTTGAGAATTTTCCATCACAGGTTATGAGGGAGTGTCCAGAAAGCATCATTAGGAAAATCATCATTTAAACAAAAAAACTTCCAATGGACAATTATTTGTGAATTTAATTATAACGGGTGATTACAATTCTTCTTCAGAGAAATGACAACCCAAGGAGTAAAGGACTGACCGTAAATCACCTACAGAACAATCACTGTCCAATTATTAAAGGACTGACTGTAATCCACCGACAGAAGAATCACTGTCCAATTATTAAAGGGCTGACCAGAAATCACCTACAGAACAATTTCTGTCCAATTATTAAATGACTTACCGTAAATCACCTGCAGAAGAATCGCAGTCCAATTATTAAAGGACAGACCGTAAATCACCTACAGAACAAACACTACCCAATTATTAACGGACTGACCATAAATCACCTACAGAACAATCACTATCCAATTATTAAAGGACTGACCGTAAATCACCTACAGAACAATCACTGTCCAGTTATTAAATGACTGACTGAAAATCACCAACAGAACAATCACTGTCCAGTTATTAAATGACTGACCGTAAATCACCGACAGAGCAATCGATGTCCAATTATTAAAGGACTGACCGAAAATCACCTACAGAACAATCACTATCCAATTATTAAAGGACTGACCGAAAATCACCTACAGAACAATCACTGTCCAGTTATTAAATGACTGACCGTAAATCACCGACAGAGCAATCGATGTCCAATTATTAAAGGACTGACCGTAAATCACCGACAGAGCAATCGATGTCCAATTATTAAAGGACTGACCTTAAATCACCTGCAGAACAATCATTGTCCAATTATTAAAGGACTGACCGTAAATCACCTACAGAACAATCACTATCCAATTATTAAAGGACTGACCACAAATAACATCAGAACAATCACTGTCCAGTTATTAACAAACTGACCGTAAATCACCGACAGAACAATCACAGTCCAATTATTAAAGGACTGACCATAAATCACCTACAGAACAATCACTATCCAATTATTTGGGTGGCGCAGTGGTTAGCACCGCAGCTTCACAGCTCCAGCGACCCGGGTTCAATTCTGGGTACTGCCTGTGTGGAGTTTGCAAGTTCTCCCTGTGTCTGAGTGGGTTTCCTCCGAGTGCTCTGGTTTCCTCCCACATGCCAAAGACTTGCTGGTTGATAGGGTAATTGGCCATTATAATTTGCCCCCAGTACAGGTAGGTGGGAGGGAAATGTAGGGACAGGGGGGATGTGGTAGGAATATGGAATTAGTGTAGGATTAGTATAAATGGGTGGTTGATGGTCGGCACAGACCCGATGGGCCGAATGGCCTGTTTCAGTGCTGTATCTCTAAAACCAAAAAACATAAAGCTGAAAAAAATCTATTAAAGGGCTGACCGGAAATCACCTACAGAACAATCACTGTCCAATTATTGAAGGACTGACAGTAAATCACCAACAGAACAATCAATGTCCAATTATTGAAGGACAGACCTGATATCACCTGCAGGAAAATCTTCATCTGCATAAGAAGAAACGGTCCATAAATCTCCTCTGAAATAATTTTGAGTTTTATATTATGGGAATGATTATAAATCTTCATTGGAGCAGTCTCGACACCCGTGATGACTGATCTGTTCTCACCTGGTATGGTACCGATTCTCACATAAGGAGCAGGAAGATCCCAGGCTCCATTCCCTGACTCGCACATTAAACTGGTCTCACCTACTTTGATACTGAGCCCCTAACAATGATCAGGAACATCCCAGGCTCCATTCCCACCCTCTGTTGTGTGGTACTGATCTCGATGCTCAAAGAGCAGACAAGCTCCATGGCCCATCCCCGACCGATGCTGAGTTGGCCACTGCTCTATTATATGTTATCGGGGGGGGGGGGGGGGGGGGATCTTACCTCACTTCAGAGTGTTTCGAAGGCTCGGCTCCTCAATCTCCTGCATCAATACAGCTGCTCATCCAACTTTGTGCTGATTCATGTGGGGAGAGGAACAGGACATTCTGCTCAGTCAGCAATTCACAAACTAACTGCAAGGCAGAGAGGCCGTAATTAGACTCACACAATGAGAGGTACATGGTCAGTGTGATACTGGATCACACACAGTGCAGGAAGATCCCAGGCCCCAACCTCACCTGGAATGATGGCAGCAAAGAATGCTGAAAGGACAGACAGAGGCCATTCAACCCCTCCTGTCCATGCTATCTATTTAAGAAACATACAGCTGAACCCTCTCCCCAGTACTTTCTCCACAGTTCTCCAGATTTGTTTCATCTTCAGATGATATTCTGATTGCCTATTGAAACCCACGATTGAATCTGCCTCCACCACACTCTCAGGCAGCTCCTTACACATTCTAACAACTCGCTGCAGGAACAGGTTTTGCCTCTTGTCACCATTGTTTCTTTTGTCATTCACCTTATCTCCATATCCTCGGGTTCTCGCCTCTTCCACCAATGGGAACAGTTTCCCTATATTTCCTCTGCCGAGACCCCCTCATGACTTTGAACACTATTATCAAATCTCCTCTCAATCTTCTCTTCTCTAAGGAGATCTGTCCCTGCTTCTCTAACCTATCCACATAACTGAAATTTCTCAGCCCTGGAACCAGCCTAGTAAATCTTTTCTGCACCCTCTCTAAAGCCTGCACATTATTCCTCAAGTGTGGTGCCCAGTACTGAACACAATACTCCCAGTTGATGCTGTAACATTGTTCTATAAATGTTCACCATAACTTCCTTGGTTCTGTACTCTATGCTCTCACTGATAAAGCCCTGGATCCTATCTGTCTTTTTAACCACATTCCCAACCTGTCCTCCAATCATTTATATCTTTATACCCTTTGCACCCTCAGCTCCTGCACACCCTTTACAATTGTATCTTTTGTATTACATTGCCTCTCCCTGTTCTTCCTAACAAAATGAATCACCTGACACTTCTCTGCATTAAATTTCATCTGCCACGTGTCTGATCATCCCACCAGCCTGTCTTTATCCTCTTGAAGTCTCTCACTATCCTCCTCACAGTTCACATTAATTCCAAGCTTTGTGTCATGTGTGAATATTAACAATGTGTCCTGGCTGGATCATTAATAACTGATCCCAACATCAGTCCCTGGGGAACTGCACTATATATCTTCCTCCAGTCCAGGTACACCACATCAAACACATTCCCCTCGATAACCCTTCCTGAAACGTACAGCTCGAGCTCATCCAACTGAACACACTTCATGTAAATGTGTTCAAAGACAAAAGATGTACAGGAAGACTATACAGAGCACAGGAAGATCCCCAGCCTGTGCTGATTGAGCTGCTCTCACAATGTGGTACTGATCCCCACTCCCAGAGTACAGCAAGTTCCCAGGCACCATTCCTGGCCTCTGCTCAGTTAACACCCTGTTGTACAAGTTGTTATCAGTGTGTTATCTTACCTCACTGTGGCGTGGACGGAAGGCTTGAGTTCTCCATCTCCTGCATCACCACCAGCAGCTCAGCCAACTTGAGTGTGAGTGGTGTGGGGAAAGGATCAGGACATTGTGATCAGTCAGGTACTCCCAGAACCAATGCAAGAGAGATAGAGGAAGCAATTAGAACCGCACAATCAAGGTTAACCAAACGTTACAGTATGGAGCCCAATACAGAGCACAGAGAGATCCCAGATTCCATCTCCAGCCTCTGCTGAGTGAGCACAGGAAGAACCCTGCCCCCAAACCCAGCCTGCGCTGAATGAGCACAGTAAGGTCCCAGGCTACATTCACAGCCCGTGCTGAGCGAGCATGGGAAAGTCCAAGCCCCCGTCCCCAGCCCGTGTCGAGCGAGCACAGGAAGACCCCAGCCTCCATCCCCAGCCTGTGCTGAGAGAGTACAGGGAGATCCACGCCTCTATTCCCAGCCTGTGCTGAGAGAGCACAGGAAGATCCCAGCCTCCATCCCCAGCCTGTGCTGAAAGAGCACAGGGAGATCCCAGCCTCAATCCCCAGCCTGTGATGAGTGAGCATCGGATGATCCCATCCTCCATCCCCAGCCTGTGCTGAGTGAGCACAGGAAGATCCCAGCCTCTATCCCCGGCCTTTGCTGAGTGAGCACAGGGACATCCTGGCCTCCAACCCCAGCCTGCGCTGAGTTAGCACAGGGAGATCCCAGCCTCCATCCCCAGCCTGTGCTGAGTGAGCAAAGGGAGTTCCCATCCTCCATTCCCAGCCTGTGCTGCACCAGCTCCAAACCCAACACAGAGGATCCCGAAGACCCGCCCACTCAATGTGACCAGTATATTGCGCATGCGCTCTGCTGCCTACTGCACCAAAATGGCGGCGGTCTGAATCCTCCCGCCTCCTTTTCCTTACTTGCCATCTCTTACCAGCGGAAAAGAGCCGGAGATACTACGGCGGGACTTGGAGCTTCTGATTCAGGTCTTGCAGCCTACACCAGGTGCTTCTGAAGCCTCCTCCCCGTTGCCGGCTCCATTATTCTCCTGTGCGCCATCGAATTCAATAGCTTTCGACCGCAATGGCGGCCTGTCTCTGGAGCATGCGCAGTGCCTCTGTGGGGGCTGGACTTGCGCTGCGCGGTGACCACCTGTGGAGTGAGTTGGGCATATTCAGTCCCTCTTGGAATGATGACCGCCATTGACGTATCCTGCAGGAAATTGGAAATAATGTTTTGTGATGTGATGAAGTTAAAATTATTGGATAATCCATGCTGAACCCAGGGTGACTGGACCCTCTGTCATGGTTCAGTCCTGGATTTGATTATTTACAACTTTGTCCATAGTTTTGGTCTCCTTACCCAATGAACAAAACAAAAGAACAAAGAACAGTACAACACAGGAACAGAACATTCGGCCCTCCTCGCCTGCGCCGATCTTGATGCCTGCCTAAACTAAAACCTTCTGCACTTCCGGGGAACGTATCCCTCTATTCCCTTCCTATTCATGCATTTGTCAAGATGACTCTTAAATGTCATCATCGTACCTGCTTCCACCACCTCCGCTAGCAGCAAGTTCCAGGCACTCACCACCCTCTGTGTAAAAAAACTTGCCTCACACATCCCCTTTAAACTTTGCTCCTCTCACCTTAAACCTATGTAGCCTAGTAACTGACTCTTCCACCCTCGGAAAAGGCTTCTGACTATCCACTCCGTCCATGCCACTCATAACTTTGTAAAACTCTATCATGTTGCCCCTCCACCTCCGTCGTTTCAGTGAAAACAATCCGAGTTTATCCAACCTCTCCTCATCGCTAATGCCCTCCAGACCAGGCAAAATCCTGGTAAAGCTCTTCTGTACCCTCTCCGAAGCCTCCACGTCCTTCTGGTAGTGTGGCGACCAGAATTGCGCACAATATTCTAAGTGTGGCCTAACTAAAGTTCTGTCCAGCTGCAGCATGACTTCCAATGTTTATACTCTATGCCCCAACCGATGAAGGCAAGCATGCCTTATGTCTTCTTGACGAGTTTATCCACCTGCATTGCCACTTTCAGAGACCTACGGACCTATATGCCAAGATCTCTCTGCCTGTCAATACTCCGAAGGGTTCTGCCATTTACTATATACTTCCCACCTGCATTAGACCTTCCAAAATGCATTACCTCACATTTGCCCGGATTACACTCCATCTGCCATTTCTCCGCCCAAGTCTCCAATCGCTCTGTATCCTGCTGTATCCTCTGACAATCCTCATCACTGCCCGCAACTCCACCAAACTTTGTGTTGTCCGCAAACATACTAATCTGACCAGCTACATTTCCCTCCAAATCATTTATATATACTACAAACAGCAAAGGTCCCAGCACTGAGCCCTGCAGAAAACCACTGGTCACATCCCTTCATTCAGAAAAATGAAGAACATACTTAACATAGAAAGTTCACCAGACAGGCTGCTGGACAGGGCTTTTGTCCTATCAGGAGAGACTGAGTAGACTGGACTTCAGGAGAATGAGAAGTGATCTCATCAAACACTCCCACAGCATGGATTAGATACGAAGTAAATCTCCCTCGACACTGCCCCATCAAACAATCACAGGGAATGTACAGCACGGGTTAGATACAGATTACAGCTCCAACTAGATATTCCAATCAAACACTCTCAGGACAGGTACAGCAAGGTTACTCAGCGCAGTGTCCCATTAAACACACATCAGCCAATATTGAGCAGGGTTCAGGGGCTTTGGTAACTAGGTACTGCATCGATGTCATAAAGCAGTGTCAAACAGCCCAGCTGGTCCTCTCCTTGTCCCTTTAAAGGTGGCCAGTTTGTGACAAACTTACATTTTGAAATTGTATTCTGTACACCAGTTGAACACGTGGCTGCAGGGATAGTGTAGGAGGGAGGGTTTTGGTTTCCTGGATAATTGGGGCTCTTTCTGGGGTAGGTGGGACCTCTACAAACAGGATGGTCTTCACCTGAACCAGAGGGGTACCAATATCCTGGGGGGGAGATTTGTTAGTGCTCTTCGGGGGGGTTTAAACTAAATCAGCAGGGGAATGGGAACCTAAATTGTAGTTCCAGTGTACAGGCTGTTGAGAGTAGTGAGGTAGGGGATAAGGTTACAGGGACGCAAGAGGGCACTGGCAAGCAAGAACTTGGTTTAAAGTGTGTCTACTTCAACGCCAGGAGCATCCGGAATAAGGTGGGTGAGCTTGCAGCATGGGTTGGTACCTGGGATCCTGATGTTGTGGCCATTTCGGAGACATGGGTAGAGCAGGGGCAGGAATGGATGTTGCAGGTTCCGGGATTTAGATGTTTCAGAAAGAACAGAGAAGAGGGTAAAAGAGGGGGGGGGTGTGGCATTGTTAATCAAGGAAAGTATTACAGCGGCAGAAAGGACGTTTGAGGACTCGTCTACTGAGGTAGTATGGGCCGAGGTTAGAAACAGGAGAGGAGAGGTCACCCTGTTGGGAGTTTTCTATAGACCTCCGAATAGTTCCAGAGATGTAGAGGAAAGGATAGCGAAGATGATTCTCGACAGGAGCGAGAGTAACAGGGTAGTGGTTATGCTGGGACTTTAACTTTCCAAATATTGACTGGAAATACTATCGTTCGAGTACTTTAGATGGGTCTGTTTTTGTCCAGTGTGTGCAGGAGGGTTTTCTGACACAGTATGTGGACAGGCCAACCAGGGGCGATGCCACATTGGATTTGGTACTGGGTAATGAACCCGGCCAGGTGTTAGATTTAGATGTAGGTGAGCACTTTGGCGATAGTGATCACAATTCGGTTAGGTTTACCTTAGCGATGGGCAGGGACAGGTATATACCGCAGGGCAAGAATTATAGCTGGGGGAAAGGAAATTATGACGCGATTAGGCAAGATTTAGGATGTGTAGGATGGGGAAGGAAACTGCAGGGGATGGGCACAAACGAAATGTGGAGCTTATTCAAGGAGCAGCTAATGCGTGTCCTTGATAAGTATGTACCTGTCAGGCAGGGAGGAAGTTGTCGAGCGAGGGAGCCGTGGTTTATTCAAGAAGTTGAAGCGCTTGTCAAGAGGAAGAGGGCGGCTTATGTTAGGATGAGACCTGAAGGCTCAGTTAGGGCGCTTGAGAGTTACAAGCTAGCCAGGAAGGATCTAAAGGGAGGGTTAAGAGGAGCAAGGAGAGGACACGAGAAGTCATTGGCGGATAGGATCAAAGAAAACCCTAAGGCTTTCTATAGGTATATCAGGAATAAACGAATGATAAGAGTTAGAACAGGGCCAATCAAGGATAGTAGTGGAAAGTTGTGTGCGGAATCAGAGGAGATAGGGGAAGCGTTAAATGAATATTTTTCGTCAGTATTTACAGTAGATAAAGAAAATGTTGTCGAGGAGAATACTGAGATACAGACTACTAGGCTAGATGGGATTGAGGTTCACAAGGAGGAGGTGTTAGCAATTTTGGAAAGAGTGAAAATAGATAAGTCCCCTGGGCCAGATGGGATTTATCCTAGGATTCTCTGGGAAGCCAGGGAGGAGATTGCAGAGCCGTTGTTGTTGATCTTTAAGTCGTCATTGTCGACAGGAGTAGTGCCGGAGGACTGGAGGATAGCAAATGTTGTCCCCTTGTTCAAGAAGGGGAGTAGAGACAGCCCTGGTAATTATAGACCTGTGAGCCTTACTTCGGTTGTGGGTAAAATGTTGGAAAAGGTTATAAGAGACAGGATTTATAATCATCTTGAAAAGAATAAGTTCATTTGCGATAGTCAGCACGGTTTTGTGAAAGGTAGGTCGTGCCTCACAAACCTTATTGTGTTTTTCGAGAAGGTGACCAAACAGGTGGATGAGGGTAAAGCCGTGGATGTGGTGTATATGGATTTCAGTAAGGCGTTTGATAAGGTTCCCCACGGTAGGCTATTGCAGAAAATACGGAAGTATGGGGTTGAAGGTGATTTAGAGCTTTGGATCAGAAATTGGCTAGCTGAAAGAAGACAGAGGGTGGTGGTTGATGGCAAATGTTCATCCTGGAGTTTAGTTACTAGTGGTGTACCGCAAGGTTCTGTTTTGGGGCCACTGCTGTTTGTCATTTTTATAAACGACCTGGATGAGGGTGTAGAAGGGTGGGTTAGTAAATTTGCGGATGACACGAAGGTCGGTGGAGTTGTGGATAGTGTCGAAGGGTGTTGTAGGGTACAGAGGGACATAGATAGGCTGCAGAGCTGGGCTGAGAGATGGCAAATGGAGTTTAATGCGGAGAAGTGTGAGGTGATTCACTTTGGAAGGAGTAACAGCAATGCAGAGTACTGGGCTAATGGGAAGATTCTTGGTAGTGTAGATGAGCAGAGAGATCTTGGTATCCAGGTACATAAATCCCTGAAAGTTGCGACCCAGGTTAATAGGGCTGTTAAGAAGGCATATGGTGTGTTAGCCTTTATTAGTAGGGGGATCGAGTTTCAGAGCCACGGGGTCATGATGCAGCTGTACAAAACTCTGGTGAGGCCGCACCTGGAGTATTGCGTGCAGTTCTGGTCACCGCATTATAGGAAGGATGTCGAAGCTTTGGAAAGGGTGCAGAGGAGATTTACTAGGATGTTGCCTGGTATGGAAGGAAGGTCTGACGAGGAAAGGCTGAGGGACTTGGGGTTGTTTTCGTTAGAGAGAAGGAGGAGGAGAGGTGACTTAATAGAGACATACAAGATAATCAGAGGGTTAGATAGGGTGGATAGTGAGAGTCTTTTTCCTCGGATGAGGATGGCAAACACGAGGGGACATAGCTTTAAGTTGAGGGGTGAAAGATATAGGACAGATGTCAGAGGTAGTTTCTTTACTCAGAGAGTAGTAGGGGCGTGGAACGCCCTGCCTGCAACAGTAGTAGACTCGCCAACTTTAAGGGCATTTAAGTGGTCATTGGATAGACATATGGATGAAAATGGAATAGTGTAGGTCAGATGATCGGCGCAACATCGAGGGCCGAAGGGCCTGTACTGCGCTGTAATATTCTAATTCTAATTCTAATTCTAAAAGACAAGGTCATGACCATATATCAAGAAATGCAGGGGTGATAAAACCAACCCCTAGGGAACTCCACTATGTACTTTCCTCCAGTCTGGAAAAAAAGTTTACAACAACTCTGTTTCAAAAATGTGTCAGACTGAGTATAATCTGGAAAAATGTGATCTTGTCCACTTTGTCAGGAAGAATAGCAAAACAGTATATTATTTAAATGAAGAGAAATTGCAGAACTCTGCTGTCCAGAGGAATTGGGATATCCTGGTACATGATTTATCAGAAAGTTAGTCTACAGGTACGGCAAGTGATTAAGAATGAAAATAGTATGTTGTAATTTATTGCAAGGGGAAGGGAACATAAAAGTGGGGAAGTTTTGCTACGGTTGGCATTGGTGAGAACACAGCTGGAGTATTGTGAACGGTTTTGGTCTCCTTACTTAAGGATAGAATTGCATTGGAAGCAGCTCAGAGAAGGTTCACTCAACTGATTCCTGGGATATGGGTTTATCTTATGAGGAAAGGTTGGGAAGGTTGGGCCTGTTTCAATTGGAGTTTAGAAGAATGAGAGGTGATCTTTTTGAAACATATAAGGTCCTGAGGGGAATTGACAGGGTGGATGCTGAGAGAAAGTTTCCCGTTACGGGAGAGACTAGAACAAGGGAACACAGTTTAAAAATTAGGGGTCTTCCATTTACGATGGAGATGAGGTGTTCGTTTGTTCTCTCAGGGGGTTATTAGTCTGTGGAATTCTCTTCCCCAGAGAACAGTGTAGACAGAGTCATTGGTATATTTGTATGGCTGAATTAGATTGATTCTTGTTTGACAAGGGAATCAAAGGTTGTAGCAGGTGGACAGGAACATCGAGTTGAGTCTGCAGTCAGATCAGCAGCCATGATCTTATCAAATGGGGGAACAGGCTTGAGGGGCCGAATGATCAACTCCTGCTCATAATTCATATGCTCGTATGTTTGCTGTCACACAACTAATTTCCTATCCATGCTGCTACTGTCCCTTTTATTCCATGACTGTAACTTTACTGGCATGCCTGTTATGTGGCACTTTATCAAATGCCTTTTGGAAGTCCGTGTACACACGGCAATGGGATTATCCTGATTAACCCTCTCTGTTCCCTCTTCAAAAAAACTCAAACGAGTGAGTTGAACATGATTTGCCCTCAACACATCCATGCTGGATTTCTTCAGTTAATCCACATTTATCCAAAGTGACTGTTACGTTTGTCCCAAATTGTCATTACTAAAAGCTTTCCCACCACCGAAATTAAACTGACTGACTGTAGTTGCTGAGCTTGTCCTTACACCCTTTTTGAGGAAGGGTGAAATATTTGCAATTCTCCACTCCTCTGGCACCACCCCTGTATCGAAGGAGGATTGGAAGACACTGCTCAGTACATTCCCAATTTCCACTCTTACTTCCCTCAGTAACATTGCATCTCATCAGTTACTGGTGACTTATCAACTTTACGTACAGCCAGCCTATCTCATAACTCTTCAATGTTTAGCACACCTTGAAGCCCTGTGTCTATATATAGGGTTAGTGCGTGTTGATGTAATGTAAATATATGACTACTTGATATTCACATGGAGAATCAGCCCTGTGTGGTCTTGGTGATGGAGCTGGGTTTATTATAGGAATACAGGAACCAGAGGAGGCCATTTAGCCCCTTAAACCTGTTCTGCCATGAAGTGAGTTCATGGCTGATCTGTGACCTAATTCCAGACACCCACCTTTTGTCCCATATCCCTGAATAGCATTGGTTGGTAAGTATTTATTAATCTCAGATGGAAAATTTACAATTGATCTGGCATGAATTGCTGTTTGTGGAAGAGAGTTCCAAACTTCCACCACACTTTGTGTGTACAGGTATTTCCTAATTTCACTGCTGACAGGTCTGACTCTCATTTCAAGAATGTGGCTCGTAGTGCGAGATTCCCCAAGCTGCGGAAATAGTTTTTCATCATCTACCCTATGTTCAGTTGTCTTTTTGATAAACCTTAATAGCCATTGGGGCAACATCAGCCCATATTGATGGCAGTGATTAAACTTTATTCTGCACAAGTGAGACACGATACCTCACATTATCTGAGCAGTAGTGTGCAAGGTGTAAATTATGTGACCCTGTATTTTCCTTGGGTAAATGTCATGGTAATAAATATCTGCAGCTGTGGGTGAGAACACTTGTCTCATCCTCCAAGTGCCTTTTGAAATCTACTACACGTTCTGTCTATTTGGACTCTCTTTGCATAACCTTTCCGATAATACAAACACACTAAATTTTACTAGACCAATCATTGACTTACCACTACCACCTGATGACAATTACAGGAATAGATGTGCACAAGGCCCTGTTTTTACTCAGGTTTCAGTAGAATAACCCCTGAGATCACATGTTTTCCTCCTGGTGAAGTTTTTATCAGTGTCGCTGTGACAATGCAAAGAGGCTTCTTTTACACAGTCGACATGTAACATTCTTGATGGCTAAATGATTCTAATTAGAGGTTAATCCCAACATCACGCCCTGTCCTGTCCTGAAGCAGAACACCAGTCCTCCTTTACTCATTATCACATTCCAAATAAGGTGCATAGTCCACATTCCCATGGGAACAAAGCTGTCTCTCTTTGCTGTCCTGTTCTTTTATTTCTGATGTTCTTTTAGTTCAATTGAATTACCCATATTAACCAATATCTCTATTTAAGTGTCCACATATCCTGCTATCAACCCTTTCCTACTGCATCTAGACGGCAGATCTTTCCCTGACATTAATACAGACCTGCAACACAACATATGTATTTGTCGAGAGACAACATTGCAACAGCAATGCAAAGGATACAATATGCAATTAAGTACTTATACTGATTATGATGCAGAGAATATACTGGACGAGCGACCAACACCACAACATTGGAACAATTCCAGAAACTGATCAGGTGAGCATCTCCTGACCCAGGACATGTTCACTGACACAGCACCTGGAAAATGACCAGGTGATCGTCACTTAACCCAGGACATGTTCACTGACCCGGAACCTGGAAAATGACCAGGTGAATATCACCTAACCCAGGACATGTTCACTGACCCAGCACCTGGAAACAGACCAGGAGATCATCATCTAACCCAGGACATGTTCAATGACCCAAAACCTGGAATCTGACCATGAGATCATCACCTAACCCAGGACACTTTCACTGACCTATCCCCTGCAAATTTGCCAGGTGAAAATCACCTAACCCAGGACATGTTCACTGATCCAGCACCTGGAAACTGACCAGGTGATCGTCACATAACCCAGGACATGTTCACTGACCAAGCACATGGCAACTGACCATGTGAACATCACATCACCCAGGAGATGGTCACTGAGGCAGCAGATAGAAACTGACCAGGTGAACATCACCTAAACCAGGACATGTTCGATTGACACCGCACCTGAAAACAGATCGGGTGAACATCACCTGATCCCGGACATGTTCACTGATCCAGCACCTGGAAACAGACCACGTGAACATCACATAACCCTGGACATGTTCACTGACCCAGCACCTGGAAACTGACCAGATGAACATGATCAAACCCAGGACATGTTCAGTGACCCATCACCTGGAAACTGACCAGGTGACCATCAACTAACCCAAGACCTGTTCACTGACCCAGCACCTGGAAACTGACCAGATGAACATCACCTAGCCCAGGACATGTTCACTGACCCAGAATCTGGAAACTGACCAGGTGAACAACACCTAACCCAGGACATGTTCACTGCCCCAGAACCTGGAAGCTGACCAGGAGATGATCATCTAACCCAGGACACGTTCACTGACCTAGCTCCTGGAAATTTACCAGGTGAAAATCACCTAACCCAGGACATGTTCACTGGGCCAGCACCTGGAATCTGATCATGTGATCATCACGTAATCCCGGACATGGTAACTGACCCAGCACCTGGAAACTGACCACGTGAATTTCACATAAGCCTGGACATGGTCACTGACTCAGCACCTGTAAACTGACCAGGTTAGAAACACATAACCCAGGACATGTTCACTGACCCAGCACCTGGAAACTGACCAGATGAACATGACCTAACCCAGGACATGTTCAGTGACCCAGCACCTGGAAAGTCACCAGGTGAACATCACTAACCCCGGACATGTTCACTGACCCAGCACCTGTAAACTGACCAGGTGTACATCACCTAACCCAGGACATGTTCACTGATCCAGCACCTGTGAACTGACCAGGTTAGCATCACATAACCCAGGACATGTTTACTGACCCAGCACCTGGAAAGTGACCAGATGAACATGACCTAACCCAGGACATGCTCAGTGACCCATCACCTGGAAACTGACCAGGTGACAATCACCTAGCCCAGGACCTGTTCACTGACCCAGAACCTGGAAACTGACCAGATGAACATCACCTAACCCAGGACTTGTTCACTGACCTAGCACCTGGAAACTGACCAGATAAACATAACCAGTCCCAGGACATGTTCACTGACCCAGCACCTGGAAACTGACCAGGTGACCGTCACATAACCCAGGACATGTTCACTGAACCTGCACCTGGAAACTGATCAGGAGATCATCACCTAACCCAGGACATGTTCAGTGAGCCAGCACCTGGAAACCCACCAGGTGATCATCACCTAACCTAGGACATGTTCACTGACTCAGCACCTGGAATCTGACCAGGTTAGCATCACATTACCCAGGGCATGTTTACTGACCCAGCACCTGGTAACTGACCAGGTGAACATGACCTAACCCAGGACATATTCAGTGACCCAGAATCTGGAAACTGACCAGGTGAACATCACCTAGCCCAGGACATGTTCACTGACACAGAATCTGGAAACTGACCAGGTGAACAACACCTAACCCAGGACATGTTCACTGCCCCAAAACCTGGAATCTGACCATGCGATAATCACCTAACCCAGGACACGTTCACTGACCTAGCCCCTGGAAATTTACCAGGTGAAAATCACATAACCCAGGACATGTTCACTGGGCCAGCACCTGGAATCTGATCATGTGATCATCACGTAATCCCGGACATGGTAACTGACCCAGCACCTGGAAACTGACCACGTGAATTTCACATAAGCCTGGACATGGTCACTGACTCAGCACCTGGAAACTGACCAGATGAACATGACCTAACCCAGGACATGTTCACTGACCCAGCACCTGTAAACTGACAAGGTGTACATCACCTAACCCAGGACATGTTCACTGATCCAGCACCTGGAAACTGACCACGTGAACATCACATAACCCTGGACATGTTCACTGACTCAGCACCTGTGAACTGACCAGGTTAGCATCACATAACCCAGGACATTTTCACTGACCCAGCACCTGGAAACTGACCAGATGCACATGACCTAACCCAGGACATGTTCAGTGACCCATCACCTGGAAACTGACCAGGTGACAATCACCTAGCCCAGGACCTGTTCACTGACCCAGAATCTGGAAACTGACCAGGTAAACAACACCTAACCCAGGACATGTTCACTGACCCAGAACCTGGAAACTGACCAGATGAACATCACCAGACCCAGGACATGTTCACTGACCCAGCACCTGGAAACTGACCAGGTGATCGTTACAGAACCCAGGACATGTTCACTGACCCAGCATCTGGAAACTGACCAGATGAACATGACCTAACCCAGGACATGTTCAGTGACCCATCACCTGGAAACTGACCAGATGACCATCACCTAGCCCAGGACATGTTCACTGGGCCAGCACCTGGAATCTGATCATGTGATCATCACGTAATCCCGGACATGGTAACTGACCCAACACCTGGAAACTGACCACGTAAATTTCACATAAGCCTGGACATGGTCACTGACTCAGCACCTGTAAATTGACCAGGTTAGAATCACATAACCCAGGACATGTTCACTGACCCAGCACCTGGAAACTGACCAGGTGATCGTCACAGAACCCAGGACATGTTCACTGACCCAGCATCTGGAAACTGACCAGATGAACATGACCTAACCCAGGACATGTTCAGTGACCCATCACCTGGAAACTGACCAGATGATCATCACCTAGCCCAGGACATGTTCACTGACCCAGAATCTGAAAACTGAACAGGTAAACAACACCGATCCCAGGACATGTTCACTGACCCAGAACCTGGAAACTGACCAGGTGAACATCACCTAACCCAGGACATGTTCACTGACCCATCACCTGGAAACTGACCAGGTAAACATCACCAGACCCAGGACATGTTCACTGACCCAGCACCTGGAAACTGACCAGATGATCGTCACATAACCCAGGACATGTTCACTGACCATGCACCTGGAAACTGACCAGGAGATCATCACCTATCCCAGGACATGTTCACTGACCCGAAACGTGGAAACTGACCATGAGATCATCACCTAACCCAGGACACTTTCACTGACCTAGCCCCTGGAAGTTTACCAGGTGAAAATCACCTAACCCAGGACATGTTCACTGATCCAGCACCTGGAAACTGACCAGGTGATCGTCACCTAACCTAGGACATGTTCACTGGCCCAGCACCTGGAATCTGACCAAGTGAACATCACGTAATCCCGGATATGGTAACTGACCCAGCACCTGGAAACTGACCAGGTCAACATCACCTAACCCAGGACATGTTCACTGACCCAGCACCTGGAAACTGACCAGGTGAACGTCACCTAACCCAGAACATGTTCACTGACCGAGTACCTGGAAGCTGACCAGGAGATGATCATCTAACCCAGGACACGTTCACTGACCTAGCTCCTGGAAATTTACCAGGTGAAAATCACCTAACCCAGGACATGTTCACTGGGCCAGCACGTGGAATCTGATCATGTGATCATCACGTAATCCCGGACATGGTAACTGACCCAGCACCTGGAAACTGACCACGTGAATTTCACATAAGCCTGGACATGGTCACTGACTCAGCACCTGTAAACTGACCAGGTTAGAAACACATAACCCAGGACATGTTCACTGACCCAGCACCTGGAAACTGACCAGATGAACATGACCTAACCCAGGACATGTTCAGTGACCCAGCACCTGGAAAGTCACCAGGTGAACATCACTAACCCCGGACATGTTCACTGACCCAGCACCTGTAAACTGACCAGGTGTACATCACCTAACCCAGGACATGTTCACTGATCCAGCACCTGGATACTGACCACGTGAACATCACATAACCCACGACATGTTCACTGACCCAGCACCTGTAAACTGACCAGGTGTACATCACCTAACCCAGGACATGTTCAGTGACCCAGCACCTGGAAAGTCACCAGGTGAACATCACTAACCCCGGACATGTTCACTGACCCAGCACCTGTGAACTGACCAGGTTAGCATCACATAACCCAGGACATGTTCACTGACCCAGCACCTGGAAACTGACCAGATGAACATGACCTAACCCAGGACATGCTCAGTGACCCATCACCTGGAAACTGACCAGGTGGCAATCACCTAGCCCAGGACCTGTTCACTGACCCAGAACCTGGAAACTGACCAGATGAACATCACCTAACCCAGGACTTGTTCACTGACCTAGCACCTGGAAACTGACCAGGTGACCGTCACATAACCCAGGACATGTTCACTGAACCTGCACCTGGAAACTGATCAGGAGATCATCACCTAACCCAGGACATGTTCAGTGAGCCAGCACCTGGAAACCCACCAGGTGATCATCACCTAACCTAGGACATGTTCACTGACTCAGCACCTGGAATCTGACCAGGTTAGCATCACATTACGCAGGGCATGTTTACTGACCCAGCACCTGGTAACTGACCAGGTGAACATGACCTAACCCAGGACATATTCAGTGACCCAGAATCTGGAAACTGACCAGGTGAACATCACCTAGCCCAGGACATGTTCACTGACACAGAATCTGGAAACTGACCAGGTGAACAACACCTAACCCAGGACATGTTCACTGCCCCAAAACCTGGAATCTGACCATGCGATAATCACCTAACCCAGGACACGTTCACTGACCTAGCCCCTGGAAATTTACCAGGTGAAAATCACATAACCCAGGACATGTTCACTGGGCCAGCATGTGGAATCTGATCATGTGATCATCACGTAATCCCGGACATGGTAACTGACCCAGCACCTGGTAACTGACCACGTGAATTTCACAGAAGCCTGGACATGGTCACTGACTCAGCACCTGGAAACTGACCAGATGAACATGACCTAACCCAGGACATGTTCAGTGACCCAGCACCTGGAAAGTGACAGGTGAACATCACTAACCCAGGACATGTTCACTGACCCAGCACCTGTAAACTGACAAGGTGTACATCACCTAACCCAGGACATGTTCACTGATCCAGCACCTGGAAACTGACCACGTGAACATCACATAACCCTGGACATGTTCACTGACTCAGCACCTGTGAACTGACCAGGTTAGCATCACATAACCCAGGACATTTTCACTGACCCAGCACCTGCAAACTGACCAGATGCACATGACCTAACCCAGGACATGTTCAGTGACCCATCACCTGGAAACTGACCAGGTGACAATCACCTAGCCCAGGACCTGTTCACTGACCCAGAATCTGGAAACTGACCAGGTAAACAACACCTAACCCAGGACATGTTCACTGACCCAGAACCTGGAAACTGACCAGAGGAACATCACCAGACCCAGGGCATGTTCACTGACCCAGCACCTGGAAACTGACCAGGTGATCGTCACAGAACCCAGGACATGTTCACTGACCCAGCATCTGGAAACTGACCAGATGAACATGACCTAACCCAGGACATGTTCAGTGACCCATCACCTGGAAACTGACCAGATGACCATCACCTAGCCCAGGACATGTTCACTGGGCCAGCAACTGGAATCTGATCATGTGATCATCACGTAATCCCGGACATGGTAACTGACCCATCACCTGGAAACTGACCACGTGAATTTCACATAAGCCTGGACATGGTCACTGACTCAGCACCTGTAAACTGACCAGGTTAGAATCACATAACCCAGGACATGTTCACTGACCCAGCACCTGGAAACTGACCAGATGAACATGACCTAACCCAGGACATGTTCAGTGACCCATCACCTGGAAACTGACCAGATGATCATCACCTAGCCCAGGACATGTTCACTGACCCAGAATCTGAAAACTGAACAGGTAAACAACACCGATCCCAGGACATGTTCACTGACCCAGAACCTGGAAACTGACCAGGTGAACATCACCTAACCCAGGACATGTTCACTGACCCATCACCTGGAAACTGACCAGGTAAACATCACCAGACCCAGGATATGTTCACTGACCCAGCACCTGGAAACTGACCAGGTGATCGTCACATAACCCAGGACATGTTCACTGACTGTGCACCTGGAAACTGACCAGGAGATCATCACCTATCCCAGGACATGTTCACTGACCCGAAACGTGGAAACTGACCATGAGACCATCACCTAACCCAGGACACTTTCACTGACCTAGCCCCTGGAAGTTTACCAGGTGAAAATCACCTAACCCAGGACATGTTCACTGATCCAGCACCTGGAAACTGACCAGGTGATCGTCACCTAACCTAGGACATGTTCACTGGCCCAGCACCTGGAATCTGACCAAGTGAACATCACGTAATCCCGGATATGGTAACTGACCCTGCACCTGGAAACTGACCAGGTCAACATCACCTAACCCAGGACATGTTCACTGACCCAGCACCTGGAAACTGACCAGGTGAACGTCACCTAACCCAGGACATGTTCACTGACCTAGTACCTGGAAACAGACCAGGTAAACATCACCAGACCCAGGACATGTTCACTGAACCAGCACCTGGAAACTGACCAGGTGATCGTCGCAGAACGCAGGACATGTTCACTGACCCAGCATCTGGAAACTGACCAGATGAACATGACCTAACCCAGGACATGTTCAGTGACCCATCACCTGGAAACTGACCAGATGACCATCACCTAGCCCAGGACATGTTCACTGGGCCAGCACCTGGAATCTGATCATGTGATCATCACGTAATCCCGGACATGGTAACTGACCCAGCAACTGGAAACTGACCACGTGAATTTCACATAAGCCTGGACATGGTCACTGACTCAGCACCTGTAAACTGACCAGGTTAGAATCACATAACCCAGGACATGTTCACTGAACCAGCACCTGGAAACTGACCAGATGAACATGACCTAACCCAGGACATGTTCAGTGACCCAGCACCTGGAAATTGACAGGTGAACATCACTAACCCCGGACATGTTCACTGACCCAGCACCTGCAAACTGACAAGGTGTACATCACCTAACCCAGGACATGTTCACTGATCCAGCACCTGGAAACTGACCACGTGAACATCACATAACCCTGGACATGTTCACTGACTCAGCACCTGTGAACTGACCAGGTTAGCATCACATAACCCAGGACATTTTCACTGACCCAGCATCTGGAAACTGACCAGATGCACATGACCTAACCCAGGACATGTTCAGTGACCCATCACCTGTAAACTGACCAGGTGACAATCACCTAGCCCAGGACCTGTTCACTGACCCAGAATCTGGAAACTGACCAGGTAAACAGCACCTAACCCAGGACATGTTCACTGACCCAGAACCTGGAAACTGACCAGATGAACATCACCTAACCCAGGACATGTTCACTGACCCAGCACCTGGAAACTGACCAGGTGAACGTCACCTAACCCAGGACATGTTCACTGACCTAGCACCTGGAAACTGACCAGGTAAACATCACCAGACCCAGGACATGTTCACTGAGCCAGCACCTGGAAACTGACCAGGTGAGCGTCACAGAACCCAGGACATGTTCACTGACCCAGCATCTGGAAACTGACCAGATGAACATGACCTAACCCAGGACATGTTCAGTGACCCATCACCTGGAAACTGACCAGATGATCATCACCTAGCCCAGGACATGTTCACTGACCCAGAATCTGAAAACTGAACAGGTAAACAACACCGAACCCAGGACATGTTCACTGACCCAGAACCTGGAAACTGACCAGGTGAACATCACCTAACCCAGGACATGTTCACTGACCCAGCACCTGGAAACTGACCAGGTAAACATCACCAGACCCAGGACATGTTCACTGACCCAGCACCTGGAAACTGACCAGGTCATCGTCACATAACCCAGGACATGTTCACTGACCGTGCACCTGGAAACTGACCAGGAGATCATCACCTATCCCAGGACATGTTCACTGACCCGAAACGTGGAAACTGACCATGAGATCATCACCTAACCCAGGACACTTTCACTGACCTAGCCCCTGGAAGTTTACCAGTTGAAAATCACCTAACCCAGGACATGTTCACTGATCCAGCACCTGGAAACTGACCAGGTGATCGTCACCTAACCTAGGACATGTTCACTGGCCCAGCACCTGGAATCTGACCAAGTGAACATCACGTAATCCCGGATATGGTAACTGGCCCAGCACCTGGAAACTGACCAGGTGAACATCACCTAACCCAGGACATGTTCACTGACCGAGCACCTGGAAACTGACCAGGTTAACGTCACCTAACCCAGGACATGTTCACTGACCTAGTACCTGGAAACTGACCAGGTAAACATCACCAGACCCAGGACATGTTCACTGGGCCAGCACCTGGAATCTGATCATGTGATCATCACGTAATCCCGGACATGGTAACTGACCCAGCAACTGGAAACTGAACACGTGAATTCACATAAGCCTGGACATGGTCACTGACTCAGCACCTGTAAACTGACCAGGTTAGAATCACATAACCCAGGACATGTTCACTGACCCAGCACCTGGAAACTGACCAGATGAACATGACCTAACCCAGGACATGTTCAGTGACCCAGCACCTGGAAAGTGACAGGTGGACATCACTAACCCCGGACATGTTCACTGACCCAGCACCTGCAAACTGACAAGGTGTACATCACCTAACCCAGGACATGTTCACTGATCCAGCACCTGGAAACTGACCACGTGAACATCACATAACCCAGGACATGTTCACTGACTCAGCACCTGTGAAATGACCAGGTTAGCATCACATAACCCAGGACATTTTCACTGACCCATCACCTGGAAACTGACCAGGTGACAATCACCTAGCCCAGGACCTGTTCACTGACCCATAATCTGGAAACTGACCAGGTAAACAACACCTAACCCAGGACATGTTCACTGACCCAGAACCTGGAAACTGACCAGATGAACTTCACCTAACCCAGGACATGTTCACTGACCCAGCACCTGGAAACTGACCAGGTGAACATCACCTAACCCAGGACATGTTCACTGACCCAGCACCTGGAAACTGACCAGGTAAACATCACCAGACCCAGGACATGTTCACTGACCCAGCACCTGGAAACTGACCAGGTGAGCGTCACAGAACCCAGGACATGTTCACTGACCCAGCATCTGGAAACTGACCAGATGAACATGACCTAACCCAGGACATGTTCAGTGACCCATCACCTGGAAACTGACCAGATGACCATCACCTATCCCAGGACATGTTCACTGACACAGAATCTGAAAGCTGAACAGGTAAACAACACCGAACCCAGGACATGTTCACTGACCCAGAAACTGGAAACTGACCAGGTGAACATCACCTAACCCAGGACATGTTCACTGACCCAGCACCTGGAAACTGACCAGGTAAACATTACCAGACCCAGGACATGTTCACTGACCCAGCACCTGGAAACTGACCAGGTGATCGTCACATAACCCAGGACATGTTCACTGACCGTGCACCTGGAAACTGACCAGGAGATCATCACCTATCCCAGGACACTTTCACTGACCTAGCCCTGGAAGTTTACCAGGTGAAAATCACCAGACCCAGGACATGTTCACTGACCTAGTACCTGGAAACTGACCAGGTAAACATCACCAGACCCAGGACATGTTCACTGAACCAGCACCTGGAAACTGACCAGGTTAACGTCACCTAACCCAGGACATGTTCACTGACCTAGTACCTGGAAACTGACCAGGTAAACATCACCAGACCCAGGACATGTTCACTGACCCAGCATCTGGAAACTGATCAGATGAACATGACCTAACCCAGGACATGTTCACTGATCCAGCACCTGGAAACTGACCACGTGAACATCACATAACCCTGGACATGTTCACTGACTCAGCACCTGTGAACTGACCAGGTTAGAATCACATAACCCAGGACATTTTCACTGACCCAGCACCTGGAAACTGACCAGATGCACATGACCTAACCCAGGACATGTTCAGTGACCCATCACCTGGAAACTGACCAGGTGACAATCACCTAGCCCAGGACCTGTTCACTGACCCAGAATTTGGAAACTGACCAGGTGAACAACACCGAACCCAGGACATGTTCACTGACCCAGAACCTGGAAACTGACCAGATGAACATCACCTAACCCAGGACATGGTCACTGACCCAGCACCTGGAAACTGACCAGGTGAACGTCACCTAACCCAGGACATGTTCACTGACCTAGCACCTGGAAACTGACCAGGTAAACATCACCAGACCCAGGACATGTTCACTGACCCAGCACCTGGAAACTGACCAGGTGATCGTCACAGAACCCAGGACAATTTCACTGACCCAGCATCTGGAAACTGACCAGATGAACATGACCTAACCCAGGACATGTTCAGTGACCCATCACCTGGAAACTGACCAGGTGAACATCACCTAACCCAGGACATGTTCACTGACCCAGCACCTGGAAACTGACCAGGTAAACATCACCAGACCCAGGACATGTTCACTGACCCAGCACCTGGAAACTGACCAGGTGATCGTCACATAACCCAGGACATGTTCACTGACCGTGCACCTGGAAACTGACCAGGAGATCATCACCTATCCCAGGACATGCTCACTGACCCGAAACGTGGAAACTGACCATGAGCTCATCACCTAACCCAGGACACTTTCACTGACCTAGCCCCTGGAAGTTTACCAGGTGAAAATCACCTAACCCAGGACATGTTCACTGATCCAGCACCTGGAAACTGACCATGTGATCGTCACCGAACCCAGGACATGTTCACTGGCCCAGCACCTGGAATCTGACCATGTGAACATCACGTCATCCCGAATATGGTAACTGACCCAGCACCTGGAAAATGACTAGGTGAACATCACCTAACCCAGGACATGGTCACTGACCCAGCACATGGAAACTGACCAGGTAAACATCACCTAAACCAGGACATGTTCAACTGACCCAGCACCTGAAAACAGACCAGGTAAACATCACCTAACTTAGGACACGTTCACTGACAACGCACCTGAAAACGGTCCAGGTGTACATCACCTGATCCCGGACACGGTCACTGACCCAGCACCTGGAAACTGACCAGGTGAACATCACTAACCACGGACATGGTCACTGACCCAGCACCTGGAAACTGACCAGGTGAACAACACCTAACCCAGGACATGTTCAGTGACCCATCACCTGGAAACTGACCAGGTGACCATCACCTAACCCAGGACATGTTCACTGACCCAGAATCTGGAAACAGACCAGGTGAACAACACCGAACCCAGGACATGTTCACTGTCCCAGCACCTGGAACCTGACCAGATGAACTTCACCTAACCCAGGACATGTTCACTGAACCAGCACCTGGAAACTGACCAGGTGATCGTCACATAACCCAGGACATGTTCACTGACCCTGCACCTGGAAACTGACCATGTGAACATCACCTAACCTAGGACATATTCACTGACCCAGCACCTGGAGACTGACCAGGTGATCTTCACATAACCCAGGACATGTTCACTGACCCTGCACCTGGAAACTGACCAGGAGATCATCACCTAACCCAGGACACTTTCACTGAACTAGCCCCTCGAAAGTGACCACGTGAGCATCACATAACCCAGGACATGTTCAGTGAGCCAGCACGTGGAAACCCACCGGGTGATCATCACCTAAATTAGGACATGTTCATTGACTCAGCACCTGGAATCTGACCTGGTGAACATGACCTAACCCAGGATATATTCAGTGAACCAGAATCTGGAAACTGACCAGTTGAACATCACCTAGCCCAGGACATGTTCACTGACCCATAATCTGGAAACTGACCAGGTGAACAACACCTAACCCAGGACATGTTCACTGCCCCAGAACCTGGAATCTGACCATGAGATAATCACCTAACCCAGGACACGTTCACTGACCTAGCCCCTGGACATTTACCAGGTGAAAATCACCTAACCCAGGACATGTTCACTGGGCCAGCACCTGGAATCTGATCATGTGATCATCATGTAATCCCGGACATGGTAACTGACCCAGCACCTGGAAACTGACCACGTGAATTTCACATAAGCCTGGACATGGTCACTGACTCAGCACCTGTAAACTGACCAGGTTAGAATCACATAACCCAGGACATGTTCACTGAACCAGCACCTGGAAACTGACCAGATGAACATGACCTAACCCAGGACATGTTCAGTGACCCAGCACCTGGAAAGTGACCAGGTGAACATCACTAACCCTGGACATGTTCACTGACTCAGCACCTGTGAACTGACCAGGTTAGCATCACATAACCCAGGACATGTTCACTGAACCAGCACCTGGAAACTGACCAGATGAACATGACCTAACCCAGGACATGTTCAGTGACCCATCACCTGGAAACTGACCAGGTGACAATCACCTAGCCCAGGACCTGTTCACTGACCCAGAATCTGGAAACTGACCAGGTAAACAACACCTAACACAGGACATGTTCACTGACCCAGAACCTGGAAACTGACCAGATGAACAACACCTAACCTAGGACTTGTTCACTGACCCAGCACGTGGAAACTGACCAGGTGAACATCACCCAACCCAGGACATGTTCACTGACCTAGCACCTGGAAACTGACCAGGTAAACATCACCAGACCCAGGACATGTTCACTGAGCCAGCACCTGGAAACTGACCAGGTGATCGTCACATAGCCCAGGACATGTTCACTGACCCAGCACCTGGAAACTGACCAGATGAACATGACCTAACCCAGGACATGTTCAGTGACCCATCACCTGGAAACTGACCAGATGACCATCACCTAGCCCAGGACATGTTCACTGACCCAGAATCTGGAAACTGAGCAGGTAAACAACACCTAACCCAGGACATGTTCACTGAGCCAGAACCTGGAAACTGACCAGATGAACTTCACCTAACCCAGGACATGTTCACTGACCCAGCACCTGGAAACTGACCAGGTGAACATCACCTAACCCAGGACATGTTCACTGACCCAGCACCTGGAAACTGACCAGGTAAACATCACCTAACCCAGGACATGTTTACTGACCCAGAACCTGGAAACTGACCAGATGAACATCACCTAACCCAGGACATGTTCACTGACCCAGCACCTGGAAACTGACCAGGTGAACGTCACCTAACCCAGGAAATGTTCACTGACCTAGCACCTGGAAACTGACCAGGTAAACATCACCAGACCCAGGACATGTTCACTGACCCAGCACCTGGAAACTGACCAGGTGATCGTCACAGAACCCAGGACATGTTCACTGACCCAGCATCTGGAAACTGACCAGATGAACATGACCTAACCCAGGACATGTTCAGTGACCCATCACCTGGAAACTGACCAGGTGAACATCACCTAACCCAGGACATGTTCACTGACCCAGCACCTGGAAACTGACCAGGTAAACATCACCAGACCCAGGACATGTTCACTGACCCAGCACCTGGAAACTGACCAGGTGATCGTCACATAACCCAGGACATGTTCACTGACCGTGCACCTGGAAACTGACCAGGAGATCATCACCTATCCCAGGACATGCTCACTGACCCGAAACGTGGAAACTGACCATGAGCTCATCACCTAACTCAGGACACTTTCACTGACCTAGCCCCTGGAAGTTTACCAGGTGAAAATCACCTAACGCAGGACATGTTCACTGATCCAGCACCTGGAAACTGACCAGGTGATCGTCACCGAACCCAGGACATGTTCACTGGCCCAGCACCTGGAATCTGACCATGTGAACATCACGTCATCCCGAATATGGTAACTGACCCAGCACCTGGAAAATGACCAGGTGAACATCACCTAACCCAGGACATGGTCACTGACCCAGCACATGGAAACTGACCAGGTGAACATCACCTAAACCAGGACATGTTCAACTGACCCAGCACCTGAAAACAGACCAGGTAAACATCACCTAACTTAAGACACGTTCACTGACAACGCACCTGAAAACGGTCCAGGTGTACATCACCTGATCCCGGACACGGTCACTGACCCAGCACCTGGAAACTGACCAGGTGAACATCACTAACCACGGACATGGTCACTGACCCAGCACCTGCAAACTGACCAGGTGAACAACACCTAACCCAGGACATGTTCAGTGACCCATCACCTGGAAACTGACCAGGTGACCATCACCTAACCCAGGACATGTTCACTGACCCAGAATCTGGAAACAGACCAGGTGAACAACACCGAACCCAGGACATGTTCACTGTCCCAGCACCTGGAACCTGACCAGATGAACTTCACCTAACCCAGGACATGTTCACTGAACCAGCACCTGGAAACTGACCAGGTGATCGTCACATAACCCAGGACATGTTCACTGACCCTGCACCTGGAAACTGACCATGTGAACATCACCTAACCTAGGACATTTTCACTGACCCAGCACCTGGAGACTGACCAGGTGATCGTCACATAACCCAGGACATGTTCACTGACCCTGCACCTGGAAACTGACCAGGAGATCATCACCTAACCCAGGACACTTTCACTGAACTAGCCCCTCGAAAGTGACCACGTGAGCATCACATAACCCAGGACATGTTCAGTGAGCCAGCACGTGGAAACCCACCGGGTGATCATCACCTAAATTAGGACATGTTCACTGACTCAGCACCTGGAATCTGACCAGGTGAACATGACCTAACCCAGGATATATTCAGTGAACCAGAATCTGGAAACTGACCAGTTGAACATCACCTAGCCCAGGACATGTTCACTGACCCATAATCTGGAAACTGACCAGGTGAACAACACCTAACCCAGGACATGTTCACTGCCCCAGAACCTGGAATCTGACCATGAGATAATCACCTAACCCAGGACACGTTCACTGACCTAGCCCCTGGACATTTACCAGGTGAAAATCACCTAACCCAGGACATGTTCACTGGGCCAGCACCTGGAATCTGATCATGTGATCATCATGTAATCCCGGACATGGTAACTGACCCAGCACCTGGAAACTGACCACGTGAATTTCACATAAGCCTGGACATGGTCACTGACTCAGCACCTGTAAACTGACCAGGTTAGAATCACATAACCCAGGACATGTTCACTGAACCAGCACCTGGAAACTGACCAGATGAACATGACCTAACCCAGGACATGTTCAGTGACCCAGCACCTGGAAAGTGACCAGGTGAACATCACTAACCCCGGACATGTTCACTGACCCAGAACCTGTAAACTGACCAGGTGTACATCACCTAACCCAGGACATGTTCACTGATCCAGCACCTGGAAACTGACCACGTGAACATCACATAACCCTGGACATGTTCACTGACTCAGCACCTGTGAACTGACCAGGTCAGCATCACATAACCCAGGACATGTTCACTGACCCAGCACCTGGAAACTGACCAGATGAACATGACCTAACCCAGGACATGTTCAGTGACCCATCACCTGGGAACTGACCAGGTGACAATCACCTAGCCCAGGACCTGTTCACTGACCCAGAATCTGGAAACTGACCAGGTAAACAACACCTAACCCAGGACATGTTCACTGACCCAGAACCTGGAAACTGACCAGATGAACATCACCTAACCCAGGACTTGTTCACTGACCCAGCACCTGGAAACTGACCAGGTGAACGTCACCTAACCCAGGACATGTTCACTGACCTAGCACCTGTAAACTGACCAGGTAAACATCACCAGACCCAGGACATGTTCACTGAGCCAGCAGCTGGAAACTGACCAGGTGATCGTCACATAGCCCAGGACATGTTCACTGACCCAGCACCTGGAAACTGACCAGATGAACATGACCTAACCCAGGACATGTTCAGTGACCCATCACCTGGAAACTGACCAGATGACCATCACCTAGCCCAGGACATGTTCACTGACCCAGAATCCGGAAACTGACCAGGTAAACATCACCAGACCCAGGACATGTTCACTGACCCAGCACCTGGAAACTGACCAGGTGATCGTCACATAACCCAGGACATGTTCACTGACCGTGCACCTGGAAACTGACCAGGAGATCATCACCTATCCCAGGACATGCTCACTGACCCGAAACGTGGAAACTGACCATGAGCTCATCACCTAACTCAGGACACTTTCACTGACCTAGCCCCTGGAGGTTTACCAGGTGAAAATCACCTAACCCAGGACATGTTCACTGATCCAGCACCTGGAAACTGACCAGGTGATCGTCACCGAACCCAGGACATGTTCACTGGCCCAGCACCTGGAATCTGACCATGTGAACATCACGTCATCCCGAATATGGTAACTGACCCAGCACCTGGAAAATGACCAGGTGAACATCACCTAACCCAGGACATGGTCACTGACCCAGCACATGGAAACTGACCAGGTGAACATCACCTAAACCAGGACATGTTCAACTGACCCAGCACCTGAAAACAGACCAGGTAAACATCACCTAACTTAAGACACGTTCACTGACAACGCACCTGAAAACGGTCCAGGTGTACATCACCTGATCCCGGACACGGTCACTGACCCAGCACCTGGAAACTGACCAGGTGAACATCACTAACCACGGACATGGTCACTGACCCAGCACCTGGAAACTGACCAGGTGAACAACACCTAACCCAGGACATGTTCAGTGACCCATCACCTGGAAACTGACCAGGTGACCATCACCTAACCCAGGACATGTTCACTGACCCAGAATCTGGAAACAGACCAGGTGAACAACACCGAACCCAGGACATGTTCACTGTCCCAGCACCTGGAACCTGACCAGATGAACTTCACCTAACCCAGGACATGTTCACTGAACCAGCACCTGGAAACTGACCAGGTGATCGTCACATAACCCAGGACATGTTCACTGACCCTGCACCTGGAAACTGACCATGTGAACATCACCTAACCTAGGACATTTTCACTGACCCAGCACCTGGAGACTGACCAGGTGATCGTCACATAACCCAGGACATGTTCACTGACCCTGCACCTGGAAACTGACCAGGAGATCATCACCTAACCCAGGACACTTTCACTGAACTAGCCCCTCGAAAGTGACCACGTGAGCATCACATAACCCAGGACATGTTCAGTGAGCCAGCACGTGGAAACCCACCGGGTGATCATCACCTAAATTAGGACATGTTCACTGACTCAGCACCTGGAATCTGACCAGGTGAACATGACCTAACCCAGGATATATTCAGTGAACCAGAATCTGGAAACTGACCAGTTGAACATCACCTAGCCCAGGACATGTTCACTGACCCATAATCTGGAAACTGACCAGGTGAACAACACCTAACCCAGGACATGTTCACTGCCCCAGAACCTGGAATCTGACCATGAGATAATCACCTAACCCAGGACACGTTCACTGACCTAGCCCCTGGACATTTACCAGGTGAAAATCACCTAACCCAGGACATGTTCACTGGGCCAGCACCTGGAATCTGATCATGTGATCATCATGTAATCCCGGACATGGTAACTGACCCAGCACCTGGAAACTGACCACGTGAATTTCACATAAGCCTGGACATGGTCACTGACTCAGCACCTGTAAACTGACCAGGTTAGAATCACATAACCCAGGACATGTTCACTGAACCAGCACCTGGAAACTGACCAGATGAACATGACCTAACCCAGGACATGTTCAGTGACCCAGAAATGGAAAGTGACCAGGTGAACATCACTAACCCCGGACATGTTCACTGACCCAGAACCTGTAAACTGACCAGGTGTACATCACCTAACCCAGGACATGTTCACTGATCCAGCACCTGGAAACTGACCACGTGAACATCACATAACCCTGGACATGTTCACTGACTCAGCACCTGTGAACTGACCAGGTTAGCATCACATAACCCAGGACATGTTCACTGACCCAGCACCTGGAAACTGACCAGATGAACATGACCTAACCCAGGACATGTTCAGTGACCCATCACCTGGGAACTGACCAGGTGACAATCACCTAGCCCAGGACCTGTTCACTGACCCAGAATCTGGAAACTGACCAGGTAAACAACACCTAACCCAGGACATGTTCACTGACCCAGAACCTGGAAACTGACCAGATGAACATCACCTAACCCAGGACTTGTTCACTGACCCAGCACCTGGAAACTGACCAGGTGAACATCACCTAACCCAGGACATGTTCACTGACCTAGCACCTGTAAACTGACCAGGTAAACATCACCAGACCCAGGACATGTTCACTGAGCCAGCACCTGGAAACTGACCAGGTAAACATCACCAGACCCATGACATGTTCACTGACCCAGCACCTGGAAACTGACCAGATGAACATGACCTAACCCAGGACATGTTCAGTGACCCATCACCTGGAAACTGACCAGATGACCATCACCTAGCCCAGGACATGTTCACTGACCCAGAATCTGGAAACTGAGCAGGTAAACAACACCTAACCCAGGACATGTTCACTGAGCCAGAAACTGGAAACTGACCAGATGAACTTCACCTAACCCAGGACATGTTCACTGACCCAGCACCTGGAAACTGACCAGGTGAACATCACCTAACCCAGGACATGTTCACTGACCCAGCACCTGGAAACTGACCAGGTAAACATCACCAGACCCAGGACATGTTCACTGACCCAGCACCTGGTAACTGACCAGGTGATCGTCACATAACCCAGGACATGTTCACTGATCGTGCACCTGGAAACTGACCAGGAGATCATCACCTATCCCAGGACATGTTCACTGACCCGAAACGTGGAAACTGACCAGGAGATCATCACCTAACCCAGGACACTTACACTGACCTAGCCCCTGGAAGTTTACCAGGTGAAAATCACCTAACCCAGGACATGTTCACTGGCCCAGCACCTGGAAACTGACCAGGTGATCGTCACCTAACCCAGGACATGTTCACCGGCCCAGCACCTAGAATCTGATCATGTGAACATCACGTAATCCCGGACATGGTAACTGACCCAGCACCTGGAAACTGACCACGTGAACATCACATAAGCCTGGACATGGTCACTGACTCAGCACCTGTAAACTGACCAGGTTGGAATCACATAACCCAGGACATGTTCACTGACCCAGCACCTGGAAACTGACCAGGTGAACATCACTAACTCCGGACATGGTCACTGACCAGAATCTGGAAACTGACGAGGTGAACATCACCTAGCCCGGGACATGTTCACTGACCCAGAATCTGGAAAGTGACAAGGTGAACAACACCTAACCCAGGACATGTTCACTGACCCAGCACCTGGAAACTGACCAGGTGATCTTCACCTAACCCAAGACCTGTTCACTGACCCAGCACCTGGAAACTGCCAAGGTGAACATCACCTAGCCCAGGACATGTTCACTGACCCAGCACCTGGATACTGACCAGGTAAACATCACCAGACTCAGGACATGTTCACTGACCCAGCACCTGGAAACTGACCAGGAGATCATCACCTAACCCAGGACATGTTCGCTGCCCCAGCACCTGGAAACTGACCAGGAGATTATCATCTAACCCAGGACATGTTCACTGACCCAAAACCTGGAACCTGACCAGGTGAACATCACCTAACCCAGGACATGTTCACTGACCCAGCACCTGGAAACTGACCACGTGAACATCACCTAACCCAGGACATGTTCACTGACCCAGCACCTGGAAACCGACCAATTATCCAATTCTGACCTCAAGACTCAAACTGTCTCAGCACCCAGAAAGTACTCCAATACCAATTCACTGAACCAATAACCTTAAAGTCTGTCATCACCCAAAAATGGTACAAAAACACAGCCTGTATTATAGATTGTAACTGATTTTAGAGAGTCAAAGAATATTCTAGTTTGGATAAAGCGTTCACATGGATTAAATAGTAAATGTTTCGAGCACGACGTTTCAGCACTGACATCACTAAACAGATGCCTGTTTAAGATACAACTCCAAACAAAGGGGTTTAATGCTCATACAGCTGGAAAGAAGCAGTGATACAAGAGGAGATATATTTATATAGTTACACATTGTCCAGAAACACTCTGACCTGGCTGAAATAATTTCCAATCCACATATCCACGAAACCTACAGGCATTTTCTGAGAAATTCTGCCTTTGTTCCAACGTTGAAAAGCAAATGATCAGTTCACTACAAGCTGTTTTTACACAAAAGAAAGTTGTGTAGAATATCTCAGGTTACACGATCAAATTAGTGCTGGTACGTTGAATACCGGAGTTCCACCCATAATTGCTACTCATTGTTAGAATTAAATAGAACATTTTAAATGGAAATATGAAGGAGGGACACTCAGGGCAATCTAACAATACAATCCCTGTCACTGTCACTTTAATCGTCAAACTGCCTGATTGGACAATGAGATGCAGATCACACAGAGACAGGTAAACTGACCTGTTTAACTGCATGGGTCTGGCTTTATAATGAAGATTCAATTCGCTGCAGTGGACAACAAATTTTGATTCTCAAAATTAAAAAACAACATTTTTAGGAGTAATGCCTGAGGAAATGAGAACTTATTCCAAGCTCAGTCTTTACTGAGCTGAACAATGGACAATGATTTATACCTAGGATTGCTGGAGCAGTACCAGCTCAGTTTCACACACACATACAGAATACAGATTCTCACCTGTTTCCCACAGCTTAAAGAGATCGCACAAATCACAGGAAAGGAAATTACAATACAACATATAAAACGGAAAATGCTGGATATTCTCATCAGGTCTGGCAGTATTTGTGGAGAGAGAAACAGTGTTAATGTTTCAGATCTGTGACCTTTCATCAGAACTGAGAAAAGGTAGAAATGTAATAGGTTTTGAACAAGTGAAAGGGGGGAGGATGCAAAGAAGAACAAAAGAGACAGTCTGTGATAGGGTGGAAAATGGGAAACATCACAATAAATATGGGACTGTGGATAAACTGTCTCTGGAGAAGTCTCTGCTCTGAATTGTGAGGGAATTTCCAGAAGGCAGTGCTGGAAAAATCACCATTGAACAAAAGGAGTACATCCTTTCAATAGAGAATTATTCATCCATTCACATAACCAGGGACTGTCCACAATTCTACTTTGTAGAAATCTCCATCCAAATATCGAGTGCTGCCCATAAATCTCCTTTGGAGCAATAATCATTAAAAATAAGGGATAGTTTATAAAGTTCCTTCAGATTAATCTGCATCAAATAAAACAGAACTGTCTATAGAGAGTCTGAGGGAACTGAAATTCAAAGGACTAAGGCACGATCTTCAACCACCTTCAGGAAATCAATAGCCTGAACAATAAGAGACTGTGTACCGACAAGGGGCAATTTACAAAATAAAAGACCATCTGTTAATCACCTTCAGTGAATTCTCTGGAAATGTAATAAAGGACTATTTGGGAATTACCTTCTGGGAATTCAGCTAAACCCACTCTTACCTTTTAATAGTCGTTCAGCTTTGTCTCTTATTCTCAGACCTCCCATACCTCCCTTCATTTCAACCATTGACTGTGGGTATTATTTTGGTTAAATATCAATAACATGTAATTTGTAAATTCTGTCAACATATTTTGTTTCATGGTATTTATATCAGAAGGTGAGATTATTTTAATAATCGCTCGGATTCATTTGGATTTTATGTATTTGTAGCAAATTGAACATCACAAAAATCGGCACAATAAGTGTTGCTGAGATTTAACAGACAGAACAGGGTCGGAAATGTGAGAAGTTAAACTGTTGGACACTGCCTTTTTGCAGCTGTGCGAACTGAGGGGTTGAGGTGTTGGATTGGAAATCCCACGGGGTTTCTCTGTGCAAGTTTAAACCTGGATCACAGCGGATCCGTCGAGTCTCTGGTTCAATGTTTGTAACAATTTTCCATCCTCTTCTTCCTCAGGAAGGATGTTGGACATTTCAGTAACAGTTTTGAGGATACTTGTCTGATCAACCCGGATTACATCCCGACTAAATTAGCTGAGTCGGTTTTAAAGCATTAATTCAGCAAATGACCTGTTAAATTGACAGTTCAAAATGGAAGCTTGGTTTAATTATACCAGTGTTATACAGCCTATCTGGAAAGCTACAGATAAGGAGGCCTCCAGAGACTGTGGAAACTGTTGTAAACACCAGCTGCTGTCTGGTGGAATCGGTCTGTATAACCACAGGGGAGAGACAATGGGAAATCACTGGAAGGCTTATGTTTGTCAGCCATTGAAAACTGCATCAGAGAACAAAGTTCACAAGACAGTACAGGAGACAGAGGATTGTGATGGGGGCCTCAAAGCGGGTCAAGGAAAACACTAAAGAGAAAATCTACAAATAATTAAATTCTCCATCTCCAGAAACAGAAGAATTGACCATTCTGAGTTTGCAGTTACACCACTGACTGAAAGTTGTCTGAATCACCATCTGTATGCTGTAGGTCAGCCGGTAGGACACTCGCCTCTGGGCTGGATGGTTCAAACCCTCTGACAATGTTATTCATTTCAATGACATCCCCTCTTATTCCTCTAAACTCCAGAGAACATAAGCCCATTCTACTCCATGTCTGCTCAGTAAACAGCCCTGTCATCCCAGGAATCAATCTAATGAACATTTATTTCTCTCCCTCTAAGGTAGGTACATCCTTCCTTAAATAAGGAGACCAACACTGTACATACTATTTCAGTTGTGGTAGAATTGCAGCAAGACTGCCTCACTCCTGTACACAAGGCCTCACAATAATGGCTAACATATCATCTGTCTTCCTGATTTCTTGCAGTACGTGTCCATAAACATGCTGTGATTCTTATACAAACATCCACAAATCCCTCTGACTACCAACATTTACATGTCTCTCACTTCTGTAAAAAAACTCTACTTTTCCATTCCTCCTTTTAAATTGGATAAGTTCACATTTCCCGACAATATTCTCCATCTGCCAGCTTTTCCCCCAATCATTCAAACTGTGTACATACAATTGCAGGCTCTTTACAACCTTCTCACTATTTAAACTCACACCTCACTTTGTATCATCAGTAAAGCTGGAGACATGGCCCACTGTCCCTTCATTTGAGACAAAGAGCAAAGAACAGGACGGCACAGGAACAGACCATTCGGCCTTCCAAGCCTGTGCCGATTTTGATGCCTGCCTCAACTAACACCTTCTGCACTTCCGGGGCCCATATCCCTCTATTCCCTTCCTATTCATGTATTTGTCAAGATGTCTTTTAAACGTCGCTATCGTATCTGGTTCCACCACCTCCCCTGGCAGCATGTTCCAGGCACTCACCACCCTCTCTGTAAAAAACATGCCTCGCACATCCTCCCTAAACTTTGCCTCTCGCACCTTAAACCTCTGTCCCCTAGTAACTGACTCTTCCACACTCGGAAAAAGCTTCTGACTATCCACACTGTCCATGCCGCTCATAACTTGGTAAACCTCTATCATGTCGCCCCTCCACCTCCGTCGTTCCAGTGAAAACAATCCGAGTTTTTCCAACCTCTCCTCATAGTTAATGCCCTCCAGACCAGTAGACATCCTGATAAACCTCCTCTGTACCCTATCCAAAGCCTCCACGTCCTTATGGTAATGTGGCGACCAGACTTGCACACAATTTTCTAAGTGTGGCCTCACTAAGGTTCTGTACAGCAGCAGCATGACTTGCCAATTTTTAAACTCTATGCTCCAACCGATGAAGGCAAGCATGCCGTATGCTTTCTTGACTTCCTTATCCACCTGCGTTGCCACTTTCAGTGACCTGTGGACCTGTACGCCCACATCTCTCTGCCTGTCAATACTCCTAAGGGTTCTGCCATTTACTGTATACCTCCCACCTGCATTAGACCTTCCAAAATGCATTACCTCACATTTGTCCGAATGAAACTACATCTGCCATTTCTCCACCCAAGTCTCCAAACGATCGATATCCTGCTGTATCCTCCGACAATCCTCATCATTATCTGCAACTCCACCAGCCTTTGTGTCATCCGCAAACTTACTGATCAGACCAGCTACATTTTCCTCCAAATCATTTATGTATACTTCAAACAGCAAAGATCCCAGCACTGATCCCTGCGGAACACCACTAGTCACATCCCTCCATTCAGAAAAGCACCCATCCACTTTTACCCTCTGTCTTCTATGACCAAGACAGTTCTGCATCCATCTTGCCAGCTCACCTCTGATCCCGTGTGACTTCACCCTTTGTACCAGTCTGCCATGCGGGACCTTATCAAAGGCTTTACTATAGTCCATATCGATAACATCCACTGCCCTTCCTTCATCAATCATCATCGTCACTTCCTCAAAAAACTCAATCAAATTAGTAAGACACGACCTCCTCTTCACAAAACCATGCTGTCTCTCGCTAATAAGTTCGTTTGTTTCCAAATGGGAGTAAATCCTGTCCCGTATGATCCTCTCTAATGGTTTCCCTACCACGGACTTAAGGCTCACCGTCCAATAATTTCCTGGATTATTCTTACCAGCCTTCTTCAACAAAGGCACAACATTGGCTATTCTCCAGTCCCCTCGGACCTCACCTGTAGCCAATGAGGATGCAAATATTTCTGTCACGGCCCCAGCAATTTCTTCCCTTGCCTCCCTCTGTATTCTCGGGTAGAGCCCATCAGGCCCTGGGGACTTAATGCTTTGCAAGACACCCAACACCTCCTCATTTTTGATAATGAGATGACTGTGACTATCTGCACTCCCTTCCCGAGGCTCATCATCCACCAAGTCCTTCTCCTTGGTGAATACTGATACAAAGTACTTATTTAGCACCTCGCCCATTTCCTCTGGCTCCATACATAGATTCCCATCTCTGTCCTTGTGTGGGCCAACCCTTTCCCTAGTTACCCTCTTGCTCTTTATATATGAACAAAAAGCATTGGGAGTTTCCTTAATCCTGTTTGCCAATTACTTTTCATGACCCCTTTTAGCCCTCTTAACTCCTTGCTTAAGTTCCTTCCTACTGTCTTTATATTCCTCAAGTGCTTCGTCTGTTCCTGGCCTTTGAATAGATTGTTCATAGCTGAGGCCCAAGAACTGATCCTTTCAGCTCTCTACTAGTTACACCTTGCCATCCTGTTTATGTCTGAATAAATGGGAGTATTTGTTATGATCTTCACTTATTGAGCTCAAAGTTGAGTCTGAAATACTGTACACTTCCTGATTGGAAAGATGAGGTGCTGTTCCTCGAGTTTCCATTGATCTTCAGTAGAACAGTGTAAGAAGGCCGAGGAAAGAGAGGGATGAGTGGGAGTGAAGCAGAGAAATTAAACTAGAATCATTTGAATTTTCTGCTTTTTATCTTCGCACTGTCATCTCTTCTGTCATTTCATCTCTCCTGCTTTCCACCTTATCACAAACCTTTCCTTTTGTTTCTTCCCCCTCCCCGTTTCCCTGCCTCTGTCCTGTTACATCTCTAACTTTTCCCAGATATGATGAAAAGTCATAGACATTAAAAATTATCTCTGCTTCTCTCTCCACAGATGCTGTCAGAGCTGCTGAGTATTTCCAGCGTTTGCTGACTTATTGTCAGATTTGCAGCATCTGCAGTAATTCACATTTGCAGCAGCGTTTGTTCAGTTAACGAATTGAAACACTAACAGGGAACTCCACATAAACTTTGGAGATCCCTCTTAGTGTTACAATTAGTTATCTTTGGAGATCACTGTTATTGGATGAATTAGTTATCTGTGGAGATCCCTTTTACTGTTTCAATTAGTTATCTGTGGAGATCCCTGTTATTGTTTCAATTACTCAACTTTGGAGATCCCTGTTAGTGTTTCAATTAGTAAACTCTGGAGATTCCTGTTAGTGTTTCAATTAGTTAACTTTGGAGATTCATGTTGGTGTTTCAATTAGTTAACTTTGGAGATCCCTGTTAGCATTTCAAATAGTTAACTTTGGAGATTCCTGTTGGTGTTTCAATAAGTTAACTTTGGAGATCCCTGTTAGTGTTTCAATTAGTTAACTTTGGAGATTCCTGTTGGTGTTTCAATTAGTGCACTTTGGAGATTTCTGTTAGTGTTACAATTAGTTAACTTTGGAGAGTCCTGTTGGTGTTTCAATAAGTTAACTTTGGAGATTCCTTGAGCCAAAACTGCTCAGGATTCCCTCCATGACTTTGTATTGATTTGTTTCAAACGTGCCTTTTAAATGGAGAAACAAATAATTAATCAGGACCTTTTTTTTGCAGTAGCTCAACAAAGTATTAACCACAGTGAGAAATAAACAGACAGAACGGCATGAAAAAAGCATCTTAATCCCAAGCTCTGCAATGTTTGGAAGGACAAACACCAACTCCAGGGAATGAGTGAACACACAATATAACATTAATGATTTTTTGTATTTAAGACTGTCTGTCACTGAAACAGCCACAGGGTTCCAAACTGGGGCAAGTAGCAGATTGGATAGCATACTGGTAAGAAAACATTAATTAGGGTAAGGGGTAAATCTGCTTACTCAGACTGGTGGGAGGTGGGTAGTGGTGTTCCACAGGGATTGGTGCTGAGACCACTGTTTATATTAACTATTCGGATTAGTGAATTACAAGGTAAAATTTCAACAAAAACAACAATGACACCAAACTGAGCAGTGTCGTTAATACCTCACCTCTGTGTGAACCCGGCTGACAGAGAGACAACCACCCTACTCTCCCAGATTCCAAGTGGCAGCACTGTCTTCTCCACCCTGGATCTCTCTAATGGTTATTGGTGTATCCCAGCAAAACTAGAAAAATAATTTAAATTCATGTTCACTTCTGAGGACCACAGATACTCCTGGACATGTCTGTCACAAGGGGTTCCGCAATAACCACACTATTTTCCACAACCGTATGGCCAGGGTCCTTATGAGCTTCTCACAGTCTTCCTGCTTGCTGACATATGTCGATGATTTCCTCCTTATTACCACAGACCGTGTTCACCCATTTAACACTTTTACAGGAACTACGGCAGTTACTTTGGGAGCTGGACTAAAAGACGAACCACGTAAGGCCCAGCTGGAGTAAGATCGTGTCACCTTTCTAAGTGTCCAGATTGGATCATCCACCATCAACCCAGACCAACATCAGGTGGAGACCATCCAGTCTCTACCTCTGTCCACCTCAAAGACTGCCCTGTGTCCTATCCTCAGGCTGGTGGGGTATCAGTAGACCCTCAACGCTCGATTTTCAGTGACCGTGACTCCGTTTAGGAACCACCCAATGGTGATGATGACCAGGTTGAACCAGGTTGGTTAGAAGAGAGCACGGAAGCGGTTACACAATTCAAGAAAGCTCTCGCCCAAGCAACGTGTCTTATCTCACCTAACCCTGACAAGACTTCGCACATGGAGGTGGGGGACACAGTGAAAAGCCTGGCTGCTGTCCTATGTAGAGAAAACCAGGAGAAATTACGCCCCATTGTGAATGACTCCAGAATTGTGAGTGGGGTTGAACTGATTTACTCTGTTTGTGAAGGACAATTATGAACCATGTTCTGGGTCATCAAATATTTCACTTACATCACGGGGTTCAACAGGGTGATACTGCCCAGTCCATTATAAACTTCCCCATTATATGAAAGCAGCAGTGATAGTATTCCCCTGTCATAGAGCCGTAGAGTCATCATCATTTCTGCAGAGAGTCCATCATTCGGCCCATCGAGACCATACCAGCTCTTTGTAGGTAAATCCAGTCAGTCTCATTCATCCGCTCTGTACCATATTCCTACAAGTTTAATTCCCTCAAGTATCCATGCAATATCCTTTTGAAAGTATTCACCATATCTGCTTCTACCACCCTCGTAGGCAGTGATTTCCAGGCCATTCCCACTCGCTGTAAAAAACTTGTTCCTCTCATTCCCCTGTGTCTCTTGCCAACAACCTTAACTCTAGTCCTTGTACCATTAACGAATGGGAACATCTTTTCCTGTCTATCTTATCCAAACGTGTCATCATCTTGAATACCTCTATGAAATATCCCCTCAAATCTCCTTGACTCCAAGGAAAACAATCCTAGCTTTTCCAGACTAACCTTGTCGCTATATTCCTCCATCCCTGGAACCATTCTGGTAAATCTCCTTTGCATCCGGTCAAGGACCCTCACATCCTTTTTGATGTGTGGTGATTAAAAATGGCTGCAGTACTCCAGTTGGTGCCTAACCAGAGTTTTATAGATGTTCAGCATAACTTTTACTACTTCTGTACTTACTAACCTCTATCAGAACTGGTAAACTTTAGAAATGTAACAGTGTTTGAACAAGTGAAAGAGGGGAAGGGGAAAGAAGAACAAGAAAGAAGGAGTGCGATGGGACGGAGAGGGGAGAGATTAAATGACAGACTGCTACATTTCTAACGTTTACCTGTTCTGATTAAGGGTCACAGATCTGAAACATTAAATATGTTTCTCTCTACACAGATGCTACCAGACCTGCTGAGTATTTCCATCACTTCCTGTTCTCATTTCAGAGTTCCAACATCCGCAGTATTTTGCTTTTATTTTAGTGTTTAATTCACAGCCACTTCTCTTCCAGGAATGCCTACCTTCAAGAAGTTCTGCTCTTCTTTTCCAGAGCTTAGGACCTCGGCAGCTGAGGGCACGGCCATCAATGGTAGAGTAATTAAACTAGGGGATGCTGAAGTCTCCAAAATTAGTTGAGTGCAGATATCTCGGAGGGTTGTAGGGCTGGAGGAGATGACAGAGACAGGGAGGGATGAGGCAATGAGGGAATTGAAAAGAAGGCTGAGAGTTTTAAAATTGAGGTGTTGCTGACCAGGATCCAATGTAGGTCAGTGAGTACAGGGGGTGATGTGTGTGTTCGAATATGGGCAGCACTGTTTTGAATCACGTCAAGTTTATGGAGGGTAGAATGTGGCAGACCAGCAAGAAGTGTGTTGGAATAGTCAAGTCTACAGGTAACACAGGCAAGGGGGAGTGTTTCTTCAGCAGAAGAGCTGAAACTAGGGCAAAGTTGTGTGATGTTACGGAGGTGGAAATAGGCAGTATTATTGCTAGCGTGATTATTTAGTAGGAAGTTCATCGCAGGGTCAACTATGACACCAGGTTGTGAGCAGTTCTGTTTATGCTCAGACAGTTGCCAAGGAGAAGGCTGGAGTTTGTGGCTGGGAAACGTTTGATGTGGGGTTTGAAACGACTGGCTTCAGTCTCCATAATATTTAGTTGTCATGGCAGATGTGTGAGGTGATACATTTGACCGAGTATGGCATCAAGGAGCCCTGGCAAAACTGAGGTCAATGGGAATCAGGGGGAAAACCCTCCGATGGTTGGAGTCATCCCTCGCGCAACGGAAGCTCGTTGTGGTTGCTGCAGGTCAGTCATCTGAGCTCCAGAACATCACTGCAGGAGTTTCTCAGTGCAGTGTCCAAGGCCCAATCATCTTTAGCTGCTTCATCAATGACCTTCCTTCAATTATGAGGTCAGAAGTGGGGATGTTTGCTGATGATTGCACAATGTTCAGTATCATACGTGACTCCTCAGATACTGAAATAGTCCGTCGAGAAATGCAGCAAGACTTGGACAATATCCAGATTTGGGCTGAGAAGTGGCAAGGAACATGCGTGCCACACAAGTGCCAGGCAATAACCGTCTCCAACAAGAGATAATCGAACCATCTCCCCATGACATTCAATGGCATTACCTCGCTGAATCCCCCACTATCAACATCCTAGGGGGTACAGTTGACCAGAAACTGAACTGGAGTAGCCATATAATTACCGTGGCGACAGGACCAGGTCGGAGGCTAGGAAGCCTGCGGCGAATAACTCACCTCCTGATTCCGCAAAGCCTGTTCAACATCTACAAGGCACAGTTGAGGAGTGTGATGGAATACTCTCCACTTGCCTGTATGGATGCAGCACCAACAACACTCAAAAAGCTCGACACCATCCAGGACAAAGCAGCCCGCTTGAATGGCACCCCATCGACAAACATTCACTCCCTCCACCACAGACGCACAGTGGCAGCAGTGTGTACCATCCACAAGATGCACTGCAGCAATGCACCAGGTCTCCTTGGACAGTACCTTCCAAACCCGCGACCAGTACCAACTCGAAGGACAAGAGCAGCAAATGCATAGGAACACCACCACCTACAAGTTCCTCTAAGTCACACATCATCCTGACTTGGAAATATATCGTCGTTCCTTCACTGTCGCTCGGTCAAAATCCTGGAAATCCCTTCCTAACAGCACTGTGGGTGTACCTACCCCACGTGGACTGCAGCGATTCAAGAAGGCAGCTCACCATCACCTTCTCAAGGGCAATTAGGGATGTGCAATAAATGCAAGCCTTGCCAGCGACACCCACAGCCCATGAATGAATAATTTTAAAAAAACAGTGTGGGAAGATTTTATTGATAATATTCGTTCATGGGATGTGTGTGTCGCTGGCTAGGCCTGCATTTATTGCACATCCCTAATTGCCCTTGAGAAGGTGATGTTGAGCTGCCATCGGGCCCCTGGGTTAAGTGTAGGTAGCAAAAGTGTGCTTGGGAAACCTGGGGTGGGTAGGGCAGAGCCCGTTCCTCCTCCCTCTTTACAGAGCTTCCCCTCTCTGCAGCTTCTTCTCCATTTGTTGGTCATGTTACTGACTTCGACCCACAGCCCCTCTACCTCGTCCGGAATTGGGTCACCAAATCCTCTGCCTTCGCTGAATGTCAGCTGCAGCTCACAACACAACCTCCAGAAAACCATCCACAGCATACAGAGACTCCAGGGGCAGAAAGACTCCAGACCGGGAGCCAATGTAGGTCTGTGAGCACAGATGTGACCGACAGGTCAATCCTGAGCCATGTGGATCAGCCGCTAAGTGCACTTCGACCAAAGACTTCAAGAATGCAACTTCAGCCAGACGACCACAGAATTATCCAACCTAACAGATTGTATTTGTTTTTATTTATTCTATAATCAATTCTGACCAAAAATATTTCTCACTCTGTCATATATTTGTGATTCGCGTTTGTATGGATGCATGAATGTGCAGCGTATATTGTTATTATTTTACTTAGATCCAGTTTAGATTGTTAGGTATAATAAATTCAACTCTTGTTTCATTCAAGAACACCTGTCTAATTGGTTCTTTCATGATCACACTATGGTAAAGGGTGAAATACTCACTGAGATGGTCAGCACGTCCAATGTTAAAAAGGAAAAAAAAACTCTGTTGTGGTCAAATAAGATATGAGGCAAGAGGAGAGCCTGGGACTCCTCCTCACCTGGCTGCAACATAAATTTGGGGGTTCGAGTCATCGTAACCCCACTACTTTCGTGAAATTGGAAGTGATAAAATAATTAATCCTGAGAAAAGAAAATTAAAAATGTCAATGCAGTGTTTATTGGGGTTTTCACTGCTAGTGCATTCCAAAGTTAACATTCAAAAACAGTATGTTCCTCGACCACAGCATACAAGCAAATGAACAAACAGATTAGGAGCAGGAGTAGGCCACTCGGCTCTCAATCATGTTTTGCCATTCAATAAGATCATGGCTAATCTGATTGTAACCTCGACTCCACATTCTGGCCTGCCCTTGATAACCATTCATCACCTTGCTTATCAGGAATCTATCTATCTCTGCCTTAAAAATATTTAAAGACACTACTTCGACTGCCTTTTGAGAGAGAGAGAGAGAGAGTTCCATAAACTCACGACCCTCAGACAGAAAAAAAATCTCATCCATGTTTCAAATGGGTAACTCCTTATTTTTGAACAGTGTCCCCTAGTTCTAGATTCTCCCACAAGATAAAATAACCATTCCACATCCACCCTGTCAAGATTCCTCACGATCTTATATGTTTCAGTCAAGTAGCCTCTTACTCTTTTAAACGCCATACAACAAGCTTAGCCTGGACAACCCTTTCCTCAGAAGACATCGCACACATTCCATGCATTAGTCCAGTAAATCTTCTCTGAACTGCTGCCAACACATTTGCATCCTTCCTTATATAAGGAGACCAGTACAGTACAGAGTACTCCAGATGCAGTCTCACCAATGTCCCCTATAGCTGAAGCATGACCTCCTTACTTTTGTAATAAAAGCAAGAAATGTTGGAACCACTCAGCAGGTCTGGCAGCATCTGTGGAAAGAGAATCAGAGTTAACGTTTCAAGTCAGTGACCCTTCTTCGGAACTAGTAAATATTAGAAATGTCAAAGGTTATAAGCAGGTGAGGCGGGGGTGGGGCATGAGATAACAAAAGAAAAGGTGCAGATTGGACAAGGCCATATAGCTGACCATGGTCATGGAGAAAACGCAAACACTATGTTAATGGTGTGTTGAAAGACAAAGCATTAGTACAGATAGGGTGTTAACGGACTGAAGATTGAACAGCAGCAAGTACAAACATGAAAAAAGTGGTTAAGCAAACTGAACAAACTAAGATGAAATGAAATAAACATAAAACGTTGCAAAAATGTAAAAAAAAGAAAAAATAACTAAAAATAAAAGTAAAATGGGGGACTCGTCATGCTCTGAAATTATTGAACTCAATGTTCAGTCCGGCAGGCGGTAGTGTGCCTAATCAGTAAATGAGATGTTGTTCCTCGAGCTTGTGTTGATGTTCAATGGAACACTGCAGCAAGCCCAGGATAGAGATGTGAGCTTGAGAGCAGGGGGGACTGTTGAAATGGCAAGCAACCGGCAGCTCAGGGTCCTGCTTGCGGACTGAGCAGAGGTGTTCCGCAAAGTGGTCACCCAGTCTGCGTTTGGTCTCCCCAATGTAGAGGAGACCACATTTTGAGCAGCGAATACAGTCTACTAAATTGAAAGAAGTACAAGTAAATCGCTGCTTCACCTGAAAGGAGTGTTTGGGGCCTGCAATAGCGAGGAGAGAAGAGGTACATGGGCAGGTATTACAGCTCATGCGATTGCAGGGGAAGGTGCCATGGGACAGGGACGAAGTGGTGGGGGCAATGGAGGAGCGGACCAGGGTGTCCCGGAGGGAATGATCCCTTTGGAATGCTGACAGGGGAAGGGAGGGGAAGATGCGACTGGTAGTGGCATCACGCTGGAGGTGGCGAAAATGGCGGAGGATGATCTTTTGGATATGGAGGCTGGTGGGATGAAAAGTAAGGACAAGGGGAACCCTGTCACGGTTCTGGGAGGGAGGGGAAGGGGCAAGGTAGGCATTCCTGGAAGAGAAGTGGCAGTGAATTAAACACAAAAATAAAAGCCTTCCATGACGGTACTTCTGATATGATGATGCTACCTTCCATGAGGGTGCTTCTGATATGATTCTCCCAGTTTCTCCGTCTCCGACGCATCTGCTCTGATGATGCTACCTTCCATGACGGTGCTTCTGATATGACCTCCTTTTTCCTCAACCGAGGATTTCCCCCCACTGAGGTTGACAGGGCCCTCAACCGTGTCCAACCCATTCCCCGCCCCGCACCTCTACCCTCACCCCTTCCCCTCCCTCCCAGAACAGTGCCAGGGTTCCCCTTGTCGTCACTTTTCATCCCACCAGCCTCCATATCCAAAGGATCATCCTCCGCCATTTTCGCCACCTCCAGCGTGATGCCACTACAAGTCGCATCTTCCTCCCCCTTCCTCCTGTCAGCATTCCGAAGGGATTGTTCCCTCCGCGGCACCCTGGTCCACTCCTCCATTACCCCCACCACCTCGTCCCCGTCCCTGGGCACCTTCCCCTGCAATCGCAGGAGGTGTAATACCTGCCCATTTACCTCCTCTCTCCTCACTATCCCGGGCCCCAAACACTCCTTTCAGGTGAAGCAGTGATTTACTTGTACTTCTTTCAATGTAGTATACTGTATTCGCTGCTCACAGTGTGGTCTCCTCTACATTGGGGAGACCAAGCGCAGACTGGGTGACCGCTTTGCGGAACATCTCCGCCCAGTCCGCAAGCAGGACCCTGAGCTTCCAGTTGCTTGCCATTTCAGCACTCCCCCCTGCTCTCATGCTCACATCTCTGTCCTGGGATTGCTGCAGTGTTCCAGTGAACATCAACGCAAGCTCGAGGAACAGTATCTCATCTACCGATTAGGCACACTACAGCCTGCCGGACTGAACATTGAGTTCAATAATTTCAGAGCATGACAGCCCCCCATTTTACTTTCATTTTTAGTTATTTTTTCTTCCTTTGTTTACATTCCTTTTTATATTTTTTACAATCTTTTTTTGCATTTATTTCATTTCATCTTAGTTTGTTCAGTTTGTTTACCCACTGTTTTTTTTCAGGTTGTTTTTCTTCAGGTTTGCACTTGCTGCTGTTCAATATTGAGTGTATTCACACTTAATCTGTACTAATGCTTTGCCTTTCAACACACCACTAACATATTGTTTGCCTTTGCTCCGTGACCTTTTGGTCAGCTATGTGGCCTGGTCCAATCTGCACCTTCTCCTTTGTTATCTCTTGCCCCACCCCCACCTCACTTGTTTATAATCTGTGACTTTTCTAATATTTGTCAATTCCGAAGAAGGGTCACTGACCCGAAACGTTAACTCTGCTTCTCTTTCCACAGATGCTGCCAGACCTGATGAGTGATTCCAGCATTTCTTGTTTTTGACACAGTACTACAGGTTTGGTCCAACCAAAGTTCGATACAATTGACAAAATTCTTGGCTGCTCCCGAATGCAAATCCTCTGTGATAAAGGCCAACATACCATTAGCCTTCCCAATTGCTTTCTGCACCTGCAGTGACTTATTGACGAGGACACCCATGTCCCTTTGATAATCTGCACTTTCTAATCTCTTACCCTTTAAGAAATACTCTGCACATCTTCTCCTGCTGCCAAAATGGTAACCTCATATTTTTCGACACCATATCCCATCTGCCATGTTCTTGCCCACTCATTGGGCTGCATTTTGCCATCAGCTGACGGGAATTCGCCACCAACCCGCTTCCGCCTAGTCCAGGGATCCAACCCGTATTTAACAGTTCCCCGGGCTTTAATTGTCCCAAGGCAGGACTTTCACCCGCTTGAGGGAGGAAGTCCTGTCTCTTTGAGCTGCTGGCCAATCAGTGCAGCCCAGCCGACCAGATGGAGCCATGCATCAAGGTAAGTTGGGCTTGCCTCACCAGGGAGATCAGTCCTTCACTAGTGCAGCTGGAGTAGTCGTTCGGGGGTATCTTGGGTCCCAGGGGTGGGTTGGGAGGCGGGAGCGACCCGCAATAGGGCACCCTGTACCCAACACTCGTGGTAGACACCACCCGCAACCCCCGCACCCCCGCCGCCGACCGCACGCTGAAAGGCCGGCAGCTATCTCTGGGTGGCCTTTCACGTCCCCAGCACGCCCACTTGTCACCGGTAAAATACCCGTGGAGGCGGGAGAGAGCTCTTAAGTGGCCGTTAAGTGGAATCTAAAGGGCCTTGAATGGCTTCGGGCGGGTGGGCCACCAACCACGCCCGACGTCGTAAAGTTGGCCGGAGGCAGAACCAGGGTGGCTCGGCCTCCCAGTGCATCCCATTTAATTTTACGCCGCTCCTCTGAGCTCCTGTCCTCCTCCCCATGATCTCCTATCCCCCTACCCTGAGCTCATGCCCCCCTCCACCCGAGCTCCTGTCCCCCTCCCCTGAGCTCCTGTCCCCCTCCACCCGAGCTCCAGCCCCCTCCCCTGAGCTCCTGTCCCCTCTCCCCTGACCTCCTGCCCCCTCCATCTGAGCTCCTGTCCCCCTCCACCCAAGTTCCTGTCCCCCTTGCCCTGAGTTCTTGTCCCCCTCTCCAGAGTTCCTGTCTCCTCCCCTCGAGCTCCTGCCCCCTCTCTTGAGCTCCTGCCCCCTCCACCCGAGCTCCTGTCCACCTCCCCTGAGTTCCTGTCCCCCTCCCCTGAGCTCCTCTCTTCCAACACAGAGCTCCTGTCCCGCTCTACCTCAGCGCTTGGCCCCTCTCCCTGAGCACTTGTCCCAGTCCCTCCGAGCTCCTTTGCCCCTCCCCTGAGCTCCTGTGCCCCTCCGCCGGAGCGCCTGTCACCCTCCCCTGAGCACCTGTCCACCTAGCCTGAGCTCCTGTCCCCCCTCCCGTGATCTCTTGTCCCCGTCTCCTGAGCTCCTGTCCCACTGAGCTCCTGTCCCCCTCCCTGGAGCGCCTCTCCCCTTCCCACAGAGCTCCTGTCGCCCTCCACTGAGATCCTGCAATCCTCCCCTGAGCTCCTTCCCCCCTCCCCTGAGCTCGTGCCCCCTTGCCCTGAGCTCTTATCCCCCTCCACGGAGCTCCTGTCTCCCTTCCGCCGAGCTCCTGTTCCTCAACCCGAGCTTCTGCCCCTCCCCTGAGTTCTTGTCACCCTCCCCTGAGCTCTTGCCCTCCTCCACCCGAGATCTCGTCCCCTCCACCCGAGCTCCTGTCCGCCTCCCCTGAACTCCTGTCCTCCTCCCCTGAGCTCCTCTCTCCCACAACGCAGCTCCTGTCCCCTCCGCCTTCGTGCTTGGACCCTCTTCCTGAGCACTTGTCCCCGTCCCCCCGAGCTCCTTTGCACCTCCCCTGTACTCCTGTGCCCCTCTCTCTGAGCACCTGTCCTCCTCCCCGATCTCCTGTGCCCCTCCGCTGTGCTTCTGTCCCCTTCCCCCTGAGCTCCTGTCACCCTACCATGAGCACTTGCCCCCCTCTCCTGAGCTCCTGTCCCACTGAGTTCCTGACCCCCTCCCCTCAGCGCCACTCTCCTTCCCGCTGAGCTCCTGTCTCCCGACACTGAGCTCCTGTACCTGTCCCCTGAGCTCGTGCCACCGTTACCCAGAGCAGCTGTCCCCATTCGCCTGAGCTCCTGTCCCCCTCCCCTGAGCCACTGACCCCTCCCCCTGAGCCCTGTCCCCTCGAGCTCCTGTTTCCCTCAAACTGAACGGTTGTACCCCTCCCCTGAGCTCCTGTCCCCGGCCCCACAAGCAACTGGCCCTAACCCCAGAGCTCCTGCCCACCCCCCCTCCCCGAGCATCTGCCACCCTACCCTGAACGCTTGTACCCCTCCCCTGAGCTCCTGTCCCCGGCCCCACGAGCTACTGCCCCCACCCCCGAGCTCCTGGCCCCCTCCCCCTGAGCTCCTGTCCTCCTCCCCCTGATCTCCTATCACAATCCCTTGAGCTCCTGCCGCCCGTCCTCCTGAGCTTCTGTCCCCCCTCCTCTGAGATCATGTCCTCCTGTTCACGACCACCTGACCTCCTGCCCCCTCCCCCTGAGCTCCTGTCCCCTTCCTCCTGAGTGCTTTAAGCCCTCCCCTGAGCTTCTGTCCCCGTACACCTGAGCTCCTGCCCCACTCACCTGAGCCCCTGTCCCCTACCCCTGAGCCCTGACCCCGGAGCTCCTGTTTCCCTCAACCTGAGCGCTTGTACCCCTCCCGTGAGCATCTGTCCCCTCCCCCTGAGTCCTGCCGCCCAGAGCTCCTGTCCCCATCAACCAGAGCGCCTGTACCCTTCCCCTGAGCTACTTTCCCCATCCCCCGAGTTCCTGTCCTCTCCTTAGCTCCTGTCTCCCCACTCCCCGATTTCCTACCCCCTCGCCTGAGCTCCTGTACCCCTCCGCCTGAGCTCCTGTCCTCCTCCCCTGAGGTTCTATCCCCCTCCCCTGAGCTCCTGTCCTCCCTCCTCCTGAGCTGCTGTCTCCCTCCACCTGAGCTGCTGTCCCGTCCTCCTGAGCTCCTGTCCCCCTTCAACTGCTCTCCTGTCCCCTTCCCCTGAGCTTCTGCCCCCTCCCCTGAGCACCTATCCCCCTCCACTGACCTCCTCTCCCCCTCCCCTGAGCACCTGTCCATTCCGCCAAACTCTTGCCCCCTCCCCCCGAGATCCTGTACCCACTGCCCTGAGCTCTTCTCTCCCTCCCCTGAGCTCCTGTGCCTATCCCCCTGAGCCCCTGTCCACCTCCACTGAGCTCCTGTGCCCCATCCGCTGAGTTCCTGCCCCCTTCCCCCCGAGCTCCTGTCCACCTCCCCTGAGCTCCTATACCCCTCCACTGAGCTCCTGTACCTCTCCCCTGAGCTCCTGCACCCCTCCACTGAGCTCCTGCCCCCCTCCCCTGAGCTCATTCCACCCTTGCCAGAGCTCTTACTCCCCTCCCCCCGAGCTCCTGTCTTCCTCACCCTGAGCTCTTTTGCCCCTCCCCTGAGCTCCAGTGCCGTCCGCCTGAGCTCCTGTCCCCCTCCGCTGAGTCCCTGTCACCTGCTCCTGAGCCCTGTCGCCCCGAGCCACTGTCTCCCTCGACCTGAGCGCTTGCACCCCTCCCTGAGCTCCTGTCCTCCTCCCCTGAGCTCCTGTCCCCCTCCCCTGAGCCTCTGTCCCCTCCTCCTGAGCCATGTCGCCCCGAGCCACTGTCTCGCTCAACCTGAGCGCTTGTACCCCTCGCGATGCTCCTGTCCTCCTCCCCTGAGCTCCTGTTCACCTCCCGCTGAGCTCCTGCCCCCTCCACATGATCTCCTGTTTCCCTCACCCTGAGCGCTTTTCCACTCCCCTGCACTCCTGACCCTGTGCACCTGAGCTCCAGTTACACTCCCCTGAGCCCCTGACCCCTCTCCGTGAGCCCTGTCCCCTCGAACTCCTGTCTCGCTGAACCTGAACGCTTGTAGCACTCCCCTGAGCCCCTGTCCCCTCCCCCTGAGCCCTGTCACCCCGATCACCTGTCTCTCTCAACTTGAGCGCCTGTACCCTCCCCCTGAGCTCCTATCACCATCCCCTGAGCCCCTGTCCCTCCTCCTCCTGAGCTACTGTCTGCCCCCCCCCGAGCTCCTGTCCCATCCTCCTGAGCTCCTGTCCCCCTCCCCCTGAGCTCCTGACCCCCTCCACCTGCTCTTCTTTCCCCCCTCCCCAGAGCTCCTGCCCCCTCCACTAACCTCCTCTCACTTTCCACTGAGCTCCTGTCCTTCCCGCTGAACTCTTGTCCCCCTCCCCCCGACATCCTGTCCGCCCTGCCCTGAGCTCTTCTTTCCCTCCCGCTGAGCGCCTGTCCACAGCCCCTGAGCTCCTGTGCTCCATCCGCTGAGCTCCTGTCCCCCAACCTCCGGAGCTCCTGTCCCTCTCCCTGAGCTCCTATCCCCTTCTGCCCGAGCTCCTGTCCGCCTCCCCTGAGCACTTGTCCCCCTTCTCCTGAGATCTTGTCCCGCTGAGCTCCTGTCCCCCTCGCCTGAACGCCTCTCCCCTTCCCGCTGAGCTCCTGTCTCCCTCCACTAGGCTCCTGTACCTCTCCCCTGAGCTCCTGCACCCCTCCATCGAGCTCCTGTACCTCTCCCCTGAGCTCCTGTATCCCTCCACTGAGCTCCCAGCCCCTCCCCTGAGCTCGTGCCACCCTTTCCCAGAACCGTTATTCCCCTCCCCCCGGGCTCCTGTCTCCTTCACCCTGAGCTCTTTTGCCCCTCCCCTGAGCTCCTGTCCCCGTCCTCCTGAGCTCCTGTCCTCCTCCCCTGAGACTCTGTCCCCTCATCCTGAGCCCTGTCGCCCCGAACTACTGTCTCCCTCAACCTGAGCGCTTGTACCCCTCCCTAAGCTCCTGTCCTCCTCCCCTGAGCTCCTGTTCACCTCCCGCTGAGCTCCTGCCCCCTCCACGTGAGCTCCTGTCCCCCTCAACCTTGAGTTCCTGCCCCCTCCTCCTGAGCACTTTTACCACTCCCCTGTGCTCCTGTCTCCGTGCCCCTGAGCTCCTTTCACCCTCCCCTGAGCCCCTGTCCCCTCCCGTGAGCCCTTTCCCCTCGAGCTCCTGTCTCGCTGAACCTGAGCGCTTGTGGCCCTCCCCTGAGCCCCTTTCCCCTCCCCCTGAGCCCTGTAGCCCCGAGCACCTGTCTCCCTCAACTTGAGCACCAGTACGCTTCCCCTGAGCTCCTGTCCCCATCCCCCCGAGCTCCTGAATTCCCCTGAGCTCCTGTTTCCCCCCTCCCGAGCTCCTGCCCCCTAGCCTGAGCTACTGTACCCCTCTCCCTGAGCCACTGTCTACCTCATCTGAGCTCCTGTCATCCTCCCCCTGAGCTCCTATCCCCCTCCCCCTGAGCCCTGTCGCCCCGAGCACCTGTCTCCCTCAACATGTGCGCCTGCACCTATCCTCCTGAGCTCCTGTCCCCCTCCCCCTGAACTCCTGTCCCCCTTCCCAGAGCTCCTAGTCACCCCACTGAGCTCCTGTCCCCCTCCCCTGAGCTCCTGTGCTTCCTGCTGAACTCTTGTCCCCCTCCACCCGAGATCCTGTCTCCCCCACCCTGAGCTCCTCTCCCTGCCCTGAGCTCCTGTCCCCTTCCCCTGAGCTCCTGTTCTCCTCCCCCGGAGCTCTTGTACCCCTCCACCCGAGCTCCTGAACCCCCTCCCCTGAGCTTCTGTCTTCCTCCCCTGAGCTCCTGTCCGTCTCCCCCTGGAATCCTGTACCACTCACCTCAGTTCCGGTCCCCCCTGAGCACTTGTCCCCCTCCCCGCATGCTCCTGTCCCCCTCCCATGAGCTCCTGTCTCCTAACCCTGAGCTCCTGTCCCCTCCCCCCTGAGGTCCTGTCGCCTCTCCCCTGAGCTCTTGACCCCCTCCTCCCGAGATCCTGTCCCCTGCGCCCGAGCTACTGTCCCCCCACCCCTGAGCTCCTGTCCCCCTTCCCAGAGCGCCTGTCCCCTCACCCCTGAGGTCCTGTCACCTCTCCCCTGAGCTCTTGTCCTCCTCCCCCGAGATCATGTCACCCTCCCCTGAACTCCTGTGCCCCCTGAGCACTTGACCCCTCTCCCCGTGCTCCTGTCCCCTCCCCTGATCTCTTGCCCTCCGATCTCCTCTTCCCCCTCCCCTGAGCTCCTGTCCCCTTCCTCCTGAGCTCATGTCCCCCCTCCGTCTGAGCTCCTGTCCCACCTCCACCCGAGCTCCTGTCCCCGTCCCCCTGAGCTTCCGCCCCCTTACCCTGAGCTCCTGCCGCTCCCCCTGAGCTCCTGTCCCCCACCCAAGAACTCCTGCCCCCTTTCTCCGGAGCTTCTTTCGCATCTCCCATGAGCTCCTGTCCCCCTCCCCCTGAGTTCCTGTCACCCCTCCATCTGAGCTTCTGTCCCGCCTCCCCCTAACCTCCTATCCCCGTCCCCCTGAACACCTGCCAAATCCCCCTGAGCTCCTGTTCCCTCCTCCTGAGCTCTTGTGCCCCCTCCCCTGAGCTCCTGTCCCCCACTCCTGAGCTCCTGTCCCCTCAACCCGTGAGCTCCTGTCGCCTCTACCATGAGCTGTTGTCCCCCTCCCCCTGAGATCCAGTCTCCCTCGCCCGAGCTACTGTCCCCCCTCCCCTGAGCTCATGTCTCCCATCCTTGAGCTCCTGTCCCCTCTCCGCTGAGCTCCTATCGCCTCTTCTCTGAGCTATTGTCCCCCTCCCGGCGAGATCCTGTCCACTCCCCTGATCTCTTGCCCCGCGATCTTCTCTTCCCCCCTCCCCTGAGCTCCTGTCCCCCTCCTCCTGAGCTCCTGTTCCCCCTCCATCAGAGCTCCTGAACTCCCTCCCCCTGACCTCCTGTCCCGGTCCCCCTTAACTCCTGCCACCTCCCCCTGAGCTCCTGTCCCCCTCCCCCTGAGCTCCTGTCCCGCCTCCACCTGAGCTCCTGACCCCCTCACCCCACCTCCTGTCCCCCTCACACTGAGCTCCTGTCCCCCTCCACCTGAGCTCCTGTCCCCCACCCCTGAGCTCCTGCCCCCTCTTCCACGAGCTCCTGTCGCCTCTCCCCTGAGCTCTTATACCCCTCCCCCCGAGATTTTGCCCCCTCGCCCGAACTCCAGTCCCCCTGAGCACATGACCCCTCTCCCCTTGTTCCTGTCCCCTCCGCTGTGCTCTTCCCTCCTGATCTCTTCTTCCCCCTCCCCTGAGCTCCTGTCCCCATCCCCCTAAGCTCCTGTCCCCACTCCATCTGAGATCATGTTCCGCCTCCCCCACACCTCCTGTCCCCGTCCCCCTGAACTCCTGCCACCTCCTCCTGAGCTCCTGTCCCCCTCCTCCTGATCTCTTGTCCCCCCTCCGTCTGAGCTCCTGTCCCGCCTCCCCCTGACCTCCTGTCCCCGTCCCCTTGAACTCCTGAGCTCCTGTCTCCCTCCTCCTGAGCTTTTGTCCCCCTCCATCAGAGCTCCTGTCCCGCCTCCTCCTGACTCCTGGCCCCCTCCCCCTGAGCTCCTGTCCCCCTCCTCCTGAGCTCTTGTCCCCCTTCCATCTGCGCTCCTGTCCCGGCTCCCGCTGACCTCCTGTCCCCGTCCCCCTGAACTCCTGAGCTCCTGTCCCCCTCACCTGAGCTCCTGTCCCGTCTGAGCTCCTGTCCCGCCTCCATCTGAACTCCTGTCCCCGTCCCCCTGAACTCCTGAGCACCTGTCCCCATCCCCCTGAGCTACTGTCCCCCTCCCCTTAGCTCTTGTCCCCCCCCCCATGAGCTCCTACCTGCCTCCCCTGAACTCCTGTCCCCCTCCCCTGAGCTCCTCTCTCCCACAACTCAGCTCCTTTCCCCTCCGCATTAGCGCTTGGCCCCTCTCCCTGAGCACTTTTCCCCGTCCCCCCGAGCTCGTTTGCACCTCTCCTAAGCTCCTGTGCCCCTCTCATTGAGCGCCTGTCCACCTCCCCTGAGATCCAGTGCCCCCTCCGCTGAGCTCCTGTTCCTGAACGCCCGGATCTCCTGCTCCACCCTAATCTCCTATCCCCTTCCCCCTGAGCTCCTGCACCCTCCCCTGAGCACTTGTCAGCCCTCCCCTGAGCTCCTGCCCCCCCCGAGCTCCCGTCTCCCTCAACCAGAGCGCCTTTACCCCTCCCGTGAGCTCCTGTCGCCATCCCCCCGAGCTCCTGTCCTCCCCTGAGCTCCTGTCTCCCCATTCCTGAGCTCCTATCCCCCTCCCCTGAGCTCCTGTCCCCCTCCTCCTGAGCTACTGTCTCCCTCCCCCTGAGCTCCTATCCCATCCTCATGAGCTCCTGCCCCCATCCCGCTGAGATCCTGTCCCCCTCCCCTGAGCTCCTGTCCACCTCCCCTGAGCTCTTGTGCCCCATCCGCTGATTTACTCTCCCCCAACACCCGGAACTCCTGTCCCCCTCCCTGAGCACCTATCCCCTTCCCCTGAGCTCCTGTCTGCCTCCCCTGATCTCTTGTGCCCCCTCCCCTGAACTCCTGTCACACTGAGCTCCTGTCCTCCTGCCATGAGCGCCTCTCCCCTTCCCGCTGAGCTCCTGTCTCCCTCCCCTGATCTCTTGTCCCCCCTCTCCTGAGCTCCTGCCCCACTGAGCTCCTGTCCCCCTGCCCTGAGCGCCTCTCCCCTTCCCGCTGAGCTCCTGTCTCCCTCCACTGAGCTCCTGCCGACTCTCCTGTGCTCGTGCCACCCTTGCACAGAGCTTTTATTCATCTACCCCTGAGCTCCTGTGCCCGTCCGGCTAAGCTCCTGTCCCCCTCCCCTGAGCCCCTGTCCCCTCCTCCTGAGCCCTGTCACCCCGAGCCACAGTCTCCCTCAACCTGATCCGCTGTCCCTGAGCTGTTGCCCCCTCCCCCAAGTTACTGTCCCCCTCCCCTGAGCTCCTGTGGCCCACTCCTGAGCTCCTGTCCCCTTTCCCCTGAGCTCCTATCGCCTCTCCTTTGAGCTGTTGTCCCCCTCCCCCCGAGAACCTGTCCCCCTCCCCTGAGCTCCTGACCCCCTGTTAGCACTTGACCCCTCTCCCCGTATTGCTGTCCCCTCCCCTGAGCTCTTCCCCCCGATCTCCTCCTCCCCCTCCCCTGAGCTCCTGTCCCCTTTACCTGAGCTCCTGTCCACCTCCTCCTGAGCTCCTGTCTCCCCTCTGTCTGAGCTACTGACCCCCTCACCCTGCCTCCTGTCCCCCTCACATGAGCTCCTGTCCCCCTCCACCTGAGCTCCTGCCTCCTCCCCTGAGCTCCTCTCCCTATCCCCCTGAACACCTGCCCCCTCAACCTGAGCTCCTGCCCCCTCCTACTGAGCTCCTGACCCTCTCACCCTGCCTCCTGTCCCCCTCACACTGAGCTCCTGTCCTCCTCCACCAGAGCTCCTGCCCGCTTCCCTGAGTTCCTATACCCCTCCCCTGAGCTCATGACCCCCTGAGCTCTTGTCCCTCTCCACCCCATGCTCCTGTCCCCCTCGCCTTAGCTCCTATATCCCTCCCCTGAGATCTGGCCCCCTGCGCCTGAGCTGTTGTACCCCTCCCCCGATCTACTGTCCCCCTCCCCAGAGCTCATGTTCCCCATCCTTGAGCTCCTGTCCCTTCTCCCCTGAGCTCCTGTCGCCTCTCGCCTGAGCTTTTGTCCCACTCCCCCCGAGATTCTGTCCATCTCTCCTGAGCTCCTGTCCCCACTGAACACTTGACCCCTCTCCCCGTGTTCCTGCCCCGTCCCCCGACCTCCTGGCCCCCTCACCCTGAGCTCCTGCCCCCTCAACCTGATCTCCTGTCCCCTCCACTTGAGCTTCTGTCCCCTCTCCATCTGAGCTCCTGTCCCGCCTCCCTCTGAACTCCTGTCCCCGTCCTCCTGGGCTCCTGTTCCCCCTCCCGTCTGAGCTCCTGTCCCGCCTCCCCCTTAGCTCCTGTCCCCGTACCCCTGAGCTCCTGCCCCTTCCCCGTAAGCTTCTGCCCTCCCCCTCCTGAGCTCCTGACCCCTCACCCCGCCTCCTGTCCCCCTCACACTGAGCTCCTATCCCTCTCCACACTGAGCTCCTATCCCTCTCCGCCTGAGCTCCTGCCCCCTTTGCCCAGAGCTTTGTCCCCCTCCCCCCGAGCTCCTCTCCACCTGCATTGAACTCCTGTCCCCGTCCCGTCGAACTCCTGTCTCCCTCCCCCGAGCTCCTGTCCCACCCCACCTAGCTCCCGACCCCCCCTAATCTCTTGTACTCCTCCCCTGAGCTCTTGTCCCCCTCCCCCTGAGCTCCTGTCCCCCTCCCCGTGAACTCTTGCCCCCACACCTGAGCTCCTGCCCCCGACCCCTGATCTCCTATCCCCCTCCCCTGAAATCCTGTCCCCCGCCACCGAGCTTCTGTCCCTTCCCCCTGAGCTCCTGTCCCTCTCCCCTGAGCTCTTGCCCCCTCCCCAGAACTGCTGTCCCCTTCTCCCCAGCTCATGTCCCCTTCCACCCGAGCCCCTTTCCCCCCAAGCTCCTGTCCCCTTCCCTCGCAGCTGCTGTGCACTCCCCTCGAGCCCCTGTCTGCCTGAGCTCACATTCCCCTTCCCCCGAACGCCTGTCCCCTCCCCATTGTCCCGTTGAGCTCCTGTCCCCCTCTCCCGAACTACTTTTCCTCTTCCACCGAACTCCTGACTCCTTCACCCAAGCGAAAGAGGGAAACTGCCTGATTGAGACAGACAGACTAGGAGAGCAAGCGATGTTCAGTGAACGAATATGTTAATAGAGGAATAGAGGGTGGCGTGACAGTCGAACAGACAGAGCATGAGCGATTGAAAGAGAGAGAGAGAAGGGGCATGAGAGAGAGAATCAAAAATAGGAAGAGATTGCAGGCGATGGGAATGAGAGAGAAAGAGAGAGAGTCAAAATGAGAGCGAGTGTAATGAATGTCATACTGACAGAGCATGAGAGAGCGAGAGTTTGTGGGACAGAGAGAGACTGAAGGAATGAGACAAAGTGGAAAAGTGAGATGGACTGAGAGTCCGATAGACAAAGCATGAGAAAGAGAGAGAATGATGGGAATGTGAGAGGAAGAGAGAGAGACAATTGGAATGTGAGAGATTGCGTACCGAAAGTTAGACTGGCAGAGCACAAGAGAACGAGAGGCAGAGTGAGAGAGAGAGAGAGGAAGAGCGAGACAGACAGAGAGAGAGACAGACAGGGAATGAGAGCGAGTGGGAAAGAGAGAGGGGATGAGAGACAGAGAGAAAGAGAGGAAAGGGAGAGCAAAAGAGGCAGAACTACAATGCAACAGACAGAGCATGAAAGAGAGACAGACAGACAGATAGGGCCGCAGGGGGAAGAGACTGAGAGAGAGAGTGAGCGTCATACTGACCGAGCATGAGTGTGTGTCAGACCAAGAGAGAGAGAGAGAGAGAGACAGAGACAGAGAGAGAGAGGGAGAGAGAGACAGAGAGAGAGAGAGAGAGGGAGAGAGAGACAGAGAGAGAGAGAGAGAGAGAGAGAGACAGAGACAGAGACAGAGAGAGAGAGGGAGAGAGAGAGAGAGAGAGAGAGAACGATACAGACAGATAGGAAAAATGAGAGAGGGAAAACGAGAGGGGGAATGAGTGATGCAGGCAGCGCACGAAAGAGAGAGACAGACAGTGAATGAAAAACAGCCAACCCGACAAACAGAGATGAGAGAGCGACATAGAGACCCGGAATAATACTCTGGGGCATGAAATCAATACCCACAATGGCAAATAATGATATTTAAATTAAATTCATTCATTAATATTAACCTGGAATTGGAAGATCGCCTCAGCAATGAATCTCTCATTGATTGTTATAAAATTCCATCTGGTTCACTAATGCCCTTTAGAAAAGGAAATCTGCTCGTCTGCCCTAGGAATGTTTCAGCTCGATAGACAGAGCAAGCAAGAGAGAGACTGTGTGACAGGGAATAAAGGTGGTGTGAATGAGAGCATGATTGACAGAGGGAATGTGTGAGATGGAGAGATTGAATGAGCAGAAGGGAGAAGGGAATGACAGTCCGACAGAGCATGAGAAAGTGATGGAATGAGCAAAGAGGAGAGAGGGAAGGAAAGAGAAACAGGCAGTGAATGAAAGAGATAGACAACGATTGAGAGTAGAACAGGCAGTAGGAGAGAGAGAATGAGAGGGACTGAGACCCGAACAATCAGACATACAAAGAGAGATCTGGAGCTGCATTAGTTCAATGTGAGGGTTTGAGCTGTGTGCAGAATTGACCTGTGTGACTGGTTCATTTCCCAGTCCCAGGTGGAGCCTATGAGCGGGATCAGATATTTGCAAACTGCAGTAATGTTGCCGACAAGGACTTGGAGTTAAAGATTTCTAATCAGTAAAACAGGTCACCTCGTCAAAGCAGTTCTATCCTGGATTAACCTGTCAATGGACAGGGAACAAAGGGAGCAGATTGAGAGACATCTCAAAGTGTTACAGACTCAGTGGGTGAAGCAAACTGCTGATCTGGGGTGTTTCTGGGTGGGAGGGGACTCAGTCCCAATTACAAACCCTCCTCCCTCCCGCTCTCCAGGGGAAGGGATATCTCTCCGCCTGGTGTGTGTGGGTTGTGTGCTCTCAGTGTATCTTTGTTTCCACCTTTATCAATTAAATTCTTTCACTTTCTAAGCGGGATTTGTTTGTGATGGGTTGTTTCTGAGAGAATATCAGAATAACTGAGAGAGGAAGGTCTTGGATCTCCGTGTACCTTTTCTTATGAATATCTTGCTTTGATTTATCTAAATTCTTCTCTTCCCTCTCTTCCTGGTGACATTTCTTTTACTTTGATAACTGTAATGATAAGATGCTTAAAGGGAATGAAAGAGATTTGGGATGAAATTTTTATTGGACAGGATCTTCCTCTGCTTTGGTCAAAGACCTACACCCTGAGGCAGCAATCGATGGGACTCTGTTTGTTTGTGTCTGTTAATTATACCATTGGTGAATTTTCTCTCCCAGACCCTGGGGTTCATCGCCTCGGTTACATGTGCTCCTGTTGGATTTCGGTCCTTGAGTTTGAAAGGGGTTTAAAGCTTCGGTTAATTTAAACCTGGCCTTTCAATATGCCACAAGCATGTTAATCCACGATGCAGGATAGTGAGTGTTCACCCCGACAGAGACGAGATCGAAGTCATCAATGAGAACCCATGTGAATGTTTCTTATAATTTTTGAATAATTCTTCTGTTTCCGGGCAATTGAATGAAGTCAATGCTGAAGTGATATGCACGGAGTGCGACCATGTTAAGTAATTGTACACTGCGACCATTTTTAGTGATATGCACTGCGGACATTTTAAGTGATATATATGTCAAACATTTTAAGTGATATGCATTGCGTCCATTTAAAGTGATTTGCAGTGCGACCATTTTAATTGACAGGCAGAGTGACCATTTTAGGTGATATGCTGTGCGGCCATTTTAAATGATATGCAGTGTGACCATTTAAGTGATATACTGCGCGGCCACTTAAAGTGAAAGGCACTGTGTCCATTTTATGTGATATGCAGTACGGCAATATTAAGCAATATGCAGTGTGACCATGTTAATTAACATGCAATGCAACCATTTTAAGTAATAAGAACTGTGATCATTTATAGTGTTATGCTGTACAAATATGTGATGCGATTTTCAGTGTGGACAATCTTAAACGATATGGAGTGCAATCCTTCTTCGTGATATGTACTGCGGCCATTTTAAGTGATATGCAGTGAAACAATTTTGAGTGATCTTTCAAGTGTTAGATAAGTGGTTTATTTTTAAAGGCTTCATCGTCAAACTGAAGAAACGTTGGACCAGTTTTTTTTTATTCAAAAGGGAACTGAAATAACTGGTTTGGCAGCAATGTTTACTGGTTGTTACATGACTCCCAAATTGGTTAAAAATAGAGCAGAAGCCCTTGCAACACGGGATGTTGTGGGCAGATAAGCGACAGGTGCCTCTTGATAGGACACGCCTGGAGCAGCAGCGGGCGCCTGAAAGGACAGAAAAACTCACAACTTTTCGTTGTAGAGTCAGTGCGGTTTACCTTCTGGAATGAGAAAAATTTAGCCTGTCGCTGAGGAAGTGTCAATGAAGGAGAGAAGATGACAATCCTGCTTGTTTTCTAGCAACTATCTAAAAGACACGGAGACGTCCACTGTGGCAATTCATGTCGTCTCCGATCTTTGAAAAAAGCCTGCCGACCTACTTCTCAATGCCACCTGAGAAGAACTGTTCTAAACGATCCCAGTGACTCATCTATGTTTACTCAGAAGTTAGTCTGTATGTCAGTATTCGAACACAATACAGATAACGCATCTACTGTTTTCATAAGAAATGAGCAAATATTCAATCCAAATGTTTTTGTCTGTAACAGAGATATGAATCGCAAAAAAAAATGTTTTTTTTTTATTTTTGCAGTTAGCCAGTTTATGGATGTATGTGTCTGAATGAGTGTGGGGGGCTAAGGTTAAAAAGAGGCTTTAAAATGTCAATCTTTGTGATTATGCTTTACTTCATTACTAGTTAAGACTTATTATTTAATAAACTGATCATGTTGTTGAAAGTTAAAGAAAACTGACCAGAGTGTTCTATTCTGAGGAAAATAGAGTATAAGATTGACAAAGTGGGAACATTTAAAATATATGCTGTGACCTGTGGAGAAGTGGAACTAGAATAAACAGTTTAGTCCTCCCGCCTTTATTATAACACAGGTCAGAGGCTGATAACTCTGTGGCGAGTCACTCACCTCCTGTCACCCCAATGTCTGTCCACCATCTACAAGGCACAAGTCAGGAGTGTGAAGGAATACTCTCCACTTGCCTGGATGGGTGCATCTCCAACAACACTCAAGAAGCTCAACACAATCCAGGACAAAGCAGCCCGCTTGATTGCCACCCCATCTACAAACTTCACTCCCGCCACCACCGACGCACAGTGGCAGCAGTGTGTACCATCTACAAGATGCACTGCAATAATTCACCAAGGCTCCTTAGACAGCACCTTCCAACACGCAAGCACAACCACCTGGAAAGACAAAGACACAAGATGCATGGACACACCACAACCAGCAAGTTCCCCTCGAAGCCACTAAGCATCCTAACCTGGAACTGTATCGCTGTTCCTTCACTGTCGTTACATCAAAACCCTGGAACGCCATTCATAAGAATACTGTGTCTGGACCTGCCCCAATTGGAATGCAGCTTCTAACAGCACTGTTATATTAGCTACACCACAAGGCCTGCAGCCGTCATGTTGAAAGCTCAACACCACCTTGTCAAGGGCAATTAGGGATGGGCAATAAATACCGCCCTGCTCTGTCACCAAAGCGACAGGCCTCGCCCGTTGTCTGCCACCATAGCAACAGGCCGCCCCATTGTACTGTCACCACAGTGACAGGCCCTGCTCCCTGTACTGTCACCATAACGACAAGACACCTCTCCTGGCTGCAGGAAATAGTTATTTGGTGATTTAGTTTCTCTCATGAGTTTTTCGAGAAGGTGACCAAACAGGTGGATGAGGGTAAAGCAGTGGATGTGGTGTATATGGATTTTAGTAAGGCGTTTGATAAGGTTCCCCACGGTAGGCTATTGCAGAAAATACGGAAGTATGGGGTTGAAGGTGATTTAGAGCTTTGGATCAGAAATTGGCTAGCTGAAAGAAGACAGAGGGTGGTGGTTGATGGCAAATGTTCATCCTGGAGTTTAGTTACTAGTGGTGTACCGCAAGGATCTGTTTTGGGGCCACTGCTGTTTGTCATTTTTATAAATGACCTCGAAGAGGGTGTGGAAGGGTGGGTTAGTAAATTTGCGGATGACACGAAGGTCGGTGGAGTTGTGGATGGTGCCGAAGGATGTTGTAGGGTACAGAGGGACATAGATAGGCTGCAGAGCTGGGCTGAGAGATGGCAAATGGAGTTTAATGCGGAAAAGTGTGAGGTGATTCACTTTGGAAGGAGTAACAGGAATGCAGAGTACTGGGCTAATGGGAAGATTCTTGGTAGTGTAGATGAACAGAGAGATCTTGGTGTCCAGGTACATAAATCCCTGAAAGTTGCTACCCAGGTTAATACGGCTGTTAAGAAGGAATATGGTGTGTTTGCTTTTATTAGTAGGGGGATCGAGTTTCGGAGCCACGAGGTCATGCTGCAGCTGTACAAAACTCTGGTGAGACTGCACCTGGAGTATTGTGTGCAGTTCTTGTCACCGCATTATAGGAAGGATGTGGAAGCTTTGGAAAGGGTGCAGAGGAGATTTACTAGGATGTTGCCTGGTATGGAGGGAAGGTCTTACGAGGAAAGGCTGAGGGACTTGAGGTTGTTTTCGTTGGAGAGAAGGAGGAGGAGAGGTGACTTAATAGAGACATAAAAGATAATCAGAGGGTTAGATAGGGTGGATAGTGAGAGTCTTTTTCCTCGGATGCTGATGGCAAACACGAGGGGACATAGCTTTAAGTTGAGGGGTGATAGATATAGGACAGATGTTGGAGGTAGTTTCTTTACTCAGAGAGTAGTAGGGGCGTGGAACGCCCTGCCTGCAACAGTAGTAAACTCGCCAACTTTAAGGGCATTTAAGTGGTCATTGGATAGACATATGGATGAAAATGGAATAGTGTAGGTCAGATGGTTTCACAGGTCGGCGCAACATCGAGGGCCGAAGGGCCTGTACTGCGCTGTAATGTTCTAATGTTCTAATGTTCATCAATGAATTAATTCAACAACTGGGTCAAGGGATATTTCAGCGCAATCTTCAACTGCTCTCTGAACTGAGTCTGGGTCATGGCATAAATCGCAGTGTTTGTGCAGCAACTCAGGAGCTGCAGCATGAAGCCCAATTCCTGCAGAAAACGAGGTGGACGTGCAGACACAGACACCGACGTCAAATTCCACATCCGTGTCCATATGGAAAGCACCATTAACGCGGTCCACAACAGAATGAAATTGGCCGAGATAACTAGCAGTAAAATAATGGATTTCCTTCGGCTCTCCATCTGCGCGTCTCGGCGAGTCTCCCCAATGCTGTTAGCCCGGAGTCTCCTGTGTCCTCTGCTGCTCACTAAAATGTTTCTGTCGGTGAGAGCATTGAGCAGCAGAATCACCACAAATGGTAGCTCCGGGGTTAGAATGTGATGGAGGAATTCGATTGTTACCCAGACACGAGATATCTGAACATCCCTTTTTACAGAACAAAACCAGGGGGCGTTCATCAGCCAATAACGACCTGTTAACATAAAATACCAGAAGATGTCCTTTAAACAGCTCAGCACAGTCACTGTTCCCAGAGCCACAAAAGCCGTTTTCTCGCTGCAATATTTACATTTCAGCTTCTGGCAACAAATAGCTACAAATCGATCAAAGGTGAAAGTGACAGTGAACCAGACAGAACAGTCTGTGGCTGCGTAAAGCAGGACGGCGTGGATATTACACACGGGGATGGACCGCAGGAACTGAAACTGTCCCCAATAAACAATGGGAATCTGTCTCAATATCAGGTCCAGGATAATGACCAGTAGATCCGCCGCTGACATGGCCACCAGGTAGCGAGTGACACATTTGGAGAGACCGCACTTCCTCTTTGTCAGGATCCCAATCGTCAGCAAGTTAACTGTGAGGAAGGTAAATAAAGAGATAAATTATACATCAGACTGGAGCAGAGTTACCAGTTTGATTGAGGACTTATTAAGATTTACAAATATGTCACTGCATCCAATGATATGCTGAAATGATTGGACCTGAAATAACAAGCGGGAAGGTCTGCGATACGATGGAAGACAGGGGAGATGAAATGACTAAAGGGTGTTATTGAAATTATTAAACTCAATGTTAATCATAATCCTACCCTCCCTCCTTTCCTTTTATGGTTTAAAAAGTGTTCAGCTTCTCATCTCTCCCAGGTCTGATCTGAAACATTAACTCTGTTTCTCTCTCCTCAGATGCTGCCTGACCTGCTGACTATGTCCAGCGTTTTCTGTTTTTATTTCAGATTTTCAGCATCTGCAGCACTTTGGTCCTGCATCGAAAGTTAAATGTTGAACAGACTGAGAGATTCCCTCACCTCTGGCAAGCAGCACAGCTTTCAATTCAATTATTTTAAAACAATGATAGGGAATGAGACCACAAAAAATATCAATGAAACAAATAATCTCAATCGTCACTAAACTAACTATCAATAAGGGAAATTACCAGAAAATTATAGATCAGGTTGGAAGTAAAATACAACAGGTTGAAGGAGTTTGGATTGACATTTATACACGTATTACCATATTCGGTGTGTATCTAGTTATTGGACGAGTGACACGGATTTCAGCTGGAGATAGGCAGCTGAATTTAATACAGCCTGTGGGGTTCCTGACGGTTGCCGAAAATATGAGGGGACCCCTGTCTTGGCAATTCAGAACCAAGAAACAACGCATTTCAGTGGCGTTGGGACAGTTAACTGTCTGGGCCATCGTTCACATCCCTGCTGAACAATCAGATGGCCAGCAGCTCAGTAACATTGGCAAAGCCACCGGACGTAATGGAACTAGCAATACTACATCAGGCCTCGATGCAGCACCATCGCTGGAGCTCTAAAACCAATGTGAGTTTGGCAAGGACACCCAGGGCCAGTCAGCTAGTGGGGGCCACTGCGGTTCATCCAATAGGCTTGAGACCAGGACCATGACAAGAGACCTGGACCCCTGCTAAGTGTACCGAGGACACCGAGGCAACTGGGAGTAGGACCACTGTCAGTACTATACCAGACCTGGGACCAGGACAATTCCTGAAGAGCCTGGACCTCAGGCGTGTGAACGAGGCTGTTGGGGCCAGTGGTAGAGTTGCCACACTGTTAGTAATGCAGCAGGACCATTGCTGGAGACCCTGGACCTCAGGTAGCTGTTATGTGGTTGTTGGGGCCAATACGCCAGTGGGTGTCATTGAAGCTAATACACCATACCTGCAAGGAAGATCTTCGCTGGAGCCCGGGACACAAGTTAAGTGTATCGAAGACACTGTGCCAGTTAGCTAGTGGTGTTCACCGCCAGTAATACATCAGGCCTGGGATCAGGACCATCACTGACGTCCCCAACACAAATTAGGCGTGGCGGGGTTGCCATGTAAAGTTAGAGAATGGGTGGCAGTGGCAGTCCGACACGAAGCCGGAGACAGGGATCATCACTCGAGCACTGGGCCCCAGTAAGTGCGCTGAGAACTCCGGGAACAGTTGAACAGAGTCGGGACCACTGCCGGTGATACACAGCGCTGGGCCCAGGGCAATTGCTGGAACCCCAATCTCCAGGTAATTGTTTTGAGGTATCGAGATCCACTCAGGGAGTGGATGCGACTGCTGGATCGACTGCAGTTCTGGGACATGGAAGATCGCTGGAGTCCTGGACACAGTGGCGCAGTGGTTAGCACCGCAGCCTCACAGCTCCAGGGACCCGGGTTCGATTCTGGGTACTGCCTGTGTGGAGTTTGCAAGTTCTCCCTGTGTCTGCGTGGGTTTCCTCCGGGTGCTCCGGTTTCCTCCCACACTCCATAGACTTGCAGGTTGATAGGTTAATTGGCCATTACAAATTGCCCCCAGTATAGGTAGGTGGTAGGGAAATAGAAAGGGACAGGTGGGGATGTGGTAGGAATATGGGATTAGTGTAGGATTAGTATAATCCTGTTGGTCGGCACAGACTCGGTGGGCCGAAGGGCCTGTTTCAGTGCTGTATCTCTAAAACTAAAAACGAAAAACAAATAACTGTGGGGACTATATGGCACCAGTCAGGGAGTGTGCGAAACTGCTGGTACTACACCAAATCTGGGACCAGGCTCAACGCAGGTGCCCTAGACATCAGATAAGTGTGACAGATTCGCCGCGACCAGGTAGGTAGCGGATGCACTGCTGGCACTACACCAGGTCTGGATACACGCCCACTGCTTGAGAGTCTGGACATCAGGTAAGTTGTTTGAGGTTACTGGGGCCGCCAGGGGCCGGGTACCACTGCCAGACCTACTGCAATCATGAGACCTGGACCATTACTGGAACACCAGACTCCAAATAAGTGTAAGAAATTCATGTGGCCATTCAGAGATTGTGGCCCACTGCCAGTACTACAACAGGCCTGGAACCACATGCATTGCTGAAGTCCAACGCGCAAGATAAGCGTGATGAGGTTTTAGGACCAAGAGAAGCAGGATTGGAGGCCTCATGGCCTTTTCAGGTAAGCCGGCTTCCCGATAGTGTAGCTGGCTCTGCCAGGCCACTATGTTAATGGGGAGAGGTACAGGAAATGAAGCAACCCTTAACCCTTTCGTGTACAGTTGGTAGGTGACCATGCCCACTACAACATGTTGGTGAATGAGACCTTCATTCAGAAACAGACAGCGTTCCCATTGTTTTAGCCTCCATGCAGAAGCAGAATATGGCGGCTCGGAGACAATTACAAATCACCGCTAGACACAGCTCATGCTTCTACACCCTCAAACCACCTCTCACCGCCAACCAACATCACACAGTTAACAGGTGTATAACGTGAGAAAGGGAGTCACTATGAACATAGTGAAACAGACCATCGGTGTGATGAGGCAATGCTTCTGATGTCTGAACCGCTCGGGGGGAGCCCTCCAGTACATACTGGAGCAGGTGTCCAAGTTCATGGTGTTCTGCTGCACCCTTCCTTTCATCACCATCATGAGGACACAAGCATTGGCACCAGGAATCCGGAGGAGGAGGCAGGGAGGATATTTCCTGGATGCATTCGACCCAGACAGGCTGTCGGAGAGTCCCTGCTAAGATTCCAGTTCCCATAGGACAACTTCCCTTTCCCACCATGGATCCCACATTCTCTACCATTACACCCATCTGAGACTCCCCATCACAGCGTGCCCTTGGTCATCATCATGCAATAAAAAACACCAATAAAAACCATGTCATTAACATCTTATCCAAAAACACATCTAATTATACAAACCTTTCACCCTTGCCTGTCTTGTGGGTTCCCTCAACGTGCTCATTGCTCCAACACAGTGTTTCCCCACTGACTGCAGCATGGCTGGTGGAGAATGAAGATGGCCTTGCAGCAAGGCCTCGAGCAACTCTGGGCCTATAGGGCTCGGATTCGGACTGCACCACCTCCACATAAGCAGCAGCAGCCTGGGCTGACTGATGGGTAACAGCAAGAATACTGGTGGAGTGACAGTGAAGGGAGAACAAACACTGTCATCCTGAGAGAGGACAGAAGGTTCATGCTCCACGGGGACGCTGCCTGTCCCACAAAGCGACGCCTCAGTCATCCGAGTAATATACCAGATCACAGATTGCTGGACTGCTGTGAAAGCCTGCAAACCCCTTTGATCACTGAGATTCACAGCCATGATGGCAGCAGTCTGATCCTGCATGGCAGCAAGTATGGATCTCATGAACTCAGTCTGAGATTTCATATGAACTATCCTTTCCCCCTGCTGTCCTTTCAGCAGAAGCAGCAACGGCGGCAGTGAGGAGAGCTGGGGTATAAAAGGAGCAGAGCGCGAGGCCCGACACCAGCTATTGTTCATGTGTGTACCCAGATAGTGAATTGCAGCCACTTATTTGACTGTGTGCATGTGGTGGGGTGGCGGGGAAGGGGTTTGTAATAGGCAAGATCATCCCTGTTCAGTGGAAGTGCTTGACCAGCAAAAAAAAAAGAAAATCGATGTGTGACGTCAGAGGAGGGCTGGCATGTGACTGGTCGGTATTTCTTCCGTGCCTTGTGTTGTTTACTTCTTGTTTTTTTTTTTGGTTTTGGCCAAGTGATAAATCAGGCAATGTCATTACAGGTTAAGAATACACTCAAAGAGTTTCTTTTTCTTAATTACTATGATCCAAATTATTTAATTAAATAGCACAGAGATGGCTGGGCAGACGATGTGTTTTGGCTGTAGTAAATGGGAGCTGGTGGACCCTGGTGCGATCCACGGTGACCACATCTGCAGCAGGTGTTGGCTGTTCGAGGAATTTCAGCTCAGAATTGATGAGCTGCAGTCTGGGCTGCATAAACTGTGACACATTAGGGAGGGGGAGAATTATCTGGACATGGTGTTTCTGGAGGCAATCACGCCCCTTAGATTAATTACATTCAATCTGGACCTTGGTCAGCTGCAGGAGGGTGTGACTGCGAGTGAGGCAGATATGGGGATCCAGAATTAAGCTTTGGAGGAGACTCAGCCTGTGCCCATATCTAATAGGTGGGCAGTTCTTGCTCCCAGTGAGGATGAGGGCACAGGCTGCAGGGAGGATGAGTAAACTGACCACAGCACCGTGGTTCAGAGCGCCATTCAAGTAGGGGGAGAAAAGAGAAATATAGTTGTAGTCGGGGCTAGCATAGTTCGGGGAATAGATACTGTTCTCTGCAGCAAAATAGAGAGTCCCGAAGGCTGTGTTGTCCACCTGGTGCCAAGGTTAAGGACATCTCTTCAGGGCTGGAGACGAACTTGGAGTGGGAGGGAAAAGATCCAGTTGTTGCTGTCCACGTAGGTACCAACGACAGAGGTAGGACTGGGAAAGAGTTTCTGCTGAGGGACTATGAGCAGCTCGGGGCCAAATTGAAAAGCAGAACCACAAAGGTAATAATCTCCAGATTACTACCTGAGCAACATGATAATTGGCAAAGGGTAAATAAGATTAGAGAGGAAAATGTGTGGCTCAAAGATTGGTGTGGGAGAAATGGCTTCCGACTCATGGGATACAGGCACCAGTACTGGGGAATGAGAGAGCTGTTCTGTTGGGATGGGCTTCACTTTGACCATGCTGGGACCAGTGTCCTGGTGAATCGTATAACTAAGGTTGTAGATAATGCAATAAGGTAAGTATTGTGGTGGGTGTGGGGGTGGGGGGGTGGGGCGTTCAACTGAAGGGATGTTTAAAAAGTCGAAGAGTAACGAGAGAGCAGAGATGCAGGATAGTGAATGAACATACATTAATCAGAGAGTGACAGGAAGGGACAGAGAATAAAAGCAGAAGAGTACAGCAGAAATTAAAACCAGAGTCGGTAAAAATGGTAAAACGTCAAAGCGTAAAGCCCTTATCTGAATGCACGTAGTATTTGTAACAAGATAGATGAGCTGACGGCACAGATGGAATTAAATTAATATGATTTGATAGCTATCACTGAGACGTGTTGCAGGATGACCAGGACTGGAATCTCAATGTTCAGGGATATTCAATGTTCCGGAAGAATAGGCAGAAAGGAAAAGAAAGTGGGGGAGTTTTGCTATTAAAGGAAGGGATCAGTGCAGTTGTGAGTAATGATATAGGTGTAATAGATCGTGATGCAGAATCAGTTTGGTTAGAAATAAGGCATTGCAAGAGAAAGATGTGGTCGTGGTCTAAAGGCCCCCAAAGAGTTGCCTCTCTGTAGAACAAGATATTAATTAGGACAAAACGGAGGCGTGCAAGAAGGGCACTGCAATTATCATGGGTGATTTTAATCTGCATCGAGACTGTGCAAAGTAAATTGGCAAGGGTAGCATGTGAGACGAATCTGTAGAGTGCCTTACGGATTGTTACTTAGAATAATATGTTGCAGAACCTTCCAGGGAACAGGTTATTTTAGATTTACTATTGTGTAATGAGGTAGGATTAATAGGAGATCTCGCAGGCAAGGATCCTTTATGGGGAAACAACCATAACAAGGTAGAATTTCAAATTCAGTTTGAGAGTGACCAACTCGGGTCTCAAATCAGTGTCTTCAACTTAAACAAGGGCAATTACAGAGGTATGATGAAAGAGTTGTCTAAAGCGGGCTGGGAAGATAGACTACAGGGAAAGTCAGTAGATGAGCAGTGGCAGATTTTTAGGCAGATATTTCATAACACTCAACAAACATGTATTACAGTCAGAAGGAAGGACTCAAAGAGAACGATGAACTACGATAACAGGAAGTTAGGGAGAGTATCAAATCAAAAGCAAAGGCGTACAATGTGACGAAAACAAGTTGTAGGCGAGAGGATTGGGACGCTTTTCAAAACAGCAAAGGATGACTAAAAAATTAATAAAGAGGGAGAACATTGATTGTGAGAGTAAATTGGCAAGAAATATAAAAACAAACAGTAACAACTCCTACGGGTATATTAAAAGGAAGAGAGTAGCTAAAGTAAGTATGGGACAAAGAACAAAGAACAAAGAACAAAGAACAGTACAGCTCAGGAACAGGCCATTCGGCCCTCCAAGCCTCCACCTATCTTGATGCCTGCCTAAACTAACACCTTCTGCACTTCCGGGGCCCATATCCCTCGATTACCTTCCTATTCATGTATTTGTCAAGATGTCTCTTAAACGTCGCTATCGTATCTGCTTCCACCTCCTCCCCTGGCAGCATGTTCCAGGCACTCACCACCCTCTGTGTAAAAAACTTGCCTCGCTCATTGCCTCCAGATTTAGCCCCTCGCACCTTAACCCTATGTCCGCGAGTAACTGACTCTTCCACCCTGGGTAAAAGCTTCTGACTATCCACTCTGTCCAATGCCGCTCATAACTTTGTAAACCTCTATCATGTCGCCCCTCCACCTCCGTCGTTCCAGTGAAAACAATCCGAGTTTTTCCAACCTCTCCTCATAGCTAACGCTCTCCAGACCAGGCAACATCGTGGTAAACCTCCTCTGTACCCTCTCCAAATCCTCCACGTCCTTCTGGTAGTGTGGCGACCAGAATTACACGCAATATTCTAAGTGTGGCCTAACTAAGGTTCTGCACAGCTGCAACATGACTTGCCAATTTGTATATTCTATGCCCCGACCGATGAAGGCAAGCATGCCGTATGCCTTCTTGACTACCTTATCTACCTGCGTTGCCACTTTCAGTGACCTGTGGACTTGTACGCCCAGTCTGCCATGCGGGAGCTTGTCAAAGGCTTTACTAAAGTCCATATAGATAACATCCACTCCCCTTCCTTCATCAATCATCTTCGTCACTTCCTCATAAAACTCAATCAAATTAGTAGGACACGACCTCTCCTTCACAATACCATGTTAAACGATCCTTAGAAGAGGAGGATGGGGAGTTAATAACAGGGAACAGGGAAATGGCAGATAATTTAATCCAATATTTTGCATCAGTCTTCACGGTAGAGGACACTATAAACAATCCAACAATAATAGATGAGCAAGGTGTAAATGGGAGCGAGGAACTTGTGACAATCTCTATCACGAGGGAAAAAGTGCTGGACAAACTGATGGGCCTAAAGGCAGACACGTCACCAGGACCTGACAGCCTGGACCCAAGGGTTTTAACAGAAGTGGCTGCAGAGATAGTGGAGGCATTGGTCATAATATAGCAAAACTCATTAGATTCCGATTGGGTACCAGTGGATTGGAAAACCGCTGATGTGACACCCCTATTCAAGAAAGCAGGGAGACAGAAAGCAGAAAACTATAGACCACTTAGCTTAACATCAGTCATTGGGAAAATGCGAGAGTCCATTTTTAAGGAAGAAGTAGCAGGACATTTAGAAGAGCATAATGCAATCAAACAGAGTCAACATGGTTTTATGAAAGTGAAATCATGTTTGACAAATTTGTTAGAGTTCTTTGAGAAGATAACAAGCAGAGTGGATGAAGTGGAACTGGGAGATGTAGTGTATTTGGATTTCCAGAAGGCGTTTGATAAGGTGCCACATAAAAGGTTATTGCACAAAATAGGAGCTTAGGGTATTGGGGGGTAATGTGTTAGCATGGACTGAGAATTGGCTAACACACAGAAGGCAGAGAGTCGGCATCAATGGGTCTTTTTCAGGTTGGAAAGCTGTAACTAGTGGGGTGCCACAAGGATCGGTCCGAGGGCTTCAGCTATTTACTATCGACATTATTGACGAGGAGGAAGGGACAGGGTGAAGTGTATCCAAATTTTCTGACAATACTAAAATAGTGGGGAAGGCATGTGGTGATGAGGACACAAAGAATCTGCAAAGTGATATAGATAGGTTAAGTGAGTGGGCAAAAAATTGACAGATGGTGTTCAATGTGGCAAAGTGTGAGGTCATCCACTTTGGTAGGTAGAATAAAAAGGCAGATTATTATTTAGATGGAGAGAGACCACAAAATACTGCAGTGCAGAGGGATCTGGGTGTTCTTGTGCATGAAACACAAAAGGTTAACATACAGGTGCAGCAAGTATTAGGAAGGCAAATGGAATTTGTTGTTTATTGTTAGCGGTTAAAGTTTTAATATAGGGAAGTCCTGTTCCAACTGTACAGGGTTTTGGTAAGGCCACACCTGGAGTACTGCGCACAGTTTTGGTCCCTATATTTAATGAAGGATATACTAGCATTGGAGTCAATTCAGAAAAGGTTCACTGGGCTGATTCCTGGGATGAAGGGTATTTCTTATCAAGAGTGGCTAAACAGGTTAGGTCTTTATTCATTGGAGCTTCGCAGAATGAGAGGTGATCTTACAGAAATATATAAGATTTTAAGGGGGCTTGACAGGGTAAATGTTGAGAAGATGTTTCCACGAGTGGAGGATTCTCGAACTAGGGAACATAGTTACAGAATAAGAGGGCACACATTTGAAACTGTGATGTGAAAGGATTTCCTATCTCAGAGGATGGTCAATCTCTGGAATACTCTGCCTCAGAGAGTTGTGGAGGCTACATCACCAAACGTATTGCAGGAGGAGATATATAGATTTTTGAAATCTCGGGGAGTCGAGGGTTCGGCATAGGAGGCCCGAAAGAGGAGTTGCGTTCTGGGACAGATCAGCCATGATCTTACTGAATGGCGGGGCTGGCTTGAGGGGTTGAATGGCCTACTCCTGCTCCTATTTCTGATGTTCTTACGTCTGCAGCTCATTAGTGCTCGGCTGCTCACCACGTGCAGATTCCGCCTCTATACCAGCTTCTAAGGGCCACGCAGTGTAAGTATTTGATCTCGTGACTGTGAGTATCGGACCAAGTGATGGGGCTTCACCATCAGTGCTGTGCTGCAGTTTTCTCTGTCTCCTGGAGCTGCTGTGACTGGGAAGCTGTTAGTTTTGGGTTATCAGTGGCAAGCATAAAATCAGAAGGGGAGGATCGTGGTGAGGGATAGGAGGTGGGATGGAAAGCAGGAGGTCCACGGCCCCACCATCTGCAGCTTGTACATCATCCCAGACAGCAGGATGAGGGGGAGGTGGGACTTAAGAAGATACATAAGGCAGGAACATAGCATCATCCTGAATGCTCTCGGTGATGCCAGATGCTACGGGCTCTGTCACAGCCGGTCCCATAATCTGGTGAACCATCTGCTTCCTCAGGCTCAGGGGATGAAGGTCTGCCTGGCCCCCGCCGGTTCACTGCTGCTCCCTGTGATTATGGGGCACTTTGTCCTGTAAGAGAGAGGGCAGAATGTCAGTGATTGCGTTGCACTGTGTTAGGATGATGTGCCTGCCATAGCTGAATAGCTGGACGTATGTGGAGGCAGTGAGAGGTGCGTATGAGGCTGGTACCAGTGGAAGGTGTGTGAGGATGAGGTGGAGTATGTGAATGTTAGGTGTGAGTCCTGAGTGTTAGTGACTGCTGATGGGTGAGTGATGGGCGTGTGGTACATTGAACAGTGTGAGAGCTTGGTGGCAGCCTCCTGTGACTCAGTGCAGCTTCCCTTTAAGAGGAACAGACTGTCTTTAAGAGCTGAATTCTGGCTGAAGGTCGTGCCAGCCACACACACAGTTCGGCCCCTGTTAAGCGTGCAGACAGACAGCAGCGTGGGTCATCAAGGGCTGCACGTAGAATTCATGGAAGTGAGGAGTCAGCATGACGTTTGTGTGTCACCTCCCTCAACAGCAACGGAAGCGGGCAGATCATCACCCCTCTGCCCAAAAAGCGATGCAAAACTGATTTTCTCTCCTTTCTCTTTTCCTTTCTCTCATCCACGCTTTCTCACTCCCTATGCATCACTCTCTCTCTCTCTTTCTCACACTTCACGCTCTGTTTATAGCTAATCGATCAGATATTTCAGCAGCAGAGAAGGAGGCTATTCGGCCCATTGTGTAAGTTTTACCGCTATGAATGCGGTATGTAAGACGTTCCACTCCCCCGCCCCCCATTTTACCAGACTCCTGCATTTGTTTTGTTTTTCCAAGTATTTGTAATGCTCCCTTTTGTAAATTATGATTGAATATACTTCCATCATGTTTTCAGGCAGTGAATTCCAGATCCCAACAATTCGCTGAGTAAAAAAAAATATATTATTTATATATATATTCCTCATTTCACCTCTGGCTCTTTGCCAATTACCTTCAATCTGCGTCTTCTTACCACTGAACTTTCTGACACTGGAAACAGTTTCACATTAATTATCCTAACAAAACCCTTCATGATTTTGAATTCTATATTAAATATCCCCTTACCCTTCACTGCTCGAAGGAGAACAATCCCAGCTTTTCCAATCTCTTCACATAACTGAATTCCCAAATCCCTGGTACCATTCTAGTATACCCGGCCTGCCATAATCCCACCCGGTGTGGTACTGACCCACACAGTGAGCTGGAAAGGCCCAATTCTAACCCCGGCCTATGTTAATCCCACCCGGTGTGGTACTGACCCACACAAGAGCATGAAAGGCCCTGTTCTATGCGCAGCCTGTTTTAATCCCATCCCGTGTAGTAGTGACCCACATAGAGATCAGGAAAGGCTCGATTCTATCCCTGGCTTGTGTTAATCCCAACTGGTGTAGTACTGACCCACACAGCGAGCAGGAAAGACCCCATTCTACCACTAGCCTGTGTTAATGACACCCCGTGTGGTATTGACCACAACACATCGAGTAGTCACGACCCAATTCTATCCCTGGCCTGTGCTAACCATACCTGGTGTGCTACTGACCACCAGACACAGATAAGTCGAGATGCATTTCTATTCCCGGCCAGTTAATCTCCTCCAGCGTGGCTCTGAGTTCCATGTACAATGAACGTCAGAACGCTGAAGTCTGTATATTGCCCATGTTGTACCTGCCCTGGGAGTGCCGAATTGAACAGTGCAGAAGGTGTTTTACTCTGTATTTAACTAGATTTTTCTTGTCTTTACACACCAGGTCCCTTTTATATATAATATGTCGTGGAAGCCTTTATTTCTCAGGGCACCCTGAAATACATTTTATAAAATGATCTTATTAAAATCGAATAAATAAGACAAACACTCAAATTAAAATTGAATTGTCTACATCAATGACATATTCCAGTCCCTGCAGTGCCCACCGGTCATGGAACGCCTCAAGCAAACCTGCAGACGCCACATGCTCTTTATCCAGGGACACCCAGGTGCGAATGTAACCTCGGAAGAGTGTCAGGCAATCAAGTCCGACGGACACCCCAATGGCCCGCATCCTAGACCTGATAATTGCCACCTTGGCCAGGCGCCGTAGCAGACCGATGAGGAGATTTCCCTCCTGGTCTACGCCCCTCCATATCAGGTGCCCAAAGATCAGGAGCGTGGGGATGAAGTCCAACCAAAGCTTGGGGAGCAGCTCCCATAACTACTCAAAGAGAGGGTGCAACCTCGCACACTCCATGTATACATTGAACATGGACATATTCAGGCCACAGTAATTACAGGTAATCTGAGAGTGGCCACCATGTCCTGGCCAATGCCAAGCAGGACCTTACCGAGAGTCCGAGTGCCTTCCATGAAATCTTGAAGCACGTGAGTGAGGAAGGGGTAAACCATGTTAATTCCCTAGGTTTTAAACGCTGTTTCTGAATGGCCGCCAATCATTAGTCCGGATATCTCTGGCATTTGCAGTAGTGAAAGCAGATCCCGTGACCAAATTCACACCAATTCCTGAAGTCTTCGGAGCAGACTTGAACCAATATTCCCCGAGCACTCACTAACGTTAAGGTAGTAGCTCTCCACAGGCCAGAAAACAGTCAGAGATCAGGTCATCTACATTTCCTAAAGAGGAAAAGTGTGACCCCATGTGCTGTTTTAATTGTTAGTGCCTGGGGCACTATGCTCACGACTGCTGAAATAGGGACATTGGTGAGACTGACAATAACAGGGATTCCCGTTATCCTCCAATCTCGGCCACTGTTCCAGTGACTGCTGCAATAGGGACATTGGTGAGACTGACAATAACAGTGATTCCCGTTATCCTCCAATCTCGGCCACTGCTGCAATAGGGACATTGGTGAGACTGACAATAACAGTGATTCCCGTTATCCTCCAGTCTCGGCCACTGCTCCAGTGACTTCTGCAATAGGCACATTGGTGAGACTGACAATAACAGTGATTCCCGTTATCCTCCAGTCTCGGCCACTGTTCCAGTGACTGCTGCAATAGGGACATTGGTGAGACTGACAATAACAGTGATTCCCGTTATCCTCCAGTCTCGGCCACTGCTCCAGTGACTGCTGCAATAGGGACATTGGTGAGACTGACAATAACAGTGATTCCCGTTATCCTCCAGTCTCGGCCACTGCTCCAGTGACTGCTGCAATAGGCACATTGGTGAGACTGACAATAACAGTGATTCCCGTTATCCTTCAGTCTCGGCCACTGCTCCAGTGACTGCTGCAATAGGCACATTGGTGAGACTGACAATAACAGTGATTCCCGCTATCCTCCAGTCTCGGCCATTGTTCCAGTGACTGCTGCAATAAGCATCAATCTGGGGTATCAATCATTTCACTTCCATCACGGGGTTCAACAGGGTGATACTGCCCAGTCCATTATAAACTTTCCCAGTATAGGAAAGCAGTAGTAATAGTATTCACCTTTCAGAGAGTCGTAGAGTCATCGAGTCAATAACCGTGTCTTTTTGACATTCTGCATTGCAGTTGATGCTCACCTTTGTTTCGCCTACCTTCGAATGTCACCTTCTACTTTTCTACCTCCTGCTACCAGCTTTACTTCCTCCCAATTTGATCCTTCCTTCCAATTTCAAAAGGAAATTGGATGGGTGCTTGAAGGAAGTGAACTTGCAGGGCGACGGGGATTGAATGGGGAGTAAGACTGACTGAATTGCTCCACAGAGAACCATTACGGTCTCGATGGGCTGAATGGACTCCTTCTGTGTGGTTAGTGACTTTGACTCTATCACTGTCTATGACTGAATGTGGGATATGTCTCCTGCTCCTGCCTGGAACGATCCAGATCCATAAAATTTCAATGAAATTGTGATGTTAACAGCCGCTGATATCTCCGTCCTCACCCTGGTCTGAGGCTGCAGCTCGTGATGCAGGAGGAGACATAGCTCTGTGACCACCTCCTTATTGAATCAGTGTCACCTCACACACTGCTCCTGGGTTAGGTGTAGTTAAGAAAAGTCCTCATAGGAAACCCGGGGTGGGTCGGGCAGAAGCCCCTCCTCCTCCTTCTTCACAGAGCTTCCCCTCTATGCAGCCTCTGATCCATTTGTTGGTCATGTTACAGAGCCACAGTCACTGTAACTAGACCCCATACCTCGTCCAGTGTTGGTTCAACACATCCTCTGTCCTCCCTGAATGTCTGCAGCAGCTCACAACAAAACCTCCAGAAAACCATCCACTCCACTAACTTTACAATAGCAGAAGTAAGTCAAAAGCCCCTCACCTGTAAGTTGGATGCCTGGGACTTTTAAATAATACTAGAGCGAGTTCCTGGTGCTGCTGAATTTATGTTCAGCTGAGAGTGACTAACACAGGCAGTCAGTAGACATGCAAAGATCAAGTTTCAAAGACGTTCATCAAAGCTGCTGGAATAGCAGTTTGACATGACATTCCACAATGGCTTGACAGATAATAGCTGGAGGTAGATATTTACCAGGAAAAGCAACAGCAAGAGGGGCAGCGTAAATTACAGGAGCAGTAATGCAATTAAACATGCTTTATAGAATTAATAGCTGTGTCGAGACACTTACCAGGGACACCAACAATAGCCAGGAATGGATAGTAAATATATTGAATTATCGCAAGTGCATACAGGATCCGATCGTCTAATGAGTACCAATCATGATATGTGGAAAGATAGTAACAATCCGAGGATAAACTCCTGTCCATTGTTGTAACATTCCAATCTATTGTTCGCAGATTCTTATCTATCCTTTCCCTCTCTCTGGAGCTGTTGATCCCTATTAGTGCCGGGGTTGTTGATCCCTCTGACACTATGTGATAAGACTTTGAACGGAGTCCCTTATTAATAGCAAAGGGAAACCTTCCTGTGACACAATTCGGGTCCATGGAGACGACATTAATTACAGTCACTGAACAAACAGATTCAGTTCACCCTTTTCAATCCAACACTTTTTGTACCACAATAAACAATAACAATTACCGAGTCTGGATGGGATGTATAAGGGTTGCTGAGGGAGGGAAAGGTGGAAATAGCAGACGCACTGGCCAGAATATTCCAATTCTCCTTGGATATGGGAATCGTGGCAGAGGATTGGTGGATTGTCAATGTTGTACCCTGATTAAAAAAGGAGAGATGGAGCAAACTCTGTGTTTACTGACCAGTCAATGTAACGTCACTGATGGGGAAATTTCTCGAGTTCACAACCCAGGACAAAAGTATTCGCTGCTTGAGAAAAAAAAACAATGGACAACAAATGGCAAGCAGCAAGGATATGGTAAGACAGGTCATGTCTAGTAACTGTCAACGACAACAACTTACATTTATATAGTGCCTTTAATGTAATAACACATCCCAAGGTGCTTCACAGGATCATTATGAAGCAAAGTACGACACTGAGTCACAGCAGGAGATATGAGGTCAGATGACCAACAGCTTGGTCAAAGAGGAAAGTTTTATGTAGTGTCTTAAGGAAGGAATGTGATGCAGCGTGGCAGTGACAGTGGGATAGTGGCAATGTCACTGAACTAGTAATCCAGAGGCTCAGACTAATGCCCTGGGGACATGGGTTCAAATTTCACCAGCTGCTATGGTGGGATTTGAACCCATGTCCCCAGGGCATTAGCCTGAGCCTCCACCATAGTAGCTGGTGGAATTTGAAATTCAATGATTTAATACATTCAACTGATAAATAAAAATCTGGAATTGAAAGCTGGACTTAATAATGTTGCCATGAAACTATTATCAATTTTTATAACAATCGATCTGGTTCATTAATGTCCTTTAGGGAAGGAGATCGACCATCCTTATCCGTTCTGGTCTCCTTGTAACTCGATGTGGTTCACTTTTAACTGTCCTTTGAAATAATCTAGCAAACCAATCAGTGTCAAGAATAATTATGGATGGACAACAAAGATGCAGGAATGGCATTCCAGAGTTTTTCATAAGGGTCGTTAACTAGTCTAGGGCATTACTCTGGACACAGGTCTTTGTGCGGACATTCCTGGCAATGATAATATGAAGCCTCATCTCCACATATCGAAACAATTGTCGTTTATAAACTGTCATCTTATTGATTGGTTACTGTATGGTTCAAAAATGAAAATTACAAGAAACAATGAGACAGCACTCAAAAGCTAAAATTAAACATCAATGACTCTACTAGATTCAGTAGGAATACTATTAGTTAACAATTATACAAAATGCCTATTCACAATGTACCTGTTAGAAATACATCCATTAGTCACAAACATGTTACAAGGAGTCATGCATACATGATAACCCATTGAGCATTTACCTCCCTGCTAATCGTTCAGTAACTGACCAAGCTCCTCGAGCTTGTCACTGAATCACTGTTTGCAATGATTTTTACACCTTTCAGATCAAGTTGGGCAGGTTGTTTAATTGACATGATCATACTGTCCCATCAAAATCCACTATAAACTTCAATTGTCCAATGAGATGTCTAATTCTTTGTTCAGGCTGTGATATGAGAGACTGCCTTGTCGGTGAGCATGTGCTTACATGTCCGTCAGCAATTTCATCACCCCTTGTGAATGTTACAGATGCTTTAGGATTGTTATCAGAACAAACAAGAGCAGATTTCCTTCCTGGTCAACATAGATATTTTAAACCACAGGACAAATTAAACAGTCCAAATCCCTTACATTCCTGACATCTTACAAACTGTTGCTTAGAGAATTTCTAGTTTATTTGCATTTCAAAACAAGACATACTCTGACATCATTAATCTTCTTGAATGGAACTCTAGAATTAAAATGTCTATTCTAATTTTGATCATTGTCAATTATTGTAAAAACCCATCTGGTTCACTAATGTCCTTGAGGGAAGGAAATCTGACATCCTAACCTGGTCTGACCTCCATGTGACTCCAGACTCACAGCAATGTAGTTGATTCTGAAATATCCTAGCAAGCTGCTCATTTGTACGAAACAGCTAGAAAGTCTAAGAAAAGAAATTAAACCAGACGGACCACCTGGCATAGACCTAGGCACCGGAAATGACAAAAACATTGTGGGTAAAGCTACCCCAAATAGACAGCAGCTGTTCACGAAGGCAGCTCACCACCACCTTCTCAAAGGCAATAGGGGATGGGCAATAAATGCTGGCCTAGCCAGCATCATCCCATGAATGAATAAAAAAAAACTAGCCCTGTCGACCCTTTAAAGTCATCCTTACTTAACATCTGGGGGCTTGTGCCAAAGTTGGGAGAGCTGTTCCACAGACTAGTCAAGCAACAGCCTGACATATTCATATTCATAGAATCATACCTTACAGAGAGTGTCCCAGACACTGCCATCAACATTGCCGGGTATGTCCTGTCCCATCATCAGGACAGACCCTCATCTCCAGACCCCATGAAGCTTCATGGCAGCAGGTCAAACATGGGCAAGGAAACCTCCTGCTGATTACCACCTTCCACCCTCTCTCAGCTGATGAGTCAGTACTCCTCTATGTTGAACACCAATTGGAAGAAGCACTGAGGGTAGCAGCGATACAGAATGATCTCTGGGTGGGCGAAATCAATGTCCATCAGCAAGAATGTCTCGGGAGCACCATTACTGACTGAGCTGGCAGAGTCCTAAAGGATACAGCTGCTAACTGGGTCTGCGGCAGGTGGTGAGGGAACTAACATGAGGGAAAAATCTATTGGACCTCGTCCTCACAAATGTAATGATCACAGATGCATTTGTCCACGACAGTATTGGTAGGAGTGACCATCACACATCCTTGTGGAGACAAAGTCCCGCCTTCACACTGAGGGGCCCACCATTGTGTTCTGTGGCTCTACCACCATGCTAAATGGGATAGATATCAAACTTATCCAGCAACTCAAAACAGGGCATCTATGAGACGCTGTGGGCCATCAGCGGCAGCATAATTGTACTTAAACACAATCTGTAATCTCATGACCCGGCATATCCCCTACTCTTCCATTACCATCAAGCCAGGAGACCAACCCTGGTTCAATGAAGAGTGCAAGAGGGCATGCAAGGAGCAGCACCAGCCATACCTCTAAATGAGGTGTCAACATTGTGAAGCGACAACGCAGGACTACTTGCATGTAAAATAGCGGAAGCAGCATGAAATAAACAAGACTAAGCGATCCCACAACTAAGGGATCAGAACTAAGCTCTGCAGTCCTGCGACATCCAATCATGCATGGTGGTGGACAATTAAACAACTAACTGGAGGAGGAGGTTCCACAAGTATCCCCATCTCCAATAATAGGAGAGCCCAGAGCATTCGTCCAAATGATAAGGCTGAAGCATTTGCTAAAATCATCAGCCAGAAGTCCCGAGTTGATGATCCATCTCAGCCTTCTCCTGTGGTCCCCAGCATCACAGATGCCAGTCTTCAGCCAATTCGATTCCTCCAAGTGATATCAAGAAATGACTGAAGGCACTGCCCAGTTAACGTGATTCCCTTGCCAGTCTCACCCGTTAAGCTGACTCCCTTGCCAGTCTGGCCCGTTAAGGTGACTCCCTTGCCAGTCTGTCCCGTTATGGTAACGCCCTTGTCAGTCTGTTTGTTAAGGAAAAGCCCTGGCCAGTCTGACCCATTACGGTGACTCCCTTGCCAGTCACTCCCGTTAAGTTGACTTCTTTGTCAGTCTATCCAGTTACGGCAATGTCCTTGCCGGTCGGTCACGCTAAGGTAACGCCCTTCTCAGTCTGTCAATTTAGGTTGGCGCTCCTGCCTTTCTGTTTGTTAAGGTGACTCCCTTGCCACTCTGTCATGTTAACGGAACACCCTTGTCAGTCTGTTTATTAAGGAAACGCCCTTGCAAGTCTGACCCGTTAAGGTTACACCCCTGTCAGTCTGCTTGTTCAGGTTACGCCCTTGCCAGCCTGACCCGTTAAGGCAACTCCCTTGCCAGTCGGTCCCGTTAATGTAACGCCCTTGTCAGTCTGTCCATTAAGGTAACGCGCTTTTTTTCTTTTCTTTTGAATAAATTTATTAAAGCCAGATAAATAAACAAAATACTTAAATTAAAATGCCATTCTCGGCGTCAACGATGCACACCAGTCCCTGCCATGCCCACCGGTCGCGGAAAGCCTCAAGCGTACTGGCGGACCCCGCATGTTCCTTCTCCAGGGACACCCGGGCGCGAACGTAACCGCGGAAGAGGAGCAGGCAATCGGGGAGGACGGACCCCACGACGGCCCGCAACCTGGACTTGTGAATTGCCACCTTGGCCAGGCCCAGGAGCAGACTGACGAGGAGATCCTCCTCCCGGTCCACGCCCCTTCGCACTGGGTGCCCGAAGATCAGGAGCGTGGGACTGAAGTGCAGCCAGAACTTGAGGAGCAGCCCCTTCAGATACTCAAAGAGGGGCTGCAACCTCGCACACTCCGTATATACATGGAACACGGACTCGTCCAGGCCGCGGAAAGTACAGGCGGCCTGGGAGTCCGTGAACCTACTTAAAAGCCTATTGCACGGGACTGCTCTGTGCAGCACCCTCCACCCCAGGTCCCCGATGTAAAGGTGGAAGACTCCCGCGTAGAAAAACCAACCATCGGGGATTCCCCTCGCCGCCAGAAGGCAAGGCGGACCGCCTGGGCGTGTCAGGCTGGCTGACGAGGGCGAGGAAGTGGAGAGTGTGCAGGAACAGCCCGTACAGGAAACACCTCCGCGCCGATTGGAATGGCACGGAGGGGATTTCCAAGAGGGGGCTCGGTTTGTGCGGGTCCGGCTCCCGAGGAGGGTTTCGGGGCCTGGGTCCGATGAGCAGCTCCGGCCGAGCGGGGATCAGCACGACCGGGATTGCTCTGCACTCAGGTAACGCCCTTGTCAGTCTGTCCTGTTAAGGTAATTCCCTTGTCAGTCAGTCCATTAAGGTAACCTCCTTGTCAGTCTGACCCGTTAAGGTAACACACTTGTCAGTCTGTTCGTTAAGGTAATACCCTTGTCAATCGGTCCATTAAGGTAACCTCCTTGTCAGTCTGACCCGTTAAGGTAACACCCTTGTCAGTCTGTCCCGTTCAGGTAATACCCTTGTCAGTCTGTCCCGTTAAGGTAACACCCTTGTCAGCCTGTGCCGTTAAGGTAACACCCTTGCAGTCTGTCCCGTTAAGGTAACGCCGTTGCCAGTCTCGCCCGTGAATGTAACGTGCGTGCCAGTCTGTCCATTAAGGTAATGCCCTTGGCAGTCTGTCCGGTTAAGGTAAGGTCCTTGCCCGTCTGTCCCGTTGAGGAAATGCCCTTGTCAGTCTACCCCGTTAAGGTAATGTCCTTGCCAGTTTATCTTTTAAGGTAACACCCTTGTCAGTCTTTCCCATTAAGGTAATGCCCTTGTCAGTCTGTTTGTTAAGCTAACGCCCTTGCCAGTCTGTCCCGTTTCGGTAATGCCCTTGCCAGTCTCGCCCGTTCGTGTAACACCCTTGTTAGTCTGTCCATTAAGGTAAGGCCCTTGCCAGACTGTCCGGTTAAGTTAACCCCCTTGCCAGTCTTTCCCATTAAGCTAACCCCCTTGCCAGTCTCGCCCGTTAGTGTAACACCCTTCTCAGTCCCTCCGTTTCGGTAACGGCCTTGCCAGTCTCTCCCGTTAAGTTGACAACCTTGTCTGTCAGTCTCGTTAAGGTAACAGCCTTGATACTCTGTCCCGTTAATGTACTGCCCTTGCCACTCTGTCCCATTAATGTAACTGCTGGGGGTTGTTTTCAGTGGTGGAGAATTATGAGACATGTAACGAGCGGGTAGCCATTGTCTCCAATGACAGTGCGACAGGACTGAGATAGGTGAGCAGAATGGGCAGACATGTGGCAGATGGAAGTGTGAGACAAGTTTGAGGTGATGCATTTTGACAGAAGAAAAAGGAAGCCAATATAGACTTAATAGTACCGTTCAAAACAGTGTGTAGGAACAGAGAGACCTGTGGGTGCATGTGCATCCATCTTTAAAGTTGGATACCTGGTCCTTTTACATAACCCTAGAGGGGGTTCCTCGTGTTGCTGAATGTCTGTTCAGTTGAGAGTGACTAACACAGGCGGTCAGTGGACATGCACAGACCAAGTTTCAAACGCGTACATCAAAGCTGCAATGGCTGATTGACACCATATTCAGACCCCTCCTCACACCACAGACACGCACACGTTACACCCACTCCCGCACCCCGGCCAGCCTGGGTGTCCTGTGCAATGTGTTGGATGTGACTGACAGTGCAGCTCACACCATTTTGTGGATCCAAACTTACTCAGCACCAGTGGAGCTGGAGAGTGGAAATGTGTGATCAGGGAGAGAAACAGAGGGAAAGAAATTCCCTTTAGAAAGAGAATTAGAAAGAAACTTTAAGATGAACAAGTTTCAGGGAATATTGGAAATGGACAGGGGATTGAGATGATCAAAGCGGTGAGGCCTAGGAGGGATTTGAACACACGAGTGATAAAATTAAAATTGAGGTGTTGCTGGAATAGGAACATGGGACTCAGGAGCAGGATTAGGCCATTTAGCCATTTGAGCCTGCTCCACCATTCGATAAAATCATGGCTTAACATGGCTGAACTCTTATTTTTATACTGCATTCCATAGTTCCAATCTCCTACACAAGAGGAAATATCTTCCTGGTATTGGCTCTATCAAATCCACTCAGGATCTTACATGTTTCACTCAGATCACCTCTTATTCTTTCATAATCCAAAGGGTATAACAAAACCTTTTCAATTTTTTTTCATAATATAAGCCCTCCATTCGCTGAATGAATCAAGTGAACTTAGTCTGACCTGCTTCTAATGCAAATATATCAGTTTTTTTTCATATAAGAAGACCAAAACTGTACACAGTGCACCTGATGAGTTCTCACCAAAGCCCTGCACAGCTGCAGTAAAACCTCCCCACTTTTGTACACAATTCCCTTTGCAATAAACGCTGACATTCCATTTGCCTTCCTAATCACTTGTTGTCCAAGTAGACTAACTCTTATGATTGCTGTACCACGACACTCAGATCTATGCTCAGATTTATACGCAGAGCATAAAAATTGGCAAGTCATGCTGCAGCTGTACATAACTTCAGTTAGGCCACACTTAGAATATTGCATGATATTCTGGTCGCCACACTACCAGAAGGACGTGGAGGCTTTGGAGAGGGTACAGAAGAGGTTTACCAGGATGTTGTCAGGTCTGGAGGGCATTAGCTATGAGGAGAGGTTGGAAAAACTCGGATTGTTTTCACTGGAACGACGGAGGTGGAGGGGCGACGTGATAGAGGTTTACAAAGTTATGAGTGGCATGGACAAGAGTGTATAGTCAGAAGCTTTTTCCCAAGGTGTAAATGTCAGTTACTAGGGGAAATAGGTTTATGGTGAGTGGGGCAAAATTTAGAGGGCATGTGCGAGGCCAGTCCTTTACACAGAGGGTTGTGAGTGCCTGGAACTTTCTGCCAGGGGAGGTGGTGGAAGCAGGTCCGATAGCGACGTTTAAGAGGCATCTTGACAAATACATGAATAGGATGGGAGTAGAGGGATACGGTCCCCAGAAGTGCAGAAGGGTTTAGTTTAGATCGGCATTAAGATGGGTGCAGGCTTGGAGGGCTGAATATCCTGTTCCTCTGCTGCACAATTCTTTGTTCTTTGTTCTTTACCCCTCTGTACCACCGAGTCTTCATTCTCTCTACATTTAAATAGTATATTGCTTTTCTATTCTTCCTGCCAAAGTAGACAAGGTCAAATTTTTCACATTATACTCCATCTGCCAAATTTGTGCCAATCTCACTGAACCTATTTATTTGCCTTTGTTAACTCTTTCCCTCCTCTTGCCGACTGATTTTCATTCCCATCTTGCTGTCATCGGGACATTTAACTACCACACATCCTGTCCCTTCATCCAAGTCATTGATATGGATTGTAAATAGTTGAAGCCCCAGCACTGATCCCTGTAGTTACTGTTTTCCAACGCAAAAGACCCATTTATCCCTAGCATCTGCTTCCTGTTCACTAACCGATCCTTTATCCATGCCAATATGTTACCTCTATGTCATGCATTTGGAAATACAAGTACACCACATCTACAGGTGCCCCTTTATCCACCTTGCTTGTCACTTCCTCAAAGAGCTCTAATAAATTAGTTACATATGATTTCCCTTTCACAAAACCTTGTTGATTCTATTTGGTCCATGATGATTTTCCAGGTATGCTGCTATAACCTCCTTCTTAATGGATTCTAGCAATTTCTCTATGACAGATTTCAGGCTAACTGGCCAATAGTTTCCTGTTTTCCGTCTCCCTCCTTTCTTGAATAAATGTGTTACATTTTCTATTGTCCAATCCGCTGGGTCCTTTCCAGAATCTAAGGAATTTTGTAAGTTTTTAATCAATGCCTCCAATATCTCTGCAGCCACATACTTTAAGGCTCTAGGATGCAGGCCTCTAATCCTGGGGACGTGACATACGAACATACAAACATACGAATTAGGAGTAGGAGTAGGCCACTTGGCCCTTCGAGCCTGCTCCGCCATTCAATTAAATCATAGTGATCTGATTGTAACCTCAATCCACATTCTCGCCTATCCCCAATAACCTCTCACCCACTTGCTTATTAAGAATCTATCTACCTCTGCTTTAAAAGTATTCAAAGACTCTGCTTCCACTGTCATTTGAGGAAACGAGTTTCAAAGACTCACGACCCTCAGAGAAAAAATTCTCCTCATCTCTGTCTTAAATGGGCGACCCCTTATTTTTCAACAGTGACCCCGAATTCTAGATTCTCCCACAAGGGGAAACATCCTTTCCACATCCACCCTGTCAAGAACCCTCAGTATCATATATGTTTCGAACAAGTCGCCTCTTGCTCTTCTAAACTCCAGTGGATACATGTCTCTGCTTTCCGACCTTTTCTCATAAGACAACTGGCCCATTCAAAGTATTGGTCTGGTCAACCTTCTCTGAATGCTTCCAATACATGTACATCCTTCCTTAAATAAGGACACCAATGCTGTACACAGTACTCCAGATATGGTCTCACCAATTTCCTGTGTAACGGCAGCATAACCTCTCTACTTTTCTATTCAATTCCCATTCCAATAAATGATATCATTCTATTAGCTTTCCTAATTACTTGCTGAACCTGCATGCTAACCTTTTGTTATTCATGCACAAGGACACCCAGATCGGTCTGCATCTTAGAGCTCTGCAATCTCTCACCATAGAAATATGCTTCTTTTCTATTCTGCCTGCCAAAATTGACAATTTCGCATTTTCTCACATTGTACTCCATTTGTCAGATATTTTCCCACTTACTTAACATATCTATATCCCTCTGCAGCCTCCTCATGTCCTCTTCACAAGTTATTTTCCTAACTATCGATGTGTCATCAGCAAATTATCACGTTATCACCCCGGCCAGCCTGGGTGTCCTGTACAATGTGCTGGATGTGACCGGCAGTGCAGCTCACACCATTTTATGGATCCAAACTTCCACATCACCAGTGGAGCTGGAGAGATGAAACGTGTGGTAAGGCAGAGAGAAAGAGGGAAATAAACTCAATTAGAAAAAGACTTTAAGATAATCCACTTTCAGGAATATTGGAAATTGACAGGGGATTGGGATAATCAGAGGGGTGAGGACATGGAGGGATTTGATTACATGACTGAGAATATTAAAATTGAGGTGTTACTGGACCAAGAGCCAATGTAGGTCAGTGAGCACAGGGATGTTGGGTGAATAGAATTTGGTGTTAATTAGAAGATGGCAGCAGAGTTTTGGATTACCACAAGGTTACAGAGAGTGGAATGTGGGAGACCAGCCAGGAGTATGTTAGAATAGTCAAGTCTCGAGTTAACAAAGGCATGGATGAGGGTTTCAGCAGCAGATGAGCTGATCTGACCCCTCCTTCCCTCTCTCACTTTCCCTTTCTCTCTCGTTTCCCTCACTTGCTGTATCCTACACTCAGAATCCGATATGCCTCAATCAAGTCTCCACTTACTCGTCTAATCTCCAGCTGAAAGAAGACTAGCCTGTCCAACCTTTCCTCATAATGCAACGCACCCATTCCAGTTATTAGTTGAGTAAACCTTCTCTGAACTGCTTCCAACGCATTTAAATCCTTCCATAAATTATGTGACCAGGACTGTGCACATTACTCCAGATGTCATCGCATCAATGCCATGAACAACTGAAACATAACCTCTCTGCTTTTTGAGTCAATTCCTCCTGCAATAAATGATACCATTCGATTAGTTTTCCTAATGACTTGTTGTACCTGCATACTCACCTTATGTAATTCCTGCACTAAGACACCCAGTTCCCCCTGCGTCTCAACTCTGCAACCTCTCACCATTCAGATAATGCACTTCATTTTATTCTTCCTGCCAAAATGGACAATTGCACCTTTTCCCACGTTATACTCCATTTTCCAGATTTTTTCCCACTCACTCAATCTATCTATCCCTTTATGACCCACTTCTGTCCTCTTCACAACTCACTTTCTGACATCTTTGTGTCATCAGCAAATTCAGCAACTTCACCTTCGGTCCCTTCATCCAAGTCATTTGTATAAATTGTAAAACGTTGAGGCCCCAGCACTGATCACTGTGGCACATACTTGTCACAGCTTGCCAAACAGAAAATGCCCCATTTATGCCTCCTCTCTCCTGCCTGTTCGGTAGCCAATCTTCTATCCATGCCAAAATGCAACCTTGTACAGCATCAGCTTTTATTTTCTGCAATGACCTTTGTTGTGGCACCTTATCAATGGGCTTCTGGATACCTAAGTACAATACATGCACCGGTTCTCCTTTATCCACAGCACGTGTTTCTTCTTTAGAGAACGCCAGCAAATTGGTTAAACATGATTTCCGTTTCACAAAACCATGTTGACTCTGCGTGATCACCTTGATTTTTTCTATGTGCCCTGCGATAACGTCTTCAATAATAGCTTCTAAAATCTGATCCATAGCCAGAAAGCCTTTTTCACCTTTCACAGGTCGGATGTCTATTATGTCTATTCTGATTTGGTGCTGTATTTGAACTGTCACTCCTCAATAAACTGCTGGTTACCCTTCGACCTCCTTTTAGTTAATCTGTGACCCGAGATCAGATCTCACAGTGGTGTCGGAGTGGGAACAGAGTTCATGTCAAAGTGCTGCCTCCCTTTGATATGATCCTGCATAATGGACAGGGACTACTGGGCAGTAATATGCTCAAAGATTATCAGCCGTAATTCATTATCACTGTATGTGTATATTGTAGATCTTAAAACATACCCCTACTCTAGTGTCCAGTGTAACCTCAATATTCATGATTAAAATAGCAGAAGAGTGTGAACCATACACCTCCGATGACCCTGAGGTTCAGGCGATTCTCGAGTCAGTGCTGAGTGTATTCACAACCCATAAAGATGACTGTGGAAACTTGAGCAGATCCGAAAACATTAACTGACCAATGTATGCTCCTCAATTTGACCGGTTGGAAAACCGGATGGCAGCTGTTGACTGACCCCCACAAACTCAAATTAGTCACCCCTGTGTGAACCCGATTGTCTGAGAGACTCCCACCCTACTCTCCAGGATTCCCAGCAGCAGGGCTGTCTTCACCACCCTGGATATCTCTAATGGTTATTGGAGTATCGCAGTTAAACTGGAGAAGCAATTTAAATTCACATTCAGTTATGAGGACCAGAGATGCCCCTGGACATGTCTGTCACAAAGGGATCCACAGTAACACCACTATTTTCCACAAACGTATGGCCAGGGCCCTTATGAGCTTTTCACACACTTTCCTGCTTGCTGCAATATGTCGATGATCTCCTCATCATCACCACAGACCGTGTCCTCACATTTAACCCTTTTGCAGGAATACTGCAGTTGCTTTGGGAGCTGGACTAAAAGACTATCCACGTAAGGCCCAGCTGGTGTAAGAACGTGTCACCTTTCTAGGTGTCCAGACTGGATCATCCAGCATCAGCCCAGAGCAACATCAGGTCGAAAGCATCCAGTGCCAACCCCTGTCCACCTCAAAGACTGCCCCGCGTCCTATCCTCAGGCTGGTGGAGTATCAGTGGACGCTTATCCAGCATCTACACCTGTCCACCTCAAAGACTGCACTGTGTCCTATCCTCAGGCTTGTGGGGTATCAGCGGACCCTCATCCAGTATCTACCCCTTTCCACCTCAAAGACTGTCCTGCATCCTGTCCCCAGGTTGGTGGGGTATCAGTGGAACCTCATCCCACGATTAGCAGAGACTGTGATTCCTCTTTATGAACTGCCTAATGGTGATGATGACCAGGTTTAACTCAGTTGGATTGAAGAGAGCACGGAAGCAGAAACACAATTGAAGAAAACTGTCGCCTGGGTAACGTTTCTTATCTCACCTAACCCTGATAAGGCTTTCCACATGGAGGTGGAGGACACAGTGAGAAGCCTGACTGTTGTCCTATGTAGAGAAAACCAGGAGAAACTACTCCACATTGTGAATGACTCCAGAATTGTGAGTGGGTATGAACTGATTTACTCTGTTTGTGAAGGACGTTTGTTAACCACGTTCTGGGGCATCAAACATTTCACTTACATCACGGGGATCAACAGGGTGATACTGTCCAGTACATCCTAAACTTCCCCAGTGCAGGATAGCAGCAATAATAGTATTCCCTGTCAGAGAGTCGTAGAGTCATAGTCAGTTCAGCAAAGAATGAGAACATTCGGCCCAACGAGTCCATGCCAATTCTTTGTAGATCAGCCCTCTTACTCCAGCTGTCTCTCCATATTCCTGCAAGTTTATTTCCCTCAAGTGTGCATCCAATATATTTTTGAAATCATTCACCATCTCTGCTTGCACTACTCTCGTATGCAGTGATTTCCAGGCCATTCCCACTCGCTGTGTAAAGAATTTGTTGCTCACATCCCCCTTTATCTGTTGCCCACAACCTTAACTCTATTCATTGCACCATTAACTAATGGGAATATCTTTTCCTTGTCTACCGCATACACACTGTTTATCATTTTGTATACCTCTATCAATTCACCACTCAATCTACTTGACTCCAAGGAAAGCAATCCCAGCTTTTCCAGACTAACATTGTAACTACAATCCTCCATCCCTGGAACCATTCTGGTAAATCTCCTGTACTCCCAGTCAAGGGCCCTCACATCCTTCGCAATGTGTGGTGAACAGAACTGGATGCAGTACTCCAGTTGGGGCCTAACCAGAGCTTTATAAAGGTTCAGCATAACTTTCCTTCTTCAGTACTCAGTGCCTCTATTTATGAAGCCCAAGTTCCCAAATGCTTTACTAAGGACTCTCTCAATATGTCCTTTCACCTTCAATTATCGTTGTACATGAACCCCATGTCCCTCTGTCCATGCACACTGTTTAGAACGGTACCATTAAGTGTATAATGGCTCTTCCTGTTATTTCTGATAAAATTCGTCTCGTCATATTTGTCTGTATTAAATTCCATCTGCCTCCTGGCTGCCCATTCTGAACAAAGAACAAAGAACAGGACAGCACAGGAACAGGCCATTCGGCCCTCCAAGCCTGCGCCGATCTTGATGCCTGCCTAAACTAAAACCTTCTGCACTTCTGGGGATGGTATCGATCTGTTCCCTTCCTATTCATGTATTTGTCAAGATGCCTCTGAAACGTCGCTATCGTATCTGCTTTCACCACCTCCCCCGGCACAAATTTCCAGGCATTCACCACCCACTGTGTAAAGAACCTGCCTCGCACATCCCCTGTAAACTTTGTCCCTTTCACCTTAAACCTATGTCCCCTAGTAAGTGACTCTTACAGCCTGGGAAAAAGTTTCTGACCATCTACTCTGTACATGCCGCTCATAACTTTGTAAACCTCTATCATGTCGCCTTTTCACCACCGTCGTTCCAGTGAAAACTATCCGAGTTTATCCAACATCTCCTCATAGCTAATGCCCTCCAGACCAGGCAGCATCCTGGTAAACCTCTTCTGTGCCCTCTCCAAAGCCTCCACGTACTTCTGGAAGTGTGGCGACCAGAATTGCATGCATTATTCTAAGTGTGGCCGAACGAAAGTTCTGTACAGCTGGAGCATGACTTGCCAATTTTTATAATCTGTGCCCCGACCGATGAAGGCAACCATGCCGTATGCCTTCTTGACTACCTTATCCAACTGCGTTGCGATTTTCAGTGACCTGTGGACCTGTACACCCAGATCTCTCTGCCTGTCAATACTCCTAAGCGTTCTGCCATTTACGGAATACCTCCCACTTGCATGAGACCTTCCAAAATGCATTACCTCACATTTGTCTGGATTAAACTCCTTCTGCCTTTTCTCCGCCCAAGTCTCCAACTGCTGTATCCTCTGACAATCCTCATCACGATCCGCAACTCCTCCAACCTTTGCGTCGTCCACAAACGTACTACTCAGACCAGCTACATTTTCCTCCAAATCATTTATATATGCTACAAACAGCAAAGGTCCCAGCACTGATCCCTGTGGAACACCACTAGTCACATCCCTCCATTCAGAAAAACACCCATCCACTGATACCCTCTGTCTTCTGTGGCTGAGCCACTTCTGTATCCATCTTGCCAGCTCACCTCTGTACCCGTGTGACTTCATCTTTTGCACCAATCTGCCATGAGGGACCTTCTGGAAGGCTTTACTGCAGTCCATATAGATAACATCACCGTGGCGCTGTGGTTAGCACCGCAGCCTCACAGCTCCAGTGACCCAGGTTCGATTCTGGTACTGCCTGTGTGCAGATTGCAAGTTCGCCCTTGACTGCGTGGGTTTGCGTCGTGTACTCCAGTTTCCTCCCACAGCCGGAGACTTGCAGGTTGATCGGTAAATTGGCCATTATAAATTGACCCTCGTGTAGGTAGGTGGTGGGGAATATGGGATTGCTGTCCGTTTAATATAAATGGGCTGTTGTTAGTCGACACTGACTCGATGGGCTGAAGAGTCTGTATCCCTAAATAAAATAAATAAACATCAACTGCTCTTCCTTCATCAACCATCTTTCTGTGCTGCATCAATCTCTGATACTATGAGCAATAGATTTAGAGAGTCGAGAGAGATTGTGTGAATGAAAGATAGGGAAATGATAAGAGCGAGAAGATCAGCTTTTAATAGTTTTTTGGGCAGAGGGATCATGATCTGCCCCTTTCCTTTCCTGTTGAGGCAGGTGACACACAAACTTCCTGCTCCCTCATCATTTCCATGAATTCGACGTGCCGCTCGGGGTGATCCGTGCTGCTGTCTGTCTGCCCGCTTAACAGGGACCTAACTGTGCGTGAGGCTGGCATGCGTTTCAGCCAGGATTCAGCTCTTAAAGGCAGTCTGTCACTTAAAAGGAGGCTTCACTGAAGCATCGGAGGCTGCTGCTGCAAATGGATACAACGCAAATGGAATATTAGGCAGAGAGAGGGCTCTATGGTTCACGGATATTGTGCTGGAAGCCTTAGTCATGAGGTTGACGGGGAAGATGCGCCAAGTTACTGTGGGGTGGGGTGGAGACCTTCAAGGAACGCCCTCTGAAGGGAGGTGAATGCAAGATGTCTGGCCCTGAGGACCTGGCAGCAGATCCAGAAGAAGTTAATGAGCTCCCACGGGTGGTCACTGTCAGTGAATTCATCGGCACGTGGCATCTCCTACATCCAACGCCACCTCTCACACTGCTCAATGTACCACACTCCCATCACTCACCCATCAGCAGTCCCTCACACTCAGGACTCACACCTAATTTTCACATACTCCACCTCACCCTCACACACCTTCCAATGATACCAGCCTCATACCCACCTCTCACTGCCTCCATATACCTCCAGCTATTCAGCTATGGCAGGTACATCACCCAAAAACAGTGCAACACAATCAGTGACATTCTGCCCTCTCACTTGCAGGACAATGTGGCCCATAATCACAGGGAGCAGCAGTGAACCGGCGGGGACCAGACATACCTTCATCCCCTGAGCCTGAGGAAGGAGATAGGTCTTCACATCATGGAACTGACTGTAACAGAGCCCGTCGCATCCGGCATCACCGGGAGCATTCAGGATGTTGCTATATTTCTGCCTTATGTCCCTTCTTAACTCCCATCTCGCCCTCATCCTGCTGTCTGGGATGATGTACAAGCTGCAGATGGTGGGACCATGGACCTCCTGCTTTACATCCCATCCCCAATCCCTGACCCCAACTCTCCCATTCCGATTTTATACTTTCCAATGATAACCCGAAACTGACAGCTTCCCAATCACAGCAGCTGCAGGAGAATGAGAGACAGAGAGCAGCATCACAGCATTGACAGTGAAGCCCCATCATTTGGTCTGAAACTCATAGTCACCAGATCAAATACTTACACTGCGTGTACTTAAGAGGCTGGTATAGAGTCGGAATCTGCACGTGGTGAGTCACCGAGCACAAGTGAGCTGCAGACAGGCCAGGAGGAAAGGATAGTTCATGTGTCAGGTCACCAGAAGGCAAGGTCACAAACGAGTTATCATACAGAGGACTCAGATACGAACATTGCTGGAACAGCATAAGGAGAATGCTGATGGACATGTACAATGCGATACTTTGTCCACTGACAGGCATATCAGACAGTCTGTTGTCACTGTCAAGGAATGTGGAGGAGTCTGGGAGCTCCAGCATGGCACAGGACATTGCACAGAGCTTGAAGACCATTCTTTCCCCTGTGGAAGTGGTCACTAACTCCACGACAGCACTCGCGGACCCAGCCGTGATACAGTGTCTGGTGACCATTGTTTCAGCTTCCACTGCAGCACAGACGGCAGACACCCAACGTCTCAGTGCTGCAGTGGAAGCTCAGTCTGAGGTTATGAGATCCATGCTTGCTGCCATGCAGGATCAGATGCTGCAATCACGACTGTGGACATCAGTGTTCAAAGTGGTTTGCAGGCTCTCACAGCAGTCCAGCAATCTGTGATCCAGTAGATTACTAGGATTGATGAGGTGTCACCCCGTGGGAGTGACAGTGTCTCCGTGGAGCAGGAACCTGCTGTCCTCTCTCAGGATGGCAGTATTTGTTCTCCCTTCACTGTCACTCCACCAGTGTCCTTGCTGTTACCCATCAGCCAGCCCAGGCTGCTGCTGTCCATGTCGAGGTGGTGCAGTCTGAATCCGATACCACAAAGCCTGGAGCTGCTCGAGGACATCCTGCAAGGCCATCTGCAGTCTCCCCCAGTGAAGGTCAGCAGCCTTCCACCAGCCATGCTGCAGTCACTGGGGAAACACTGTGTAGGAGCACTAGGCAAGTTGAGCGAATACATGAGACAGGTACTAAGGGAATACACAAGGGAGAATAGTCCAGTTTTGTTTGTATAATTGGATGTGTTGTTGGATAAAGATGTTAATGAAAATTATTTTGCTGTTGCTTTTTATTGCAGGATTTTCTCCAAGGGGACACTGTGATGGGGCGTCTCAGATGGGTGTAATGGTGGAGAATGGGGGGATTCATGGGAGGAAAGGGAAGTTACGTCAGGGCATAGATAGTGAGTAGAATGGGCAGACAAGTAGCAAGTGGCAGTTGGACGTGGGAGACAAGTGTGCGGTGAGGCATTTTGACAGAAAGGTAAAGAAGGCAATATAGACTTTATCGCACAGTTGTAAACAGTGTGCAGGAACAGCGAGACATGTGGGTGCATGCGCATCCATCTTTAAAGGTGCCAGGACATACTGAGAGAGTGGTTAGTAAGCTACATATAATCTTACATTTCATAAATCGAAGTATTGAGTGCAAAAGCAGAGAAGTTATGATGAACGTCTACAAATCTCTGGTCAGTTCTCAGCTGACGTATTGTGTCCAGTTCTGGTCATCACATTTCAGGAAGATTGTGAAAGTCCTTGAAATGGTGCACAGGAGATTTAACAGAATGGTTCCAGGGATGGAAGATTTTAGTTACAAGGTTAGGTTACAAGATTATGATAGGGTTAGATAATTTAGACAATGAAAAACTGTTCCCATACACTGAAGGAACAAGGACTAGCGAACACAGATTGAAGGTTTTGGTGCAAGAAATGCAGAGTGAATATGAGGAACAATTTTTTTGCACAGCGGGTGATAATGACCTGGAACTCACTGCCCATCGGGGTGTTGGAAGCAGAGACAACCAATGCCGTCAAATGAAAACTGGTGAGCACTTGAAGGATATGGATTTGCTAAAGGGATTGAGCGAGGGAATGGGACTGACTGGATTGCTCCATGGAGCGCCAGCATGGACATGATGGGATAAATGGCCACCTTCTGTGCCAAAAATGACTCTATTACTCTCGATGACTCTATGTGGATACAGCGCCTGTTCCTGCTTGGAAAGATCCAGATACATAGAAGTTCAATGAAACTGTGACCTGAACGGTCACTGACAGCTTCGTCCTCACCCTGGTGTGTGGCCCAGATCGTGTTACAGGAGGTGACGCAGCTCTGTGACCACCTCCTTATTGAATCAGAGTCACCTCACACACTGCTCCTGGTTTAGGTGTAGGTAGGAAAAATGCTATTGGAAAACCCGGGCTGGGTAGGGCAGAGGCCCTACCTCCTCCCTCTTTACAGAGCTTCTCCTCTCTGCAGCTCTGCGCCATTTGTTGGACATGTGACAGACACAGACACACTGTTACTACAGTTCCCATACCGCGTCCAGAGTTGCGTCACCAAATTCTCTGTCTCGCTGAATGTCTGCAGCAGCTCACAACACAACCTCCAGAAAACCATCCACAGCACCTCCACTAACTGTACAACAGCAGAAGTAAGTCAAATGCCTGGCCCATTTAAATAACACTCGAGGGGGTTCTTCGTGCTGCTGAATGTATGTTCAGCTGACAGTGATGAACACAGGTGGTCAGTGGACATGTTCAGACCAAGTTGCAAAGACGGACATCAAAGCTGCTGGAATGGCTGATTGATGTCAATTCAGAATCCTGCTCACACGCATAGCACATGTTCGTTACACACAGGCTCGTTCCCTGTCCAGCCTAGAGCACTGTGCAGGCCACAACTTTGACCAGTTGTGCAGTTCACATCATTTTATGGATTCAGGTTGCATAGTGTTTGTACCAGTGGCAGCAGAGAGCCGAAAATCACAGCCACGGAAGATGTCGAGTGAAATCAACTCACTTTAAAAATGGATTTGGGAAAAATACGTGAATGGGACTAATTGGAAGGGTGAGGTCATGTACAGATTCAAACACAAGAATGAGAATATTAAAATTAAGGTGCAGCCAGACCGGGAGCCAATGTAGATCAGTCAGCACAGGGGTGATGGGCGATCGGGACTTGGTGCGAGTTAGGATGCAGGTAGCAGAGTTCTGGATGGCCTGCGGTTTATGGAGGTTTATAAATGGGAGGATGACCAGGATAGAATTGGAATTGTCAAGTGTGAATTTAACAAAGGCACAGATGAGGGTTTATGTGGCAAATGTGCTAAGGCTGAGGTGAAGACGGGTGATATTACAAAGGTGGTAGTCGGCAGGGTTGATGATGGAGAGAATATGGAGATGAACTCAGCTCTTGTTTAAATAGAACACAGAGGTTGCATATAGTCTGTTTCAGCCTCAGACATTGGGCAGGGAGGGAATTGCAGACAGTGAAAATGGAATTTTGCTTCTGACAGAGACTGAGGACAATGACTGAAGTTAATCCCAAGATTCACATGACAAGAACACAATATCTGTGAAATATGGTTAATAGGTATAATAGTCTGATACAGAGACTTACCAGGAACACCAACAATCGCAAGGATGGGATAGTAAATCGGTTGAATCAACTTCATTGCATAATAGATCCGATCATTTAATGTTATCCAATAATAATCTGCAGTAACAAGGCCAAACGAAGAGGAGAAAGTCCTGCCCATTGTTGTCACATTCCCATCTATTGTTCTCAGATTCTGACCCATTGTTGTTACATTCCAATCTATTGTTCTCAGATTCTGATCGATCCTCTCCATCTCTCTGCAGCCACGGACCCCTGTTAGTGCCGGGGTTGATGCTCCCACCGACACTATGTGATAACACATTGAAAGGAGTCGTTTATTAATAGAAGAGGGAAACCCTCCAGTGACACAATTAGGGCCCATGGTGACTGACATTAATTACAGTCACTGAACAAACAGGCTCAGTTAACCCCTTCCAATCCTTCACTTTTTTGGACCACAATAATTGGACCCGGTCTACATGGATATATGAGGTTTGTTGAGGGAAGGAGTGGTGGAACTAGCAGAGGTACTGGCCAGAAGCTTCCAATCCTCCTTGGATATGAGAGTGTTATCAGAGGACTGGAGGGTTGTAAATGTTACACCCTGTTTGCAAAAGGAGACATTACATCAACCCAGTAACTTCTGACCAGTCCATCTCAAGTCGATGGTTGGAAATTTCAGGAGGCCGTAACCCAGTACAAAAATACATCTTTCTTGGATAACATGGGATTATAAATGACAAACAGCACAGATAGGTTAATGGAAAATCGTGTGTAAAAATCTTGATCAAGTTCGTTGACATAACTGTGAATATTGATGAGGCTAGTGTGTTTCGTGTTATGTATACAGACATTCAAAAGGCCTGTGAGCAAATGACATTTCATAGACTTGTTATGCAAAATGGAACACATGGATTAATGTGACAGTGATAGTGTGGATATGACACTGACTCAGGGACAGAAATTAGAGGGAAGTGGTGAACGGACATTGTTCATAACGGGGGAGGGGTACTATACTTTGCTGTTTCTCAGAGTTCGATATTAGAACCAGTGCTCTTCCTGACATATAGATAGATATATAAATGACAGAGACCTTAATGTAACAAAAAATGATTTCAACTCTTGCAAATGACATGAAACTCATAACGAAGTGCAGCAAAAATGCAAACCTCAGAATTATCCAACCTCACAGAACTTTTATTGTTTTTTATTGGTTCTAGTCTCGAATCCAACACAAATTTATTTGTGTCTCTGTAATTCATGTGTGTGTGATTCCTGTGTGAGTGCATGCATGAATGTGTAGCATATATTTTTTTAATTATTTTATTGAGTTCAGATTGTTAATTATAATAAACTCACCTCTGTTTGAACGAAAGAAAACCTGTCTGATTGGTTATTTCACGATCACAATAAATGTAACAGGTAATATATGCACTGAAATGGCCAGCACGTCCACTACTAAAAAGGAATTAACCCTGTTGTGATCAAATAAAATATAGGGCAAGAAGAGAGCCTGGGACCCCTCCTCACCTGGCTATATCAGAAATGTGGAGGCTCGAGGGATTGCAACGCAATAACAAACGAGAAATTAGTCGTGGGGAAAACAATTGATCCTGAGAATAAAAATTTAAAATTTAAATTCAGATTTTATTATGGTTTTCACTGCCAGAACACAAAAATGTCCTCATTCGAAGACAGTATTTTCAGAAGCCAGAGTATATGAATACATGAACATACGAATTAGGAGCAGGAGTAGGACACTCGGCCATTCAATAAGATCATGACCAATCTGATTGCAACCTCGACTACCTACCTACCCCCGATAACCATTCAACCCATTTCTTATGAAGGATCGATCTAGCTCTGCCTTACAAATATTTAAAGACTTTGCTGTCACTGCCTTTTGAGGAAGAGAATTCCAAAGACTCACGACCCTCAGAGAAAAGATATTCTCCTCAACTCTGTTTTCAATGGGCGACCCCTTATTTCTAGATACTCCCAGAACGGGAAACATCCTTTCCACATCCACCCTGTCAAGACCCCTCAGGATCATATATGTTTCCATCAATTCGCCTCTGATTCTTGTAAATTTCTGTGGATAAAAGTCTCAAATGGCTGTAACAGAAATGTGGAGGTTCTAGAGATCGTAACCCAACGACAAATCTGAAATTGGAACTGTCAGAGTCACCGAGTTAAACAGCACAGAAACAGTCCCTTTGACCCACTGTGTCTGTGTTGGGTATCAAGCCTATCCATTCCAATCCCATTTTCCAGCACTTCGCCCATAACCTTGTATGCTATGGCGTTTCAAGTGCTCATCTAAATACTTCTTCAACGTTATGAGTGTTCCTGCATCTACCACCCTGACCTTAAATCAACTCTCCGGGTTACTGACACCGTCGCTATGGGAAAAACGTTTCTTCCTATGTACCCTATCAATGTCCCTCATAATTTTGTATACATCAATCATGTCCCCCCTCAGCCTTCTCTGCTCTAAGGAAAACAACACTGGACTATCCAGTCTCTCTTCATAGCTGAAATGTTCCAGCCCATGCAACATTCTGGTGAATCTCCTCTGCACCCTCTTTAGTGCAATCACATCCTTCTTATAGTGTGGTGACCAGAACTGTACATAGTACTCCAGTTGTGGCCTAACTAGCGTTTTATACAGATCCATCATAACCTCCCCACTCTTATATTCTATACCTCAGCTAATAAAGGCAAGCATTTCATAAGCCTTCCAAACCACCTGTGCTGCTGCCTTCGGTGATCTATGGACAAGTACATAAATATCCCTCTGACCTTCTGTACTTCCCAGCGTGCGACCATCCATTGTATATTCCCTTGCCTTGTTCGTCCTTCTAAAATGCATCACGTCACATGTCTCAGGATTAAATTCCATTGGCCGCTGCTCTGCCCATCTTACCAGCCCATCTATATCGACCTATAATCTAAGGCTTTCCTCCACACTATTTATGACACCACCAATTTTTGTGTCATCTGTGAACTTACTGATCATACCTTCTAAATTCACGTCTAAATTATAGATGTACACCAGAAACAGCAATGGTCCCAGCACCGATCCCTGTGGTACACCACTGGTCACAGGCTTCCAACCACAAAACCAACCCTCGACCATCACCATCTGCCTCATGCTCGTAAGCCAATTTTGGATTCAATTTGCCAAATTGCACTGGATACCATGGGCTCCTATCTTACAAACATAGAACATAGGCGCAGGAACAGGCCATTCGGCCTTTCAAGCCTGCTCCACCATTCATTATGATCATGGCCGATCATCCAACTCAGTAACCTGTTCCCGCTTTCCCCCATATCCTTTGATTCTTTTCGACCCAAGAGCTATATCTGACTCCTTCTTGAAAACATACCATGTCTTGGCCTCAACCGCTTTCTGTGGTAGCGAATTCCATTGGCTCACCACTCTCTGGGTGAAGAAATTTCTCCTCATCTCAGTCCTGAAAAGTTAACCCCTTATTCTTAGTCTATGACCCCTGCACTGAACTCCCCCACCATCGGGAGCATCCGTCCTGCACCGACCCTGCCAAGTCCTTTTAGAATTTTATAGGTATCTATGAGATTCCCCCTTCACTCTTCAGAAATCTTGTGAAATCCTAACCGACTCAATCCCTCCTCATACGTCAGTCCCGCCATCCCAGGGATCAGTCTGGTAAACCTTTGCTGCACTCCCTCTATGGCAAGAACATCCTTACTCAGATAAGGAGACCAAAACGGCGCACAATATTCCAGGTGTGGCCTTACCGAGGCCCTGTACAATTGCAGCAAGCCATTCCTGCTTCTGTACTCGAATCATCTCGCTATGAAGGCCAACATACCATTTGCCGTTTTAACCGCCTGTTGCACCTGAATGCTTACCTTCAGCGACTGGTGTACAGGAACACCCAGTTCCGTTCCATATTCCCCTCTCTCCGTTTTTAGCCGTTCAGATAATAGTCTGCCTTCCAGTTTTTGCTACCAAAGTGGATAACCTCACATTTATCCACATTATACTGCATCTGCCATGCATTTGCCCACTCACTCAACTTGTCCAAATCACCCTGAAGCCACTCTGCATCTTCCTCACAACGCACCCTCCCACTCAGTTGTGTGTCATCTGCAAATTTGGACATATTACATTTAGTTCCCTCATCTAAATCATCAATATATATTGTGAATAGCTGGGGTCCCAGCACCAATCCCTGCGGTACCCAACTATTCATTGCCTGTCATTCAGAAAAAGACCCATTTATTCTTACTCTTTGTTTCCTGTCTGGCAACCAATTTTCTATCCATAGCAATACACTACCTCCAATCCCATGTGCTTTAATTTTACACGCCAATCTCTTATGTGGGACTTTGTCAAAAGCCTTCTGAAAGACCAAATAAACAATATCCACTGGCTTCCTCTCATCAACTCTACTAGTTACACTCTCGAAGAATTCTGGTAGATTTGTCAAGCATGATTTCCCTTTCGTAATTCCCTGCTCACTCTGTCCGATTCTTTCAATGTTCTCAAAGTGCTCTGCTTTAAAATGTTTGAGAATGGAGTGTAGAATTTTCCCCACTACCAACGTCAGGCTGACTGGTATCTAATTCCTTCGTTTCTCTCGACCTCCCTTTTTAAAATAATGGGTTACATTATCTATCCTACAATATGTAGGAACTGCTTCAGAGTCTATAGGATCTTGAAAGATGACCACCAATGCATCCAATATTTCTAGGGCCAATTCCTTAAGTACTCTGGGACTTCTTAAGTACTTCTTAGCCCATCTCCCAAGCAGGACCTTATCAAAAATGCTCATCGACACGTCTAGTCACCTCCTCGAAATATTCAATCAAAGTTTGAGATACTATTTCCCTCGGACAAAGCCTGACTATCCCTGATTAATCCCTGCCTCTTCATGTGGAGATTAATTCTGTCTGTTAGATTTTTTTCTCCAATAGTTTCCCTACCAATGATGTTAGACTCACTGGCCTGTAATTACATGATTTATCCCTTCTTCTTGAATAATGGTAACACATTCACTATTCGCCAGTCCTCTGGCATCTCTCCTGTGGGCAGAGAAGTGGGAAAAGCAATTGACTCTGAGAAAAATAAACCATTTCATTGCAGATTTTAATGTGGTTTTCACTGTTAGAACATTAAAATGTCCACATTCGAAGCCAGTGCCTTCTGCAGCCAGAGCATACGAACATATGAATTAAGAGCAGAAGTAGGCCACTCGACCCCTCGAGCCTTCTCTGCCATTCAATAAGATCAGGGCTAATCTGACTGCAAACTCGACTCCACATTCCCACGTACCCACGATATCCTTTCACCCACTTTCTCATCAAGAATCTATCTACCACTGCCTTAAAAATATTGAAAGACCCTGCTTCCACTTCCTTTTGAGGAAGAGAGTTCCAAAGACCCACGACCCTCTGGGAGAAAGCATTTCTCCTCTTTCCTGTTTTAAAAGGGCGACCCCTTATTGTTAAATAGTGACCCAGAATTCTAGATTCTCCCACAAGAGGAAACATCCTCTCCACATCCACCATGTCAAGATCCCTCAGGATCATATATGTTACAATCAAGTCGCCTCGTACTCTTCTAAACTCCAGTGGATACAAGCCTATCCTGCCATTCTTTCCTCATCAGACAATCCACACATTTCAGGTATTAGTCCAGTAAACCTTTCCTGAACTGACTCTAATGCATTTGCATCCTTCCTTACAGAAGATCACCAATATTGTACACAGTCCTCCAGATGTGATCTCACCAATGCCCCGTATAACTGAAGCATAATCTCCCTACTTTTGTATTCAGTTCCCCTCACAATCAACAACATTCCATTAGCTTTCTGAAGGAATTGCTGTACCTGCATACTTGCCTCGTGCGATTCGCACACTAGGACACCCAGGTACCTCTGCATCTCAGAGCTCTGCAATCTCTCACCAAGGTCCCGCATGGCAGACTGGTACAAAAGGTGAGGTCACACCGGATCAGAGGTAAGCTGACAATATGGATACAGAACTGGCTCGGTCAGAGAAGACAGAGTGTATCAGTGGATGGGTGCTTTTCTGAATGGAGCGATGTGACCAATGGTGTTCCGCAGGGATCAGTGCTGGGACCTTTGCTGTTTGTAGTATACATAAATGATGTGGAGGAAAATGTAGCTGGTCTGATTAGTAAGTTTGCGGCCGACACAAAAATTGGTGGAGTTGTGGATAATGATGAAGGTTGTCAGAGGATACAGCAGGATATAGATCGGTTGGAGACTTGGGCGGAGAAATGGCAGATGGAGTTTAATCTGGACAAATGTGAGGTAACGCATTTTGCAAGGCCTAATGCACGTGGGAGGTATACCCTTAGGAGTATTGACAGGCAGAGAGATCTGGGGATCCAGGTCCACAGGTCACTGAAAGTGGCAACGCAGGTGGATAAGGTAGTCAAGAAGGCATATGGCATGCTTGCCTTCATCGGTCGGGCCACAGAGTATAAAAATTGGCAAGTCGTGTTGCAGCTGTACAGAACCTTAGTTAGGCCACACTTAGAATATTGCGTGCAATTCTGGTCGCCACACTCCCGGAAGGACATGGAGGATTTGGAGAGGGTACAGAGGAGGTTTACCAGGATGCTGCCTGGTCTGGAGGGCATTAGCTATGAGGAGAGGTTGGAAAAGCTCCGATTGTTTTCACTGGAACGACGGAGGTGGAGGGGCGACATGATAGAGATTTACAAAGTTATGAGCGGCATGGACAGAGTGGATAGTCAGAAGGTTTTTCCCAGTGTTGAAGAGTCAGTTACTCGGGGACATAGGTTTAAGGTTCGAGGGGCAAAGATTAGAGGGGATGTACGAGGCACGCTTTTTACACAGAGGGTGGTGAGTGCCTGGAACTTGTTTCCAGGGGACGTGGTGGAAGCAGATACGATAGCGACATTTAAGAGACATTTGGACAAATATATGAGTAGGAAGGGAATAGAGGGATATGGGCCCCGGAAGTGCAGGACGTGTTAGTTTAGGCAGGCATCAAGATCGGCGCAGGCGTGGAGGGCCGAATGGCCTGTTGCTGTGCTGTACTGTTCTTTGTTCTTTGTTCTTCGTTCGCCATTTAGATAATATGCTTCTTTTTTACTCTTTCTGCCAAAATGGCCAATTTCACACTTTCCCACATTATACTCCGTTTGCCAGGTCTTTGCCCTCCCACTTAACCTATCTATATTCCTTTGTAGCCTCCTTATGTCCTCTTCACAACTTATTTCCCTATCTATCTTTGTGTCATCAGCAAATGTAGCAACCGTACCTTCGGTCCCTTCATCCAAGTCATTTATATAAATTGTAAAAAGTTGAGGCCCCAGCACAGATCCCTGTGGCACACCACTCGTTACATCTTGCCAACTAGAAAATGACCCATTTTTGCCTACTTTGTATCTTGATAGCTAGCCAATCCTCTATCTATGCCAGAATGTTACCCTCTACGCTATAAGCTTTTAATTTCCGCAATAACCTTTGATCTGGCACCTTATCAAATGCTTTCTCCAAATCTAAGTACAGTACATCCACTGGTTCCCCTTTCTCCGCAGCACATGTTACTTCTTCGAAGAACTCCAACAAATTGATTAAAGAAGATTTCCCTTTCAGAAGACCATGCTGAATCTGCCTGAATACTTTGATTTTTTTTCTAAATGTCTGCTATTACGTCTTTAATAATAACGTCTCACATTTCCCGCAAGAGAGATGTGAAGCGAACTGGCCTGTAGTTTCTGTCTCCCTCCCTTTTTGAATGACGAGTTACATTGGTAAGCAAGGGGTGACATACCGAATGAAGTAAGTCGGGACAGGTTAAAACCCCTCTCTGTTGAAAAGTTGAGTAATATAGCTGGACAGTTAGGGATTACTCTCTGTCCAAAAGCTCGGAAACACGAAATCCTAAGACTTGTGGGCAACCATATTTCACTTGTAGCTGAAGACTCAAACAGGGTTAGAATCACTAACCGATAGGGTAATGTTTGCTTAGGTAAAATTAGAACAGAAGAGACTGGAATTAGAATTCCAGAGAGAGCAAGAAAGAGCAGAGTGAGTGTCAAGAAAGGAAAAAAAAATAAGAGTGTTCCAGAAGGAGAAGTAGGAAAGGGAGTTGATGCGGATCAAACAACTAGAGAAAGACCTAGTATACCCAGTGAAGGCACAGAGAGTGAGAGAGCTACTCCTAGCTCAGGACCCTGTGCTAAGGTGTTAACGTTCACCCAGTTCATTCTAAATTTCAATGAGGAGGATGTGGCAGAATTTTTCATCACTTTTGAAAAGCTTGCAAAGCAGCTGAAATGGCCAGCAGAGACTGGATACTGTTTTCACAAAGCGAAATAACAGAAAAGCCCAAGAGGTTTATTCATTGTTGCCAGATGAAAATTCATCAGATTATGAGATAACTAAAAACTATATCCTGGGCGCATATGAGATAGTACCAGAGGTGTACCAGCAAAAATTCCAAACCCTCCAAAATCAGCCTGATTAAACTGCCTCGAGTCTGAATGAGTTTAGCAGCTCAGGAACCTAGGAGCAGAAGTAGGCCATTCAGCCCATCAAGCCTGCTCTGCCATTCAATATGATAGTGGCTGATCATCCACTTCAATGCCTTTTTCCCACATTATCCCCATGTCCCTTTCTGTCAGTGGTACTTAGAAATCTGTCAATCTATACTTTAGCATGCTCCATCACTGAGCTTCCACAACTCTATGGAATAGAGAATTCTGAAGTAAAGAAATGTCTCCTCATCCTAGTCCCGATTGGCTTCCCTCTTATTTTGAATGTTTGACTGCTGGCTCTAGTCTTCCCAACCTTGGGAAACATATCAGCTGCATCTATCCTGTCTATCCCTTTAAGTATTTTGTAGGTTTCAAAGTGATCCCCTCTCATTCTTCAAATCGGCAGAGACTACAAGCCCAGTTTGCCCAATCCCGCTTCAGAGAACAGTCCTTCCATCCCAGGAACATGTCTGGTGAACCTTCCTTGATTTCCCTCTCTGGCAATAATATCCGTCCTAGGTTAAAGGGACCAAAACTGCACACAGCACTCCAGGTGCGGTCTAACCAAAGTGCTGTACAATTGAAGTAAGCCTTCACTACCCCTGTACTCAAATATTCTTGCAATAAAGGCGGACATAACATTTGCCCTCTTATTGCTTGCTGAACCTGTTTGTTTGGCTTTAGTGACTTTTTGACGACGAGACTGTATACCCAGTAAAAGCAGATAAGAACTTAGTTGAGACACAGGGCTAGTCAGACAACAATACACAGTGCTTTCAAACTTAGGGGGGCTTGGTGAAAGGAGGAAGAGCACACAAATGGGTCAGAGAATTTCAGACAGTCCAGAAAAACTGACTGAAACAGAATGAGATGCTTCCAGACAGTGCCTTGCACATACCAGATAAAAAAGTTGCTTTGGACACGTGATATGATTAGACTTGCAGTAGACAATGAGAGAGTGTGAGAAATGAAAGTGCTGACCAGGCTCTCACTGAACCCAATATGGAATAGTCATTATGTCATTGTACCAGACCCCGATGAGTAAGTAAGAGGGGAGAGTGTTGAGAACAAGATTTAACCCCTGACTGAAACTGGGGACGGCACTGGAACCCCAGGAAAGAACACTCGAGAAGTCACCCTGAGTGCAGGGCTCGGGGAACAGAAGGGAAACCGCAAGTCTGAAACTGATCACCTTGTGTCTTACAACGAACAAAGAACAGTACAGCACAGGAACAGGCCATTCGTCCTCCAAGCCTGCGCCGATCTTGATGCCTGCCGAAACTACCACCTTCTTCACTTTCGGGGCCCATTTTGGCTTCCTATTCATATATTTGTCAAGATGTCTCTTAAACGTATTGATGGTTAATATAACATGCAAGCAGGGAAGCTTGTACTTTGATGATTTACTGTGTGACTAAAACATTTATATACGTTTGCCAGTCCGCTTTTGTGAATTCTTTAAGAGTAAGTGCAGATTAGGCACAGCATGATTGGCGATCCCAGATGGGACTTGGTTGTAATACCAGGTATGGCATTTTCAAATAGTGTCGCCAAGTTCGAACTAATTTAAGAATTCAATGGATTGGTGAACGGTTAAGTAATTATGGCCAAGGCAGATTGGGAATTGGGATTCCGAAAATAATTGAAGGGCAAGTGCCCTCGTGGATAGGTTTGGCAGTTAAAAAGTGCACGGGCCAGGGGTCTGTCTTAAGCCAATTCCAGACTCCAGCTGACAAGGTTGAATACAATATCGGTCAGACTGAGAGGGAAGCAGAGAGAGTGAAGGAACAGCTCACAAGAGTGGAACAGAAGTGCTCTGACTTTCTGACCGCATTGACGGTTCTGCTCTGTTCACAGAAGGAGCGGGTGGACCAGTCAGCGGATCATTCCAAATGTCAGCAGGAGATAAGTAAATAAGTTTCAACTCTCAGCGCAATGAGCTATAATATGCACGTTTGCAGCAAGGGAGGATGATGACAATGACGACTTTAATCAGGCCGACTTGACAGATAAGGCCACAAAGTACCATGATGATGGTTACAGTCCTTGGGGTGGCCATCTCCCGAACCCCCAATCGAGCCTTAGACCCCCACCCTGGCCTTATGTATGGCCCATTATTAACGGGGGGGGGGGGGGTTAGAGGGCTCCATGACTATGTTTATGACAGAGTGATATAAAAATACAATGATTTAGTGAAATTTCAAATGAGTAAAATCAAGTTACTGTGGCTTTTCATTCAAATGTGCGAATGTTGGAAGCTTCCAGGAATGAAATATTATAACAATATTAGGCAGGAACTGAAGAATTGAGATTGGGGGCGGCTGTTTGAGGGTAAATCAACATCTGACATGTGGGAGTCTTTCAAGAATCAGTTGATTAGAATCCAGGACCACCGTGTTCCTGTGAGGAAGAAGGATACGTTTGGCAAGTTTCGGGAACTTTTGATAACGAAGGATAGTGTGAGCCTCGTCAAAAAAGAAAAATGAAGCATTCGTTAGTGCTATAAGACTGGGAATGGACGAAGCCCTTAAGGTATATAATGTAAGTTGGAAGGAATTTAAAGATTCAGGAGGGCTAAAAGGGGTCATGAAAAGTCATTGTCAAACAGGATTAAGGAGAATCCCAAGGCTTTTTATACGTATATAAAGAGCAAGAGGGTAACCAGGGAAAGGCTGGGCCCACTCAAGGACAGAGGAGGGAATCTATGTGTCTAGCCAGAGGAAATGGGAGAGGTACTAAATGAGTACTTTGCATCAGTATTCACCAAGGAGAAGGACTTGGTGGATGATGAGTCTAGAGAAGGGGGTGCAGATAGTCTCGGTCATGTCATTATCAAAAAGGAGGATGTGTCGGGCGTCTTGCAAAGCATTAAGGTAGATAAGTCTCCAGGGCCTGATGGGATCTAACGCAGAATACTGAGGCAGGCAAGGGAAGAAATTGCTGGGGCCTTTGACAGAAATCTTTGTATCCTCATTGGCTACAGTTGAGGTCCCAGAGGACTGGAAAATAGCCAATGCTCTTCCTTTGTTTAAGAAGGGTAGCAAGGATAATCCAGGAAATTATAGGCCGGTGAGCCTTACGTCAGTGGTCGGGAAATTATGAGAGAGGATTCTTCAGGACAGGATTTACTCCCATTTGGAAACAAATGAACTTACTAGTAGCGGGAGGCAGCATAGTTTTGTGACGGGGAGGTCGTGTCTCACTATCTTGACTGAGTTTTTTGAGGAAGTGACGAAGATGATTGATGAAGGAAGGGCAGTGGATGTTATCTATATGGACCTCAGTAAAGCCTTTGCCAAGGTCCCTCATGGCAGACTGGTACAAAAGGTGAAGTCACATGGGATCAGAGGTGAGCTGGCAAGATGGATACAGAACTGACTCGGTCATAGAAGACAGATGGTAAAAGTGGAAGGGCGCTTTGCTGAATGGATGGCTGTGGCTAGAGGTGTTCGACAGGGGTCAGTGCTGGGAACTTTGCTGTTTGTAGTATGTATAAATGATTTGGAGGAACATGTAGCTGGTCTGATTAGTAAGTTTTTGGACAACACAAAGGTTGTGACAAGGATTGTCAGAGGATACAGCAGGATATAGATTGGTTGGAGACTTGGGTGTAGAAATGCCAGATGGAGTTTTATCTCGACAAATGTGATGTGAGATAATGCATTTTGGAAGGTCTTAATGCAGGTTGGAAGTATACAATAAATGGCAGAACTCTTAAAAGTATTGACAGGCAGTGAGATCTGGGCATACAGGTCCACAGTTCACTGAAAGTGGCAATGCCGGTGGATAAGGTCGCCCAGAAGGCATACGGCATGCTTGCCTTCATCTGTCGGGGCATAGAGTAGAAAAATTGGCAAGTCATGCTGCTGCTGTACATAACCTTAGTTAGGCCACACTTCGAATTATGCGTCCAATTTTGGTTGCCACACTACCAGAAGGACGTGGAGGCTTTGGAGAGGGTACAGAAGAAGATATTTAGGATGTTGCCTGTTCTGGAGGGCATTAGCTATGAGGAGAGGCTGGATAAACTCGGATTGTTTTCACTGGAAAGATGGAGGTGGAGGGGTAACATTGTAGAGGTTTACAAAGTTATGAGTGGCATGGCAGAGTGGATCGTCAGAGGCTTTCTCCCATGGTGGCAGAGTCAGTTACTAGCGGACATAGGTTTAATGTGCGAAGGGCAACGTTTAGAGGGGATGTGCGATTCAAGTTCTTTACACAGAGGATGGTGAGTGCCTTGGACTTGCTGCCGGGGGAGGTGGTGGAAGCAGGTACCACAGAGACGTTTAAGAGGCATCTTGACAAATACATGAATAGTATAGGAATAGAGGGATACGGTCCCCAGAACTGCAGAAGGTTTTAGTTTAGACAGGCATCAATATCGGCGCAGGCTTGGAGGACCGAATGGCCTGTTCCTGTGCTGTGCTGTTATTTGTTCTTATATCTTTGAAATGGATGTCTTTGGAATGTACGGCTTGCGTTCAGTCTAAAGGATCGTTGTCAACTCTTTGCTGCCTGGAATTAACGTTGAAAGCCTGAGTCTGTTACTTGTTCTATTTTTGCGCGTGTATATTTTATGGGAACCTTGAGTCATGTTTTGGTTGTGAACTAGTTGAACTTGTGTGTGTTCATTGGCATCGAGTCAGGGACGTTGACACAGATTGTGTTACTTTGAATTCATAACCCATTTCCGGAATCAATTATCTATGTTTGGAATTGAATTAGTGTTAAAAGTTGGGTGTAGTCATTTCAATTAAAGATTGTGCACCCAGGAGTGGGGTATAAAATTAAATTATACTTTAAGTGAAAGTTTTATTTTTATTTTAAAAATTGGTTTTGCAACTGTGAAAAGGCAATGAACAATATTCTAAGAGATAAGCTTCTGCCTTGAAGGTCTGAAGATGTCTGGCAGAAATCCCATATGAAGTTTAAAACATTGCTTTCATTGGAGTTCCAGTTTAAAATCTGCTCTTGTTTTTTATTTTGCAGTTTAAATTAAAAATATGTTATAAAGACTGTTTAAGTATCAAATGTCAGGAATTGGATATTGGTTTAATGGAGAAAAGGCTAAACAAAGGAGTTTTGGGAAAGGTTCTGTCCGTTGAAGGTTTGTGCAAGGAGCTGGTGTAAAAGCTTTTGTTGCAAGAATGTTAAATAACATTTTCTCCCATTTTTCGTTTTATTACAGTAACCTGAAAAGGCGCCGAAAGAAAGAGCAAGAACTTTGATGTAATTTACCTATCTTAAAAAAAACAAAGTTATTCATGACAACGCGACGTTCTCGCATACGTCATCAGGCTTGCCAGGACCGTTTTGCGCATGCGCAGATGACGTGGTCTGCGCATCCAGTCTCCTCATCTCTGCGCATGCGCTGCTGTCCGACATGCCAGGACCGTTGTACGCATGCGCAGATGACGTCATCACGTTACGTCGTCTTCTCGGGCAACGCGTCAGGTTGGCCTCTGCGCATGCGTCAAAGCTTCGGCGCGACTTTTTGAAAGTGGAAGGAGGAGAGGTTTCGTCGGGCATTTTCTCGCATTTTATCTGAATTATTTATTCGTTTTGGAGACTTGCTTCATTTTTATTTGACACAGGAGATTGTTCCAAGGTAATTTGCTCTGCCTTTGTAAGTTGCTCTGAAAACATTTCCATTGTCTGGGCCACCGCATGTTCTCCAGTCCCTGTTGTGAGTTGCTCTGAAAACATTTCCATTGTCTGGGCCACTGCATGTTCTCCAGTCCCTGTTGTGAGTTGCTCTGAAAACATTTCCATTGTCTGGGCCACCGCATGTTCTCCAGTCCCTGTTGTGAGTTGCTGTGAAAGCATTTCCATTGTCTGGGCCACCACATGTTCTCCAGTCCCTGTTGTGAGTTGCTCTGAAAACATTTCCATTGTCTGGGCCACCGCATGTTCTCCAGTCCCTGTTGTGAGTTGCTCTGAAAACATTTCCATTGTCTGGGCCACCGCATGTTCTCCAGCCCGTGTTGTGAGTTGCTCTGAAAACATTTCCATTGTCTGGGCCACCGCATGTTCTCCAGTCCCTGTTGTGAGTTGCTCTGAAAACATTTCCATTGTCTGGGCCACCGCATGTTCTCCAGCCCCTGTTGTGAGTTGCTCTGAAAACATTTCCATTGTCTGGGCCACCGCATGTTCTCCAGTCCCTGTTGTGAGTTGCTCTGAAAACATTTCCATTGTCTGGGCCGCCGCATGTTCTCCAGCCCCTGTTGTGAGTTGCTCTGAAAACATTTCCATTGTCTGGGCCACCGCATGTTCTCCAGTCCCTGTTGTGAATTGCTCTGAAAACATTTCCATTGTCTGGGCCACCGCATGTTCTCCAGCCCCTGTTGTGAGTTGCTCTGAAAACATTTCCATTGTCTGGGCCACCGCATGTTCTCCAGTCCCTGTTGTGAGTTGCTCTGAAAACATTTCCATTGTCTGGGCCACCGCATGTTCTCCAGTCCCTGTTGTGAGTTGCTGTGTGCAGGCATGCATGTGCTGCAACCTACCGTCTTAACGGTCACTTTCGTTTTTGTAACGTTTTAATGGAGTGCATTCTGTATTTCTTATCTCATCTCATGTTTCCCGTGTGATCCCTTAATAGCCTTCCTGAACCTCAAACTTCGGTCATGGCAACGTCAGTAGATTCCACAGAGCAGTTCCTTGCCACCTTCACAACCCAGGAGTTCGAGAGTTATGACGACTTCAGCAGTAAACTTGAAATGTTTCAACAGGTAGCATGGTCTGCAGGCACATCCTGTGATGTGCCTTGTTATGTTTCACTATGTTAACAATGCTATTTAAATGCGCTTTACTGTTGTGCTTACAGGCAACGGGGAGTCTATTTAAAAAAGTGAGCACCCATACGCTTGAGAGGGAAATCAAGAGACGGTGAGTCGAAATTCCCATCCGCTTTAAGTATGCCTCAGTAAGGCTGTGCTGTGTACACTATGGCCAGCCACGCATCCGTTCCACTGGAGTGAGACCGAATCAGAGGTAGGTGCTGCGGTCACTACATTTCCACTTGTGTAGCTTATCAGTCCTGTAAAGCTGTTCCTTGATGTGCATTGAACCAAGATTCGATTTGCAGTATCAATACATCTCGTCAGTGAGGTCCTGTGCCCACAAAGCCACGCGCATACCGCCCCCGTGTCTACGGACTGCCTTTGTTGTGATTTCCTGGATAGACCAATGGCTGGGCGACCACCTCAGCGCAACCTCCTCTGGACTGCGAGACAGGTGCGCACCAGATGTTGGGACCTTGTCATGGTGCACATGTAAACTGCTGCCAGCAACACACCTGGGGATGCCTGGCGTTTTCTTGAGGGCACGAGGCACGTGGGGCGTGCTCATTGAATATCTGTTATTTTTCAGGTATCTCGCCCTAAGCTGTGAGGTCTTCATCAGTGTGACATTCAATACGACCAAGAACAAACTGTGTGTCAGCTCCTACCATCTTGTGCATACCGGTCATGTTCTGCATCCAGAATGTTTACGCTTCTATGCATGGAGACGACAACTGAACCACGATGAAAGGCAGAAGGTAGAAGAGTTAGTCAAGCTGCAGGCTGGGAACAAACAGCTGAAGGATTATATCGAGCGTTCATGCAATAAGACCGTGACCCTTAGTGACATTAGAAATGTAAAATCCCGGCTCAAGACAGGGTATGACAGCATGGATGCGCTGTGTGATACGCTGGAGAAGATTCAGCAGGACAGGGCTGCAGTGCGGGTTGGCCTGCAGGGAAGCAGCATCCTCGATATTGCCTTCATGACACCAGCCATGAAGGCCCACATGCAGGCCTTTCCTGAACTGCTGTTCATGGACGGAACGTACAAGGTGAACAAATGCGGCTACCCTCTGTACCAAGTGATGGTGCAGGACAATGTTGGTAGGGGCAGGGTTGTGTTCTATGCCATGGTGAGGAATGAGACGGCTCAGATGCTGGACGAGATTGTGGGTGTTTTTGTTGATTTCATGGGATCCAGCGCCAGCCGCGTGAGATCAGCCATTGTGGATAAAGACATCAATGAGATCAATGCGATCAGAAAGCATCTCCCAGCTGCAACGGTTCTCCTCTGTCAGTTCCATGTGCTGCAGAGCATGAGGAGGAAGATCAGCAGCTACCCACTGAATGGTGAACTGAGGGATCAGTTGTTTATAATCTGCAAGGAAATGGTTCATGCACCTTTGGAGGAGAAGCTCACTAGTTGTGGAGAAAGGATTGGACACCTCTACCCACCCCTGCAGGACTACCTGCTTACAAACTGGATTCCACAGAAGGAGATGTAGGCAGCATATTCACGCAGTAAAGTCCTAACGTTTGGGAACAACACCAACAATCGCATTGAGTCAGAGAATGGCAAGATAAAGCACCTGCTCCACTCCTCCTCATCCATGAAGGAATGCATCTCAGCGCTGATCTTCCACAATAGTGTCCTGGATCGGGAGCGTGCCTATTACACATTCCTGCAGGGAGCCTCTTTCAAGCGCATCACAGAGGCGCCAGCAGATCTGCAATCATTTTACACGGGATTCACCGGTCATGCCATGAAGCTGATGCATCAGGATCATAGCCACATTCAGCGAGTACATGTCAAGGAGCAGGATGAAGGCACAGTGACTGTGAATTCTGGTGCCAAACAGTACACACTGCAGATACATGATGGCCAGGCTACCTGCAGCTGCATCTTCTCCATTCAGACTTTGTTGCCCTGCAAACATGCTGTTGTTGTGCAGAGGCATCTGGGTCTGCCTTTGGACAGGCTCGCCCCCAATTGTCGCTGGCGTGCACCTCAGACACCAACGACGACAGGCATGGCTGCTGCCATTGTGATGACAGAGGAACAGCCAAGGCCCCTCAGCCACAATGAAAAATACCGCTTGCTTTCAGATCAATTGTATCAGCTACAACATGCCGTTCTGCAGAGTGGAACGGCAGCATTCATGAGGAGACCGGACTGGCTGTGGCAACAGACTCTCCGCTGGCAGCAAGGACTGGCTGATGAGATGGAGCCATTTACTATGCCCAACAATTGCCCGGAAGCACCTTCGGAAGGAGGTGGCCGCGCGCTGGACATCAGTCACGTGTCACAAACCCTGGATCCTGAGCGTCTCACCCCCTGGCCTAATGATCTGATAGACCATACATATGCCTGCCTGTTCAAATCTCCACATCCCCTACCTGCGGTACCCTCTCCTTGCTGCTCAGTTACACAGTCACCTGCTCCTACACCCATCAGGGCAGTGCACATGGGCACACAGTTACCTGCTCCTACACCCATCAGAGTAGTTGCCTGCTCCTACACCCATCAGGGCAGTCCATATGGACACACAGTTACCTTGTCATACACCAATCAGGGCAGTGCACATGGACACACAGTTACCTGCTCATACACCCATCAGGGCAGTGCACATGGGCACAGAGTTGCCTGCTCCTACACCCATCAGAGGAGTGCTCATGGACACACAGTTACCTGCTCCTACATTCATCAGGGCAGTGCACATGGGCACACAGTTGCCTGCTCCTACATCCATCAGGGCCGTGCACATGGGCACACAGTTGCCTGCTCCTGCACCCATCAGGGCAGTGCACATGGGCACACAGTTGCCTGCTCCTACACCCATCAGGGCAGTGCACATGGACACACAGTTACCTTGTCCTACACCCATCAGGGCAGTGCACATGGACACACAGTTACCTGCTCATACACCCATCAGGGCAGTGCACATGGACACACAGTTACCTGCTCCTACACCCATCAGAGCAATGCTCATGGACACCAGCCACCTGTTTCCCCATCCGACGTTGAAACAACCATGCAGAGCCTTGTGAGACTCCGCAATTGCCAGTTGCTGCCTGTGAAGCAGAGAGGGCGTCCAAAGGGGTCAAGCACTTGGGGAACATTCAGCAAGAAGAGAATGAGCACGAAAAGAAACAAGCATGCCGTGTCCAGTGGTAGCAGAAATGTGAATGCTCTTGCTGTGAACACAACTGGTGATAGTAGTAGGCAGGATTAAATGGGAATGAATGGGAAGATGCACGAGTAAAATAACCACTCGCAGGGAACTGCTGGGCTAAATGGCCAGCTTTATGTTCATAGCCCAAAAGAAATGTGCTTCTTTTCCAGCACCCTCACATCATTCATGTTTTCCCTGAGAGCACCATTGAACCATCACGAGATAGGGGCAATAACATCATCCTGCCTCCTACAGCTGAGGTGGGTACTAAGTGATTCATTGGCGGTGTTATCAGTACATGCCTTCACCGCAGAACATAAGGCATGGTCAACAGTAATTCCATTGGAGGGAGGGAAGCTCTGACATTGATGTTCTTTCCTTATTTTCTTTCATGTAAAACGTGCCCTTGAGAAAACCATCCTTGATACTTAAGGACGGCATTCAAGCAAAGGAGGCAGTGCGGGAGATGACGCAAGGATGTGCTGATTCCTGCATCTGAGGAGTGTAATAAGTGCTTCATTGGCGACGTTATCAATTGGTGCCTTCACTGCAGAACTTAAAAAGGTGTGCGCAACAGTAATTTCAGTGGATGGAGGGAGGCAAGCTCTGACTCTGATTTGCTTTATTTCTTTTCATGTAAAACATGCCGTCGAGAAAACAATCCTTGAGACTTAAGGTCAGCATTCAAGAAATGAAGGCAACTGGATCATGCTGTGGAGCCCATCACGATGTGGAAAGGAACATTGCATTTATGGATGAATTGGGAATGCACATTGGGATGCGCTTGGGGAACATTCACCAAGAATAGATTGAGCTCAGACTCTTGTGACTTTGCCTTCTTCACATGGACAATACAGTAGTGGAATAGAGAGCCAAGCGTTTCTTCACCACAAGGCTCTTCAGGAACAATCTCTTTAGCTGTGCATAGCAGAGACTCGGCCTGTCTGCCTAACGGGAATGCTGGATAGAACACTCATGTATCCATGCACAGCAGTTCTTCGGGTACTTAATGAACTTAATAAAACTTTTCAGTAATTAAACCCAGAATTGTTGAGGTTTTGTTTTGCATGCTATTTCCCCGACTTTGCAACTGCACTTCAGATATTCAACTATGGTGGGGGGGTAGAGGGAGGAGTGGGTGAAGAGGGGGAAGGGTGGGGAGTGCGGGGAGGGGTGGGGAGAGGGAGCATGCAAAATGCAGGGACCAAACAGTTGCAATGCCTGAAGTACTGAGGAGAAGTAGAGAAAGCAACTGGGTAGGGGAGAAAGCAACTGGATTGGGCATCCGCAGCTGGAGGGAACGGCTGAATGGAGAGGGCCGGAAGCGAGAGGCCGTAGAGAGCCGCGGGGTGCGAGCGTGCGAAGACCTTGGTGTCACCGGGTCCAGGGACTGGCCAGTAAGTCTTTTGCTGTTGTGTTTATGGCGCATGCACAGAAAAAGGTACTACTCTTCCGTTCTGCTGCTCCCCGCCCCCACTCTCTCACCTTCCTCCCTCTCCCCCCAGCTCTCCCCCTCCCCCCTTCCTTACCCCTCCCTCTCCCTCTTTCACGCCCCTCCGTCTCTCCCTCTCCCTCTTTCACCCCTCTCCCACTTTCTCCCCTCTCCCTCTTTCTCCCCCTCCCTCTTTCTCCCCTCTCCCTCTTTCTCCCCCTCTCCCTCTTTCTCCCCCTCCCTCTCCCTCGTTCTCCCCTCCCTCTTTCTCCCCTCTCCCTCTTTCACCCCCTCCCTCTTTCTCTCCGCCTCCCTCTCCCTCTTTCTCACCCCCCACCCTCCCCGGCACCGCTACCGCTGGTCTCCCCGCGCTGCTCTCCCCGGCCCCCGCGCTGCTGTCCCCGGACCACGCGCTGCTGTCGCCGGCCCCCGCGCTGCTGTCCCCGGCCCCTGCGCTGATCTCCCCGGCCGCCGCGCTGCTGTCCCCGGCCCCTGCGCTGATCTCCCCGGCCCCGCGCTGATCTCCCCGGCCCCCGCGCTGCTGTCCCCGGCCCCCGCGCTGATCTCCCCGGCCCCCGTGCTGATCTCCCCGGCCTCCGCGCTGATCTCCCCGGCCCCCGCGCTGCGCTCCCCGGCCCGCTCCACAGTCTCACTCCGGCGATTGTATTATGCCACGTGTTTGTTAGGTTTCATCTCTGTGATTTTTTGAGCAGCGCCATCTTTAGTCCTGGCAGCTGCAACAGTCGCAGGCTGTGACGTTTTCGTGGCACATGCTGTATCTGCGCATGTGCCAAATCAGCGCCACCTACCGATCGCGTTGTCAACAATTGCGGTCTAAAAAAAACACACGTGCTATTCTGCTCTGTGTGTAGTTTGTGAGCATTATGAGTTAATAAGTCTGAATTAAGTTTGCACTATTAAGGTTAACTGACCTGTTAAGTTGAGAAAACTGGAATTTCATTGGTGGCCACAATGAACGTTCAAGTTTATTGTGTCAAGTTTTGAGGGAGTCTTTTTTTCCGGACATAGGACTCGCTCAAAACAACATTGGCAGTTTTGATTTTTAAAAGTTTATAGCCGTGAATTGGAGTTTGCAATCATCTTTGCTTTATAACGCAAAATCCGTGGATTAGAAACCTCTTACAAAAGATGCTAAAAGCTTGGAAACAATTGGAGTTTAATCTAAAATGCTGTCTATCCTGATGGAAATGCTTTCCTTTGAAGTTGATAATGTTACTAACGATTTTGTTGTTTCCAAACCCTAAGAAACCAAAAGAATTGAAAAAATCAGTTTAAATGAAGTGTAGTTCTTTTCGATCAGAAAAAAGGTTATGTAAAGTGCCGCAACAGAGAATGTTTGGACCCACCCCCTTGGAGACGAGTAAAAAAAAAATAACCTTGCTGCAGCTGATGTTTTTTCCATTTAATCTACCACACGATGTTTTGCATTACTGAGAGTAAAATGTATATATTTTGGACATTATTACATTTTAAATTACTGAATTATCAGATAAAATTGGGCATATTCACCCATTGGGCTCAGGGGCAGAGCCACAATGGATATTACCTGTTTTTTTAAGCAGATGACGGTTGGATCCAAGGCCACATGAGAACTGATGCCACAACAAGAGATCCAGCAGCTTTAAGAATTTAATAATATAATTGCAGGCAACAAACGTCACAACATTGTTATCAATGATCAAAGTGCTTGAGAAGGAAACATAGTTGCAAGCACTTCTACCTTTAATGTCAAGAAAATGCAATATCACCAAGTCTGGGCAGAAGTAATTGGAATCGATAAACACAATTTAATTGATATGAGTGTTTACTTAAAGCATTCAAATGGACATTTATGTGACATTTAAGAGGACAATCAAAGTTTTCGAAAAAAAAAAACAGTCGCAGTCTCAGTGGGTTAGTGTGTTGGACATGAGCAATGGGTTCTGGTCAATACCGCTGGCACAAAAGTGTCAAAATAAATTTGTGTTTACATTCCAGGGACAACAGTACACCTGGATGTTTCACTCCCAGGGATTACATAATAGTCTGTTGATATTCCACCAGCGGTTGGCACAGGGGACAGACACAGTCTTTTCTCCCGATCAGAATATTTCATACAATATGAGGATGACCTACTTCTCCAAACGGAGAGTAAGAAGAAGCAGCTGGAGCTACTGGAGGAGTTCCTTCGACTCCGCTGGAATGTCGGAGTGAAAGTTAACCCTAAAAAGGCACAGATAAGGAAAGAACAATTTCTTATTTGGGAATATTGATAACACACAGAAAGCATGCGATTGAGCAGATGCGTGTCCAGACAATCCTCAAACTCCCCTACTGCAAGATATTAAGGCTACGAGATCATTTCTGGGCTACATTGGTTATTGCAGGGACCATATTCATGGGGTCGCCTTAAAGGCCGTTCCTTTATATGATCTCCTGAAAAAGAACTCTGAGTGGGTATGGACACCAGAGAATACGTCAGCGGTTACAGATTTAATACAGGTGCTGGCTATAGCTCAGGTGCTACAGGTGCCGGCCCCACCTGTACCCTTTACCCTCGAGGTCGCTACCACTCATACCACCTTATCAGCGGTATTGGTTTAGAAGAAACATGGACGATTCTGTCTAGTGGCGCACACATCTCGCTTGTTAATGCCAGTAGAAAGGGCCTTCACAGTGTGTGACAAACATTTGCTGGTCATCTTCTGGGTGAATCAAAATTATACTTATATTGTAAGCCTCAGCCCCGTTACTATCCGAACTGAACGCACGCCCTTCCAGTTGTTACTGGATGGACGACTGAAGGACGGTAATGTTATATTGTCAGCCTCAGCCCTGTTACTATCCTAACTGAACACACGCCCTTCCAGTTGTTACTGGATTGACGATAGAAGGACGGTCATGAAAGTCAGAATCTTATTGCTCGGTGGACCTTGCTCTTGCAAGGTAGAAACATTTCAGTAAAAAAGGGAAAGTCTTTGACGTGCTTGGCAAACAATTTGATCTACCAGGGTGAACTCCATGAGTGACAGGTTTTGACAGCAAAGACCCTCAAGGGACATTTTGTGTCAAAATCATTGGAGGGGGGTCTGCGGGGGTGGGGGAGGGGGTTCGTGTACAAAGGAAAGAACCAGAAATCAAACCAGCACTCAAAATTTTTGTTGACGGATTCTCTACAGTGGAGGACGGGATTAGGCAGGCAAAGTGCGGATTGCATGTACAGGATCACAATGGAAAACCTAATAAAGACATTGCCTTAGTTACTGGCGAGTTTAAGTGTGCAGCGTTCAGAACTAGCTGCAATCGCTTTGTGGTGACACAACCATGCATGTTTCCCCCGCTAGTTGATAGAAATTCTGACAGGATGTACGTGTCTAACAGTTTGACCGAGTATCTACCTCTGTGGGAAGCGAGAGGTTTTGAGTCAGCAAATGGCAAACCATTTCCATCTGGCCCATTCATGCAGAGAATAGTAGATGGAGCGAGGAGAGGGGAAAGGATTATTGACAATACTGTGATATATTGCCCTATGTTGTGAAAATTGGAAAGGAGATAATTGGGACAAGCTTGTCTAAGTGTAGTCTGGAAAACCAGGTGGTCATACATATATTTGGGCGGTTCAAAATCAATTTCTTTTAGTTTTGGTTGCAGCAGCTTGGACAGAAGCGGAGGTACGGAGCGAACTAGCAGCTGGGAGGTCAATTTCAGTGTAAGTTAAAAGTTAATTCCCTTTTGTTTTCGGAGGACCAGGGGACTGCTGGGTAAGTGAAAACTATATATTTGGGCGGTTTGAAATCTATTTATTTTAGTTTTGGTTGCAGCAGCTTGGACAGAAGTGGAAGTACGGAGCGAACTTGCAGCTGGGAGGTCAATTTCAGTGCAAGTGAAAAGTTAATTCCCTTTTGTTTTCGGCGGACCAGGGGACTGCTGGGTAAGTAAAAACTATATCTTTGAGCGGTGGCAATGGGGTACAGGTCTCTGGCACAGAGTCCTGTCCCTGTTGCTCAGAAGGGAAGGGGAAAGAGGAGCAGAGCATTAGTCATTGGGGACTCCATAGTTAGGGGAACATATAGGAGGTTCTGTAGGAACGAGAGAGACTCACGGTTGGTGTGTTGCCTCCCAGGTGCCAAGGATCGTGATGTCTCGGACCGAGTTTTTGGGATCCTTAAGGGGGAGGGGGAGCAGCACCAAGTCGTGGTCCACATAGGGACCAACGACATAGGTAGGAAGAGAGATGGAGATTTAAGGCAGAAATTCAGGGAGCTAGGGTGGAAGCTTCGAGCGAGAACAAACAGAGTTGTTATCTCTGGGTTGTTGTGCGTGCCACGTGATAGCGAAGCGAGGAATAGGGAAAGAGAGGAGTTGAACACGTGGCTGCAGGGATGGTGTAGGTGGGAGGGTTTTGGTTTCCTGGATAATTGGCGCTCTTTCTGGGGTAGGTGGGACCTCTACAAACAGGATGGTCTTCACCTGAACCAGAGGGGTACCAATATCCTGGGGGGCAGATTTGCTAGTGCTCTTCGGGGGGGTTTAAACGAATTCAGCAGGGGGATGGGAACCTAAATTGTAGTTCCAGTGCACAGGATGTTGAGAGTAGTGGGGTCAGGGATAAGGTTACAAGGACGCAAGAGAGCACTGACAAGCAAGAAATTGGTTTAAAGTGTGTCTACTTCAACGCCAGGAGCATCCGGAATAAGGTGGGTGAGCTTGCAGCATGGGTTGGTACCTGGGATCTCGATGTATTGGCCATTTCGGAGACATGGGTAGAGCAGGGGCAGGAATGGATGTTGCAGTTTCCGGGATTTAGATGTTTCAGTAAGTATAGAGAAGATGGTAAAAGAGGGGGGGCTATGGCATTGTCAATCAAGGAGAGTATTGCAGCGGCAGAAAGGACGTTTGAGGACTCGTTTACTGAGGTAGTACGGGCCGAGGTTAGAAACAGGAGGAGAGGTCACCCTGCTGGGAGTCTTCTATGGACCTCCGAATAGTTCCAGAGATGTAGAGGAAAGGATAGCGAAGATGATTCTCGACAGGGGCGAGAGTCACCCGGTAGTTGTTATGGGGGACATTAACTTTCCAAATATTGACTGGAAATACTATAATTCGAGTACTTTAGATGGGTCAGTTTTTGTCCAGTGTGTGCAGGAGGGTTTTCTGACACAGTATGTAGACAGGCCAACCAGGGGCGATGCCACATTGGATTTGGTACTGGGTAATGAAACCGGCCAGGTGTTAGATTTAGATGCAGGTGATCACTTTGGTGATAGTGATCACAATTCGGTTAGGTTTACCTTAGCGATGGGCAGGGACAGGTATATACCGCAGGGCAAGAATTATAGCTGGGGGAAAGGAAATTATGATGCGATTAGGCAAGATTTAGGATGCGTCGGATGGGGAAGGAAACTGCAGTGGATGGGCACAATCCAAATGTGGAGCTTATTCAAGGAGCAGCTAATGCATGTCCTTGATAAGTATCTACCTGTGAGGCAGGGAGGAAGTTGTCGAGCGAGGGAGCCATGGTTTACTAAAGAATTTGAAGCGCTTGTCAAGAGGAAGAAGAAGGCTTATGTTAGGATGAGACGTGAATGCTCAGTTAGGGCGCTTGAGAGTTAAAAGCTAGCCAGGAAGGATCTAAAGGGAGAGCTAAGAGGAACAAGGAAAGGACACGAGAAGTAATTGGTGGATAGGATCAAGGACAACCCTAAGGCTTCCTATAGGTACATCAGGAATAAAAGAATGACTAGAGTTAGATTAGGGCCAATCAAGGATAGTAGTGGGAATTTGTGTGTGGAATCAGAGGAGATTGGGAAGCGTTAAATGAATATTTTTTCGTCAGTATTTACAGTAGAGAAAGAAAATGTTGTCGAGGAGAACACTGTGATTCAGGCTACTAGGCTAGATGGGATTGAGGTTCACAAGGAGGAGGTGTTAGCAATTTTGGCAAGTGTGAAAATAGATAAGTCCCCTGGGCCAGAAGGGATTTATCCTTGGATTCTCTGGGAAGACAGGGAGGAGATTTCAGAGCCTTTGTCCTTGATCTTTATGTCGTCATTGTCGACAGGAATAGTGCCGGAAGACTGGAGGATAGCAAATGTTGTCCCCTTGTTCAAGAAGGGGAGTAGAGACAGCCCTGGTAATTATAGACCTGTGAGCCTTACTTCGGTTGTGGGTAAAATTTTGGAAAAGGTTATAAGAGACAGAATTTATAATCATCTTGTGAAGAATAAGTTCATTAGCGATAGTCAGCACGGTTTTGTGAAGGGTAGGTCGTGCCTCACAAACCTTATTGAGTTTTTCGAGAAGGTGACCAAACAGGTGGATGAGAGTAAAGCAGTGGATGTGGTGTATATGGATTTCAGTAAGGCGTTTGATAAGGTTCCCCACGGTCGGCTATAGCAGAAAATACGGAAGTATGGGGATGAAGGTGATTTGGAGCTTTGGATCAGAAATTGGCTGGCTGAAAGAAGACAGAGAGTGGTAGTTGATGGCAAATGTTCATCCTGGAGTTTAGTTACTAGTGGTGTACCGCAAGGATCTGTTTTGGGGCCACTGCTGTTTGTCATTTTTATAAATGACCTGGAAGAGGGTGTAGAAGGGTAGGTTAGTAAATTTGCGGATGACACGAAGGTCGGTGGTGTTGTGGATAGTGCTGAAGGATGTTGTCAGGTACAGAGGGACATAGATCGGCTGCAGAGCTGGGCTGAGAGATGGCAAATGGAGTTTAATGCGGAAAAGTGTGAGGTGATTCACTTCGGAAGGAGTAACAGGAATGCAGAATACTGGGCTAATGGGACGATTCTTGGTAGTGCAGATGAACAGAGAGATCTTGGTGTCCAGGTACATAGATCCCTGAAAGTTGCTACCCAGGTTAATAGGCCTGTTAAGAAGGCATATGGCGTGTTAGCTTTTATTAGTCGGGGGATCGAGTTTCGGAGCCACGAGGTCATGCTGCAGCTGTACAAAACTCTGGTGTGGCCGCACCTGGAGTATTGCGTGCAGTTCTGCTCACCGCATTATAGGAAGGATGTGGAAGCTTTGGAAAGGGTGCAGAGGAGATTTACCAGGATGTTGCCTGGTATGGAGGGAAGGTCGTACGAGGAAAGGCTGAGGGACTTGAGGTTGTTTTCGTTGGAGAGAAGGAGGAGGAGAGGTGACTTAATAGAGACATATAAGATAATCAGAGGGTTATACAGGGTGGGTAGTGAGAGTCTTTTTCCTCGGATGGTGATTGCAAACACGAGGGGACATAGCTTTAAGTTGAGGGGTGATAGATATAGGACAGATGTTAGAGGTAGTTTCTTTACTCAGAGAGTAGTAGGGGCGTGGAACGCCCTGCCTGCAACAGTAGTAGACTCGCCAACTTTAAGGGCATTTAAGTGGACATTGGATAGACATATGGATGAAAATGGAATACTTCGAGGGCCGAAGGGCCTGTACTGCGCTGTAATGTTCTAATTCTAAAAGACACAAAGAATTGAAGGAAGACATGGACAATTTACAGATGGAAAATGAAGGTTGGCAGGAGAACATTGGCATCCTGCACAATCAGTTACTCTGGGATCAGGAGCCACATGACGGAGTATTTTCTCCACTGAGAAAATTATAACAAATACTGGACCAAAACACTGAGTTACAGGCAGAAAGTCCCAGACTAGGTGAGGAGTTAGAAGATGTGAGGAGGGGCTTTGAGGGAATTGGACCCATGTTAATGCTCTGCCTCCCCTGAAGCTGACCACGCCCTGTGTTTAGATGAAATCCTACAGCTTCAGATATAATCAGTCAACAGTGGGCAGTAGTGGCTGCCATCTCCAAACACAAAGCCAGATATCCCGGTTTTCCTTGGGACACAATATTTGTGAGCTTCACAGCCTCTGCTCCACCTTCTCTGTTCAAGGACGACAAGATAACTGGAAAATACCCGGGTGTCTTGTAACCTGGGCCTAAGCTGCAGGCCAGCCTAAGAACAAGACTGACAAAGATGGGATCAGTGAGCAACCAGCCACATTCACTGACAGTGAGGGAGATGTCGCCACACAACCACACAGAGGTCCCTTACTGCCGTTGAAGCCAGGGCTCAAAAGCAGGAACTGGGAATGGTGGATATGAGCAGCAGCCCCCTCGATCTGATTGCTCTCTATTCCAATATCCTAATCATTTATACATATCACAACAAAGCAGTGTTCCTTGCACTGACCCGTGGGGAATACCAGTATCTTCTGCCAATAAGTCTGAAAAACAACTGTTTACCACAACTCACTGTTTTCTGTCATTAAGCCAGTTTTATTTTTTATCCAAGCTGACACTGACCCTCCTATTCCATGAACATAAATTAACTGTCCAGCTCTCAGAAACAGACTGTGAAAGAAACTACAAGTTCAGATTAAAATAATGTGAAATGCTAAATGCAATAGTTAACTAACTTTTGGAAGGAGATCAACTCTTCGATCTCTTAAAATTCAGTCACTCATTCACTTGACTGTATTTAGTACTCTGTAGAAGCAGTACTCCCTAAAACTGGACTCTGTGAAACTAACTGTTTTTAGGGTTAAGGAAGAAAATTCCAGAGCTAGGGGAAGATAACAGAAAGTGCTGGAAATACTCAACAGTTCTGGCAGCATCGGTGCAGAGTGAAACAGAGTTAATGTTTCAGATCTGTGACGCTTCATCAGAACTGGTAAACGTTAGAAATGTTGATGTACAAGTTGCAGATAGTGGGACCATGGACTTCCTGCTTTCCATTCCACCCCCAATCCCTCACCCCTTCTGATGTTATACTTTCCAAAGATAACCCAATAATGCCAGCTTGCCAGTCACAGCAGCTCCAAGAGACAGAAAGAGAGCAGCAGCACAGAACTGAGGGTGAAGCCCCATCACTTGGTCTGATACTCACATTCACCAGAACAAATACTTACACTGCGTGTACCTTAGAGGCTGGTATAGAGTCGGAATCTGCACGTGGTGAGTCACCGAGTACGAGTGAGCTGCAGCCAGGCCAGGGGAAAAGGATAGTTCATGTGTCAGCTCACCAGAGGGCGAGGCCACAAAGGAGTTCTAATACACAGGACTCAGATGTGAACATCGCTGGAGCTGCTGCTCATGTCGAGGTGGTGCAGTCAGAATCCGAGTCTTCAAGTCACAGAGCTGCTCGAGGACGTCCTGCAAGGCCATCTGCAGTCTCCCCCAGTGAAGGTCAGCAGCCTTCCACCAGCCAAGCTGCAGCCACTGGGGAAACACTATGCAGGAGCACTAGGCTAGTTGAGAGAACCCACAAGACAGGCACGAAGGGAATACACAAGGGTGAATAGTTCAGTTTTGTTTGTATAATTACGTGTGTTGTTGGATAAAGATGTTAATGAAAAGGTTTTTGTTGGTGGTGTTTATTGCAGGATGGTGACCTGTGATGGACACTGTGATGGGGCGTCTCAGATGGATGTAATGGTGGAGAATGGGGGATCCATGATGGGAAAGGGAGGTTGTCCTATGCAAACCGGGATCTTAGCAGGGACTCTCCGACAGCCTGTCCGGGTCGAAGGCATCCAGGAAATATCCTCCCTCCTTCCTCATTCTCCTGAGGTATCCTCCGGATTCCTGGTACCAATGCCTGTGTCCTCATGATGGTGCAGCAGAACACCATGAACTTGGACACCTGATCCAGTGTGTACTGGAGGACTCCCACCGAGCGGTTCAGACGTCGGAAACATTGCTTCACCTGGTGGCTGTGTGTGGGGGAGAGGAGTGTCTTGCGTTTAGAGGTCATGAGCCACATTCTGGAACTGCATGGAGGCCCGAAGTGTTGGAAATGGCTGAGTGAAGGTATGGTGGCTCCTGCCAGGATACTGGACATTCAGCAGCATGATGTACTGGGCAAGCTTACACACCCACTGTACATTAATGGAGTGAGAGTTCTTTCAGTTCCTGTACCTCTCCCCGTTGACATGGGGACCCTGCAGAGCCACCTACACCATCAGGAATCCCGCTATCCTGACAATGCCATGGGTTCTCTCATCCTGCTTCTCACTGCTGAGGTAGCAGACAGTATAATTCACCTCACCCGATATAGATGGCCTCCGTCACACCGCAGATATATCAATAAACAAGATGGAGAGAGCTAACGGATACGTCATCCGATCTTGCCTGGATAGATCCAGATAAGAACATAAGAACTAGGATCAGGAGTAGGCAGTTCAGCCCCTCAAGCCTGTTCTGCCATTCAATATGATCATGGCTGATCTCATCTCGGCCTCTACTCCACTTTTCTGCCCGTTCTCCATAACCCTTCAACCCACTGCTAATGAAAAATCTGTCTATCTTTTCCTTAAATTTACTCAATGTCCTGGCATCCACCGCACTATGGGGTAGTGAATTCCACAGACTCCAGACTCTTTGAGAGAAGAAATTTCTCTTTATCTCTGTTTTAAATCTGCTCCCCCTTTATCCTTAAACTATGACCTCTCGTTCTAGATTGCCCGACAAGAGGATACATCTTCTCTACGTCTCCATTGTCAATCCTTTAATCATCTTATGTACCCCATTAGATCTCCTCTCGTTCTTCCAAACTCTGGAAAGCAAAGGCATTAACTGCTGAATCTTTCTTCATAAGACAAGCCCCTCATCCCTGGAAACAATCTCGTGGCCTTCCTCTGAACTGCCTCCAATGCAACTACATCCATCCTCAGTTAAGCAGACCAAAGCTGTATGCAATACTCCAGGTGCGGTCTCATTAATACCTAGTACAGTTGCAGCAGCACTTTCCTACTTTTATATTCTATTCCTTTAGCAATAAATGCCAAAATTCAATATGCCTTCCTTATCACCTGCTGTACCTGCAAACTAGCTTTCTGTGATTCATGCATGAGGACACCAAGATCCCTGTGCACCGAAGCATTCTGAAGTTTCTCTCCTTTTAGATAATAATTTACCTTTCTATTTTTCTAACCAAAATGGATAACCTCACACTTACCAACGTTAAACTCCATCTGCCAAATTTTTGGCCCATTCACCTAACCTGTCCATATCAATTTGTAAATATCTTATGTATTTATTGAAACTTACTATCCAATCTATTTTAGTGTCATCTGCAAATGTGGCTATAGTACCTTCTATCCTTGCATCCAAGTCATTAATATATATTATAAATAGTTGGGGCCCAGGGAACGAACCCTGTGGCAGGCACCCCACTAGTTACATCTTGCCAACCAGAAAAAGACCCACTAATCCCGACTCTCTGTTTTCTGTTGGTTAGCCAATCCTCTATCCAAGCTAATAAATTGCCCCTAACCCAATGTGATCTTACCTTGTGCATTATCCTTTTGTGCCGCACCTTATCAAATACCTTCTGGAAGTCTAGATAGAATATATCTACAGCATCCCCATTTTCCACCGGCAGGACAGACCCAGCAGAGGTGGTGGCACAGTGGTATACAGTAGGGAGGGGATTGCCCTGAGAGTCCTCAAACATCAGCGAACATCCCCACTTCTGACCATATGATAGATGGAAGGTCATTCATGAAGCAGCTGTAGATGGTTGGGCCAAGGACACTACCCTGAGGAACTCCTGCAGTGAGGTCCTGGTGCTCAGATGATGGACCTCCATCAATCACAACCATCTTCCATTGGGCTAGGTTTGAATCCAGCCAGCGGAGGGCTTTCCTCTGATCCATATTTACCCCAGTTTTGCTAGGGCTCCTTGATGCTGTCTTGATGTCAAGGGCAGTCACTCTCACCTCACCTCTTGAGTTCAGCTTTTGTGTCCTTGTTTGAACCAAGGCTGGAATGATGTTAGGAGCTGAGAGGCCCTGGCGGAACCCAAACTGAGCATCACTGAGCAAGTTATTGCTAATCAATTGCCGCTTGATGGTACTGTTGATGACACCCTCCATCACTTTACTGTTGATTGTGAGTAGGCTGATGGGACGCTAATTGGCCGGGTTGGACTGGAAAAGCTTGGCTAGGGGTATGGCAAGTTCTGGAGCACAGGTCTTCAGTACTATTGCCGGAATATTGTCAGGGCCCATAGCTTTCTGAATATCCAGTGCCTTCAGTCGTTACTTGACATCATGTGGAATGAATCGAATTAGCTGAAGCCTGGCATCTGTGATGCAGGGGACATCAGGAGGAGGCCGGAATCGGCCTCAACTTGGCGCTTCTGGCTGAAGATTTTTGCAAATGTTTCAGCCTTAACTATCACAGTGATGTGCTGTGCGCCCCCATCACTGAGGATGGCGATATTTGTGGAGCCACTTCCTCCAGGTAGTTTTTTAATTGTACACCGCCATTCAGGGCTGGATGTGGCTGGACTGCAAAGCTTAGTCCTGATCCGTTGGTTCTAGATTCGCTTAGCTCTGTTCGCGTAGCTTACGCAGTTTTGCACGCAGGTAGTCCTGTGTTGTAGTTTCACCAGGTTGACACCTCATTTTGAGGTATGCCTGGTGCTGCTCCTGGCATGCCCTCCTGCACTCTTCATTGTACCAGGGTTGGTCTCCTGGTTTGATGGTAATGGTAGAGTGGGATATATGCCAGGCCATGAGGTGACAGGTTGAGTACAATTCTGCTGCTGCTGATGGCCCACGATGCCTCGCGGATGGCCAGTTTTGCATTGCTAGATCTGGTGGAAATCTGTCCCATTTAGCACGGCGGTAGAACCACACAACAAGATGGAGGATATCCCCAATGTGAAGTTGGGACTTCGTCTCCACAAGGACTGCGGTCACTCCCACCAACACTGTCATGGACAGATACATCTGCGGCAGGCAGATTGGTGAGAACGAGGTCAAGTATGTTTTCCCCTCTTGTTGGTTCCCTCACCACCTGCCGCAGACCCAGTCGAGCAGATATGTCCTTTAGGACTCGGTCAGCTCGGTCACTAGTGGTGCTACCGAACCACTCTTGGTGATGGACATTGAAGTCCCCCACCCAGAATACAGTTTGTGCCCTCGCCATCCTCAGTGCTTCCTCCAAGTGCTGTTCAACATTGAGGAATGCTAACTTATCAGCTGAGCGAGGACGGTATGTGGTAATGAAGCAGGGTTTCCTAGTCCATGTTTGATCTGATGCCATGAGACTTCATGGGGTCCAGAGTCGATGTTGAGGACTCTCAGGGCAACTTCCTCCCGACTGTATACCACTGTGCCACCACTTCTGCTGGGTCTGATCTGCTGGTGGGACAGGACATACCCGGGGATGATGATGGCAGTGTCTGGGACATTGTCTGTAAGGTATGATTCCGTGAGTCTGACTATGCCAGGCTGTTGTTTGACCAGTCTGTGGGACAGCTCTCCCAACTTTGGAACAAGCCCCCAGATGTTAGTAAGGAGCACTTTGCAGGGTCGACATGGCTAGGTTTGCCGTTGTCGTTTCCAGTGCCTAGGTCGATACCTGGTGGTCCGTCCAGTTTCATCCCTTTTTATTGACTTTGTAGCAGTTAGTTACAACTGAGTGGTTTGCTAGGCCACTTCAGAGGGCATGTCAGCGTCAACCACGTTGCTGTGTATCTGGAGTCACATGTAGGCCAGACCAGGTAAGGACGGCAGATTTCCTTCCCTAAAGGAACCAGATGTGTTTTTACAAAAATCGACAATGGTTTCAAGGCCATCACCAGACTAGCTTTTAATTCCATATTTATTAATTGAATTCAAATTCCACCTTTTGCTGTGGTGGGATTCGAACCCATGTCCCCAGAGCAGTACCATGGGTCTCTGGGTTATTAGTCTAGTGACAATACCACTACACCACCGCCTCCCCATGCTACACAACCGCCTTCCCCATCTCATGATTGTTCTAAATTCCTCTATTTCTATAAGTTCTGCATTACCTGTGACTATTGGGATGGTACTAGTGTCCTCCATCGTGAAAACAGAGGCAAAATACTGATTTAATGTTTCCGCCATTTCTGTGCCCCCCCTCTATCAACTTCCCAGTCTCATCCTCCAAGGGACCAATATTCACTTCAGCAACTCTGTTACCTTCCATATAGTTATAGAAGCTTTTGCTATCCGTGTTTATATTTTGTGCTAATTTTCTTTCACAATTTACTTTTGCACTTTTCATTGCTTTTTTAGTAACCCTTTGTTGATCTTTAAAAAATTCCCAATTTTCCAGCCTGCCAGTGGCCTTTGCAATATGGTATGCCTTCGTCTTTGTCTTTGTGTTCTCCTTAACTTCTTTGCTTAGCCATGGATATCTTTCCCGCTCTTTGAACCTTTTTTCCACTCCAGTATATATTTTAGTTGGGAGGAATTGAATTTCTCCTTAAACATCTGCCACTGCTCATCAACTTTCCAACCTTTTAGTGTTCCTGCCCAGTCCACTAGGGCCAAATCAGTCCTCATGTCTTTGTTCAACTCCGGAACGCTGGAGCAGGACTCCAGTTTCTCGCCATCAAACTGGATTTGAAATTCTAGCAAGCTTTGATCACTCTTCCATAAAGGATCCTTAACTATGAGATCATTAATTAATCCCACCTCATTTCAAAATGCCAAATCTAGAATAGCCTGCTCCCTGGTTGGTTCCAGAACATATTGCTCGAAAAAACAATCTCTGATGCAATCAATGAACTCTCCCTCGGGGCTACCTTTGCCAATTTGATTAATCCAGTCTCAATACATATTAAAGTCACCCTTGCCGTACCTTGCTCACAAGCCCGCAGTATTTCTTGGTTTATACTGGTCCCCACTGCGGAATTACTGTTTGGGGACCTGTAGATTACTGCCACCAGGGACTTCTTCCCCTTGCTATTTCTTATTTCTACCCAGACTGATTCTACGGCTTGATCTCCACTGCCTGTATCATTTCTCACCATTGCACCGATCTTTTTCTGTACTAACAAATCTACACCTCCTCCTTTTCCTTCCGGTCTATCCTTCCAAAATATTGAGTACTCTTGGATATTCAATTCCCACTTCTCAGTAATCGCCAATAAATCATACCCATTCGTCTTCATTTGTGCTATTAACTCATTTATTTTATTCCGAATGCTTCGTGCATTCAGATACAAACCTTTAAGTTTGTTTGATTATCAATTTTCTAATATACATAAAAGTTCAATGAAACTGAGACTTTAATAGCCACTGACAGCTCCGTCCTCACCCTGGTGTGAGGCTCCAGATCGTGTTGCAGGAGTTCACACTGCTCTGTGACCACCTCCTTATTGAATCAGAGTCACCTCACACACCGCTCCAGGGTTAGGTGTAGGTGGGAAAAGTGCTCTTGGAAAACTCGGGGTGGGTAGGGAAGATCCCCTCCTCCTCCCGCTTTACAGAGCTTCCCCTCTCTGCAGCTTCTGCTCCATTTGTTGGTCATGTTACAGACCCAGAGACACTGTAACTACGGTCCCAATACCTCGTCCAGAGTTGGGTCACAAATCCTCTGTCCTCCCTGAGTCTCTACAGCAGCTCCCAAAACAACCTCCAGAAAGCCATCCACAGCACCTCCACTAACTTTACAATAGCAGACGTAAGTCAAAAGCCCCTAACCTGTAAGTTGGATGCCTGGTCATTTCAAATAACACTAGACGTAGTTACTCGTGCTGCTGAATGTACTTTCAGCTGAGAGTGAGTAACACAGGCAGGCAGTGGACATGCACAGACAAAGTGTCAAAGAAGTACATCAAAGTTGTCGGAATGGCTGATTGACGTCAATTAAAACCCTTCCTCACACTCACAGCACATACATGGTATACCCAGGCTAGGTCCCTGCCCAGCACGGGGCACTGTGCTGGCCACACTCGAAGTGGCCGGCTGTGCAGTTCACATGATTTTCTGGATCCAGGTTTCATCGCATTGGCAACAGTGCTGCCACAGAGTGAAAATCAGATCAGAGGAAGAAATAGAGTGAAAACAACTCACTTCAAAAAGGGAAATGGATAAAGACTTGACGGCATAAGATTTTCAATAATATGTGAAACGGAAAGGAAATGGGACTGATTGGAGGGGTAAGGTCATGGAGGGATACAAACACAAGAATGAGAATATTAAAATTAAGGTGCTGCAAGACCGGGAGTCAATGTAGATCATTGAGCACAAGGGTATACCAGCTCAGGTATAAATATAAAACAGAGGTTCCAAACAGTCTGTTTCAGTCTCAGACATTGGGTATGGAGGGGAACGCAGATAGTGGATATGGAGTGGAGTTTGTGGCAGAGACTGAACACAGTGGCTTAAGTCTTCGGAAGATTTAGATGACAAGAACACTAAATCAGTGAAATGTGGTTTATCGATCTAATAGTTGTATGGAGAGACTTACCAGGGACACCAATAATAGTGAGGATGGGATAGTAAATCGTTTCAATCATTTTCAGAGCATAATAGATCCGAAATTCGAATGTCATCCAAAAATAATCAGCATTGTTCTGACTGGGGGAGGGGGAGTATACAGTGTTATTTCTCAGGGGTTAGTGTTAGAATCAGTGCCCTGCCTGACATGTAGATAGATATACAAGTGGTGGAGACGTATATGTTAAAAAATATAATTTCAACGCTTGAAGATGACATGAAACTCATAAATAAGGATGGCAAAGGCGCAGACCACAGAATTATCCAATCTCACAGACTTTGTTTATTTTTAATTTATTCTGGACTCTAATACAAATACAAATTTATTTCTCACTCTCTAACTTATTTGCGTGATTTGCCAATGAGTGTGCGCATGAATGTGTACCGTATATTTTGATTATTTTATTCAGATCCAGTTTAGATTGTTAAGTATAATAAATTCACCTCTCGTTTAAAATCAAGAAAACCTGTCCGATTGGTTCTGTCACGTTCACAATAAAGGTAAAAGGTAAAATACTCACTAAGTTGGTCAGCACGTCCACTGCAAAAAAGGAATAAACCCAGTTGCGATCAAATAAAAGATAGGACAAGAGGGGAGCCTGAGATCTCTCCTCACCTGGCTGTAACAGAAAGTTGCAGGTTCTAGAGAGCGTAACCCAACGACAAACAAGAAATTGGAAGTGTCAGAGAGTCAGTTATACAGCACAGAAACAGTCCCTTCGGCCCACTGTGTCCATGCCGGCCAACAAGCCTGTCCATTCTAATCCCACTTTCCGGCACAAGTCCCGTAACCTTGTATGCTATGACATTTCAAGTGCTAATCTAAATACCTCTTAATTCTTGTAAGGGTACTGCCTCTTCCACCACTTCAGGTAGTGTGTTCCAGATTCCAACCACCCTCTGAGTGATTTCCCCCCCTCAAATCCCCTCTAAGCCGCCTGCCCATTAATTTAAATCAATGCCCCATGTTTATTGACACCTCCGCTAAGGGAAAATGTTTCTTCCTATCTACTCTATCTATGCCCCTCATAATTTTTCGTGTTTTCTGTCTCTCTCGCTTTTTGAATAATGGAGCAATTTCGCAATAAGGGAGTGACATACAGAGCGAATTAACTTGGGACAGGCTAAAACCCCTCTCTGTTGAAAAGTTGTGTAATGTAGCTGGACAGTTAGGGATTACTCTCCGTCCAAAGCTAATAAACCCGAAATCTTAAGCCTTGTGGCCAACCATTTTTCACTTGAGGCTGAAGACTCAAACAGGGTTAGAATCACTAACAGATCGAGTAATGTTAGCTAAGGTAAAACTAGAACAGAAGAGACTAGAATTAGAATTCCAGAGAGCGCGAGAAAGAGCAGAGTGAACGTCAAGAAAGGGAAAAAGTAAGAGTGTTCCAGAAGAAGAAGGAGGAAAGGGAGTTCAGGCGGCTCAAACAACTAGATGAAGACCCAGTGCACCTCGTGAAGGCACAGCTAGTGAGGGAGATACCCCTAGCTCAGGACCATGTACTGAGCTCTTAAAGTTCTCCCAGTTCATTCCAAAGCTCAATGAGGAGGATGTGGCAGAATTTTTCATCACTTTTGAAAAGCTTGCAAAGCAGCTGAAATGGCCAGCAGATGACTGGATACTGTTTGTACAATGCAAAATAACAGGGAAAGCCTATGGGGTTTATTCACTGCTGCCGGATAAAGGTACATCAGATTCTGAGATGACTAAAAATGCGATCCTGGGAGTATATGAGATAGCATCGGAAGTGTACAGCCAAAGATTCTGAACACTCAGAAAGCAGCCTGACTAAACTGACCTCGAGTTTGAAGGAGTTAAACAGATAAGGAATATAGGAACATAGGAGCTGAATTCAACCATTCAGCCCATCGATCCTGCTCCACCATTCAATATGATCATGGCTGATCATTCTCTTCAATGCCTTTTTCCCACAGTATCCTCATATCCCCTTCTGTCAGTGGTATTTATAAATCTGTTAATCTCTGTTTTAAACATACTCAATGACTGCGCTTCCACAGAGGGGTAGAGAATTCCAAACGTTCACAACGCTCTGAGTAAATAAATTACTCCTCATCTCTGTCCTAAGTGGCTTTGAAATTGTGCCCCTTGGTTCTAGACTCCCCAAACAGGGAAAACATCTTAGCTGCCTTGTCTATCCCTCTAAGTATTTTGTAGGTTTCAATGAGATCACCGCTCATTCTTCGAAACTCTAGAGAATGCATATTCAGTTTCTTCAATCCCTTTTCGTAGAACAGTCCCGCCATTCCGGGAACAAGTCTGGTGAACCTTCGTTGCAGTCCCTCTGTGGTCGTAATATCCTTCCTCAGATAAGGGGACCAAAACTGCACACAGTACTCCAGGTGCGATCTAACCAAGGTTCTATACAATTGAATAAAGAATTCACTCCTCCTGTATTCAAATCCTCTAACGATAAAAGTAACATACATTAACCTTCCTAAATGCTTGCTGCACCTGTATGTTAGCTTTAAGTGACCTTTTGGCAAGGACACCCAAGTCGCTTTGTACACCTACACTTTCTCATTTCTTAACATTTAAGAAATACTCTGCATATCTATTCATTCTACCCAAGTGGCCCACCTCACATGTTTCCACTTTATATTCCATCTACCATGATCTTGCCCACTCACTAAGTCTGTCCAAATCCCCTTGAAGCCGCTTTGCATCTTCCTCACAACTCACATTCCCACCTAGTTTTGTGTCATCTGCAAACTTGAAAATATTACTTTGGTTCCCATATCCAAATCATCGATATATATTGTGAACAGCTGGTGCCCAAGTACTGTTCCCTGCGGTACACCACTAGTCTCATCCTGCCAACGCAAGAATGACCCGTTTATTCTTACTCTGTTTCCTGCCTGTTAACCAATCCTTATTACCTCATTTCCCATGTGTTTTAATTTTGCTGACCAAGCTCCTGTGGCGCACTTTATCAAAAGCCTTCTGAAAATCCACCCGCTCCCCTTTTCTATTCTGTGAGTTCTTTCTTCTTTTGGGCCTTCTTGTCTCGAGAGACAATGGATACGCGCCTGGAGGTGGTCTGTGGTTTGTGAAGCAGCGCCTGGAGTGGCTATAAAGGCCAATTCTGGAGTGACAGGCTTCTGTGAGTAACATCCTAAAAAACCTCCAACAGGTTCGGCATGCATGATTTCCTATTCATAAATCCATGTTGAATCTGCCCAATCAGATCCATTTCTCACATACTTTAGAATAGATTCTCGCACTTTCCCTAGTACTGATGGAAGCCGAACAGTTCTGTAATTCCCAATTTTCTTTTCCCCTCCCTTCCGAAATAGTGGGGTGACATTTGCGACCTTCCAATCTGCAGGAAGCGTTCCAGACTTGATAGAACTTTGGAAGTGGATCACCAATGTATCTACAATGCCCATAGCTACTTCCTACAACACTCTGGGATGTAGAATATCAGATTCTGGTGAATTTTCAACTTTCAGCACTATTAATTTCTCCAATACAACTTCTAACTAATACTTTCAACACACCATTAACATATTGTTTGCCTTTGCTCCGTGACCTTTTGGTCAGCTATGTGGCCTGGTCCAATCTAGACCTCCTTTGTTATCTCTTGCCTCACCCCCACCTCACTTGCTTATAACCTGTGACTTTTCTAATATTTGTCAGCTCCGATGAAGGGTCACTGACCCGAAACGTTAACTCTGCTTCTCTTTCCACAGATGCTGCCAGACCTGATGAGAGGTACCAGAATTTCTTGTTTTTATTTCAGATTTCCAGCATCAGCAGTATTTTGTTTTTATTCTTACTAATACTAATTTGTCTCAATTCCTCATTCTCCCAAATCACTTGCATCTCTACTTATGGGAGATTTCTTGTATCTTCCACAGTGAAAAAAGACACAAGATAATCATTTAGCTTCTCTGCCATTTCTCTCTTCTCCATTATAAGTTCTCCTGACTCTGCCTGTAATGGACCCACATTTGTCTTTGCTAAATGTTTCCGTTATGCATACCGTTAGAAGATTTTACAATGCATTTTTGAGTTTACTTTTGACCAGTAGATATGGACAGTCAAGATAGAGCCCACATATGAAAACCTCAGAGTGGCGATCCTTCTCGAGGAGTTTCCACTGTATTAAGGCAGACCACCTCTCATTAAAACCCACATAGAGGAACAAAAGGTTGAAAGAGCCAGACAGGTTGCAATTCTGGCTGATGAATTTTCCTTTGTACAGAAGGCCTTACCCAAAAGGGAAACCCTTCCCCAGTCATCCCAAAGAACTGAGACTAAAAGGTGGGGGAGTGCTAGGAGCCCGAACAGCCATGGGCAAGAAGGAAAAGTGGGAGACACAGAGGCCCATCCTCAGGCCAAATAGGACGGTACTGAGAGCAGGAGTAACTAATGAAGATCTGTGTGTTTCCACTGTAATAAGGAAGGTCACATTGGAGCTGAATGTTGCGCGTTATCGGAAAACCTGTAGGATTAAACAGGGTCCACCAGATAAGTGCAGGAAAAGGGGCCCTGATGGAAAGCACAGCAGATCAGGCTGTGCCTTTCACTGCGGCAGTAAGACCCAGTAAACTTACCACAGAGAGTGCGGGAAAACTTAACAAAAGCCCTGAGAATTAGCAGGAACTTTTGCCGAGGAAAGGTGACCCCATACCCCTTGAGTGAGTCAAGCAAGTCCATAGTCATACTTAGCGATACAGGGGCCACCCATTCCCTTCTGCCGGGAAAAGGCATGACCTTTCCCCCAGAGAGTGCAGTGAATGCTAGAGTGTGAGTGAATGGTATCGGAAGACAGTATATGTCCTTACATTTATATCGGCTGCACTTGGAGTGTGACCTAATTTCAGGACTGGTAACCATCGGGATTGTTCCTAGTTTATCAGTGTATGGGTCGACCTGCTCCTGGGTAATGCTCTGACAGGGGAAAAGGTGGCAGCATCCCTAGTAGTTCCAGAGAGACCAAAAGAGGTCAGGGAGACAGAGCATTTACAGGAGAAGGTTCCTGATGTTCTCCCTGATTGTTTGGTGACCCAGTCCATGGCCAAACAATCCCCTGAACTGACACTGCAGGCGGATGACCCGACTGTCTGATTGTGTGAAATCATCTTTGGGATGTTAGAGGATCCAAAGGATGTGTGAAACAGATTTTCCTTAGTTGAGTCTCAACAACCTGATCTAGTGTTAAAAATACAGTACAATGTTATCACAGTCTGTCCAAACCAAAACTGAAGGAGAGAGAGTTGCAGAGTGTTACTATTTAAAGAGTGAGGTGCTGATGAGGAAGTGTAGACCTCCTCACAGACCTGCGGATGATGAGTGGACAGTGGTTCACCAGAGAGTGGTGCAGCTGAGGTCCCTTTAAGAAATATTATGAATGGCCCACGACCTTCTAATGGATGGACCTGTCAGTGCATGAATAATCAAATCCGCATAACACAGCGTTTTGACTGACCACAACTCCACAAAGATGTGGTGGAGTTCTGTGAAACTGGTCACACGTGCCAGGTTCTGGGGAAGACCCAACCTGCAATAAAACCTGCACCCCTAATTCCCATAAAGGAACCCTTCAGCAGAATGCTGGTGGATTGTGTGGACACCTGCTGAAAACAAAACGGGACTTCCAGTATCTTCTCACCATTATGGATGTGGTGAACCGATTCCCAGAGGCCATTTTCCCAAAGAACAATCTCGACCAAGGTAGTGGTGGAGCGTCTAACCCAACTCTTTACCCGATATGGGCTGCCTGCTGAGATCCAGATGGATCAGGGCACACATTTCACGTCCAGTATTTTTGAAAATGTCATGGATATTCGGGACATAACCCAGCTAAAGTCCTCAGTCTATCACCCACAGTCACAAGGGGCTTTAGAGCAGTCCCACCAGATCCTAAAGACAATGATCAGGCTATACTGCTATGAGTAACCCCATGACTGGGACAAAGGGCTGGAATTTCTCCTGATGGTGACCAGGGACTTATCTAATGAGTCCACTGGCTTTAGTCTCTTTGAATTAGTTTATGGACACGAAGTGAGAGGTCCTCTTAAACGAATCAAGGAGAGGTTTATGGGACACAGGGATGTGTCTTCCATTTTCGACAACATTTCCATGCTCTGGGAGTGGCTCACGAGAGCCTGTGCAATGGCTCAGGAACACCTAAAGACCTCTCAGGCAGCTATGAAAGATAAGCAGGCAAAAATGCCAAGGCTAGAACATTTGAGCCCAGAGACCATGTATTGTTACTATTCCAACTGCAGGGTGAACCCCTGAAATCCCGGTTCAGTGGTTCACAGCGAGTGACAAAAGGAATACTCAGGTAAATTATTTAATTGACACCCAGACGAAAGGAAAAAAGTAAAGGCAGTGGAGGGGACAGACAAGTACAGATCTGTCAGACAGTCAGGAGGGAAGGATTGGTAAGGACAGTGAGGACAGGTTGGTAGAGGGCCAGGAGAATTCCCAACTTGAATCCCCAACTCTCCGATTAGCCAACACTGAAATGTTAGATAGATGAAACCACACGCTCTCTTCCTTAAATGCAGGTCAAAGAAGCACCCTAAAAAGGCTGCTAACAGCAATTACAGAAACGTGCAAGGGCAAGGAAAGTTCCCATAAACGATGCCAATGCTGTGGAAGATTCCTCACCTCGTCAAAGTGCCGCAAGAGAGTCCAGTGAAAGTTGGACAGAGACTTTTGTGTGGTAATGACTCTGAGGACATAGGGCAGATCAGAAAAAAAGATCCTTCATAGTAAAGGGGAAAGGGAACGGAAAATACCCTAAAGTAAACAGCACTTGTGTACCTCACCAGAACGCTAAAAGTAAGGTCAGTGTGGATCTACCCACTGAAGAACCCAATGATCAGGTCACAAACCCAAAGCAAATATAACCCAACAGTTCAAAGCAGAACTCTGCAAGAACAGCCAGAATCAAACCTGACACATAACCATCCCAGACAAAACTCCAACACAATTATACCAGTACAACTGAAACAGAAAATGTCAGCTGCAGTAATTCTAAGATTAATCTGTGAATTTGAGAAGTTATTATTGAGAATGAATGTGTGTTTCCTTCCATTTGTTCCCACAATTCTGTCATGAAATGTTCCTCGTCTCAGTTATCTTTCCATGTGTTGCGGCGGTGTCAAGATACCACCATATGCCCAATGAGGAATTTTAATTTATCGTTTGGAAACTTACACTAATCATTCAATGGAGAAAATCCTGCAGTTAACCTTGAAAAAACTGGCAGCCAAGCTGGCTACCGAAATTGTTTTCTGAAACACCTTTTCACATTCCAAGGCCTCCAACAGGAGACACATATCTTATGAGCCTTGACCTACATCTAGTGATTGAATTACCTAAGCTTACATCCTGACGCATTGACTTTGAAAGAGCCAACTTCTCCAAAAGTATATACTGGAATACTAAGCCCTGGGGAGGTAGAATTTCTAACCTTGAATCTCATTATAAGGGTACAAAGAATACAGTGAGGCAGTCATGGGACCTTCTGTCCATCTCTGTGAAAGCTGGGAATTTGCCTTGGACAAAGACAGACAAGCCAGTGAATCAAACTGTGCGGAAGCAGAAGGGCTGTGTCCAGACCCCCACCCCCCCCACCTCTCAGTCTGTCTCTCTCTCCACCGAACATCACAAGTTTGAAAACCACATGTGACTGTGGGCCCTCCAAGCCTACATATTGCTACAGACAGAGTAACCAGGGGAAGAAAACCACCTCCAAGTCTGCCTCCAAGTGAACACTGAGCCATGTGGGCCTGCCACAAATGCACTTTAAACAGCCAAAGACTTCAAGAATACAACTTCAGCCAGAAAACCACCGAATCGTCCATCCTCACAGAATATTTTTAAAATATCAATTCTGGACTCCAATCCAACCACAAATATGCTTCTCACACTGTAAACCATTTCTCTGTGATTCTCATGTGAGTGTGTGTATAAATGCGCGGTGTTTTTTCATGATTTTATTTAGATCGGGTTTCGATTGTTATGTGTAATAAACTCAGCTCTTTCGTGTTTAAACTCAAGAAAGCCTCTCCGATCGGTTCCTTCAGCATCACACCAAAGGCAAAAAGTAAAACATTCACTGAGATGGTAAGCACATCCACTGTTTAAAAAGGACAAACACTATTGCGGTCAAATACGAGGAAGGACGAGAGGAGCGACTGTGACCCCTGTTTACCTGGCCGTAACAATAGGCAGGGTGAGGGATGGAGAGAATATGGGGATGAACTCAGCTCAGCATTAAACAGCTACCAGAGATTGTAAACTTCCTGGTTCCACCTCAGTCAATGGCCAGTGAGGGGGATGCATATCGTAGATAGGGAATAGAGTTTGTGACAGAAACTGAAGACAATGACTACAATCTTCCCATGCTTTTAATTGGCAATAACCAGAAATCAGTGAAATATGGTTAATGAATCTAATAGCAGGATACTGAGACTTACCAGCGACACCAATAATAGCGAGGATGGATAGTAAATACATTGAATCATCCTCAGAGCATAATAGACCCGATATTCTAATGTTATCCAATCTACAGTAAGCAGGCCAAATCAAGTGCAGAAAGTCCTGCTGTCCATTGTTGTAACATTCGAATCTGTTGTTCTCAGATTCTGATCCATTGTTGTAACATTCCAATCTATTGTTCTCAGATTCTGATCTATCCTGTCACTCTCTTCTCAAGTCACTGATATCTGTTAGTGCCGGAGGTGATGCTCCCGCTGATACTATGAAATAACACATTGAAAGGAGCCCCTTATTAACAGAAGAAGGAAACCCTCCAATGACACAATTCAGGTCCATGGAGACTGACATTATTTACAGTCACTGAATAAACAGGTTTAGTTAACCACTTTCAATCTAAAACTTTTTGCACTGCAACAAAGTTGAATATTTCCCTGGTCTGGATGGGATGTATGAGGGTTGCTGAGGAAAGATATGCTGGAAATAGCAGAGGCACTGGTCAGAATCTTTCAGTCATCTTTGGATATGGGAGTGATAGAAGATGGAAACCCTCCAATGACATTCAAGTTTCACGAATGTCCTTCAAGGAAATAAATCTGCTGACCTTACCTGGTCTGACCTACATGTTACTCCAGACCCACAGCAATAAGGCCCTCTGAAATGGCCTAGCCAGCCACCCAGTTGCATCTCATTTCTACGAAGGCAATAAAAAGGAATGAAACTGGATGGCCCACCCGGCATCGACCTAGGCACTAGAAAGGACAACGACAAACCCAGCCCTGTCGACCCTGCAAAGTCCTCCCTACCCACGTAGTCGAAGTGTCACAAATACCTGCAGGTAGGACTGTCCCAGAGATCAAAGCGGAGAGTAACAATTACTCTTCCCCCCACAGTCAGAGAGAAAGGGAACCACACATCTCCTGAAGACAAAAGTCTTTGCATGAATCAGGGAGTTCAGGATAGACCCGCTCCCACACCCACAATTCTCCTGAGGGTAAAGAAAGGAAAAGATTAAAGCAGACTTGGCACCTAGAACAGTTCATGTTTAATAAGCTTAAGATTGGTGAATGAATGGACTTTCTATATCATCTATTTCTGAGACTCTGTTATGAAATGCACGGCTTGTCTTTAAATGGCACTTCGTTCCCCTGGGTGTGGAGGTGTCAGGCAAACCCCCATCTGCCAAGACAGAGGCACACATTATTTCACCACATGAACATTAAAACTTAAACATTGTAAGTCCATGACGTTTGAATACTACCAGACAATGTGAAAAAAAAAGAGCCAGTACCTGTCGCAATACACAGAAATAGATCTGGTCAGGCCAGTCGGTCGCGGGACCACCTGCTGGACGACTCGGGGTGTTTTAAACTGGAAAACAGATTTTGAACTCAGAACAACATGTGCTCATGGACTGAGAACATCACCTCTCCTGTCTGCCTGCCTTCATCTTTTCCCACGGACTGAATCTTGTAAAAACAAATGAAACTTAAAGAGAGAATGGTTTCCTCCGTGAACAAGGTTTTACCAAGTCTACTGGGTCCCAACGAAATGAAAGATCAGATACTCAATCAAGGAATACAGAGAGCTCGAGAAACAGTGACACGATATTGCCTCAAGCCGTTCTACTTATCTTCTGTTCTGCTCTTTTCTGCCCCTATTTGCATGTTTATATTGCATGTGCATGCTAGTGTGGACACATTGGATACCCGTGGGCGTGAACCATACTCGAGTTTAGGTTGAAGGTTTAATAAATTTCATTCATTCTTCTTTAAACAAAGAAAGCCTTTTTGTGTTAATTTCTTATTGCCTTATGATTGTAAAGTTGTCAACAAGGATTCACAAAGTGGAAGCTCAAAACACAGTGCGTTTAAAATTAAACCCTGTTACAATAATGCCAGGTAACGACAGGAAAAGACCCCTAGTCTCACGTGGTCGTAACAGGAAATCTGTTGTTGTGCGTCCTACATTACAAGACTGACCACGCTTTGAAACGTACTCATTGGTTGCAAATGGCTTTGGGACTTGCAGTGGCCATGAAAGGCGCTACATAAATGGAAGTCTTGTCTTTTATTTTCAATGCCAGAATGCAGGAAATTAGCTCAGTGACAGAAAGCAGAGAGTAGTGGAGAATGGTTATTTTTCAGTCAGGAGTGATGTACACAGTGGGGTACCCCAGTGTTGGGATCACTGTTGCTGTATGTTAATACAATGGGCTTATGCACAGGGGGAAACTCAGAAATGTTAATAAACAGTGAGAAGGATAGTAACAGACTTCAGGAGGACAGAGACTGACTGGTGAAATAGTCAGGCGAATGGCAAATATAATTTAACACAGTGAAGTGTGAAGTGAGACATTTGGGTAGGAAGTGTAAGGGAAGGCAATGTAGACAAATGGATTAAATGAAGAGACAGATCTTTGAAGGTTGCACGAAAGTTGACATGTTTATTCACTGATATTCAAACTTCTTACATTTGCCAGATAAAAATGCTTTTGCGAACCAGACAGAATATAAAAGGTCCAGAAGAGAAGTGAAAAAGCAAATAAGAGAAGCAAAAGGAGCGCATGAAAAGAGACTGGCAGCTAGCATTAAAGGAAATTCCAAAGTTTCTATAGGCTTGTAAATAACAAAAGGTTAGTAAAAGGAGAAATCGGGCCGATTCGGGACCATAAAGGAGATTTACACATGGAGGCGGAGGGCATAGTTGAGGCACTAAATAAATAGTTTGCATCTATCTTTTGCAATGCAGAAGATATGGAATTATTTCCTTTATTAGCTGAAGTATAAAATATAAGAGCAGGGAGGTTACGCTGGAACTGTATAACTCACTGGTTAGGCTGCAATTTGAGTACTGTGTGCAGTTCTGGTCACCTTATTACAGAAAGGATGTAATTGCACTAGAGAGAGTACTGAGGAGATTTATGAGGATGTTGCCAGGACTGGAAAAATTCAGCTATGAGGAAAGGTTGGATAGTCTGGGGCTGTTCTCCTTGGAACAGAGAAGGCAGAGGTAAAATCAGATTCAAATTTACAAAATTGCGTGGGGCCTGGATAGAGTGGAGGTGAAGGGTCTATTCACCTTATCAGAGAGGTCAGTGACGAAGTGACATAGATTTAAAGTGCTTGTTAGAAAGACTATAGGGGAGATGAGGACTTTACTTTCTCCCAGAGGGTGGTGGGAGTCTAGAATTCATTGCCCGAAAGGATAGTTGAGGCAGGAACCCACAACTCATTCCAAATGTAATATGCACCTCATGTGCCATAATCTATCAAATGCTGGAAGGTGGGATTAGAATGGGTGGATAGTTTTCAGCTGGCAGAGACACGATGGGCCAAGTGGTCTCTTTACGTGCCATAAACTTTCTATGATTCTAAGATGCAACCCAGGCAATGTTGAAAGACGAGGTGGGTCAAACACTAGACTGGTTTGAAATTGAGAAAGAGACAGTATTAGATAAGCTATCTGTACTTAACGTGGATAATGCACCAGGAAAAGATAACATGCATCCAAGGATACTGAGGGAAAGTGAGGGTGGAAATCGCAGAGGTACATACCATAATTTTTCAATTTTCCTTAGACTCGGGGGTGATGACAGAGGGCTGGAAAATTGCAAACGTTACACCCTTGTTCAAAAGAGGGTGTAAAGATAAGCCCAGCCATTACAGGCCAGTCAGTTTAAAAACAGTGGTGGGAAATCTTCCAGAAAAAATAATTTGGGACAAAATCAATAGTCACATGGACAGATGCAAGTTAATTAAGAAAAGCCAGCATGGATTTCTTAAGGGAAAATCATGTTTAACTGACTTGCTGGAGTTTTTTGAGGTGGTAACTGACAGAGTTGATAAGGGTAATGCTGTTGATGGGGTGTACATGGACTTTCATATAATAGTCTATTCAGGTTCAGTTGAACCAAAACTTCAATCTTGGAATTCAAAGTAGAATCTCAAAATTTGCCGATGACACCAAATTTGAAGGAGTGGTAAATAGTGAGGATGATGCAACCTGCCTACAACAGGAAATAGATAGGCTATCAGAATGGACAGATAAGTGGCAGATCGAATTTAATACAGAGGAGTGTGAGGTGATGCATTTTAGAAGTCGCAATAGTGTGAGGCGATGCAGACAGAATGGTACAGTTCTAAAGAGTGTGCAGGAACAGATGGACATGTGTGTGGATGTGCAGAGATCTCTGAAGGTGGCAGGACATATTGAGAGAATGACTGCAAAGCATATGAGATCTTGATCTTCATAAATAGAGGCATAGAGTGCAAAGCAGGAAGTCATGCTGAAAATGTGTACAACTCTGGTTAGGCCCCAAGTGGAGTATTGTGTCCAGCTCTGGTCATCATACTTTAGCCTTGAGAGGGTGCAGAGGAGAATTACCAGAATAGTTCCAGGGATGGGGATTTTGTTACAATACTAGGTTGGAAAAGCTGGGGTTGTTCTCCCTGGAGTAATTGAGATTGAGGGAATATTTCCGAGAAGTGTATAAGATTATGACAGAATCACAACGAATCACAAAGCTGTTACAGCACAGATGGAGCCCATTCAGCCCATTATATCTGCACCAGTTCTCCGAGTGAGTAATTCATTTCCCTGCCTTTTTCCCCATAAAACTAAACATTCTTGAAACAGGGCTATGCTCTCGCACCTACACTGTTTGGGATCTTCTTCTCCCTGCTGCTCTCACAAGCGTTCAAGTCTTCAGAAGAAGGACTTTTCATGCACACAAGATCAGGTGGCAGGTTGTTCAACCTTGCCCATCCTTGAGCGAAGAGCAAGGTATGGAAATTCCTCATCAGGGAACCCCATTTTGCTGACGATGCGGCATTAACATCTCACACTGAACAGTGTCTGCAGAGACTCATCGACAGGATTGTGGCTGCCTGCAACGAATTTAGCCTAACCATCAGCCTCAAGAAAATGAACATCATGGGTCAGGACGTTAGAAATGCTTCATCCATCAATATTGGCGACCATGCCCTGGAAGTGGTTCAAGAGGTCACCTACCTAGGCTCAACTATCACCAGTAACTAGTCTCTCGATGCAGAAATCAAGCGCATGAGAAAGGCTTCCACTGCTTTGTCCAGACTGGCCAAGTGAGTGTGGGAAAATGGCGCACTGACACGGAACACAAAAGTTCGAGTGTATCAAGCCTGTGTCCTCAATACCTTACTCTACAGCAGCGAGGCCTGGACAACGTATGTCAGGCAAGAGCTACGTCTCAATTCATTCCATCTTTGCTGCCTCCGAAGAATCCTTGGAACCAGGTGGCAGGACCGTATCTCCAACGCAGAAGTCCTCGAGGTGACAAACAACCCCAGCATATACAGCCTACTGAGCCAGCGGCGCTTGAGATGGCTTTGCCATGTGAGCCACATGGAAGATGGCAGGATCCCGAAGGACACATTGTACAGCGAGATCGTCACTGGTATCGGACCCACCGGCCGTCTATGTCTCCGCTTTAAAGACGTCTGCAAAGGCGACACAAAGTCCTATGACATTGATCACAAGTCGTGGGAGTCAGTTGCCAGCGATCGCCAGAGCTGGTGGGCAGCCATAAAGGCCGGGCTAAATTGTGGCGAGTCGAAGAGTCTTAGCAGTTGGCAGGAAAAAAGACAGAAGCGCAAGGGGAAAGCCAACTGTGTAACAGCCCCAACAACCAATTTTATCTCTGGCACCTGTGGACGAGTCTGTCAGTCTGGAATTGGCCGTTATAGCCTCTCCAGGCGCAGCAGCACAAACCACTGACCACCTCCAGGCGCTTACCCATTGTCTCTCGAGACTGGGAGGCAAAAGAAGAATGCACTTCAAAACCTCCAACACCTGCTCCTTTGTAATGTTGATATGCTCCAGGATATCGCTGTTCCCTCCCTTGAACTCACTGGGATCCGTGACCTGCTCCACGGTAAATGCAGAAGAGAAGTATTCATTTAAAACCTCACCCATTTCCCATGGCTCCAGACATAGATCACCACGCTGATCGTGAACGGGACTTAATCTCTCCCTAGATACCCTTTTACTCTTAATATACTTATAGAATATTTTAGAATCTTCTTTATCTTACCTTCCAGGGAAATATCATGGCCCCTTTTCGCCCTCCTAATTTCCTTAAGTGCACTCCTACATCCCTTATACTCCTCGAAAGACTCGCTTGATACCAGCTGCCTGTCCTTGACATATGCCTCCTTCTTTGTCCTGACCAGACCCTCAATATCCCTCGTCAACACAGGTTCCCGAAACTTGCCAGCCTTGTCCTTCAATCTAACAGGAACATGTCGTCCCTGAACTCTTCCTTTCTCACTTTTAAAAGCCTCCCACTTGCCAGACGTCGCTTTGCCTGTAAACAGCCTCTCCCATTCAACTTCTGAGAGTTCCTGTCTGATGCCATCGAAATTAGCTTTCCCCCAACTTAAGGCTTCAACCTGAGGACCAGTCCTATCCTTTTCCATAACTATCTTGAAGTTAATAGTGTTATGGTCACTGGTCCCAAAGTGCGCCCCCACTGACACTTCTACCACTTGATCGGCTTCATTCCCTCGGATTAGGTCCAGTATTGCACCTGCCCTTGTAGAAATTTCTACAGACTGGCTCAAAAAGCTCTCCTGTATGCATTTTATGAATTCCTCCCCCTTTAAGCGTTTTTCACTAAGACTATCCCAGTTAATATTGTGGAAGTTGAGAAACCTTATTATTTTTACACCTCTCAGAGATTTGCCTCCATATCTGCTCTTCTATCCCTTCCTGACTGTTTGGAGGCCTGTAGTACACTCCCAACCAAGTGATTGCCCCACTTTTGTTTTGAAGTTCGATCCAAATGGCCTAATTTGAGGAACCTTCTAAGATATCATCCCTCCTTACTGCAGTAATTGACCCCTTGATCAACAGTGCAATGCCACCTCCTCTTTTACCCCCTCCCCTGTCACGTCTGAAGATTTTATACCTTGGAATATTGAGCTGCCAGTCATGTGCCTCCCTCAACCATGTCTCTGTGATAGCAATAATATCTTAATCCCATTTGCTAATCAACACCCTCAATTCATCTGCCTTACAAGTAAGACTCCCGTCATTGAAATAGATTTTCCCTTGTGTTTACCAGGTTTATATCTGTTCTGCCTTGCAGGCAGACTCACTATCTGTTCCATATTGCCCCATATCTGTGCCTCCACTCTGTATCCCATCCCCCTACCAAATTCGTTTATCCCCGCCACCCCCCCCCCCCCCACCCCCAACAGAACTAGCAAATCTTCCAGCAAGGATGCTTGTTCCATTCTGGTTCAGGTGCAACCTATCCAACTTGTACAGGTCCCACCTTTTTCCAGAAACGGACCCAGTGATCCAGGAAACTAAATCACTCCCTCCTGCCCCATCTCGTCAGCTACACATTCATCTGCTCTTTCCTCCTATTTCTAAACTCACTAGTACGTGGTACTGGGAGTAATCCAGAGACGACAACCTTTAGGTCCTGCTTTTTAATCTGCTACTGAGCTCCCTAATATCTTGTTGCAGGACCTCATCCCTTTTTATACCTTATTCTTTGGTACCAATGTGTACAACGACTTCTGGCTGCTCACCCCCTCCTTCAAAATGTCCTGCAGCTGCTCCGTGACATCCTTGACCCTAGCACCAGGCAGGCAAAATACCATCCTGGAGTCACGTTTGCGGCCACAGAAACGCCTATTTGCACCCCTTACGATTGAATCCCCTATCGCTATAGCTCTTCCACTCTTTTTCTACCCTGCTGTGCAGCAGAGCCAACCCTGGTGCCACGGACTTGGCTGTTGCTGTTTTCCTTGAGAGGTCTTTCCACCGCCCCCCCACTCCCCTCCCAACAGTATCCAAAGCGGAATACCTGATTGAGAGGGGGATGCCCACAGGGGACTCCTGTACTACCTACCCGCGCCTACTACTCCGCCTGGTGGTCACCCATCCCTTTTCTGCCTGTGCTGCCATTACCTGCGGTGTGACCACTTCTCCAAACTTGCTATCCACGACGTCCTCTGCATCGCGGGTGCTCCACAGTGAATCCACCCGCAGCTCTAGCTCCGTAATGTGGGTAGTCTGTTGCTGCAGATGGATACACTTCCTGCACACATGGTTGTCATGGACACTGGAAGCATCGCTGATTTCCCACATAGTGCAGGAGGAGCGTACCACGGGTCTGAGCTCTCCTTCCATGAGTAAACTTAGATTAATTTAGTGACTCCCTTTAAAATACTAATTACACTAGGGGTCTTGTTCGACTGCAACACTACCCAGTACAATCTAAAGCCCTAAATAAATTACATCAATTTAAGTAGTACTAGTCGCCTTATCATTTGAGATTTTTTGCTAAAAAGCTTCCCCTTTTAAAGCACTTCAAATGCATTAACAGCTGTTCCTTACCCAACTAATCACCTTGCAGAATTTTCGTGATGTCACTGTAAGTTGATTTTCCTCTTTTCCAGTCTCAGCGCGCGCTGAGAGACACAGGCAGTTCTGCCGCAGCTCCGGATCAGCTTCCACGCAGGTCCGCCAGCCGCCGCTCTGCTCTGCTCCCAGTTAAGTGATATGCTAAAGAATCATCAAATGAGGCCATGCGGGTGCTGCTCAGAAATAAAAAAAAGAAGTGGCAGCCACACTACTAGGAGTGTACTATAGATCCCTAAATAGTAAGAGGTAGGTAGAAGAACAAATATGTAGGCAAATTGCTGAGTGCAAAAACTATAGGCAAAAAAGGTTAGGTATTTCAACTACGCCAATATCAACTGGGAAACATACAGTGTGAAAAGTACAGCGGGGGCAACATTCTTGAACTGCATCAACAGAACTTTTTTCAGCTAGCACGTAACAAGCCCAACGAGAGGTGGCACGATTCGAGATTTAGTCCTCAGTAATGAAGCTGGGCAAGTGGAGGAAGTAACAGTGGTTGATCACTTTGGAAATGGTTCCCATAATACATTATCTCTCAGCATTATCATGGAAAAGGAAAAAAATATAAAACAGGTATACGGGTTCTAAATTGGGGGAAGGCAAATTGTATGAAACTGCGAGCTGACCTGGCCAAAGTGGACTGGATGCAGCGACGTAAAGGAAAATCAATGGTAAACCAGTGGGATGCATTCAAAAGTGAGATACTGCAGACACAGTGTTTTTTTTTTTAATTCATTCATGGGATGTGGGCATCGCTGGCCAGGCCAGTATTTTTTGCCCATCCCTAATTGCCCTTGTGAAGGTGGTGGTGAGCTGCCTTCTTGAACCTCTGTAGTCCATTTGGGGTAGGTACACCTGCAGTGCTGTTAGGAAGGGATTTCCAGGATTTTAACCCAGCGACAGTGAAGGAACGGCGATACAGTTCCAAGTCAGGATGGTGTGTGACTTGGAGGGGACCTTGCAGGTGGTGGTGTTCCCATGTATTTGATGCCCTTGTCCTTCTAGTTGGTAGAGGTCGCGGGTTTGGAAGGTGCTTTCCAAGGAGCCATGTAGGCATGTCCACACAAATATAATGGATTGTTCTATCAAATCTGGAACCGCTGGTTATCTAATATCTTGACGGGTAAGTTAAAGCAGAAAATGAAATCTTATGAAGATCACAAAGACTTAACACTTTAGAAAGCTTAGAGGATAAAAATTGCAGGGGTGAAGGAAAAAAAATAAATTAGAAAAGCAACGCGAGGACATGAAGAATTATTGGCAGATAAAATCAAGGAAAACCTTTTTATCAGTACATTAAGAGCAAGAGGATAACAAAGGAAAAAGGTCAAGCCTATCTGACATGCACAAGGGAACTTATACATGGATGCAGAAGATGCGGGAAAGGCTCTTAATGAGTTTGTTGTCTCTGTCTTCACAAAGGAGAGGGATGATGTGGACATTGTAGTTAAAAAGGAGCAGTGTAAAATATTAGATACGATCAGCATAATGAGAGAGGAAGTATTAGAGGGTCTGGCATCCCTGAAAGTGGATTAATCCCAAGGGACGGATGGATTGCATCCCAGGTCATTAAAGGAAGACATGGAGGAATCGCAGATGCTCCCAGGATCATCTTCAAATCCTCACCAGATACAGGCGAGATACCAGACGATTAGCGTTATGCAAACGTTGTCCGATTGTTTAGATATGGTTCAAGGGATAGACCAAACAATTATAGGCCCGACAGTCTGACCTCGGTGGTGGGTAAATTGTTAGAAACTATCCTGAGGGACAGGATAAACTGCCACTTAGAAAGGCATGGATTTGTCAGGGATAATCATCATGGATTTGTTCAGGGAAGGCCACACTTTACGAACCCAACTGAGTTTTTTGAGGATGTAACACGAAAGATTGATGAGGGTAGTGCAGGAGGCTTGCTCTATATGGATTTTAGTAAGGCATTTGATCAGGCTCCACATGGCAGACTGGTCAGGATAGTGAAAGCACATGGGATACAAGGGAATGTGGTCGGTTGGATCCAGAATTGGCTCAGAACCAGGAAACAAAGGGTAGTAATCAACGGATGACATTTTTTGTGTGAATGCAAAGTTGTTTCCAGTGGTGTTCCACAGGGCTCAGTGTTGGGTCCCTTACTGTTTGTCGCATATATCAATGATTTTGACTTAAATATGGGAGGCATGATTGGGAAATTTGCTGATGACACAAAAATTGGCCATGTAGTTCATAATGAAGAGGATAGCCGTAGACTCCAGAAAGATATCAATGGTTTGAGTGAGTGGGAGAAAAAGTGGCAAATGGATTTCAATCCAGAGAAGTCTGAGATAAAAACGTTGGAGGGCAAATACAGGGACGGAATACACAATAAACGGGAAGATATTGAGAGGGGTAGAAGAAGTGAGAGACCTTTGAATGCATGTCCACAGATCCCTGAAGGTGGCAGGACAGGTAGTTCGATTGTGAAGAAGGCAAATGGAATGTTTTCCTTTATTGGCCGAGGTATAAGTTTCAAAAGCAGGGATGTGGTGCTGGAACTGTATGAAACGCTGGTTAGGCCACAGCTGGAGTATTGCGTACAGTTCTGGTCACCACATTACAGGAAGGACATTATTGCTCTGGAGAGAGTACAGGGGAGAACTACAAGAATGGTTCCTAAACTTGAAAGTTGCAGCGATGAGGAAAGATTGGGTAGGCTAGGGATGTTTTCCTTAGAACAGAGCAGGCTGACGAGCAAGTTAGTAGAGGTGTACAAAATTATGAGGTGCATAGATAGAGTGGACATGAAGGACTTGTTCCGCAAATGGAAAGTTCAATTACCGGGGGTACGGATTTAATGTGATTGATAGAAGGATTAGAGAGGACATGAGGAAAACTATTTCACCCAGAGGGTGGTAAGTATCTGGAATTCACGGCCAGGGACGGTGGTGGAGGCAGAAACTCTTAATTATTTTAAAAAGTCACCTGGGCATGCACCTGAAGTGCTGTAACAGGCAAGGCTATGGAGCAGGTGCTGGAAGGTGGGATTAGATTGGGCAGCTAGCGTTTTTAGGCCGGCACGGACGCGACGGGCTGAATGGCTTCCTTCTGTGCCATAATATTTCTGTGGTGCTATGGTGCTTTCAGCTGCCTTGGCTCTGAGCTCTGGAATTTCCCCGCTAGCAGCCAGAGGTCGTGGTACATATCGGTACCAATGACATAGCTAGGAAAAGGGATGAGGAACAGAAAAGCGAATATAGGGAGTTAGGTTGGAAGCTAAAAGGCAGGACGAGCAGAGTATTAATCTCAAGATTCATACCGGTGCCACGTGCTAGTGAGGCTAGAAACAGGGAGCGAGTGCAGCTGAACACGTGGCTACAGAGCATGTGTAGCAGGGAGGGCTTCAGATATGTGGATCACTGGGATACCTTCTGGGGAAGGTGGGACCTGTACAAGAGGGACGGGTTGCACCTGAACTGGAGGGGCACCAATATTCTGGGCGGGAGGTTTGCTCGAGCGCTTCGGGCGGGTTTAAATCAGTTTGGCAGGGGGATGGGAACCGGAGCTATGGATCAGTGGATGGGGCAGCTGTTGAACAGGGAGATACCGAGTGAAGAGAGTCTGTGAGGAAGGTTAGACAATTGACACGACAAAGTTGCAGCCAGTATGATGGGTTGAAGTGTGTCTATTTTATAGCCAGAAGTGTCAGGAATAAGGGTGATGAACTTAGAGCATGGATCAGTACTTGGAGCTACGATGTTGTGGCCATTACGGAGACGTGAATATCACAGGGGCAGGAATGGATGTTGGATGTTCCGGAGTTCAGATGCTTCAAATGGAATAGGGAGGGAGGTAAAAGAGATAGGGGAGTGGCATTGATAATCAGGGATAGTATCACAGCTGCAGAAAGGGAGGTCGTCGAGGACGGTTTGTCTACTGTGTCATTATGGGTGGAGGTCAGAAACAGGAAAGGAGCAGTCACTTTGTTGGGAGTTTTCTATGGACTCCCCAATAGCAACAGAGACACGGAGGAACAGATTGGGAGGCAGATTTTGGAAAGGTGCAGAAGTAACAGGGTTGTTGTCATGGGATACTTCAACTTCCCTAATTGTGGTTGGAACCTCCTTAGTGCAAATAGTTTGGATGGAGCAGTTTCTGTCAGGTGTGTCCAGGAAGGTTTCCTGACTCAATATGTAGATAGGCCGAGTGGAGGGGAGGCTGTGTTGGACTTGATGCTTGGCAATGAACCAGGCCAGGAGGCAGATCTCTCGGTGGGAGAGCATTTCGGTGACAGTGATCACAACTCCCTCACCTTTACTGTAGTCATGGAGATGGACAGGAGCAGACGGGAAGGGAAAATATTTAATTGGGGGAGGGGGAAGTACAATGCTAATAGGCAGGAATTGGGGAGCATTAATTGGGGACAGATGTTCTCAGGGAAATGCACGACAGAAATGTGGAGGTTGTTTAGGGAGCACTTGCTGTGACTGCTGGATAGGTTTGTCCCGATGAGGCAAGGAAGGGATGGTCGGGTGAAGGAACCTTGGATGACAAGAGATGTGGAAAATCTAGTCAAGAGGAAGAAGGAAGCTTCCTTAAGGTTGAGGAAGCAAGGATCAGACAGGGCTCTAGAGGGTTACAAGATAGCCAGGAAGGAACTGAAGAATGGACTTCGGAGAGCTAGAAGGGGACATGAAAAAGTCTTGGCGGGAAGGATTAAGGAAAATCCCAAGGCATTCTACACTTATGCGAGGAACAAGAGGATGGCCAGAGTGAGGGTAGTGCCGATCAGGGATAGTGGAGGGAACTTGTGCCTGGAGTCGGAGGAGGTAGGGGAGGTCCTAAATGAATACTTTGCTTCAGTATTCACTGGTGAGAGGAACCTGATCGTTTGTGAGGGCAGCGTGGAACAGGCTGATATGCTCGAACAAGTTGAGGCCAAGAGGGAGGATGTTCTGGAAGGTTTGAATGATATGAGGATAGATAAGACCCCGGGGTAACACGGGATGTACCCAAGGATATTACGGAAAGCGAGGGAAGAGATTGCCTCGCCGTTGGCGATGATCATTGCGTCCTCACTGTCCACTGGAGTAGTACCGGATGATTGGAGGGTGGCAGATGTTATTCCCTAGTTCAAGAAAGGGAATAGGGATAACCCCGGGAATTATAGACCAGTCAGTCGTGCGTCGATAGTGGGCAAATTATTGGAGAGGATTCTGTGAGACAGGATTTATGATTATTTGGAAAAGCATGGTTTGATTAGAGACAGTCAGCACGGCTTTGTGAGGGGCACGTCATGCCTCACAAGCCTTATTGAATTCTTTGAAGATGTAACAAAACACATTGATGAAGGAAGAGCAGTGGATGTGGTGTATATGGATTTTAGCAAGGCGTTTGATAAGGTTCCCCATGGTAGGCTTATTCAGAAAGTAAGGAGGCATGGGTTACAGGGAAAGTTGGCTGTCTGGATACAAAATTGGCTTTCCCATAGAAGACAGAGGGTGGTAGTAGATAGAAAGTATTGAGCATGGAACTCGGTGACCAGTGGTGTTCTGCAGGGATCTGTTCTGGCACCTCTGCTCTTTGTGATTTTTATAAATGACTTGGATGAAGAAGTGGAAGGCTGGGTTAGCAGGTTTGCCGATGACACGAAGATTGCTGGAGTTGTAGATAGTGTGGAAGGCTGTTGTTGGTTGCAACGGGACATTGACAGGATGCAGAGCTGGGCTGAGAAGTGACAAATGGAGTTCAACCTTGAAAAGTGTGAAGTTATTCATTTTGGAAGGTCGAATTTGAATGCAGAATACAGGCTTAAAGACAGGATTCTTGGTAGTGTGGAGGAACAGAGGGATCTTGGGGTCCATGTCCTTAGAGCGCTCAAAGTTGCCACCCAAGTTGATCGGGTTGTTAAGGAGGCATATGGTGTGTTGGCTTTCATTAACACTGGGGATTGAGTTTAAGAGCCGCGAGGTTATGCTGCAGCTCCATAAGGCCCTGGTTCGACCACACTTGCAATATTGTGTTCAGTTCTGGTTGCCTAATTATAGAAAGGATGTGGAAGCTTTGGAGAGGGTGCAGAGGAGATTTACCAGGATGCTGCCTGGACTGGAGGGCATGTCTTACGAAGAAAGATTGAGGGAGCTGGGGATTTTCACATTGGAGCGAAGAAGGATGAGAGGAGACTTGATAGAGGGGTCCAAGATGATGAGAGGCATAGATAGAGTGGATAGCCGGAGACTTTTTCCCAGGGTGGAAAGGGCTATCACCAGGGGGCATAATTTTAAGGTGATTGGAGGAAGGTTTCGGGGAGATGTCAGAGGTAGGTTCTTTACACAGAGAGTGGTGGGTCCGTGGAATGCGCTGTCAGTGGTGTTAGTAGAAGCAGATGCATTGGGGACATTTAAGCGACTCTTGGATAGGTTCATGGATGATAGTAGAATGAAGGGTAGGTAGGTAGTTTGATCTTAGAGTAGGTTAAAGGGTCGGCACAACATCGTGGGCCGAAGGGCCTGTGCTGTGCTGTACTGTTCAATGTTTGAACATATCTGTCTCTATTACTCGCTTTCCTCCTTTTAAGCCTACCTTTTTGACGAAGCATTCAGTCACCTGTACTAATATTTCCTAATGTGGCTCGGTTACTTTTATCAGTTAGCACTCTTGTGCAAGACCTTGGGATATCTTCCTATGTTCAACGTTCTATCGACTTTAATGTGCGTTGTCTGCGTTGCATTTTCGGATCTGAGTCAGGTTGATGGTGAGGCTGTCAGAATCACAGTCACAATCCCTGGGATCGGGAAATTAAATATCATGCTGTTTCCTTTTCCTGATTCCCAAACAGACACTCCTGCAGAAAGCGATTGCGTGTGGGTGTTGACTAAGGATAGGCCGGGGATGGAAGCTTTGATCTTTCTGCCCCCTGAGTGGGGCTCAGTAAAAGTTTGCTGGAAAGCATTTCCTGATGCAGTAAAAAAAAGTGTTGCAAAAAGCTCTAAACTGTTAGAGATTAAATAAGACAACATATCGGTTCAGAACAAACTGGCAATTGATTTTGGTTCAGGTTCAAAAATTGACCTCCTGCCCCCCTCCCCTCCGAGCCCCTTTTCCCACTGAGCTCATCTGCCTCCTCCCCAGAGCCCCTGAACCAAGAGATACTGGCCCCCTCCCCTGTCCCCCTGAGGTCCTCTACCTCCTTTCTCCCAGCCCATTTTCCCAATGTGCTCCTCCACCTCCTCCCCCCAGAGCCCCTGTCCCCCTGAACTCCTGTGACCCTCCCCCTGAGTTCCTGTCCCACATCCCCCGAGCCCCTGTCCCCCTGGACTCCTGTCCCCCTCCGCACGAATTCCTTTCCTCCTAAGTTTCATTTCCCCCTGGCCCGAGCTCCTGTCCCCATGAGCTACTCTCCCACTGAGCTCCTGTCCCCCTCCTCCCGAGCCCCTGCCTCCCCTCCCTCCGGGCTATTGCCTCCTTCCCCCGAGCACCTGTCCCACCGAGCTCCTGGCCCGCTCCCCCCAGAAAATGTCCCCTTCATACGATCCCCTGTCTCCCTGAACCCCTGTCCTTACTGCTCCTAAGCTCCATTCCCTCCTCCCCGCGAGCACCTGCCCCCGAGCTCCTGTCTCCCATGCCCTGAGCCCCTGGCCTCCTGAGATCCTGACCCGCCTCCTCCCGAGCTCCTGGCACCCTGAGCTACTCTCCCACTGAGCTCCTGTCCCCCTCCTCCCGAGCCCCTGCCTCCCCTCCCCCCGAGCTATTGCCTCCTTCCCTGCCCCCGAGCACGAGCCCCAGTTCCACCGAGTTCCTGTCCCCTCTCCACCCTGAACCTTCCCCCTGCACCATGCCCATGTCCCAGTGAGGCCCTGGACCCCCTCCCGAACTCCTGACTCCCACCTCGCCAGCCCCTGCCCCCCCGATCTCCTGTGCCACCTCCCCACGAGCCCCTGTCCACCAAGCTCCTGCCACCCATCCACCCTCAGGTCCTGCCCCCTTCCCCCTGAGATCCTGTTGTCCATCTCCCTACCCCTGAGCCCCTGTCATCCGAGGTCATGTTCACTCTCCCCCTGATCTCCTGTCCCCCCTTCCCCAGTGCTCCTCTCCATCTGAGCACCTGTCTCCTCTCCCCCTGAGCCCTTGCCCCTCTGAGGTCCTGTCCCCTCTCACCCGAATCTACCACCCCTCTACTCCTGAGCCCCTGTACCCAGAGCTCCTGTCCCCCCTCTGTCCAATACCCTGTCTCCCCTCCAACTAAACACCTGTCCCCGACCACCCAGGCCGCAACCTCCCAACATCCTGTTCCCCTTCCCATGAGCCGTTGTCCCCCTGTGGTGCTGTCCCCTCTCCCCCTGTTCACCTATCCGCCCTCCTCCAGAGCTCCTGTACACCTGGGCACCTGGTCGCCCTCCCCACGCCCCCGAGCCCCTGCCCCCCTGAGGTATTGTCCCATCTCCCCCTGATCTCCTGAAACCCCTCTCCACGAGCCCCTGCACCCCCAGCTCCTGACACTCCTTCCCCGATCTCCTGTCCTGCTGCCCCCGAGCTCTGGTCCCACTCTCCCCAAGATCCATTCCCCTCACCCCCTGAGCTCCTTGCCCTTTCCCCCCGAGATCCTGCCCCACTTCCCCGAGCTTCTATCCCCCATTCCCCCAAGCTCCTGTCCTCCACCCCCTGATCTCCTGTACTCCTCCTCCCGAGCGCCTTTCCGCCCTCTCCCCGAGCTCCTGCCCCCCCTGACTCCATTCTCCCGCACCCTCTCCCCCCGAGATCCTGTACCCCCTCCCCAGAGCTGCTGTCCTCCTTTCCCCCGGAGCCCTGCTTCCCTGAGCTCCTTTCCACCCTCCATCCGAGGCCCTGTCCCCCCGACCCCGTGTCCGCCCTCCACCAGAGATCCCGCCCTGCGAGCCCCTGTCCACCATGCACCCGAGCCCCTGTTTCCCCTCCACACGAGCTCCTGACTCCCTCCACCAGAGCTACTGTCACCGCTCCCCCGAGCCCCTGTCTCCCCTCCACATGAGCCCCTGCCCCCAGGGCCTCTGTCCCCCTGAGCACCATTCCGCTCCATGCCCCAGTCCCCCCTAGATCCTGCTTGCCACCCGGAGCTCCTGTCCACCCTCCTCCCGAGCCCCTGTCACGCCGAACCCCTGTGCGCCTTCGCTCCTGTCCACCCTCCAACCAAGCTCCTGATCCCCTCCTCAGTGCTCCTGCCCTCCTCCACCCGGCCTGCTGCCTCAATGAGCTCCTGTCTCCCCCCCCCCTCTGGGACCCTGTCCTCCTGTGCTCCTGTCCCACCTGGCCCGAGCCCCTGTCCCCCCGAGCTACTTTCCCTTGTCCTCCCGATCTCCTGTCCCCCTCACCCTCCCAGCTCCTGTCCCAGTCCCCACGATACCCTGTCCACCGAGCTGCTGTACCCACTTCCCCAGAGATCCTGCATCCCTCCCACCGAGCTCCTGTCCCCCTCCACCCGAACTCGTCCCCCATCCCCCGAGATCCTGTCCTCCCTTACCCAGAGCTCCTGTCCCCCTCCCCCCGAGATCCTGTCCCATCCCACGCGAGTTCCTGACCCACTCTGCCCGAGCTCAATTCCCGCTCCCTCCGATCTCCCGTCGATCCTCCACAGGAGCTTCTGTCTCCCTCCTCCCGAGGTCCTTCCCCCCTCTCACGAGATCCTGTCACCCCTCCCCTGAGCTCCTGTTCCCACACCTCCTGAGATCCTGTCACCTCCTCCCCACAAGCTCCTGTTCCCCCTCCCCCGATCTCCTGTCCCCCTCCCCCCGAGCTCCTGCCACCTTTCCCCCGAGCCTCTGTACCCCATACTCCTTTCCCCCTCCAGCCAAGTCCCTGACCCCCAGAGCCCCTGTCCCCCGCGCCCCCGTCCTCCTGAGCCACTGCCCCTCCACCAACCGAATTTATGACCCTCTCCACCAGAGCTCCATTCCAACAACCCCCGAGCCCCTTCACCCACGAGCTCCTGACCGCCTCCCACTGGCCTCCTTTTCCCCTCCCCCCGAGCCCGAGTTCCTTCTCCCTGACTCCCCGACCTCATGACGCCTGCCAACCGAAATCCCTGCTCCCCAAGCTCCCATCACCTCTCCCCTCGGACCCATGCCCCCCGAGTTCCTGATCCCTCCCCCCGAGCTCCTGCTCCCTCTCCACCCGAGCCGCTGCCCTCTATCTCCTGTCCACCCTTCCCCCGAGCTCCTGTCCACCTGAGCACCTGCCCCCCTCTCAATGAGCCCCTGCGCCCCAGAGGTCCTGTCGCTTTTCCACTGATCTCCTGTCCACCCTTCCTCCAAGCCACTGTACACCGAGAGGCTGCCCCCTCCCCCGAGGCCCTGTCCCAACTACCTTCGAACTACTATCCCCCTGCTCCCCAGCCCCTGTCCCCCCGAGCTCCTGTCCCTGTATTACCACCACGCCAGGAGATCAACCCTGGTTTAAAGAAGAGTGCAGCAGAGCACGCCAAGAGCAGCACCAGGCATACCTCAAAATTAGTTGTCAACCTGGTGAAGCTGCAACACAGGAATGTCTGCCTTCCAAACTGCGTAAACAGCATGCAACAGAAAGAGCTAAGTGATCCCATAACCAACGGATCAGATTTAAGCTCTGCAGTCCCGGCACATCCAGTCGTGGATGGTGGTGGACAACCATACAACTGGCTGGAGGAGATGGTTGCACAAATATCCCCATCCGCAATGATGGGGGAGCCCAGCACATCAGTGCAAAAGATAAGGCTTAAGCATTTGCAACAATCTTCAACCAGAAGTGCCGAGTTAATGATCCATCTCGGCCTCCTCCTGACGTCCCCAGCATCACAGATGCCAGACTTCAGCCAATTCGATTCACTCCGCTTGATATCAAGAAACGACTCAAGGCACTGGATGCTGCAAAGGCTATGGGCCCTGACAATGCTCCGGGAATAGTACTGAAGACCTGTGCTCCAGAACTTGCCATGCCCCTCGCCAAGCTGTTCCAGTATAGCTACAACACTGGCATTTCAAATCGGTAAAACAGGTCTCCTGGTCAAAGCAGTTCTATCCTGGATTTACCTGTCAATGGACAGGGAACAAAGGGAGAAGATTGAGAGACATCTCAAAGTATTATAGACACAGTGGGTGAAGCAAACTGCTGATGTGGGGTGTTTCTGGGTGAGAGGGGACCCAGTCCCAATCACAAACCCTCCTCCCTCCCGCTCTCCAGGGGAAGGGATGTCCAGGGGAAGGGTTGTGTGCTCTCAGTGTCTCTTTGTCTCCACCTTTATCACTTAAATTCCTCCACTTTCGAAGCGGGATTTGTTTGTAATGGGTTATTTCTGAGAGAATGTCAGCGTCATCGAGAGAAGAAACTCTTGGATCTCCCTTTACATTTTCTTATGAATACCTTGCTTCGATTTATCTAAATTCTTCTCTCCCCTCTCTTCCTGGTGACATTTGTTTGAATTGATAATTGTAACGATAAGATGTAAAGGGAATGAGAACATTTTGGGATGAAAATATCTATTGGACATGATCTTCCTCTGCTTTGGTCAGATACCTTCACGCTGAGGCAGCAATCGATGGTACTCTGTTTGTTTGTGTCTGTTTATTGTACCATTGGTCTATTTTCTCTCCCGGATCCTGGGTTCATTACCTCGGTTATGTGTTCCTGTTAGATTTCGGTCCTTGAATTTTAAAGAGGTTTAAATCTTCGGTTAATTTAAACTTGGCCTTTCAATGTGCCACAAGCATGTAAAACCACGATGCAGGACAGTGAGCGTCCACCCCTACAGAGAGGAGATCTAAGTCACCAATGAGAACCCATGTGAATGTTTCTTATAATTTTTGAATAATACTTTTCTTTCTGGGCAATTTAATGAAGTCAATTGTTAAGTGATGTGCACGGCAACCATCTTAAAATGAGAGCAACCCACGTTGTTATTTTATGTGATATCTGTCAGTGGCAGTGATTTTAACTGACATGCAGTGCAACCATTTTAAGTGATTGTGCACTGCGACCATTTTAAGTGATTATATATGGAAAACATTTTAAGTGTTATGCACTGCGGTCATTGAAAGTGATTTGCAGTGCGACCATTTTAAGTGACAGGCAGTGTGATAATTTTAGGTGATATGCAGTGCAGCCATCTTAAGTGATATGCAATGTGACCATTTTAAGTGATATACTGCGCAGCCATTTTAAAAGAATGGCACTGTGACCATTTTAAGTGATATGCAGTGCGACAATATTAAGCAATATGCAGTGTGACCATATTAATTGACATGCAATGGGACCATTTTAAGTGATACGTACTGTGACCATTTTAAGTGATATGCTGTACAAACATTTTATTTGATTTTCGGTGTGACAATTTTAAAGGATATGGACTGCAATCCTTGTGAGTGATATGTACTGGGGCCATTTTAAGTGAGATGCAGTGCGACCCTTTTAAATTATATGCACTTTGGCCATTTTAAGTGATATGCAGTGCTACAATTTTAAGTGATATTTAAAGTGTAATAAAGCTAGTTTATTTTTGAATACTTCATAGTCAAACTGAAGAAACGTTGGAGCAGTGTTTATCATTCAAAAGGGACCTGAAATAACTGGTTTGGCAACATGTTTACTGGTTGTTACATGACTCAAGTTAAAAATAGAACAGAAACCATTGCAACACCGGAAGTTGTGGGCAGAGAAGTGACAGGAACCTCTTGATAGGACAAGCCTGGAGCAGCAGCGGGCGCCTGAAAGGACAGGAAAACTCACAAGCTTTACGTTGTAGAGTCAGTGTGGTTTACCTTCTGGAATGTGAAAAAGTTATCCTGTTGCTGAAGAAGTGTCAATGAAGGAGAGAAGATGACAACCCTGCTTGTTTTCCAGCAACTCTCTCAAAGACCCGGAGAAGTCCACTGTGGCAATTCATGTCGTCTCCCATCTTTGAAAAAAAGCCATCCGACCTACTTCTCAATGCCACCTGAGAAGAACTGTTCTAAACGATCCCATCGACTCATCTATGTGTACACAGAAGTTAGTCTGTATGTCAGTATTGGAACACAATACAGCTATCTCATCTACTGTTTTCATAAGAAATGAGCAAATATTCAATGCAAATGTTTTTGTCTGTAACAGAGATATGAATCGCAAAAAAAATGCTTTTTTATTTTTGGGGTGAACCAGTTTATGGATGAATGTGCCTGGATGAGTGTGAGAGGCTAAGGTTAAAAAGAGACTTTAAAATTTCAACATGTGTGATTATGCTTTACTTCATTACTGGTTAAGACTTATTTTTTAATAAACTGATAATTTTGTTGAAAGTTAAAGAAAACTGACCAGAGTGTTCTATTCTGAGGAAAATAGTGTATAAGATTGACAAAGTGGGAACATTTAAAATATATGCTGTGACCTGTGGAGAAGTGGAACTAGAATAAACAGTTCAGTCCTCCCGCCTTTATTATAACACAGGTCAGTGGCTGATAGTTCTGTGGCGAGTCACTCACCTCCTGTCACCCCAATGTCTGTCCACCATCGACAAGGCACAAGTCAGGAGTGTGATGGAATACTCTCCACTTGCCTGGATGGGTGCATCTCCAACAACACTCAAGAAGCTCCACACCATCCTGTACAAAGCAGCCCGCTTGATTGGCACCCCATCTACAAACATTCACTCCCTCCACCACCGACACACATTGGCAGCCGTGTGTACCATCCACAAGATGCACTGCAATAATTCACCAAGGCTCCTTAGACAGCACCTTCCAACACGCAAGCACAACCATCTGGAAAGACAAGACCACAAGATGCATGCATACACCACAACCAGCAAGTTCCCCTCGAAGCCACTAAGCATCCTGACTTGGAACTATATCGCCGTTACTTCACTGTCGTTGTGTCAAAACCCTGGAACGCCATTCAGAAGAATACTGTGTCTGGACCTGCCCCACATGGAAGGCAGCTTCTTACAGCACTGTTATATTAGCTACACGACAGGGACTGCAGCCGTCACGTTGAAAGCTCGCCACCAACTTGTCAAGGGCAATTAGGGATGGGCAATAAATACCACGCTGCTCTCTCACCAAAGCGACAGGCCTCGCCCGTGGTCTGCCACCATAGCAACAGGCCGCCCCATCGTACTGTCACAACAGTGACAGGCCCTGCTCCCTGTACTGTCAACATAACGACAAGACACCTCTCCTGGCTGCTGGAAATAGTTATTTAGTGATTTAGTTTCTCTCATCAATGAATTAATTCAACAACTGGGTAAAGGGATATTTCAGCACATTCTTCAACTGCTCTCTGAACTGAGTCTGGGTCACGGCATAAATCGCAGTGTTTGTGCAGCAACTCAGGAGCTGCAGCATGAAGCCCAATTCCTGCAGGAAACGAGGTGGACGTGAAGACACAGACACCGCCGTCAAATTCCGCATCCGTGTCCATATGGAAAGCACCATTAACGCCGTCCACAACAGAATGAAATTGGCCGAGATAACTAGCAGTAAAATGATGGATTTCCTTCGGCTCTCCATCTGTGCGTCTCGGCGAGTCTCCCCAGTGATGTGAGCCCGGAGTCTCCTGCGTACTCTGCTGCTCACTAAAATGTGTCTGACGGTGAGAGCATTGAGCAGCAGAATCACCACAAATGGGAGCCCCGGGGTCAGAATGTGATGGAGGAATTCGATTGTTACCCAGACACGAGAAATCTGAACATCCCCTGTTACAGAGCAAAACCAGGGGAGGTTCACCAGCCAATACCAATCTGATAACATAAAATACCAGAAGGTGTTCTTTAAACAGCTCAGCACAGTCACTGTTCCCAGAGCCACAGCAGCCGTTTTCTCGCTGCAATATTTACATTTCAGCTTCTGGTAACAAATGGCCACAAATCGATCAAAGGTGAAAGTGACGGTGAACCAGACAGAGCAGTCTGTGGCTGTGTAAAGCAGGACGGCGTGGATATTACACACGGGGATGGACCGCAGGAACCGGAACTGTTCCCGATAAACAATGGGAATGTGTCTCAATATCAGGTCCAGGATAATGACCAGTAGATCCGCCACTGACATGGCCACCAGGTAGCGAGTGACACATTTGGAGAGACCGCACGTCCTCTGAGACAGGATCCCAATCGTCAGCAAGTTAACTGTGAGGAAGGTAAATAAACAGAGAAATTATACATCAGGCTGAAGCAAAGTTACCAGTTTGATTGAGGACATTTTGAGATTTACAAATATGTCACTGTATCCAATGATATGCTGAAATGATTGGACCTGAAATAACAAACGGGAAGGTCTGCGATACGATGGAAGACAGGGGAAATGAAATGACTAAAGGGTGTTATTGAAATTATTAAACTCAATGTTAATCATAATCCTACCCTCCCTCCATTCTTTTTATAGTTTAAAAACTGTTCCACCTCTCATCTCTCCCAGGTCTGATCTGAAACATTAACTCTGTTTCTCTCTCCTCAGATGCTGCCTGACATGCTGAATATGTCCAGCATTTTCTGTTTTTATTTCAGATTTTCAGCAGCTGAAGCACTTTGCTCCTGTATCGAAAGTTAAATGTTGAACTGACTGAGAGATTCCCTCACCTCTGACAAGCAGCACAGAATTCAATTCAATTATTTTAAAACAATGATAGGGAATGAGACCAGAAAAAAAATTCAATGAAACAAATAATCTCAATCGTCACTAAATTAACTATAAATAACGGAAATTACCGGAAAATTATAGATCAGGTTGGAAGTAAAATACAACAGGTTGAAGGAGTTTGGATTGACATTTATACACGTATTACCATATTCGGTGTGTATCTAATTATTGGACGAGTGACACGGATTTCAGTTGGAGATAGGCAGCTGAATTTAATACAGCCAGTGGGGTTCCTGACGGCGGGCCGAAAATATGAGGGGAACCCTGTCTTGGCAATTCAGAACCAAGAAACAGCGCATTTCAGTGGCATTGGGACAGTTAACTCCCTGGGCCATCATTCACATCCCTGCTGAACAATCAGATGGCCAGCAGCTCAGAAGCATTGGTAACGCCACCGGGAGTAATGGAACTACCAATACTACATCAGACCTGGGTGCAGGACCATCGCTGGAGCTCTGAAACCAATGTGAGTGTGGCAAGGACACCCAGTGCCAGTCAGCTAGTAGTGGCAACTACCGTTCATACAACAGGGTTGGGGCCAGGACCATGACAAGAGATCTGGTCCCCTGGTAAGTGTACCGAGGAGACCGAGGCAACTGGGAAGTAGGGTCACTGTCAGTACTATAGCAGACCTGGTGCTAAGACACTTCGTGGAGAGCCTGGACCTCAGTTGCGTGTACGGGGCTGCTGGGGCCAGTCGTAGAGTGGGCACACTGCCATTAAAGCACCATGACCATTACGGGAGACCCAGGACCTCAGATAGGTGTTATTGCTGGGGCCAATAAGCCAGTGGGGGTCACTGCACCGAATACGCCAAACCTGCAAGAAAGTTAATCGCTGGAGACCGGGACACTCGTTAAGTGTATCGAAGACACTGTGCCAGTCAGCTAGTGGTGTTCACTGCCAGTAATACATCAGGCCTGGGATCAGGACCATCGCTGAAGTCCCCAACACGAATTAGGCATGGCGGGGTTGCCGTGTAAAGTTAGAGAATGGGCGGCAGTGGGGATCCTACACGAAGCCGGAGACAGGGATCATCACTCGAGCACTGGGCCCCAGGTAAGTGTGGTGCGTGTTCCGGGACCAGTTGAACAGAGTCGGAGCCACTGCCAGTGATACACAGCCCTGGGACGAGGGCAATTGCTGGAGCCCAGTCTCCAGGTAATTGTTTTGAGGTATCGAGTTCCACTGCAGTGTGCCACTGCTGGATCGACTGCAGTTCTGGGACATGGAAGATCGCTGGAGTCCTGGACACCAAATAACTGTGGGGACTATATGGCGCCTGTCAGGGAGTGTGCGACACTGCTGGTACTACACCAGATCTGGGACCAGGCTCAACGCTGGTGCCCTAGACCTCAGATAAGTGTGGCAGAATCGCCACGGCCAGGTAGGTAGCGGATGCACTGCTGGCACTACACCAGGTCTGGATACACGCCCACTGCTGGAGAGTCTGGACATCAGGTAAGTTGTTTTAGGTTACTGGGGCCGGTCAGTGGGCGGGTACCACTGCCGGACCTACTGCAATCATGAGACCTGGACCATTGCTGGAACACCAGACTCCAGATAAGTGTAAGAAATTCACGTGGGCCATTCAGATATTGTGGCCCACTGCCAGTACTGCAACAGGCCTGGAACCAGGCCACATGCATTGCTGAAGCCCAACGCGCAAGGTAAGCGTGATGAGGTTTTAGGAACATGAGAAGGAGGATGTGAGGCCTCATGGCTTTTTCAGGAAAGCCGGCTTCCCGATAGTGTAGCTGGCTCTGCCAGGCCACTATGTCAATGGGGAGAGGTACAGTAAATGAAGTAACTCTCAACCCTTTCGTGTACAGTTAGTAGGTGACCATGCCCACTACAACATGTTGGTGAATGAGACCTTCATTCAGAAACAGTCAGCGTTCCCAAAGTTTTGGCATCCATGGAGAACCAGAATGTGGCCGCTCGGAGACAATTACAAATCAACGCTAGACATAGCTCATGCTTCTCCACTCTCAAACCACCTCTCACCGCCAACCAACATCACGCAATTAACATGTGAATAACGTGAGAAAGGGAGTCACGATGAACATAATGGAAGAGAACATCGGTATGACAAAGCAATGCTTCCGATGTCTGAACCGCTAGGGGGTGGGGGGCCGGAGCCCTCCAGTGCACACTGGAGCAGGTGTCCAAGTTCATGGTGTTCCTCTGCACCCTTCACATCATCACCAACATGAGGACTCAATCATTGGCACCAGGAATCCGGAGGCCACCTCAGGAGGAGGAGGAGGCAGGGAGGATATTTCCTGGATGCATTCGAGCCAGACAGGCTGTCGGGGAGTCCCTGCTAAGATTCCAGTTCCCATAGGACAAATTCCCTTTCCCACCATGCATCCCCCATTCTCTACCATTACACCCATCTCAGACACCCCATCACAGCGTCCCCTTGGTCACCATCATGCAATTAAAGACACCAATAAAAACCATTTCATTAACATCTTATCCAACAACACATCAAATTATACAAACTTTCCACCCTTATATATTCCCTGAGAGCCTGTCTTGTGGCTTCCCTCGACTTGCCCAGTGCTCCGACACAGTGTTTCCCAACTGACTGCAGCATGGCTGGTGGAAGGCTACTGTCTTTCACTGGGGGAGAATGAAGATCGCCTTGCAGATAGGCCTCGAGCAGCTCTGGGCCTACAGGGCTCGGATTCGGACTGCACCAACTCCACTTAGGCAGCAGCAGCCTGGTCTGGCTGATGGATAACAGCAAGAATACTGGTAGAGTGACTGTGAATGGAGAACAAATACTGTCATCCTGAGCGAGGACAGCAGTTTCATGCTCCACGGGGACTTTGCCTGTCCCACAAAGCGACGCCGCAGTAATCCTAGCAATCTACTGGATCCCCGATTGCTGGACTGCTGTGAGAGTCTGAAAACCCCTTTGAGCACTGAGATCCACAGCCATGGTGGCAGCAGTCTGATCCTGCATGGCAACAAGCATGGATCTGATGAACTCAGTGAGATTTCACTGCAGCACGGAGCCTTTGGATGTTAACCACCGATGTTGCAGCTACAATGGTCACCAGACTCTTTCTCACGACTGGGTCCACAAGTGCTATCATGGAGTTAGTCGCCAATTCCAGAGGCGAAAGATTGGGCATCAAGCTTTGTGCAGTGTCCTGTGCAACATTGGAGTCAGACTCCTTCTTGGTTTTTGACAGTGAGAACAGACTGTCTGACAGGCCTGTCAATGTTCAAAGTATCTCAGTGTACATGTCCATCAGCATTCTCCTTTATGCTGCTCCAGCAATGTTCGCATCTGAGTCCTGTGTATGATAAATCGTTTGCGACCTCGCCTCCAGTGAGCTTACACATGAACTATCCTTTCCCCCTGCCCTGGCTGTCCTCTCACCAGAAACAGCAACGGCGGTTGTGAGAGGAGCCGGGTATAAAAGGAGCAGAGAGCGAGGTCCGACAACAGAGGCAGCGGCGGTGGTGAGAGCGCTTTGTTCTGTTCAGAGCAACTGCTTGACCAGCAAAAAATAAAATTGAAGTGTGACGTCAGAGGAGGGCTGGAAGTGATTGATGGGTATTTCTTCCGTGCCTTGTATTGTTTATTTCTTGTTCTTTTTTTGGTTTTGGGCAAGTGATTTAAATCAGGCCATGTCATTACAGGTTAAGAGTACACTCAAATAGTTTATTTTTCTTAAATATTGTGATCAAATTATTTAATTAAATATCATAGAGATGGCTGGGCAAACGATGTGTTTCAGCTGCAGCATGTGGAAGCTGGTGGACCCTGGTGTGATCCACAGTGACCACATCTGCAGCAAGTGTTGGCTGTTCGAGGTACTTCAGCTCAGAACTGATGAACTTGAGTCTGAGCTGCATACACTGTGACACATCAGGGAGAGGGAAAAGTTATCTGGACATGGTGTTTCTGGAGACAATCACGCCCCTTAGATTAATTACATCCAATCTGGACTTTGGTCAGGGACAGGAGGGTATGACTACGAGTGAGGCAGATGTGGGGATCCAGAATTTAGCTTTGGAGGAGCCTCAGCCAGTGCCCATATCTAATAGGTACGAAGTTCTTGCTCCGAGTGAGGACGAGGGCACAGGCTGCAGGGAGGATGAGTAAACTGACCACAGCACCGTGGTTAACAGCGCCATTCAAGTGGGGGGAGCAAAGAGAAATATAGTTGTAGTAGGGGATAGCATAGCTAGGAGAATAGATACTGTTCTCTGCAGCAAAAATAGAGAGTCCCGAAGGCTGTGTTGTCTACCTGGTGCCAAGGTGAAGGACATCTTTTCTGGGCTGGAGAGGAACTTGGAGTGGGAGGGAAAAGATCCAGTTGTCGTGCTCCACGAAGGTATCAACGACAGAGGTAGGACTGGGAATGAGTTTCTGCTGAGGGACTATAAGCAGCTCGGGGATAAATTAAAAAGCAGAACCACAAAGGTAATAATCTCCGGATTACTACGTGAGCCATGTGCTAATTGGTATCGGGTAAGTAAGATTAGAGAGGTAAATGTGTGGCTCAAAGACTGGTGTGGGAGAAATGGCTCTGACTCATTGGACTCAGGCACCAGTACTGGGGGATGTGAGAGCTGTTCCGTTGGGATGGGCTTCACTTGAACCATGCTGGGACTAGTGTCCTGGCGAATCGTATAACTAGGGTTGTAGATAAGGCATTAACGTAAATAGTGGGGCGGGGGGGATGGGGGTGGGTGGGGGCGGCGGGTTGAATTGAAGGGATGCTTAATAAGTCGAAAAGTAACGAAAGAGGAGAGGTGTCGGGTAGTGAAGGGGCATACATTAATCAAAGAGTTACAGGAAGGGACAGAGAATACAAGCACAAGAGTGCAGCAGAAATTAGAACCAGAGTAGGTAAAAATGGTAAAACGTCAAAGCTTAAGGCGCTTTATCTGAATGCATGTTGCATTTATAGCAAGATAGATGAGCTGACGGCACATATAGAAATAAATGAATATGATTTGATAGCTATCACAGAGACGTGGTTGCAGGATGACCAGGACTGGAATCTCAATGTTCAAGGATGTTCAATGTTCTGGAAGAATAGCCAGAAAGGAAAAGGAAATGGGGGAGCTTTGCTATTAAAGGAAGGGATCAGTGCTGTTGTGAGTAATGCAATAGGTGTAATAGACCGTGATGCAGAATCAGTTTGGGTAGAAATAAGGCATAGCAAGAAAAAGATGTGGTAGTGGCTTATCGGCCCCCAAAGAGTTGCCTCTCTGTAGGAAAAGATATTAATTAGGAAATAAAGGAGGCGTGTAAGAATTATCATGGGTGATTTTAATCTGCATATAGACTGGACAAATTAAATTGGCAAGGGTAGCATGTAAGACGAATCTGTAGAGTGCCTTAGGGATTGTTACTTAGAGCAATATGTTGCAGAACCTACCAGGGAACAGGCTATTTTAGATTTGGTATTGTGTAATGAGGTAGAATTAATAAGAGATCTCGTAGTTAAGGATCCTTTATAGGGAAACAATCATAACATGGCAGAATTTCAAATTCAGTTTGAGGGTGATCAACTCGGGTCTCAAACCAGTGTCTTCAGCTTCAACAAGGGCAATTACAGAGGTATGATGAAAGAGTTGTCCAAAGCGGGCTGGGAAGATAGACGACAGGGAAAGTCAGCAGATGAGCAGTGGCAGACTTTTAAGCAGATATTTCATCACACTCAGCAAACCTTTATTACAGTCAGAAGGAAGGACTCGAAGAGAACAATTAACCACCCGTGGATAACAAAGGAAGTTAAGGACAGTATCAAATCAAAAGCAAAGGCATGTAATTCGGCGAAAACGAGTGGTAAGTCAGAGGATTGGGAAGCTTTTAGGAACCAGCAACGGATGACTAAAAAAACTAATAAAGAGGGAGAAAATTGATTGTGAGAGTAAATTGGCAAGAAATATAAAAACAAACAGTAACAGCTTCTACGGGTCTATTAAAAGGAAGGGAGTAGCTAAAGTAACTGTGGGACCCTTAGAGGATGAGGATGGCGAATTAGTAACAGGGAAATGGCAGATAATTTAAACCAATATTTTGCATCAGTCTTCACGGTGGAGGACACCAGAAACAACACAACAATAACAGATGAGAAAGGTGTAAATCGGAGGGAGTAACTTGTAACAATGTCTATCACGAGGAAAAAGGTGCTGGGCAAACTGATGGTACTAATGTCAGACAAGTCACCAGGACCTGCCGGCCTGCATCCAAGGGTTTTAAGGCTGCAGAGATAGTGGAGGCATTGGTCATAATATATCAAAACTCATTACATTCCGGTAGGGTGCCAGCGGATTGGAAAACCACTGATGTGACACCCCTATTCAAGAAAGGAGGGCGACAGAAAGCAGGAAACTATAGACCAGTTAGCCGAACATCAGTCATTGGGAAAATGCCAGAGTCCATTATTAAGGAAGAAATAACAGCACATTTAGAAAAAGCTAACGCAATCAAACAGAGTCAACACGGTTTAATGAAAGAGAAATCATGTTTGACAAATTTGTTAGAGTTCTTTGAGGATATAACAAGCAGATTGGATAAAGGGGAACCCGTAGATGTCGTGTATTTGGATTTTCAGAAGGCGTTTGATAAGGTGCCACATAAACGGTTTTGCAAACAAATAGGAGCTCAGGGTATTGGGGGCAATGTGTTGGCATAGATTGAGGATTGTCCTACACACAGAAGGCAGAGAGTCGGGATCAATGGGTCTTATTCCTCTTGGAAAGCGTTACTAGTGTGGTGCCACAAGGATCGATCCTGGGGCCTCAGCTATTTACTATTTACATTAATGACGTGAAGGAAGGGACAGAGTGTAGTTTATCCAAATTTTCTGACGATACTAAAGTAGATGGGAAGGCATGTTGTGATGAGGACACAAAGAATCTGCAAAGGGATAGAGGTAGGTTAAGTGAGTGGGCAAAAATTTGACAGATGGTGTTCGATGTGGCAAAGTGTGAGGTAATCCACTTTGGTCGGAAGAATAAAAAGGCAGATTTAGATGGAGAGAGACTACAAAATACTGCAGTACAGAGGGATCTGGGTGTTCTTGTGCATGACACACAAAAGGTTAGCATACAGGTGCAGCACTTAATTAGGAAGGCAAATTGAATTTTTTCCTTTATTGCTGGAGGGTTAGAGTTTAAAAAGAGGGAAGTCTTGTTACAACTGCACAGGGTGTTGGTGAGGCCACACCGAGAGTGCTGCATACAGTTTTGGTCCCAGACTTTAAATAAGGATATAATAGCTTTGGAGGCAGTTCAGAAAAGGTTCACCAGGCTGATTCCTTGGATGAAGGCGTTGTCTTATCAAGAGTGGCTTGACAGGTTAGGCCTTTATTCATTGGAGTTTAGCAGAATGAGAGGTGATCTTATCGAAACATATAAGGTTTTAAGGGGGTTTTGACAGGGTAAATGTTGAGAAGATGTTTCCACTAGTGCAGGAATCTCGAACTAGGGTACATAATTACAGAATAAGAGGGCACACATTTAAAACTGAGATGCGAAGGAATTTCCTATCTCAGAGGATGGTGAATCTCCACAATACTCTGGCTCAGAGAGCTGTGGAGTCTAGATCACTAAATGTATTAAAGGAGGAGATACATAGGTTTTTGAAATCTCTGGGAGTCGTGGGTTAGACAGAGCAGGCCCGAAAGAGGAGTTGTGTTCTGGGACAAATCAGCCATGATCTTATTGAATGGTGGGGCTGGTGAAAAGGGTTAAATGACCTCCTCCTGCTCGTATTTCTTATTTCTTACGTCTGCAGCTCACTCGTGCTCCGTTGCTCATCACGTGCATATTCTGACTCGAAACCAGCTTCGAAGGTCCACGTAGTGTAAATATTTGATCTGGCGACTGTGAGTATCGGACCATGTAATAGGGCTTCACCATCAGTACTGTGCAGCTAATCTCTCTCTGTGTCTCCTGGAGCTGCTGTGACTGGGAAGCTGGTAGTTTTGGGTTATCATTGGCAAGCATAAAATCAGAAGGGGAGGGTCGTGGTGAGGGATTGGGAGAGGGATGGAAAGCAGGATGTCCATGGTCCCACCATCTGCAGCTTGTACATCATCACAGACAGCAGGATGAGGGGCGGTGGGAGTTAAGAAGGGACATAAGGCAGGGACATAATATCATCGTGAATGCTCTCGGTGATGCCAGATGCAACGGGCTCTGTCACAGCCGATCCCATGATCTGGATAACCATCTGCTCCCTCAGACTTAGGGAATGAAGGTATGCCTGGTCCCCGCCGGTTCACTGCTGCTCCTTGTGATTCTGGGGCACCTTGTCCTGTAAGAGAGATGGCAGAATGTCAGCCATTGTGTTGTACAGTATTTGGGTGATGTGTCTGCCATAGCTGAATAGCTGGAAGTATGTGGACGCAGTGAGAGGTAGGTGTGAGGCCTGTATCAGTGGAAGGTGTGTGAGGGTGAGGTGGAGTATGTGATTGTTAATTGTGAGTCCTGAGTGTTAGGGACTGCTGATGGGTGAGTGATGGGAGTGTGGTACATTGAGCAGTGTGAGCAGTTGGTGGTGTTGGGGGTAGGATATCCCATGTGGAGATCAATTCACTGACATTGACCACCCGTGTGAGCTAATTAAACTTCTTCTGGTACTGCTGCCCGGTCCTCGGAGCCAGACTTATTGCGTTCACCTCCCTGGCCACTTGCGCCCATTCCCTTCAGAGGGCGTTCCTTGAGGGTTTCCACGCCATCCCACGGAAGCATGACCTCTCTCCTCCTGTCACCCTCCATGACTAAGGCCTCCAGTATCACATCCATGAACCGCAGAAAACTCTCTCTGTCCAAGTATCCCATTTACCTTGTCTGCAATTGCAGCATTCACACTCAGCAGCAGCAGACTCCTGAGACTCAGTGCAGCTTCCATTTAAGTGGGACAGACTGTCTTTAAGAGCTGAATCCTGGTTGAAGGTCTTGCCAGCCTCACGCAAAGTATGGCCCATGTTAAGCGTGCAGACAGACAGCAGCGTGGGTCACCAAGGGCGGCACGTAGAATTCCTGGAAATGAGGAGTCAGCAGGTAGTTTGCGTGACAGCTCCCTCAGCAGCAACGGAAACGGGCAGATCATGACCCCTCTGCCCAAAAAGCAATGCAAAACTGTTTTTCTCTCCTTTCTCTTTTCCTTTCACTCATCCACGCTTCCTCACTCCCTACTCATCTCTCTTTCTCTCTCTCTTTCTCTCCCTTCACGCTCTGTCTATTGCTCATCGATCAGAGATGTCTGCAGCAGTGAAGGAGGCTACTCGGCCCATTGTGTCAGTTTTACCTCTATGAATGTGGTATGTAAGAAATTCCACTCCGCCCACATGTTCACCAGTCTCCTGCATTTTTTTTTGTTTTTCCAAGTATTTGTCATGCTCCCTTTTGTAAATTATTATTGAATCTACTTCCAGCATGTTTTCAGGCAGTGAATTACAGATCCCAACAATTCGCTGAGTAAAAAAAATATATATTATTTATATATGTTCCTCATTTCACCGCTGGCTCTTTACCTTCAATCTGTGTCTTCTTAATGCTGAACTTTCTGACACTGGAAACAGGTTTACATTAATTACCCTATCAAAACCCTTCATGATTTTGAATTCTATATTAAATCTCCCCTTACCCTTCACTGCTCTAAAGAGAACAATCCCAGCTTTTCCAAACTCTCCACTTAACTGAATACCCAAATCCCTGGTAACATTCCAGCGTATCTGGCCTGTCATAATCCCACACGGTGTGGTACTGACCCAGACATTGAGCTGGAAAGGCCCATTTCTATCCCCGGCCTATGTTAATCCCACCCGGTGTGGTACTGACCCACACAGAGAGCGGGAAAGACCCAATTTTATCCTCGGCCTTTGCTAATCCCACTCGGTGTGGTACTGACCCACACAGCGAGCAGGAAAGGCCCAATTCTATCACCAGCCTGTGTTAATCACACCCCGTATGTATGGACCACCACTCACAGAGTAGTCACGACCCAATTCTATCCCTGGCCTGTGCTAACCTTACCTAGCGTGCTACTGACCACCAGACACAGATAAGTCGAGATGCATTTCTATTCCCGGCGTGTTAATCTCATCCAGCGTGGTTCTGAGTTCCATATACAATGAACGTCAGCACGTTGTAGTTTGTATATTGCCCATGCTGTATCTGCCTTGGGAGTTCCGAATTAAACAGTCCAGTAGGTGTTTCACTCTGTATTTAACTAGATTTTTAAAAATCTTTGCACACCTGGTCGCTTTTGTATATAATATGTCGAGGGAGCCTTTATTCCTCAGGGCACCCTGAAGTACATTTTATGAAATGAGCTAATTAAAATCGAATAAATAAGGCAAACACGCAAATTAAAATAGCATTGTCTGCATCAATAATATATTCCAGTCCCCATGGTGCCCACCGGTCATGGAAGGCCTCATGCAAACATGCAGACACTACATGCTCTTTCTCCAGGACACCCAGGTGCGAATGTAACCTCGGAAAAGTGTCAGACAATCTAGGTCGACGGATCCCCCGATAGCCCGCATCCTAGACCTGTGAATTGCCACCTTGGCCAGCTCCCGGGGCAGACCGAATGGGAGGTCTCCCTCCTGGTCAACGCCCCTTCACATCAGGTGCCCAAAGATCAGGAGCGTGGGGATGAAGTCCAACCAAAACGTGGGGTGCAGCTCCCATTGCGAGTGAAAGCGAGGGTGCAACCTCGCATACTCCATGTATACATTGAACACGGAGTTATTCAGGCCTCAGAAATTACAGGCAATCTGAGAGTCCATGAACCTTCTTAAGAGTCTATTGCACGGGACAACCCTGTGCAGCACCCTCCACACTCGGCCCCAAATTAAAAGGGGAGGACCCCTGCACATAAAGACCTCCACTGGGTTTCCCCTCGCTGCCAGATAGCAACAGAGACAGCCACGGTGTGTCTGTCTGCCACACGAGGCTAAGGAAGTGCAGAGTGCGCAGGAGCAGCTTGTACAAAAAACCCCTCCATGTGACATGCCACGGAGGGCAGTTCTGATTGGTGGCTCACGTTTTATTGGAACAGCTCCCGAGGAGGGTTTCGGAGCCTGGGTCCGATAAACAGTTCCAGCCGGGCGGGAATCGGCTCAGCCAGGAGCAATCCACTCTCCCGATCCCCCTCATCACCCGCAGTGAGGGGCATTCCGGTGGTTTCAGCTCCTTCTCTGCCCTTTGATCCGCCCCCAGAGCCGGCCACCCAGGCAGCCCAACCACTCTCCTCCGCTGGAGGTGAAATAAAGCAACAAAAACAACAAAGAACAGTGCAGCACAGGAACAGGCCATTCGGCCCTCCAAGCCTGCACCGATCTTGATGCCTGCCTAAACTAACATCTTCTGCACTTCCGGGGCCCATATCCCTCCATTCCCTTCCTATTCATATATTTGTCAAGATGTCTCTTAAACGTCACTATCGTATCTGATTCCACCACCACCCCTGGTAGCAAGTTCCAGGCACTCACCACCATCTGTGTAAAAAATTGCCTCGCACATCCCGTCTAAACTTTGCCACTCGAACCTTAAACCTATGTCCCCCAGTAACTGACTCTTCCACACTGGGAAAAAAACTTCTGACTATCCAATCTGTCCATGCCGCTCATAACTTTGTAAACCTCTATCATGTCGCCCCTCCACCTCCGTCGTTCAAGTGAAAACAATCCGAGTTTTTCCAACTTCACCTCATAGCTAATGCCCTCCAAACCAGGCAACATCCTGGTAAACCTCCTCTGTACCCTCTCCAAAGCCTCCACGTCCTTCTGGCAGTGTGGCGACCAGAATTGCACGCAATCTTCTAAGTGTGGCCGAACTAAGGTTCTGTAGAGCTGCAACATGACTTGCCAATTTTTATACTCTATGCCCCGACCGATGAAGGCAAGCATGTCATATGCCTTCTTGACTACCTTATCCACCTGCGTTGCCACTTTCAGTGAACTGTGGACCTGTACGCCCAGATCTCTCTGCCTGTCAATACTCCTGACGGTTCTGCCATTTACTGTATACCTCCCACCTGCATTCGACCTTCCAAAATGCATTACCTCTCATTTGTCCGGATTAAACTCCATCTGCCATTTCTCCACCAAAGTCTGCAACCGATCCTTATCCTGCTGTATCCTTTGACAATCCTCATCATTATCCGCAACTCCACCAGCCTTTGTGTGATCCGCAAACTTACTAATCAGACCAGCTACATTTTCCTTCAAATCGTTTATATATATTGCAAACATCAAAGGTCCCAGCACTGATCCCTGAAAAACACCACTAGTCACATCCCTCCATTCATAAAAACACTCATCCACTGTTACCGTCTGTCGGTAGTGACTGAGCCAGTTCTGCATCCATCTTGCCAGCTCACCTCTGATCCCGGGTAACTTCACCTTTTGCACCAGTCTGCCATGTGGGAACTTGTCAAAGGCTTTACTAAAGTCCATATAGACAACATTCAACGCTCTTCCCTCATCAATCATCTTCGTCACTTCCTCAAAAAACTGAATCAAATTAGTAAGACACGACCTCCCCTTCACAAAACCATGCTGTCTCTCGCTAATAAGTTCTTTTGTTTCCAAATGGGAGTAAATCCTGTCCCGAATAATTCTCTCTAATAATTTCCCTCCCACTGACGTAAGGCTCACCGGCCTATAATTTCCTGGATTATCCTTACTACACTTCTTAAACAATGGAACAACATTGGCTATTCTCCAGTCCTCTGGGACCACACCTGTAGCCAATGAGGATGCAAAGATTCCTGTCAAGGCCCCCGCAATTTCTTCCCTTTCTTCCCTCAGTATTCTAGGGTAGATCCCATTAGGGGACTTATGTTTAGTTTAGTTTAGAGATGCAGCACTGAAACAGGCCATTCGGCCCACCGAGTCTGTGCCAGCCATCAACCACCCATTTTAGACTAATCCTACACTAATCTCATATCCCTACCACCTACCTATACTAGGGGCAATTTTGAATGGCCAATTAACCTATCAATCTGCATGTGTTTGGCATGTGGGTGGAAACCGGAAGCACCCAGGGGAAACCCACGCAGACACAGGGAGAACTTGCAAACTCCACACAGGCAGTACCCAGAATTGAACCCGGGTCGCTGGAGCTGTTCGGCTGCGGTGCTCACCACTGCGCCACTGTGCAGCCCCATTATCTACCTTAATGCAGTGCAAGACACACAATACCTCCTCCTTTTTGATAATGAGATGACTGAGAATATCTGCACTCCCTTCCCTGGGCTCATCATCCACGAATTCCTTCTCCTTGGTGAATACTGATGCAAAGTACTCATTTAGTTTCTCACCCATTTCCTCTGGCTCCACGGAAAGATTCCCATCTCTGTCCTTGAGTGGGCCAACCCTTTTCCTGGTTACAATCTTGCTCTTTATATATGCTAAAAAGCCTTGGGATTTTCCTTAAATCTGTTTGCCAATGACTTTTCATGACCAGTTTTAGCCCTCCTAACTCCTTGCTTAAGTTTCTTCCTACTGTCTTTATATTCCTCAAGTGCTTCATCTGTTCCTAGCCTTCCAGTCCTTATGAATGCTTCCTTTTTCTTTTTGACTAGGATCACAATATCTCCCGTGTTATCCAAGCTTCCCAAAACTTGCCAAACTTGTCTTTCTTCATCGCCGGAACATGCTGGTCCTGAATTCGAATCAGCTGACGTTTGAAAGACTCCCACATGTCAGATGTTGATTTACTCTCAAACAGCCGCCCCCAATCCAGATTCCTCAGTTCCTGCCTAATATTGTTATAATTAGCCTTCCCCCAATTTAGCACCTTCACCCGAGGGCTACTCTTATCCTTATCCACAAGTACCTTAAAACTTATGGAGTTATGGTCACTGTTCCCGAAATGCAGCCACGTGTTTAGCTGCACTATCTTCCTATTTCTAGCCTCACTGGCACGTGGCACAGGGAGTAATCCAGAAATTACAACCCTAGAGGTTCTGTTTTTTTAACTTACTACCTAACTCCCTAAACTCCCCCTGCAGGACCTCATCACTCTTCCTGCCTATGTCATTGGTACCGATGTGTACCACAACCTCTGGCGGTTCACCCTCCCCCTCCAGAATGCCCTATGTCCGTTCAGAGACATCCTTGACCCTGGCACCAGGGAGGCAACGTACCTTCCTGGAGTCTCTTTCACGTCCACAGAAGCGCCTATCTGTGCCCCTGACTATAGAGTCCCCAAGAACTATTGCTCATCTGTGCTTTGTCCCTCCCTGCTGAACAACAGTGCCAGTCGTGGTGCCACTGCTCTGGCTGCTGCTGTTTTCCCCTGATAGGCAATTCCCCCTAACAGTATCCAAAACGGTATACTTGTTAGAGAGGGGGATAGCCACAGGGGATTCCTGCACTTACTGCCTGCCCTTTCTAGCGGTCACCCATCTATCGACCTGCACTTTGGGTGTAACCGCTTCCCCAAAACTCCTGTCTATGACGTTTTCCGCCACTTGCATGCTCCAAGGTGCATCCAGTTGCAGCTCCAACCGATCCATACGGCCTGTGAGGAGCTGCAACTGGGTACACTTCCTGCAAATGTAGTCGCCCGGAACGCTGGAAGCGTCACGGATTTCCCACATGTCACAGGTGAAGCACTTCACCCCTGTAACTGACATTTCTATCACTAATTAGTTAATTGATATAAAATAAATAAATGCTTATTAAATCCTTACTAAATTATGATACACTTCACTATGTCCTGACTGGAGGTGACCATGTTCCAGATCTGAATTGATACAAGTAAAAGGCAAGCAACTCCTTCAGAGAGGTGCAGCTACAATTCCATGCTGGGATCAAGATGCCGTCTTGAAGAAGGTTCCCCTGGTGAAAAAAAAAACATCGCCAGTACACGCCATCTTGGAGGACACTCGACATACATGCATGTCTGCAAGGTCTGAAGGTGAAGAGTAGCAGCCTGGGAGTGGACGCACACCAGCAACTGTCCGCCCTCCTCTTTCAGGAGACTCAGCATGGCGGCAGAGACCCAGTGTTTCCTCTTGCCCCAGAAGTAATCTATGAGATTCTTCTGGATCTTGGTGGCCAATGCAGGGGGCGGGGCCAAAGTGAGCAACCTGTAACACAGCATCGAGGCCACCAACTGGTTGATGACCAGCATTCTGCCCCGGTAGGAAAGCTCTCAGAGCAGACCTATCAAGTGCCCTAGGTGAGTCGTGGCTTTCGCCTCCAACTCCTGCTAGTATGATGGTCAGAATCCTCACCGTGGTTAAGGTGGGTTCCTTAGTAGAGAAGATGTGTGATGCTCCAGGCAAATGGTATTAACTCCTTCGGTAGGGACTCGAACCGACACTGACCCACCACGAGCCTGGAACATTTCCCCGAATTGATTCCCGCAGAGAATGAGGCAGAACAGATCTACTGGCACTTACACATCCTTTGCAAGTCAATGGGATCTGTGACCATGAGGAGTACGTCATTGGCATAAGCCAAGAAGACGGCCCACATGCTCGGACTGTGCAAAGCCAAACCCACCAACCCGCTGTGCAAAAGGCACAGGAATGGCTCCACGCAGATGGTTTAGGATTTGGTGTAAGTCTTTGGTGACATCGCTGACGTACCCCTCTCCCAAAGCAAAGGGGCGCCATCAAGCAACAATTACCTTTGTCCAGACACTCTGCGGTGGCATATATAGGTCGGACCTGTGAGTAAAATGTAGCCCGAGTCCGAACCTGTGCAGAGTCCCAAAAAGATGTTTGTGATCCACCCTGTTGAGTGCCTTCTCCTGTTCAAGGGAGAGAAAGACAGACATGTCTTCTGGGAAAGATGGATCAGGTCCCATACAAGGTGGATGTTGTCCTGGATAGACTGGCCCGGGACCGTGTAGGACTGGTCGGGATGGATTATGTGTACCAGGACTGAGGCCAGGCGGGTCGACATAGCCCGGGAAAAGATCCTATAATCCGCGCTGAGAACAGATGAAGGGCGCCATTTTTGAAGCAAATGGAGATCGCCCCTCTTCAGCAGCAGGACGATGACCGCCCTGCACCACAGCAAGATGATCTCACCAGTATCCAGGCTTTCTCCCAGGACTCGAGCATGAAATCTCCCCGCCACCCGCACCCCCGGCAAGACTTCCAAGAACGCCCTGAGGAACTCCACGGTCAGCCCCTCCAGCCCTGGGGATTTGCGTCTTATGAGGTGTTGGAAGGCATAGGTCAGCTCCACCAACGTGAGCTGAGTCAACAATCATTCAGTGCCCTCTGGGCGGACCTTCGAGCGGTCCTTCCACAAAACTCTACGTGCATCCTCACTGGATGGATCCAGACACAACAATGCACAGCAACCATTCACAACCACTGATGTCGAGGGGGATGCCACCACCACAACCCCACAGAGGTCCCTTATCCCCGTTGAGGCAAGGGCTCTCAAGCAGGAACTGGGAATGGTGGATATGAGCAGCAGGGTCTCCATCTCATATCAAGTGGAAAATAATCCTGAATGAAAAGGAACGAACTTAAACTGTTTCTTCCGGCTCCGTTTTCCCTGGAGTTAAAAGAAGAGATAGTTCAGGTCATACTGATCGAGGACACGTTAGTGGTTATGGAGACTGGCCTGTGGAGGGCACTGGGGTCAGGAAACATTGATGTCCACCATGTCCTGGCCAATGCCAAGCAGGACGCTACCGAGAGTCCGAGTGCCTTCCATGACATCTTGAAGCACGCGAGTGAGGAAGGGGTAAACCATGTTAATTCCCTAGGTTTTAAACGCTGTTTCTGAACGGCTGCCAACCATTAGTCCAGATAGCTCTGGCATCTGCAGTAGTGCAGACAGACCCCGTGAGCAAATTCACACCCATTTTTGAAAGTCCTCGGAGCAGACTTGAGCCAATATACCCGAGCACTCACTAACGTTAAGGTAGGAGCACTCCAGAGGCCAGAAGACAGTCAGAGATCAGGTCATCTACAACTCCGAAGCAAGAAAAGTGTTACTCCATGTGCTGTTTTAATTCTTACTGCCTGGGGCACGACGCTCACGACTGCTGCAATAGGGACATTGGTGAGACTGACAATAACAATGATTCCCGCTATCCTCCACTCTCGAGGAGAATACTGAGATTCAGACTACTAGGCTAGATGGGATTGAGGTTCACAAGGAGGAGGTGTTCGCAATTTTGGAAAGTGTGAAAATAGATAAGTCCCCTGGGACAGATGAGATTTATCCTAGGATTCTCTGGGAAGCCAGGGAGGAGATTGCAGAGCCTTTGTCCTTGATCTTTATGTCGTCATTGTCGACAGGAATAGTGCCGGAAGACTGGAGGATAGCAAATGTTGTCCCCTTGATCAAGAAGGGGAGTAGAGACAGCCCTGGTAATTATAGACCTGTGAGCCTTACTTCGGTTGTGGGTAAATTGTTGGAAAAGGTTATAAGAGACAGGATTTATAATCATCTTGGAAAGAATAAGTTCATTAGCGATAGTCAGCACGGTTTTGTGAAGGGTAGGTCGTGCCTCACAAACCTTATGAGTTTTTCGAGAATGTGACCAAACAGGTGGATGAGGGTAAAGCAGTGGATGTGGTGTATATGGATTTCAGTAAGGCGTTTGATAAGGTTCCCCACGGTAGGCTATTGCAGAAAATACGGAAGTATGGGGTTGAAGGTGATTTGGAGCTTTGGATCAGAAATTGGCTAGCTGAAAGAAGGCAGAGGGTGGTGGTTGATGGCAAATGTTCATCCTGGAGTTTAGTTACTCGTGGTGTACCGCAAGGATCTGTTTTGGGGCCACTGCTGTTTGTCATTTTTATAAATGACCTGGATGAGGGTGGAGTAGGGTGGGTTAGTAAATTTGCGGATGACACGAAGGTCGGTGGAGTTGTGGATAGTGCCGAAGGATGTTGTAGGGTACAGAGGGACATGGATAGGCTGCAGAGCTGGGCTGAGAGATGGCAAATGGAGTTTAATGCGGAAAAGTGTGAGGTGATTCACTTTGGAAGGAGTAACAGGAATGCAGAGTACTGGGCTAATGGGAAGATTCTTGGTAGTGTAGATGAACAGGGAGATCTTCGTGTCCAGGTACATAAATCCCTGAAAGTTGCTACCCAGGTTAATAGGGCTGTTAAGAAGGCATATGGTGTGTTAGCTTTTATTAGTAGGGGATCGAGTTTCGGAGCCACGATGTCATGCTGCTGCTGTACAAAACTCTGGTGAGACCGCACCTGGAGTATTACGTGCAGTTCTGGTCACCGCATTATAGGAAGGATATGGAAGCTTTGGAAAGGGTGCAGAGGAGATTTACTAGGATGTTGCCTGGTATGGAGGGAAGGTCTTACGAGGAAAGGCTGAGGGACTTGAGGTTGTTTTCGTTGGAGAGAAGGAGGAGGAGAGGTGAATTAATAGAGAAATATAAGATAATCAGAGGGTTAGATAGGGTGGATAGTGAGAGTCTTTTTCCTCGGATGGTGATGGCAAACACGAGGGGACATAGCTTTAAGTTGAGGGGTGATAGATATAGGACAGATGTTAGAGGTAGTTTCTTTACTCAGAGAGTAGTAGGGGCGTGGTACGCCCTGCCTGCAACAGTAGTAGACTCGCCAACCTTAAGGGCTTTTAAGTGGTCATTGGATAGACATATGGATGAAAATGGAATAGTGTAGGTCAGATGGTTTCACAGGTCGGCGCAACATCGAGGGCCGAAGGGCCTGTACTGCGCTGTAATGTTCTAATTCTAATTCTAATTCTAATTCTAATTCTTATCCAGTCAGTCTCATTGCCCAGCTCTGTCTCCATATTCCTGCAAGTTTATTTCCTTCAAGTATCAATCCAATATCCTTTTTAAGTCATTCACCATCCATGCTTCCATTACACACGGAGACAGTGATTTCCTGGCAATTTCCACACGCTGTGAAAAACAAAGTTGTTCGTCACATCCTCCTGTATCTCTGTCCCACAACCTTAACTCTGGTCCTTGTACCATTAGCTAATGGGAACGTTTTTTCCAGTCTGCCTTATGCAAACATGTCATCATCTTGTGTACCTCAATCAAATCTCCCCTTAATCTCCTTTCCTCCAAGGAAAGCAATCCCAGCTTTTCCAGACTAACCTTGTCGCTGACATCCTCCATCCCTGGAAGCATTCCTCTGAACCCTGTCAAGGACCCTCACATCCTTCTTAAAGTGTGGTGAACAAAACTGGATGCAGTGCTCCAGCTGATGCCTAAACAGTGCTTTATTAAGGTTCAGCATAACTTTCCTTCTTCTGTACTCACTACCTCTATTTGTGAAGCCCAAGTTCCCATATGCTTCACTAACGACTCTCTCAATATGTCCTGCCATATTCCAGTGTCTTTGTACATGAACCCCATGTCCCACTGCCCTGCACACGCTTTTGAACTGTGCCATTAAGTAAATATTGCCTCTCTCTGTTACTTGTGATACAGTGCATCACCTCACACTTGGCTGTATTAAATTCCATTTGCCTTTTGTCTGCACATTCTGCTAGCCTATCAATGTCGTGTTGCATCAATTGTTATCCAACTCACTGTCTGCCCCGCCTCCAAGTTCGGTATCATCAGCAAATTGTGAAATATTGCTCTGTATTCCAATATCCAATTAATTTATACATATCAGGAGAAAAAGCAGTGTTCCGAGCACTGACCATTGGGGGACACCACTCTCCACCTTCCTCCAGTGTGAAGATCAACTATTTACCATAACTCACTGTTTTCTGGCATTAAGCCAGTTTGTTTTTTATCCAAGCTGACACTGACCCTGCTATTCCATGAACAGCTATTAACTGTCCAGCTCTCACAAACAGACTGTGAAAGAAACTACAAGTTCAGTTTAAAATTAAGTGAAATGCTCAATGTAAAAAAAAAATGTTGGAAAGAGATTAACTCTTGATCTCTTAAAATTCAGTCACTCATTAACTTTACTGCATTTAGTATTCTGTACAAGCAATACGCCCTAAAACTGGACTATGCACAACTTACTGTCTTCAGGGTTCAGGGAGAGAATTCCAGAGCGAAGAGATGAGTAGAGAAAGTGCCGGAAATACTCAGCAGGTGCACAGCATCTGGGGAGAGAGAAATAGACTTAATGTTTCAGATCCGTGACCCTTCATCAGAATTGGTAAACGTTCGAAATGCAATAGACTTTGAGCAAGTGAAAGAAGGGAAAGGGGCAGAAGAACAAGAAGGAAGGACTGTGATGGGACGGAGAGGGGAGAGATTAAATGACAGACTGTTACATTTCTAACGTTTACCAGTTCTGATGAAGGGTCACAGATCTGAAATGTTAACGCAGTTTCTCTCCACACAGATACTGCCAGACCTGCTGAGTATTTCCGGCACTTTCTGATCTCATTTCATAATTCCAGCATCCGCAGTATTTTGCTTTTATTTTAGTGATTAATTCACTGCCACTTCTGTTCCAGGAAAGCCAACATTGAAGATTTTCTGCTCTTCTCTTCCAGAACTCCGGGCCTCGGCAGCTGAAGGGACTGCCACCAATGGTGGAGTAGGATTACAGTAATAGCGAAACATAGGAGCAGGAGTAGGCCATTTAGCCCATCGAGCCTGCCCCACCATTCAACACGATCATGGCTGATCATCCCCTTCAGTGCCTTTTCTCCACACTATCCCCATATCGGTCCTCATATCATTCAAAATTTCCAGCACATCCCGCCTCTGAACATCAACCTGTTTAACATATCAGCCTGTTTCACGCTGTCCTCACAAACGACCAGGTCCCTCTCACTAGTAAATACTGAAGCTAAGTATTCATTTAGGACCTCCCCTACCTCCTCCGACTCCAGGCACAAGTTCCCTCCACTATCCCTGATCAGCCCTACCCTCACTCGAGTCATCCTCCTGGTCCTCACATCAATGTAGGACGCCTTGGGATTTTCCTTAATCCTACCCGCCAAGACTTTTTCATGTCCCCTTCTAGCTCTCCTAAGTCCATTCTTCAGTTCCTTCCTGGCTACCTTGTAACTCTCTGCAGCCCTGTCTGATCCTTGCTTCCTCAACCTTAAGTAAGCGTCCTTCTTCCTCTTGACTAGCTGTACCACATCGCTTGTCATCCAAGATTCCTTTACCCTACCATCCCTTCCTTGCCTCATCGGGCCAAACCTATCCAGCAGTCGCAGCAAGTGCTCCCTAAAAACCTCCACATTTCTGTCATGCATTTCCCTGAGAACATTTGTTCTCAATTTAAGCTCCCCAGTTCCTGCCGAATAGCATTGTAATTCCTCCTCCCACAATTAAATATTTCCCCATCCCGTCTGTTCCTATCCCTCTCCATGACTATAGTAAACGTCAGGGAATTGTGATCACTATCACCGAAATGCTCTCCCACCGAGAGATCTGCCACCTGGCCTGGTTCGTTGCCAAGCACCATATCCAACATAGCCTCCCCTCTCGTCGGTCTATCTACATATTTAGTCAGGAAACCTTCCTGGACACACCTGACAAAATCTGCTCCATCCAAACTATTTGCACTAAGGAGGTTCAAATCAATATTAGGGATGTTGAAGTCACCCATGACAACAACCCTGTTACTTCTGCACCTTTCCAAAATCTGCATCCCAATCTGTTCCTCCGTGTCGCTGTTGCTTTTGGGGGGTCTATAGAAAACTCCCAATAAAGTGACTGCTCCTTTCCTGTTTCTGACTTCCACCCATTTGACAGTGGAAGAGGTGGCAGCTTCCCCAGTAGTTCTAGAGAGACCAACAGAGATCCAGGAGGCAGAGCAGTTACAAGAGAAGGTACCCGGCATTCTCCCTGATTGTGTGGTGACTCGGTCCATGACCAAACAATCCCCTGAATAGACGCTGCAGACGGATGACCCTACTGTCTGATTGTCTGAAACCTCTTTTGGGAAGTTAGAGGACCCAAAGGATGCGTTAAACATTTCTTCCTTATTTCAGGCTCAACAACCCGACCCAGTGTTAAAAAATAGCACAGACTGTCCAAATCAAAACTGAAGCAGAGAGAGTTGCAGACTCTTACTATTTACAGAATGAGGTGCTGATGAGGAAGTGGAGACCTCCTCACAGAGCATCGGATGAAAAGTGGACAGTGGTTCACCAAATACTGGTGCCGCTGAGGTCCCTTAAAGAAATATTAAGAATGGGCCCCGACCTTCTAATGGATAGACATGTCAGTGCATGAAAAATCAAAGCCCGCAGAGGACAGCATCTAGAATGGCCACAACTCCACAAAGACGTGGTGGAGTTCTGTAAAACTAGTCACATGCTCTCGGTTGTGGACAAGCCACAACCTGCAATAAAACCTGCATCCCTAATTCTCAGACCAGCTTTTGGGGAACCCTTCAGCAGAGTGCTGATGGATTGTGTTGGTCACCTGCTGAAAACAAATCAGGACTATCAGTATCTTCTCACCATTATGGATGTGGTGACCCGATTCCCAGAGGCCATTCTCCCGAAGAATTATCTCTGCCAAGGTAGTGGTGGAGGGTCTAACCCAATTCTTTACCCAATATGGGCTGCCTGTTGAGATCCAGTCAGATCAGGGCACACATTGTATGTTCAGTATTTTTGAAAAGGTCGCAGGTAATCTGGAGCACCGCAACCTCACAGCTCCAGCGGCACGGGTTCGATTCTGTGTACTGCCTGTGCGGAGTTTGCAAGTTCTCTCTGTGACCGTGTGGGTTTCCTCCGGGTGCTCCGGTTTCCTCCCACAGCCAAAGACTTGCAGGCTGATAGGTAAATTGGCCATTATAAATTGCCCCCAGTATAGGTTGGTGGTAGGAGAGTTGAGAGATGGTGGGGATGTGGTAGGAATATGGGATTAATGTAGGATTAGTATAAATGGGTGGTTGATGGTCGGCACAGACTCGGTGGGCCAAAGGGCCTGTTTCAGTGCTGTATCTATAATAAATAAAATAAGTAAATAAATAAAGTCCTCAGCCGACCATCCATAGGCACAAGGGGCTTTGGAGCGCGACCACCAGACCCTAAAGACAATGATCAGGCCAGACTGCTATGAGCAACCCCATGACTGGGACAAACGGCTGGAATTTCTCCTGTTGTTTTCCGAGACTTATCAAATGATTCCACTGGCTTCAGTCTCTTTGAATTAGTTTTCGGACACAAGGTGAGAGATCCTCTTAAACTAATCAAGGAGAAGTTTTTGGGACACAGGGATGAGTCTTCCATGTTAGACTACATTTTCATGCTCTGGGAGATGCTCACGAGAGCTGTGCAATGGCTCAGGAATACACAAAGATTTGCCAGGCAGCGATGAAAAGGTAAGCAGACAGAAATGCCAAGGCTAGAACATGTCATCCCAGAGACCATGTATTGTTACTACTCCCAAAGCACGGTGAGCCCCTTAAATCCCAGTTCAATGGTCCATATCAAGTGGCAAATTATTTAATTGACACCCCAGGCCAAAGGAAAAAAATGTAACTGATGTGAAAGGGACAGACAAGTACAGATCTGTCAGACAGTCAGGAGGGAAAGATTGAAAAGGGCAGTGAGGACACGTTAGAGGAGGGCCAGGAGGATTCCCAATTGGAATTCCCTATTCTCCGATTAGCCTACCCTGAAATGTTAGATAAATCAGACCGTACGCTCTCCTCCTTAAATACAGATCAAAGAGGCACCCTAAAAAGGCTGCTAACAGCATTTACAGAAACTTGCAAGGGCAAGGAAAGGTCCCAAAAAGGCATGTCAATGGTGAGGGAGATGCCCCACCTAGTCGAAGTGCCGCTGGAGAGTGCAGCGAATGTTGGACAGACACCTGCGAGCAGTAATGTCCCAGAGGGCATAGTGTAGATAAAAAAAGATCCTTCCCATAGTAAAGGAAAAGGTGAAGGGAAAATACCCTCAAGTAAACAGCACTTGTGTACCTCACCAGAAAGCTAAAAGTAAGGTTAGTGTGGATCTACCTACTGAAGAACCCAATGAACAGGTCCCAAACCCAAATCTAATCAAACCCAACAATTTCAACGAAGAGCTCAGAAAGAACAAAGGCCCAGAGGAAATCTCAGACAGCTCACAGGGGCTAAAAAAAACCCAATTTATTACACACTGTCGGTTTAGGGAGAAAGATTATCAAGGTACAGGAACCTGAATAGTTAAAACTTCATTAGAGGAGGGAAAAGGAAAACAAGCAATCGGAGATGAATTGTCCAGGGTCGAACCCGACACATAACCATCACAGACAAAAACTCCAACACAATTAAATCAGTACAGCTGTAACAGACAATGTCAGCTGCAATAATTCTAAGATTAATGTGTGAATTTGAGAAGTGATTATTGAGAATGCATGTGTGTTTCTTTCTTTTTCATCCTACAATTCTGTAACGAAATGTTCTCGTTATCACATTTCTTTCCATGTGTTGCGGCGGTGTCAAGATAACACAATATGCCAAATGACGAATTTTAATTCATCGATTGGAAACTTCCAGTAAACCTTTCATGGAAAAAATCCCAGTTAACCTTGAGAAAACTGGCAGCCAAGATGGCCACCGCAATTGGCATCTGAAACACCTTTTCACATTCTAAGGCCTACAACAGTAGACACTTGTCTGATGAGCCTGGACATATATCATTGCCTTGCTCTGGTGATTGAATTACCTAAGATTACATTCATTAACACGGCATCCAAGGCTACCCTGACGCATTGACTTTGAAAGAGCAAACTCCTCCAAGTATAAATACTGGCATCCTGAGCCCTGGGGCGATAGAAGTTTCTAAACTTGAATCTCATTATAAGGGTCCAGAGAATACACTGAGGCAGTCAGGAGACCTTCTGTCCATCTCTGTGAAACCTGAGTGTTTCCGCTGGACAAAGGCAGACAAGCCAGTGATTCAAACTGTGCAGAAGCAGAAGGGCTGTGTCCCCTCTCTCTCGCTCCGTCTCTCTCTCCACCTAACATCACAAGTTTGAAAACCACATACGACTGTGGGCCCCTCAAGCCTACAGATTGCTACAGACAGAGTGACCAGGGGAAGAAATCCACCTGCAAGTCTGCCTCAAAGAAAACACTGAGCCATGTGGACCAGCCACAAACCGCACTTCGACACGCAAAAGACTTCAAGAATATAACTTCAGCTGAAAGACCACGGAATCGTCCAACATCACAGAATGAGTATTTTTAAAAATTTATTCTGGACTCCAATCGAAGCACAAATTTACTTCTCACTCTGTAATCGATTTGTGTGTGTGTGATTCTCGTGTGAGTGTGTGTGTAACTGTGTGTTCTATTTTTATTATTTTATTCAGATCGGGTTTATATTGTTAAGTATAATAAACTCACCTCCTTGATGTTTAAACTCAAGAGAACTTGTCCAATCGGTTTGTTCATCATCATACCAAATGTAAAATGTAAAACACTCACTGAGACGTTAAGCATATTCACTGTTTATAAAGGTCAAACACTGTTGCAGTCAAATAAAGAAGAGCCACTGTTACCCCTCCTCACCTGGCCATAACCCTGGCCGGGATGGGGATGGAGAGAATATGGGGATGAACTCAGCTCAGCATTAAATAGATACCAGAGGTTGTAAACATCCTGGTTCAGCCTCAGACAATGGCCAGCGAGGGGGTTGTAGATCATGGACAGGGAAAGGAGTTTGTGACAGAAACCGAAGATAATGGTTTCAGTCTTCTCACGATTCAAATGTCTAGAACACTAAATCAGGGAAATATGGTTTATTAATCTAATAGTTGGATACAGAGACTTACCAGGGACACCAATAGCAGCGAGGATGGGATAGTAAATAAATTGAATCATCTTCAGAGCATAATAGATCCGCCGTTCTAATGTTATCCAATAATAATCTGCATTAAGATAGTCAAACCAATAGGATAAGCCCCTGTCCATTGTTGTAACATTCCAATCTATTGTTCTCAGATTCTGACCCATTGTTGTAACATTCCAGTCTATTGTTCTCAGATTCTGACCCATTGCTGTAATATTCCAATCTATTGTTCTTTGATTCTGACCCATTGTTGTAATATTCCAATCTATTGTTCAGATTCTGATTCCTCCTCTCCCTCTCTCTGCAGCCGTGAATCCCTTTTAGTGCCGGAGCTGATGCTCCCGCTGACACTTTTGGAAAACACATTGAAAGGAGTCCTGTATTAATAGAAGAGGGAAACCCTCCAGTGACACCATTAGCGTCCATGGAGACTGACATTAATTACAGTCACTGAACAAACTGGTTCAGTTAACCCCTTTCAATTCAACACTTTTTGTACCAAATAAAGTAGAACATTTACTCTGTCTGGATGGGAATTATGAGAGTTACTGAGGGAAAGAACGGTGGAAATGACAGAGGCACTGGACAGAATCATTCAGTCCTCCTTGGATATGGGAGTGATGCCAGAGGTCTGGAGGATTGTCAATGTTTCACCCTGTTTAAAAAGGAGAGGTTGGGTAAACCCTGTAACTATCAGTCTAATGTTGGTGGTTGGAAACTTCTGCAGGTCATAACCCAGCACAAAAATATATCTTGCTTGAAAAACACGTGATAATAAATGACAAGCAGCACGGAAAGGTTAATGGAATATCATTCCTGATAATCGTGATCAAGTTCGTTGAGGACGTAACTGTGAGTGTTTCATGTAATATAATCATAGAAAGTTTAAGGTACAGAAAGAGGCCACTTGGCCCATTGTGTCTGCACCGGCCGAAAAATAATACACCTATTCTAATCCCACCTTCCAGCATTTGATCAGTAGCCCTGCACATAATGACACTTGAGGTGAACATCCAGATTCCTTTTCACTGATGGGAGGGATTTTGCTTCAACTATCCTCTCAGGCAGTAAGTTCTATACCCTCACTATAAACAGGGGACCCAGTAGTGAACCCTGTGGAACGCCACTGTAAACAGTCCTCCGGTCAGTAAATTACCCGTCAACAACTACCCTTTGATAAAAACAAGACATTTTGGAAATACTCAGCAGGTCTGGCAGCATCTGTGGACAGAGAAGCAAAGTTAACGTGACAGATCAGTGACCCTTCATCACTGACCTGAAACGTTACCTCCGCTTCTCTCTCCACAGATGCTGCCAGACCTGCCGAGTATTTCCAGCATTTCGTGTTTTTACTTCAGATTTCCAGCTTCCACAGTATTTTGCTTTTATTATAACAATTACTTTTTGTTTCCTGCCACTGAGCCAATTTTGTATTTTTGTATGAACAAATTTCTCCTCATCACCCCGCTAATCCTTCCACCAAGCACTTTAAGTCACTGCCCCCTACTCACTGATCTGTCTGCTGAGGTGAATAGACTCTTCACCTCCACTCTATCCAGGCTCCACAAAATGTTGTCGATTTCAATCAGATCTCCCTTCAGCCTTCTCTGTTCCAAGGAAAACAACCCCAGCCTATCCAATCTTTCCTCCAAACTCGTAAATCTCCTCTGTACCCTCTCCAGTGCAATTACATCCTTTGTGCAATGAGGTGACCAGACCTGGACACAGTACTCAAGTTGTGGCCTAACCAATGATTTATACAGTTCCAGCATAACCTCCCTGCTCTTGTATTCTATACCTCGGCTAACAAAGGAAAGGATTCCGTATCCCTTCTTAACCACCTTATCGCCCTGACCTGCTACCTTCAGGCCATCAGTGGACATTGACTCCAAGGACACTCACTTCTTCTACACTTCTCAATATTTTCCGATTGATCGTCTAACCCTTTGCCTTGTTTGACCTGCTCAATTCCATCGTCTCATACTGAACCAGGTTTAATTCCACTTGACACTTTTCTGCCATCAATATCTTCCTGCAGCCTACAGCTATCCTCTTCGCTATCTACCGCACGGCCAATCTGTGCACCATCATCACACATCTTGATCATGCCCCCTACATTCACGTTTAAATCGTTAATATATACTACAAAAAGCAGGGGACCCAGTACTGAGCCCTGTGGAACGCCACTGGAAACAGGCCTCAAGTCAGTAAAACACCAGTCGAAAATCACCTTTTGTTTCCTGCCACTGAGCCAATTTTGTATCCAACTTGCTGCATTTCCTGGATTCCATGGCATTTTATTTTTTTAACCAGTATGCCACATGGGACCTTGTCAAAAGCCTTGCCAAAATCCACGGAGACCATATTATCTGCACTACCCTCATCTATCATCCATGCGACTTCGTCGAAAAATTCAATCAAGTTTTTCAAACAATATCTTCCCTTATCAAATCCATGCTGACTGTCCTTGATTGACCTGAGCCTTTCTAAGTGACAGTTTATCCAGTCTCTCAGAATAGATTCCAATAATTTGCCCAATACTGAGGTTACACTGACTGGCCTGCAATTATTCGGTCTATCCTTTGATCCCTTTTTAAAGAGGTACGATGTTAACAGTTCACCAGTCCTCTGGCGCTACACCTGCATCCAGTGAGGACTGGAAAATGATGGTCAGAACATCTGCTATTTCCTCTCTCACTTCTTTTCACAGCCTAGGATACATTTCATCTGGCCTTGGTGATTTATCAACTTTCACGGATGCTAATCCCATTAATACTTCTTCTCTCCCTATGTATATCACATCCAATAATTCACACTCCTCCTCCTTAACCACAATATCTGTATCGTCCCCCTCTTTTGTTAAGACAGATACAAAGTATTCATTAAGGACCATAAAAACATCTTCCGCCCCTACTCATGTATATCCACTTATGTATATAGATTTTAAAAAGGCCTGTGATCAAATGACATTTCATAGACTTGTCATGACATGGGTTAATGTGTCAGTGATAGTGTGGATATGACACTGACTCAGGGACAGAAAGCAGAGAGAAGTGGTGAACAGTCATTGTTCAGACTTGATGTGGAGGGGAGTAGACAGTACTGTTTCTCAGGGTTTGATTCACTCCGCGTGATATCAAGAAACGACTGAAGGCACTGGATACTGCAAATGCTCGGGCCCTGACAATATTCCGGAAATAGTATTGGATACCTGTGCTCCAAAACTTCTGTTACCCCATCAAGCTGTTCCAGTACAGCTACAACATTGGCATCTACCCTGCAATGTGGAAGATTGCACAGGTATGTCCTGTATACAAAAAGCAGGACAAGTCAAACCCGGCCAATTACCGCCCCATCAGCCTCCTCTCAATCATCAGTAAAGTGATGGAAGGTATCATCGACAATGCTATCAAACAGCATTTGCTTAGCAATAACCTGCTCAGTGACACCCAGTTTGGGTTCCGCCAGGGTCATACAGCTCCTGACCTCATTACAACCTTGGTTCAAACATGGACAAAGGAGCTGTACTCAAGAGGTGAGGTATGAGGGACTGCCCTAACATCAAGGCAACATTTGACTGAGTATGGCATCAAGGATCCCGAGAAAAAATGGAGTCAGTGGGAATCAGGGGGAAAACTCTCTGCTGGTTGGAGTCATACCTAGCGCAAAGGAAGATGGTTGTGGTTGTTGAAGATCAATCATCTCAACTCCAGGACATCACTGCAGGAGAACCTTAGGGTAGTGTCCCAGGCCCAACCATCTTCAGCTGCTTCATCAATGACCTTCCTTCAATCATAAGGTCAGAAGTGAGGATGTTCGCTGATGATTGCACAATTCGTGACTCCTCAAATACTGAATCAATCCGTGCAGAAATGCAGCTAGACTTGGACAATATCAAGGTTTGGGCTGATAATTGGCAAGTATCATTCGCTCTGCACTATTGCCATTCAATGACCATCTCCGACAAGAGAGAATCTAATCATCTCCCTTGACATTCAATGACATTACCATCGCTGAATCCCCCACTATCAACATCCTGGGGGCTACCGTATACCAGAAGCTGCACAGGAGTAGCCATATAAATACCATGGCTAAAAGAGCAGGTCAGAGGAGAGGAATCCTGAGGCGAGTAACTCACCTCCTGTCTCCCCAAAGCCAGTCCACCATCTACAAGGTACAAGTCAGGAGTTTGATGGAATACTATCTGCTCATCTGGATAGGTGCAGCTCCAGCAACACTCAAAAAGCTCGGCAGTATCTAGGACAAAGCAGCACATGATTGGCACCCCATCCACAACATTCGCTCCCTTCATCACCAACGCAAAGTGGCAGCAGTGTGTAGCATCTGCAAGATGCACTGCAGCAACGCACCCAGGCACCTTAGACAGCACCTTCCAAACACACAAGCTCTACCACATAGATGGGCAAGGGCAGCAGATGTGTGGAAACACCGCCACCTGCAAGTTCCCCTCCAAGCCACCCATCATGCTGATTTGAAACTATCTTGCCGTTCCTTCACTGTCGCTGGGTCAAAATACTGTAACTTCCTTCCTGACAGCACTGTGGGTGTACCTACCCCACGTGGAAAGCAGTGGTTCAAGAAGGCAGCTCACCACCACCTTCGCATGGGCAATTAGGGATGGGCAATAAATGCTGGCCTAGCCAGCGATGTCCACATCCCATGAATGAATAAAAAAAAGATGCCAGAGGACTGGAGGGCTGTAAATGTTGCACCCTGTTTAAAAAAGGGGAGGTTGGATAAGCCCAGTAACTATCAGTCTAATGTTGAATCTTGGAAAATTCTGGAGGCCATAACACATCACAAAAATATTTCTTGCTTGTAAAATCATGTCTTAATAAATGGCTGGCAGCAGGGATAGCTTTATGGAAAATCATTTCTGACAATCTTGATAGTTTGTTGACATAATTGTGAGTGTTAACAAGGATTGCGTGTTTCGTGTTATAGAATCATAGAATCGTAGAGAATTTAATGCACAGAAAGAGGCCACTTGGCCCATCGTGCCTGTGCCAGCCGAAAAATTATCCACCTATTCTAATCCCACCGTCCAGCATTTGATCCATAGCCCTGCAGATTATGACATTTGAGGTGCCCATCCAGACTCCTTTTGAATGAGTAGCGGGTTTCTGCCTCAACCATCCTTTCAGGAAGTAAGTTCCAGACTCTCACTAAAAGCAGGGAACCCAGTACCGAGCCCTGTGAAACACCACTGGAAACAGTCCTCCTGTCAATACCCGCCAACAATTACCCTTTGTTTCCTGTCACTGTGGCAATTTTGTATTTCTGGGTGAACATGTTTTTCCTCAACTCCCTTCTGATATTTCTAGCAATCACTTTGAATCTATGTCCCCTAGTCACTGACCTTTCTGCGAAGGTGAATAGACCCTTCACCTCCACTCTATCCAGGCCCCACAAACTTTTGGTCATTTCAATCAGACCTCCCCTCAGCCTTCTCTGTTCCATGGAGAACAACCCCAACCTATCCAATCAAGCTCATAGCTGCATTTTCCCAGTCCTAGCAACATCCTCGTAAAACTCGTCTGCACCCTCTCTAGTGCAATTACATCTTTCCTGTAATGTGGTTACCAGAACTGCACACAGTATTCAAGTTGTTGCCTAGCCAATGATTTATACAGTTCCAGCATAACTTCCTAGCTCTTACATTCTATACCTCGGCTAAAAAGGGAAATGATTCCATATGCCTTCTTAACTGCCTTACTGACCTGTCCTGCTATCTTCAGGGATATGTGGGCATTCACTCCAAAGTCCAAAGATTTGAGGTTTTATGCAGCAGATGCGCTGAGGCAGAGGTGGAGAAGAGTGATATTACAGAGGTGGTAGAGGCCAGGGTTGGTAATGGAGAGACCATGGAGATGAACTAAGCTCAGGTATATATAGGAATCAGAGGTTGTAAACAGTCTGTTTCAGCCTCAGACATTGGCCAGCGAGGAAGTGGTTAGGGAATGGAGTTTGTGACAGAAACGAAGACAATGGCTTTGGTCTTCCCAAAATTTACATGACAAGGACACCAAATCAGTAAAATACGATTTATCGACCTAATAGTTGGATACAGCGTCTTAACAGGGACACCGAGGATAGAGAGTATGGGATAGTAAATCGTTTCAATCATCTTCAGTGCAAAAGAGATCTGATGATCTAATGTGAGCCAAAAATAATCTGAAGTAACTGGGCCAAACCAATAGGATAAACTCCTGAAGCCCATTGTTGTAACATTCCAATCTATTGTTCTCAGATTCTGATCCATTGTAGTAACATTCCAATCTATTGTTCTCAGAATCTGACAAATTGTTGTAACGTTCCAATCCATTGTTCTCAGATTCTGATTTATCCTCTCTCTCTCTCTCTCTCTGCAGCCGCTGATCTCTTCTACTGCCGGAGGTGATGCTCCCACTGACACTATGGGATAACATATTGAAAGGAGTCCCTTATTAATAGAAGATGGAAACCCTCCCAGCGACACCATAGGGTCCATGGAGACTGACATTAATTACAGTCATTGAACAAACAGGTTCACTTAAGGCCTTTGAATCTAACAATTTTTGTACCACCATAAAGAAGACCATTAATCAGTCTGGATGCAGTGCATGAGGGTTGCTAAGGTTGGGAGTGGTGGAAATAACAGAGGCACTGGGCAGAATCTTCCAATTCTCCTTGGAAATGGGAGTGGTGAAACAGGACTGGAGGACCGTAAATGTTACACCATGTTTAAAAATGAGAGATTAGAAAAACGTTGTTTTTATTGACCAGTCAGACTAATGTCGGTGGCTGGCAATACAAATAACAAAGTACAAAGAACAAAGAACAAAGAATAGTACAGCACAGGAACAGGCCATTCGGCCCTCCAAGCCTGCGCCGATCGTGATGGATGCCGAAAGTAACACCTTCTGCAATTCCGGGCCCATATCCCTCTATTCCCTTCCTATTCATGTATTTGTCAAGATGTCTCTTAAACGTCGCTATCGTATCGCTTTCACCACCTCCCGTGGCAGCAAGTTCCAGGCACCCACCACCATCTGTGTAAAGAACTTGCCTCGCACATCCCCTCTAAACTTTGCCTCTCGCACCTAAAACCTATGTCCCTTAGTAACTGAGTCTTCCACCTTGGGACAAAGCTTCTGACTATCCACTCTGTCCATGCCGCTCATAACATTGTAAACCTCAATCATGTCGCCCCTCCAGCTCCGTCGCTCCAGTGAGGGACAGGTCATGCCTCACAAGCCTTATTGAATTCTTTGAGGATGTGGCAAAACACATTGATGAAGGAAGAGCAGTGGATGTGGTGCATCTGGATTTTAGCAAGGCGTTTGATAAGTTTCCCTATGGTAGGCTCGTTCAGAAAGTAAGGAGGCATGGGATACCGGGAAATTTGGCGGTCTGGATACAGAATTGGCTGGCCCACAGAAGACAGAGGGTGGTAGTAGATGGAAAGTATTTATCCTGGAGCTCGGTGACCAGTGGTGTTCCGCAGGGATCTGTTCTGTGACCTCTGGTCTTTGTGATTTTTATAAATGACTTGGATGAGGAAGTGGAAGGCTGGGTTAGTAAGTTTGCCGATGACACGAAAGTTGCTGGAGTTGTGGATAGTGTGGAAGGCTGTTGTAGGTTGCAACGGGACATTGACAGGATGCAGAGCTGGGCTGAGAAGTGGCAGATGACGTTCAACCTGGAAAAGTGTGAAGTGATTCATTTTGGAAGGTCGAATTTGAATGCAGAATACAGGCTTAAAGACAGTATTCTTGGCAGTGTGGAGGAACAGAGAGATCTTGGGGTCCACGTCCATAGATCCCTCAAATGCCACCCAAGTTGATAGGGTTGTTAAGAAGGCGTATGGGGTGTAGGCTTTCATTAACAGGGGGAGTGAGTTTATGAGCCGCGAGGTTATGCTGCTGCTCTAGAAAGCCCTGGTTAGACCACACTTGGAATATTGTGTTCAGTTCTGGTCGCCTCATTATAGGAAGGATGTGGAAGCTTTCGAGAGGGTGCAGAGGAGAGTTACCAGGATTCGGCCACACTTATTATATTGCGTTCAATTCTGGTTGCCACACTACCAGAAAGACGTGGAGGCTTTGGAGAGGGTACAGAAGACGTTTAGCAGGATGTTGCCTGGTCTGGAGGGCATTAGCTGTGAGGGGAGGTTGAATAAAGTCGGATTGAATTCACTGGAACGACGGAGGTGGAGGGGCGACATGATAGAGGTTTGCAAAGTTATGAGCGGCATGGAAAGTGTGGATAGTCAGAAGCTTTTTCCCAGCGTGGAAAAGTCAGTTACTAGGGTACATAGGTTTAAGGTGAAAGGGGCAAAGTTTGGAGGGGATGTGCGAGGCAAGTTCTTTACACAGAGGGTGGTGAGTGCCTGGAACTTGCTGCCGGGGGAGGTGGTGGGAGCAGGTACGATAATGACGTTTAAGAGGCATCTTGACAAATTCATGAATCGGATGGGAATAGAGGTATCCGGTCCCCGGAAGTGCAGAAAGTTTTAGTTTAGGCAGGCAAGAAGATCGGCGCAGGCTTGGAGGGCCCAATGGTCTGTTCCTGTGCTGTACTGTTCTTTGTTCTTTGATAGTGTGGATATTACGTTAACTTAGGGAGAGAAAGCAGAGAGAAGTGGTGAACAGACATTGTTCAGACTGGGGGAGGGGGAGTATCCAGTGCTGTTTCTTAGGGACCAGTATTCGAATCAGTGCTGTTCCTGCCATTAGATAGATATATAAATGACAGACACTTATATGTAAAAAAAAAATTCAACTCTTTCAGATGACATGAAACTCATAAATACGGGTGGCAAAGGCGTAGACTACAGAATTATCCAATCTCACAGACCTTGTATTTTGTTTATTATTCTGGACTCTAATCCAAGCACAAATGCTTTTCTTACTCTGTAATCTGTCTGCGTGTGATTCTCCTGTGAGTGTGTGCGTGAATGTGCAGCGTATATTTTTATGATTTTATTTAGATCCATTTTGGATTGTTCAGTATAATAAACTCACCTCTTGTTTAAACTCAAGAAAACCTGTCTGATTGGTTATTTCACGATCACATCAAAGGTGAAAGTTGAAACACTCACTGAGGTGATCAACACATCCACTTCTAAAAAGCAATGAACCTTGTTATGGTCAAGTAAAAGATCGCGCAAGAGGGAAGCCTGGGATCCCCCTCCCCCTCAAATTGCCATAACAGAAATCTGGAGGTTCTAGAGATCGTAACCCAACAACAAATAAGAAATTGGAAGTGGGAAAAACAATTGATCCCGAGAAAAATAAATGTTGATGCAAGTTATATTGTGGTTTTCACTGCCAGAACACTAAAATGTCCACGTTTGAAGCGAGTACTTTCATAAGCCACAGTATACGAACGTATGAACACACGAATTAGGAGCAGGAGTTGGCCACTCAGCCCCTCGAGTCTACTCTGCCATTCAATAAGATCATGACTAATCTGATTGTAACCTCGATTCCACATTACCACATACACCCGATAACCATTCACCCCCTTGCTTATCATGAATCTATCTACCTCTGCCTTAAAACTATTTATGGAGCCTCCTTCTACAGCCTTTTGAGGAAGAGAGTTCCAAAGACTCACGTCCCAGAGAGAAAAAAAATTCTCCTCATCTCTGTTTAAATTGGGCGACCCCTTATTTTTTAAATAGTGACTCCTAATTTTAGATTCTCCCACAAGGGGAAACATTCTTTCCATATCCATCCTGTCAAGACCCCTCAGGATCATATATTTTTTCTGTCAAGTCGCCTGTTAATCTTCCAAACTCCAGCCGATACAAGCCTAGCCTGCCCAATATTTCCTCATAAGACATCCCGCCCATTACAGGTCATTAGTCCAGTAAACCATTCCATAACTGCTTCTAATGCATTTACATCCTTCCTTAAATAAGGAGACCAATACAGAGCATAGTACTCTAGATGTTGCCTCACAAATGCACTGCATAGCTAAAGCATAATCTCCCTTCTTTTGTATTAAATTCCTCTTGTAACTATCAATAACATTCTATTAGCTTTCCTAATTACTTGCTGCACTTGCATACTAACCTTTTGTGCTTCATACACTGGGACACACAGATCCCTCTCTATCTCAGAGCTCTGCAATCCCTCACCATTTAGATAATATGCTTCTTTTTTATTCTTCCTGCCAAAGTTGTCAATTTCCCACTTTCCCACATTATGCTCCATTGGTCAGATCTTTGCCCACTCACTTAACCTATCTAGATGGGGATTTAAGACAGAAATTCAGGGAGCTAGGGTGGAAGCGTAGAGCGAGAACAAACAGAGTTGTTATCTCTGGGTTGTTGCCCGTGCCACGTGATAGCGAGGCGAGGAATAGGGAGAGAGAGGAGTTGAACACGTGGCTGCAGGGATGGTGCAGGAGGGAGGGTTTTGGTTTCCTGGATAATTGGGGCTCATTCTGGGGAAGGTGGGACCTCTACAAACAGGATGGTCTTCACCTGAACCAGAGGGGTACCAATATCCTGGGGGAGGGGGGGGGGGGTTTGCTAGTGCACTTCGGGGAGGTTTGAACTAATTCAGCAGGGGAATGGGAACCTAAATTGTAGTGCCAGTGTACAGGATGTTGAGAGTAGTGAGGTCAGGGATATGGTTACAAGGAAGCAAGAGGGCACTAGCAAGCAAGAACCTGGTTTAAAGTGTGTCTACTTCAACACCAGGAGCATCCGGAATAAGGTGGGTGAGCTTGCAGCATGGGTTGGTACCTGGGATCTCGATGTAGTGGCCATTTCGGAGCCATGGGTAGAGCAGGGGCAGGAATGGATGTTGCAGATTCCGGGATTTAGATGTTTCAGTGAGAACAGAGAAGATGGTAAAAGAGGGGGGGGGGGAGGTGTGGCATTGTTAATCAAGGAGAGTATTACAGCGACAGAAAGGACGTTTGAGGACTCGTCTACTGAGATAGTATGGGCCGAGGTCAGAAACAGGAGAGGTGAGGTTACCCTGTTGGGAGTCATTTAGAGACCTCCGAATTGTTCCAGAGATGTAGAGGAAAGGATAGCGAAGATGATTCTCGACAGGGGCGAAAGTAACAGGGTAGTTGTTATGGGGGACTTTAACTTTCCAAATATCGACTGGAAATACTATAGTTCGAGTACTTTAGATGGGTCACTTTTTGTCCAGTGTGTGCAGGAGGGTTTTCTGACACAGTATGTAGACAGGCCAACCAGGGTCGATGCCACATTGGATTTGGTACTGGGAAATGAACCCGGCCAGGTGTTAGATTTAGATGTAGGTGAGCACTTTGGTGATAGTGATCACAATTCGGTTAGGTTTACGTTAGCGATGGGCAGGGACAGGTATATACCGCAGGGCAAGAATTATAGCTGGGGGAAAGGAAATTATGATGCGATTAGGCAAGATTTAGGATGCGTCGGATGGGAAAGGATACTGCAGGGGATGGGAACAATCGAAATGTGGAGCTTATTCAAGGAGCAGCTACTGTGTGTCCTTGATACATATGTACCTGTCAGGCAGGGAGGAAGTTGTCGAGCGAGGGAGCCATGGTTTACTAAAGAAGTTGAAGCGCTTGTCAAGAGGAAGAAGAAGGCTTATGTTAGGATGAGACGTGAAGGCTCAGTTAGGGCGCTTGAGAGCTACAAGCTAGCCAGGAAGGATCTAAAGGGAGAGCTAAGAAGAGCAAGGAGAGGACACGAGAAGTCATTGGTGGATAGGATCAGGGAAAACCCTAAGGCTTTCTATAGGTATATCAGGAATAAAGGAGTGACTAGAGTTAGATTAGGGCCAATCAAGGATAGTCGTGGGAAGTTGTGTGTGGAATCAGAGGAGATAGGGGAAGCGTTAAATGAATATTTTGCGTCAGTATTTACAGTAGAGAAAGAAAATGTTGTTGAGAATACTGAGATTCAGGCTACTAGGCTGGATGGGATTGAGGTTCACAAGGAGGAGGTGTTAGCAATTTTGGAAAGTGTGAAAATAGATAAGTCCCCTGGGCCAGATGGGATTTATCCTAGGATTCTCTGGGAAGCCAGGGAGGAGATTGCAGAGCCTTTGTCCTTGATCTTTATGTCGTCATTGTCGACAGGAATAGTGCCGGAAGACTGGAGGATAGCAAATGTTGTCCCCTTGTTCAAGAAGGGGAGTAGAGACAGCCCTGGTAATTATAGACCTGTGAGCCTTACTTCGGTTGTGGATAAAATGTTGGAAAAGGTTATAAGAGACAGGATTTATAATCATCTTGAAAATAATAAGTTCATTAGAGATAGTCAGCACGTTTTTGTGACAGGTAGGTCGTGCCTCACAAACCTTATTGAGTTATTCGAGAAGGTGACCAAACAGGTGGATGAGGGTAAAGCAGTGGATGTGGTGTATATGGATTTCAGTAAGGCGTTTGATAAGGTTCCCCACGATAGGCGATTGCAGAAAATACGGAAGTATGGGGTTGAGGGTGATTTAGAGCTTTGGATCAGAAATTGGCTAGCTGAAAGAAGACAGAGGGTGGTGGTTGATGGCAAATGTTCATCCTGGAGTTTAGTTACCAGTGGTGTACCGCAAGGTTCTGTTTTGGGGCCACTGCTGTTTGTCATTTTTATAAATGACCTGGAAGAGGGTGTAGAAGGGTGGGTTAGTAAATTTGCAGATGACACTAAGGTCGGTGGAGTTGTGGATAGTGCCGAAGGATGTTGTAGGGTACAGAGGGACATGGATAGGCTGCAGAGCTGGGCTGAGAGATGGCAAATGGAGTTTAATGCGGAAAACTGTGAGGTGATTCACTTTGGAAGGAGTAGCAGGAATGCAGAGTACTGGGCTAATGGGAAGATTCTTAGTAGTGTAGATGAACAGAGAGATCTTGGTGTCCAGGTGCATAAATCCCTGACGGTTTGTACCCAGGTTAATAGGGCTGTTAAGAAGGCATATGGTGTGTTAGCTTTTATTAGTAGGGGGATCGAGTTTCGGAGTCACGAGGCCATGCTGCAGCTGTACAAAACTCTGGTGAGACCGCACCTGGAGTATTGCGTGCAGTTCTGGTCACCACATTATCGGAAGGATGTGGAAGCTATGGAAAGGGTGCAGAGGAGATTTACTAGGATGTTGCCTGGTATGGAGGGAAGGTCTTACGAGGAAAGGCTGAGGGACTTGAGGTTGTTTTCGTTGGAGAGAAGGAGGAGGAGAGGTGACTTAATAGAGACATATAAGATAATCAGAGGGTTAGATAGGGTGGATAGTGAGCGTCTTTTTCCTCGAATGGTGATGGCAAACACGAGGGGACATAGCTTCAAGTTGTGGGGTGATAGGTATAGGGCAGATGTGAGAGGTAGTTTCTTTACTCAGAGAGTAGTAAGGGCGTGGAATGCCCTGCCTGCAGCAGTAGTAGATTCGCCAACTTTAAGGGTATTTAAGTGGTCATTGGATAGACATTTGGATGAAAATGGAATAGTGTAGGTCAGATGGTTTCACAGGTCGGCGCAACATCGAGGGCCGAAGGGCCTGTACTGCGCTGTAATGTTCTAATTCTAATTCGAATTCTAATTCTAATCCCTTTGTAGCCTCATTATGTCCTCTTCACAACTTACTTTCGTACCTATCTTTGTGTCATCAGAAAATTAAACAACCATACCTTCGGGCCGTTCAGCGAAGTCATTTATATAAATTGTAATAACTTGAGACCCCAGCACAGATCATTGTGGCACACCACTTGTTTCATCTTGTTTTTTTCTGCAATAACCTTTGATGTGTCACCTTATCAAATGCTTTGTCGAAATATAAGTAAAATGCCTCCATTGATTCCCCTTTATCCACAGCACTTGTTATTTTTCAAAGATCGCCAATAAATTGGTTAAACATGATTTCCCTTTCATAAAACCATGTTGACTCTGCCTGATTACCTTAAATGTTTCTCAGTGCCTGCTGCAACATTTTTAATATTAGCTTCCTACATTTTCCATCAGACAGATGTGAAGCTTACTGGCCTGTAGTTTCCCACTTTCTGTCTCCCTCCCTTTTTGAATAAAGGAGTTACATTGGCAATAAAGGAGCTGCATACAGAGTGAAGTAACTTGGGACAGGCTAAAAGCCCTGTCTGTTGAAAAGTTGAGGAATGTAACTGGACATTTAGGGATAACTCTCCGTCCAAAAGCTAGAACCCCGAAATCTTAAGACTTGTTGCCAACCATTTTTCACTTAAAGCTGATGACTCAAACAGGGTTAGAATCACTAACAGATGGAGTAATGATAGCTGAGGTAAAACTAGAACAGAAGAGACCAGAATTAGAATTCCAGAGAGAGACAGAAAGAGCAGAGTGCGTGTCAAGAAAGGGAAAAAGTAAGAGTGTTCCAGAGGGAGAAGGAGGAAAGACAGTTAAGGCGGCTCAAACAACTAGAGGAAGACCCAGTACACCCCGGCAAGGCACAGCCAGTGAGGGAGTTTCCCCAGCTCAGGACCATGTGCTGAGCTCTTATCATTCTCCCAGTTCATTCCAAAGATCAATGAGGAGGATGTGGCAACATCTTTCATCACTTTTGAAAAGCTTTCAAAGCAGCTGAAATGGCCGGCAGAGAGCTGGACACTGTTTTTACAAAGCAAAATAAAAGGAAAAGCTCATGAGGTTTATTCACTGTTGCCAGATGAAAGTTCATCAGATTAGGAGATGACTAAAAATCCTGGGTGCATAGGAGACAGTCCTGGAGATGTACCAGCAAAGTTCCTGGCCAAACTTATCTTGAGTTGGAAAGAGTTGAGCAGCTTAGGAACAAAGGAGCAGGAGTAGACCATTGAGCCCATCGAGCCTGCGCAACCATTCAATATGATCATGGCTGATCAACCACTTCAGTCTAACCCTGTGTCGTGTGCAATTTTGTTCTTGCAATTCCCAAAGTCCAAGAACTGTAGTAAGGGGGTACGGGAATGGAAAATCTTGCAGAATTGGCGACCGTGGCAGGACTTTAAGTTAACAGCAAAATTAAAATTATGGATAGGGTCATAGGCAAGAAATCCTCGATGGAAGATAGGGTGCCTCACCATGTGTGTGGCAAGTTAAACCTTTCTGAGCCATGGGTACTGGAAATAATGCATTCTGACAGTCCCCAGAAGAGGGCAGCTGAGTGGACGGGTAGCAGCAGGTTCAAGAAATCAAAAGGAAAAGCAATCTGGTTACTGTGTGTGCAGAAATATATTTAGGTTCTTACAGAAATGGTTAAACAGTTAGAACAGGAGAAAAGTGAATCAGAGAAGAGGGTGAGTGGCAGAGAGGCTGCACTGAATCAGCTAATTGATTATCTAAGCAAGGAGCGGCAGGAGAGGAAGGTACAGGAAGAAACGGCCAGGAATACGACCGAGTACCTACAATGGCAGGTCAGAGAGAGAAAGAAAGAGGGTCAGGCTTAGCGCGAGGAAAGTTCCAGGAACTTGGATAGAGCTGACAAGGCTGAGGGCCATTTGAAAGATCAAGATGACATACAGGGTAGCTCAGAGTCATATACATGATGAGGCTCATCAGGGGACCTGTAATGAGAAAATTGGTAAGCTGACCCTGCATTATCCAGCACCAGGAGCATGGCTTGTCTTATGGCACCAGGGGCAGTAGGGATAGACTGGGATGTTGAGAGAAGGGTGTCCGGTGATGGCTTCTGAGGCACGGAGACCACCGAGACCAATGTACCCCCTGCGGCAGCAAAGGTTCGTTCCACCCCTGGCAGGCGGTGTTCCGGGCCATTGCAGAGCAATTATGTGCTCTCCTATATGACCCTTCAGTTGCAGGAATTGCTGGCCAGTGTACTGAAACTGAAGTGTGAAGCGGATGCCTCTGTCCATTTAACTGACATTGAGTAGATAGAGGGAATTAATAACTGTGATGAGGAGGAAATGAAGAAATTGATCCTGGTCTCCATAGATGGGAAGCTGCATCAGAGTCTGTCAACAGCTCCGACGTTGGGAGCGCGAAGCAGGGAGGGTTTGAAGGATGAAATTTTCGTGGTGCCGGGACATTATCAGGAGAGTCCATTCTTGCAGGTTGTGCAGACCAGACAGCTCGCAGGCGAGGCATCGGATTCATTTCTGGATATGTTACGGCCCATGTATATAAAAGCCACTTGGGGAAATCTCGCCCGAGTGCAGCAGATAGGAGTTCCCAGGAAACATTGTTTGACGACCCTAGTAGCTAACAAAGAACAAAGAACAAAGAACAGTACAGCACAGGAAGAGGCCATTCGGCCCTCCAAGCCTGCGCCGATCTTGATGCCAGCCTAAAATAACACCTTCTGCACTTCTGGGGCCATATTCCTCTATTCCCTTCCTATTCATGTATTTGTCAAGATGTCTCAAAAACGTCGCTATCGTATCTGGTTCCACCACCTCCCCTGGCAGCAAATTCCAGGCACTCACCACCCTCTGTGTAAAAAACTTGCCTCGCACATCTCCTCTAAACTTTGCCCCTCGCATCTTAAACCTGTGTCCCCTCATATTTGACTCTTCCACCCTGGGAAAAAGCTACTGATGATCCATTCTGTCCATGCCACTCATAACTTTGTAAACCTCTATCATGTCGCCCCTCCACCTCCGTCGTTCCAGTGAAATCAATCCGTGTTTTCCCAACCTCTCCTCATAGCTAATGCCCTCCAGACCAGGCAACATCCTGGTAAACCTCCTCTGTACCCTCTCCAAAGCCTCCACGTCCTTCTGGTAGTGTGGCGACAAGAATTGCACGCAATATTCTCAGAGTGGCCTAACTAAGTTTCTGTACAGCTGCAACATGACTTGCCAATTTTTATACTCTATGCCCCGACCGATGAAGGCAAACATGCCGTATGCCTTCTTGACTACCTTATCCACCTGCGTTGCCACTTACAGTGACCTGTGGACCTGTACGCCCAGATCTCCCTGCCTGTCAATACTCCTAAGGGTTCTGCGATTTACTGTATACCTCCCAGCTGCATTCGACCTTCCAAAATGCATTACCTCACAATTGTCCGGATTAAACTCCATCTGCCATTTCTCTGCCCAAGTCTGGAACTGATCTATATCCTGCTGTATCCTCTGACAATCCTCATCATTATCCGCAACTCCACCAACATTTATGTCTATCGCAAACTTACTAAACAGACAAGCTACATTTCCTCCCAATCATTTATATATACTACAAACAGCAAAGGTCCCAGCACTGATCCCTGCGGAACACCTCTAGTCACATCCCTCCATTCAGAAAAAAACCCATCCACTGTTACCCTCTGTCGTTTGTGTCTGAGCCAGTTCTGTATCCATCTTGCCAGCTCACCTCTGATCCTGTGTGACTTAACCTTTTGCACCAGTTTGCCATGCGGGACCTTGTCAAAGGCTTTACTGAAGTCCATATAGACAACATCCACCGCCCTTCCCTCATCAATCATCTTCGTCACTTCCTCAAAAACTCAATCAAATTAGTAAGACACGACCCCCCCTTCACAAAACCATACTGTCTCTCGCTAATAAGTTCGTTTGTTTCCAAATGGGAGTAAATCATGTCCCGAAGAATCCTCTCTAATAGTTTCCCTACCACTGACGTAAGGCTCACCGGCCTATAATTTCCGGGATTATCCTTACCACCCTTCTTAAACAAAGGAACAACATTGGCTATTCTCCTGTCCTCTGGGACCTCACCTGTAGCCAATGAGGATGCAAAGATTTCTGCGAAGACCCCAGCAATTTCTTCCCTTGCCTCCCTAAGTATTCTAGGGTAGATCCTGGGGAATTATCTACCTTAATGCGTTGCAAGACACCCAACACCTCCTCCTTTTTGATAATGAGATTACTGAGACTATCTGCACTCCCTTCCCCAGATTCATCATCCACCAAGTCCTTCTCCTTGGTGAATACTGATGCAAAGTACTCCTTTAGCAGCTCACCCATTTCCTCTGGCTCCACTCATAGATTCCCATCTCTGTCCTTGAGTCGGCCAACCCTTTCTCTTGCTCTTTATATATGTGTAAAAGCCTTGGGATTTTCCTTAATCCTGTTTACCAATGACTTTTCATGACCCCTTTTAGCACTCCTAACTCCTTGCTTAAGTTCCGTCCTACTGTCTTTATATTCCTCAAGTGCTCCATCTGTTTCTAGCCTTCCAACCCTTACAAATGCTTCCTTTTTCTTTTTGGCTAGGCTCACAACATCCCCTGTTATCCAAGCTTCCCAAAACATGCCAGAATTGTCTTTCTTCCTCACAGGAACATGCTGGTCCTGGATTCTAATCAGCTGACGTTTGAAAGACTCCCACATGTCAGATGTTTATTGACCCTCAAACAGCCACCCCCAATCTAAATTCTTTAGTTCCTGCCTAATATTGTTATAATTAACCTTCCCCCAATTTAGCACCTTCACCCAAGGACTACTCTTATACTTATCCACAAGTACCTTAATATTTATGGAATTATGGTCACTGCTCCTGAAATGCTCCCCCACTGAAACCTCGACCACCTGGTCTGGCTCATTCCCCAATGCCAGGTCCAGAATGGCCCCATTCCTTGTTGGACTATGCACATACTGTTTCAGGAAGCCCTCCTGGATGCTCCTCACATATTCTGCCCCATCCAAGCCCCTAGCACTAAGTGAGTCCCAGTCAATATTTGGGAAGTTAAAATCATCCACCACTACAACCCTGTTACCTTTACATCTTTCCAAAATCTGTCTACATATCTGCTCCTCTACCTCCCGCTGGCTGTTGGGAGGCCTGTAGTAAACCCCCAACATCGTAACTGCACCCTTCCTATTCCTGAGCTCCACCCATATTGCCTCGCTGCATGACCTCTCTGAGGTGTCCTCCTGTAGTACAGCTGTGACATTCTCCTTAACCAGTAATGCAACAGCCCCATCCCTTTTACATCCCCCTCTATCCCGCCTGAAGCTTCTAAAGCCTGGAACATTTAGCTGCCAAGCCTGCCCTTCCCTCAACCAAGTCTCTGTAATAGCAACAACATCATATTTCCAAGTATTAATCCAAGCTCTAAGTTCATCTGACTTATCTGTTATACTTCTCGCATTGAAACAAACGCACTTCAGGACCACCAGTCCCGCTGTGCTCAGCAAAATCTCCTTGCCTGCTCTTCCTCTTAGTCCTACGGGCCTTATTTACTATGTCCTCCTCATTTACTTCAATAGCTGTCCTGCTTCTCTGGTTCCCACCCCCTGCCACACTAGTTTAAACCCTCCCGAGTGACGCTAGCAAACCATGCAGCCTGGATATTTGTGCCCTTCCAGTTTTGATGCAACCCGTTCTTCTTGTACAGGTCCCATCTGTCCCTGAAGAGAACCCAATGGTCCAGATATCTGATACCCTCCCTTCTACACCAGCTGCTCAGCCACGTGTTCAGCTGCATTATCGTCCTATTTCTAGCCTCACTGGGACGTGTCACAGGGAGTAATCAGAGATTACAACCCTGGAGGTCCTGTTTTTTAACAATTTGTCTCGGACCAGGTCAAGGGCAGAATCATGGTTTGACCCCGAGGATGAGAGATACACAGAGGCAGGTGTGTTGAGGAAACTGACTCTGGCTTTTAAATCTAACCGGGGGAGGAGAAGAAAGAAAAGGGAAAGGTGCTCGAAACAAAGGGAAGCGTGAGTGGTGTAAAGGTTTGGAAGCAATAAGAGGGTAATGCAGTCAGATCCAAGACATGTTTCAATTGTGGGAAAGTGGGACACTGGAGTAGGACTGTAGGTCTCCGAAAAGGGGAAGCCAGGAAGAGGGAGTCCTTCAGGCTCTAAACCATGGCAGTAGAGGCAGGGAAAGGGCGAATAGAAGACCCGGTGAAACTTCTGGTGGCCGCATTCCAGCAGGTTCTGGGCATGGGACAGGGAAAGGTGCTCGGATTGAAAGATAATGGTTAGAGGAAGTTAAACGGAAGATTCACATGGTAGGCTTCAAAACACCGTGTGAACAGTAAAAGAAAACTGTGTGTGTATGTGAGTTAGTTCAGTTTCCTGTTTGTGAGTTTTATTAGAGTGTCCTGTTTAATTTTGTGTGTCTGTGCTCCAGTGTTCAGTGTCTATCACTGAGTGGATGTTGGAAGTGTTAAAATCTAATTGTGCTGTGCTCTTGTGCAGAGAGAGAGAGAGAGAATTCTGTCTCGGATTTCTCTGCGTTTGCGAACCAGTGCATGGGCACTCAAAAGGTGTTTAACCCCTTGTGGTCTGTTTTTGTATGTGTTCTTAAAGCAGTTGGTTGTTTAATATGTTTTGAGAGTATTGTTTAACGGATGTAATTGAGAAAGAAGTTATGATAACATGGATATTGAACTGTAAAACAAAAATAAAACGATGGTTTCATTGTTCTGAGAGATAGAGAGACATAGGGGGCTGTCTCCCATGCTCTGTCAGCCTGCTGTTAGGTTTAAATTTTCTCTGAAGTAGTACTGTGAAAATTCACCTCTGTCTTGAGTTTCTACTTACAGTTGCTTCAAAGGGGATCTTGAAGAAAGAAGGGTTGAGAACCCAGAACTTAGTTTTGAATTTTGTTTCTTTTTAAAACATGTGCTGTGTTAATTGATTTAAGTTGATAAAGTTTTAAGGTGGAGAATACAAGTATGAAGCGTCCAGTGAAAGCATGTGTATGTGTAATAAATGTTTTGTGTGAAGGATGTATGTTTTCAGCTTGTTCTCTGTAATAGTGTTTTTGTTGTTTTATATATTACTACTTTTGGGTTAAAGGGAATTTCACAATAGGAATTGTGGCCTTGTTAAAGGGGACACGAATGGAAATAAGCATATGTTCAAAGTTATAAAGTAGGAATTTCTGATCAAAATATCAATTCGTAGGGAATTTTGTTTCGTTAAACATGTGGGGAATTTATTACGGACAGAGTTGGAGATTGAAAAAAAAGAGCACACGCTCAAACTATGTGCTTTCTACTCACACTGCGGTAAGAACAAAGGATCATTTGCCAAAAGGAATTTAAAGGGTTAAATAAGAGAATTTGGGAAATGTTTTCCTTAACCAAAGGGCTTTAATTTTAGAAAAGGGAGTTTCCTTTGTTTAAAGGCTATATCCAAGTGAGCAGGGTGGTAAGAAGATGTAGTCAGCCACCCCGATCCAGGGTGCCCTGGACACGCCGTCGCACACCGACCACGGAACCGCAAATAGTCCCAACCTGGCAGAAACAAAAAGGGGATGCAGTGATTGCAGCACACAGTGTAAAGTAACATAAAAGGAAGTCTGACCTTTGGAGAGAAGATCTCTCAGGTAGTGTAAGTTTGTACATAACCTCAGTCTGACCTGTGAAGAGAAGACTCCTCACAGAGCTGTGCTATTTTCCTTTCTTTTCCTTTTCTGCAGAAGCAAAGTCAAGCCAGGAACACAAGACAGGACGTACCCAGTGGCTGAGTGTGATGATAATCCTGATTGGAGCAGGACGGATGGATCGAGGGTGCAGCAAGATGTCTTCACTTACTGGTGCATGGGAGGAGCCAGGTCCACTGTAACACAGTGGGGTAAGACACGAGGCACTGACGGGATAGCTACATACTTCCATGAGGGAAGGTGGCCGGGTGGGCTGGGGTCAAATTCAAACAAGTATCCCAGTCAAACCGGGTACACATTCGTTGAAGCATCAGTGCCCTGCCCAAAACTATATATCACAACCAGCAAGGTACAGGTGATTGAGGGAAGGTGTGTGGCCTAGAGTGTCAAGGAAGCATTCCCGTGGGATGATGGTGGTGGTTACATAAGAAAGACGAGGCGAAGGGTGATGCATTCGGGGATTGGAAAAGATTGGGGAACAACACACACAGATGGATTACAGGGTCAAAGTAGGGTGTGCAATTGTGTTGGAACAAGTGGTGGAAGGAAAAGCAAGGGGTTTATGTGGCTAAGTGGGGGAAATCTATGACTGGCGCTGATTGGAAGGGGTGTTGGGGAAAAGGCACACATGAAGTGCTGTTTCCATATCACCTAAATGAGTTTGACTGACCAGGATGTGAGTTTGAGTCTGAAAGTACACAACCTATCGACTATATTATGGAGGTGATGGCTTACGACCATGTCCTACCCCAGGTTTCAGAGGAGAGTAACGGAACCGACTGTGCCACTACCAGTATAGGATACACAATGACACCTGGTGCCCCATCCAGGACCCAACCATTCTGTTTTAAGCTGCCGACGGAAGTTTAGATTTTGCAGGAAAGGATTATCTCTATCTTGGATCATACCTCGGTGAACCAAACCTCCAAGAAAACATAGCCTACCTTGGATATGATATTCCATCCCTGCCCGAGCACCCTCACTAAATTGGTGGAGGACGTGTAACTGTCTCAAAAGCACTGTTACACTCTTGATCAGAGGAACAGAGACACAGCGGATGATATTTGGGAAATAGCCTCCCCACCCTGGTGGGATATTGGTTTCAGTATTGAAATTCCAACCTGGATTCGAATTGCTTCGCACATGTTGGTGATTGTACAAATTATTATAATATAGTATGTGTTAAGATTGTTGTTTAAACTGAAACGAAAAAACAAAAGGCAAAACATGGGGAAATAGTTAAGCAGAGGTTTGGATAATGGATCCTGATGTACAGATAATGATTTGGCTGAAGCTTACAATTATTAATGCGCAACAGAAGATTTCCTCGGAGGTAATATCTCTCATAAAAATAAATATTAAAGGGGTAGATGTGGGATCAGAATTCCTCCCCTCCCCACCCCCACAACTGGAATTTAAAACTGGACTTTGTGGAGTATGTGGAAGGAATCCCAATCCCCACGGACCCTAGTGCTGTGAATAAGAGCCAAACCTCAACACAAAGCACGCAGAGGCAGGCTGCATTCCGATGAGTCATTTTCAAACATCCCAACATCACAACAGAACTGATACTGTTAAAGGGCTGGAATTTTGGCCATTATTATAACAGTGACACAGCAATCTGCCAGCATGTTAAATAATTGGGGAGCAAATTGTTACAACTAGAGCCTGTTACTACAACCAGAACTGCTACCCCAGAGAACAGCATTCACTCGTGTCCAGACAGGAGAGACACCTCTTTCATGGATATTAGCCGTGGAGCCTGGGTTACCTCACCTCGGTGCAGCTCATTGTTCTCGGTCAGTGTGGGAGCAAATTTGCTGAGCTTTGCTTCTATAACTATTATTTTGTTAGTAGATTTATATAATCCTAGTGAAAACGTATGCACATCTTCTTTCTTATGTGAGTTGAAAGTATAGCCACATATTGATACAAAATGGAGATTTAGCCCGAGGTACTGTGGGACAGATTTAGTGAGCTCACAGTTGGAGCTTGGTACAGCATAACACAGATGACGAGAGGGGGCCCCTCTTATCAGTGAAACTACAGACTTCCCGGCACCTTCAGGAATGCAGGTCCAATTAAAGTGAGAGTTGGGAGACTTCAGGATAATGGATGGGACCTGAGCTCATCCATTGATGATCAGGGCCGGCATAAGCTGATCAGGTTGCCACATGATGCCTAAACAATGATTTAATTGGTACTATGTGTAATGTATGTAATCAATAACCATTCTGATTGGATTGTGTCCAGCCGGGATGGGCTGAGTAACTGTATATCCGTTGTGGATTTCCTTTGTTCTGTAGAGCAACACTGAACCGCTTTTAGGAAAGGTGGGCTCTCCATGATATCATGAATTAAAGTCTGTTTGTTCTCAAAGTCTGAGTCTGGAGAATTTGTTAACAATTGGGCATAATCTGGATTTTCTCCAACAGTCAGGGAAATCACATCAGGATTAAATGAATCTGTCTGGACCAAGCAGGTAACAGAGGAAAGAGATTAAAAGGTGCTAAATGCTAACCATCCAGTAGGATGGCTTCAGGAAATGTGCTCATGATATTTCAATAAGGAGCATCATAAAAAGTACAAGATCGAAGGGTTTGGCACTGCAGTTATGTGAAGAAGGACAGGGACTCGTCATCTCAGATCTAGGTCTGCAATCAACATTGGTAATGACCAGCCGTGTGGATGCTTGTAAGTTTTTCAGTCTAATCATGAAGGGGTTTGTACTGTGGTGGCTGCAGTCGCGAAGGAGCGTCCGGCAAGGTCAGCCTGGCTCTTGGATCTACAATTTGCACTGCAAAGAGCAATCGCATGGAGGATTGTAAGTCATCATCCAGATCCAAGGGGTATTTGGGGCCGAAAGTTTTACAAGAGAGTTTGGGTTTTGAATTGAGTGAATTTGTGGCAGAAACGTGGAGTTTTGCCTGCGTTTTTTTAAAGGTTTAATTTATAAATCATGGGGACTTGTTTGTCTGGGTAAGCGCTAAGGTTAAATCGTGGAGGGATTACAATCAGACGAACCAATCAGCTGTCGTGTGGTGTCCTTTTAATTAGTTTAGAGTTCTTTGTAACAGGGTGTTAGGAGGGTTTTTGTGCTTTTTAAAAAAACAAATTTGTGGTTCAGCCTAACCCTGTGTCATATGCAATTTTGTTCTTCTAATTCCCAAAGTTCACGAACTGCAGTAAGTGGGTACGGGAACGGAACCTTCAACAACCAACATCAGGTCGAGACAATCCAGCATCAACCTCTGTTCACATCAAAGACTGCACTGTGTCATTTCGTGAGTATGGTGGGGTAACAGCGGAGCCTCATCCAGTGTCTACCACTGTCCACCACAATGACTGCCCTATGTCCAAGCCTCAGGCAGGTGGGGTACCAGTGGACACTCATCCAGTGTCAACACCTTGTCCACCTCAAAGACTGCCCTGTGTCCTATCCTCAGGCTGGTGGGGTATCAGTGGACCCTCATCCAGTGTCCACCACTGTCCACCTCAAAGATTGTCCTGTGTCCGATCCTCAGGCTGGTAGCGTATCGGTGGACCCTCATCCAGTGTCTACCCCTGTCCACCTCAAAGACTGCCCTGTGTCCTATCCTCAGACTCATGTGGTATCAGTGGACCCTCATCCAGTGTCCACCCCTGTCCACCACAAAGACTGATTTGTGTCCTATCCTCAGGCTGGTGGGGTATCAGTGGACCCTCATCCAGTGTCTACCCCTGTCCACCTCAAAGACTGCCCTGTGTCCTATCCTCAGACTGGTTGCGTATCAGTGGACCCTCATCCAGTGTCAACCCCTGACCACATCAAAGTCTGATCTGTGTCCTATCCTCAGACTGGTTGCGTATCAGTGGACCCTCATCCAGTGTCTACCCCTGACCACCTCAAAGTCTGCCCTGTGTTCTATCCTCAAGCTGGTGGGGTATCAGTGAACCCTCATCCAGTGTCTACCCCTGTCCACCTCAAAGACTGCCCTGTGTCCTATCCTCAGGCTGGTGGAGTATCAGTGGACCCTCATCCAGTGTCTACCCCTGTCCACCTCAAATACTGTCCAGTGTCCTATGCTCAGGCTGGTGGGGTATCAGTGGACCCTCATCCAGTGTCCACCCCTGTCCACCTCAAATACTGTCCTGTTTCCTTTCCTCAGACTCGTGTGGTATCAGTGGACCCTCATCCAGTGTCTACCCCTGTCGACCTCAAATACTGCCCTGTGTCCGATGCTCAGGCTGGTGGGGTATCAGTGGACCCTCATCCAGTGTCTACCCCTGTCCACCTCAAATACTGTCCAGTGTCCTATGCTCAGGTTGGTGGGGTATCAGTGGACCCTCATCCAGTGTCCACCCCTGTCCACCTCAAATACTGTCCTGTTTCCTTTCCTCAGACTCGTGTGGTATCAGTGGACCCTCATCCAGTGTCTACCCCTGTCCACCTCAAATACTGTCCTGTTTCCTTTCCTCAGACTCGTGTGGTATCAGTGGACCCTCATCCTTGTGTCCACCCCTCTCCAACTCAAAGACTGTCCTGTGTCCTATACTCTGGCTGGTGGGGTATCAGTGGACCCTCATCCAGTGTCTACCCCTGTCATCTCAAAGACTGCCCTGTGTCCTTCCTCAGACTCGTGTGGTATCAGTGGACCCTCATCCAGTATCTACCCCTGTCCACCTCAATACTGCCCAGTGTCCTATGCTCAGGTTGGTGTGGAATCAGTGGACCCTCATCCAGTATCTACCCCTGTCCACCTCAAATACTGCCCTGTGTCGTATGCTCAGGTTGGTGTGGAATCAGTGGACCCTCATCCAGTATCTACCCCTGTCCACCTCAAATACTGCCCTGTGTCCTATGCTCAGGTTGGTGTGGAATCAGTGGACCCTCATCCAGTGTCCACCCCTGTCCACCTCAAAGACTGCCCTGTGTCCTATCCTCAGGCTGGTGGTGCATCGGTGGACCCTCATCCAGTGTCTACCCCTGTCCACCTCAAAGACTGCCCTGTGTCCTATCCTCAGACTGGTTGCGTATCAGTGGACCCTCATCCAGTGTCAACCCCTGACCACATCAAAGTCTGATCTGTGTCCTATCCTCAGACTGGTTGCGTATCAGTGGACCCTCATCCAGTGTCTACCCCTGACCACCTCAAAGTCTGCCCTGTGTTCTATCCTCAAGCTGGTGGGGTATCAGTGAACCCTCATCCAGTGTCTACCCCTGTCCACCTCAAAGACTGCCCTGTGTCCTATCCTCAGGCTGGTGGAGTATCAGTGGACCCTCATCCAGTGTCTACCCCTGTCCACCTCAAATACTGTCCAGTGTCCTATGCTCAGGCTGGTGGGGTATCAGTGGACCCTCATCCAGTGTCCACCCCTGTCCACCTCAAATACTGTCCTGTTTCCTTTCCTCAGACTCGTGTGGTATCAGTGGACCCTCATCCAGTGTCTACCCCTGTCGACCTCAAATACTGCCCTGTGTCCGATGCTCAGGCTGGTGGGGTATCAGTGGACCCTCATCCAGTGTCTACCCCTGTCCACCTCAAATACTGTCCAGTGTCCTATGCTCAGGCTGGTGGGGTATCAGTGGACCCTCATCCAGTGTCCACCCCTGTCCACCTCAAATACTGTCCTGTTTCCTTTCCTCAGACTCGTGTGGTATCAGTGGACCCTCATCCAGTGTCTACCCCTGTCCACCTCAAATACTGTCCTGTTTCCTTTCTTCAGACTCGTGTGGTATCAGTGGACCCTCATCCTTGTGTCCACCCCTCTCCAACTCAAAGACTGTCCTGTGTCCTATACTCTGGCTGGTGGGGTATCAGTGGACCCTCATCCAGTGTCTACCCCTGTCATCTCAAAGACTGCCCTGTGTCCTTCCTCAGACTCGTGTGGTATCAGTGGACCCTCATCCAGTATCTACCCCTGTCCACCTCAATACTGCCCAGTGTCCTATGCTCAGGTTGGTGTGGAATCAGTGGACCCTAATCCAGTATCTACCCCTGTCCACCTCAAATACTGCCCTGTGTCGTATGCTCAGGTTGGTGTGGAATCAGTGGACCCTCATCCAGTATCTACCCCTGTCCACCTCAAATACTGCCCTGTGTCCTATGCTCAGGTTGGTGTGGAATCAGTGGACCCTCATCCAGTGTCCACCCATGACCACCTCAAAGACTGTCCTGTGTCCTATTTTCATGCTGGTGGGCTATCAGTGGACCTTCATCCAGTGTCCACCCATGACCACCTCAAAGACTGTCCTGTGTCCTATTTTCAGGCTGGTGGTGTATCAGTGGACCTTCATCCAGTGCCCACCCATGACCACCTCAAAGACTGTCCTGTGTCCTATTTTCAGGATGGTGGGGCATCAGTGGACCCTCACCCCTCGATTTGCAGAGACTGTGACTCCTCTTTATGAAGTACCAAATGGTGATCATGACCAGGTTTAACCCGGTTGGACTGAAGAGAGCACGGAAACAGAAACACAATTGAAGAAAGCTGTCGCCCAGGCAACTTGTATTATCTCACCTAACCCTGACAAGACTTTCCACATGGAGGTTGTGGACACAGTGAAAAGCCTGGCTGCTGTCCTATGGAGAGAAAACCAGGCGAAACTACTCCCCATTGTGAATGATCCAGAATTGTGAGTGGGGCTGAACTAATTTACTTTCTTTGTGAAGGACATTTGTTAACCACGTTCAGGGGCATCAAACATTTTACTGACATCACGGGATTCAGCAGGGTGATTCTGCCCAGTCCATTATAAACCTTCCTAGTATAGGAAAGCAGTAGTAATAGTATTCCCCTGTCAAAGAGTCCCAGAGTCGTAGTTATTTCAGCACAGAATGAGGCCATTCTGCCCATCGAGTCCATATCAGCTCTTCCTAGATAAATCCAGTCAGTCTCATTCCCCAGCTCTGTCTCTATATTCCTGCAAGTTTATTTCCCTCAAGTGTACTTGCAATATCCTTTTGAAATCATTCACCATCTCTGCTTCCACCACCCTCGTAGACAGTGATCTCCAGGCCATTTCCACTCTCTGCGTAAAATAGTTGTTCCTCACATCCCCCTGTATCTCTTGCCCACAACCTTAACTCTAGTCCTTGTACCATTGACTAATGGGAACATCTTTTCCTGTCTACCTTATCTAAACACGTCATCATCATGTATACCTCTATCAAATCTCCCCTCAATCTCCTTTACTCCAAGGAAAGCAATCCCAGCTTTTCCAGATTAACTTTATAGCTAAAATCCTCCATCCCTGGAACCATTATGGTACATCTCTACACCCTGTAGGAGAACCTGTCCAAGATCAGACTGGAGGGCGCCAAAGGATTGGAGTCTCCGCTCACATTGGCACAATTGCATGGTGCCCTCCGCCAGCACTGGAGGGGCTGGACAGGGCGACCGTGGAGTTTGTCGGGGCGTTGGGATACTTCCTGAGGACAATAACGTGCAGTTCCTGGGGGGAAAGCCTGGCGACTCGGGAGTTTCCCCTCTTGTGGCACAGGGTGGTTGTCATCCTGTTGCTGAAGAGGAGTGATCTCTGCTTGCTCAAGAACGGGCGTTCGGTCTCCCTCCTCAACACGCATTAGAAGATCTACTCCGTGCAGGAGTTCCCAGAGAAACACATCTCCAGAGGCACTAATTACAGTCCCCATACATCATGCAGAGTTGGGTCACCAAATCCTCTGTCCTCTCTGAATGTCTGCAGCAGCTCACAACACAACCTCCAGAAAACCATCCACAGCACCTCCACTAACATTACAATAGCAGAAGTAAGTCAAAAGCCCCTCATCTGTAAGTTGGATGCCTGGTGCTTTTAAATAACACTAGAGGGGGTCCTCGTGCTGCTGAATGTATGTTCAGCTGAGAGTGACTAACAGAGGTGGTCAGCAGACGTGCACAGACGAAGCTACAAAGACGTCTATCAAAGATGTCGGAATGGTTGATTGATGTCAATTCAAACCCCTCATCACACCAACAGCACATGTTCAATTAGCCTGGGCGAGAGACTGGCACAACATGGGACACGTGATGACCACACTGGAGCCCTGTCCAGCATGAGGCCCTGTGCTGACCACACTAAAGCCCTGCCCATCATGGGACACTGTGTTGACCATACTAGAGTCCTGCCCAACATGGGGCACTGCGCTGACCACACTAGAGCCCTGCCCAACATGGGGCACTGTGCTGACCACACTAGAGCCCTGCACAGCATGGAGGTATGTCATGGCCACACTAGAGCCCTGCTCAGCATGGGTCACTGTGGTGATCACACTCGAGCCCTGTCCAACATGGGTAACTATGCTTACCACACTACAGCCCTGCCCAGCATCGGCAACTGTGCTGGCCACACTAGAGTCCTGCCCAGTATGGAGCACTGTGCTAATCACACTGGATTCCTGCCCAGCACGAGGCACGTGCTGACCACACTGGAGCCCTACCTTGCATGGGGCACTGTGCTGATCATACGAGAGCCCTGCCCAGCATGGGGCACTCTGAACATCACACTAGAGCCCAGCCCAGCATGGGGCACTGTGCTGATAACACTAGAGCCCTGCCCAGCATGGGGCACTGTGCTGACCACACTAGAGCCCTGCCCAGCATGGGGCACTGTTCTGATCACAATAGAGCCCTACCCAGCATGGGGCACTGTTCTGATCACAATAGAGCCCTGCCAAGCATGGGGCACTGTGCTGATAACACTAGAGCCCTGCCCAGCATGGGGCACTGTGCTGACCACACTAGAGCCCTGCCCAGCATGGGGCACTGTTCTGATCACAATAGAGCCCTACCCAGCATGGGGCACTGTTCTGATCACAATAGAGCCCTACCCAGCATGGGGCACTGTTCTGATCACAATAGAGCCCTGCCAAGCATGGGGCACTGTGCTGACCACACTAGAGCCCTGTCCAGCATGGGGCACTGTGCTGACCACACTAGAGCCCTGCCCAGCATGGGGCACTGTGCTGACCACACTAGAGCCCTGCCCAGCATGGGGCACTGTTCTGATCACAATAGAGCCCTACCCAGCATGGGGCACTGTTCTGATCACACTAGAGTCCTGTCTAGCATGGGGCACTGTGATCACCACACTAGAGCCCTGCCCAGCATGGGGCACTGTGCTGACCACAGTAGAGTCCTGTCCAGCATGGGGCACTGTGATCACCTCATTAGAGCCCTGCCCAGCATGGGGCACTGTGCTGACCACACTAGAGCCCTGCCCAACATGGGGCACTGTGCTGACCACACTAGAGCCCTGCACAGAATGGAGGAATGTCATGGCCACACTAGTGCCCTGCTCAGCATGGGTCACTGTGGTGATCACACTAGAGTCCTGCCCAGCATGGAGCACTGTGCTAATCACACTGGATTCCTGCCCAGCACGAGGCACGTGCTGACCACTTTGGAGCCCTACCTAGAATGGGGCACTGTGCTGATCATACTAGAGCCCTGCCCAGCATGGGGCACTGTGAACACCACACTAGAGCCCAGCCCAGCATGGGGCACTGTGCTGATCACACTGGAGCCCTACCCAGCATGGGGCACTGTTCTGATCACAATAGAGCCCTACCCAGCATGGGGCACTGTTCTGATCACAATAGAGCCCTGCCAAGCATGGGGCACTGTGCTGACCACACTAGAGCCCTGTCAGCATGGGGCACTGTGCTGACCACACTAGAGCCCTACCCAGCATGGGGCACTGTTCTGATCACAATAGAGCCCGACCCAGCATGGGGCACTGTTCTGATCACACTAGAGTCCTGTCTGGCATGGGGCACTGTGATCACCACACTAGAGCCCTGCCCAGCATGGGGCACTGTGCTGACCACAGTAGAGTCCTGTCCAGCATGGGGCACTGTGATCACCTCATTTGAGCCCGACCCAGCATGGGGCACTGTGCTGACCACACTAGAGTCCTGTCCAGAATGAGGCACTGTGCTAACCACACTAGTGCCCTGCCCAGCATGGGGCACTGTGCTGACCATAGTAGATGCCTGTCCAGCATGGGGCTCTTTGATAATCACACTAGAGGCCTGTCCAGCATGGGGCACTGTGATCAGCACACTAGAGCCCTGCCCAGCATTGGGCACTGTTCTGATCACACTGGAGCCCTACCCAGCATGGGGCACTGTGCTGATCATACTAGCGTCCTGTTCAGCATGGGGCACTGTGATCACCACACGAGAGCCCTGCCCAGCATAGGGCACTGTGCTGACCACAGTACAGTCCTATCCAGCATGGGGCACTGTGCTGACCACACTAGTCTTTCCAGCATGGGGCACTGTGCTGACCACATTAGATCCCTGTCCAGCATGGGGCACTGTGTGGACCACACTAGAGCCCTGCCCAGCAAGGGGCACTGTGCTTACCACACTGCACTGTCCAGCATGGGGCACTGTGCTGACCGCATTCTATCCCTTCCCAGCATGGGTCACTGTGCTGACCACACTAGAATCCTGCCCAGCATGGGGCACTGTGCTGACCACACTAGAGTCCTGCCCTGAATGGGTTACAGTGCTGACCACACTAGAGTCTTGTGCAGCATGGGGCACTGTGCTGACCACGCTTGTGCACTGTCCAGCATGGGGCACTGTGCTGACCACATTCGATGCCTTCCCAGCATGGGTCACTGTGCTGACCACACTAGAATCCTGCCCAGCATGGAGCACTGTGCTGATTACACTAGTGCACTGCCCAGCATGGGGCACTGTGCTGACCACATTCGATCCCTTCCCAGCATAGGGCACTGTGTTGAACACACTAGTGCCATGTCCAGCATGGGGCACTGTGCTGACCACACTAGAGACCTGCCCAGCATGGGGCACTGTGCTGGCCACACTAGTGCACTGTCCAGCATGGGGCACTGTGCTGACCACACTAGATACCTGCCCAATATGGGGAACCGTGCTGACCACACTATTTCACTGTCCCGCATGGGGCACTGTTCTGATCACACTGGAGCCCTACCCAGCATGGGGCACTGTGCTGATCACACTAGCGTCCTGTCCAGCATGGGGCACTGTGATCACCACACTAGAGCCCTGCCCAGCATGGGGCACTGTGCTGACCGCACTAGAGTCTTTCTAGCATGGGGCACTGTGCTGACCACACTTGTCTTTCCAGCATGGGGCACTGTGCTGACCACAGTAGAGTCCTGTCCAGCATGGGGCTCTTTGATAACCACACTAGAGGCCTGTCCAGCATGGGGCACTGTGATCAGCACACTAGAGCCCTGCCCAGCATGGGGCACTATGCTGACCACAGTAGAGTCCTATCCAGCATGGGGCACTGTGCTGACCACACTAGAGTCTTTCTAGCATGGGGCACTGCGCTGACCACACTAGTCTTTCCAGCATGGGGCACAGCGCTGACCACAGTAGATCCCTTCCCAGAATGGGGCACTGTGTTGTCCACACTAGAATCCTGCCCAGCATGGGGCACTGTGCTGACCACACGAAATTCCTGCCCAGCAAGGGGCACTGTGCTGACCACACTAGTGCACTGTTCAGCATGGGGCACTGTGCTGACCGCATTCGATCCCTTCCCAGCATGGGGCACTGTGCTAACCAGACTAGAGCCCTGCTTAGCATGGGGCACTGTGTTGACCACACTAGAGCCCTGTCCAGCATGGGGCACTGTGCTAACCACACTAGAGTCCTGCCAAGCATGGGGCACTGAGCTGACCACACTAGAGCCCTGCCCTGAATGGGTTACAGTGCTGACCACACTGGAGTCTTGTGCAGCATGGGGCACTGTGCTGACCACATTAGATCACTTCCCAGAATCGGGAACTGTACTGACCATGCTTGAGCCCTGTCCAGCATGGGGCACTGTGCTGACCACGCTTGTGCACTGTCCAGCATGGGGCACTGTGCTGACCACATTCGATGCCTTCCCAGCATGGGTCACTGTGCTGACCACACTAGAATCCTGCCCAGCATGGAGCACTGTGCTGATTACACTAGTGCACTGCCCAGCATGGGGCACTGTGCTGACCACATTCGATCCCTTCCCAGCATAGGGCACTGTGTTGAACACACTAGTGCCATGTCCAGCATGGGGCACTGTGCTGACCACACTAGAGACCTGCCCAGCATGGGGCACTGTGCTGGCCACACTAGTGCACTGTCCAGCATGGGGCACTGTGCTGACCACACTAGATACCTGCCCAATATGGGGAACCGTGCTGACCACACTATTTCACTGTCCCGCATGGGGCACTGTTCTGATCACACTGGAGCCCTACCCAGCATGGGGCACTGTGCTGATCACACTAGCGTCCTGTCCAGCATGGGGCACTGTGATCACCACACTAGAGCCCTGCCCAGCATGGGGCACTGTGCTGACCGCACTAGAGTCTTTCTAGCATGGGGCACTGTGCTGACCACACTTGTCTTTCCAGCATGGGGCACTGTGCTGACCACAGTAGAGTCCTGTCCAGCATGGGGCTCTTTGATAACCACACTAGAGGCCTGTCCAGCATGGGGCACTGTGATCAGCACACTAGAGCCCTGCCCAGCATGGGGCACTATGCTGACCACAGTAGAGTCCTATCCAGCATGGGGCACTGTGCTGACCACACTAGAGTCTTTCTAGCATGGGGCACTGCGCTGACCACACTAGTCTTTCCAGCATGGGGCACAGCGCTGACCACAGTAGATCCCTTCCCAGAATGGGGCACTGTGTTGTCCACACTAGAATCCTGCCCAGCATGGGGCACTGTGCTGACCACACGAAATTCCTGCCCAGCAAGGGGCACTGTGCTGACCACACTAGTGCACTGTTCAGCATGGGGCACTGTGCTGACCGCATTCGATCCCTTCCCAGCATGGGGCACTGTGCTAACCAGACTAGAGCCCTGCTTAGCATGGGGCACTGTGTTGACCACACTAGAGCCCTGTCCAGCATGGGGCACTGTGCTAACCACACTAGAGTCCTGCCAAGCATGGGGCACTGAGCTGACCACACTAGAGCCCTGCCCTGAATGGGTTACAGTGCTGACCACACTGGAGTCTTGTGCAGCATGGGGCACTGTGCTGACCACATTAGATCACTTTCCAGAATCGGGAACTGTACTGACCATGCTTGAGCCCTGTCCAGCATGGGGCACTGTGCTGACCACACTAGTGCACTGTCCAGCATGGGCACTGCGCTGACCACATTCGATCTCTTCCCAGCATTGGGCACTGTGTTGAACACATTAGTGCCGTGTCCAGCATGGGGCACTGTGCTGATCACACTAGAGCCCTGCTTAGCATGGGGCACTGTGCTGGCCACACTAGTGCACTGTCCAGCATGGGGCACTGTGCTGATCAAACTAGATCCCTGCCCAACATGGGGAACCGTGCTGACCACACTATTTCACTGTCCAGCATGGGGCACTGTCCTGACCACACTAGAGTCCTGCCCAGCATGGGGCACTGTGCTGCTCACACTGGAGCACTGTCCAGCATGGGGCACTGTCCTGACTGTACTAGAGCCCTGCCCGGCCTGGGGCACTGTGAAGTTTCAGCAGCAGATGGACTGCGACAGGGGTGAAGTTGTCGATGTTACTGAGGTGGAAATAGACGGTTGAAATGATATCCTGAAAATGAGGTTAAATCTCATTTTGTGGTCAAATGTGACACCAACGTTGCAAACAGACTGTTTGAATCTGAGACCGTTAACAGGGAGAGTAATGGAATCAATAGCAAGGTAACAGAGTTGGAGTGGAGAGTCAAAACAATGGCTTCAGTCTTCCCAATATTTAATTGGAGGAAATTTCTGCTCATCCAGTTCTGGATGTCGCATAAGCAGTCTGATAATTTAAAATCAGTGGAGAAGTGGGGAGAGGTGATGGTGAGGTAAACTTTATGGAAGCCTTTGATAAAACAATGGAAAGGTTTGATAAGGGTGGTGTGATTGAGGTTATATATATATATATATATATATATATATATGGACTTTCAACTGTGTTTGATCAAGTGTCATTCAATAGACAGGTTAAGGAAACTGAACCCTATGGACGAAAGGGGCAATGACAGTGTGGATATAACATTGGCTAAGGAATATTAAACAGAGAGAAGTGGTGAAAAGTTGTTGTTCAGACTCAATGCGAGTATACAGTGGTGTTCCTCAGGGCTCGCAATTGGGACCACTGCTCTTTTTGCGATTGGAAATCCCAGGGTGGGGAGGGCAGAGACCCCTCCTCCTCCCTCTTTAAAGAGCTTCCCCTCTCTGCAGCCTCTGCTCCATGTGTTGGTCATGTTACAGACCCAGAGACACTGTAACTACAGTTCCCTTACCTCGTCCAGAGTTGGGTCAGAAAATCCTCTGTCGTCCCTGAATCTCTGCAGCAGCTCATAACACAACCTCCAGAAAACCATCCACAGCATTCTACTAACTTTACAATAGCAGAAGTAAGTCAAAAGCTCCTCACCTGTAAGTTGAGTGCAAAAGTACACACATACGAATGAGGAGCAGAAGTAGGCCATTCGGCCCCTCGAGCCTTCTCTGAAGTTCAATAATAACATGGCTGATCTGGTTGTGTTTTGAATTCCTCTCTCCCATCTTACCCCGATAGCCTTTCATTCTCTTGACTAACAAGAATCTCTCTACCTCCACCTTAAAAATATTCAATGACCCCGCCTCCACGACCTTCTGTGGCAGAGAGTTCAAAAGTCACACAACCCTCTGAGAGAAAAATGTTCTCCTCATCTCTGTCCTGAAGGGGCAACCCATAATTTCAAAACAGTGCTCCCAAGTTCTGGACTCGCCCACAAGAGGAAACATCCTTTCCACATCCACCTTGTCAAGACCTTTCAGATTCTTGTAAAGCTCAATCAAGTCTCCCCTAACTCTTCTAAACTCCAGTGAAAACAAGCCTGTCTGTCCAACTTTTCCTCATAAGACAACCCGCTCATTCCTATTATCAATCTAGTAAACTACCTCTGAACCGCCTCCAAAGTATTCACATCCTCCCTTAAATAAGGAGACCAAAACTATAGACAGTATTCGACATGTGGTCTCACCAATGCCCTGTATAACTGAAGCATCACATGCTGAGTTTTATTTTCAATTCCTCTTGTAATAAAGGATAGAATTCCATTCGCCTTCTTTATTACTTGCTGTACCTACCAACTAACTGTTTGTGACTCATGCACTAGAACACCTAGATCCCTAAGCACCTCGGAATTTTGCAGTCGTCCTACCAAAGTGAACAACTTCACATTTTCCCACATTATACTCCATCTGCCACATTTTTGCCCACTCACTCAACCTATCTTTATCGGTCTGCAACCTCCTTATGTCCTCTTCACAACATACTTTCCTACCTATCTTTGTACCACCTGCAAATTTAGCTACCATGCCATCGCTTCCCTCATCTAGGTCATTAATATAAATTGTAAAAAGTTGAGGCCCCAGCACCCTGATGGACTCCACTCGTCACATCTTGCTAATCTGAAAATGACCCATTTATGCATACTTACTGTTTTCTGAAAATGGCCAATCTTCGATCCAAGCTAATATGTTATCCCCTACACATGAGCTCCTACTTTGTGCAATCACCTTTTATGTGGCACCTAGTCTAATGCCTTCTGGAAATCCAAGCGCAGTCTGTCAAAGGGCTCCCCTTTATCCATATCGCATGTTACTCCTTCAAAGAACTTCAATAAATTGGTTAAACATGATTTCCCTTTCACAAAACCATGCTGTATATTCGCGATTACCTTGAGTTTTTCTTAAGTGCCCAGCGAAAGCCTCCTTAATGATCGATTCTAACACATTCCCCATGACAGATGTCAAGCTAACTGGCCTATAGTTACCTGTTTTCTGCCTCCCCCTCTTCTTGAATAGAGGGATTATATTTGCTAATTTCCAGTCTGATGGACCCTTTCCAGAATCTCGCGAGTTTTGAAAAAATAACACCCACACATCTACTACCTCATTAGCCACATCTTTTAAGGCCCTAGGATGAAGTCCATCAGGACCCGGGGACTTGTCAGCCCACAACTCCATCAGTTTGTTCAGTGATGCTTCCCTGGCAATTGTATTTTCTCCAACTTCCTCTATTCCTTCCACCTCCTGATTTACAGCTATTACTGGAATGTTTCGTGCATTCTCTATAGTGAAGACAGAAGCTAAATATTTGTTCATTGCCTCCGCCGTTTCCTTATTATATACCATTAACTTTGCATTCTCGCTGTCCAGAGGACCAACACTCTCTTTACTTATTCTTGTCCTTTTTAAATACCTGTAGAAACTCTTGCTATCCATTTTGACATTTCTAGCTAGCTTCCTCTGATACTCTAATGTCTTTCTCCTGATTAACCCTTCAGTCATTGTCTGCTGTTCTTTATATTCTGACCAATCATTAAAACTGCCACTTATTTCTGCACAATGAAAAGCCTTTTCCTTCAGTGTCAAGTTTTCCTTAACTTCGTTAATTAACCGCAGACGGTGGGTCCGCCCCCTTATAGCAGGAATAAACTTATTCTGGAGTATTTTGAAATATTCCCATAAATTTCTGCCACTGCTTCTCTAATTATGTATTGCCAGGCCTTGTAACCCAGTTCACTTCAGCTAGCTCAGTTTTCATGCCCAAATAGTTTCCCTTATTCAAGTTTATTCAGACCAGGGGACTGCTAGGTAAGTAAAAACTATATATTTGGGCGGATTAAAATCACTTTCTTACTTTGACAGAACGGGAGGTGCGGCGCGAACTTGCAGCTGGGAGGTCAGTTTCAGTGTAAGTTAAGGTTAATTCCCTTTTGTTTTCGGAGGACCAGGGGACTGCTGGGTAAGTAAAAACTATATATTTGGGCTGTTTAAAAGCACTTTCTTACTTTGACAGAACCGGAGGTGCGGCGCGAACTTGCAGCTGGGAGGTCAGTTTCAGTGTAAGTTAAAGTTAATTCCCTTTTGTTTTCGGAGGACAAGGGGACTGCTGGCTAAGTAAAAACTATATATTTGGGCTGTTTAAAATCACTTTCTTACTTTGACAGGAGCAGAGGTGCGGAGCGAACTTTGCAGCTGGGTGGTCAGTTTCAGTGTAAGTTAAAGTTAATTCCCTTTTGTTTTCGGAGGACCAGGGGACTGCTGGGTCAGTAAAAACTATATATTTAGGCGGTTTAAAATCACTTTCTTACTTTGACAGAAGCGGAGGTGCAGAGCTAACTTACAGCTGGGAGGCCAGTTTCAGTGTAAGTTAAAGTTAATTCCCTTTCGTTTTCGGAGGACCAGGGGACTGCTGGATAATTAAAAACTATATATTTGGGCTGTTTAAAATCACTTTCTTACTTCGACAGAAGCGGAGGTGCGGAGCAAACTTGCAGCTGGGAGGTCAGTTTCAGTGCAAGTTAAAGTTAATTCCCTTTTGTTTTCTGAGGACCAGGGGACTGCTGGGTAAGTAAAAACTATATATTTGGGCGGGTAAAATCACTTTCTTACTTTGACAGAAGCGGAAGTGCAGAGCTAACTTACAGCTGGGAGGTCAGTTTCAGTGTAAGTTAGAATAATTCCCTTTTGTTTTCGGAGGACCAGGGGACTGCTGGGTAAGTATAAACTATATATTTGGGCGGTTTAAAATCACTTTCTTACTTTGACAGAACGGGAGGTGCGGCGCGAACTTGCAGCTGGGAGGTCAGTTTCAGTGTAAGTTAAGGTTAATTCCCTTTTGTTTTCGGAGGACCAGCGGACTGCTGGGTAAGTAAAAACTATATATTTGGGCTGTTTAAAAGCACTTTCTTACTTTGACAGAACCGGAGGTGCGGCGCGAACTTGCAGCTGGGAGGTCAGTTTCAGTGTAAGTTAAAGTTAATTCCCTTTTGTTTTCGGAGGACAAGGGGACTGCTGGGCAAGTAAAAACTATATATTTGGGCTGTTTAAAATCACTTTCTTACTTTGACAGGAGCAGAGGTGCGGAGCGAACTTTGCAGCTGGGAGGTCAGTTTCAGTGTAAGTTAAAGTTAATTCCCTTTTGTTTTCGGAGGACCAGGGGACTGCTGGGTCAGTAAAAACTATATATTTAGGCGGTTTAAAATCACTTTCTTACTTTGACAGAAGCGGAGGTGCAGAGCTAACTTACAGCTGGGAGGCCAGTTTCAGTGTAAGTTAAAGTTAATTCCCTTTCGTTTTCGGAGGACCAGGGGACTGCTGGATAAGTAAAAACTATATATTTGGGCTGTTTAAAATCACTTTCTTACTTCGACAGAAGCGGAGGTGCGGAGCAAACTTGCAGCTGGGAGGTCAGTTTCAGTGCAAGTTAAAGTTAATTCCCTTTTGTTTTCTGAGGACCAGGGGATTGCTGGGTAAGTAAAAACTATATATTTGGGCGGGTAAAATCACTTTCTTACTTTGACAGAAGCGGAGGTGCAGAGCAAACTTGCAGCTGGGAGGTCAGTTTCAGTGCAAGTTAAAGTTAATTCCCTTTTGTTTTCGGAGGACCAGGGGACTGCTGGGTAAGTAAAAACTATATATTTGGGCGGTTTAAAATCACTTTCTTACTTTGACAGAAGCAGAGGTGCAGAGCGAACTTACAGCTGGGAGGTCAGTTTCAGTGTAAGTTAAAGTTAATTCAATTTTGTTTTCGGAGGACCAGGGGACTTCTTTTTCTTTTTTTCTTTGGGGCCTCCTTATCTCGAGAGACAATGGATAAGCGCCTGGAGGTGGTCAGTGGTTTGTGAAGCAGCGCCTGGAGTGTCTATAAAGGCCAATACTGGAGTGACAGGCTCTTCCACAGGTGCTGCAGAGAAATTTGTTTGTCGGGGCTGTTGCACAGTTGGCTCTCCCCTTGCACCTCTGTCTTTTTTCCTGCCAACTACTAAGTCTTTTCGACTCGCCACAATTTAGCCCTGTCATTATGGCTGCCCGCCAGCTCTGGCGATTGCTGGCAACTGACTCCCACGACTTGTGATCAATGTCTCACGATTTCATGTCGCGTTTGCAGACGTCTTTATAGCGGAGACATGGATGGCCGGTGGGTCTGATACCAGTGGCGAGCTCGCTGTACAATCTGTCTTTGGGGATCCTGGCATCTTCCATGCGGCTCACATGGCCAAGCCATCTCAAGCGCTGCTGACTCAGGAGTGTGTATAAGCTGGGGGTGTTGGCCGCTTCAAAGACTTCTGTGTTGGAGATATAGTCCTGCCACCTGATGCCAAGTATTCTCCGAAGGCAGCGAAGATGGAATGAATTGAGACGTCGCACTTGGCTGGCATACGTTGTCCAGGCCTCGCTGCCGTAGAGCAAGGTATTGAGGACACAGGCCTGATACACTCGGACTTTTGTGATCCGTGTCAGTGCGCCATTTTCCCACACTCTCTTGGCCAGTCTGGACATAGCAGTGGAAGCCTCACCCATGCGCTTGTTGATTTCTGCATCTAGAGACAGGTTACTGGTGATAGTTGAGCCTAGGTAGGTGAACTCTTGAACCACTTCCAGAGCGCGGTCGCCAATATTGATGGATGGAGCATTTCTGATGTCCTGCCCCATGATGTTCGTTTTCTTGAGGCTGATGGTTCGGCCAAATTCATTGCAGGCAGCTGCAAACCTGTCGATGTGACTCTGCAGGCACTCTTCAGTGTGAGATGTTAAAGCAGCATCGTCAGCAAGGAGGAGTTCTCTGATGAGGACTTTCCGTACTTTGGACTTCGCTCTTAGACGGGCAAGGTTGAACAACCTCCCCCCTGATCTTGTGTGGAGGAAAATTCCTTCTTCAGAGGATTTGAACGTATGTGAAAGCAGCAGGGAGAAGAAAATCCCAAAAAGTGTGGGTGCGAGAACACAGCCCTGTTTCACTCCACTCAGGATAGGAAAGGGCTCTGATGAGGAGCCACCATGTTGAATTGTGCCTTTCAAATTGTCATGGAATGAGGTGATGATACTTAGTAGCTTTGGTGGACATCTGATCTTTTCTAGTAGTCTGAAGAGACCACGTCTGCTGACGAGGTCAAAGGCTTTGGGGAGATCAATGAATGCAATGTAGAGGGGCATCTGTTGTTCATGGCATTTCTCCTGTATCTGACGAAGGGAGAACAGAATGTCAATGGTCGATCTCTGCACGAAAGCCACACTGTGCCTCAGGGTAGACGCGCTCGGCCAGCTTCTGGAGCCTGTTCAGAGCGACTCGAGCAAAGACTTTCCCCACTATGCTGAGCAGGGAGATTCCACAGTAGTTGTTGCAGTCACCGCGGTCACCTTTGTTTTTATAGAGGGTGATGATATTGGCATCGCGCATGTCCTGGGGGTACTACTCCCTTGTCCCAGCACAGGCATAGCAGTTCATGTAGTGCTGAGAGTATAGCAGGCTTGGCACTCTTGATTATTTCAGGGGTAATGCTGTCCTTCCCAGGGGCTTTTCCGCTGGCTAGAGAATCAATGGCATCACTGAGTTCCGATTTGGTTGGCTGTATGTCCAGCTCATCCATGACTGGTAGAGGCTGGGCTGCATTGAGGGCAGTCTGAGTGACAGCATTCTCCCTGGAGTACAGTTCTAGGTAGTGCTCAACCCAGCGGTCCATCTGTTTGCGTTGGTCAGTGATTATGTCCCCCTATTTAGATTTGAGGGGGGCGATCTTCTTGATGGTTGGCCCAAGAGCTCTCTTCATGCCATCATACATTCCTCTGATGTTTCCGGTGTCTGAGGCCAGCTGAATATGACTGCATAGGTGTTGCCAGTAGTCGTTTGCGCAACGCCTAGCTGTTCTTTGAGCAGTACTTCTGGCTGCTTTAAGTGCTGCGGATGTTAAATCGCTGGGGGCTTTCTTGTCGTTCAACAGAGCAATGCGCTTAGCGGCAATGACAGGTTCCAGCTCTTCATTATGAGATTGAAACCTGTCTGCATTTCTCTTCGCACTTTTGCCGTAGGTGGTCAAAGCTGACTCATAGATGGCGTCTCTGATGTGGGTCCACTTGGTCTCAGCATCCCCTGTGGGAGTGTTTTGAAGGGCTGTTACAAGTGAATTTGGAATTTTTTGTAACAGCTGTGGGTGAGAAATTCTGCTCGTGTTGATGCGCGGGTGGCCCTTCTGCTTGGAATGATGCAACTTCTTTGGTCTGAGTCTAACCTTGCTGCACACCAGGGAGTGGTCGGTGTCGCAGTCCGCACTGTGGAAGCTGCGTGTGATTTGAACACTGTTTAAGGCGGCTCGCCTTGTGACAATGAGGTCTAGCTGGTGCCAAAGACGCGATCTTGGGTGCCTCCATGTAACCTGGTGACAGGGTTTAGTGTGAAAGAACGAGTTGGTGATGCAGAGGTTATGATAGGTACACAACTCAAGCAGTCTCTGCCCGTTCTCATTCATCCTTCCAACGCCATAGCGACCAAGGCAGGAGGGCCATGAGTCATGGTCGGCCCCAACCCTGGCATTAAAGTTCCCCAGCAGGAATAGGTGTTCGGTGTTGGGGATGCTGCTAATGATGTTATGGAGTTGTTCATAGAACTGGTCTGTAGCTTCAGGTGGGGAGCAGAGTGTTGCAGCATAGATGCTGAGTAGGTGTGCTGGACCAGAGGTGGTGAGCAGTCGGATGGACAGTATGCATTGCGAGCCATTTGAGGGAGGCTCTATCATGCTGAGCAAGGAGTTTCTGATGGCGAAGCCCACTCCATGCTGTCTTGGTTCTTCAGGATACCTTCCCTGCAAGAAGAAGGTGTGGTCTTGCTCTGCTAGAAAACCACTCGCGGGGAGGCGAGTCTCCTGAAGTGCTGCAATGTCCACATTGAATCTACTGAGCTCGTTGTTAATGATGGCGGTCTTCCGAGAATCGTTGATTTGAGTAAGGTCTTCCGACAGGCCAGGACACATAGTTCTGACGTTCCAGCTTGCAAAGCGAAGGGCTGGTACCTTCTTTCCTTTTTTCATGTTGTTTGGTGCGGTGCATCAGTCCACCTTTCGGGCAATGACCCTGAACTCCAAGCACCCATTGAAGCAGGCAGACTGTGGCGGGACTGAACCTGATTGACCGGGGGATGCCCGGTTTGAGGCGGGCGGTAGCTGTCCAGTGAGGTGCAATGACCTCTTCCACCGACAAAGGCCGTGGCGCCCAGTTTCTACGCCAATTTATCTGGACTTATAACCCGTAACTGCTGCCTTCCGTGTTGTTTTAGTCGCTGTGAGGCAACTATGGAGTGACCTCTCCATGGCGCATGCCTGGGCAAATTTATGGAGGTTGAGAGTTGCCCAGTCGTCAAAACCCCCCTCTCGGCCTTTCTGGTGGGGTCCAAAGGAGTGCAGGACATGACGTTTGGCACCAGTATGGCTGCAGGAACTGCAGGAAACATGCCAAAGGTGACACATGACCGCCTACAGGGTTCCGCTCTGGATTATCTGTTCGGGTTTACTCCCTGAGCCTTGGTCTCTTCCGAGACGCCCACAAGGCAGTGGGGTTGCTGGGGCCCCTACACAGGTGTAGGATGGTGCCGGTGGGAGGAGGGGATGCAAGGGGGAGGGGTTGAGGGAGGGGGTGGCGGGGTGCAGGGGAAGGGGGTGCGGGGTGAAGATGGTGCGAGGGTAGGCGGGCTGGGACGGGGTTGTAAGGGGGTGAGCTGAGAGAGTGGAGCAGGGAAGGGGACGGGGGGTGGAAGGGGGGGGAAGCTGGTGCAGGTAATAAGTCATTTCCTCAGTGCCCACCATCGACGTCCCGAAAGCTCATCCACGTCCTTCGGGAGGTGAAGCATCATTTGGCAGACTTAGAGGTGATTACATTTGCTAAGGGTTTTTTTTTTTTGCAGTGGTTTAAATAAAGGCATGCAGCATTGCCGACAGTGCGCTACAGATGCTCTCCGAGCCATCTCCCGCGGGCGCTTTGAAGTTGCGGCCGGGAGGGCCGTTCGTGGATTTTTTGGGTGTTCGGGGCACCTTTTCTCACGACTTCTCTCGGTTCCCGCTGCTCCTTCTTCACCTCAACGGTCTTACCGCACGCCGTGGCTGCAGACACTCTGGGCAGTGAGGACAGCAGTATCGGAGATTGAAGAATCAGCAGCTGTGCTCGTCAGTTTCATCCGGATCAATTTCATTGAGAAAACAAAGAGCAGGTGTGGCTGGGGGAGGGCAGTGGGCCCAGGTAACATACACTAAACTAACTGTTAGCCTTTAGATAGGGCTAAAATGAACTGATTTAAAGAGCCAGGGGAATTTAAACAGTTTAAGAGGGCAGATTGGGGGAGAAAACGTTAGGGATGGGAGCATATGGCCATGGATAGAGTTGAACAGCAAGGGAGCTTCCTAGGGAGCTTCCAGCTCAGGGGCCAGGGGACTGCTGGGTAAGTAAAAACTATATATTTGGGCGGTTTAAAATCACTTTCTTACTTTGACAGGAGCGGAGGTGCGGCGCGAACTTGCAGCTTTGAGGTCAGTTTCAGTGTAAGTTAAAGTTAATTCCCTTTTGTTTTCGGAGGACCAGGGGACTGCTGGGTAAGTAAAAACTATATATTTGGGCGGTGGCTGTACCCGAGACAACACACGTGTAGTGTCTCCCACCCGCCCTCCTCCTCTAACCAAAAGAAAGGACTCTAGTGTGTTGATAAGGTAAGCTTTTTATTTAAAATGTTCTGTCCGTCGGATTGCTAACCTAACAAGTTTTGACTTTTTTTTTTGGTTTTTCAGTAGATTTGTTGGGAATTTAGAATAGTGGGAATGGAGGTTAAGGCAGTTGAATGTTCCTCCTGCAGTATGTGGGAGGTAAGGGTCGCCAAGAGTGTCCCTGCTGACTGCATCTGCGGGAAGTGCACCCAACTCCAGCTCCTCGAGAACCGCGTTAGGGAACTGGAGCTGGAGCTGGATGAACTTCGGATCATTCAGGAGGCGGAGGGGGTTATTGAGAGGAGTTACAGGGAGGCAGTCAGACCTCAGGTAAAAGAAGTAGGTAGATCGGTTACCGGCAGGGAAGGAGAGGGAACCAGCAGGCAGTGCAGGGATCCCCTGTGGCCGATTCCCACAACAACAGGTGTACCGTTTTGGATACTGTTGAGGGGGACGAATTACCAGGGGTAAGCAATGGGGTACAGGTCTCTGGCACAGAGTCTGTCCCTGTTGCTCAGAAGGGAAAGGGGAAGAGGAGAAGAGCATTACTCATTGGGGACTCCATTGTTAGGGGAACAGATAGGAGGTTCTGTGGGAACGAGAGAGACTCACGGTTGGTGTGTTGGCTCCCAGGTGCCAGGGTTCGTGATGTCTCGGATCGTGTTTTTGCGATCCTTAAGGGGGAGGGGGAGCAGCCCCAAGTCGTGGTCCACATAGGCACCAACGACATATGTAGGAAGAGAGATGGGGATTTAAGGCAGAAATTCAGGTGGAAGCTTCGAGCGAGAACAAACAGAGTTGTTATCTCTGGGTTGTTGCCCGTGCCACGTGCTAGCGAAGCGAGGAATAGGGAGAGAGAGGAGTTGAACACGTGGCTGCAGGGATGGTGTAGGAGGGAGGGTTTTGGATTCCTGGATAATTGGGGCTCTTTCTGGGGTAGGTGGGACCTCGACAAACAGGATGGTCTTCACCTGAACCAGAGGGGTACCAATATCCTGGGGGGGGGGGGGGGAGATTTGCTAGTGCTCTTCGGGGGGGTTTAAACTAATTCAGCAGGGGAATAGGAACCTAAATTGTAGTACCAGTGTACAGGATGTTGAGAGTAGTGAGGTCAGGGATAAGGTTACAAGGACGCAAGAGGGCACTGGCAAGCAGGAACTTGGTTTAAAATGTGTCTACTTCAAAGCCAGGAGCATCCGGAATAAGGTGGGTGAGCTTGCAGCATGGGTTGGTACCTGGGATCTCGATGTTGTGGCCATTTCGGAGACATGGGTAGAGCAGGGGCAGAAATGGATGTTGCAGGTTCCGGGATTTAGATGTTTTTGTGAGAACAGAGAAGATGGTAAAAGAGGTGGGGAGGGGGGTGGCATTCTTAATCAAGGAGAGTATTACAGCGGCAGAAAGGACGTTTGAAGACTCGTCTACTGAGGTAGTATGGGCCGAGGTTAGAAACAGGAATGGAGAGGTCACCCTGTTGGGAGTTTTCTATAGAACTCCGAATAGTTCCAGAGATGTAGAGGAAAGGATAGCGAAGATGATTCTCGACAGGGGCGAGAGTAACAGGGTAGTTGTTATGGGGGACTTTAACTTTCCAAATATTGACTGGAAATACTATAGTTCGAGTACTTTAGATGGGTCAGTTTTTATCCAGTGTGTGCAGGAGGGTTTTCTGACACAGTATGTAGACAGGCCAACCAGGGGCGATGCCACATTGGATTTGGTACTGGGTAATGTACCCGGCCAGGTGTTAGATTTAGATGTAGGTGAGCACTTTGGTGATAGTGATCACAATTCGGTTAGGTTTACCTTAGCGATGGGCAGGGACAGGTATATACCGCAGGGCAAGAATTATAGCTGGGGGAAAGGAAATTATGATGCGATTAGGCAAGATTTAGGATGCGTAGGATGGGGAAGGAAACTGCAGGGGATGGGCACAATCGAAATGTGGAGCTTATTCAAGGAGCAACTACTGCGTGTCCTTGATAAGTATGTACCTGTCAGGCAGGGAGGAAGTTGTCGAGCGAGGGAGCCACGGTTTACGAAAGAAGTTGAAGTGCTTGTCAAGAGGAAGAAGAAGGCTTATGTTAGGATGAGACGTGAAAGCTCAGTTAGGGCGCTTGAGAGTTACAAGCTAGCCAGGAAGGATCTAAAGGGAGAGCTAAGAACAGCAAGGAGAGGACACGAGAAGTCATTGGCGGATAGGATCAAGGAAAACCCGAAGGCTTTCTATAGGTATATCAGGAATAAAAGAATGACTGGAGTGAGATTAGGGCCGATCAAGGATAGTAGTGGGAAGTTGTGTGTGGAATCAGAGGAGATAGGGGAAGCGTTAAATGAATATTTTTCGTCAGTATTTACAGCAGAGAAAGAAAATGTTGTCGAGGAGAAAACTGAGATTCAGACTACTAGGCTAGATGGGATTGAGGTTCACAAGGAGGAGGTGTTAGCAATTTTGGAAAGTGTGAAAATAGATAAGTCCCCTGGGCCAGATGGGATTTATCCGAGGATTCTATGGGAAGCCAGGGAGGAGATTGCAGAGCCTTTGTCCTTGATTTTTATGTCGTCATTGTCGACAGGAATAGTGCCGGAAGACTGGATGATAGCAAATGTTGTCCCCTTGTACAAGAAGGGGAGTAGAGACAGCCCTGGTAATTATAGACCTGTGAGCCTTACTTCGGTTGTGGGTAAAATGCTGGAAAAGGTTATAAGAGATAGGATTTATAATCATCTTGAAAAGAATAAGTTCATTAGCGATAGTCAGCACGGTTTTGTGAAGGGTAGGTCGTGCCTCACAAACCTTATTGAGTTTTTCGAGAAGGTGACCAAACAGGTGGATGAGGGTAAAGCAGTGGATGTGGTGTATATGGATTTCAGTAAGGCGTTTGATAAGGTTCCCCACGGTAGGCTATTGCAGAAAATACGGAAGTATGGGGTTGAAGGTGATTTAGAGCTTTGGATCAGAAATTGGCTAGCTGAAAGAAGACTGAGGGTCGTGGTTGATGGCAAATGTTCATCCTGGAGTTTAGTTACTAGTGGTGTACCGCAAGGATCTGTTTTGGGGCCACTGCTGTTTGTCATTTTTATAAATGACCTGGATGAGGGTGTAGAAGGGTTGTTAGTAAATTTGCGGATAGTGCCAAAGGATGTTGTAGGTTACAGAGGGACATAGATAGGCTGCAGAGCTGGGCTGAGAAATGGCAAATGTAGTTTAATGCGGAAAAGTGTGAGGTGAATCACTTTGGAAGGAGTAACAGGAATGCAGAGTACTGGGCTAATGGGAAGATTCTTGTTGTGTAGATGAGCAGAGAGATCTTGGTGTCCAGGTACATAAATCCCTGAAAGTTGCTACCCAGGTTAATAGGGCTGTTAAGAAGGCATTTGGTGTGTTAGCTTTTATTAGTAGGGGGATCGAGTTTCGGAGCCACGAGGTCATGATGCAGCTGTACAAAACTCTGGTGAGGCCGCACCTGGATTATTGCGTGCAGTTCTGGTCACCGCATTATAGGAAGGATGTGGAAGCTTTGGAAAGGGTGCAGAGGAGATTTACTAGGATGTTGCCTGGTATGGAGGGAAGGTCTTACTCGGTAAGGCTGAGGGACTTCAGGTTGTTTTCGTTGGAGAGAAGGAAGAGGAGAGGTGACTTAATAGAGACATATGAGATACTCAGAGGGTTAGATAGGGTGGATAGTGAGAGTCTTTTTCCTCAGATGGTGATGGAAAATACGAGGGGACATAGCTTTAAGTTGAGGGGTGAAAGATATGGAAAGATATTAGAGTTAGTTTCTTTACTCAGAGAGTAGTAGGGGCGTGGACACGCCCTGCCTGCAACAGTAGTAGACTCGCCAACTTTAAGGGCATTTAAGTGGTCATTGGATAGACATCTGGATGAAAATTGAATAGTGTAGGTCAGATGTTTTCACAGGTCGGTGCAACATCGAGGGCTGAAGGGCCTGTACTGCGCTGTAATGTTCTAATTCTAAATGAGTGAGGTATGATCTGCCTTTACTAGAGTGTCTCCGAGATGGTCTTCTGGAGCGGTACACTGAAGGACTAACTAAGAATCGGGCTATTTTATGTAACGGGAAAGGATTAGTTAATAACATTGCTGGAAAGGTGCTTTTGCGAAATAATGGCCATATTATGATGAAGCTTCACATTCCATTTGAATGTGATAATTTTGAAACTAGGGTGTTAAATCTGAACAAGGGAAACTATGAAGGTACAAGGGGCAAATTGGCAAATCAATGTTAGTAAAGAGGTCGTACTTGAAAAGTTAACTGGATTGAATGTTGATAAATCCTTGCACCAGATGAGCTACATCCCAGAGTGTTGAAGGAGGTGGCAATAGAGATGGTGGATGTATTGTTTGGTATCTTTCAATATTCTATAGATTCTGGAAGAGATCCTAAAGACTGGAAAGTAGCAAATGTAACCCCACTATTTAAGAAGTTTTGGGAGAGGGAGAATGAGAACTACAGACCTGTTAGTTTAACGTCAGTAATAGGAAAAATGTTAGAATCTATTGTAAAGGATCTGATAACTGGACACAGAAAATAATGATAAAATTGGCGGAGTCAACGTGGATTTATGAAAGGGGTATCATGTGTAACAAATCTGTTGAAGTTTTTTGAGGATATTACTTGCAGCATTACTAAAGGAGTACCAGTGGATGTGGTGTATTTGGATTTACAGAAGGCTTTTGATACGGTCCCACACAGGAGGTTAGTAAACAAAATTACAGCACATGGGATTGGGGTAATATACTGGTATGGATTGAGAATGGGGTAACAGACAGAAAAGAGAGAGTAGGAATAAACGGTTCATTCTCAGGATGGCAGGCTCTTACGAGTGGGGGTACCACAAGGATCAGCATTTGGGCCACAGATGTTCACAATCTATATAAATGATTTGGATGAGGGGACCAAATTTAATATTTACAAATTTGCTGATAATACAAAACGAGGTGGGAAAGTAAGTTGTGAAGAGGATGCAAGGAGGTTTCAAGCGGATTTGGACAGGCTAAGTGAATGGGCTAGAATATGGCAGCGGGAATATAATATGAATAAGTGTCAAGTGATCCTCTCCGGTAAAAAAAAACAGAAAGACAGAATATTTTTTGACTGGTGAGAGGTTGGGAAGTGCTGATTTCCAAAGGGACCTGGGTGTCCTTGTTCATGATTCCATAAAAGCCAGTGTGCAGGTGCACCAATCAGTTTGGAAGGCAAATAGTATGTTGGCCTCCAGCTCAAGGGGTTTTGAGTACAGGAGTAAAGATGTCTGGCTGCAATTGCATACAACTTTGGTGAGACCACACCTGGAGTATTGTGTACAGTCTTGGTCTCCTTGCCTAAAGAAGGATATATTCGCCATACAGGGAGTACAACTGAGGTTCAGCAGATTATCGCTGGGATGGCAGGATTGTCGTATGAGGAGAGATTGAGAAAACTGGGCCTGTATTCACCCGAGTTTCAAAAAATGAGAAGTGATCTCATACAAAATGTTTACAGGGGGTGACGGGGTGAATGCAGATCGGATGTTTCCCCTGACTGGTGAGTCTTGAACCAGGGGGCATAATCTCAGAATAATGGGTAAGCAATTTAAGACTGAGATGAAGAAGAATTTCTTTACTCAGAGGGTGGTAAATATTTGGAATTCACTACCACAGAGGGTGTGGAAGATCAACACTGAGCATGTTCAAGACTGAAATCAGTGGATTTCAGGAGACAAATGGCATCAAGCGATACAGGGATAGCACGGGAATGTGGCGTTGAGATAGATGATTAGCCAGGACCTAACTCAATGACGGAGCAAGGTCGATGGGCTGAATGGTCTACTCCTGCTCTTATGTTCCTACAAGTACGTGCTTGCTATCCATCATTAATTCAAATCTCTCCAAGTTTCTGTTGATATCTTCTCTAAATATTGTTTGTAAAACATTATTCACTACTGATGTTAAACTAATTGGACTGTAACTGTTAGGAAAGTGCTCACAACATCATTAAAAAGATGCATATTTAAGGTAATTGGCAAAGAACCAGAGGCAAAATGAAGAGAATCTTCTTGCACAGCGAGTTGTCAAATTTAGAGCCCCCGGTTATCTAGAAACATACAGGGTAAGATAAATCAGAATACAGAAAGCTTATGACAGTCACAAACAAACAATACTTTCGAAATCCGGGAGGAATAAAGAAAGCGAAGGGGTGAAGTCAAAAAGGTAATTAAAAAAGCAAAGAGAGGACGCCAAAAAATATTGGCAGGTATAATCAAGGAAAATCCAAAGATGGTTTATCAGTACATTAAGAATAAAAGTATAACTAAGGAAATGGGAGGGCATATCAGAGATGTACAAGGTAGTTTATGCGTGGATGCAGAAGATCTGGGCAGGGTCCTTAATGGGTTTTATGTCTCTGTCTTCACAAAGGAGAGGGATGATGCAGACATTGTAGTTAGAGAGGAGGACTGTGAAATATTAGATATGATAAGCATAATGAGAGTGGAAGTAATAGAGGGTCTGACATCCATGGAAGTTGATAAATCACCAGGGCCAGTTGAATTATATCCCAGGCTGTTAAAGCAAGCCAGGGAGGAAATAGCAGATGCTCTGAGGATCATCTTCAGATTCTGACTAGATGCAGGCGAGGTACAAGGCCATTGGAGCTCTGTGAACGTAGTACCAATGTTTACAAATGGTGCCAAGGATAAGCAAAATAATTATAGGCTGTTTAGTCGGACCTAAAGGCCTGCTACCCGACCCAAACCGGACAAGATCTGACGACATATGTCGGGTTCAGGTCGGGTCGGGTCGCTCTTCCGGATCCAGCTTTCGAGCTCGGGTTGGGTCGGGCGGGGTCTGAGTCAGACACACACAGTGCTAACTTTTGATCGGCTGGGAGGAAAAGGGAAGTTGAGTAAGTAAGCATCAAAATTTGAAAAGCCTGCCTGAGCTGGGAGTCCGGGACGTCAAGAGGGAAACGTGCATCCGGACTCCACAGACTCTGAGTCTGCTCAGTGAGAAAGTGAATGTCTCTATGATGTCACCGCGTTCATGCTGCAGCTTCCTTCCATTCCATCCAAAAGTGCTAAGTACATTGAGTGCAATATGGTCGGGTCAGGCTCGGGCCGGGGCAGGCTCGGGTCCAATGTGGTTCTGTTGGGTTCGGTCGGGTTTTATTTCCAGACCCGAGCAGGCTTTTAGTCTGACCTCGGTGGGCACATTATTAGAATCAATTCTCAGAACTACGATAAACTGTCTCTTAGAAAGGTAAAGATTAATCTGGGATAGTCAGGTATTGTCTTACTAACTTAATTAAATTGCTTGAGGAAGTAGCAAGAAGAATTGATAAAGGTAGTGCAGTGGATGTGGTCTACATAGATTTTAGTAAGGCGTTTGACAAGGTCCCACATGGCAGACTGGTCAGAAAAGTAAATGCTCATGAGATACAGGGGAATGTGGCAAGTTGGATCCAAAATTGTCTCAATGTCAGGAAACAAAGGGTGATGGTCGGCAGATGTTTTTGTGAATGGATAGCGGTTTCCAGTGCCGTTCCACAGGGCTCAGAGATGGGTCCCTTGCAATTTGTGATAAATATTAATGCTTTGGAATTAAATATGGAAGGCATGATTGGAAAATTTGCTGATAACACAAAAATTGGTCATGTAGTCGATAGTGAAGAGGATAGCTATAGACTCGAGAATGATATCAATGGTTTGGGTGAATAGGCGGAAAAGTGACAAATGGAAGTCAGTCTGGAGAAGTGTGAGGGAATGCATTTGGGAAGGGCAAATAAAGCGAGGGAATACACAATAAATGGGATGATATTGAGAGGGGTTGAAGAAATTAGAGACCTTGGAGTGTATGTCTACAGGTCCCTAACGGTGGCCGGAAAGGTAGACAGAGTGATGAAGAAGGCGTATGGAATGCTTTCCTTTACTGGCCGAGGTATAGAATACAAAAGTAGGGATGTAATGCTGGAATTGTATAAAACACTGGTTAGGCCACAGCTGGAGTATTGTGTACAGTTCTGGTCACCACATTACAGGAAGGATATAATTGCTCTGGAGAGAGTACAGAGGAGATTTACAAGAATGTTGCCAGTGATGGAAAATTGCGTCCATGATGAAAGATTGGATAGGCACAATTGTTTTCTTTAGAACAGAGGAAGCGGAGGAGTGACTTAATTCAGGAGAACAAAATTATGAGGGGTCTATATAGAGTAGACAGGAAGGACCTGTTTTCCCCAACAGAGAGATCATTACCAGGGGGCACAGATTTAAGGTGATTGATAGACGGATTAGAGGGGACATGAGGAATAATCTTTTCACCCAGAGGGTGGTGGGTGTCTGAAACTCTCTGCCAGGAAAGGCGGGTAGCGGCAGAAACCCCCAATTCTATTAGAAGCTATCTGTACATGTACCTGAAGTGCTGTAACTGGCAAGGCTATGGACTACCTGCTGGAAGGTGGGTTTAGATTGGGCGGCTAGTTTTCTCAGCCAGCGCAGACACGATGGGCTGAATAGCCTCCTTCTGTGGCATAACGTTTCCATGGATCTGTGGTCCTTTCGTATTTGGTTGGGATCTGGAATACACTGCCTGAAATCATGTTGGAAGCAGATTCAATAATATCTTTCAAAAGGGAATTTAACAAATACTTGACAAGGAAAAATAAACAGGAGTCTGGGAAAAGAGGAGGGGAGTGGAACTCATTAAATAGGTCTTTCAAAGAGACAGCACTGACACAATGGACTGAATAGCGTCCTTCTGTGCTGCATCAGTCTCTGATTATATTAACAAGAGACACGGAGAGTGAAGAGAAAGAGAGGGGGCAAAGGAATGAAAGACGGAAAGGAAAATCGAGACAAAGTGAAAGAGAAGTTTGCACCAGTTTTCAGGGGTAGAGATTGTGATTCGTGATCTGCCCGTGGCCATTCCTGTCCAGGTAGGTGACCCACAAACTTCCTGCTGCCTCCTCATTTCCATGCATTCTACATGCTGCCCAGGTTGATCCGCGCTGCTGTCTGCACGCTTAATAGGGACCTAACTGTGTGAGAGACTGGCACGTGTTTCAGCCAGGATTTCGTTCTTAAAGGTAGTCTGTCCCTCTTAAAGTGAAGCTGCACTGAATCACAGGAGGCTGCTGCTGCTGACTGTGAATGCTGCAATTGAAGACAAGTTAAATCGAATACTAGGACAGAGAGAGAGGGCTCTGCTGTTCACAGATGTGATGCTGGAGGCCTTAGTCATGGAGGGTGACAGGAGGAAAGAGGTCATGTTTCTGTGGGGTAGGGTGGAGACCCTCAAGGAACGTCCTTCGAAGGGAATGGGAGCAGGTGGCCAGCGAGGTCAATGCAAGAAGTCTGGGCCCGAGGACCTGGCAGCAGAGCCAGAAGACGTTTAATGAGCTCACACGGGTGGTCAATGTCACTGAATTCATCTCCACATGGCATCTCCTACCCCCAACACCACCAACCTCTCAGACTGCTAAATGTACCACACTCCCATCACTTAATTTCAAAGACGTATATCAAAGCTGCTGGAATGGCTGATTGATGTAACATTCAAACCCCTCCTCACACTACCAGCGCATACTTGGTGAGCCAGAACGAGAGCCCTGTTCAGCATGGAGCAATTGCAGTGACCAGCAGCTCAGTTCATAGCAGTTTACGGATCTAAGCTTCCATGGCATTTGGCCCAGTGATGCTGGAGAGCTGAAAATAGTGGCCAGAGACAAATACAGAGGGAAATATGTTTTCTTTTAAATGGGAATTGAAGAAAGGAGTTGAAGGCAAAAGATTTGCAGGAATATGGGAATGGACAGTGGCATGGGACTTATTGGAGGGGTGAGGTCCTGGAGAGAACCAAACACATGAATGCGAATATTAAAATGAAGGTGCTGTTGGAAAGGGACTCAAGGTAAATCAGTGAGCACAGGGCGATGGGTGATCAAGATTTGGTGTGAGGTAGAATACATGCAGCAGAGTTCTCGATGGGCTGTGGTTTATGGAGGTCTGTAGCTGGTAGGGTGACCAGGATAGAATTGGAACAGTCTAGTGTAGATTTAACAGCTTTTAAGAATGGCGAAGACAAATGTACATCCCTTACAGTCAGAAACAGGGTAATCTATTATGGGGAACAAAGAAATGGCTGACCAACTAACTGCATACTTATTCTCTGTATTCACAAAGGAGGACACAAATATCATACCAGAAATGTTGGGGAACACAGGTCTTAGTGAGAGAGAGGAACTGAAGGAAATCAGTATCAGTCGAGAAATGGTGTTGGGGAAGTTGATGGGGTTGAAGGCCGATAAAACCCCAGGGACTGGTAATCTACATCGCAGAGTACTTAAGGAAGTGGCCCAAGAAATAATGGATGCATTGGTGATCAGCTTTCAAGATTCTATAAAGTCTGGGACATTTACTACAGATTGGAGGGTAGCAAATGCAACACCACTATTTAAAGAAGGAGGTAGAGAGAAAACAGGGAATTAAGGACCAGTCAGCCTGATGTCGGTAGTAGGGAAGGTTCGAGAGTCCATTAGCAACGATTTTATAGCAGAGCACTTGGAGAACAGTGGTAAAATCGGACAGATTACGAAAGGGAAATCATGCTTGCCAAATCTACTAGAATTCTTCGAGGATGTGACTAGTACAGTTGATGAGGGGGAGCCAGTGGATGTAGTTTATTTGGACTTTTAGAAGGCTTTCGACTATGTCCCGCATAAGAGCTAAGCATGTAAAATTAAAGTGCCTGGGATTGGGGGTAGTGTATTGCGATGGTTAGGAAATTGGTTGGCACGCAGGAATCAAAGAGTATGAAGAATCAAGTCTTTTTCCGAATGGCAGGCAGTGACTAGTGGGGTACTGCAGTGATCGGTGCTAGAACACCAGCTATTTACAATATATATTAACGATTTAGATGAGGGAATTATATGTAATATCTCCAAATTTGCAGATGACTCAAAACGGGGTGGGTGCGTGAGTTCTGAGGAGGATGCAAAGAGGCTTCAGGGTGATTTGGACGAGTTCAGTGAGAGGGAAAATGCATGGCAGATGCAGTATAATGTGGATAAATGAGAGGTTATCAACATTGGTAGCAAAAGCAGGAAGGCAGATTATTATCTGAACGGCTATAAACAGAGAGGGAAATATGCAACGAGACCTGGGTATTCTCGTACACCAGTCACTGACGGTGAGCATGCAACTGCAACAGGCAGTAAAGAAGGCAGATGGTATGTTGACCTTCATAGGGAGAGGATTTGAGTACAGGTGTAGGGCTGTCTTGTTGCAATTGTACAGGGCCTTTTTGAGGCCACATCTGGAATATTGTGTGCAGTGTTAGTCTCCTTATCTGAGGAAGGATGTTCTTACTATGGATGGAGCGCAGTGAAGATTTACCAGACTGATTCCTGGGAATGTGGGACTGACTTATGAGGAGACATTGAGTCGGTTAAGACTACATTCGCTGGAGTTCAGCAGAATGAGGGGGCATATATAAAATTCTAACAGGACTTGACAGCGCAGATGCAGGAACGATGTCTACGATGGTGGGGGAGTCCAGAACCAGAGGTCATATTCTAAGGATATGGGGTAAACCATTCAGGACTGAGATGAGGAGACATTTCTTCACGCAGAGAGTGATGAGCCTGTGGAAGTCGTTACCACAGAAAGCAGTTGAGGCCAAAACATTGTATGTTTTCAAGAAGGAGTTAGGTATAGCTCTTGCGGTGAAAGGGACCAAAGGATATGGGAGGAAAGCGGGAACAGGTTACTGAGTTGAACGAGCAGACATGATCATAATGAATGGTGGAGCAGGTTCGAAGGGCCGAATCGCCTACTCCTGCTCCTATTTTCTATGCTTCCATGTTAACAAAGGCACAGATGAGGGTTTATTTTGCAGATGAGCTGAGGCTGATGAGTGATATTACAGAACTGGCAGTAGGCATGGTTGGTGATGGACAGAATAAGGGGTCAGAACTCAGCTCAAGTTAAATCGAATGCACAGGAAGAAAACTGTCTGGATAAACCTCCGACATTAGCCAGTGAGGGGTACGTGGTTCATGGATAGGGGACAGGATTTCCTGTGGAGACCAATGACACGAGCTGCACTCTTCCCAAAATTAAAATTGCAAGACCATTATTTCAGTGAAGCAGGATTTACAGATCACATAGTGGGAAAGTCGGACTTATCAGAGAAAGCAACGGCAGAAAGGATGGTAGAGTAAATTACATGAACTCGAATACAAGTAGGAATGGTTTACAGAGCTCATAGCTGGAGATCGAGTTTTGCCAGCGATAACAAAAGCAGCAAGGAGGGCAGAATAAGTGACAAGAACAGTAATGTTGCTAAACTTGGTTTATGACATTAATAGCTTCATAGAGAGACTTACCAGGGACACTGATCGTAGCAAGAATGGGATAGTAAATGTGTTGAATAATCTTAAGTGCGAGATAGATCCGATCATCTGATGAGAGCCAATCATAGTTTGCAGAAAGATAGTCAAGCTCCCAGATGAAAGTCCTGCCCATTGTTGTAAGATTCAAATCTTTTGTTCTCAGACTCGGACCCATTGTTGCAACATTCCAATCAACTGTTCTCAGATTCTGACCCATTGTAGTAGCATTCCAGTCTATTGTTCTCAGGTTCTGACCCATTGTTGTAACATTTAAATCTGTTGTCTCAGAATCTGATCGATCCTCTACCTCTCTTTGGAGCCGCTGATCCCTGTTAGTGCCGGGTCTGATGCTCCCACTGATACTGTGGAATAACAGATTGAAAGGAGCCCCATATTAATAGAAGAGGGAAACTCTCCAGTGACACAATTATGATCCATGGAGACTGACATTAATTACAGTCACTGAGCAAAAAGTTTTTTTTACACAGAGGGCGGTGAGGTCTGGAACTTGCTGCCAGGGGAGGTGGTGGAAGCAGAGACGATAGCGACGTTTAAGAGACATCTTGACAAATACATGAATAGGAAGGGAATAGAGGGATGTGGGCCCTGGAAGTGCAGAAGGTGTTAGTTTAGGCAGGCATCAAGATCGGCGCAGGCTTGGAAACCGAATGGCCTATTCCTGTGCTGCACAGTGCTTTGTTCTTTGTTCCGGCGACCGTATCCCTCTATTCCCATCCTATTCATGAATCACTCACCACCCTCTGTGTTAAGAATTTGCCTCGCACATCCCCTCTAAACATTGCCCCTCGCACCTTAAACATTATGTCCCCTAGTAACTGACTCTTCCACCCTGGGAAAAAAGCTTCTGACAATACACTCTGTCCATGCCATTCATAACTTTGTAAACCTCCATCAAGTCTCCCCTCCACCTCCGTCGTTCCATTGAAAACAATCCCAGTTTATCCAACCTCTCCTCATAGCTAATGCCTCCAACCAGGCAACATCCTGGTAAAGCTCTTCTGCACCCTTTCCAAAGCCTCCACGTCCTTCTGGTAGTGTGGCGACCAGAATTGCACGCAATATTCCAAGTGCGGCCGAACTAAATTTCCGTACAGCTGCAATATGACTTGCCAATTTTTATACTCTTTGCCCCGATCTATGAAGGCAAGCATGCCGTATGCCTTCTTGAATACCTTATCCACCTGCATTGCCACTTTCAGTGACGTGTGGACCTGTACGTCCAGATCGCTCTGCCTGTCAATACTCCGAAGGGTTCTGCCATGTGCTGTATACTTCACACCTGCATTACACCTTCCAAAATGCATTGCCTCACATTTGTCCGTATTAAACACCATCTGCCATTTCTCTGCCCAAGTCTCCAACCGATCTATATCCTGCTGTATCCTCTGACAATCCTAATCACTATCCGCAACTCCACCAACCTTTGTGTCGTCCACAAACTTACTAATCAGACCAGCTACATTTTCCTCCAAATCATTTATATATACTAAAAAGAGCAAAGTTCTCAGCACAGATCCTGTGGAACACCACTAGTCACATCCCTACATTCAGAAAAGCACCCTTCCACTGCTACCCTCTGTCTTCTTTGACTGGACAAGTAATGTTAAAAATGCAACCCTTAAGTTTTTGTGCCTTTACACACGGTGCATTCACAATCAATTGGATTAATTAATCATGCAAATAGATGTAAACGGGTAAGATATAGTCGGTATTATGGAGACATGGTGACCAGGGATGGGAAATGAACATCCAGGGTTAATCAGTATTTAGGAAGGGCAGACAAAAAGCAAAGGTGGTGGAGTTGCATTGCTGGTTAAAGAGTAAGTTTAAAGAGTGGCACAGTGGCGCTGTGGTTAGCACCGCAGCCTCACAGATCCAGCGACCCGGGTTCAATTCTGGCACTGCCTGTGTGGAGTTTGCATGTTCTCCCTGTGTCCGCATGGGTTTCCACCGGGTGCTCCGGTTTCCTCCCACATGCCAAAGACTTGCTGGTTGACAATTTAATTGGCCATTTTAAATTGCCCCTAGTGTAGGTAGGTGGTAAGGAAATATAGGGACAGGTGGGGAAGTGGTAGGAATATGGAATTAGTGTAGGATAAGTATAAATGGGTGCTTGATGGTCTGCACAGACTCGAAGGGCCTGTTACAGTGCTGTATCACTAAACTAAGCTAGCTCTGATGATGTGAAGTCTGCATGGGGAGAGCTGAGAAACACTAAGGGGCAAAAAGCATGAGTGGACGTTGTATGTAGACCCCCAAAGTGTAGTGATGTTGGAAATGGCACTAAACAGGAAATTAGAGATGCATGCGACAAATTATGGGTAATCATGTAATTATGGGTGATTTTAATCTGCATATATATTGGGCAAATCAAATGAGTCACAATACTGAAGAGCATGAATTCTTGGAGTGTATACGGGATGGTTTCCTGGACCAATACGTTGAGGAACCAACTAGAGAACAGGTTATCCTAGACTGGGTGTTGTGTAATGAGAGAGGAATAATTAGCAATCTCGTGGTGCGAGAGCCCTTGGGGATGAGCGACCATAACATGATAGAATTCATCATCAAGATGGAGAGTGGCGGAGTTGATTCTGAGAATAGTGTCCTGAATCTTAGTAAAGGAAACTACGAAGGTATGAGGCGTGAGTTGTCCATGACGGATTGGGAAATGTTACTTTAAGGGATGACGGGTGGATAGGCAATGGCAAACATTTAAATAGCGCATGGATGAACTGCAACAATTGTTTATACCTGTCTGACGCCAAATTAAAATGGGAAAGGGAGCCAAGCCATGGCTTACAAGGGAAATTAGAGATAACATTAGATCCAAGGAAGAGGCATATAAATTTGCCATGAAAAACAACACACCTGAGGATTGGAGCAGTTTAAAATTCAGCAAAGGAGGACCAAGGGATTGATTAAGAAGGGAAAGTAGAGTACGAGAGCAAGCTTGCAGAGAACATAAAAACTGACTGTAAAGGTTTCTATAGCTATGTGAAGAGAAAAAGATTGGTGAAGACAAATGTAGGTCCCTTACAGTCAGAAACAGGGGCATTTATTATGGGGAATAAAGAAATGGCTGACCAACTAAATGCATACTTTGTTTCTGTCTTCACAAAGGAGGACACAACTACCATAACAGAAATGTTGGCTTAGTGAGAGAGCAGCACTGAAGGAAATCCGTATTAGCAGAGAAATGTGGCTGGGGAAATTGACGGGATTGAAGGTCGATAAATCCCAAGGGCCTGATGGTATTCTTCCCAGAGTACTTAAGGAAGTGGCCCTAGAAATAATAGATGCAATGGTGGTCATCTTCCAAGATTCTATCGCCTTTGGAACAGATCCCACAGATTGGAGGGTAGCTAATGTTCCCCCACTATTCAAAAAGGGGGGTAAAGAGAAAGCAGGGAATTATAGACGAGTCAGACTGACGTCGGTAGTTGGGAACATTCTAGATTCCATTATCAAAGATTTTATAGCAGAGCACTAGGAGAATTGGGTAGAGTCAACATGGTTTTACGAAAGGGAAATTATGCTTGACAAATCTACTCGAATTCTTCGAGGATGTAACTAGTAGAGTTGATGAAGGGCAGCCAGTAGATGTGGTCTATTTGGACTTTCAGAAGGCTTTCAACAAAGTCCCACATAAGAGATTAGCATGTAAAATTAAAGCGCATCGGATTGTGGGGTAGTGTATTGTGATGGATAGAAAATTGGTTGGCGGACAGGAAACAAAGAGTAGAGATAAATGGGTAATTTTTCCTAATGGCAGGCAGTGACCAGTGGGGTACCGCAGGGATCGGTGTGAGGACAGCAACTATTCACAATGTACATTAATGAATTAGACGAGGGAACTAAATGTAATGTCTCCAAATTTGCAGATGATACAAAACTGGGTGGGAGGGTGAGTTGTGAGGAGGGTACAGAGAGGCTTCAGGGTGATTTGGACAAGTTTAGTGAGTGGGCTAATGCATGGCAGATGCAGTATAATGTGGATAAATGTGAGGTTATCCACGTTGGTAGCAAAAACAGGAAGGCAGATTACTATCTGAACGGCTATAAACTGAGAGAGGGGAATATCCATCGAGACCTGGGTGTTCTCGTCCACCGGTTGCGAAAGGTAAGTGCGCAGGCGCAACAGGCGGTCAAAAAAAAAGGCAAATGGTATGTTGGCCTTCATAGCGAGAGGATTCGAGTACAGGAGCTGGGATGTCTTGCTGCAATTATACAGGTACTTGGTGAGGCCACACCTGGAATATTGTGTGCAGTTTTGGTCTCCTCATCTGAGGAAGGATGTTCTTACTATCGAGGGAGTGCAGTGAAAGTTTACCAGACTGATTCCTCTGATGGCGGGACTGACGTGTGAGCCTAGATTGAGTCGGTGAGGATTATAATCGCTGGAGTTCAGAAGAGTGAGGGGGGGTCTCATAGAAACCTATAAAATTCTAACAGGGTCGATGCAGGAAGGATATTCCCGAAGGTGGGGGAGTCCAGAACCAGGGGTCATAGTCTAAGGATACGGGGTAAACGATTCAGGACTGAGATGTGGAGAAATTTCATCACACAGAGAGTGGTGAGCCTGTGGAATTCGCTAACACAGGAAGCAGTTGAGGCCAAAACATTGTATGTTTTCAAGAAGGAGTTAGATACAGCTCTTCGGTCTAAAGGTATGAAAGGGTATGGGGCGAAAGCTGGAACAGGCTGCTGAGTTGGATGATCTTCCATGATCACAATGAATAGCGGAGCAGGCTTGAAGGGCCAAATGGCCTGATTCTGCTCCTATTTTCTATGTTTCTACGTAAGAGGAAAAATCCTTCCCGTATCGACTCTGTCAAGTGCCCTCAGGATCTTTTATGTGTCAATCAAATTGCCTCTTATTCTTCTAAACTCCAGCAGACACAACCTAGCCTCTCCAACCGTTCCTCATACAGCATCCCGCCCATTCCAGGTATTAGTCTGGTAAACCTTGCCTGAACTGTCCTGAGAGGACACTGAATCTCTACTGTCTTAACTTTTAACCTAGTTTCCCGGTTCACTTTTGCTAGCCATGTCTTCATATCCTTATAATTACCTTTATTTAGGTTTAAAAAACTAGACTTAGGCCCACAGTTTTCCCTTAAATCTGAACATTGAAATGCTATCATGTTTTGAACATTGTCGCCTAGAGGTTGCTTTACCAGGAGGTTCTTGATTAATCCTGTCTCATTGCACATTGCCAGTTCTAGAATAACCTGCTCTCTGGTTGGCTCGAGAACGTCCTGAATACACTCAATGTGCTAATTTTCCAGGCTACCTTTGCCAATCTGATTTGTCCAAACTACATGCAGATTAAACTCACCCTCAGTTGTTGTGGTACCTTTCTTACACACCACATGTATTTCTTCCATAAACTCTATCCGAGAAAAAACAATGTATGTCACTGAGCACATGGATGTTGCGTGCATGTGATTTAGTGTGAGTGAGGATATGGACAGCAGAGTTTTGGGTAGACTGTGGCTAATGGCGGTTTGTAATAGAGAGGGTAATCAGGAGAGCATTGGAACAATAGATTTGGCAAGGGCACGGACAAGAGTTTATGCAGCAAATGGGCTCACACGGAGAACGATATTTCAGAGGTAGTCGTTGTTAAGAACAGTAAAACATTTAATCATAGTTTATAGAATTAATAGCTGGATATAGAGACTTACCAGGCACACCAATAATAGCGAGGATTGGATAATAAATGTGTTGAATTATTATCAGTGCAAAACGGATCCAATCCTCTAACGTTATACAAGAATAATCCGCAGTAAGATAATCAAACCAAAAGGATAAACTCCTATCCATTGTTGTAACATTCCAATCTATTGTTCTCAGATTCTGATCCATTGTTGTAACATTGCAATCTACCGTTCTCAGATTCTGATCTCTCCTCTCCCCCTCTTGCTGGAGCTGCTGATCCATTAGTGCTGGGATAATGCTCTCGCGGACACTAGGAAATAACAAATTGAAAACAGTCCCTTATTAATAGAAGAAAGAAACCCTCCAGTGCCACAATTAGGGTCGATAGAGACTGACATTCATTACAGTCACTGAACAAACAGGTTCAGTTAAAGCCTTTCAATCCAACACTTTTTGTACCGCAATAATGAATGACATTTAACCATTCTGGATGGGATGTATAAGGGTTGCTGAGGTAATGAATGATGGAAATAGCAGATGCACTAGCCGGAATCTTCCAATCCTTGGATATGGGAATCGTGGCAGAGGACTGGAGAGCTGTAAATGTTGCACCCTATTTAAAAAAGGAGAGATGGAATAAGCCCTGTATTTACTGACCAGACAGTTTAACGTTCCGGGTAGGGAAATTGCAACCATCAGCCTGGACAAAGATACCTGATGATTTTAAAAACAAGGGTTTATAAATGTCAGCTACCATGAACATGTTAAAGGCGAATTGTATTGAACAAACTTGAATGATTTATTTGATATAGTACTAGAGGGGATTGATGAGGGTGGCACAGCTGTTGTTATGTATATAAACTTAGAAAAGGCATTTTATCAAGTGCCATTTAATAGACTTCTTAGGAAAACTGAACCCAATGGATCAAAGTGGCAGTGGCTGTGGAAACATCCAATTGGCTCAGGCACAGAAAATAGATTGTTTTTCAGGCTGTGGAGAAGTATACAGTGCTGTTCCGAAGACATCAATAACAACAACATATATTTATATATGAACATACGAATTAGGAGCAGGAGTAGGCCACTCGGCCCTTCGAGCCTGCTTCGCTATGCAATGAGTTCATGGCTGAACTGATTACTCCACATTTCCACCGACCATCGGTAACCTTTCACCCCCTTGCTTATCCAAAATCTATCTACCTCCGCCTTAAAAAATATTCAAAGACTCCGGTTCCACTGTCGTTTGAGGAAGAGAATTCCAAAGACTCTCTACCCTCTGAGAGGAAACAATTTCTCCTCATCTCTGTCTTAAATGGGTGATCCCTTCTTTTTAAACAGTGGCACCTTCCCCTCTCTCACTCAACGATCTGTACTTAGCAAAGGACTCAGTTTTATCCACTTTCACTCCCACCTCAATTCATGTCACGCTCAGCATGACGTTGAGCTATTTTCCACCGCCATCACCTCCTGCCCACTTCTTCAGCCAGGGATTCTTCCCCCGACCACTGGACTCACTCAGTCACCTCCAGTATTTCGCCTCTACCTGGACCCTTCCCTCTGGCCTCTTACCCCCTCTTAATCTTTTCATTGAGAACTGACGGTGAGACATTGGCCATCACAATTTCTTTGCCCCCCCCCCACTGACCATAACCTGTCTCCATCTGAACTTGCCACACCCCGTTCTCTCAGGTCTGACCCTGACATGGCGATTAAATCTGCAGACAGGGGTGGTGCTGTTGTTATCTGGAGTACCGACCTCTACCTTGCAGAGGCTCAGCGCCAACTCTCAGACACTTCTTCCTACCTCCTCCTGGACCATGACCCCTCCACGGACCAGCAAGATGCTGTCTGCTGAACACTGTCATTGACCTCATCATCTCCAGACTTTGTCTCTCTGCAGCTTCAAACCTCAGTCACACAACCCCAGATAGCCCACTTCTACCTCCTTCCTAAAATCCACATACAGGACTATCCTGGTGGACCCATCTTTTTAGACTGTTGGTGTCCCGCTTAACTTATTTCTTCCTATCTTGGCTCGATTTTTTCTCCCCTTGACAAGTCTCTTCCCTCGGACATATGTGACTCTTCTGACGCCCGAAGTCATTTTGACAATTTCCAGTTTCCTGACCCTAATCACCTCCTCTTCACTATGGATGTCCAATCTCTCTGCACCTCCATCCCCCCACCAGGACGGTTTGAGGGCTCTCCGCTTTTTCACTGAACAGAGGCCCAACCTGTCCACATCCACCACCACCCTCCTGCGCCTGGCTGAACTTGTTCTCACATTAACAACTGCTCCTTGAACTTCATTCACTTCATAGAGTCATAGATTGATACAGCACAGAAACTGGTCCTTCGGCCCTTCATGCCCATGCTGGCCATAAAGCACCTAACTATTCTAATCTCATTTTCCAGCACATGGCCCGTGGCCTTGTAGGTTATGGCATTTCAAGTGATCATCTAAATACCTCTTAAATGTTGTGAGCATTCCAGCCTCTTCCATCCCTACAGGCAGTGGGTTCCAGATTCCAGCCACCCTCTGGGTGACAACATTTTTCCTCAAATCTCCTCGAAAACCCCTGTCCCTTACCTTAAATCTATGCCCCCTGGTTATTGACACCTCCGCTAAGGGAAAGGTTTCTTCCCATCTACCCAATCTATGCCCCTCATAATTTTGTATACATCAATCAGGTCCCCACTCAGCCTTCTCTGTTCTGTGAAAACAACCGTAGCCTGCCCAGTCTCTCTTCATAGCTGAACTTCAAGTAACAAGTGTTGCTATGGGTACCCGCATGGGTCTTAACTATGCCCGTTTTATTATCGCATATGTTGAACATTCCTTATTTCAGTCCGACTCAGGTACCCTCCCTGAGCTCTTTTTTCTGGTGCATTGATAACTGCATCGGTGCTGTTTCCTGCTCGCGTCTCGAACTGGAAAACTTCATCAACTTTGCTTCCAATTTTCACCCTTCGCTCACCTTCTTGTGGTCCATCTCCAACACTTCCCTTCCCTTCCACGACTTTTCTGTCTCCATCTCCTCAGATAGGGTTCCCAACAATAGCCATTATAAGCCCACCGACTCTCACAGCTGCCTCGACTACACTTCTTCACACCCTGTCTCCTGTAAGGACTCCATTCCATTATCCCAGTTCTGCTCTGATGATGCAACCTTCCACAACAGCGTTTCTGATATGTCTTCCTTTTTCCACCACTGAAGATCCTTCCCCACCCACCACCATGACTGTGGTTGACCGGGCCTTCAAACGGGTCCGACCCATTTCTCCCACCTCGATCATCACCCCTTCCCCTCCATCCCAGACCTGTGAAAGGGTTCATCTTGTCTTCACTTTCCACCCCAGCAGCCTCCACATTCAAAGGATCATTTTCCACCATTTCCACCATCCCCAGTGTTGTGCCACTACCAAGCGCACCTTCCCCCCACCCTCCCCAGTCAGGATTCTGAAGAGATTGTTCCCTCCGTAATACCCTGGTCCACTCCTCCATCACCCCCAACATCTTGCCTCCTTCCTATGGCACCTTCCCATGCAATCACAGAAGGTGTAATACCGGTCCTTTTACCTCCTCTCTCCTCACTGTCCAAGGCCCTAAACATTCCTTTCAGGTGAAGCAGCGATTTACTTGCATTTCTTTCAGTTTAGTATACTGTATTCGCTGCTCACAATGTGGTCTTCTGTACATTAAGGATGGCAAATAAATGCTGTCCTAGCCAGCGATACGCACATCCCATGAACGAATAATAATGAAATAAAAACATTGGGGAGACCAATACAGATTGGATGACCGCTTTGTGGAACCTGTCTACTCAGACCACAAGCCAAACCCAGAGCTTCTGGTCACTTGCCACCTTAATTCAGTGCCCATCACCCACTCCGACATTTCTGTCCTCGACCTGCTGCAGTGTTCTAGTGAAGCTCAATACAAACTTGAGGGACAGAACCTCATCTTCCAATTAGACACTTTAGAGCCTCTGGATCAACACGGAGTTCAACAATTGCACACTGTCACCTAGTATTAAACATGTTTTTCATGCTTTTGCTTTCAGACAGAGCAGTTCATTATTCAGCCATTAACACTCTCTCTGAACAAATACTTTGTCTCTTGCAACAAATGTTTGCCTTGTTCTTTGTCATTTAATCTCTCTGCCCTCGGCCCTATCACAGACCTCCCCTTTTGTTGTTCTTCTCCACCTTTCACTTGTTCAAAAAAGATTGCATTTCTAATCATTGCTGGTTCTGATGAAAGGTCATCAACATGAAATATTATCTCTGCTTCTCTCTCCACTGATGCTGCCTGACAAGTTGTGTATTTACAGCATTTTCTGTTGTTTTACATATGATTGGAACCTAGTTAAGCCGAAGTCAATGGGAGAATCAACTGGTTGCAGTCATTCCTAGCCTACCATAAAGGAAGAAGGTTGTGGTTGTTGGAGGTCAATCATCTCAGTTCAAGGACATCACTGCAGGATTTCCTCAGGGTAGTGTCCTAGTCCCAAACATCTTCAGCTGCTTCATCAATGACCTTCCTTCAATCATAAGGCCAGAAGTGGGGATGTTCACTGATGACTGTACAATGTTCAGCACTATTCACGACTCCTCAGATACTGAAGACTGACATATGCAGCAAGACCTGGACAACATTCAGGCTTGAGCTGATAAGTGGCAAGTAACATTCATGCCACACAAGTGGCAGGACACAGCCATTTCCAATGAGAGAGAATCTGACCATCTCCCTTTGACATTCAATGGCATTGCCATCGCTGAATCTCCCACTATCAACATCCTAGGGGTTATCATTGTACAGAAGCTGATTTGCAGCTTCACAGGTCAGAGGCTAGGAATCCTGCGGCGAGTAACTCACCTCCTGACTCCCCAAAATCTGCCCACCATTTACAAGGCACAAGTCAGGAGTGTGATGGAATACTGTCCACTTGCCTGGATGAGCGCAGCTCCAACAACACTTCAGGAGGTCAAAGCCATCCAGGACAAAGCAGCCCGCTTGATAGTTGTGATTGGGGTGTCATTCACTCCCTCCACCACCAGCACAGGGGCAGCAGTGTGTACCATCTACAAGATGCACTGCAGCAACTCACCAGAGCTCCTTAGACTGCACCTTCCAAACCCGCGACCTCTACCAGCTAGAAGGACAAGGGGAGCGATGCATGGGAAAATCACCACATGCAAGCTCCCCTCCAAGCGACACACTATCCTGACTTGGAACTATAGCGCCGTTCCTTCACTGTCACTGGGTCAAAATCCTTGAACTCCCTTCCTAATAACACTGTAGGTGTAGCCGCACCAGATGGATTGCAGCGGTTAAAGAAGGCAGTCCACCACCACCTTCCCAAGGGAAATAAGTGATGGGCAATGAATGCTGGCCTAGCCAGCGATGCCCACATTCCATGAAATAATAAAAAGGTAACAGCTGTTCCTTCCAGCTGGACGAAAGTGGAGAGGTGTGGGAGGAAGATGGTGTCACCAACATTGTAACAGGCTTCAGTAAGTTTGTGAAGGACGAGGAGGGATAGGTTGTCTTTGTCGCAGTCACACAACATGTCAATTTTAACAATCTTATCTACATGCCCTGCCATTGAATTATTCACATGCATCCACTCTGTTGCTGCACCCCCATAAAAATTACACCCTTAATTTTCCATTGTCTTTCCTCTCCATCCTATGTAAATGTATCAATTTATGCTTCTGTTAAGGTCTATCTGCCATGTGTCCGTCCATTCCACCAACCTGTCTATATCCACTTGAAGTCTATCACTATCATCCTCACTGTGCCATACACTTCCAAGTCATGTGTCAAATGTAAATTTTTAAATTGTTCCATTTACACTCAAGTCCAAGTGGCTAATATATAACACGGAAAGTAGCAGACCTAGTAACGACCCCTGGGAAAACGTCCTCCAGTTATAAATACAACCTTTCACCGCCACCCCCCACCCCCCCCCCCCCCCACCTCTCTGCTTCATGTCATGCAGACAACATTGTCCCTTTTATTCCATGGGCTTTATCTTTACTGACAAGTATGTTAAGTGACACTTCATCAAATGCTGTTTGGAAGCAATGGGGAACGAAGAAATAGCAGACCAATTAAATACATACATAGGTTCTGTCTTCACAAAGGAGGACACAAATTACCTCCCAGTAATGTTGGGGAACATAGGTCTAGTGAGAAGGAGGAACTGTATGAAATCAGTGTTAGTAGAGAAATGGTGTTAGGGAAATTTATGGGATTGAAGGTCGATAAATCCCCCGGGCCTGATAATGCACATCCCAGAGTCCTTAGGGTAGTGACTCTAGAAATATTAGATGCATTGTTGGTCATTATTCAAAATTCTACAGACTCTGCAACAGTTCCAATGGATTGGAGGGTAGCTAATGTAACCCAACTATTTAGAAATGTAGGTAGAGACACAACAGGGAAATATAGACAGGTTAACCTGACATCAGTAGTGGGGAAAATGCTAGAGTACATTATAAAAGATGTAATAACAGAGCACGTGGAAAACAGTGACAGCATCAGACAAAGTCAACATGGATTTACGAAAGGGAAATCATGCTTGGCAAATCTACTGGATTTTTTTCAGGATGTAACCAGTAGAATAGATAAGGGAGACCCAGTGGATGTGGTGCATTTGGACTTGCCGAAGGCTTTCGATAAGGTCCCACATAAGAGATTAGCGTGCAAAATTAAAGCACATGGGTTTGGGGGTAAGATATTAACATGGATAGAGAACTAGTTGGAAGACAGGAAACAAAGAGTAGGAGTTAATGTAATATATCCAAGTTTGCAGATGACACAAAGCTGGGTGGGTGTGTGAGCAGTCAGGAGGATGCAAAGAAGCTCCAGTGTGATTTGGACAGGTTGAGTGAGTGGGCAAATTCATGGCAGATGCAGTATAATGTGGATAAATGTGAGATTATCCACGTCGGTTTCAAGAACAGAAAGGCAGATTATTATCTGAATGGCGATAGACTGGAAAAGGGGGACGTGCAGTGAGACCTGATTCTCCTTGTGCACAAGTTGCTGAAAGTAAGCATGAAGATGCAGCAGGCAGTTAAGAAGGCAAATGGTATGTTGGCCTTCATAGCGAGAGGATTCAAGTACAGGAGCAAGGATGTCTTGCTGAAATTATACAAGGCCTTGGTGAGGCCACACTTGGAGTATTGTGTGCAGTTTTGGTCTCCTTATCTGAGGAAGGATGTTCTTGCTATGAAAGGAGTGCAGTGAAGGTTCACCAGATTGATTTCTGGGATGGCAGGATTGACGTATACAGAGAGATTGGTCGATTAGGCTCGTATTTGCCAGAGTTTAGAAGAATGAGAGGGGATCTCATAGAAACCCAAAAAAATTACAACAGGACTGGACAGACTAGATGCAGGAAGGATGTTCCCGATGCTGGGGGAGTTCTGGACCGAGGTCACAGTCTAGCGATAAGGGGTAAGCCATTTAGGATTGACTTGAGGAGAGGTTACTTCACCCAGATCGTGGTTAATCTGTGGAATTCTCTACCACAGAAAGAAGTTAAGGCCATACGATTAAATATATTCAAGAAATAATTGGATACAGTTCATAGGGCTAATGGGATGAAGGAATAAAGGGAGAGAGCAGGAACAGGTTACTGAGTTTGGATAATCAGCCATGATCGGATTGCATGGCGGAGCAGGCTCGATGGGTCGAATGGCCTACGTCTGCTCCTATTTTCTATTTTTCTAAGTTCATGCAAAACTCATCAGCTACATAATCCTCATCAACCCGCTCTGTTACTTCACTGAAAACACTCAATCAAATTAGTTAAACACAATTTGACTTTGACAAATCTGTGCTGGATTCCCTTAATTCATCTACATTTGTCCCAGTCAGTTAATTTTGTCCAGGATTATTGTTTTAAAAGTTTTCCCAGCACCGAGGTTCAACTGACTGTCCTCTATTTGCCGGACTTGTCGTTACACTCTTTTCAGGACAATGGTTTAATATTTGCAATTCTCCAATCCTTTGGAACCATCCCTGTGTGTCACGAAAACTATGGCCAGCCCCTCCGCAATTTCCACCCTTACTTCCCTCAGCAACCAGGATGCTTTTTGAATTAACATCTTGAAATGCAGCCAGCCTTTCTAATATCTCCTGCCAAGAAACCATGCTATGCTGAATGAGGATTTTTCATTCATCAGTTGGAATCCTACATTTAACTTTTAAATGTTTGCAGTCAAGATGGCCACCACAATTAGCATTGAAATACCTCACATTCCAGGCCATCGAAGTATGTCTTCAAAGCTCTCACCCAGGACAGTGGCTTGAACAATTGTGTAGATTATCTTGGATCGCCCTTAGCAGGACATTCGAAACCATCTTGCAGCATTTACTAGCAGAGACGAACCTGCAGGGGTAACATTGACACAATATAATTTGAAGCACACTTGGGATTCTTAGAGTTTGAAACGCATTAAAGAAAGCAAGGTACTGATAGACCATGTGACAGCCCTCCCCCACCCCAGTCTATGTAAACTTGAAGCTTTTTCTTACACACAGCAAACAAACTTTGCGAGCTAACCCACGCAAGACGCTGCGGGGCTGTTTCCTTCGCTGTCTCTCTCTCCAGGTAACATTGCAAATGTTTTAATCTGTTTGTGACTGGAGAACATCCAAGTCCACCATTTCTACAGATAGAAACAGGGGAGAAAGCCACCGACCATTACTGCCTCCAAGAAAACGCTAAACCTGGCGGACCAGATGCACGTGCACTTCTACCAGCCAGGGACTTTGGAACTACGAATTCAGTCAGAGGAAAAAATGAAGTATCAGACCCCAAAGACTGTATATTAGTTTTACTTCGTCTGGACTCTAATCCAACCCAAACTATTTTTCCTCACTCTAACCTACGTGTGTGTGTGTGTGTGTGTGTGTGTGTGTGTGTGTGTGTGTGTGTGTGTGTGTGTGTGTGTGTGTGTGTGTGTGTGTGTGTGTGTGTGTGTGTGTGTGTGTGTGTGTGTGTGTGTGTGTGTGTGTGTGTGTAAGTTGAAGCAGAGCTTACTATTTTGCTTCAATCGGGATTTGATTTTCAGTACAATAAAGTCGATATCCTAGGGGTTACCATTGACCAGAAAGTGAACTGGAGTAGCCATATAAATATTGTCACTGCAGGATCATGTCAGCGTCCAGGAATCCTGCACCGAGTAACTCACCTCCTGATTCCCCAAAGTCTGTCCACCATCTACAAGGCACATGTCAGGATTGTGATGGAATACTCTCCACTTGCCTGGATGGGTGCGGCTTCAACAGCACTCAAGAAGCTCAACACCATCCAGGGAAAAGATTAATTGGCACCCCATCCACAAACTTTCACTCCCTCCAACACCAACGCACAGTGGCATCAGTGTGTACCATCTACAAGATGCACTGCAGCCATGCTCTAAGGCTCCTGAGACAGCACTTTCCAAACCCACGAGCTCTACCACTTAGAAGGACAATGGCAGCAAATGCATGAGAACACCACCACCTGCAAGATCCCCTCCAAGTCACACACCATCCTGACTTGGATCTATATCGCCGTTCCTTCACTGTCGCTGGGTCAAAATCCTGGAACTCCCTTCCAAACTGCACTGTGGTAAACCTACCCTCAAGGACTTTTGCGGTTTCAGAACACAGCTTCTCAAGGGCAATTAGGGATGGGTAATGAATGTTGGCCCAGTCAGCGACGTCCACATCCCATGAATGAATAAAATAAAATAGTCATGAGCAAGAAGGGAGAGTTGGAAACACAGGGGGTCCTCCTTTGACCACAGCAGATGGTGCTGAGAACAGGAGTGACGCCCAAAAGCCTGTGTGTGTCCATTGTAACAAGGCACATCACCTCTGAGCTGACTGCTGGATGTTACAGTGAAAAGCTGTAGGATTAATCAGGATACACCAGATCAGTGCAGGATAAGGGGCCCTGTTGGGAAGCACAGAAGACCAGGCTGTGGCTTCAACGCTGGCAGTAAGACCCAGTATGCCTACCACTGAGAGCGCTGGAACATTTAACAAAATAAATGAGGGCTGCCTGGATTTGCTATCCTGAGGGAAAGGGACCCCAAAAGCCACGAATGCAGCAAGTAAGCCCAAAGCCATACTTGGGATATAGGGGCCACCCAAACACTCCTGCTGGGAAAATGCATGAACTTTCCGCAAGAGAGGGCATCGAATGTTCAAGTATTAGTGAACAGCATCGGGGAAGGTACATGCCCATGACACTATGTTGGGTGCACCTGGAGTGGTAACCCTGGGGATTGTCCCTCGTTTACTTTTGGAGAGGGGCGACCTTTTCCTGGGTAATGATATGGTCAGGGTGAAGATGGTGGTTACCCCAGTGATTTTAGAGAGACTGAAATAGGTCAGGCAGACAGAGCAGTTACAGGAGAAGGCCCCTGGCATTTTCCTTCCTTTGTGGTGTGCTGGTCCAAGGCAAAACAAGCTCCGTAAGAGGAGGATGAACTGGCACTGCAAACCGATGGCCCTCCTGTCTAGTTATCTGAAACCTTCTTTGGGAAGTTAGAGGACAAAAAGGATGTGTTAAACAGATCTTCCTTGGTCGAGTCTCAGCAAGTTGATCCAATGTTAAAAAAGTTAGTACAGACTGTCTAAAGTTAAACTGAAGCAGAGGGAGTTCCAGAGTGTGACCATTTAAAGAATGAGGTGCTGATGAGGAAGTGGAGACCTCCTTAGAGACCTGCGGATGAATAGTGGACAGTGGTTCACCAGACAGTGGTTCTGCCCAGGTACAATAAGGAAATACATAGAATAACCCAGGAATTCCAATGGCTGGACATGTTGGCATCAGAAAAAAACAAGGCTGCATAAGACAGCATTTTGACTGGCCAAAACTACACAAAGATGTGGTAGAGTTCTGTATAACTGGTCACACGAACCAGGTTGTGGGGAAGACCCAAACTGCAATAAAACGTGCACCCCTAATTCCCATACCATTTTTGGGGGATCCTTCAGCAGAGTGCTGGTGGATTGTGTGGGATTCCTGATGAAAACAAAAGGGGACTACCAGTATCTTCTCACCATTATGGATGTGCTGACCTGATTCCCAGAGACTATTCACCTGAAGAAACATCTCCAACAATGCAGTGGTGGAGGGGCTAACACAATTCTTCTGACGATATTGGCTGCCTGCTGATATCCAGTTGGATCAGGGCACGAATCTCATTCCATTAGGGATGATGTAAAAGTCACGATTACACACAATATTACAGCCTATGCATTAAGGAAGCTGTCTAATTTAGCAATTAAACAGAATGTTACATACCAAGTTTCCGGATGAGAACTCATAACAATTAACCGGAATATTGCACCCTGTGTATAAAGGAAGAGATCAAATGTAACAATTAACCAGAATATTGCACACTGTGTATTAGTGATGACATCTAATTTAACAATTAACCAGAATATTATACACTGTGTATGAATGATGACATCTAATTTATGAATTGACCAGAATATTATACAGAGTGCATGAGAGATGACATTGAAAATAACAATCGACCAGAATATTATACCCTGTGTATTAGTGTTGCCATCTAATTTAACAATTAAACAGAATATTATACACTGTGTATGGGTGATGACATCTAATTTAACAATTGACCAGAACATTATACCCTCTGCATTAGTGATGACATCTAATTTAACAATTAACCAGAATATTATACACAGTGTATGAGTGATGACATCTAATTTAACAATTGACCAGAATATGATACACAGTGTATGAGAGATGACATCTAATTTAACAATTGACCAGAATATTATACCCTCTGCATTAGTGATAACACCGACGTTAACAATCAACCAGAATATTATACACAGTGTATGAATGATGACATCTAATTTAACAATTAACCAGAATATTATACACTGTGTATCAGTTATGTCATCTAATGTAACAAGTAACCAGAATATTATACTCAGTGTATGAATGATGACATCTAATTTAACAATTAACCAGAATATTATACACTGTGTATCAGTTCTGCCATCTAATTTAACAAGTAACCAGAATATTATACACAGTGTATGAGTGATGACATCTAATTTAACAAGTAACCAGAATATTATACGTAGTGTATGAGTGATGACATCTAATTTAACAATTAACCAGAATATTATACACTGTGTATCAGTTCTGCCATCTAATTTAACAAGTAACCAGAATATTATACACAGTGTATGAGTGATGACATCTAATTTAACAATTGAACAGAATATTATACACAGTGTATGAATGATGACATCTAATTTAACAATTAACCAGAATATTATACACTGTGTATGAATGATGACATCTAATTTAACAATTAACCAGAATATTATACACAGTGTATGAGTGATGACATCTAATTTAACAAGTAACCAGAATATTATACGTAGTGTATGAGTGATGACATCTAATTTAACAATTAACCAGAATATTATACACTGTGTATCAGTTCTGCCATCTAATTTAACAAGTAACCAGAATATTATACACAGTGTATGAGTGATGACATCTAATTTAACAATTGAACAGAATATTATACACAGTGTATGAATGATGACATCTAATTTAACAATTAACCAGAATATTAGACACAGTGTATGAATGATGACATCTAATTTAACAATTAACCAGAATATTATACACTGTGTATCAGTTCTGCCATCTAATTTAACAATTAACCAGAATATTATACACAGTGTATGAGAGATGACATCTAATTTAACAATTGACCAGAATATTATACACAGTGTATAAGTGATGACATCTAATTTAACAAAAGACCAGAATATTATGCACAGTGTACGAGTTATGACATCTAACTTAACAATTGACCAGAATATTATACACAGTGTATCAGATATGTCATCTAATTTAACAAGTAACCAGAATATTATACACAGTGTATGAGAGATGACATCTAATTTAACAATTAACCAGAATATTATACGTAGTGTATGAGTGATGACATCTAATTTAACAATTAACCAGAATATTATACACTGTGTATCAGTTCTGCCATCTAATTTAACAAGTAACCAGAATATTATACACAGTGTATGAGAGATGACATCTAATTTAACAATTGACCAGAATATTATACCCTCTGCATTAGTGATGACAACTAATTTAACAATTAACCAGAATATTATACACAGTGTTTGAGTGATGACATCTAATTTAACAATTAACCAGAATATTATTCTTTTCTTTTTTTGGGCCTCCTTATCTCGAGAGACAATGGATACGCGCCTGGAGGTGGTCAGTGGTTTGTGAAGCAGCGCCTGGAGTGGCTATAAAGGCCAATTCTGGAGTGACAGGCTCTTCCACAGGTGCTGCAGAGAAATTTGTTTGTTGGGGCTGTTGCACAGTTGGCTCTCCCCTTGCGCCTCTGTCTTTTTTCCTGCCAACTACTAAGTCTCTTCGACTCGCCACAATTTAGCCCTGTCTTTATGGCTGCCCGCCAGCTCTGGCGAATGCTGGCAACTGACTCCCACGACTTGTGATCAATGTCACACGATTTCATGTCGCGTTTGCAGACGTCTTTATAACGGAGACATGGACGGCCGGTGGGTCTGATACCAGTGGCGAGCTCACTGTACAATGTGTCTTTGGGGATCCTGCCATCTTCCATGCGGCTCACATGGCCAAGCCATCTCAAGCGCCGCTGACTCAGTAGTATGTATAAGCTGGGGATGTTGGCCGCTTCAAGGACTTCTGTGTTGGAGATATAGTCCTGCCACCTGATGCCAAGTATTCTCCGAAGGCAGCGAAGATGGAATGAATTGAGACGTCGCTCTTGGCTGGCATACGTTGTCCAGGCCTCGCTGCCGTAGAGCAAGGTACTGAGGACACAGGCCTGATACACTCGGACTTTTGTGTTCCGTGTCAGTGCGCCATTTTCCCACACTCTCTTGGCCAGTCTGAACATAGCAGTGGAAGCCTTACCCATGCGCTTGTTGATTTCTGCATCTAGAGACAGGTTACTGGTGATAGTTGAGCCTAGGTAGGTGAACTCTTGAACCACTTCCAGAGCGTGGTCGCCAATATTGATGGATGGAGCATTTCTGACATCCTGCCCCATGATGTTCATTTTCTTGAGGCTGATGGTTAGGCCAAATTCATTGCAGGCAGACGCAAACCTGTCGATGAGACTCTGCAGGCATTCTTCAGTGTGAGATGTTAAAGCAGCATCGTCAGCAAAGAGGAGTTCTCTGATGAGGACTTTCCGTACTTTGGACTTCGCTCTTAGACGGGCAAGGTTGAACAACCTGCCCCCTGATCTTGTGTGGAGGAAAATTCCTTCTTCAGAGGATTTGAACGCATGTGAAAGCAGCAGGGAGAAGAAAATCCCAAAAAGTGTGGGTGCGAGAACACAGCCCTGTTTCACACCACTCAGGATAGGAAAGGGCTCTGATGAGGAGCCACCATGTTGAATTGTGCCTTTCATATTGTCATGGAATGAGGTGATGATACTTAGTAGCTTTGGTGGACATCCGATCTTTTCTAGTAGTCTGAAGAGACCACGTCTGCTGACGAGGTCAAAGGCTTTGGTGAGATCAATGAAAGCAATGTAGAGGGGCATCTGTTGTTCACGGCATTTCTCCTGTATCTGACGAAGGGAGAACAGCATGTCAATAGTCGATCTCTCTGCACGAAAGCCACACTGTGCCTCAGGGTAGACGCGCTCGGCCAGCTTCTGGAGCCTGTTCAGAGCGACTCGAGCAAAGACTTTCCCCACTATGCTGAGCAGGGAGATTCCACGGTAGTTGTTGCAGTCACCGCGGTCACCTTTGTTTTTATAGAGGGTGATGATGTTGGCATCGCGCATGTCCTGGGGTACTGCTCCCTCGTCCCAGCACAGGCATAGCAGTTCATGTAGTGCTGAGAGTATAGCAGGCTTGGCACTCTTGATTATTTCAGGGGTAATGCTGTCCTTCCCAGGGGCTTTTCCGCTGGCTAGGGAATCAATGGCATCACTGAGTTCCGATTTGGTTGGCTGTATGTCCAGCTCATCCATGACTGGTAGAGGCTGGGCTGCATTGAGGGCAGTCTCAGTGACAGCATTCTCCCTGGAGTACAGTTCTAGGTAGTGCTCAACCCAGCGGTCCATCTGTTTGCGTTGGTCAGTGATTATGTCCCCCGATTTAGATTTGAGGGGGGTGATCTTCTTGATGGTTGGCCCAAGAGCTCTCTTCATGCCATCATACATTCCTCTGATGTTTCCGGTGTCTGAGGCCAGCTGAATATGACTGCATAGGTGTTGCCAGTAGTCGTTTGCGCAACGCCTAGCTGTTCTTTGTGCAGTACTTCTGGCTGCTTTAAGTGCTGCGGATGTTAAATCGCTGGGGGCTTTCTTGTAGTTCAAAAGTGCAATGCGCTTAGCGGCTATGACAGGTTCCAGCTCTTCATTATGAGATTGAAACCAGTCTGCATTTCTCTTCGCACTTTTGCCGTAGGTGGTCAAAGCTGACTCATAGATGGCGTCTCTGATGTGGGCCCACTTGGTCTCAGCATCCCCTGTGGGAGTGTTTTGAAGGGCTGTTACAAGTGAATTTAGAAATTTTTGTAACAGCTGTGGGTGAGAAATTCTGCTCGTGTTGATGCGCGGGTGGCCCTTCTGATTGGAATGATGCAACTTCTTTGGTCTGAGTCTAACCTTGCTGCACACCAGGGAGTGGTCGGTGTCGCAGTCCGCACTGTGGAAGCTGCGTGTGATTTGAACACTGTTTAAGACGGCTCGCCTTGTGACAATGAGGTCTAGCTGGTGCCAACGACGTGATCTTGGGTGCCTCCATGAAACCTGGTGACAGGGTTTAGTGTGAAAGAACGAGTTGGTGATGCAGAGGTTATGATAGGTACACAACTCAAGCAGTCTCTGCCCGTTCTCATTCATCCTTCCAACGCCATAGCGCCCAAGGCAGGAGGGCCATGAGTCATGGTCGGCCCCAACCCTGGCATTAAAGTCCCCCAGCAGGAATAGGTGTTCGGTGTTGGGGATGCTGCTAATGATGTTATGGAGTTGTTCATAGAACTGGTCTTTAGCTTCAGGTGCGGAACAGAGTGTTGGAGCATAGATGCTGAGTAGGTGTACTGGACCAGAGGTGGTGAGCAGTCGGATGGACAGTATGCGTTCCGAACCATTTGAGGGAGGCTCTATCATGCTGAGCAAGGAGTTTCTGATGGCGAAGCCCACTCCATGCTGTCTTGGTTCTTCAGGATCCCTGCCCTGCCAGAAGAAGGTGTAGTCTTGCTCTGCTAGAGAGCCACTCGCGGGAAGGCGAGTCTCCTGAAGTGCTGCAATGTCCACATTGAGTCTACTGAGCTCGTTGTTAATGATGGCGGTCTTCCGAGAATCGTTGATTTGTGTAAGGTCTTCCGACAGGCCAGGACACATAGTTCTGACGTTCCAGCTTGCAAAGCGAAGGGCTGGTACCTTCTTTCCTTTTTTCATGTTGTTTGGTGCGGTGTATCAGTCCACCTTTCGGGCAATGACCCTGAGCTCCAAGCACCCATTGAAGCAGGCAGACTGTGGCGGGACAGAACCTTATTGACCGGGGGCTGCCCGGTTTGAGGCGGGCGGTAGCTGTCCAGTGAGGTGCAATGACCTCTCCCACCGACAAAGGCAACCCGTGGCGCCCAGTTTCTACGCCAATTTATCTGGACTTATAACCCGTAACTGCTGCCTTCCGTGTTGTTTCAGTCGCTGTGAGGCAACTATGGAGTGACCTCTCCATGGCGCATGCCTGGGCAAATTTATGGAGGTTGAGAGTTGCCCAGTCGTCAAAACCCCCCTCTCGGCCTTTCTGGTGGGGTCCAAAGGAGTGCAGGACACGACGTTTGGCACCAGTATGGCTGCAGGAACTGCCGGAAACATGCCAAAGGTGACACATGACCGCCTACGGGGTTCCGCTCCGGATTTTCTGTTAGGGTTTACTCCCTTAGCCTTGGTCTCTCCCGAGACGCCCACAAGGCAGTGGGGTTGTTGGGGCCCCTACACAGGTGTAGGATGGTGCCGGTGGGAGGAGGGGATGCAAGGGGGAGGGGTAGAGGGAGGGGGTGGGGGGGGTGCAGGGGAAGGGGGTGCGGGGTGAAGATGGTGCGAGGGGGGGGCGGGCTGGGACGGGGTGAGCTGAGAGGGTGGAGCAGGGAAGGGGACGGGGGTGGGGGGGGGGGTGGAAGGGGGGTATTAACCAGAATATTATACACTGTGTATCAGTTCTGCCATCTAATTTAACAAGTAACCAGAATATTATACACAGTGTATGAGAGATGACATCTAATTTAACAATTGACCAGAATATTATACCCTCTGCATTAGTGATGACAACTAATTTAACAATTAACCAGAATATTATACACAGTGTTTGAGTGATGACATCTAATTTAACAATTAACCAGAATATTATACACAGTGTATTACTTATGATATCGAATTAAACAATTGACCAGAATATTATCCTCTGCGTATTAGTGATGACATCTAATTTAACAATTGACCAGAATATTATACATAGTGCATGAGAAATGACATCGAATTTAACGATTGAGCAGAATATAAAACACATTGTATGAGTGATGACATCGAATTCAACAATTAAACGGAATATTAGACCCTGTGTATTAGTGATGAACTGTAACTGAACAATTGACCAGAATATTATACACAGTGTACGAGTTATGACATCTAACTTAACAATTGACCAGAATATTATGCACAGTGTATGAGTGGTGACATCTAATTTAACAATTAACCGGAATATTATCCCCTGTGTATTGGTGATGACATCTAATTTGACCATGAACCGGAATATTATCCGCTGTGTAATAGTGATGACATCTAATTGAAAATTTAACCAGAATATCATTAGCTGTTAATTAGGAATGACATAAAATTTAACAAATAGCCAGAATATTATCTGCTTTGTATTAGTGATGACATCCAATTTGACAATTAACCAGAATACTATACCCTATGTAATAGTGATGACATTTAATTTAACAATTACCCAGCATATTATCCCTTGTGTATTAGTGATGACATCTAACTTAAAATTTAACCAGAATACTGTACCTTGTGTATTAGTGATGACATCTAATTTAACAATTAACAGGAATATTATCCCCTGTGTATTTGTGTTGACATCTAATTTAACCAGATTATAACCCGTGTCTTCGTGATGGCATCTAATTTAACAATTGACCACAATATTATACCATGTGTATAAGTGATGACATTTAATTTAACAATTAACCAGAATATTATCCCCTGCGTATTAGTGATGACATCTAATTTAACAATTAACCAGAATATTATACACTGTGTATTAGTGATGACTTCTAATTTAACAATTAACCAGAATATTATACACTGTGTATTAGTGATGACATCTAATTTAACAATTAACCAGCATATTATACACTGTGTATTAGTGATGACATCTAATTTAACAATTAACTGGAATATTAACCCCTGTGTAATCGTGATAACATCTAATTTAACAATTAAGCAGAATATTATCCCCTGTGTATTAGTTCTGACATCTAAATTAACAATTAACAAGATTATCCCCTGTTATTCGTGACAGCATCTAATTTAAAAATTAACTGGAATATTATCCCCTGCGTCTTAGTGATGACATCTAATTTGACAATTATCCGAAATATTATCCCCTGTGCATTAGTGATGTCATCTAATTTAACAATTAACCAGATCATCTAATGTGTATTAGTGATGAGATCTAATTTAACACTTAACTGGAATATTATCCACTGTGTATTAGTGATGACATCTAATTTGACACTTAACCAGAATGTTATATCCTGTGTATGAGTGATGACATCTAATTTAAAAAATAATCGGAATATTTTACCTGTGTATTATTGATGACATCTAATTTGACAATTATCCGAAATATTATCCCCTGTGTATTAGTGATGACATCTAATTTACAAATTAGCCAGATTGTCCACCGTGTATCAGTGATGACATCTAATTTAACAATTAACCAGGTTATCCCCTGTGTAATGGTGATGACATCTAATTTAACAAATAGGAAGGTTATCCATTCTGTGTGATGGCTTCTAATGCAACAATTAACCAGTATATTATCCCCTGTGCATTAGTGATGACATAAAATTTAACAGTTAACCAGAATATTATCCACTGTGTATTAGTGATGAAATCTAATTTGAGAATGATCCAGAATGGCGTACCCTGTGTATGAGTGATGATATCCAATTGAAAAATTAAGCAATATATTATGCCCTTTGTATGAGTGAAAATATCTAATTTAACAATTAACTGGAATATTATCCTCTGTGTGTTCGTGCTGACATCTAATTTAACAATTAACCAGAATAGTATCCCCTGTGTTTAAGTGATGACTTCTAATTTAATAATTAACTCGATTATCCCCTGTGTATTATTGATGACATCTAATTTAACAATTAACCAGTATATTATCCCCTGTGTATTAGTGAGGATATCAAATTTAACAATTATCCGGAATACTATCCCCTGTGTATTAGTGATGACATCTACTTTGACAATTAAACAGATTATCCACGGTGTATTATTGATGACATCTAATTTAACAATAAACTGGTATATTATCCCCTGTGTATTAGTGATGGCATCTCATCTGACAATTAACCAGGATACCATACCCTGTGTAATAGGGATGACAGTTAATTTATCAATTAACCAGAATATTATCCCCTGTGTATTAGTGACGACATCTAATTAATCATTGATACACAATACTACACCCTGTGTATTATTGATGACATCTAATTTGACAATTAATCAGAATATCATCCCCTGTGTGTTAGTGATGACATCTAATTTAATATTTAACCCAAATATTATACCCTGTGTATTAGTGATGACATTTCATTTAACAATAAACTGGAATATTAATCTCTTTGTATTAGTGATGACATCTAATTTAACAATTAACTGGAATGTTATCCCCTGTGTATTATTGACAATATCTAATTTGACAATTAACCAGAATACTATACCCTGTGTAATAGTGATGACGTCTAATTTAACAATTAACCAGAATATTATACACTGTGTATTAGTGATGATATCTTATTGAACAGACAACCAGAATATCATACACTGTATAAGTGATGGCATCTAATTTAACAATTAAAAAGGTTATACCTTGTGACTGTGTGATGGCATCTAAAGCAACAATTAACCAATATATTAGCCCCTGTGTATTAGTGATGGCAACTAATTTATCAATTAAACAGGTTATACCGTGTGTCTGTGTGATGGCATCTAATGTAACAATTAACTGGAATATTATACCCTGTGTATTAAAGATGACATCTAATTTAACAATTAAACAGGTTATACCTTGTGTCTGTCTGATGGAATCGAATCTAACAATTAGCCAGTATATTATTCCCTGTGTATTTGGGAAGAGATTTATTTCAACAATTAACCAGATTATCCCGTGTGTATTAGTGAAGACATCTAATTTAACATTTAACCATAATATTTTACCTTGTGTAATAGTGACGACTTCTAATTTAACAATTGACCACAATATTAGCCCCTGTGTATTAGTGATGACAAGCTAAATTTAACATTTAACCTGAATACTCTCCTCTGTGTATTTGTGATGACATCGAATTTAACAATTAACTAGAATATTATCCCGTGTATTAGTGATGACATCTAATTTAACAATTAAACAGGTTATACCTTGTGTCTGTCTGATGGCATCGAATCTAACAATTATCCGGAATATTAACCGCTGTGTATTAGGGATGACATCTAATTTAACAATTAACCAGATTATCCCGTGTGTATTAGTGAACACATCTAATTTAACATTTAACCATAAGATGTTACCTTGTGTAATGGTGATGTCTTCTAATTTAACAATTAACCAGAATATTAGCCCCTGTGTATTAGTGATGACATCTAATTTTACAATTATGCAGAATATTATCCCCTGTGTATTAGTGAAGACATCTAATTTAACCATTAACTGGAATATTGTCCACTGTGTATCAGTGATGATATCTAATTGAAAAATTAACCAGAATATTATCCACGGTGTATTAGTGATGATATGTAATTTAATAATTAACTGGAATATTATCCCCTGTGCATTCGTGATGACATCTAATTTAACATTTAACCAGAATATTATCCCCTGTGTATTAGTGATGACATCTAATTTAACTCTTAACTGGAATGTTATCCCCTGTGTATTAGTGATGACATCTAATTTAACAATTGTCCTGGAATATTATCCCATGTGTATTCGTGATGACATGCAATTTAACAATTAACAGGAATGTTATCACCTGTGTATTAGTGATGACATGCAATTTAACAATTAATAGGAATATTATCCCCTGTGTATTTGTGATGACATCTAATTTAACAATTTTCCAGAATATTATACACTGTGCGTTTGTGATGACATCTAATTAATAAATTGAGCAGAATATTATCCCCTGTGTATTCGTGATGACATCTAATTTATCAATGAACTGGAAGATTATCCCCTGTGCCATACTGATGACATCTAATTTAATAATTAACCGGAATATTATCCGCTGTATATTAGTAATGACAACTAATTTAACAATTAACCGGAATATTATCCCATGTGTTTTCGTGATGACACGTAATTTAACAATTAATAGGAAAATCATCCCGTGTATATGTGATGACATCTATTTTAACAATTAACCAGATTATCCCGTGTGTATTAGTGAAGACATCTAATTTAACATTTAACCATAATATTTTACCTTGTGTAATAGTGACGACTTCTAATTTAACAATTAACCACAATATTAGCCCCTGTGTATTAGTGATGACAAGCTAAGTTTAACATTTAACCAGAATACTCTCCTCTGTGTATTTGTGATGACATCGAATTTAACAATTAACTAGAATATTATCCCGTGTATTAGTGATGACATCTAATTTAACAATTAAACAGGTTATACCTTGTGTCTGTCTGATGGCATCGAATCTAACAATTATCCGGAATATTAACCGCTGTGTATTAGGGATGACATCTAATTTAACAATTAACCAGATTATCCCGTGTGTATTAGTGAAGACATCTAATTTAACATTTAACCATAATATGTTACCTTGTGTAATGGTGATGTCTTCTAATTTAACAATTAACCAGAATATTAGCCCCTGTGTATTAGTGATGACATCTAATTTTACAATTATGCAGAATATTATCCCCTGTGTATTAGTGAAGACATCTAATTTAACCATTAACTGGAATATTGTCCACTGTGTATCAGTGATGATATCTAATTGAAAAATTAACCAGAATATTATCCACGGTGTATTAGTGATGACATCTAATTTAACTCTTAACTGGAATGTTATCCCCTGTGTATTAGTGATGACATCTAATTTAACAATTGTCCTGGAATATTATTCCATGTGTATTCGTGATGACATGCAATTTAACAATTAACTGGAATATTATCACCTGTGTATTTGTGATGACATCTAATTTAACTCTTAACTGGAATGTTATCCCCTGTGTATTAGTGATGACATCTAATTTAACAATTGTCCTGGAATATTATTCCATGTGTATTCGTGATGACATGCAATTTAACAATTAACGGGAATATTATCACATGTGCGTTTGTGATGACATCTAATTAATCAATTGAGCAGAATATTATCCCCTGTGTATTCGTGATGAGATCGAACTTAACAATTAATTGGAATATTATCCACTGTGTATTCGTGATGACATCTAATTTAACAATGAACTGGAAGATTATCCCCTGTGCCATAGTGATAACATGTAATTTAACAATTAATAGGAAAATTATCCCGTGTATTTGTGATGAAATCTAATTTAACAATCAACCAGATTTTCCCTTGTGTATTTTTGATGACATCTAATTTAAGAATTAACTGGTATACTATCGCCTGTGCTTTAGTGATGACATCTAATTTAACAATTAACCAGAATATTAGCCCCTGAGTATTAGTGATGACATCTAATTTTACAATTATGCAGAATATTATCCCCTGTGTATTAGTGAAGACATCTAATTTAACCATTAACTGGAATATTGTCCACTGTGTATCAGTGATGATATCTAATTGAAAAATTAACCAGAATATTATCCACGGCGTATTAGTGGTGATATGTAATTTAATAATTAACTGGAATATTATCCCCTGTGCATTCGTGATGACATCTAATTTAACATTTAACCAGAATATTATCCCCTGTGTATTAGTGATGACATCTAATTTAGCAATTAACCAGATTATCTCCTGTGTATTAGTGATGACATCTAATTTAACAATTGTCCTGGAATATTATCCCATGTGTATTCGTGATGACATGCAATTTAACAATTAATAGGAATATTATCCTCTGTGTATTTGTGATGACATCTAATTTAACAATTTTCCAGAATATTATACACTGTGCATTTGTGATGACATCTAATTAATCAATTGAGCAGAATATTATCCCCTGTGTATTCGTGATGAGATCGAACTTAACAATTAATTGGAATATTATCCACTGTGTATTCGTGATGACATCTAATTTATCAATGAACTGGAAGATTATCCCCTGTGCCATCGTGATAACATGTAATTTAACAATTAATAGGAAAATTATCCCGTGTATTTGTGATGAAATCTAATTTAACAATCAACCAGATTTTCCCTTGTGTATTTTTGATGACATCTAATTTAAGAATTAACTGGTATACTATCGCCTGTGCTTTAGTGATGACATCTAATTTAACATTTTACCAGAATACTATACCCTGTGTATTAGTGATGACATCTGATTTAGCAATTTTCCAGAATATTATACCCTGTGTATTAGTGATGACATCTGATTTAACAATTTTCCAGAATATTATACACTGTGCCATAGTGATGACATCTAATTTAACAATTAACTGGAATATTATACTCTGTGTATCAGTGATGACATCTAATTTGACAATTAACCACAATACTATACCCTGTGTTATAGTGATGACATTTCATTTAACAATTAACCAGAATATTATCAGCTGTGTATTGGTAATGACATTCAATTTAACAATTAACCTGAATATTATCTGCTGTGTATTAGTGAAGACATCTAATTTGACAATTAACCACAATCCCATACCCTGTGTAATAGTTGTGACATTTAATTTAACATTTATCAGAATATTATCCCCTGTGTATTAGTGATGACATCCAATTTAACATTTAACCAGAATAGTAAAGCCTGTGCACTAGTGATGACATATAATGTAAAGAATAATCAGAATATTATACCCTGTGTATTAGTGATGACATCTAATTTAACAATTAACCAGATTATTCCCTGTGTATTGGTGATGACATCTAATTTATCAAATAACTGGAATATTATCCTCTGTATATTAGTGATGACATCTAATTTAACAATTAACTGGAATATTATACCCTGTGTATTAGTGATGACATCTAATTTAGCATTTAACTGGAATATTATCCCCTGTGTTTTCGTGATGACATCAAATTTAACAATTAAGCAGAATACTATGCGCTGTGTATTAGTGTTTGCATCTAATTTGACAATTAACAAGAATATGAAACCGTGTTTAATAGTGATGACATCTAATTTAACTATCAACCAGACTATCCCCTGTCTATTTGTGAAGACATCTAATTTAACATTTAACCAGAATACTATGCTCTGTATATTAGTGATGCCATCTAATCTAACAATTAACTAGAATATTATCCTCTGTGTATTAGTGATGAGATCTAATTTACCAATTAACCAGATTATCCCCTGTGTATTAGTGATGGCATCTAATTTAAATATTAACTGGAATGGTATCCCTTGTGTATTCGTGTTGATGTCTAATTTAACAATTAATCAGAATATTATACACTGTGTATTATTGATCACATCTAATTTAATAATGAACCAGAATATTATACCCTGTGCATTAGTGATGACATCTAATTTAACAATTAAGCAGAATATTATCCCCTGTGTATTAGTGAAGACATCTAATTTAACAATTATACAGATTAACTCCTGTGTGTCACTGATGACGTCTCATTTAACAATTAACTGGAATATTATCCCCTGTGTATGTGTGAAGGAATCAAATGTAATAATTATTCACAGTGTGTTAGTGATGGCATCCAATTTAAAAATTTATCAGAATATTGTCCCCTGTGTATTAGTGATGGCGTCAAATTTAATAATTAACTGGTATATTCTGCACTGTGTATTAGTGATGACATCTACTTAAGATTTTATCAGAATATCAAACACTGTGTTTTGGTGATGATATCTAATTTAACAGACAAACAGAATATCATACACTGTATAAGTGATGGCATCTAATTTAACAAGTTAACAGGTTATACCATTTGTATGTGAGATGGACTCGAATGTAACAATTAACCGGAATATTATACACTGTGTATTAGTGATGGCATCGAATTTAACAATTAAGATGTTTATACCTTGTGAATGAGTGATGGCATCGAATGTACAATTAACTGGAATATTATCCTTTGTGTCTTAGTGATGGCATCTAATTTAACAATTAAGCAGGTTATACGTTGTGTCTGTGTGATGGATTTCAATGCAACAATTAACAAGTATATTATCCCCTGTGTATTCGTGATGGCATCTAATTTATCAATTAAACAGGTTATACCGTGTGTCTGTGCGATGGCATCTAATGCAACAATTAAGCAGAATACTATACCCTATGTATTAGTGATGACACCAAAATGGACAATTAACCAGAATATTATACCTTGTGTAATAGTGATGACATCTAATTTAACCATTAGCCAGAATATTATCCCCTGTGTATGAGTGATTACATCGAATTGAACATTTAAGCAGAATACTCTCCTCTGTGTATTTGTGATGAAATCTAATTCAACAATGTACCAGAATATTATCCCGTGTATTAATGATGACTTCTAATTCAACAATTAACCAGATTATCCCTTGTATTTGTGATAACATCTAATTTGACAATTAAGTGGAATATTATCCCCTGTGTATGAATGAAGACTTCAAATTTAACAACTTACTGGAATATTGTCGACTGTGTATTAGTGATGACATCTAATTTGAGAATTAACCAGAATAGTACACCCTGTGTATAAGTGATGACATCTCATTTAATAATTAATTAGATTATCCCCTGTGTATTAGTGATGACATCCAATTTAACATTTAACCAGAATATTACACCTGTGTATTAGTGATGAAATCTAGTTTAACATTTAACCAGAATATTATCCCCTGTGTAGTAGTGATGACATCTAATTTAACAATTATCCGGAATATTATCCCCAGTGCATTAGTGATGACATCAAATTTAACAATTAACCAGATTATCCCCTGTGCTTTAGTGATGACATCTAATTTAAAAATTAACTGGAATATTATCCCATGTGTATTCATTATGACAAGTAATTTAACAATTAATAGGAATATTATCTCCTGTGTATTTGTGATGACATCTAATTTAACAATTAACCAGATTATCCCCTGGGTATCAGTGATGACATTGAATTTAACAATTAACTGGAATATTATCACCTGTGTATTAGTGATGCCATCTAATTTAACAATTAACCAGATTATCCCTTTTGTATTAGTGATGACATCTAATTTAACAATTAACTGGAATATTATCCCCTGTGTATTCGTGATGACATCTAATTTAACAATTAAACAGATTATCCCTTTTGTATTAGTGATGACGTCTAATTTAACAATTAACTGGAATAATAACCCCTGTGTATTCGTGATGACATCTACTTTAACTATTAACCAGAATATTATAACACAGTGTATTTGTGATCACATCTAATTTAACATTTAACCAGAATATGAGACCTTGTGTATTAGTGATTACATCTAATATAACAATTAACCAGATTATCCCCTGTGTATCAGTGATGACATCTAATTTAACAATTAACTGGAATATTATCCCCTGTATATTAGTGATGACGTCTAATTTAACAATTAACCAGAAAATTATACACTGTGTATGAGTGATGACATCTAACTTAAGATTTAAGCAGAATATTATACCCTGTGCATTCGTGATGACATCTACTTTAACAATTGAGCAGAATATTATCCCCTGTGCATTAGTGAAGACATCTAATTTAACAATTAACCAGAATACTATTCCCTGTGTATTAGTGATGGCATCCAATTTAACAATTAACCAGACAATTATACACTGTGTATGAGTGATGACATCTAACTTAAGATTTAAGCAGAAAATTATACCCTGTGTATTAGTGATGACATCTAATTTAACAATTAACCAGATTATTCCCTGTGTATTGGTGATGACATCTAATTTATCAAATAACTGGAATATTATCCTCTGTATATTAGTGATGACATCTAATTTAACAATTAACTGGAATATTATCCCCTGTGTATTAGTGATGGCATCCAATTTAAAAATTAAGCAGTGTATTGTCCCCTGTGTATTAGTGATGGCGTCAAATTTATTAATTAACTGGTATATTCTGCACTGTGTGTTAGTGATGACATCTAACTTATGATTTAAGCAGAATATTAAACACTGTATATGAGTGATGATATCCAATTTAACAGACAAACAGAATATCATACACTGTATAAGTGATGGCATCTAATTTATCAAGTTAACAGGTTATACCGCTGGTATGTGAGATGGACTCAAATGTAACAATTAACTGGAATATTACCCTCTGTGTCTTAGTGATGGCATCTAATTGAACAATTAAGCAGGTTATACATTGTGTCTGTGTGATGGCATCTAATGTAACAATTGACCGGATTATTAACCCCTGTGTATTAGTGATGGCATATAATTTAACAATTAAACAGGTTAGACCTTTTGTCTGTGTGATGGCAACTAATTTAACAATTATCCGGCATATTACCCACTCTGCATTAGGGATGACATCTAATTTAACAATTAACCAGATTATCCCGTGTGTATTAGTGAAGACATCAAATTTAACATTTAACCAGAATACTATACACTATGTATTAGTGATGACACCTAATTTGACAATTAACCAGAATATTATATCTTGTGTAATAGTGATGACATCTAATTTAACCATTAACCAGAATATTATCCACTGTGTATTAGTGATTACATCGAATTTAACATTTAAGCAGAATATTACACCTGTGTATCACCAGTAACCTGTCTCTAGATGCAGAAATCAACAAGCGCATGGGTAAGGCTTCCACTGCTATGTTCAGACTGGCCAAGAGAGTGTGGGAAAATGGCGCACTGACACGGAACACAAAAGTCCGAGTGTATCAGGCCTGTGTCCTCAGTACCTTGCTCTACGGCAGCGAGGCCTGGACAACGTATGCCAGCCAAGAGCGACGTCTCAATTCATTCCATCTTCGCTGCCTTCGGAGAATACTTGGCATCAGGTGGCAGGACTATATCTCCAACACAGAAGTCCTTGAAGCGGCCAACATCCCCAGCTTATACACACTACTGAGTCAGCGGCGCTTGAGATGGCTTGGCCATGTGAGCCGCATGGAAGATGGCAGGATCCCCAAAGACACATTGTACAGTGAGCTCGCCACTGGTATCAGACCCACCGGCCGTCCATGTCTCCGTTATAAAGACGTCTGCAAACGCGACATGAAATCGTGTGACATTGATCACAAGTCGTGGGAGTCAGTTGCCAGCATTCGCCAGAGCTGGCGGGCAGCCATAAAGACAGGGCTAAATTGTGGCGAGTCGAAGAGACTTAGTAGTTGGCAGGAAAAAAGACAGAGGCGCAAGGGGAGAGCCAACTGTGCAACAGCCCCAACAAACAAATTTCTCTGCAGCACCTGTGGAAGAGCCTGTCACTCCAGAATTGGCCTTTATAGCCACTCCAGGCGCTGCTTCACAAACCACTGACCACCTCCAGGCGCGTATCCATTGTCTCTCGAGATAAGGAGGCCCAAAAGAAAAAGAAAAGAAAAAGTATTAGTGATGACATCTGGTTTAACAATTATCCGGAATATTTTCCCCTGTGCATTAGTGATGACATCAAATTTAACAATTAACCAGATTATCCCCTTCGCATTTGTGATGACATAAATTTTGCAATTAACCACATTATGCCCTGTGCTTTAGTGATGACATCTAATTTAAAAATTAACCGGAATATTATCCCATGTGTATTCATTATGACAAGTAATTTAACAATTAATAGGAATATTATCTCATGTGTATTTGTGAATACATCTAATTTAACAATTAACCAGAATATTATCCCCTGTGTATTAGTGATGACATCCAATTTAACAATTAAGCTGAATATTATACACTGTGTATTAGTGATGACATCTAATTGAACAATTAAACAGATTAACTCCTGTGTATTACTGATGACATCTCATTTAACAATTAACCAGAATATTATACACTGTCTCTTAGTGATGACATCTAATTTAGCAATTTTCAAGAATATTATACACTGTGTATTGGTGATGACATCTAATTGAACAATTAAACAGATTAACTCCTCTGTATTACTGATGACATCTCATTTAACAATTAACCAGAATACTATACCCTGTGTATTAGTGATGACATCCAATTTTACAATTACGCTGAATATTATACACTGTGTATTAGTGATTGACATCTAATTGAACAATTAAACAGATTAACTCCTGTGTATTACTGATGACATCTCATTTAACAATTAACCAGAATATTATACACTGTCTCTTAGTGATGACATCTAATTTTGCAATTTTCAAGAATATTCTACACTGTGTGTTAGTGATGGCATCTAATTTAACAATTAACCAGAATACTATGCCCTGTGTATTAGTGATGGCATCCAATTTAACAATTAACCAGAAAATTATACACTGTGTATGAGTGATGACATCTAACTTAAGATTTAAGCAGAATATTATACCCTGTGCATTAGTGAAGACATCTAATTTAACAATTAACCAGAATACTATGCCCTGTGTATTAGTGATGACATCTAATTTAACAATTAACTGGAATGTTATCCCCTGTGTATTATTGACAATATCTAATTTGACAATTAACCAGAATACTATACCCTGTGTAATAGTGATGACATTTATTTTAACAATTAATCAGAATATTATCACCTGTTTATTATTGATGACATCTAATTTAAAAATTAACCAGAATACTATTCACTGTGTATTAGTGATGACGTCTAATTTAACAATTAACCAGAATATTATACACTGTGTATTAGTGATGATATCATATTGAACAGACAACCAGAATATCATACACTGTATAAGTGATGGCATCTAATTTAACAATTAAAAAGGTTATACCTTGTGACTGTGTGATGGCATCTAAAGCAACAATTAACCAATATATTAGCCCCTGTGTATTAGTGATGGCAACTAATTTATCAATTAAACAGGTTATACCGTGTGTCTGTGTGATGGCATCTAATGTAACAATTAACTGGAATATTATACCCTGTGTATTAAAGATGACATCTAATTTAACAATTAAACAGGTTGTACCTTGTGTCTGTCTGATGGAATCGAATCTAACAATTAGCCAGTATATTATTCCCTGTGTATTTGGGAAGACATTTATTTCAACAATTAACCAGATTATCCCGTGTGTATTAGTGAAGACATCTAATTTAACATTTAACCATAATATTTTACCTTGTGTAATAGTGACGACTTCTAATTTAACAATTCACCACAATATTAGCCCCTGTGTATTCGTGATGACAAGCTAAATTTAACATTTAACCAGAATACTCTCCTCTGTGTATTTGTGATGACATCGAATTTAACAATTAACTAGAATATTATCCCGTGTATTAGTGATGATATCTAATTTAACAATTAAACAGGTTATACCTTGTGTCTGTCTGATGGCATCGAATCTAACAATTATCCGGAATATTAACCGCTGTGTATTAGGGATGACATCTAATTTAACAATTAACCAGATTATCCCGTGTGTATTAGTGAAGACATCTAATTTAACATTTAACCATAATATGTTACCTTGTGTAATGGTGATGTCTTCTAATTTAACAATTAACCAGAATATTAGCCCCTGTGTATTAATGATGACATCTAATTTTACAATTATGCAGAATATTATCCCCTGTGTATTAGTGAAGACATCTAATTTAACCATTAACTGGAATATTGTCCACTGTGTATCAGTGATGATATCTAATTGAAAAAATAACCAGAATATTATCCACGGTGTATTAGTGATGATATGTAATTTAATAATTAACTGGAATATTATCCCCTGTGCATTCGTGATGACATCTAATTTAACATTTAACCAGAATATTATCCCCTGTGTATTAGTGATGACATCTAATTTAACTCTTAACTGGAATGTTATCCCCTGTGTATTAGTGATGACATCTAATTTAACAATTGTCCTGGAATATTATCCCATGTGTTTTCGTGATGACATGCAATTTAACAATTAATAGGAATATTATCCCCTGTGTATTAGTGATGACATCTAATTTAACAATTGTCCTGGAATATTATCCCATGTGTATTCGTGATGACATGCAATTTAACAAGTAACTGGAATATTATCACCTGTGTATTAGTGATGACATGCAATTTAACAATTAATAGGAATATTATCCCCTGTGTATTTGTGATGACATCTAATTTAACAATTTTCCAGAATATTATACACTGTGCGTTTGTGATGACATCTAATTAATCAATTGAGCAGAATATTATCCCCTGTGTATTCGTGATGAGATCTAACTTAACAATTAACTGGAATATTATCCACTGTGTATTCGTGATGACATCTAATTTATCAATGAACTGGAAGATTATCCCCTGTGCCATAGTGATGACATCTAATTTAATAATTAACCGGAATATTATCCGCTGTATATTAGTAATGACAACTAATTTAACAATTAACCGGAATATTATCCCATGTGCCATAGTGATGACATCTAATTTAATAATTAACCGGAATATTATCCGCTGTATATTAGTGATGACATCTAACTTAAAAATTAACCTGAATATTATCCCATGTGTTTTCGTGATGACATCTAATTTAACAATTAATAGGAAAATTATCCCGTGTATATGTGATGACATCTATTTTAACAATTAACCAGATTATCCCGTGTGTATTAGTGAAGACATCTAATTTAACATTTAACTATAATATTTTACCTTGTGTAATAGTGACGACTTCTAATTTAACAATTAACCACAATATTAGCCCCTGTGTATTAGTGATGACAAGCTAAATTTAACATTTAACCAGAATACTCTCCTCTGTGTATTTGTGATGACATCGAATTTAACAATTAACTAGAATATTATCCCGTGTATTAGTGATGACATCTAATTTAACAATTAAACAGGTTATACCTTGTGTCTGTCTGATGGCATCGAATCTAACAAGCATCCGGAATATTAACCGCTGTGCATTAGGCATGACATCTAATTTAACAATTAACCAGATTATCCCGTGTGTATTAGTGAAGACATCCAATTTAACATTTAACCATAATATGTTACCTTGTGTAATAGTGATGTCTTCTAATTTAACAATTAACCAGAATATTAGCCCCTGAGTATTAGTGATGACATCTAATTTTACAATTATGCAGAATATTATCCCCTGTGTATTAGTGAAGACATCTAATTTAACCATTAACTGGAATATTGTCCACTGTGTATCAGTGATGATATCTAATTGAAAAATTAACCAGAATATTATCCATGGCGTATTAGTGGTGATATGTAATTTAATAATTAACTGGAATATTATCCCCTGTGCATTCGTGATGACATCTAATTTAACATTTAACCAGAATATTATCCCCTGTGTATTAGTGATGACATCTAATTTAACAATTAACCAGATTATCTCCTGTGTATTAGTGATGACATCTAATTTAACAATTGTCCTGGAATATTATCCCATGTGTATTCGTGATGACATGCAATTTAACAATTAATAGGAGTATTATCCGCTGTGTATTTGTGATGACATCTAATTTAACAATTTTCCAGAATATTATACACTGTGCATTTGTGATGACATCTAATTAATCAATTGAGCAGAATATTATCCCCTGTGTATTCGTGATGAGATCGAACTTAACAATTAATTGGAATATTATCCACTGTGTATTCGTGATGACATCTAATTTAACAATGAACTGGAAGATTATCCCCTGTGCCATCGTGATAACATGTAATTTAACAATTAATAGGAAAATTATCCCGTGTATTTGTGATGAAATCTAATTTAACAATCAACCAGATTTTCCCTTGTGTATTTTTGATGACATCTAATTTAAGAATTAACTGGTATACTATCGCCTGTGCTTTAGTGATGACATCTAATTTAACATTTTACCAGAATACTATACCCTGTGTATTAGTGATGACATCTGATTTAACAATTTTCCAGAATATTATACCCTGTGTATTAGTGATGACATCTGATTTAACAATTTTCCAGAATATTATACACTGTGCCATAGTGATGACATCTAATTTAACAATTAACTGGAATATTATACTCTGTGTATCAGTGATGACATCTAATTTGACAATTAACCACAATACTATACCCTGTGTTATAGTGATGACATTTCATTTAACAATTAACCAGAATATTATCAGCTGTGTATTGGTAATGACATTCAATTTAACAATTAACCTGAATATTATCTGCTGTGTATTAGTGAAGACATCTAATTTGACAATTAACCACAATCCCATACCCTGTGTAATAGTTGTGACATTTAATTTAACATTTATCAGAATATTATCCCCTGTGTATTAGTGATGACATCCAATTTAACATTTAACCAGAATAGTAAAGCCTGTGCACTAGTGATGACATATAATGTAAAGAATAATCAGAATATTATACCCTGTGTATTAGTGATGACATCTAATTTAGCATTTAACTGGAATATTATCCCCTGTGTTTTCGTGATGACATCAAATTTAACAATTAAGCGGAATACTGTGCGCTGTGCATTAGTGTTGGCATCTAATTTGACAATTAACAAGAATATGAAACCGTGTTTAATAGTGATGACATCTAATTTAACTATCAACCAGACTATCCCCTGTCTATTTGTGAAGACATCTAATTTAACATTTAACCAGAATACTATGCTCTGTATATTAGTGATGCCATCTAATTTAACAATTTACCAGAATATTATCCTCTGTGTATTAGTGATGAGATCTAATTTAACAATTAACCAGATTATCCCCTGTGTATTAGTGATGGCATCTAATTTAAATATTAACTGGAATGGTATCCCTTGTGTATTAGTGTTGATGTCTAATTTAACAATTAATCAGAATATTATACACTGTGTATTATTGATCACATCTAATTTAATAATGAACCAGAATATTATACCCTGTGCATTAGTGATGACATCTAATTTAACAATTAAGCAGAATATTATCCCCTGTGTATTAGTGAAGACATCTAATTTAACAATTATACAGATTAACACCTGTGTGTCACTGATGACGTCTCATTTAACAATTAACTGGAATATTATCCCCTGTGTACGTGTGAAGGAATCAAATGTAATAATTAAGCAGAATATTATACACTGTGTCTTAGTGATGACATCTAATTTAGCAATTTTCCAGAATATTATTCACAGTGTGTTAGTGATGGCATCCAATTTAAAAATTTATCAGAATATTGTCCCCTGTGTATTAGTGATGGCGTCAAATTTAATAATTAACTGGTATATTCTGCACTGTGTATTAGTGATGACATCTATTTAAGATTTAATCAGAATATTAAACACTGTGTATTAGTGATGATATCTAATTTAACAGACAAACAGAATATCATACACTGTCTAAGTGATGGCATCTAATTTAACAAGTTAACAGGTTATACCATTTGTATGTGAGATGGACTCGAATCTAACAATTAACCGGAATATTATACTCTGTGTATTAGTGATGGCATCGAATTTAACAATTAAGATGTTTATACCTTGTGAATGAGTGATGGCATCGAATGTACAATTAACTGGAATATTATCCTCTGTGTCTTAGTGATGGCATCTAATTTAACAATTAAGCAGGTTATACGTTGTGTCTGTGTGATGGAATCCAATGCAACAATTAACAAGTATATTATCCCCTGTGTTTTAGTGATGGCATCTAATTTATCAATTAAACAGGTTATACCGTGTGTCTGTGTGATGGCATCTAATGCAACAATTAACCAGAATACTATACTCTATGTATTAGTGATGACACCCAATTTGACAATTAACCAGAATATTATACCTTGTGTAATAGTGATGACATCTAATTTAACCATTAGCCAGAATATTATCCCCTGTGTAATAGTGATTACATCGAATTGAACATTTAAGCAGAATACTCTCCTCTGTGTATTTGTGATGAAATCTAATTCAACAATTAACTAGAATATTATCCCGTGTATTAGTGATGACTTCTAATTCAACAATTAACCAGATTATCCCTTGTATTTGTGATAACATCTAATTTGACAATTAAGTGGAATATTATCCCCTGTGTATGAATGAAGACATCAAATTTAACAACTTACTGGAATATTGTCGACTGTGTATTAGTGATGACATCTAATTTGAGAATTAACCAGAATAGTACACCCTGTGTATAAGTGATGACATCTCATTTAATAATTAATTAGATTATCCCCTGTGTATTAGTGATGACATCCAATTTAACATTTAACCAGAATATTACACCTGTGTATTAGTGATGAAATCTAGTTTAACATTTAACCAGAATATTATCCCCTGTGTAGTAGTGATGACATCTAATTTAACAATTATCCGGAATATTATCCCCAGTGCATTAGTGATGACATCAAATTTAACAATTAACCAGATTATCCCCTGTGCTTTCGTGATGACATCTAATTTAAAAATTAACTGGAATATTATCCCATGTGTATTCATTATGACAAGTAATTTAACAATTAATAGGAATATTATCTCCTGTGTATTTGTGATGACATCTAATTTAACAATTAACCAGATTATCCCCTGGGCATCAGTGATGACATCGAATTTAACAATTAACTGGAATATTATCACCTGTGTATTCGTGATGACATCTAATTTAACAATTAAACAGATTATCCCTTTTGTATTAGTGATGACGTCTAATTTAACAATTAACTGGAATAATAACCCCTGTGTATTCGTGATGACATCTACTTTAACTATTAACCAGAATATTATAACACAGTGTATTTGTGATCACATCTAATTTAACATTTAACCAGAATATGAGACCTTGTGTATTAGTGATTACATCTAATATAACAATTAACCAGATTATCCCCTGTGTATCAGTGATGACATCTAATTTAACAATTAACTGGAATATTATCCCCTGTATATTAGTGATGACGTCTAATTTAACAATTAACCAGAAAATTATACACTGTGTATGAGTGATGACATCTAACTTAAGATTTAAGCAGAACATTATACCCTGTGCATTAGTGAAGACATCTAATTTAACAATTAACCAGAATACTATGCCCTGTGTATTAGTGATGGCATCCAATTTAACAATTAACCAGAAAATTATACACTGTGTATGAGTGATGACATCTAACTTAAGATTTAAGCAGAATATTATACCCTGTGCATTAGTGAAGACATCTAATTTAACAATTAACCAGAATACTATGCCCTGTGTATTAGTGATGACATCTAATTTAACAATTAACTGGAATATTATCCCCTGTGTATTAGTGATGGCATCCAATTTAAAAATTAAGCAGTGTATTGTCCCCTGTGTATTAGTGATGGCGTCAACTTTATTAATTAACTGGTATATTCTGCACTGTGTGTTAGTGATGACATCTAACCTATGATTTAAGCAGAATATTAAACACTGTATATGAGTGATGATATCCAATTTAACAGACAAACAGAATATCATACACTGTATAAGTGATGGCATCTAATTTATCAAGTTAACAGGTTATACCGCTGGTATGTGAGATGGACTCAAATGTAACAATTAACTGGAATATTATCCTCTGTGTCTTAGTGATGGCATCTAATTGAACAATTAAGCAGGTTATACGTTGTGTCTGTGTGATGGAATCCAATGCAACAATTAACAAGTATATTATCCCCTGTGCATTAGTGATGGCATCTAATTTATCAATTAAACAGGTTATACCGTGTGTCTGTGTGATGGCATCTAATGTAAGAATTGACCGGATTATTATCCCCTGTGTATTAGTGATGGCATCTAATTTAACAATTAAACAGGTTGTACCTTGTGTCTGTGTGATGGCAACTAATTTAGCAATTATCCGGCATATTACCCACTTTGTGTTAGGGATGACATCGAATTTAACATTTAACCAGAATACGATACGCTATGTATTAGCGATGACACCTAATTTGACAATTAACCAGAATATTATACCTTGTGTAATAGTGATGACATCTAATTTAACCATTAACCAGAATTTTATCCCCTGTGTATTAGTGATTACATCGAATTGAACATTTAAGCAGAATACTCTCCTCTGTGTATTTGTGATGAAATCTAATTCAACAATTAACTGGAATATTATCCCGTGTATTAATGATGACTTCTAATTTAACAATTAAACAGATTATCCCTTGTATTTGTGATAACATCTAATTTAACAATTCAGTGGAATATTATCCCCTGTGTATTAGTGATGACATCAAATTTAACAACGAACTGGAATATTGTCGACTGTGTATTTGTGATGACATCTCATTTAATAATTAATTCGATTATCCCCTGTGTATTAGTGATGACATCTAATTTAACAATTATCCGGAATATTATCACCTGTGTATTAGTGATGACATCAAATTTAACAATTATCCGGAATATTATCCGCCGTACATTAGTGATGACATCAAATTTAACAATTAACCAGTTTATCCCCTGTGCTTTAGTGATGACATCTAATTTAAAAATTAACTGGAATATTATCCCAAGAGTATTCATTATGACAAGTAATTTAACAATTAATAGGAATATTATCTCCTGTGTATTAGTGATGCCAACTAATTTAACAATTAACCAGATTATCCCTTTTGTATTCGTGATGACATCTAATTTAACTATTAACCAGAATATTATAACACAGTGTATTACTGATCACATCTAATTTAACAATTAACCAGAATACTATACCCTGTGTATTAGTGATGACATCTAATTTAAAAATTAAGCAGAATATTGTCCCCTGTGTATTAGTGATGGCGTCGAATTTAATAATTAACTGGTATATTCTGCACTGTGTATTAGTGATGACATCTAACTTAAGATTTAAGCAGAATATTAAACGCTGTGTATTAGTGATGATATCTAATTTAACAGACAAACAGAATATCATACACTGTATAAGTGATGGCATCTACTTTGACAAGTGAACAGGTTATACCGTTTGTATGTGAGATGGACTCTAATGTAACAATTAAACGGAATATTATACACTGTATATTAGTGATGGCATCGAATGTAACAATTAACTGGAAGGTTATACATTGTGTCTGTGTGATGGCATCTAATGTAACAATTGACCGGATTATTAACCCCTGTGTATTAGTGATGGCATATAATTTAACAATTAAACAGGTTAGACCTTTTCACTGTGTGATGGCAACTAATTTAACAATTATCCGGCATATTACCCACTCTGCATTAGGGATGACATCTAATTTAACAATTAACCAGACTATCCCGTGTGTATTAGTGAAGACATCAAATTTAACATTTAACCAGAATACTATACCCTATGTATTAGTGATGACACCTAATTTGACAATTAACCAGAATATTATATCTTGTGTCATAGTGATGACATCTAATTTAACCATTAACCAGAATATTATCCCCTGTGTATTAGTGATTACATCGAATTGAACATTTAAGCAGAATATTACACCTGTGTATTAGTGATGACATCTGGGTTAACAATTATCCGGAATATTTTCCCCTGTGCATTAGTGATGACATCAAATTTAACAATTAACCAGATTATCCCCTTCGCATTCGTGATGACATAAATTTTGCAATTAACCACATTATGCCCTGTGCTTTAGTGATGACATCTAATTTAAAAATTCACCGGAATATTATCCCCTGTGTATTAGTGATGACATCCAATTTAACAATTAACCAGAATATTATCCCCTGTGTATTAGTGATGACATCCAATTTAACAATTAAGCTGAATATTAGACACTGTGTATTAGTGATGACATCTAATTGAACAATTAAACAGATTAACTCCTGTGTATTACTGATGACATCTCATTTAACAATTAACCAGAATACTATACCCTGTGTATTAGTGATGACATCCAATTTTACAATTACGCTGAATATTATACACTGTGTATTAGTGATTGACATCTAATTGAACAATTAAACAGATTAACTCCTGTGTATTACTGTTGACATCTCATTTAACAATTAACCAGAATATTATACACTGTCGCTTAGTGATGACATCTAATTTAGCAATTTTCAAGAATATTCTACACTGTGCGTTAGTGATGGCATCTCATTTAAAAATTAAGCAGAATATTGTCCCCTGTGTATTAGTAATGCATCTAATTTCACAATTAACTGGAATATTATACGCTGTGTGTTAGTGATGACATCTAATTTAAGATTTAAGCAGAATATTAAACACAGTGTATTAGTGATAATATCTAATTTAACAGACAAACAGAATATCATACACTGTATAAGTGATCTCATCTAAATTAACAAGTTAACAGGTTATGCCCTTTGTATGTGAGATGGACTGCAATGTAACAATTAACCGGAATATTGTACACTGTATATTAGTGATGGCATCTAATTTTAACAATTAAACAGGTTATACCTTGTGTCTGTGTGATGGCATCTAATGTAACAATTAACCGGAATATTATCAACTGTGTTTTAGTGATGATCTCTAATTTAACAATTACCTGCAATATTATCCTCTGTGTCTTAGTGATGATATCTAATTTAACAATTAAGCAGGTTCGACGTTGTGGCTGTGTGATGGAATCCAATGCAACAATTAACCAGTATATTATCCCCTGTGTATTAGTGATGGCAACTAATTTAACAATTAACCACATTATGCCGTGTGTATTAGTGAAGACATCTAATTTAACATTTAGCCAGAATATTATACCTTGTGTAATATTGATGACATCTAATTTAACCATTAACCAGAATGTTATCCCCTGTGTATTAGTGATTTCATCGAATTTAACATTTAAGCAGAATACTCTCCTCTGTGTATTTGTGATGAAATCTAATTCAACAATTAAATAAAATATTATCCCCTGTATTCGTGATGATTTCTAATTTAACAACTAACCAGATTATCCATTGTATTTGTGATAACATCTAATTTAACAATTAACTGGAATATTATCCCCTGTGTATTAGTGAAGACATCAAATTGAACAACTAACTGAAATATTGTCGACTGTGTATTCGTGATGACATCTAATTTGAGAATTAACCAGAATAGTACACCCTGTGTATTAGTGATGATATCTAATTGAAACATTAACCTGAATATTATCTCCTGTGTATTCGTGATGACATTTAATTTAACAATTAACCAGCATATTACCCCCTGTGCAGAGGTGATGGCATCTCATTCAATAATGAATTAGATTATCCCCTGTGTATTAGTGATGACATCCAATTTAACATTTAACCAGAAAATTACACCTGTGTTTTAGTGATGACATCTAATTTAACATTTAAACAGAATATTATCCCATGTGTTTTAGTGATGGCATCTAATTTAACTATTAACTGGAATATTATCCCTTGTGTATCAGTGATAAAATCTGATTGAACAATTAGCCAGAATATTACTTTCTGTGTATTGGTGATGATATCTAATTTATCATTTATCCAGAATACTACACCCTGTTTGTTAGTGATGACACCTAATTTGACAATTAACCAAAATACTATACCCTGTGAAATAGTGAAGACATTTAATTTAACAATAAAACAGAATATTTCCCCCTGTGTATTAGTGATGACATCTAATTTAACATTTAACCAGAATACTATAACCTGCGTATTCGTGATGGCATCTAATTTAACAATTGAACGGAATATTATATCCTGTGTACCAGTAATGACATCTAATTTGACAATTAACCAGAATGTGATATCCTATTTATTAGTGATGACATATAATTTCATAAATAATCGGAATATTAGCCCCTGTGTATTAGTGATGACATGTAATTTAACAATTAACCAGTTTATCCCGTGTATTAGTGATGATATCTAATTTAACAATTAAGCAGAATATTATCTCCTGTGTATTAGTGATGACGTCTAATTGAACAATTAACTGGTATATTATCTGCTGTGTATTAGTGATGACATCTAATTCATCATATAACTGAAATATTATCCCCTGTGCCATTGTGATGACACCTAATTTAACAATTAACAGGAATACTATCGCCTGTGCTTTCGTGATCACATCTAATTTAACACTTAAGCACAATATTATCCCCTGTGTATTAGTGAAGATACCTAATTTAACATTTTACCGGAATACTATACCCTGTGTAATAGTGATGACAACTAATTTAACAAATAACCAGATTATCCCCTGTGTATTAGTGGTGACATCTAATTTAATAATCACCTGGAATATTATCCAGTGTGTCTGACTGATGGCATCGAATTTAACAATTTTCCAGAATATTATAAACTTTATTGATGACATCTAATTTATCAATCGAGCAGAATATTATCTTCTGTGTATTAGTGATGACGTCTAATTTAACAATTAACTGGAATATTATCCGCTGTGTATTAGTGATGACATCTAACTTTGCAATTAACCGGAATATTATCCACTGTAGACTATTGATGACATCTAATTTAACAATTAACCGGAATTATTTAGCCCTGTGTATTAGTGATGACATCTAATTTGAGAATTAAAAGGAATACTATACCCTGTGTATTAGTGATGACATCTAATTTGACAATTAACCGGAATATTATTCCCTATGTAATAGTGATGACATCACATTTAACAATTAAATGGAATATTATCCCCTATGTATTTTTGATGACATCTAATTTAACAATTAAGCGGAATACTATGTGCTGTTTGTTAGTGTTGGCATCTAAGTTGACAATTAAACAGAGTATTATCCCCCGTGTATTAGTGATGACATCTAATTTAACATTTATCCAGAATATTACACCCTATGTATTGGTGAAGACATCTAATTTGACAATTAACCAGAATATTATCCCCTGTGTATTAGTGATGACATCAATTTTAACATTTAACCAGAATAGTATAGCCTGTGTATTAGTGATTGCATCTAATTTAACAATTAACTGAAATATTTACCCCTGTGTGATTAGTGATGACATCTAATCTATCATTTATCCAGAATATTACACCCTATGTATTGGTGAAGACATCTAATTTAACAATTCACCAGATTATTCCCTGTGTATTAGTGATTACATCTAATTTAACAATTAACTGAAATATTTACCCCTGTGTGATTAGTGATGACATCTAATCTATCATTTATCCAGAATATTACACCCTATGTATTGGTGAAGACATCTAATTTAACAATTCACCAGATTATTCCCTGTGTATTAGTGATTACATCTAATTTAACAATTAACTGAAATATTTACCCCTGTGTGATTAGTGATGACATCTAATCTATCATTTATCCAGAATATTACACCCTATGTATTGGTGAAGACATCTAATTTAACAATTCACCAGATTATTCCCTGTGTATTAGTGATGACATCTAATTTAACAATTAACTGGAATATTATCCCCTGTGTATTAGTGATGACATCTAATTTAGCAATTAACTGGATTATCCCCTGTGTATCAGTGATGACATCTAATTTATCAATTGACTGGATTATTATCCACTGTATATTAGTGATGATGTCTAATTTAACAATTAACCAGAATATTATACACCGTGTATTGTTGCTCACATCTAATTTAACATTTAACCAGAATACTATAACCTGCGTATTAGTGATGGCATCTAATTTAACAATTGAACGGAATATTATATCCTGTGTACCAGTAATGACATCTAATTAAAAAAATAATAGGATATTATCCCCTGTGTATTAGTGATGACATCTAATTTAACAACTAACGAGATTATTCCCAATGTATTAGTGATGACATCTAATTTAACAATTAACTGGTATATTATCCACTGTGTATTCGTGATGATATCTAATTTAACAATTGAATGGAATGTTATCCCCTATGTATTTGTGATGACATCTAATTTAACAATTAACCAGAATATAATCCCCTGTGTATTAGTGATGACATGTAGTTTAACAATTATCCGAAATATTATCCCCTGTGCATTCGTGATGACATCGAATTTAACAATTAACCAGTTTATCCCGTGTATTAGTGATGACGTCTAATTGAACAATTAACAGGAATACTATCGCCTGTGCTTTAGTGATCACATCGAATTTAACACTTAAGCACAATATTATCCCCTATGTATTAGTGAAGATACCTAATTTAACATTTTACTGGAATACTATACCCTGTGTAATAGTGATGACAACTAATTTAACAAATAACCAGATTATCCCCTGTGTATTAGTGATGACATCTAATTTAATAATCACCTGGAATATTATCCAGTGTGTATTACTGATGACATCTAATTTAACAATTTTCCAGAATATTATAAACTTTATTGATGACATCTAATTTATCAATCGAGCAGAATATTATCTTCTGTGTATTAGTGATGACGTCTAAGTTAACAATTAACCGGAATATTTTCCGCTGTATACTAGTGATGACATCTAATTTAACAATTAACCGGAATTATTTAGCCCTGTGTATTAGTGATGACAACTAATTTGAGAATTAAAAGGAATACTATACCCTGTGTATTTTTGATAACATCTAATTTAACAATTAAGTGGAATACTATGCGCTGTTTGTTAGTGTTGGCATCTAATTTGACAATTAACTGGAATATTATCCCCCGTGTATTAGTGATGACATCTAATTTAACAATTAACTGGAATATTTACCCTTGTGTGATTAGTGATGACATCTAATTTAACAATTAACTGGAATATTTACCCCTGTGTGATTAGTGATGACATCTAATCTATCATTTATCCAGAATATTAAACCCTGTGTCTTGGTGAAGACATCTGATTAGACAATTAAACAGAATAGGGCGACACAGTGGCGCAGTGGTTAGCACCGCAGCGTCACAGCTCCAGGGACCCGGGTTCGATTCCGGGTACTGCCTGTGTGGAGTTTGCAAGTTCTCCCTGTGTCTGCGTGGGTTTTCTCCGGGTGCTCCGGTTTCCTCCCACAAGCCAAAAGACTTGCAGGTTGATAGGCAAATTGGCCATTATAAATTGTCACTAGTATAGGTAGGTGGTAGGGAAATATAGGGACAGGTGGGAATGTTTGGTAGGAATATGGGATTAGTGTAGGATTAGTATAAATGGGTGGTTGATGTTCGGCACAGACTCGGTGGGCCGAAGGGCCTGTTTGAGTGCTGTATCTCTAATCTAAATCTAATCTAATACTACACCCTGTCAAATAGTGATGACATCCAATTTAACAATTAGGCAGGATATTATCCCCTGTGTATTAGTGATGACATCCAATTCAACAATTAACCAGAATATTATCCCCTGTGTATTAGTGATGACATTTAATTTAACATTTATCCGGAATAGTATAGCCTGTGTATTAGTGATGACATCTAATTTAACAATTAACCAGAATATTATCCCCTGTGTATTTGTGATGACATCTAATTGGACAATTAGCCGGAATATTATCCGCTCTGTATTAGTGATGACATCTAATTAACAATTAACTGCAATATTCTCCCCTGTGTTTTCGTGATGACATCTAATTTAACAATTAGCCGGAATATTATCCCCTGTGTATTAGTGATGACATTTAATTTGACCATTAACCGGAATATTATCCGCTGTTTAATAGTGAAGACATCTAATTGAACATTTAACCAGAATATTATCCGCTTTGCATTAGTAATGACATCTAATTTAACATTTAAACAGAATACTATACCCTGTGATTCGGTGATGATATCTAATTTAACAATTAACTTGAATATTAACCCCTGTGTATTAGTGATGACATCTAATTTAACAATTAACCAAAATATTATCCCCTCTGTATTAGCGATGAGATCTAATATGACATTTAACTGCTAACATTCAGTTAATCCATACTGTAGGAGTTGCCACTTTCTTGGTTGCTCCCTTTTTTCCATCCCTTCTATCTTGTCTTTCATGCTGGCCTTGAGGGCAGCTGTAACTTCCCTTCGCAGTTGCTAAATTGGTCTTACCCTCTCATCTACTCGGAGATGATATTTTCCAGGAAGACATCTTAAACCTGGAAATACATGGTTTTACTCCTCTAGGATCTGTTCCATGGGCAATGGTTTCGTGTGCTGCGACACATTGCAGATCGCTTTTGCACGTTGAAGGTTAACACTGCAGGTTTTAGACTTGGTCTGGCTAAGCTGAGTGGAATTTGCTTGCTGTCTATGATCTGGATCTCCAGATCTTCATTCGTGTCATTGGATTTGGACTCTCAGAGTAATTTATCCTCTCAGCACGAGTATAGTGTCATTATCTTGCCTCAACATTACTTCCGAGGGCTTCATTTTTGGATCGACATGTTGAGCTATTTCACACATGTCTGTGAATATCATGATGTTGCATGACGCACCAGGGTCTATCTGACAATTTGGGCTGAATTTTTCCAGCTCTCCAACATCGGGGATCGTGGCGGAAACCCCCAGAAAATGCTTCTACGAGAGGCCCACAACGGGCCACGACGCCACGCATGATACATTGCATTTTATTAGTGGTTGCTGGGCCTGTAAACGACGCCCCATTACTCGGCGACAGAGCTTTAATCTAAATATAGTAATGCCATTAGAATTATGGCTGCGTTTGCTGACAAAGCAACTGCTAATTGGTGCAGTACTTGGACATGCACAAATGCAGCCTCATATACTGAAACGTCACTGTATGAGACGTTTATTCACAGCTGCCAGCAGTAAAGATGGCGCAGCTCAATTTATTGCAAAAAACAAAAGAAACCCAAATGGCCACAGCAGCTGGGATAACCAGACCCACCCTATCCCCAACAGTACCCCGCTCCCACTTGCCATCGCGCTTCTCTATGCCACTGCCTCCCGCACCCTTCTGCTCACACTTGCTCCCCGACTTAACACTTCACCTCCCCACACTCCACACCCCCCCCCCCCACCTGTGGGCCATTCGCTCCCCGCCTCGCCGCTTCTCCCACTCTCTGTCACTGAATCCTTACTCCCACCCGCCTGTGGGTTCCCGCCACTTCCGTCCATCTGGTCTGCCTCTTCTACCCACTTATTCCCGCTCTTCTCACTGCTCAGTCCCATTTCTGCTCCCCGCATCCTCCCATTCGCACTCTCTCTCCCCTCCCATGTGTATCGTGTCACAGTCTCTCTCTCTCCCGTGCGGGGAAGAAAGGCAGCGATCGCGGGCGGATGCAGGATCAGAAGCAGGAGGGAGCAGGGAGCAAAACCGGGAGGAAGACAGTAGCAGAATTGGGGGGCAGCGGGGAGCAAAGGCAGAGTCGAGGGGAGGAAGCTGTGAGAGAGCAAGCGAGTGGTGCAAGAGTAGGTGAGAAGAGGTGAAGCTGGGAGTGAGCAGCCAAGGAGGGAGAAGTGGCAAGGCTGGGAGCGAGTGACCGACACGTAGGTGGGGGGCTGAAGTGGTGAGCTTGTGCCCGAGGGGGGGGGGGGATTGGCCGACAGGTGGGGGTCGGGTGTGAAGCAGGGAGCTAGAGGCTGAGGGGGAACAATGGGCCACGAGGTGGAGGAGGAGGTGAAGCGGGTAGCAAGTAGCTGAGTGGGGGAGAAGCGGTCAGGCCAGGAACGAGTGCCTAACAGCTGTGGTATGAAGTGGGAGCTAAAAGCCAAGGGTGGAAAAGCAGGACAGGTTGGGGGAGGTTAAAAGAACGAAGAACAAAGATAATTACAGCTCAGGAACAGGCCCTTCGGCCCTCCAAGCCTGCGCCGATCCAGATCCTCTCTCTAAACATGTCGCCTATTTTCTAAGGTTCTGTATCTCTTTTCTTCCTGCCCATTCATGTATCTGTCTAGATACATCTTAAAAGACTCCATCGTGCCCGCGTCTGCCACCTCCGCTGGCAACGCGTTCCACGTGCCCACCACCCTCTGCGTAAAGAACTTTCCACGCATATCCCCCCTAAACATTTCCCCTTTCACTTTGAACTCGTGTCCTCTAGTAATTGAAACCCCCACTCTGGGAAAAAGCCTCTTGCTGTCCACCCTGTCTATACCTCTCATGATTTTGTACACCTCAATCAGGTTGTGCTGAATTGGGGAGAGACTGGATGAGGAGGAAGAAATGGCGAGACCATGTGAGATTGTGTTATGGGAATCAACCCCCTCCCCAGCTGGACTTTAAAACAGGACTTTATGAAATAAGGGGAGAACCCCAACCCCCACAGACACTAGTGCTGTGATTAAAAGCCAAACCTCAACACAAAACACACAGAAGTCGGCTGCATTCCAAGGGGTCAATTTCAAACATTTCAACATCACAACAGAACTAATACTGTTAAAGGGCTGAAATTTGGGACATTATCATAAAGGTGACACAGAATAACTGCCGTCAGGTAACCCAATTAAGTAACTAGAGAGGCCAATGTTACAACTATCCCGCCACAGGCCACAGAATTGACTCCTGTCCAGGCAGGATAGAAACCTATTCATGTATATCTGCACTGGAGCCTGGAATACCTCACCTTGCTGGAATTCATTGTTCTCGGTCATGGAAATTACATCAGAGCTGAGTGGATCTGTCTGGACCAGGCAGATAACAGATGATCGGCATTAAAAGGTGCTCAGCGCTGACCATCCAGCAGGATGGCATCAGATGTGTTGCTGATATTTTGATAAGGATCATTATAAAATGGACAAGATCGATGGGTTTGGCACTGCGGTCAAGAATGAGGGTCAGGAATGGTCAACCTGGCTCTTGGACCTATAAATTCTCACCGGAAGGTCCAGCCGTTTGGAGGATTGTAAGTTATCAGCCAAATCCAAGGGGGATTTGGGGCTGAGATTTTAAACCAATGATAAGGCAACAACCAAATCCTGCGAGGGTTTTTGGTTATGATTTGAGTGAGCTTTGCGCAGAAGCGTGTGGTTTTGCCTGTTGATTTTCGGAAAAAAAGGTTTATCTTATAAGTTGCGGTGTTTTGAGTGGGAACCGAGGTAAAATTGTGAAGGGATTTAAATTGCACGAAACAACCAATTGCCGGGTGGTGTCTTTGAAATTACTTTAGAGATCTTTGTATAAGGGTGTTAGGGAGGTTTTAATAAATAAATGTGTGGTTCATCCCAACCCTGTGTCTGTGAAATTTGTACATATCAATAAGGGGGGAAAGGATGCGGCAATCTTTTACACCCGAATGGCTCTGATTATCAGCGCCAGATTTAACCATTAACCAAGAGCCAGCTGGACAATTTTTCTGGAAAACACTGCAGGTTGCAAGGAAGACCTAGTGTTCCGCAGTGAGGTGAGCGGAAACCACTTACATATCTGGCGACCGTGATAGTACTTTAATGCAAATGACAAATTATGGACGGGGCCAAAGGCAAGAAACCCTCAATGGGGAATAGGGTATCCAGGTATGTGTGAAGGAAGCTAAGCGTTTCTTCCTCATGGGTTCACGAACTGCAGTGTGCTGCCTGTCAGGGGAACCAGGCAATGGAATGGGCTGGTAATAGCGCACTTAAGAAGTTAAAAGAAAAGGCAATATAGCTACCGTGTATGCAGAGGCAGATTCAAATTTTAATGGAGAAACTCAAGCAGGTACAGGAGGAAAAGGCGGAGTTGGAGAACAGAGCAGGCAATAGAGAAGCTCGATCAACTGGTTGCAGAATAAAGCAGTAAAAAGCAGGAGAGGAAAACACAGAAGGAGACCTCAGGAAGCACAGTCGGGTATTTACATCGTCAAATTATGGAGGGTAAGAGAGAGAGCCAGGCTCATTGTGAACAAAGGACAATGAATCTGGAGAGGGCTGGAAAGACTGAGGGGCATCTGACAGGGTAGCTCAGAGTCGGGCTGACGAATAGGCTGACCACGGATCCTGAACAGAAAGGATTCGGAAGCTGATTCTAACATTGTCAGGGGCCAGGGTTATGTCTTCTCTCATGGTGCCAGGAGAAGGTGGTATAGATTGAGATGAAACCGGGAAAGAGTCAGTTGACGGGATCCTCTGTGTCATAATTTTTCTATGGTTCTATGACAGGGAATGTTTTACCTGCGGAAGGACAGGACACTAGATCACAGAGTGTAGGTTCCCGAAGTGGGGTAAAGCAGGACCAACCAGTCCGGGCCAAAGCTGCAGATGTAGAGGTGGAGAAAGAGAAGGAAAACGGTGGTTCCCCGGGATCGGAGCATCGGGAAGTGGAGGCAGAGAAAGAGAGTGTAGATGTACCAGTAAAACCTCTGGTGACTGCATTACAACAGGTTGTGGTTAGGGACAGAGAAAACTGGGCGCCGTAGTGAACAGTGAGAGGGCCAATACCCCACTCCTTTGCAATTTCTAAGCCGTGGCCATCTTGAACACATTTGCCCGCCCAATTAGGATGAATGGGGGAGAGCCGACGGGGGAGTTTCCAGTAGATCCCGGAGCTTCCAGCACTGTAGTCCACTCACCGAATCCGACCACTTCTCCTTAGTCGGGTAGAACTTCGTTTAAGTTAATGGTCTTAACAAGGAAAGAACAGGCTGGAACAGCGTCGAACACCAAGACTTAGAACCCCTTGCCACTAAGTGAAAATGTGTCGTGATGCAATTGGAACAGGTCGGCACTGGTGTCCTGGGGGCCAACTTCTTTCTGGCCCATCATGTCAGTGTAGACATGCCTATGGGGGGCAGTGGACCCAGATGATTTAAAGGAGATTTTTGTAGTTCTGCAATGATGACAAGGTGAAGGGTACCGCCTGCACACTGCAGCAGAGGGGAAGCTACGATATAGGCCAGTTAGTGCAAAACACCTCAGTCACTTTTCAGAAACATAGAAACATAGAAAATAGGAGCAAAAGTAGGCGATTCGGCACTTCAAGCCTGCACCGCCATTCATTATGATCATGGCTGATCATCCAACTCAGTAACCTGTTCCCACTACCACCTCATATCCTTTGATCCCTTCAAAGCCAAGAGCTATATCCTACTCCTCCCTGAAATCATGCAATGTTTTAGCCTCAACTGCTTTCTGTGGTAGCGAATTCCACAGGTTCACGACTCTCTTAGTGAAGAAATTTTTCCTTGTCTCAGTCCTGAATAATTTACCCCATATCCTTATATTATGATCCCCTGGTTCTGACACCCCCACCGTCGGGAACATACTTCCTGCCTCTACCCTGTCATGCACCGCCAGAATTTTATAGGTTTCTATGAGACCCCATCACTCATCTGAACTTCAGCGAATATAATCCTAACCGACTCAATCTCTCCTCATACGTCGGTTCCACCATCCCAGGAATCAGTCTGGTAAACCTACGCTGCACTTCTTCTATAGCAAGAACATACTTCCTCAGATAAGGAGAACAAAACTGCACACAATATCCCAGGTGTGGCCTCACCAAAACCCTGTATAACTGTCGCAGACATCCCTGGTCCTGCAATCCAATCCTCTCTCTATGAAGGACATCATTCCATTTGCATTGTTCACCACCTGTTGCACCTGCATGCTTACATTCAGTGACTGGTGTACAAGAACATACAGGTCTCTTTGCATATACCCCTCTCTCATTTTATAGCCGTTCAGAAAATAGGCTGCCTTTCTGTTATTACTACCAAAATGAATAACCTCACATTTAACTACATTATACTGCATCTGCCATGCATTTGTCCACTCAGTCAACTTGTTTAGATCACCCTGAAGCCTCTCTGTATCCTCCTCACAACTCACCCTCACACCCAGTTTTAAGTCATCTGCAAATTTGGTGTTATTACATTTAGTTCCCTCATCTAAATCATTAATATGTATTTTGAATAGCTGGGGTACCCCACAGTCGACCATTCAGAAAAATACCCATTTATCCCTACTCTTTGTTTCCTGTCTGCCAACCAATTTTCTATCCATTGCAATGCACTACCCCCAATCCCATGCACTTTAATTTTACAAGGTAATCTCTTATGTGGGACTTTGTAGAAATCCTTCTTAAACTGCAAATAAACCACATCCACTGGCTTCCCCTCATCAACTCTACTTGTTACATCCTCGAAGAATTCTAGTAGATTTGTCAAGCATGATTTCCCTTTCGTAAATCGATTCTGACTCTGTCTGATTCTACCACTGTTATCTAAGCTGTAAAATCTTTGATAATGGCAGTAGAGTTTTCCCCACAACCGACGCTAGGTGGACTGGTCTATAATTCCTTGCTTTCTCTCTACCTCCCTTTTTAAATAGTGGGTTTACATATGCTACCTTCCAATCTCTAGGAACTGTTCCAGAGTCTATAGAGTCATGAAAGATGACTACCAATGTATCCGCCACCTCTAGGGCCACTTCCTTAAGTACTCTGGGATGCAGACCATAAGGCCCTGGGGATCTATTGTCCTTCAATACCATCAATTTCCCAAACACTGTTTCTTTACTAATACTGATTTCCTTCAGTTCTTCTCTCTCTCACGAAACCATGTGTTCCCCATAATTTCTGGTATGATATTTTGTGAAGGGAAAACCAAAGTATCCGTTTAGTTGGTCAGCCATTTCTTTGTTCACCATAATAAATTCTCCTGTTTCTGACTGTAGGTACCTACATATGACTTCTCTAATCTTTTTCTTCTCACATACCTATAGGAAGTGTGTGCAAGATAGTCTCACCATTTTCGCAAACCACCAACATGATTGTGTTAGGGTGGCAGAGGTAGAGGTGAAGGTAGAGGGTGATCTTATGTCGTGGTAGAGTGTCCTGAGAACAATAGCGATCCACATAAACTTGCCACTGTGTTTGGTTAGGATCTGTCACCTAACAACTAAACGATCTGTCGTGCAGAACCACGTTGGATTACCGGGTTCTCAGGAAAAACATCCCCACCTGTACACCCACTATAGCAGCGGTGGCAGGTTCAATCGGGAATATCCCTGCGGAGGCGACAATGTTCACACTATTGGATATAGCAAATGGGTTTTGGTCAATTCCATTAAGATGGGAAAACAAAATATGCATCTGGCTTCATATTTAAGGGACAACGGTACACATGGACGTGCCTCCCACTGGGGTTTCACAACAGCCCCTCGAATTTACATCAGTGTATGGCAGATGCCCTGAAGATTTGTAGGCAGCACAGCCAGCTGATACAGTACATGGATAACCTACTGCTGCTCTCGGGTAGTACAAAGGATCACAGGTCACTCACTATTCGATGAACTGTTGATGCTGTTAAATGAGACATGGCTGAAGGTGAACACCAAGAAGTTCAGATTGGGCTGGAGGAGTCGCAGTTTCTAGGACTAATGATTGGGGCAGAGCAGAAGGCGATAGATGAAAACAAAAGGAGAGCTTTGCAGGAACGAACTGCCGCGAAGGACGTGTCTGGGATACGTTTCTTTCTGGGAATAATGGGGTGTTTTAGGGAGTTCAGCAAACTTGTGCGGCAACAGCAGCCCCTTCACTTAGGAAAGGGATAGAATAGGAAGGGAATGGGGTGAAAGTTGCCAGGAGGCATTGACCCACCTGAAGGAGAGACTACAAACTGCCCCAGCACTGGGAGCAATAAATGAAAATGAGGGATTTTACTTTGAGATAGCAGCCCATTGGGATAGTTTGAGTGCAGTGTTACTCCAAGAGCGGTACAACGGGCTGAGACTAGTGGTTTACGCCTCCCGAGTCCTGACAAATGTAGAAAGGTCCTATTCAAATTGCAAGCACCACTTATTGGCGACATTTTGGGTTTTGAAATGCTTTTAGGCTTTTCCAGCGTAATCCCTAGTGATTTTCTTAACCTGTCACACCCAGGCACAGATGTTGCTGAACGGTAAAATAAACGATGTGACAGTGAGTATCAATCACATCGCCTTGGATATGTTTTCTCTCACAAATGGACCTGAAGGGGGAACGATTGATGTATCCGCGGAGAGACCATGTGTGATAGGTAGAAAGGGTATGGGATATAGATGTGGGGTTCCTAGCCTGGCAAAAAGAGACGAATATGAGGATGGATCCATCTTACTAACGAACAGAGACCATAGGACAGGGTATGGAATACATGACCCCGATGCTGGAATAGAGAAGGCTATAAAACTCCCCAGCACAATGAGGGCAAAGCAGGACGAGCTGGCAGCTGCTGCCTATGTCGGGTACTGGGAAAGATTGTGAAATGACTCGTTTAGACGGGTTACAGGGACAAAGGGGGGGGGGGCGGGGCGGGGGGGAGCAAATTTATGTTGGGACAAGTGGTGAAAGAAGGAGCAAGGGATTTATGTGCGTGTTATCAGAATGTAAATGCAAGAAGGCGGCAGCTATTGCTACCAAATTCCAATGGCGGGATTTTGGATCTGGACCGGACTGAACTCAGAGTCTGGAATCTTGCATGGTCCCAGATCCCCCAAACAACGCCAATGCTACCGAACTGATAGCACTTGGAAAACAATCCCCATCCAGGACCCCAAAGGCCCAAGTTATAGTGGTCATGTGTCCTCTAACAACACTTGGACCCAGAAACGGGTTGGTGCTAATTCCAACAGGCAAGGTGTTGTGCCATGACGTGAATTATGATTCAGCATCTGTCGTCGTCAATTTGATGGAGGTTCGACTGCCCCAGTGGTGTCCAGCAGAGACAGTGAAGCTATATGAGAAGTCATCAAAGGAAATGTTCTGACAATTCTATGAATTAAATTGCGGGGAAAAATCGGGAGGATTTGTATGAATTGAGCAGTAACAGGCACATCAGTTCAGGAAGAGGGAAGAGGGAGTTGAACAACGACACAGCCCCAGTGTCAAATACAGAGACATCAGTGATCAATAGTTTAGATAGTGCCCAACTCCAGTTTTAGGATCAGTTAAAGGAAATACTAGGGGAAGTTAATGCATTTGAAGGGCAGGAGTTACGTGCAAACCAAGTCCTGACAAGCCACTTGGAAGAAATAGTAGCTGAGCTGGAAAGCCATGTCCAGAATTTAAACAGGCTGTGAGTTTTCCACATTACTCTTGCATTAGCAGACGGTTCAGGAACCCAACCATCGTGCTATCAGAGAGCATAACCAACTTCTGTCTGTTTTAGATCTTCTGCTACTTACTTCTTCATCTATAATATTAATGAAGGAGGTATTTGTAGAGCATTTATTGCATTCAGGTCCCTGTACAATTTGAGTAGACATAGAGGGAAATTTCCAGCTTCCAAACATATGGAAATGACGCAGGGACACGCAGGAATAGTTGACCCATAAACATTGCCCCAGACCCAGATAACTGGACCATCTTGGCTAAACACTTTTTCCCTCTCCCTAAATCGCATCTAAATCTACCAGGAGTGGCAAAACAACATTAAAAAAACCCTGGCCTAATGTGTGGAAGAAAGGACTCTGTAAATTTCCTCTTCAATGCCCTGCTGGTCTGGCAGTCGAAAACAGGTCCACGAGATTACATGGACCACATGTTACATCTGAAGAAACTTACCTTCTATATGACACAACCTTTCTCACAGTCAAGAAATGATGCAGCTCCCTCTTGAAGCCGCTGAGAAAATCAGCACCCAGCACACCAGCTGACAATGTATTCCACAGACTCCACATTCTCTGGGAAAAGAACCACCTTATGTCTCTTCCTGTGCATACGTGGTTTGATATACTTTTATTTTTAGTTAATCTCGTAAATGGTTTTTTCGCTGCAATGTTGCTTGTCTGTGACTGTGAAACAATTAGTTGGCAAGTAATGGAGCAAAGGCTGGCTTTGAAAATCAATCAACATTACATCTACAGCCGTTATAGATTGTTTGAAATTATCCATATTCGATGGGAAAATATTGCATTTATAATGCAACACTGTTTAATGTCTTCCAATTGGTTTTGACATGAACTGAAGTTACTAGAGATAGCCAACTCTCTATTCACTGACGTGTAACAGAACACCAGCCCTTTAGGATCAGAGGAGAACTTCATTCAAGGAACATAAACTATTAGGTTGACTAATATAGACTATAACAGCAGTTAATATGCCAGAGTGTTTTAATTCATTACTGTGGAAGATTTAGAATTTATACTTGGATGGTCAGTGGAGATTATTTACCCCCCAGCACCCAATTTCCCCCATATATACAAAAAATGTGTGCAGAATGCCAATTAACGTCTAGTCTAGAGACAATATAAATCGGTTTTATGCATTTTTGTTTTAATATTTGCGTTTGAAACATTGCATTATCAAAATGAGTGTAACTTGAGTATCAGTTAGTCTCCCACCCACAGATCCTGTGTTTTGGCTTATCTCATAATTCCTAGCGGATTCCTTGCACAAGATCCATTGATGTGATCTATGACACTCGCTTTCAATCATAATATGGCAGCTTTCCGGATGCAAATCACAACAGCTGCAAGGTAACGTTCTACATAAACAATCCCATCATGGAATTTCGGGGCAGACTAATTATTTTTGATCTCTTTCAATAGCGGGTAGTTCTAATTCTTGAACGTTCTTGTTATATTTTAGGTTAAGACAAATCATCAAAATGCTTACAATAAGTGTGGTCTGGGCAAGGCACCACAACGATGTTTCCAAGTCTGTGCTTGCAGTGTTCAAACAAACACGCTCATATATTATATTTTAAGCATGTGTTGTGTATAAAATGAGACATTAGTTCCTCTAGAGGCTAATTTTAACTCACATGACTGTTTCGCAATTATTCGGTAAATTTCATGCCATTTAAGCAGTGAATATAACTGAAATATGAAAGGACGTTACAATCTACTCATGGCTTTCCTTTGGGCAGAGAAGGCAGCCTCTAATTTGTGTTATTGAATTTCATACGCTATTGTTATTTTAAATACAATTGCCTCAGTCATGTAATTCTCAAAAAATTCCAGACTTAAAACCAGTCTGGAAAAATAAAACCTGCGTTCCCACATTTTAATTCTTTTTTTGAAATCTTAACAGTGAAAAGTTTGGTTTTATAATGTCACACTTATGTTTTGATGCATAATATGTATTTATATCGTGGTTTTCACATAGGCAGACATGACAAGAAGCACCAAGACTGTAAAATCTAAACAGTGCAGTCCAGCCGGACCGGACCCGAGCCCGAAAGCAGGACGCAGAATATAGACCTGACCCGAACCGAACCCGACACATGCTGCCGGGTTTTGCCGGGTTTTGTCGGGTAGACATGCTTTAATTCATGTCCTCATCATTGAATGAATTTAACAATTGGAATAAAGGGGTATTTCAGCACATTCTTCAACTGCTCTCTGAACTGAGTCTGGGTGATAGCATAAATCGCAGTGTTTGTGCAACAACTCAGGAGTTGCAGCATAAACCCTAATTCCTGCAGAAACCAACGTAGAATTACAGACCGATAGCCCAAATACCACATCCGCCACCACATTGAATACAGCATTAACAGTGCCCATAAGAGGATGAAATTCCCCGAGATAACTAACAGTAAAATCACTGATTTCCTTCGACTCTCCATCTCGGGGTCTCTGTGACTCTGCCCACTGCTGTGAGCTCGGATTCTCCTGCGTCCTCTGCTGCTCACTAAGATGTGTCTCACGGTGAGAGCATTGAGCAGCAGAATCACCACAAATGGGAGCGCCGGATTTACAATGTTGTGGAGGAGGTCTATTGTTCCCCAGACCCGAGAGGATAGAACAGCCTGTGCGACAAAACAAAACCAAGGTTGGTTCTTCAGCCAATACCGATCCATTAACATAAAATACCGGGTGACGTTCTTCAAACAGCTCAGCACAGTCACTGTTCCCAGAACCAGAGCCACTGTTTTCTCGCTGCAATATTTTCTTTTCAGCTTCTGGCAACAAATGGCCACAAATCGATCAAAGGTGAAAGTGACGGTGAACCAGACAGAACAGTCTGTGGCTGCGTAAAGCATGATGGCATGGACATTACACACAGGGATGGACGTCAGGAACAGGAACTGTTCCCAATAAACAATGGGAATGTGTCTCAATATCAGGTCCAGGATAATGACCAGTAGATCCGCCGCTGACATGGCCACCAGGTAGCGAGTGACACATTTGGAGAGACCACACTTTCCCCGAGACAGGATCCCAATCGTCAGCAAGTTAACTGTGAGGAAGGGAAATAAACAGAGACATTATACATCAGACTGGAGCAAAGTTACCAGTTTGATTGAGGAGTTATTGAGATGTATAAATGTGATCCTGCATCCAGTGATGTATTAAAATGATTGGACCTGAAAGAACAAACGGAAAAGCCTGTGATACGATGGAAGACAGGAGAGATTAATTGACAAAAGAACGATACTGCAATTGTTAAATTCAATATTGATCATTATCCTCCCCCGCCGTCCTTTCCCAGTCTGGTTTAAAAACTGTTCTATCTCTAATCTGTCCCAGTTCTGATGAAGAGTCACCAACCTGAAACATTAACTCTGTTTCTCTCTCCACAGATGCTGCCAGACCTGCTGAATATTTCCAGCTTTTTCCGTTTTTATTTCAGATTTGCAGCATCTGCAGTACTTTTCTCTTGTATCGAAAGTTAAATGTTGGATTCACTGAGAGATTCCCTTAGCTGTGACAGTCAGCATGGAATTCAATTATTTCAAAGGAAATGAGTCCACTGAAAGATCAATGAAACAAATGATCACAAACGTCATAAAGTTAACTGTAAACAAGGGGAATTATCAGGGAAATGATACATCAGGTTAGAAGTAAAAACAACAGGTTGAAGGATTTTGTGGTGACATTTGTACATTTGTTACCACATTCAGTATATATCTAATTATTGTTCCAGTGGAAGCGATTTCTGCTGGGGACAGACCAATGAATTTAGTGGAGACAGCGGGCGCCCAGACGATGGTTGAAAATTTGAGGGGAGCAAAGCCTCAGCAATTCGGAGCCCCCAACAACTGCAATTCGGGAAATTAACTGCCTAGTGTCGTGGTCCACATCCTTTTTAAGGATGGGGATGCCGCCTGTCAAAGCTGCTGAACAATCAGAGGGCCAGCAGCTCAGTACTATCCGCAACAGCAGAGGGAGGAGTGGACTTGCCAGTACTATACCAGGCCTGGTTGCAGACCGATCGCTGGAGACCTCGATCCCAGATCAGTGTGTCGACGACTTCAGGGCCAGACAGGAAGCGTGTGTGTGTGTGTGTGTGCGTGTTTGTGTGTGTGTTTGTGTGTGTGTGTGTCTTTGTGTGTGTGTGTGTGTAGTTGGATCAGTCCCTGGTGTGATATGATCTGGATGTGTGTATGTCTCTGTACATATTTTGCTCAGTGCCTGGGATGCGATGTGATTTGCGTGCGTGTATGTTTGTGATCTCTGTGTGTGTTCTATCTCAATGCCTGTGGTGTGATCTGTCTATATCTGTATGTGCGTTTCTGCCTCGATGCTACTGCTGTGATCTGTGTGTGTGTGTGTGTGTGTGTTTCTGGCTCAGTGCTTGGGCTATGATGCCTGTGTATGTGTATCTGTTTCAGTGCCTTGGCTGTGATTGGGCTGTGTGCATCAGTGTCTGTGAGTTTATGTGTGTGTGTGTCTGGCACAGTGCCTGTGATGAGATGTGAAGAGAGAGAGAGAGAGAATCTGTCTGTCTGTCCCAATGCCTTTAATGTGATCTGTGCATGTGCATGGGTGTGTGTGTGTGTGGGTCTGTCTGCCTGTCTGCCTCAATGCCTGTGGCGTGATCTGCATGAGTTTGTCTGCGTGTGTTTGTGTGCATTTGTATCAGTTCCTGGTGTAACATGATGTGTATGTGTCTGCCTTTGAGTTTATATTTTGATCAGTGCTTGGGATGTGATGTGTGTGTGTGTGTGTGTGTGTGTGTGTGTCTGGTTCAGTGTGTGCTCTGTGATGTGTGAGTTTGTGTGTGTGTGTGTACGTGTGTGCGTGTGTGCGTGTGTGCGTGTGCGCGCGTGTGTGTGTGTGTGTTCTTGGATCAGTCCCTGGTGTGATATGGTCTGCGTGTGCGTATGTTTCTGTACATATTTTGCTCAGTGCTTGGGATGTGATGTGATTTGCGTGCGTGTATGTCTGTGCACACTGTGTGTTTCTATCTCAATGCCTGTGGTGTGATCTGCCTGATTCTGTATATGCGTTTCTGCCTCAATGTTACTGCTGTGACCTGTGTGTTTGTGTGTGTGTGTTTGTCTGTGTCTGTGTGTGTGGCTCAGTTACTGGGGTGTGATGTGCATGCGTGTGTGTTTGAGTTGAAATCAGTGTGTGTGTGCCTGTGTGTATCTGGCTCAGTGACTGGGGTGTGATGTGCGCGTGTATGTGATTGTATGTGGGAGAGTGTGTCTGTGGCTCAGTACCTGCCATGTGATCTCTGTTTTTGTTTGTATGTGTTTCTGTTTCTGTGCCTGGGGTGTGATCTGCGTGTGCCCATGTGTGTGCCTGTTTGTATCTGGCTCATTACCTGATGTGTAAAGAGTTTGTGTGTGTGCACTTGTGTATGGCTGCCTCAATGCCTGTGCTGTGATCTATGTCAGTGTATGTATCTGGTTCGGTGCTATTTTGCTCAGTGCTGGGGTGTGGTGTGTGTGTGTGTGTGTATATATATATGTGTGGCTGGCTCAGTGCCTGGACTGTTATGTTTGTGTGTGTGTGGGTGTCTCTGCGTGTGAGTGTGTGTGTGTGTGTTTACTTGGATCAGTCCCTGGTATGATATGGTCTGCGTGTGCGTATGTTTCTGTACATAGTTTGCTCAGTGCCTGGGATGTGATGTGATTTGCGTGCGTGTATGTCTGTGAGCTCTTTGTGTTTCTATCTCAATGCCTCTGGTGTGATCTGCCTATGTCTGGATGTGCGTTTCTGCCTCAATGCTACTGCTATGATGTGTGTGTGTGTGTGTGTGTGTGTGTGTGTGTGTGTGTGTGTGTGTGTGTGTGTGTGTTTGTGTCTGTGTGATTTAGTGTGGATCTGTGTATGTGTTTATGTGATGTGTTTGTGTATGTGTGTGTGTATCTGTGTTTGTGTGTATGTGTGTGAGTATCTGGCTCAGTGGCTGGGATATAATGTAAGTGTGTCTGAGTGCATATGTGTATGTCTTTGTGTGTGTTTATGTCTGGCTCAGTGCAGGGGATATATGTGTGTGTGTGTATGTTTGTGTATATGTGTTTGTGTGTGTGCGTGTGTTTGTGTGTGTGTGTGCACGCACACGCGCCCGGCTCTGTGCCTGGGGGTTGTGATCCGTGTGTATGTGTGTGTGTGTATGTTCGTCTTTGTGTGTTTGTGAGTATGAGTGTGTTTGTGTGTGTGTGTGTGTGTATGTGTGTGTGTGTGCGTGTGCACTTCTTTGTGTCTGTGTGCTTCAGTGTGCTTCTATGTGTTTCTGTGATGTGTTTGTGTCTCTGTGTGCGTGTCTGCATTTGTGTGTGTGTGTCTCTTTCTTTAACTGACTCAGAGCCTGGTGTGTGATCCCGTGTATGTATGTGTGTGTTCCTGACTGAACACCGGGTGTGTGAACGCTGTGTGTGTCTGTGCGTATACGTTTCTGCCTGCGTATGTGTGTATGTGTGTGTGTATGTGTGTGCCTGTTCGTACATGTGTGTTCGTCAGTGTATGTGTGTGATGTGTGTGTGCATGTGTGTGTCTGTGCGTCTGTGAGCTTGTGGCTGTGAGCTTTAGGCTGCATCTGTATAATGTTAATGTGATCTGTGTGTGTGTCTGTGTTTATGTGTGTGTGTCTTCTTTTGTAACTTGCTCAGTGTCTGCTTGAGATCCTGAGTATGTGTGTGTCTGTTACTGACTCAGCACCTGGTGTGTGAACTGTGTGTGTGTACGTGTCTGCTTGCGTATGTCTGTGTGTGTGTGAGAGAGAAAATTTGACTGGTTCAGTACCTGTGGTGTTACCTGTGTTCTTATGTGTGTATGTGTGTGTGTTTGTGTGTGGCAATAGCTGCCATGTGATCTCTGTTTCCGTTTGTGTGTGTTCCTGTATCTGTGCCTGGGGTGTGTTCTGCGTGTGCCTATGTGTGTGCATGTTTGTATCTGGCTCAGTGCCTGATGTGTAAAGAGTTTGTGTGTGTGCACTTGTGTGTGTCTGCCTCAAAGACTGTGGTGTGATCTATGTAAGTGTATGCATCTGGTTCACTGCTATTGTTCTCAGTGTTGTGGTATGATGTGTGTGTGTGTGTGTGAAATATAGAAACATAGAGAATAGGAGCAGGAGTAGGCCCTGCGGCCTTCGCGTTTGCTCTGCCATTCATTATGATCATGGCTGATCATCCAACTCAGTAGCCTGTTCCGGATTTCTCCCCATACCCTTTCATCCCTTTCGACCCAAGAGCTATATCTAACTCCTTTTTGTAAACATACAATATTTTGGCCTCAACTGCTTTGTGTGGAAGTGAATTCCACAGGCTCATCACTCTCTGGGTGAAGATATTCCTCCTCATCTCAGTCCTGAAATGTTATCCCGTATCCTTAGACTATAAACCCAGGTTCTGGACTCCCCTACCTTCAGGAACATCCTTCCTGCATCTACCCTCTCAAGTCCTGTTAGACTTTTATAGGTTTCCATGAGATCCCCCCTCACTCTTCTGAACTCCAGCGAATATAATCCTAACCAACTCAATCTCTCCTCATACGTCAGTCCCACCATCCCCAGAATTAGTCTGGTAAACCTTCGCTGCACTCCCTCTATAACAAGAACATGCTTCCTCAGATAAGGAGACCAAAACTGCGCTCAGTATTCCACGTGTGGCCTCAGTAAGGCCCTGCAAAATTGTAGGAAGACATCCCTGCTTCTGTACTCGAATCCTCTCGCTATGAAGGTCAGCATCCCATTTGCCTTTTTTACCACCTGTTTCTCCTGCATGCTTACCTTCTGCGACTGATGTACGAGAACATCCAGGTCTCGCTGCATATACCCCTCTCTCAGTTTATAGCCGCTCAGATAATAATCTGCCTTCCTGTTTTTGCTACCAACATTGATAAGCTCACATTTATCCACATTATACTGCATCTGCCATGCAATAGCCCACTCACTCAACTTGTCCAAATCACCCTGAAGCCTCTCTGCATCCTCCACACAACTCACCCTCCCACACAGTTTTGTCTCATCTACAAATTTGGAGATATTACATTTAGTTATCTCATCTAAATCATGTATATATATTGTGAATAGCTGGGGACTGAGCAACGATCCCTGCGGTACCCCATTAGTCACTGCCTGCCATTCAGAAAAAGACCCATTTATCATTACTCTTTGCTTCAGTGTCCGCCAACCAATTTTCTATCCATCGCAAGACAGTACCCACAGTCCCATGCGCTTTAATTTTACATGCTGATCTCTTACGTGGGACTTTGTCAAAAGCCTTCTGAAAGTCCAAATAAACCACATCCACCGGCTCCCCCTCATCAACTCTACGAGTTACATCTTCGAAGAATTTTAGTAGATTTGTCAAGCATGATTTGCCTCTCTTACATCCATGCTGACTCTGCCCGATTCTACCACTGTTCTCCAAGTGCTCTGCCATAAAATCTTTCATAGTGGATACTAGAATTTTCCCCACCACTGACGTCAGGCTGATTGGTCTATAATTCCGTTCTTTATTTCTACCTCCCTTTTTATATCGTGGCGTTACATTAGCTACCCGTTATTCTGTCGGAACTGTTCCAGAGACTATAGTGTTTTGGAAGATGACCACCAAGCATCCACTATTTCTCGGGTCACTTCCGTAAGTACTCTGGGATGCATACCAGCAGGCCCTGGGAATTTACCGGCCGCCAATTTTATCAATTTCCCCAACACCATTTCTCTACTAATACTGATTTCTTTCAGTTCCTCTCTCTCTCACTAAGCCCTCTGTTCCCCAACATTTCTGGTATGATATTTGCGTCGTCCATTGTGAAGACAGACCAATGTATGCATTTAATTGGTCAGCATTTCTTCATTCCTCATAATAGATTCCCCTGTTTCTGACTGCAAGGGACCTATATTTGTCTTCACTAATCTTCTTCTCTTCACATACCTATGGAAACTTTTACAGTCAGATTTTATGTTCCCCGATAGCTTGCTCTCCTACTCTATTTCCCACTACTTAATCAATCCCTTGGTCCTCCTTTGCTGAATTCCAAACTGCTCCGAATCCTCAAGTCTGTTTTTTTACCTGGTAAATTTATATGCTTCTTCCTTGGATCTAATGCTATCTCTAATTTCCCTTGTGAGCCATGGTTTGGCTACCTTTTGCATTTTACTGTTGCGCCAGATAGGAATAAACAATTGTTGCAGTTCATCCATGCGCTCTTTGAATGTTTGCCATTGCCTATTCAATGTCATCCCTTGACGTAACGTTTCCCAATCCGTCATGGCCAACTTGCGCCTCATACCTTCGTAGTCTCCTTTACTGAGATTCATGACCCTTGTCTCAGAATCAAATACATCACTCTCCATCTTGATTAATAATTCTATCATATTATGGTCGTTCGCCCCCAAAGGGTCCCGCACCTCTAGATTGTCAAATATTTCTCTCTCATTACGCAATACCCAGTCGAGAATGGTCTGTTCTCTAGTTGGGTCCTCAAAGCATTGGTCCAGAAAAACATCCCGTAAACACACCCAGAATTCTTCCTCTATGGAATTTGATTTGCCCAATCTATATGCAGATTAAAGTCACCCATAATTACAGATGTTCCTTTATCGCATGCATCTCTAATTTCCTGTTTAATGCCATTCCCAAAATCACCACTACAGTTTGGGGGGTTTATTACCCCTACTAACGTTTTTTTTCTCTTAGTGTTCCTCAGCTCTACCTTTACAGATTCCACATCGTCAGAGCTCATATCTTTCCTCACTATTGCGTTAACCTCCTCTTTAACCAGCAATGCCACTCCACCACCTTTTGCTTTTCATCTGTCCTTCCTAAATACTGAATATCCCTGGATGTTCATTTCCCATCCCTGGTCACCTTGCAGTCATGTCTCTGTAATCCCGAGTATATCATACCCGTTTACATCTATTTATGCGATTAATTAATCCACCTTATTGCAAATGATCCACGTGTAAAGGCACAAGGCCTTAAGGCTTGTCCTTTTAACATTACTTGTCCTATTCCCACTATTGTTCACTGTGATTCTGGCCCTTGGTTTCTCTGCCTATCACTTTTCTTCTTCCCCTTATTGTCTTTTGTTCTTGTCTTTGATTCCGCCTGCTCCTGACTTCTTGCAACGGTTCCCACCCCCCTGCTATGTTAGTTCAAACCCTCCCCAATCACTCTAGCCGCTACTCCCCCTGGGACATCAGTCCCGGTCCTGCCCGGGTGTAACCCATCCAGTTTGTACTGGTCGCACCTGCCACAGAATCAGTCCCAATGCCCCAAGAATCTACTACCCACCCTCTCACACCATCTCTTCAACCACGTATTCATC